>NC_139460.1:150855000-152055000 GCF_057233095.1 Heloderma suspectum | reverse complement strand
GATATGCTAATGGAGGCTGCCATTAGCTTATCTCAGGAAAGTTACAGCCATAAATGGGGTATTTTACTCCATTTGAGGCCATAAAGCACTTACTTTTATCTAAATACAGCCATAGGCAGCTGTAATTTAGGTCAAAGTAAGTGCTTTTTGGCTGCAGATGGTGTAAAATATACCATTTACGGCTGTAATTTTCCGGCGATAGGCTAATGGCAGCCACCGTTAGCATATCGTGTTTTTTAGAAAGTCAGAGAGTGGCTACACCAACTCTGGCATATGTGGCAGGGCTCCAGAGGACTCTGCGGGCCCCCAAGCAGCCCGAATTACCCTGCCATACCCCCTCAGACCAGAAAGTGGGGTGTTCATACATCCCTAATGGAATGGCTTCCATCTAGGGGTGTACAAAACCCCGCTTACCTGGGTCCGCCGGGTTCCGCAGGTGGGGGGAGGTGATCTGTTCCTCCCCCTGGAATCCTTGACAGGGCGGGAGGTAATCCATTCCTCCCCCCCCCCGGAATCCTGCCCGGATGGCTCCGCTCCGCAGCTAGGCTGCAGAGCCATTGGCGGGGCCAATCCGCAGCGGGGCCTCCAGCCACAGCCGGGCTGGTGCGGATGCAAATGGCGTCCTGTGTAGGGGACACCATTTGCATCCCTACGCCGGCCTGTGATAGGCTACGTAAATATTTACATAGCCTATCACGAAAAAAACAACAACAGTGAACGCAAATGACAGCGGCTATGGCGGCCACCATTTGCGTTCCCTTTTTTTCTGCCGTGATAGGCTACGTAAATATTTACATAACCTATTATGGCAAAACAGAGGGGTGCAAATGGCAGCCACTATGCCATTTGCGCCCCTCTGTTTTGCCGTGATAGGCTACGTAAATACTAGGGATGTCAGAGAATTCCACGACGGATCTCGGTGAGGCCAAATTCCAGTGCATTCAGCCCCCCGAAATCCATCGTGGAATGAAGCCCCCGCCCCCCCCACGAAAGGCACGTGGGACAAAGTCCCTGCCGTCCCCACCCCACGAAAGGCGCACAAAATGGAGCACTTACCTGCTCCCATGCGCACTGCTTTGCGAATGGCGGCCATTCTGCGGCCGCCATTCGCTTGCTCCTCTTCAAGCCATGATAGGCTACGGAAATACTTACGTAGCCTATCATGGCTAACGCAGGGACGCCATTTGCATCTCTGCGGAGGCCGTGATAGGCTACGTAAGTATTTACGTAGCCCATCACGGTGGAGGGGGGGAAACCCCAGCATAACCAAATGACGGCGGCTACCACCATTTACGTACGCTGTTCCCCCCCCCCCCGCCGTGATAGGCTACGTAAGTATTTACGTAGCCTATCACAGCAGGGGGGGGGAAATCCCAGTGTACACAAACAGCGGTAGCCGCTGCCATTTGCGTATGCTGGGGTTTTTCCCCCTGCCGTGATAGTCTATGTAAATATTTACGTAGCCTATCATGGCTCAATACAGTGACGCAAATGGCGGCAGCTACGACAGCTGCCATTTGCATCCCTGAAGGGCTGCCCAGTGGCCGGATGTCCGGCTGTGGGCAGCCGGAGATGGCTGGGCAGGATTCCGGGGGGAGGGACGGAGCGCCTCCCCCCGCGTCGAGGATTCCGGGGGAAGGGACGGAGCGCCTCCCCCCCACCGCGGATGCCCCTCAGCAGAGCAAGGTAAGGGATTCGTACATCCCTAGTAAATACTTACGTAGCCTATCACGGCTTCTGCAGGGATGCAAATGGCGTCCCTGCATTAGCTGTGATAGGCTACGTAAGTATTTATGTAGCCTATCATGGCTATATGGAAGAAGCGAATGGTGGCCACAGATGCGGCCACCTTTCGCAGTGCAGCGCGGACGGCAGCAGGTAGGTGCTCCGTTCCGAGCCCATTTTGCGGGGGGGGGGGCGGGGAGGGCTTCATTCCGCCATGAATTTCAGGGGGTCGAATGTACTGGCATTCGGCCTCACTGAGATCTGTGGCCGAATTCTCCGCCATGCCTACTTCTGTCACTGGAACAGGGAGGGGATGGTTCCCTCCTGCAGCCCCCACATCCCCTCAGGAACTGCTTCAGAGTGTTGGAGGGTCCTCTGGACAAGATTTAATATTTTAACTGTTTTTATGTCTTTTATTGATCTGGGAGGGCTTCTATCCTGAAAGGTGGCCAAGAAAATACATACATACATACATACATACATACATATGGGCGTGTGTGGGGACTGCAGGAAGAAGAAAGGAGGAGAACGTTTCACTGTGTGAGTGGACATCCACTCATGCAATGTCATATTATACACACAATGTGCATTCAGAAGGGTCGCTACACCAAAATAGTTGGGTTTACATTAGGGCTGTGCACCGCTTCAGCCTGAGGCCCAAACCCCTAGTCGAAGCAGGCTGCTTTGGGTCACTTTGTGCCCCTTCTGAGCCTAAGTGGAGGGGGCACGAAGTGACCTGGAGAGGGTTGGGGGCTCTCCAAAGCATTTGGTGTGCTTCAGAGCTTCAGCCCCCCCAGCCCAGCTCCCCTGGTCCAGGCCCCCTGGCACCTCCAGATCCTTACCTAAGCCACCTTCTCTGCTGCCTTCTCTACTGCCTTCTCCGCCACTGCCATGCTTCCGCTGCTGTCCAGCACTGCACCGCTACTTAGGGATGTCAGAGAATTCCGCCATGGATCTTGGTGAGGCCGAATGCCAGTGCATTCGGCCCCCCAGACTCCGTGGCGGAACGGCCTGCCACCCCCCCGCCCCCCTGCGGATCCCCCCCGGGACGAGACTTACTTGGGGCGGATGTTCCGGACGGTGGCGGCTCCGGCGGCGGCTTCGGTGGCGGCTGGTCTTCCGACCAGCTGCCACCACCATTTGTAGTCTGGTTCCCCCCCCCCATTCATGATAGGCTATGTAAAGACTTACGTAGCGTATCACGTCTGGGTTAAAAAAAAAAAACGCGTATGCAAATGGCAGCGGCTACGGCTGTCGCCATTTGCATTCCTTAATTTTGGCCATCTTAGTCTACGTAAATATTTACGTAGTCTAAGACGGGGAAAATAAGGGGGAACGCAAATAGCATAGTGGACACTATTTGCATTCCCCCTTATTTTCGCTGTCTTTGTCTATGTAAATATTTATGTAGACTAAGACGGTGAAAATAAAGGGGAATGCAAATAGCATCCGCTACACTATTTGCATTCCCCTTTCTTGTCTTCGTCTTAGTCTAAGTAAATATTTACATAGACTAAGACAGCCAAAAATAAGGAACGCAAATGGCGGCGGCTGTAGCCGCCGCCATTTGCGTACGCATTTTTTTTTTTTAAACACAGACGTGATAGGCTATGTAAGTCTTTACGTAGCCTATCACGGCTGAATTCAGGGACGCAAACCATTTGCGTCCCTGCTAACCAGCAGCCGGATGTCTGGCTGCTTGCAGAGCCGGCCGGCGGCTCTGCGGAATCCCCGCAGAGTGGAGCTGGCCGGCGAGGATTCCGGGGGGAAGGACAGAGCGCCTCCCCCCCCAGCGGAACCTGGCGGAGCCAGGTAAGCAGGGTTTCGTACATCCCTACCACTGCTGCCTTCGCCACCACTGCTGCTGCTGCCTTCTCTGTCCAACTTCCAGGAGGTTGCCATTTTAAAAATGGCAACCCCCTGCAAGAAGACGAGTTGCCGCGGGACAAAACCTCAGGAGCTGGCTGTGGCGAAGAAGGTGGCAGCAGCAGTGCTGGTGGTGAAGCCAGCAGCAGCAGCAACAGAGAAGGCGGCAAAGGCGGTGCGGTGGTAGGCAGCGATGGAGAGTTTGGTGGCAATGGCGAGGAGAATGTGGAGAAGGCAGCAGAGAAGATGGTGGCATGGCGGCGGCATGGTGACAGAGAAGGCGATGGCTGTGGCGAAGGAGGAGACAGTCCAGGTAAGGAGCTGGGGGGGTGCACAGTGGCATTGGGGGGGGGACCCAAAGTGGAATTCGCCATCTGAATCTTGCTTCGGGTTTAGGGCCGAGTAGGGTTGGAGGCCCCCCGAATCTGCCCGAGCTGAATCGGGCCTGCTTCGGAAGCCAGAAAGCGGCTTCTGAGTCAGATTGGGGGGGCCCTGTACAGCCCTAGTTTTCATACATTAACAGGATGAGGTGGCAATGAGGTGGTAGAATGGATGGTATCATTTCAGAATACAGTGTGCGGGGGGTGAGGGGAGGTGGGATCACATCTTTCAGTGGTCTCTCATGGGAAAACAAATCTCCCTGAAGTGATAGAATTTATTTGCAGGGACTTTTTAAATGTGGGGGTAATATTGAAAATGGCATCCCCTACCTGCATCTTGAAGTGGTAGAGGATTCTCAGGCTTCTCTCAGGATTCTCTCACCTTGTTCTGCTTCATGTGTAGACCAGGATTACTTCAATGAGCCTAAGAAGGGGTTTAGATTAGCTTTCCCTTGAACTACAGCACTCTTGCCACATGACAAAGTGCTTTTGAAACTGGGAGGGCAAAAGGGGCTTATTATTTTGTAAATGTCAAAAAAGTCATTTGGCTATAGCACACTCCTTCTTTAGCTTCAATAGATTTTGGATTCCAGCTGCTAACTCTAGATCTATTATATTTGTAGTGATAATAGTTGGGAATTAGAGGAAGATGGTTTAGCTCAAGGGAATCTGATCCATGTAGTAGGCACCTTAAAACATTGGTTTTCAGATAATGCTTGATATAAGCTTGGGGGGGGGGACCCTACTCAAAAACATATTGTGAGATGTATCGAAAATGAATCAATTTTTAACACATACTGTGGCAATATCATGGTTCTATTGATTTCTAGACCTCCAATTGGTTGAAGAGAATTGAAGTGGGAAGATCTAAGGCTTTAGTTTCTTGGTTCAATAGCTCATCCGTAGTGAGTGATTAATCTTGTTCTCTGTATATCTATATCTATCTATGATCAAGAAACCCTCCACGTACCTTACAAGCTTCCTGAAGTGGAGATGTGGATATAGAGTTTTAAGTTTATCTGGGGCATATGCCTAAAACTTCCTTCAAAACAGTGGCTATTTAGCACAAAATAAACTTAATAAGAATGGAAAAATGTGGGCACGTGGTTACTTAATGCTGAATTCAAGAATGCTTTAACATTGTTCTCTTGCAAGTTTGTTTCATTTTGTTGCCTAAGGGCCCATTCTGACAATACCTGAGTGGCTTTGGAGTTACTGCAGTGTGACTCCTTATACTGCCAGGGTCCTCAGAACCTCTGGACCATGCAGGAGTAATCCATGACATAGCTCTTTCCCACGCCAGCATCACCCCTCCCTAAACCAGGGCAATGTTCATGTGGGAAAGAGCCATAGCAAGGGCTACAGAGGGAGTTTGTGGGCTACTGTGACAGGCATTGCTTTGGAACTGGTCACATGACAGCAGGAAATGGAGATGAGCAGGCTGGCCCTATCATGAGGCAGCCTGATGACAGTGCATCAGGCAGCGGAATGGGAAGAGTGGCAAATTGCACTGTTCTTCCCCTCCAAAGGGTCTGCCATTTCTTGTTTCTGCCGGCCACTTGCTTGGCCAGCTGGCTGGTTGGCTACTCGCTCTTGCCTGCCTAGCTGCCTGCCTGCCTGCCCATAGGGATGTCACAGAATTCCTCCATGGACTGAAATGGGATTGAATTCCCTTCAGTCTGTGCCACAGAATCCTCTGCGGAACGGCACCACGAGGTCCTGCGTAGCCAGCAGTCATGCGGCTTTCTTTTGGTCATCCGCACAGAGTGGCGAAATTTTCGTAAATAAAAACGCAAGGTAGTATATTTCGATAATAAATACGTAAGTTGTTTTTTTAAAAAAATGAATTGTGCTCACCACCTTGTTTGTGGGTGTTCATTTTCAATTGAAATCCTCCATCTCTGTTTACTTTCAGCCAAAACAATTCCTCCTCCTCCGGGCTTCCCAAAACAAGGCTGCCCTAGGTGTGCCTGAGCGATGCACTCTTTGCTTAAAGCAATGCTGTTTGAAAGAAAGAAAGAAAGAAAGAAAGAAAGAAAGAAAGAAAGAACCTTTTAAAAATGACCATGCCAGTCTGGAGCCCTGCATGAGTATTATTCCCCCTGCTAGGCTTTCTATTTCCACATCCAGCCTTGTTGGTGACGTTGTGAGGCTAAAATGGACAGGAGAACCAAGTCTGTGCATGTCTACTCAGAAGTAAGTCTTACTGAGTTCAAAGCAACTTACTCCTACACATGTCAGCACCCCACTTGCCCCCAGCTCAGCTTTGTATTTTCACATCCAGCTCATTAACAAACCTGTTAGTTATCTCACTGGGTGACTTTGGGCTGGACTCTAACCAGTACACCATACTTCTGTTATGAAACTCATGAAGAAAAAGAGACAGTATAATGGAAAGTTCTTTCTGCGGCAGTCACACTTGTACAAATGCAGCATGAAGGGAAAGATCAGCAAGCTTCTCTTTGTTTGAATAAAAAGCACACTCTGCACATGCTCAGGGAATGGACAAAATGAGGAATAAACCTACCAGGGAATATGAAGAACTATATTCTTCCATTATGTGTGTGTGTGTGTGGGGGGGAATATCCCTCAATCCAGCTGTTCCCTGGAAACCCCCACCCCATTCACCCAAGGGTCTTCTGAGATAACTAACAGGAGGTTTGATAATGAGCTGGATGTGGAAATACAAAGCTGAGCTGGGGGCAAGTGGGGTGCTGACATGTGTAGGAGTAAGTCACATTGAACTCAATAAAACTTACTTCTGAGTAGACATGCACAGAGTTGGTTCTGTTCTCCATTTTAGCCTCACAACGTCACCAACAAGGCTGGATGTGGAAATAGAAAGCCTAGCAGGGGGAATAATACCTCGTGCAGGGCTCCAGACCGGCATGGTCATTTTAAAAGGTTTTTTCTTTCTTTCAAACAGCGTTGCTTTAAACAAAGAGTGCATCACTCAGGCACACCTAGGGCAGCCTTGTTTTGGGAAGCCCCAATGAAGAGGAAGTGTTTTGGCTGAAAGTAATTACTGCACATCTCAGGGGAAAAAAATACATAAATATCTATGAAAAATAGCCTTTCTTACGGAAGTTATGCAGACTCATGGAGATGGCTGGGCACCGGAATTATGGCTGTCAGAACGGATTTATCTTCGTAATTCTTGGAGCAGAAAAAAAAGAGGAGAATTCCGGTGGCTTGAGAACGACGGTACGGAGCACTGGCCGCAAACTGCGGAAGTCAAGCGGCACAGAAGGTACACAATTCGTACATCCCTACCTGCCCAGCTGCTAGCTCCCACTTGCCTGTCCACCTAGCTGCTGCTCCTGCCTTGTGCCCCAGATGTGGGGCTTCTGGGAAATGTTGGCCGACTCACTGCAAGAGGTCCCAAACTATTGTGAGAGATTGGCCAAACTACTGTGAGAGGCCCTGAACTATCTCAATAGTTCAGGATCTATAGCGATTGTTCAGCTGACCCCTCCCAGGCACTTCATGTCTAGGTATGTATGAAAGTCACTTACCTTTTGACGAAATTTGATTTGAGGTGGGGGGGAGGTGCTCCGTCCCTCCCCCCGAAATTCTGGCCGGGGGGGAGGTGCTCCATCCCTCCCCCTGAAATTCTGGCCGGGGGGGGAGGTGCTCCATCCCTCCTCCCCCGAATCCTGGCCGGCCGGGAACGCAAATGGCAGCAGCCATAGCCGCCGCCGTTTGCATCCCTGCAGTCAGCCGTAATAGGCTACGTAAATGTTTACGTAGCCTATCACGGCTGAGTAAAAAACAAACAAATGAGCGTACGCAAATGGCGGCTCCCATGGGTGCCGCCATTTGCATTCCTTATTTTGGCACGTCTAGTCTACGTAAACATTTACGTAGACTACGGCGAAAATAAGGGGAACGCAAATAGCGTAGACGCTACGCTATTTGAGTTCCCCTTATTTTCGCCGTAGTCTACGTAAATGTTTACGTCGACTAGACGTGCCAAAATAAGGAACGCAAATGGCGGTGCCAATGGGCGCCGCCATTTGCGTACACACATTTTTTTTTTACTCAGCTGTGATAGGCTACGTAAACATTTACGTAGCCTATCACAGTGTTTTTTAAAAATCTAGCCACGATAGGCTACGTAAATCTTTATGTAGCCTATCACGTTTTTTTGTTTGTTTGTTTTACTGGAAATGGCGGCGGCAGCCAGTCAGAGGAGCGGCCGCCGCCACCGCCAAAACCACCGCCGAACCGCCACTGGAGCCGGCGCCAGCA
This sequence comes from Heloderma suspectum, assembly GCF_057233095.1. NCBI lineage: Eukaryota > Metazoa > Chordata > Lepidosauria > Squamata > Helodermatidae > Heloderma > Heloderma suspectum. The sequence goes on along the minus strand of NC_139460.1, from coordinate 152,046,778 downwards.
GGATTCGCCCAAGGTAAGTCCCGTCCCGGGGGGGCGGGGGGGCAGACCGTTTCGCCACCGATTTCGAGGGGCCGAATGCGCTGGCATTCAGCCTCCCCAAGATTCGTTGTGAAATTCTCTGACATCCCTATTCATGTCTGGGGCACAAAGAAGGAGTGTGACAGCCTGGCGGGAGTTGCAGGGCAGGTGGGTATGCACAGGTGCATAGGTAGGCAGGTGAGTGGATACCTCATACCTCCCCCTCCAAGGAGTCCTTTTCAGGAGAGGAACTTGGTTTACTTGGGCTCAAGGACTCTTCTTCCCCTGAAAATGATCCAGCAGCAGCTTTTCTGGAGGGTATCAGACGTGCAGCTGAAGAGGAGGCAGGACCCTCTGGAATGTCCGGTGGGGGCCTCCCTCTTCTTCCTCTTCTTCTCCAGAGAGTTTGGGTTCTGAGCCAGAAGTGAAGCGTCAACCCAACCCTTGTGAAAGATAATGTGTGAAATGCAGATAGCAGGTCCAGCCCCTCAGGAGAAGCATCAAGCCCCAGTCCAGGAGCCTGGTGCTGTGAAGACCTTCTTTATATAGCTGGCTTTGCTGGAAAGCTTGCTAATCAGTTGCAGCTGGGAGCTGGGCATGTCCAGGCTACGGCTTGTATAAAAGGCAGCAAGGCCAGTCAAGCCGTCATTGGCAGCAATGTCATTATCTATTGTTCATATCCATGCATGCTTCATGTATCCTGAACTCTTGACCTGAACTGGATTTTGTGAATGACTTCGGACTGAATCTGACTTCACCTCTGCATCTCCATTGCTTAGATTTTGTGAATTGCCTAACAAGCTCCTTCTTGGTGGTGCACTTTATCGCTGCCCATTATTACCAGCAACCTTGAAGCACCTTTGCTAGCAGGACTCCCAGCTAGAGGAAGCCATGTGTTTTGAAAACAGGACTCTGTCTTTGAAACAAAACAGCAGGTGAGTGGATGCACATGTGCAAGAGCAAGTGAGCGAGGGGGGCGGCCAGGCAAACAGCTGGCCAGGCAAGCCGTTTGGGCAGGGGGCCGCAACGGTGGCTCACTTGAGGTGGCAACAAGGCTTTGGCTGGCCCTGAGCTGAGGGTTCACTAAATCTGAGCACACCAGATACCACCTTCTGGTTCTTCCTCCTTATCACTTCTCTTGTTGGGATACGGCATAGTTGTAGAACCTCAGGCCCAGGTGGCCAAATCCAGCCCTCTTGAGGTCCTAATCCCAAAACCTCTGGGGCTGCCCAGATGGCAATGCCCCCTTGACTCATTGGCCAGGCTTTTTGACTTGTCCCTTCTAATCACCTTTCTTTCTCACCTGCACAGTTCTGCAGAGGAGTGATCCCTTTTGGGCATACAAGAACATCGGCCACATCAAGATCTGATCTCTGAGCATTTTGAGTTGGCAAGTATGAGGAAGGTAGTCTGAGGAGAGCAACCGTTACTGTGCTTCCCCCCATGTTTGTCCAGGACGCCTGGCCTGGACACCTGGCAACAGATTCTGTAGAGTATTCCCCCAATACACAAAAACAATTTCTTTCAGCAAATGTTCACTGTGGCTTCTTTCCGATAGATCTTCTTCGTGTTTATTTGAAAAGGATGCTTCTAGAATTCTCCAAATTTCTTGCTGATTTTGAGTTCCCAATTACAGGATGTATTTCTGATACAGAACCGATATATAATTAACTCATTGCCAAGAGCAGTTAGGCTGGTTAGGAGAAGGGCTTCTCAGTGGAATGCCCTCTGGGATTGGCTTCTAACAGGGATTCATCAGGTTCGTTCTTTTCAGGCCTTCAGGAAGTCTCTGAAGGCCTACTTGTTTTCACTGGCCTTTGCAGATTCTTTAGGCTGAAGGTTTGATTTGTGTTATCTGTATTTATAGTGTTTTATTGAACATTTATTGATGGATTTTCTATTATATTTTTTGTATAGTTCTATATTGTTTTTATCTTCTACACCACTTTGGGAGGGCTCCACCCTTAATAGTGGCCTAAAAAGAATTTTAAATAGATTTTAAAAATAAAATTAACTCCCCCCTGCAATAAAACACTGCAAAAGAGAAAGAAAGATTTCATGTAATTGTACATGTCATGGACTCAATATTTTTAATGTGGCATTTTAATAATGTGCAGGAGAAGCTTTTTGAGGAGTACATTATACTGCAGTGGGAGGGAGAATCAGTCCCCCCCCCCATTGTACAAATGGATAAACTCGCTCTCCAGAAAATTGGTAGAATGTGCAAGTTTGTCTCCTCAAACCTTGGGCTTAGAAACATTTTCTTAAAGATGGGCCTCAAATAATAGTTTCCATTCTGAGAACCACCTGTATTTATCACACTTTTGATAGGTCACTATCCAACCATTCCAGTGTCTCTGTCCTGTCTCTCAACATCCCTATTACAGACAATGATCCCTCTATCTGCTCTACAAAATATAATTTGCCAAGTGTGATGGGAATAGGAGAGTGACTGAACTTTATCATCAGGCTTTATTGGTCATTCCACAACCAGGGAACCAGAGTGTCACCAGGGAACAGGCCCTAGGCAAGCCTTCTCAGTAGTGGCAGCATGCATTGCTTGAGAGGTAGAAATTGTGGTGAGATTTAACACCTCTTGAAGACAGTTGTTTACACAGGCTTTCCCTGGCTTGTAATGGATTGTGACTCTGCACCATTTTATTATTGTTTTAGTATTCTTTTTGTTGTAATGTTTTAAATTATTTATTATTTTATATTGTTCTTACACTGTTTTTATATTGGTTTTACAATGTATTATATATGTATGGTGAACCACAGAGATTTTAGGATATTATGCATTGTACAAGTAGTATAAATGAATTAATCTAAAAAGATTTTTTAAATTGTGCCCTTGTAGTTGAATGGCTGTTCCTGTCCTTCCTCTAGTGTCTCACATAATTGAATGATCAGAATTGTCTGAAAATAAGAAACACTGCACAGGCTCCCAACAGAAGGCACTGATTCCATCCCTGGAAGATTATTCTCAGGTTGTTGTTTTCTAGCTCCAGTTTGAGCATGGGCATGTGTCCAGGTATAACACCCCTGGGGGTATTTCTACCAGTGATGGAAACTTACTCCAAGCTGGCTGAGGGTTGAGGTCATTAGATGACGTCATGACCATCCAGCAGCCACCCCAGAGCTTATCAGGGAAAAACTGGATTTCCTCACCCTGCTTAAAGTCCGATCCTTTTCCTCAAGTTGGGTTCTCCCCGGTATAGTTGTTGTGTGCCCCAACCCCCGCATTTAGCTCGGGGATGCTAGCCCTGCCCAGGGGTATGTCTTTCACCGTGACCCCAGGCAAGGGGTGTTTCCTCCCATTGTGCTGAATGAGGCTTGCCCTCTCAATGACCACAGAAATAACAGAGAAGCCCCTCAATTGACACAGCACATTTTAAAGCCCAGTTCCCTAAGTGTGATTAAGCGTGATCTTGAGGCTCTGATTCATTGCCTCAGGAAGTAACCATAGCTTCCTTATTGTCAGAAGTGCCCTTGCTGCCTTCTGGAATCCGGAAGTAGCCAGAATCAACACACAGACGATAGGGCTCTTTTCTAGGGATATACGAAAGTAACTTACCTTTTCGAAGGGTGACATTCATGGTGGTGGGGGGGGAGGCGCTCCATCCCTCCCCCTGAAATTCTCTCCATCTGGCTCCACTCCACGTAGATTCTGCAGAGTCGCCAGCCAGGGCCGCCCGCAGCTGGACAACCGGCTGCTGGGCAGCCTGCAGGGACACAAATAGCGGCGGCCATAGCCGCTGCCATTTGCGTCCCTGTATTTTACATAGCCTATCACGGCAAAAAAAAAAAAAACAGCGAACACAAATGGCGGCAGCTACAGCAGCCGCCATTTGCGTTCCTTTTTTTTTTTTTGCCATGATAGGTTATGTAAATATTTACGTAGCCTATTACAACAGAAGAAAGAAAAAAAGGAACGCAAATGGTGGCCAGTACGCCATTTGTGCCCCTCTTTTGTCGTAATAGGCTATGTAAATATTTACATAGCCTATCACACGGCAAAAAAAGGGGAATGCAAATGGTGGCTGCCGTAGCCTCTGCCATTTGTGTTCCCTTAGTTTCGCCATGATAGGCTACGTAAATACTTACGTACCCTATCACAGCTTCCGCAGGGACACAAATGGTGTCCCTGCATTAGCTGTGATAGGCTACATAAGTATTTACATAGCCTATTGTGGCTATACGGAAGAAGTGAATGGCGACCGGAGATGTGGCCGCCATTCGCAATGCAGCACGGACGGCAGCAGGTAGGTGCTCTGTTCCAGGCCCATTTTACGGGGTGGGGGGGCGGGGGGCTTCATTCTGCCATGGATTTCGGGGGGCCGAATGCACTGGCATTCGGCCTCACTGAGATCCATGGCAGAATTCTCCGACATCCCTACTCTTTTCCAAGGCTTTATTTCCATTCAACCTAATGATGCTTACAGATGCTAATTGCACCTAATGAGAGAAACTTAAGAGAGCTGCCTACTAGAGGTTTCTAGCCTTAGTGAATCAGTTCATCTCCATTTTGGAGGGTAAAGGCAGGAAGCCTCTGAACTTAAGGGCTAGGAGGCGAAAGTCCACCCCTTTCCCATGGGGCATCGGGGCGCAGCTGTTGATGTTGCGCCAAGTGAGCTGAGCGCCTCCTCTCAGTGCCCTCCATCTCCCGCTTGTCCCTGCGCTGGCACCTAATGTCCCAAAGCTCCAGTTGTCCCTCCCACTGCCTGCCAGGGTCACTACCACTCTCAGGAATGTGATCAGGGAGGGGCTCTCCCTCCGGCGGTGCCTCTGAACAGTGTGCGGGTTCCTCTCCCACGGTTTCTACCTCTTCCTCATTATCAGAACAGCTTTGGGGCTCTATGGGCTCCAATCCAACCTTGACACTTATAGAGATCCTGTTCATTAAAATGGGGGCTGGTTTCCATCTCTTTCCCACAGCGAACCTATTAGTGTCTCCTCAGAAGTAACTCCCATTGCGGTCAATGAGGTCCTGCAGGTTAAAATGGGGGCTGGTTTCTATCTTTGTGTCCCCCCCTTTCCCAGCACAAGCATATTTGTGTCTACTCAGAAGTAACTCCCATTGTGGTCAATGAGGCTTGCTCCTGAAATGCAGGTGCATCTGGACTTTCGGGGGAAAGGAGGAAGGGGGGAGGAGGAGGGGATGCCTCTCTTATTGGTTTAGCAGCCCCTGCCAGTCAGATGACATCCCCTCCAACCCCCACCAGGAAGCGTGTTCTATGAAGCGATTTTTACTGGTCTGGAGAATCTGCTCATGGAGCCCTGCTCACAGCAAAGCCAATTCCTTTAAAAAAAATTCTGGTACGCCTCCATTAGCTTCTCCTTTCATTGTCTTGGAAACATGGCCCTAGTCTAGACTGAAGGACATCAAGGGTCAACACACATTAATGAAGATGGAGATGGCACTGGATGATATGTGCTTGGCCAGTACCGACCACTGTCTCTCTTCAGCCATACAGGAATGCTCCTGTCCTCTGAGACCCCGATGAGCCCCTCTTCTTTGGGCATGATAGCTGACATGGTCACCACAGCTTGAGAGGCAGGACTGGCTGCCAAGTGAGTGCTTTTGTGGGCAGAGGCCTAGCAGCTATGGGGAGTGCCTGAACAAGCTCAGCTTTCACTGCTGCTACTCCCACTTACCAGATATTTCAAACGGTGAACTGTGTGTGCGTGTTTTTCTAACAGAGATCTGAGGGTATCAGCTTGGATCTCCAACAATTACTATGAGTAGCCCATCATTCTGAAATCTCACTCATTCTATTTACATTTTTTTCTTTTTCAGTAATGGAAAACTGCACTGTTAGAGAAATGAGACAACAAGAATGGGCATTTTAAATGGATTTGAAGTAAATAGGCACATGCAATGCAGATTCATCCTCTTCGTTTTGTTAGCAATAATGAATGTTAATATGCTTTAGTCCAAGATATGCTACTGTGTGCAAATGTTTAAATTCAATTATTTAGAGCAAATGAAACACCTTTTTCAAGTGAAGAAAAAATAATGGTCTTGCAGAAAATCAGATGCTGCCCACTCCCTGGGATATTCATTGACCTATTTCATACTCTTGTCTTAAATAAAACTGAGCACTAGTTATGGATTGTATTGATTGCTCTTTGAAAATGACAGATGACCTCAACATTTAACTTGCAGATGACTGTCTTTTAACAATGCACGCTGTTACTTGTCAACGACTCAATGACAGCTATGGTACTGAATGGAATATTGATGGACAGGACCTTCAACTTACCATTGAAAACATGTAAATTCCCCTGATTATGCTGGTGTTCTTGTGTAGATCGAGTTCATGCTGAATTGCTACATGATGCTTTTACAGGAAATAATAACGTATGACTCAATGTGCCAAGTCTAAACCATTCACAGAAACTGGAACCTGAGAATCACCATTTCTTTCCACTATGGGTATCATACAAAGCAGGCATCATACACAATAGCTGACCTAGGTATCATACTGCAAAGAATCTACAACAGGTATCATACAAAATATCACACCTAGGAGAAAATTCCAGCTGTTTCTTAAAATAAAGTCTAAACTGATAAATAGTTGCAAGCAATATGACCATATGACCATATCATTCATCAAAACAAACATGGGATTTCCTCTCCTTTTGGTACCATCCCCTTTACTGATTTGAGGGGTGCAGCTGAAGACCACCTCAGGTGCCTGCTCCAATTGCACTCTTCCCTCTGCTCCCACCAGGGGTCCTTTATCACCAACTGCCCTGTGGGAAGGATTCCTGGAGAGGGGGGCGGCAGGCAGGCAGGCAGGCATGCAAAGAAGATCACCTCAGGTAATGCTCCACATGGACTGCCCCTTCCTTCCCCAACAGAGCCAGTACTGAAGTCCGAATCAGCCTCCCGTCACAGATGTAGCCACAGATGTAGACAAAACACACTCGAGTGGTGGGTTAGGAACAGACTCTACTGGGAATGTAACAAGCTTACATCTCAAAGTAAGCTTGGCTGAGGTCAGGCCCACAGTCAGCATCCCTTGCAGGAGTAAGTAGGAAGGAGAAGAGTAGAGTAGGGGAGGAGACAAGGAAAAGGCAATGCAATCTCCCAGAGATCCCCTCCCACCTGAATCAGGTATATATTATCCCTTCAAGTTCAGGTTAAGTGACCCATGGCCTGAGGCCCTCCAGCCAGTACAACCAACTGTCCTGTGAGGAATCCAGGAGAGAGAGGGAGGCAAAGGGCAATGCAAGGGTATCCCACGCCACACGTCTCCCCTTTTTCCAGGGGGAATGGCTGTAGATCAGTGGCGGAGCACATGGTTTGCATGCAGAAGGACATGAGTTTAGTCTCCAGCATTTCCAGGTAGGGCTGGGGGGAAAAAATCCTGTCTGAAATAGGGATGTACGAAAGTCACTTACTGTTTCGTGGATCTGCTTCGTGGTGGGGGGGAGGTGCTCCTTCCCTCCCCCCGGAGTCCTGCCTGGCTGGCGGATAGCGGACATCCGGCTGCTGGGTAGCAGGGACGCAAATGGCGGCTGCCATAGCTGCTGACATTTGCATCCCTGTATTCAACCGTGATAGGCTACGTAAATATCTACGTAGCCTATCACGTCTGAGTTAAAAAAAAACCCACGTACGCAAATGGCGGCGGCTACGGCGGCCGCCATTTGCGTTCCTTATTTTTAGCCGTCTTAGTCTATGTAAATATTTACGTAGGCTAAAACAGCGAATCAAAAAGGAACGCAAATAGCGCCCACTACGCTATTTGCATTCCCCTTTATTTTCGCCGTAGTAGTCTACGTAAATATTTACGTAGACTAAGATGGCGAAAAATAAGGAACACAAATGGCGGCCGCTGTAGCCGCCGACATTTGTGTACGCGTTGTTTTTTTTTTAACCCAGACTGATAGGCTACATAAGTCTTTACGTAGCCTATCACATCTATGTAAAAAAAAAAAACACAGAGACTGCAAATGGTGGTGGCGGCAGCCGGTCGGAAGACCAGCCGCCGCCACCGCTGGAGCTGCCGCCGTCCGGAACATCTGCCCCAGGTAAGTCTCGTCCTGGGGGGGATCTGCGGGGGGGTGGGGGCGCAGGCTGTTCTGCCACGGATTTCGGGGGGCCGAATGCCAGTGCATTCGGCCTCACTGAAATCCGTGGTGGAATTCTCCGCCATCCCTAGTATGAAACCCCAGAGAAGTGCCTCCAGTTAGTATAGACAATACTGATGTATTTGGAGTCTAATTCTGTAAAAGAAAGTGTCCTATATGTCTATGTTCCTTTTTTGAAGTGGACAGTATTTGTTGACCATTCTTATAACAACAGAAGTATGGGCTTTCTTACAAAAAACAAACTCTAATTTACAATTTGGCAGTTGCCTAAATTTACTTGTAGATTTTTTTAAAATTTCAAATCATGGAAACATTTGTAGGTAGGGTTTTTTAATTATTATTTTCATAAACCAATCCTTAGCCTTAGATCTGATCACCCATTTGTGTTCTATCATTCAGATGGTTAAGGATATATTGAGTAGCACTGTGCAAACAACCCCAGTGGGCTTTTATTAAATACCATGTTTCAAATTGTTTATGGATCATTAACAATTACACCACAATTGATTTTGCGCTAAGATAATTATTGATGCCAATATTATATTTTTGCCATGATTTAAAAAATACTGAACTGGATTGGGAGGAGAATACACTTTTCAATATGCAAAGTTACTTTGATTACTCCTGTTGCCCTTAGATTTGCAATACTGTGTGATACATAATATAATTTAGTATCTTTCTTTTCTAAAGGGGGGCCTAAATTATCTTGGGCTATATTAATTTCCATAGACTAAGGACAAAACCTCTGTTTCTTCTGCTAAAGTAAGCATAATCCAGAGAGACTAAGCTGTTTAGCTGTTTCAAAACATGAACTATATTTATTGACTTTTGCATTTTATGAAATCAAAATGGCCTTTCTTCAACACTGGCTACTTGTTATCTCTCTGAAACCTTTTGATTTGAGATATTGACCCAGTCACACACAAAATATGCAGCAGAGAAAACAAAGCCAGATTTCTGGTTCTTCTCTATTCCTTCATCTATCTGTAGATGATTCTGTTTTGCAAGCTTGTTGCTTCATAATTCCCATTCTTCCTGGGTCCCATGTTGTATTTGGAGATGTATAGCTAGTATGGGAATATAGGAGAGCCTGAGTAATGTCGTTATCATGGTGTTCACCTTGAACTGGAGATACCTGAGTTTGGGTCAGAGTGAAGCCCTGAAGTTCAGTGGGCGACCTTGAGCTAATCATACTCAGTCAACTTAATCAAACTCACAGGGTGTTGCTGGTGAGGATAAAATGTGGTGAGAGCAGGTATGCTTCCCAGAACTGCTTAAAGGAAGGCTGTTATCTAAACATAAGAAATAAATAAAATGAATGTGGGTGAAGAATAAAATAATGGGCTAGATTCAGACTTAGTTATTCTGCTTAGAGTAGACCAATTGAAATCAATGGGGCTTAAGCTCATCAAATAGAATTTAGGGAAAATTTAAGTAATTATTCCTGATTATTACTGTTGGGTTGAGGACCGACAGTTAAAACCAACTGTTGGAATTAATTGTTGAGGGTGGGGGGAAGAGAACTCTGAATGCTGGGTACTCAAGCCAGTGCTTTGTCCAAGGAGTCATCCTTAGACAACGCTGAGCTAGAGTCTGAGGCATATTAACAAGCATTAGTCTTCCAAAAATTGGTCATTCCCCATATCAGCCTGTAGGTGGGGACTCGCATGACTGAATATTTTCTACATGCAGAGGTTTTTTTTTAAAAAAATGGAGTATTCTTTATAGAGCCACACTGAAAACATTGTGGAAAGCTCTGAGTGGTACAGAGGCTGGAAGCCACATAGGGTTGTCTGTATGTTGCTCCAACTAGGAACAGAGCAAGACTGAGCCTTGAATAGGAGTTTAGATGCATTTAGGTTGCTTGGACCCATACTGACTGAGGTTTTGTTTGTCTATTAACAGGCCTGGTCTGTTTTAGCAAGCTCAGGCTGTGACAATGTGGAAGTGGCTGTGGCATATTGGTTCCTCATGGCCCACGTCTTCAGAGTCTGAGGATTGTAATGCAACTTCCTGGATGCAGGGGAGCCAGCTCCTGGAGTCTTTCTGGAGAACCAGGTCCCAAGGAGGTGGGAGCCTTGTGATGACTGTAGCCAAGTCCTCACCCTAACACTTAACTCTAGAGCCTCTTCTTCTGAGGAAAAGGGTCAGAATACTCTGGTCCATGACACCATGGTGTGGTGGACAGAGCCCTGGCCTTAGACTAGAGAGACTATTGTTGAAATCTGCCTCAACCCAAGATGTTCATGGATTGCCTTGGGAAGTGAACATCACTCAGGCTAACCCACCTCACAAAGTTGTTGTAAGGCCAATGACCATGTAACTAACCTGAGCTCCTTTGAGGAAGATGGGATCAAAATGTGGTTAATGATTGTTGTTGTTGTTCAGTCGTTCAGTCGTGTCCGACTCTTTGTGACCCCATGGACCATAGCACGCCAGGCCTTCCTGTCCTGCGCTCTCTCCCGGAGCGTGCTCAAGTTCATATTCATTGCATCCGTGATGTTATCTAGCCATCTCATCCTCTGCCGTCCCCTTCTCCTTTTGCCTTCAGTCTTTCCCAGCATCAGGGTCTTTTCCAGGGAGTTTTCTCTTCGCATTAGGTGGCCAAAATATTGGAGCTTCAGCTTCATTATCTGTCCTTCCAATGAGCACTCAGGGTTGATTTCCTTTAGGATGGACTGATTTGACCTCCTTGCAGTCCAGGGCACTCGTAAGAGTCTTCTCCAGCACCACAGTTCGAAAGCATCAATTCTTCGGCGCTCAGCCTTCCTTATAGTCCAGCTCTCACAGCCATACATTACTACTGGGAAAACCATCGCTTTGATTAGACGGACCTTTGTCGGCAAGGTGATGTCTCTGCTTCTTACTATGCTGTCTAGGTTGGCCATAGCTTTCCTCCCAAGGAGCAAGCGTCTTTTAATTTCATGGCTACAGTCACCGTCTGCGGTGATCTTGGAGCCCAAGAAAGTAAAATCTGTCACTGCTTCCATTTCTTCCCCTTCTATATGCCAGGAAGTGATGGGGCCAGATGCCATGATCTTCGTTTTTTTAATGTTGAGTTTCAAACCAGCTTTTGCACTCTCCTCTTTCACCCTCAACAAGAGGCTCTTGAGATCCTCTTCGCTTTCTGCCATTAGGGTGGTATCGTCTGCATATCGGAGGTTGTTGATAATTCTCCCAGCAATCTTAATTCCGACCTCTGATTCATCCAACCCGGCATTTCTCATGATGTACTCTGCATATAAGTTAAATAAGCAGGGTGACAATATGCAGCCTTGTCGTACTCCTTTCCCAATTTTGAACCAATCGGTTGTTCCATGTCTGGTTCTTACTGTTGCTTCTTGACCCTCGTACAGGTTTCTCAGGAGACAGGTAAGGTGGTCTGGTACTCCCATCACTTCCAGAATTTGCCACAGTTTGTTGTGATCCACACAATCAAAGGCTTTAGCGTAGTCAATGAAGCAGAAATAGACGTTTTTCTGGAATTCTCTTGCTTTCTCCATGATGCAGCGAATGTTGGCGATTTGATCTCTAGTTCCTCTGCCTCTTCGAAACCCAGCTTGTACTTCCGGTAGTTCTCGGTTCGCATACTGCTGAAGCCTAGCTTGTAGGATTTTGAGCATCACCTTGCTGGCATGTGAAATGAGCGCAGTTGTGCGGTAGTTTGAACACTCTTTGGCGTTGCCCTTCTTTGGAATTGGAATGTAAACTGACCTTTTCCAGTCTTGTGGCCACTGTTGAGTGTTCCAGATTTGTTGGCATATTGAATGCAGCACTTTAACAGCATCATCTTTTAGGATTTTAAATAACTCGGCTGGAATACTGTCATCTCCGCTAGCTTTGTTGTTACTAATGCTTCCTAAGGCCCACTTGACTTCACTCTCTAGGATGTCCGGCTCAAGTTCAGTGACCGCACTATTATGGCTATCAGGGACATTCAGATCTTTCCTGTATAGTTCTTCTGTGTATTCTTGCCACCTCTTCTTAATCTCATCTGCTTCTATTAGGTCCCTGCCTTCTTTGTCCTTTATCATGCCCATCTTTGCACAAAACGTTCCCTTGAGATCTCCAATTTTCTTGAAGAGATCTCTAGTCTTTCCCATTCTGTTGTTTTCCTTGATTTCTTTGCATTGTTCATTTAAGAAGGCCTTCTTGTCTCTCCTTGCTATTCTCTGGAACTCTGCATTCAGTTGGATATATCTTCCCCTTTCTCCCTTGCTTTTCACTTCCCTTCTTTCCTCAGCTACTTGTAAAGCCTCATCAGACAGCCACTTTGCTTTCTTGCATTTCTTTTTCTTTGGGATGGATTTCGTTGCTGCCTCCTGAACAATGTTACGGACCTCCGTCCATAGTTCCTCAGGCACTCTGTCTATCAGGTCTAATCCCTGAAATCTATTCCTCACCTCCACTGTATATTCATCAGGGATATGATTTAGGTCATACCTGAACGGTTTAGTGGTTTTCCCGACGTTCTTCAATTTAAGCCGAAATTTTGCAAGAAGCAGCTCATGATCTGAGCCACAGTCAGCTCCAGGTCTTGTTTTTACTGACTGTATAGAGCTTCTCCATCTTTGGCTGCAAAGGACATAATCAATCTGATTTCGATATTGACCCTTTGGTGACGTCCATGTGTAGAGTTGCCTCTTGTGCTGTTGGAAAAGAGTGTTTGCTATGATCAGCGTGTTCTCTTGGCAAAACTCTATTAGCTTTTGTCCTGCTTCATTTTGTACACCAAGCCCATGCCTGCCTGTTATCCCAGTGATTTCTTGACTTCCTACTTTCGCATTCCAATCCCCTATGATGAAGAGGACATCTTTTTTGGGTGTTAGTTCTAGAAGGTGTTGTAGGTCTTCATAGAACTGATCAACCTCAGCTTCTTCAGCCTCAGTGGTTGGGGCATAGACTTGAATTACTGTGATGTTGAATGGTTTGCCTTGGATTCGTACTGAGATCATTCTATCATTTTTAAGATTGTACCCCAGTACTGCTTTTCCCACCCTTTTGTTGACTATGAGTGCTACTCCATTTCTTCTAAGGGATTCTTGCCCACAATAGTAGATATGATGGTCACCTGAATTAAATTCGCCCATGCCTGTCCATTTTAGTTCGCTGATTCCCAAGATGTCGATGTTCAATCTTGCCATCTCATGTTTGACCACCTCCACCTTACCTTGATTCATTGATCTGACATTCCAGGTTCCTAAACAATATTGTTCTTTACAGCATCGGATTTTCTTTTCACCACCAGACACATCCACAGCTGAGTGTCCTTTCAGCTTTGGCCCAGCCGCTTCACTCTTTCTGGCGCTACTTGGAAATACCCTCTGCTCTTCTCCAGTAGCATATTGGGCACCTTCCGACCTGAGGGGCTCATCTTCCGGCGTCATATCTTTTAGCCTTGTGATACGTTCCATGGGGTTTTCTTGGCAAGAATACTGGAGTGGGTTGCCATTTCCTTCTCCAGTGGACCACATTTTGTCAGAACTCTCTGCCATGACCTGTCCGTCTTGGGTGGCCCTGCACGGCATAGCTTATGGCTTCACTGAGTTACGCAAGCCCCTTCGCCACAACAAGGCAGTGATCCATGAAGGCGTGGTTAATGATACATTACAAAAATAGGGATGCTGGAGAAATTCGAGATGGACTAAAATGAGCTTGGATTTCTAAGAATCCAACCTGCGGAATCCACTGTAGAGTGACCCCCTCAGGCTGTGCAGAGTCTGTGGACTTCCAGATGATTTTTTTTTTACTTTCCCAAAATTTACACACATACATTTGTAGGAAAATATGTAAGTCTCTGCTGAGGAAATGTTGAATGGAATAGGGGACTATACGCTAAATATTACGTACTAAGGTAAATTATTAAATACTTACATAAATACTTATGTAATTATTTGCATATTTTTCTGCATGACGAAAAAAAATATTCACATCCAGCTGTGGGCGGACAATGGAACAAAATGCACCTGACAATCTGTGAAAGACAGACGAAGCGGATTTATACAGTCCATGCATCCCCAATTACAATATGCAACCAGCATTCTTTGTATAAGAATGCTAGGGAAGATGATATGACACTTTCCTGGGAAAGCTTTTGCATTGTCTTTGTTTAATCACAGAGTTCCTCTGGAAAACACCTATGCCTCCTTCTTTCAATAATACAGTAACTGAGCAAACCAAAAGACACTTGATAAACTGTTAAAACTAAGTAACTTGTAACCTAAACAATGTTAAAGATTATCTGATCACTTTTACGTTTTGTACACCGCCTAGCAGTTTTAGTTGCCTTACAAAGAAACAAACTCACTCTTCCTTGAAAACATGTTGACAGCTGCTAATATGTTAAACACTTCCAGATGGACAATTGTGAAGCCTCCTCCTATAAATCTGGCCAAGACTGTACTTTAGACAGAACCTCCCTACCCCCAGCCACCAAAGACAACTTTTCTATAATTTGTGGTCCATTAATAAGCTATTAAGGGCATAATCCTATGCATGCTTAGACAGAAAAAGGGCCTACATCTCCCAGCACTTTTTTTCTGTCTAAACATACATAGGATCGCACCCTAAATGACTCCCCCTACACATAATACCCTGGTAAGAATTGAACACGACCACTTGACTTGCACTGATGATGTACCACAGGCGTAAGCACCCTCTAGTAGTACGCAAGTAGCGTATCCTGCATGACGGGTTTCCCAGCAGATGTTATTGGCATACCACAGAGTGGCGGTGTTGGATACTGCCCTCTGAGAATTATAGAGCTATATCCACTCTCAAATTTTTATTATAAATAAATATTCTACTGTTACATTTAAGCTATCTGACCTGGTACAATGTAATGCAGTTGGGATTAACAAACAGGTACTTTAGATGTATCCAGCAGCTTGGGCCCAGTGGAATTTTTGACGTTTTCCTTTTGTGTGATAGGCCCTATGTCTTGATCAAAAACTACTTGTCAAGGTTTTCACAATTTCCTAAGGGGTTTATCATGCAGCATTGGGGACTGCTGTTGAGGGGAAAACCCACCACATACCAGCGCTAATGTGCCTTGGATATGCAGAACTAGTCCCACAGTCCTTTGTGACAGGGAGGTAGACAGACCGATTTGTACTGGGTATTAATGTTGCTGCTGTTTTCAAATTTAGGTTCTCCATTAAATTAATATGAATGTTTATGCAAGAACACAGCATTGGAATTTGTTTTGTTTTGCAAAATAATTAAGCACATATGTCCCACCAAAGCCTGGGATGGGGTGGGGGAGGCAATCTACAGCAAGGACAAGCAACTATCTTTCAAAATGACTATATAAAAAGATTCCATGTCTAATTATTAGCTGTCTGAATAAAATCAAAGAAACATCCTTTGAGGAGCCTTTTATTTGAAATGTTGCTTTTCAAAGCATTGAAATCATTTTTACCACTTATGTAGCACTTGACATATTGGAAACACTGAACAAAATTAACACATTAGCAAGCCTCTTGCCATAATGCCTGTCAGCTAATTAGACTTTTCAATTTTGATTTTTTAAGTTGTATTTTCATGAACACACACTATTCACATTCTTTTTTTATTTAAAAAAAGCACCCCCAAAATTGCTATGTCTTATGTTCAGGGGCTCTAGACTGACTACAAAGTGACAATGAGATTGCTTTACAGTTGTTATTCCTTTCCATTTCTATGTGTGGAGATCAATAAGATGAAAAATCTTCTGTGTGTGTGTGTGTGTGTGTGTGTGTGTTTAGAAGTATAGCCAAGATAGGGCCAAATTAAGGGGGTCAATGTCTCTCTTTTTGCCAGGTATGTCTGTCTTGAAAAGGACTGTTCTTATTCCAGAATAATCAGAGTTCTCTAACACGTAATAGATGTGACAGGCAGAGCAATAATTCAGGACCAAATAAAAGCATAGTTCTGTATTCCCTCCTCCTCTCTCCCCACTCCTCCAGATATTTAAGGGCTGCACCTTGGCAGAGACTGTTTGGGGTGGAGCTTGCTGGGTGTAGGGCCTGATTCCATCTGAGGCATCTTGGTGGAGCTGTGTTTTTTTCTCGTTCTTCCCTCCCCTCCAGGTATTTAGGGGCTGCACCTTGGCAGAGGCAGGAGCTAGGGGCTCTCTATTTTACAATAGAAATTTAACGTGTCCCTGGGAAATTCATTGGATAACCTGGGGAGGGATGGGGAACCCTATTAGTGTGGTCATGGGTAGGGGGAAGTATGCTGTTGGGGGATTAACAGGCCAGTTGAGGAGAAGAGGGGTTAGACACCTTATGCCTGTTCCCCTCTTCTGGTTCTTCAAGATGGATCCTTACCAACTTGCCCTTGGGTCGGGTGGTGCTGAATGCCAGGCCAGTCCAAAATAAAATCTCCCTCTTCCATGATTCAGTTGGGGACGAGAGGGCTGACCTGGTGGGTGAGAGGGCTGACCAAGACATGGGTAATAGAACTGGGATGAGCTAGTCTCTAGTACAGATGGGTGAACCCCCTGACATCCTGTTGTGGGAAAATCTGGGCTGCTTGAAACTTACTGGATGTATCTGCTGGATTGCACAGGGCATCTTTCCAGCTTTAAAACAGGCAAGATACGCTAATAGCCTGGTGCTGATCAGTGTCCCTATGTCAGCTGACAGAGGTGGTCTTGGATTTGGTGTTGAGAACCCCAAGGATCTGGGGGATCTCAACTTCCATGCTGAGGTGAGGTCATCAGATCCAGGACAGCTCAGGACTTCATGGCCATCATGAAAACAATGGGGCTGTCCCAACATGTTATCAACCACATACATGTAGGGGACACGGGCTTGATTTGGTTTTCTCATCTGGACTGGAGGAAAGTGGGGGAATTAATATATTTCCCATTGTCATGGTCAGGTCACTTCTTATTGAAGGTTACAATGTTTAGAAAGTGTGTAGTTTAGGGCAAAAAAGGCAAGTAAAAGGGAACATGATAGAGGTGCATAAAACTATGCATGGTATGGAAGAAGTGGATAATGCTAGAACCTAGGGTAATCTAGGGTAGATGCTTTTGAACTGTGGTGCTGGAGGAAAATTCTGAGAGTGCCTTCGACTGCAAGAAGATCAAACCAGTCCATCCTCCAGGAAATAAAGCCAGACTGCTCACTTGAGGGAATGATATTAAAGGCAAAACTGAAGTACTTTGGCCATGTAATGAGAAGACAGGATACCCTGGAGAAGATGCTGATGCTAGGGAAAGTGGAAGGCAAAAAGAAGAGGGGCCGACCAAGGGCAAGATGGATGGATGATATTCTGGAGGTGACAGGCTCAACCTTGGAGGAGCTGGGGGTGGCGACGGCCGACAGGAAGCTCTGGCGTGGGCTGGTCCATGAAGTCACGAAGAGTCGGAAGTGACTGACCAAATAAACAACAAAAGGGTAATCTAATGAAGCTGAATGGTGACAGATTCAGGACAGATACAAGGAAGTACTTCTTCACACAGAACAGAGTTAACCTATAGAATTTGCTACCAAAAGATGTGATAATGACCAGCAATTTGGATGGCTTTAAAAGGGGATTTGACACATTCAGGGGTGGCTACTAGACATGAGAGATACATGCTTTTTCCAGAGTCAGGGCCCCCGTGCCTCTGAATACCAGTTGCTGAGGAACAACAGTGGGATCATAGCTGTTATTTGTAATAAGTTGTGGTGTGCACCCTAGCTCTTGTTTAGAAATGGAAAAAATATATTTTAAAGGAACCATGTTTTAGATTCAGCTATTGTTATTATGGCAACGGTTGTAGTGAACAGAAACCAAACTACCGGCTACAGTGAGTGCAGTCCATTGTAGTTATACACCAAGGCTGAAATCCTAAGCATACCTCCATGGAAGTGTCACACTTACTTCAGTGGGATTTCTGAGCAGAGCTGATCAGGATCAGGAAGCAAGATCCAATGATATTTTGTGGGAGAGAGCTAAATATGATAGCTGTCCCACTGAAATCTATGGCCTTAAAATTGCTTAACTTTGACCCCAGTGTCCTTAATGCTGCAGACTGAACCACTGCAATAGCTGGTCCCCATGTCCATGTCCATCACTTGATTGCTGGAAGCATCAAGTAAGGACCTACATGAGTAAGGACTTACATGTGTGAATGATCCATCACATGTCAAGCTCTATAGCTAAAATATCCATTCCCCCTCAACACAGCACAGTCACTACTGTCAATGTACACATTCAGCTGTGACTCATTAACTATTATGTATGTGCATTTGCAAAGCCATCCCTCACTTTGTAAGAAAATATTTCTGCTGAAGTTCACTAAAGAGAAAGATGGATGTAAATACACAAGACATTGTTTGGAGCAGAAATCATGTAAAGGCGTATGCATTTCCTGAAAAATCTATAATGTGGTTAGCTTACCCCACAGGTCAATATCTGTCTTAAAGAAGGACATACTATATGATTTGGAATTGCTTTTAAATACACACTGAGTTTTTTCCTGTATCAGGATGAAAAGAAGCTCATCATACAGAATGTCCGTCCCCCCCTTACAGAAAAGCAGTGTAGAAAGTTGGGCAGGGTGAGCTCAGTTATCAGACTCAAAGTACCATTACAATAGTATTAGAAGACAAAATCAAATAGCACCAATGTTCTTAAAGAAAGGATGATGATGATGACAACGACAATGATACTTTCCAAGCATTTCACATGCATTCTCTAGCTGTAATCCTTACTACAACTCTGTTAGGCAAGGCATCATCATCATCATCAGTAGTAGTAGTATTCCCCTACTGCAGATGGAGGTAAGAAAACTGTGGCTGAGAGTGGCTTGCCTAAGGCCACTTAGTGCCTTCAAGGTAGAGGTGAGATTCCAAACTCACCATACTTCCAATCCATCTCTTCCTCCTCCTGATAATCAGTCTTACCTGAGAGTACCTAGAGTTGTCCAGCAACTATTTGCTTGAACAAGTAGTTCCCAGGAAGCAGTGATTTGCAACCAGCTGATGTTGTTGTTGTTGTTCAGTCGTTCAGTCATGCCTGACTCTTTGTGACCCCATGGACCATAGCACGCCAGGCCTTCCTGTCCTGCGCTCTCTCCCGGAGCGTGCTCAAGTTCATATTCATTGCATCGGTGATGCTATCTAGCCATCTCATCCTCAGTCGTCCCCTTCTCCTTTTGCCTTCAGTCTTTCCCAGCATCAGGGTCTTTTCCAGAGAGTTTTCTTTTCGCATTAGGTGGCCAAAATATTTGAGCTTCAGCTTCAGGATCTGTCCTTCCAATGAGCAGTCAGGGTTGATTTCCTTTAGGATGGACTGATTTGACCTCCTTGCAGTCCAGGGCACTCGTAAGAGTCTTCTCCTGCACCACAGTTCGAAAGCATCAATTCTTCGGCGCTCAGCCTTCCTTATAGTTCAGCTCTCACAGCCATACATTACTACTGGGAAAACCATAGCTTTGATTAGACAGACCTTTGTTGGCAAGGTGATGTCTCTGCTTCTTACTATGCTGTCTAGGTTGGCCATAGCTTTCCTCCCAAGGAGCAAGCGTCTTTTAATTTCATGGCTACAGTCACCGTCTGCGGTGATCTTGGAGCCCAAGAAAGTAAAATCTGTCACTGCTTCCATTTCTTCCCCTTCTATATGCCAGGAAGGGATGGGGCCAGATGCCATGATCTTCGTTTTTTTAATGTTGAGTTTCAAACCAGCTTTTGCACTCTCCTCTTTCACCCTCAACAAGAGGCTCTTGAGATCCTCTTCGCTTTCTGCCATTAGGGTGGTATCGTCTGCATATCGGAGGTTGTTGATAATTCTCCCGGCAATCTTAATTCCAACCTGTGATTCATCCAACCCGGCGTTTCTCATGATGTACTCTGCATATAAGTTAAATAAGCAGGGTGACAATATGCAGCCTTGTCATACTCCTTTCCCAATTTTGATCCACTTGGTTGTTCCATGTCTGGTTCTTACTGTTGCTTCTTGACCCTCATACAGGTTTCTCAGGAGACAGGTAAGGTGGTCTGGTACTCCCATCACTTTAAGAATTTGCCACAGTTTGTTGTGATCCACACAATCAAAGGCTTTAGCGTAGTCAATGAAGCAGAAATAGACATTTTTCTGGAATTCTCTTGCTTTCTCCATGATCCAGCGAACGTTGGCGATTTGATCTCTAGTTCCTCTGCCTCTTTGAAACCCAGCTTGTACTTCCGGTAGTTCTCGGTTCGCATACTGCTGAAGCCTAGCTTGTAGGATTTTGAGCATCACCTTGCTGGCATGTGAAATGAGTGCAATTGTGCGGTAGTTTGAACACTTTGGTGTTGCCCTTCTTTGGAATTGGAATGTAAACTGACCTTTTCCAGTCTTGTGGCCACTACTGAGTGTTCCAGATTTGTTGGCATATTGAATGCAGCACTTTAACAGCATCATCTTTTAGGATTTTAAATAGCTCAGCTGGAAGACTGTCATCTCCGCTAGCTTTGTTGTTACTAATGCTTCCTAAGGCCCACTTGACTTCACTCTCTAGGATGTCCGGCTCAAGTTCAGTGACTGCACTATCATGGCTATCAGGGACATTCAGATCTTTCCTGTATAGTTCTCCTGTGTATTCTTTCCACCTCTTCTTAATCTCATCTGCTTCTGTTGAAGTCCCTGCCTTCTTTGTCCTTTATCATGCCCGTCTTTGCACAAAACATTCCCTTGAGATCTCCAATTTTCTTGAAGAGATCTCTAGTCTTTCCCATTCTGTTGTTTTCCTCGATTTCTTTGCATTGTTCATTTAAGAAGGCCTTCTTGTCTCTTCTTGCTATTCTCTGGAACTCTGCATTCAGTTGGATATATCTTCCCCTTTCTCCCTTGCTTTTCGCTTCCCTTCTTTCCTCAGCTACTTGTAAAGCCTCATCAGACAGCCACTTTGCTTTCTTGCATTTCTTTTTCTTTGGGATGGATTTCGTTGCTGCCTCCTGAACAATGTTACAGACCTCCGTCCATAGTTCCTCAGGCACTCTGTCTATCAGGTCTAATCCCTGAAATCTATTCCTCACCTCCACTGTATATTCATCAGGGATATGATTTAGGTCATACCTGAATGGTTTAGTGGTTTTCCCTATGTTCTTCAATTTAAGCTGAAATTTTGCAACAAGAAGCTCATGATCTGAGCCACAGTCAGCTGCAGGTCTTGTTTTTACTGACTGTATAGAGCTTCTCCATCTTTGGCTGCAAATGACATAATCAATCTGATTTCAATATTGACCATCTGGTGATGTCCATGTATAGAGTCGTCTCTTATGCTGTTGGAAAAGAGTGTTTGCTATGATCAGCGTGTTCTCTTGGCAAAACTCTATTAGCTTTTGTCCTGCTTCATTTTGTACACCAAGGCCATGCTTGCCTGTTATCCTGGTGATTTCTTAACCAGCTGATAGGTGTTCACATTTCTGGGCCCCAGCAAGGGTTTCGTTTTGAGTGGTCCCACAACTGTTTTCTTCTTGGTAGCCAAGGAGGAATTGATGACCTCCTGGACCAAGCTGGTCCACCCACTCCAGTTCCATGTCATGAGCCAGGGGATGAGGATGGAACCATGCAACCAGGTGAAGGCCACATCCCACCAGGCACCTTGTTTACATCCTCAGGTTGCCACAACTGAAATCCATTCAACAAAGCAGGAATAGATGATGTTCTAGACCAGCCTCCCCAACCTGGTGTCCTCAAGATGCATTGGGCTGGAATTCCCAATATTCCCAGCTGGCATTGGCAGTTGTTACAGCCCAACAGACCTGGAGGGCACCAGGCTTAGGAAGGCTGATCTCTAGACATATACTTAGACTGAATTGCAACACAACTGGTGACACCCAAGACTTTTTATGTACCAAGTATCCTCCAGTCCTCCAGTCACATACTTGGAAGGAATAGCTCCTCATATGGTATTGTGACAAGTCCCCAGAGGAAATGCAGCCTTGGTGAGTGAAGTAACCTCACCAGTAGTCCAACCCCCAAAATTCATTTATTTCTTCCCCACACAGCCCCTTGGAATAATTGGCATCTGAGGGCCAAACTATTTGTTCTCCTAATCATGCATAGTACAGCTATATGGGAGAGTTTTACTTACTCTTGACTAACTACATGTGACCCTAATGCAGACTGGGACCATGACACCCTGGAAAGGGAAGGTGGTAAACCTTATCCCCCACCTGTTCTTCTCACAAAATTCCACACATACACACACTATGGTGAGGGGGAGAAAACAGGTGGGGAGGCTTCCATTAACTTCAATGGGGACTTCTTTTTTATAGAAGAAGTCTATGTATGTGTTGGCAGGGGGTGGGGGGATGGAATTTCAGAAAAAAGAACAGTTGTGGGAAAGATTTAACCCCCTCCTGGAGTGCCATGGCCCCAATCCAAATTGGGGCCATGTCTTTTTACACAGGAGTAAGTACAGTTATCACTCATAGCTACACTATGGACGATTATGGTAATGTTTAGTTTGGCCCTGATGCAGCACAAGAAGCAGCGGTAGGCCTAATCGGGAGATACCCTCCTTCCCCACAAACAGACAGCAAGGAGGGTCCCAACTATAGATCGGCCCCTGGAACCCTGTGGTCATCTACATGTGAGATTTAGTGCAGAGGGAGAGCACTTCAGGGTCGATCATGACACACGATGTTGTTGCCACTGCACAGCAATCCCACAGCTTCTCCCTTGAAAATATGTTTTTTCTGAAAGTCGTTTTGGTGTGTATTTGTCCTTAAATGCAGCTCCTGCACACTTCAGCTGCTGTGTGCCCCATCACCAGAATTGATGTGTGCCCCATCACCAGGCTGGGCATGCCTAGGGGTGTGTCTGTGCTTGGCTGTGACCTTTGGTCAAGGGGTGGAGCCCACCCACCACCACCCCACCCCACCCCACCCCACCCCACCCAATGTGGTTATTTTCTGCCATTGGCAGCCGCACGCTTTGGGGACACAGATCTTCCCCCATTTGCATCTCAAAAGGGAGGACGTGAGGCTATGGCTACTATGAACTAATTCATTGTCTTTGATCGCACTTTGCTGAGGACGGGAGCAGAGGGGGTCAGGAAACTTTAAATTTCCAGATCAGCAAATGTGCCCAGAACTCTTCTGCTGCCTCTGCCTCTCCTCAGCTGCCTGTTCCTCTGCTGCAGCAGTGGTGGGAGCTGCTTCGGAGGAGCACAGCCAGGACTCCTCCGGGAGCATTTAGGCCTCCTGCCTGTCCTTGTTTCCAGCATTTAGACCACTGACCAGAAGGCGGGGAATGGGAGACTTGTCTTCTCCCCCCTGCCCACCCTCGTCCCCACAGGTGGCTAAAAATTCCTTGGAGTCAGCTGGGTGGTGGTGGTGTGTGTGTTTCTTCCCTTCATTGTTGAGAGATCCTCAAAAGCATAAGTGGGTGGGCTGCTCAAGACTATTACTTCAAAGCTCTGCTCTCACCAAGCTATGAATGACAGTAATGCCTCTTGACAGTTTCAGTAATTCAAAATAGCCTCTTTTCCCCATTCACAGTATCAGAGTAGCACAGTTTCAATCATTCAGAACAGTGAAGTCACTTCTTTACATTCACAGTAGCGCTTTGGGCACAGGCTTCTTCCTGGGGATGTACGAAAGTCACTTACCATTTCGTGGATCTGCTTCGCAGTGGGGGGACGAGGCTCTCCGTCTCTCCCCCCGGAACCCTGCCTGGCCAGCTCCGCTCTGCGGGGATTCCACAGAGCCACCGGCTGGCTCTGCCCGCAGCCGGACATCCGGCCGCTGGGCAGCAGGGACGCAAATGGCAGCTGCCATTTGCGTCCCTGTATTTAACCATGATAGGCTACGTAAATATTTACGTAGCCTATCACAGCAAAGTTAAAAAAAAAACACGCATACACAAATGGCGGTGGCTATGGCGGCCACCATTTGCATTCCTTATTTTTCGCCATTTTAGTCTACGTAAATATTTACGTAGACTATTATGGCGGAAAAAAAGGGGAATGCAAATAGCGTAACAGGCGCTATTTGCATCCCTTTTTGATTCGCCATTTTAGCCTACGTAAATATTTACGTAGGCTAAAACGGTGAATGAAAAAGGAACACAAATAGCACCCACTACGCTATTTGCGTTCCCCTTTTTTTCGCCGTAATAATCTATGGAAACATTTACGTAGACTAAAATGGCGAAAAATAAGCAACGCAAATGGCCGCCACCGTAGCCACTGCCATTTGCGTAAGCCGGTTTTTTTTTTTTTTACCCAGATGTGATAGGCTATGTAAGTCTTTATGTAGCCTATCACATCTGGGTAAAAAAAAAAAAGGCCAGACTGCAAATGGCAGCTGCCGGTTGGAAGACTAGCCGCCGATGCTGCTGCCGCCGAAGCTGCCGTTGGAGCCGCTGCCATCCGGAACATCCGCCCCAGGTAAGTCTCATCCCGGGGGGGATCCGCGGGGGGGCAGGCCGTTCTGCCACAGATTTCGGGGGGCCAAATGCCAGTGCATTTGGCCTCGCTGAAATCCATGGCGGAATTCTCTGCCATCCCTATTTCTTTTCCCACTTAGCACTACTTCCCATTCACAAGCATTCACAAGCTTTATCCATTGAAATCACGTAGTGAAAACTGCAATTTTGTTGTTCCAGTCAGAATACTGCAGTGGTAGCTTTACACATTTACAGAATGCAGTCTGTTTTCCCCATTCATAAAAGCTCTCTGAGCACAAGAAGCCCCAGTGACAAAGCATCAGCAAACAAGCGATTTAAGCAACTGTGTGAGGGAAAGGAATCACCATTCCCTGCGAGGCCAACTGACCTACATTCCCAACCACTGAAAGCCTGTGCTGATCAGGAGTTTTCACACAGCTTCTCTTGCTTTTCAAACGAGGCCCTCCAATCAGATTCACTGCAGCAGCGGTTGGGCCTATCTATATAAGGAGGCACACTTGCAAGGGAGCCAGGTCTCTGAGTGTAAGGAACCCTGGTGACAAAGGATCTCAGCCCCGGTGACAAAGCATCAGCAAACAAGCGAGTTAAGCAACTGTGCAAGTTTAGCAACAGGGTGAGGAAGCCAGGGCAGTGAACTCTGCCCTCCCTACTCTATACTCACAGTAAGTAACTCTAAATAATACCCCCAACTTCTCGTAGTAAACAACTAAGCTTTCCAGGGAAAACTAGGGATGTACGAAAGTCACTTACCTTTTCGAAGGGTGACATTCGCGGTGGGGGGAAGCGCTCCATCCCTCCCCCCGAAATTCAGGCCGGGGGGGAGGCGCTCCGTCCCTCCCCCCCCAAATTCTGGCGGGGGGGGAGGTGCTCTGTCCCTCCCCCCCAAAATTCTGGCCAGGGGGGGAGGCGCTCCATCCCTCCCCCCCCGAATCCTGGCTGGCTGGCAACGCAAATGGCAGCGGCCACAGCTGCCGCCATTTGCGTCCCAGCAGTCAGCCATAATAGGCTACGTAAATGTTTACGTAGCCTATCACGGCAGCTTTAAAAGAAAAAAAACGGCGGGTATGCAAATGGCGGCACCCATGGGTGCCGCCATTTGCATATGCGTGGTTTTTTCTTTTTCTTTTAAAGCAGCCGTGATAGGCTACGTAAACGTTTACGTAGCCTATCACGGTATTTTTTAAAAATCTAGCCGTGAAAGGCTACGTAAATCTTTATGTAGCCTATCACGTTTTTTTGTTTTGTTTTGTTTTTTTACTGGAAATGGCGGCGGCGGCAGCCGGTTGAAAGACTGGCCGCTGCAGCCGCCGCCGCTGAACCGCTGCCGAACCGCCACCAGAGTTGCCGCTGCCAGGAAGATTTGCCCAAGGTAAGTCCCGTCCCGGGGAGTGGCAGGGGGGTGGCAGTCCATTCCGCCACCGATTTCGGGGGGCCAAAAGCACTGGCATTCGGCCTCCCTGAGATTTGTGGCGAAATTCTCTGACATCCCTAAGGAAAACACACCCAAATAAAAAAACCCAGTTATGAAGGTAGAAAGCCAGCAGGGGGTAGGGATGTCAGAGAATTCCGCCACGGATCTCGGTGAGGCCGAATGCCAGTGCATTCAGTCCCCCAAAATCCACGGTGGAACGGCTTGCCCCCCCCCGCGCCCCCACGGATCCCCCCCGGGACAAGACTTACCTGGGACGGATGTTCTGGACGGCGGCGGCTCCAGCGGCAGCTTGTCTTCTGACCGGCTGCCACCACCGCCATTTGCAGTCTGATTGTTTGTGTGTGTGGGGTTTTTTACATAGACGTGATAGGCTACGTAAAGACTTACGTAGCCTATCACATCTGGGTTAAAAAAAAAAAACTCATACGCAAATGGTGGCGGCTACAGCCGCCGCCATTTGCATTCCTTATTTTTCACCTTCTTAAATATTTAAATATTTTATCCTTATTTTTCACCATCTTAAATATTTAAATTCACTGACTTAAATATTTACGTAGACAATTACGGTGAAAATAAAGGGGAACGCAAATAGCGTAGTGGGCGCTATTTGCGTTCCTTTTTGATTTGCCGTTTTAACCTACGTAAATATTTTTTTTTAACCAAGACGTGATAGGCTATGTAAGTCTTTACATAGCCTATCACAGTTGAATACAGGGACACAAACGGTGGTGGCTATGGCAGCCGCCATTTGCGTCCCTGCTACCCAGCGGCCCGATGTCTGGCTGCTGGCGGAGCAAGCTGGTGGCTCCGTGGAATCCCTGAGGAGCAGAGCTGGCCAGGCAGGACTCTGGGGGAAGGGACAGAGCACCTCCCCCCCATCAAGGATTCCGGGGGGAGGAACAGAGCGCCTCCCCCCCACCGCAAAGCAGATCCGCAAAACGGTAAGTAATTTTCGTACATCCCTAGCAGGGGGGTGGGGGCTATAAAGTGTATTGCACTGAGTGCCACATGTCTACCTGCTGGATGGAAGTCGTGGGTGTGTGCTCGGTGTAATGAGCTCCTGACTCTCAAGGAACAAGTTCATTCCCTTGAGGCCAAGGTCGCTGACCTGGAGAAGCTGAGAGAGGCAGAGAGGTTGGTGGACGAGACCTCAGGGACCTACAGTCAGGCCAGAAAGATCAGAACAAGGATAACTATTTTGGCAGTTGGCCTCTGTTCACTACCACATTGAAGTTGAAAGGAAATACACCCGGATGGGAGCCAAGTCAGGACTTTCAGCTGTAATTCAAGGGGTTTGACAGAAGTGGGGCACTAACCATTCAGGAAGGACAGCCAGTGCCATACACACTAGGGAAGTATGAAAGTTCCGCAATGGATCTCGGGGAGGCCAAATGCCAGCTCATTCGGGCCCCTGAAATTGGTGGCGGAATGGCCCGCCACCCCCCCGCCACCCCCCCGGGACGGGACTTACCTGGGGTGGATCTTCCTGGCGGCGGCGGCTCCGGCAGCGGTGCGGCAGCGGCCGGTTTTCTGACCGGCTGCCACCGCTGCCATTTCCAGGTTTAAAAAAAAACAAAACACGTGATAGGCTACGTAAAGATTTACGTAACCTATCACGGCTAGATTTTTAAAAAACACTGTGATAGGCTACGTAAATCTTTACGTAGCCTATCATGGCTGACTTAAAAAAAAATGCTACGCTATTTGCGTTCCCCTTATTTTCGCCGTCTTAGTCTATGTAAATGTTTACGTAGACTAAGACGTGCCAAAATAAGGGACGCAAATGGCGGCGGCCATGGACACTGCCATTTGCATACGTGCATTTTTATTATTTTTTTTTAATCAGCCGTGATAGGCTACGTGAAGATTTACATAGCCTATCACTGCTGACTGCAGGGATGCAAACGGCAGCGGCTACGGCTGCCACCATTTGCGTCCCTGCTAGCCAGCGGCGGGATGTCCGGCTGCTGGCAGAGCTGGCTGGCGGCTCTGCAGAATCGCTGCGGAGCACAGCTGGCCAGCCAGGATTCCGGGGGGGGGGAGGCACGGAGTGCCTCCCCCCCAGCGAAGTTTCTGGGGGGAGGGACGGAACGCCTCCCTCCGCACCATCAGCATAATCCCCGAAAGGTAAGTACCTTTCGCACATCTCTAATACACACACACACATTGTTGGTGGCTCATAAGTAATGGAACGAATGGCTGACAAGCAGCTGCATGGCCAGTGGTGGCCTGTTTCCTGGGTGCCCCATGACCAATCAAGCAGATAAAAGGCCTGGAGGTGGTTCTGAGTGTTACATTTGCATTTGGTAGCTGTTCACTGGAACTCCCAACATGAGGTCCAAAGAGGTGTCCATGCAAGTGAACGAGGCCATCATTAGGCTGAGGAAACAAAATGAACCCATCAGAGAGATAGCAAAAATAGTGGGAGTGGCCAATACAACAGTTTGGAACATCCTGAAAAAGAAGGAATTAACTGGCAAGCTCAGCAACAGCAAAAGGCCTGGAAGACCACGGAAGACAACTAAAGTGGATGACTGCAGGATTCTGCTCATGGTGAAGAGGAACCCTTTCACAACAGCTAGCCTGGTCAAGAATGCTCTTGAGGAGGTAGGCATGTCATTGTCAACATCTACAGTCAAGAGACAGCTTTATGAATGTTGTGAGGCTTCACAACAAGGTGCAAATCACTGGTAATGCTCAAGAACAGAAAGGCCAGATTAGCCTTTGCCAGCAAAGACCTAAAAAAGCCTGCCCAGTTCTGGAATAAGATTCTTTGGACTGATGAAAGATTAACTTGTACCAGAATGATGGGAAGAGAGAAGTATGGAGAAGGAAAGGAACAGCTCATGATCGAAAGCATACCACATCATCTGTCAAACATGGTGGAGGCAGTGTTATGGCATGGGCATGTATGGCTGCCAATGGAACCGGGTCACTGGTGTTTATTGATGACCTGACTGCTGATAAAAGCAGCAGGATGAATTCTGAAGTGTATAGGGCTATACTTTCTGCTCAGATTCAGCCGAATGCTGCCATACTGATAGGACGCCGCTTCATATTGCAGATGGAGAATGACCCAAAACATACAGCAAAAGCTACCCCAGAGTTTCTCAAGGCAAAGAAGTAGGATGTTCTTCAATGGCCAAGTCAGTCACCTGATCTCAACCCAATAGAGCATGCTTTTCACTTACTGAAGACAAGACTGAAAGCAGAAAGACCCACAAACAAGCAGCAGCTGAAGGCAGCTTCAGTGAAGGCCTGGCAAAGCATATCGAGGGAGGAAACCCAGCATTTGGTCATGTCCATGGGTTCCACACTTCAGGCAGTTATTGACTGCAAAGGATTTTCATCCAGGTAGGGATGTCAGAGAATTTTGCCACGAATCTCGGGGAGGCCGAATGCCAGCGCATTCGGCCCCCCGAAATCGGTGGCGGAACGGTCTGCCCCCCACCCCCCCCAGGACGGGTCTTACCTTGGGCGAATCTTCCTGGAGGCGGCGGTGGCTGTGGCGGCGGCGCGGCGGCAGTGTGGCAGAGGCAGCTGCGGTGGCCGGTCTTCTGACTGGCTGCCGCCGCCGCCATTTCCAGTAAAAAAAAAACAAAAAACAAAAAAGTGATAGGCTACGTGAAGATTTATGTAGCCTATCATGGCTAGATTTTTAAAAAACACCGTGATAGGCTACGTAAATGTTTACGTAGCCTATCACGGCTGATTTAAAAGGAAAAAAAACCCATGCGTATGCAAATGGCGGCGCCCGTTCCTTATTTTGGCACATCTTAGTCTACGTAAACATTTACATAGACTAAGATGGCGAAAATAAGGGGAACGCAAATAGCGTAGATGCTACGCTATTTGCGTTTCCCTTATTTTCGCCGTCTTAGTTTACATAAACATTTACGTAAATATTATGTGATATTTACGTGATATAGGCTATGTAAATAGGCTACATTTACGTAGCCTATCACGGCTGACTGCTGGGACGCAAACGGCGGCGGCTACGGCCGCCGCCATTTGCGGAGCCATCCGGCCAGGATTTGGGGGGGGGGAGGAACGGAGCGTCTCCCCCCTGCCCAGAATTTCGGGGGGAGGGATGGAGCGCCTCCCTCCCCCCCACGAATGTCACCGTTCAAAAAGGTAAGTGACTTTCGTACATCCCTACATCCAGGTATTAAAGGCGATACTTAAGTTTGAAATTATGTTGGTTTGTTCCATTACTTATGAGCCACCAACGATGTGTGCATGTGTGTGTATGCCACTGGCTGTCCTTCTTGAATGGTTAGTGCCCCACATTTGTCAGCCCCCTTGAATTACAGCTGAAAGTCCTGACTTCGCTCCCATCTGGGTGTGTTTCCTTTCAACTTCAGTGTGGTGGTGTACAGAGGCCAACTGCCAAAACAGTTATCCTTGTTCTGATACTTCTCTGCCCTGACTGTAGTAGCTGTGTCCCACTCCCAGAGTGACAGCTCCTCTGCTGTCATGGAGAATGTGGGACTTGGGGAAGGACAGCATCATTCTAAGGAAGAGGGAAACAATCCTTTAGAAGGGACCCATTCCTTGGAAGATGAACAAATATCCTCTCGCACCGAGGATGTGTCTCTGGGGAGAGGGGGGCTCGTGGCAGTGGGAGAACTGATCACTAGACACATTGACAGCTAGGTCTGTGATGGGCATGTAGACAGCATGGTGAATTGCCTGCCTGGTGCAAAGGTTGTGGATATCACACGCTGTCTAGATAGCCTAATAGATAGTGCCGGGGTGGAATCACTGGTCATGGTCCATGTTGGTACCAACGATGTGGGGAAATGTAGCCGTGAGGTCCTGTAAGCCAGATTTAGATTGCTAGGTAGGAGGTTGAAATCCAGGAATACCAAGGTGGCTTTACCTGAAATGCTACTTGTTCCATGCACAGGGCCAGCTAGACAGTCAAAGCTGAGGTGCCTCAATGTGTGGATGAGATGGTGGTGCAGGGAGGAGGGGTTCAGATTTGTTAGGCACTGGGGAACATTTTGGGACAAGCCAGGCCTATACAAGAGGGACAGGCTCCACTTGACCCAAAATGGAACCAGGCTGCTGGTGCTAAACATACAAAGGGTGGAAGAGCAGCTTTTGAACTAAAACCCTGGGGAAAAGCCGACAGGAGCTGGGAAGCATCTGGTTTGGGTTAAATCATCCCAAAGGGATGAAGATGAAAATGTTTTTGATTGCCCAAATGTAGAAGGGGAGGAAATAGGCCAGGAGTACATGGCAGAACATAATAGCCAATCAAAGGGGCCAACGTCCCATAGCAAAAGATGCACACGCCAGAGGCATCTGGGGAGGGATAGCATGTATAGGTGTTTTTATGCAAATGCTAGAAGCCTCCACACCAAAATGGGAGAAGTGGCATGCTTGATTTTAAAGGAAAACCTTGATATAGTGGGCATTACAGAAACCTGGTGGACTGGAGACAACCAGTGGGATACGGTCATCTCTGGATATAAACTCTATAAGAAGGACAGGGAAGGGCGTACTGGGGGAGGTGTTGCCCTGTTCATCAAAGAGGGCATAGTGTCGAGAGGACTAGAACACCTAAAAGGGGTAGGCTCTTCCATGGAAGCACTGTCGGTGACTATACCAGAGTCAAAAACTAATTTAGTGCTAGGAACTAGGGATGCTGGAGAAACTGGAGATGGATTAAAATGAGCTCGGATTTCTAAGAATCCGACCTGTGGAATCCTCTGTGGAGCGACCCCCTCAGGCCATGCGGAGTCTGTGGACTTTCAAATGATTCTTTTTTTCACTTTCCCGAAACTTACACATACAAATCTGTAGAAAAATGCACAAGTTTCTGCTGAGGAAATATTGAATGGAATAGGGGACAATATACTAAATGTTACTACTGAGGTAAATTGCGTAAATACTTACATAAATACTTATGTAAATATTTATGTAATTATTTGCATATTTTCCTGCACGATGGGAAAAAAAAATCACATCTGTCTGTGCGCGGATGATGGAATGAAAGGCACCTGACAATCTGCAAAACACAGATGGAGCAGATTTTATATGGTCCGTACATCCCTACTAGGAACATGCTATTGTCCCCCAGACCAGAATGCTCAGAGTGACCTTGAAATGGAAAATGAAATCAGGCAGGCCTCTAAACAAGGAAGTGTTGTAATAATGGTCGACTTCAATTTCCCCCACGTTGATTGGATACATGCATGTTCCAGCCACAGCAAAGAGGTTAAAGTTCTTGATGCCCTAAATGATTGTGCCCTAGAACAGTTGGTCATGGAGCCAACCAGAGGGGAGGCGATGTTGGATTTGATCCTAAGTGGTGTCGCCCAGGACCGAGATGTAAATGTTGTTGAACCAACTGGAAACAGTGATCACATCATAGTGCTATCAGTAGGGATGCCACAAGTGTCCAGTTGAGGCTCAAAGCCCAGCAAGAAGTTGCCAGTTTGGCCCCCCAGACCCCAGCTCACAGACCTGAGCTCTTGCCCAACTTGTGGCGCACTGAGTCGGGCAAGAACTCAGGTGCCTGCTCCCTCAGCAAAGAGAGGGGAAGAAGGCAGTGCCTCTCCTCCTTCCCCCATCCTTGCTACAGTGGCAGTGGCGTGGGAAAGGCTAGTCATTTTCCGTAAGTTTTCCTGGCCTTATGGAAAACGACCAGCTTGTCCCTAGCTACCACTTCCCACAGAGAGAAGAAGGAGGCACCTTACCTATCCTCTTCTCCCCCACCCCCCTCATCTACTGGAGGCCAGGGCAAGAGGCTGGAGGCTGGCCACCCAGGCCCTTTTTCCTGCACCAGCCCTTGACAGCCAGTGCGAGGAAGAAGGGGGAAGGTGCCACCCCAGAGCTCTCACCCTGGCCTCCTCTAGAGAAGGCCAGGGAGAGTGGGTGGGGGCTGGATGCCGTCACCCTTCTTCCCGCACTGGCCTTTGAGAGCTGGCACATGGAAGAGGGGCGACGGCGGCACTCCAGTGCTCTTGCCCTGGCCCTTTCTAGAGAAGGCCAGGGCGAGAGGCTGGGGAGTGGCTGCGCTGAGGCTCTCCTTCCCCATACTGGCCCTTAACAGCCAGTGCAAGAAAGAGGGGCTGCTCATGGGCAGGCAGGGTGAGCAAGGAAGCTCGCCAAGCAGGCCCAGCCTGCGTGAGCTGCAGGGGGCAGTTTGTCAAGCTCCCCGATCCTGGATGGAGATGGGCTCGTCCATCCCTAGCTATCAGATTTAATATATATCTAAGTGGAAAATTGCCCAGGAAGTCCAGCACAGTCACATTTGACTTCAAAAGAAGAAACTTCGCTAAAATGAGGGAACTTGGGAAAAGGAAGTTAGAAGGAGATGCCAAGAGAATTAAATCCCCTCAGAATGCTTGGAGATTACTCAAAATCACAATAATAGAAGTCCACCTAAAATGTATACAACAGGTCAGGAAAGGTAGCACCAAGTCCAAGAGGTCACCAGCATGGTTAATGAGCAGTGTTAAGGGAGCTATTCAAGAAAAGAGAGCTTCCTTCAGAAAATTGAAGACTTGCCCAAGTGAGGAAAACAAAAGGGAGCACAAGCTTGCACAAAGGTGATGCAAGCAGACAATAGGAGTTGCAAAAAAACATATTGAAGAGCATACCACTAACAACATCAAGGCCAACAATACAGAATTCTTTAAATATATCAGAAGCAGAAAACCAGCTAGGGAGGCAGTTGGACTATTGGATGACAATGGAGTTAAAGGTAGGGTTGGAGGAGAATTTCTTCCCGAAACTTTGGGGGGCCGAGTGCCAACGTGTTCTGCCCCCCGAACAAGTTTCGGGGAGAAATTCTCCACACCCCCCCCACACCCCGCACCCCCCCCCGGGACGGGACTTACCTTTCCCGAATGTCCCTCCCGGCGGCGGGTCCCGGCGGCGGTTCGTCGGGTCTTCGTCAGGGGCGGGGGCGGCAGCCGATCTTTCGACCGGCTGCCGCCGCCGCCATTCCAATAAAAGTAAATAAAAAAAACACGCCCCCGTGATAGGCTACGTGACGATTAACGTAGCCTATCACGGCTAGATTTGCAAAGTCAGCCGTGATAGGCTACGTAAATCGTCACGTAGCCTATCACGGGTGACTTTAAAAAAAAAAAAAAGTGCGTACGGATAATGGCGGCCCCCATAGGGAGCTGCCATTCACGTTCCTTATTTGGTCGCTGTATTCTACGTAAAGGTTTACATAGACTACAGCGACCAAATAAGGAACGCGAATGGCGGCTCCCTATGGGGGCCGCCATTTGCGTACGCGCTTTTTTTTTTTTTTAAGTCACCCGTGATAGGCTACGTGATGATTTACGTAGCCTATCACGGCTGACTTTGCAGATCTAGCCATGATAGGCTACGTTAATCGTCACGTAGCCTATCACGGGGGCGTTTTTTTTTTTAAAAAAAAACTTTTTATTTCGCAGCCGGGCGAGGCGAGGCGCCTACTCCCTGGCCTGAATTTCGGCCGGGCAAGGCGGGAAGCCTCCCCTCCGGCCTGAACTTCGGGGGGAGAGCAGCGAAGCGCCTCCCCCCCACCGCGAAAAGCTGCAAGACCAGGTAAGTGGGTTTCGTGCACCCCTAGTTAAAGGAGTACTGAAGGAGGATGAAGAGATTGCAGAGAAGCTGAATGAATTCTTTTCATCTGTCTTCACTGCAGAAGATATAGGACAGATACCTGTACCTGAACTGATGTTTTCAGGAAGGGAGTCTGAGGAACTGAGGCAAACAGTGGCAACAAAAGATGAAGTTCTCAACCTTATTGATAAACTGAAAGCAAATAAATCACCGGGCCCAGATGGTATCCATCCTAGAATTCTCAAAAAACTCAGATATGAAGTTGCTGATCTTCTAACCAAAATATGCAACATGTCCCTACGATCAGCCTCTATACCAGAGGACTAGAAGATGACCAATGTAACACCAATTTTCCAAAAGTGATCCAGGGGGATCCGGGAAATTACAGGCCAGTTAGCTTAATGTCTGTTCCAGGTAAATTGGTTGAAGGCTTTATTAAAGATAAAATTAGTAAGCATATAGAAGGACAAGCCCTACTGAAAAAGAATCAACATGGCTTCTGCCAAGGTAAGTCCTGTCTCACTAATTTTTTAGAGTTCTTTGAGATTCTCAATAAACATGTAGACAGGAGTGACCAAGTAGACATTGTTTACTTGGACTTCCAAAAGGCTTTTGACAAAGTCCCTCACCAAAGACTCCTGAGCAAACATAGCAGTCATGGAATAAGAGGACATGTCCTCTTATGGATCAGTAACTGGTTAAAGAACAGAAAGCAGAGAGTAGGAATAAATGGTAAATTCTCCCAATGGAGGGAAGTAAATAGTGGGGTCCCACAGGGATCCGTATGCTTTTCATCCTATTCATAATGATCTGGAATTAGGAGTGAGCAGTGAAGTAGCCATGTTTGCGGATGACACCATATTATTTAGGGTGGTTAAAACAAAAAGGGATTGTGAAGAGCTCCAAAAAGATCTCTCCAAACTGGGAGAATGGGCATCTAAATGGCAAATATGGTTCAATGTAAGCAAGTGTAAAGTGATCCATGTTGGGGCAAAAACTCCCAACTTCAAGTATAGCCTGATGGGATCTGAGCTAGCAATTACCAACCCGGAAAGTAGGGATGGCAGAGAATTCCGCCACGGATTCCAGTGAGGCCGGATTCTAAAGAATCCCCCCAGAATCCGTGGTGGAACGGCCTCCTGCCCCCCCCCTGCGGAATCCCCCCGGGGCGGCACTTACCTGGGGCAGATGCGGCGGATTCGGCAGCAGCAGCAGCAGTTCTGGTGGCAGCGGCAGTGACGGCTGGTCTCCTGGCTGGCCGCGGCCGGGCTGTTGTGGCCACCATTGCCGTCCTTGCAGCTGTGATAGGCTACGTAAGAATTTATGTAGCCTATCACAGCTAACCCCCCCCCCCAAAAAAACAGTGTACACAAATGGCAGCGGCTACGGCAGCCGCCATTTGTGTTCCCTATTTTTCACCATTCTAGCCTACGTAAATATTTACGTAGTCTATTACAGCGAAAAAAAGGGGAACGCAAATAGCGTAGTGCGCATTATTTGTGTTCCTTTATTTTTCGCCATTCCAGCCTATGTAAATATTTACGTAGGCTAGAACAGCAAAAAATAAAGGAATGCAAATAGCGCCCACTACGCTATTTGCGTTCCCCTTTTTTTTGCCGTAATAGCCTACGTAAATATTTATGTAGGCTAGAACAGCGAAAAATAGGGAATGCAAATGGTGGCTGCCGTAGCCGCTGCCATTTGTGTACGCTGGGTTTTTTTGGGGGGGTTAGCTGTGATAGGCTACATAAATACTTATGTAGCCTATCACAGCAGCCTGGCTGGACGCAAATGGTGGCCACTACAGCGGCCGCCATTCGCGTCAGCACCAGTCTGTCTGCAGCCAGAAATCCAGCTGCGGATGGCCCTGGCCAGGCAGGATTCCGGGGGGGAGGACCGGATCGCCTCCCCCCCGGCAAGGATTCTGGGGGGAGGGACGGAGCGCCTCCCCCCCACGAATCAATCCGCGAAAAGGTAAGTGAGTTTCGTACATCCTTACCGGAAAGAGATCTTGGGGTTGTGGTGGACAGGTCAATAAAGATGTCAACCCAGTGTGTGGCCACTGTAAAAAAGGCAAACTCCATGTTTGGCATAATTAGAAAAGGAATTGAGAAACTGCCAAAATCATACTTCCCCTATACAAGTCTATGGTGTGACCACACTTGGAGTATTGTGTCCAGTTCTGGTCACCACACCTAAAAAAAGATATTGTAGAGCCAGAAAAAGTGCAGAAAAGCGCAACTAAAATTATCAAGGGGCTGGAGTATCTCCCCTATGAGAGAAGGTTACAACAGCTGGGATTGTTTAGTTTGGAAAAAAGGAGGGTAAGGGATGACATGATAGAGGTGTACAAAATTATGCATGGTGTGGAGGGTGTGGACAGGGAAACATTTGTCTCCCTCTCTCAAAATACTAGAACCTGGGGTCATCCTATGAAGCTGATTGGTGGGAGATTCAGGACAGATAAAAGGAAGTACTTCTTCACACAGAGCATAGTTAAAACTATGGAATTTGCTACCACAGGATGTAGTGATGGCCACCAATATGGATGGCTTTAAAAGGGGGTTGGACAAATTCCTGGACGAGGAGGCTATCAATGGCTACTAGTCCTGATGGCTATGTGCTACCTCCAGAACCAGAGGCAGTGAGCCTATGTACACCAGTTTTCTAGGGAACATGGGTGGGAGGGTGCTGTTGCACTCATGTCCTGCTTGTGGGTTCCTGGTCAGCAGGTGGTTGGCTGCTGTGTGAACAGAATGCTGGACTAGATGGACCCTTGGTCTGATCCACCATGGCTCTTCTCATGTAAAAGCAGTTTCACTGTTCCAATCAATCAGAATACCACAGCAACGGCTTTACCAATTTACAGGATGCAGCCTGTTTTTCCCATTCATATAAGCTCAGTTTTAATATTTAATCTTTCACAATATCCCAATGGTGGATGAGAGAGCGGAAGTGTGGGGTAAACTACGGGGGCTTAATTCAGTGCTTCCAGTAAACTCCCCCCTGAGCAGGGAACCATGGACAGGGGCATGGAACAAGTCTCTCTCATTCGCTGAGCAGCACCTACCGGGTTGATGACATTCACTTCTACTCCACCCATCCAACCCCAAAGTATGGGGCTTTCAAGTGCTGTGTGACCCATGAAAACAGGCTTTTAGGTAGTGTATACTCCACTTTTCTTGTTTTGTGTGCCCCCGATAGACCAAAGCAATGTCATGAAAATCCAGATATAACAGAAAAGCACTCCTCATTCTGTTTCCATGTAGATCTGGCCCCTGTCTCGGGGTCATTGTTTGTAGAAGCCAGACAGAGCAAAACCAACAGTTACCATGTGTATCTGGACAGCTTCTCAAGGTGAAGCTGCTAAAAGATGGTCCAGTACCCAATTCTATTTCACCAGTTCATTAGCTGACAAACTTTGTCCCCCACCCTCCATGAATGACCAGTGTTAGAGTCTGAAGCTGCTTTTTTCACAATGCTAAACCTGTATGAAACTCTGAAGCACACAGAGGTCACAAATCCAGTAAGCGATGCTATTCCATCTGCTGTAATTAGTAACACTCTGTATTTTTTCCCCTTAGATCTGGGAAATTGCGTGGTGCGCTTTAAAATGGCCCAGCTAATTGAGTGATTCATAATGAAATAAAATAAGAACTCAGAAAATAAAATAAAAGAGCCATTGTATCTTGCTGAACCATTTATTTGTTTGCTAGATCAACAGCAAACTGCTACTGTTCAGCCTTACATTATAGTCAACAGTCCAGATTATAAATAGGGATGCTATTGTTGCTTGGGGGACTCTGAAACTTGCTGTGAATTTTTGACCCACAAGAGGCAACCGCTTAACTTACTCATTGTGCCTCAGTCATATTAACTGCAGAAATGGATGGATGCCTCCCATTCGTGCTGCCATAACCTAAAAAATGCCATGGAGTGCCATGCAATCGTTGCTCATCTGAATTGGGGGGTGGGGAATAATTGGATGGGATGTACAATGAGCCCCATGTATATGGTGCCTAGACATTTCAACACATTGTTTATACATTATAGCCCATAGCGTGGGAGCTGCTTTTCAGTGGTTTTGTTTTATCCCATGCTGCTGCAGTAACATTTAAAAGCCTGGCATGGTATGGACAAATCATGTGTGGGCCATCTATTCCAGAACATTGTTTGCCATTCTAGCTGGGCACCATTGTATGCAAAGAACAGGCACTGCTAGCCTTGCCAATGCCATGTCTGGCCTTTAAATGTTACACCAGCACTGTAGAAGAAGCTGGGCAGGGTAGGGGTGTATGAAACACCCACCCTGTTCTGGTTCAGGCGTCCGCGGAGTGGGGGGAGGTGATCCCTCCCTCCCCCCGGAATCCTCCCTGGCTGCAGCCAGACTTCTGTCTGCTGCCGGGCTGCGGATGCAAATAGCGTCTGGCATAGCCGACACCATTTGCGTCCCCGCTCTTTGCCGTGATAGGCTATGTAAATATTTATGTAGCCTATCACCGAAAAGATCAGGGACGCAAATGGCGTCAGCTCCGGCAGACGCCATTTGCATCCACAGTCCGGGGCAGTGGACGGATGGCAGTGGATGGACCTGGACTGGCTGGCAGCAGGTAGGGTCCATCCGGGGAGAATTTCAGGGGTGGCAGGTGGGGAGTAGTCCATTCCACCATGGACTCCAGGGGGCCAGATTCTAAAGAATCTGGCCTCATTGGAGTTTGTGGCGGCTTTCTCTGCCATCCCTAGTTAGGGATGTACAAAAGTCACTTACCTTTTCGAAGGGTAACATTCGTGGGGGGGGGAGGCGCTCCGTCCCTCCCCCCGAAATTCTCTCCAGCTGGCTCCGCTCCACGGAGATTCCTCGGAGCCACCAGCTGGGCCACCCACAGCCAGACATCTGGCCGCTGGGCAGCCTGCAGGGACGCAAATGGCTACTGCCGTAGCCGCTGCCATTTGCGTCCCTGTATTTTGCCGTGATAGGCTACATAAATATTTACATAGCCTATCACTGCAAAAAACAAAAACAAAACAGCGAACGCAAATGGCGGTGGCTATGGCGGCCGCCATTTGCGTTCCCTTTTTTTTTTTTTTGCCGTTTTAGCCTATATAAATATTTACATAGGCTATTATGTATTATGGCAAAAAAAAAAAAGGAACGCAAATGGCAGCCACTATGCCATTTGCATTCTTCTTCTTTTTTTGCCGTAATAGCCTATGTAAATATTTATGTAGGCTAGAATGGCAAAAAAAAAGGGAAGGCAAATGGCGGCCACTGGAGCTGCCGCCATTTGGATTCCCTTAGTTTTGCCGTGATAGGCTACGTAAATACTTACGTAGCCTATCACGGCTTCCACAGGTGTCCCTGCATTAGGGAAGAAGCAAGTCAGCACGGACGGCAGCAGGTAGGTGCTCCCTTCCGGGCCCATTTTGCGGGGTGGGGGGTGGGGGGGCTTCGTTCCACTACAGATTTCGGGGGGCTGAATGCACTGGCATTCGGCCTCACTGAGATCCGTGGCGGAATTCTCTGACATCCCTACTTTCATTAAAACTACAACAACCATACCAATAGTATCAACAATTGAAGGTCCCTTCAAACCATTTTGCAGCAAAGTTCAGAGTGTGTCTGATTATGGTACACTAGATTTAGATGGCCAACAATAAGGGAATTCACAAAGCAGAATGAAACGGTCAAGAAAAAGAAACAAATGTTTTCTCTTTCTTTGTTTCAATAGACTGAAGCTCCCTAAAAGTCTAATGACATTTCAGCAGAGGTTTATTACTAGTGCTGTGCTGAAAATGTTTTTCAACCATTCCCATTCAGTTTGATAGAAAATAAATTGCTTCCAAAAAGAAATTCAAAGGAGGAGAAATTCTGGTAAAACTCTCATGGGTTGGATTTGGGGTTCTTGTGCTTACCTTACTTATCAGGTGGCTAAGGAGTGTGCGTGAGTGTCTTGTCCATCATTGTACAGTCATCTCTGTGGAAGCCTGTAGCCTCCTCAGCTTCCTGCACTCTAATTAAAGCCATCATGAGGAAGACATCCTGAGGCGATTCCTCCCATGGGGCTTTTTCAGTTCAGAAAGTGCAGGTGGCCTGGGAGGCTGCAGAGCAATGGACGGATG
Organism: Heloderma suspectum; assembly: GCF_057233095.1. NCBI lineage: Eukaryota > Metazoa > Chordata > Lepidosauria > Squamata > Helodermatidae > Heloderma > Heloderma suspectum. The sequence continues at coordinate 152,006,160 of NC_139460.1, read as the reverse complement.
TGTAATACAGAGAGAAAACACACACAGCACCCTCAGCCACCTCGCAGTGATTAGATAAGCTCAAAAATACCACCAACAGAAATTCAAAATTCTGCCTCAGAAAAGTGGAAGCCTCAACACAGCTGTTGCCACCTACAGAAGCAGTGCAGGAAACCAAACACTCTTTGGAAAAAAGAAAGGAGCTGTGCTACAACCCCTGCGAGCCCTATCTGTGAGAAACTGTTGGAGAATTTCTCCTCCCTTAGGAGAAATTCAGTGAAATTGTCCCCCCCCCCCGCTCCCGCCAGTTTCTCTGCCCACAAATAGGCTGTAGAATTTTGAGAATTTTGTGCACAGCTCTATTTATTACTGTCCAGAACAGGGAAAAAATGTTTTCTCTTTAACTCACCCCTGTTCTGGATGAGAATAAACCTTTACTGAAATGTCATTAGACTTTTAGGGACCTTTCAGTGCCTTGTATAAGCAAACTGCAGCGCAGTCATTCAGTTCAGTGTGTGTGTGTGTGTGTGCGCGCGTGCGCGCGTATGTATTCCTCTTAAGATATGTCTTTGTGTGTGTTTTTCTGCTGAGAATCTTATTAGCTGCAGGCCTGCAGCCTCTAGGTTATTTTGCTTTGTCCAGTTAACTAAACACAAGAGGAAGGCAGATAAAAACTAACATTCCATTGGCATTTCAGGGCATTATGTGCGGAAGGTTGTTGTGCATTGCTTTTCTTTTTTTACCCTTGGCTTATGTTAAGTATTCTTCTCAGGTGAGAGAAGATAGTTGTCTGATTGCCTGTCCTATTTTTCTTTGCACAGCAGATAGAGTATGCTTATCTATTAAAAGCACTCTAGAGTAACATTAGGCCCAGACACCTGTGGAGCTTGTCAGCACAGCCTCTCAAACAGGTCACTGGTTACAGGAGGCTTCAACAGTGGAATAAAAAGCACAGTCTGTTTCATTTGCCAAACAAGGCACTTGTTTGGTACCTTGCTGTAAAAAGGTTGTATTGCTTTCAGCAAGGAAACGCAATTAAGGATTATTTTAGACTACTGTCTGGGGACAGATTAACAATTTGTGGAAACCCTCCTGCAAAAAAATACTGGGGACACATTTCTCCAGAGATAGATCTACCCCTGCAGAACTACCCCAGGGGTGAGCAACATGGTGCCTGTGGGCACCAGTGCACCCCCAGACACTTGGTGCCCATCCAGACACCCTACTCATCCCAATCTTTATTTTTAAATTTTTTTTAATATTTTCTTACTGGCAGCTGGGATGGCTTCTAAGTGAAATGGGAGCCTCTAGATGCTGTCATCTTAATTTCCCATGAATGCCTCTGGGCAGGTTACTTGGCCTTCATGACTAGCCATGTCCACCTATGGCAGCCATTTTATGCTTGTGCCAGGACAGCTTCTCAAATTTCCAGATGTGCCCACCAGCACAAAAGGTTGCCTACCCCTGATCTACCCTCTAATTCCAAACTCAGGTGCTGCTAACAGGTCTGTAGTCTAAACAGGGCCACTGAAAAACAAGAAGGATCAGTATGCTTGGGGGAACTGTAAGGAGTCCAAAATGAAAAAAAAAAAATCTAAGGAGAATCCCCCCTCCCCCCAAAAAAAAGCCCATTGAGAACCGAGTATGCTAAGTGACCACAGAATGCTGAGGGTCTGAAAGAAGGGAAAAGGGAGTTGTCCAAAGTCCCTGCAGTGTAGGAAGAGACAAACAGCTACCTGGTAGACTGCCACCACCCATTTACATACACCTCAGGCTGAGCCAGGGGATTCTCAGACCTTTCAGGACACATCTGGGTGCAGAAATAAGCTGGCACCCTCTATTGCAAGCTCCCAAGCCAGAAACATTACCCAGTAGCAATTAGCCCAAGCAGAGGACACTGAATTTAGTGCTGAGGTTTACCTGGAAGGAAGCACACACGCATGCACACACATAGCTCTAGAGATAAAGATGAAGTTTATTTACATGGGGGAAAGAGAAAAGGGTAAAAGAGGTATACAAGGATCAAAGAGAATCTTTGGAAAAGTACCCCCAACAAAATAACAAAGCAATACCTATATGTTACCTAAATACAGGTCTCCCAATAGGACAGGGCCCAGTCCAGAAACCAAGAACTCACAAGCCCAAACTTCAAGAAGATCTCATGTAGCCAATCACAGGCCGACTCCAGCAGCATTCCCCAAACCCTATGGGGGTGGGTGGGGGAGGTTCCCAGAGGAACGCAGCTGAGAGCATTCAGCTCAGTTAACTGAGTCTTACTCTGGCCTTGAAAGCCACGGCCATCTCAAGATAACAGAGCCACAGGTGGTTGCATCACTTTGTGCTGTTTCAGCTTGGCCCAGTGAAGAAGGCTCGCAGTTAGAGCACAGAAAGAAAATTGAGTTCTTGACATGGGGGACGGATGGAATAGAGTATCCTGGAAGAGGGCATGGCTGGCTGTCATCCTGAACAGCAGCACTCCACACTGTACCATTGTGTTACAGGCCCCACTTGTATTATCTACCAATTAGCTGCAATTTAAGCACGCTAATATTAAAATGTACCTACATAGATGAACAATCTACGGCATTTACCGCACTGGAAATGACATAAATATCTTTACCAACTTACTAAAAATATTCATAGAATCATAGAATCATAGAGTAGTAGGGTTGGAAGGGGCCTACAAGGCCATCGAGTCCAACCCCCTGCTCAATGCAGGAATCCAAGTCAGAGCATCCCTGACAAATGGCTGTCCAGCCTCGTCTTAAAGGCCTCCAGTGTGGGAGAGCCCACCACCTCCCCAGGTAATTGGTTCCATTGCCGTATTGCTCTGACACTCAGGAAGTTTTTCCTGATGTTCAGCCGGAATCTGGCTTCCTGTAACTTGAGCCCATTATTCCGTGTCCTGCACTCTGGGATGATCAAGAAGAGATCCTGGCCTTCTTCTCTGTGACAACCTTTCAAGTACTTGAAGAGTGCTATCATATCTCCCCTCAGTCTTCTCTTCTCAAGGCTAAACATGCCCAGTTCTTTCAGTCTCTCTTCATAGGGCTTTGTTTCCAGTCCCCTGATCATCTTTGTTGCCCTCCTTTGAACCCTCTCCAGCTTGTCTGCATCCTTCTTAAAGTGTGGTGCCCAGAACTGGACACAGTACTCCAGATGAGGCCTAACCAGTGCTGAGTAGAGGGGAACTAGTACTTCCCGGGATTTGGAAGCGATGCTTCTATTAATGCAGCCCAAAATAGCATTTGCCTTTTTTGCAGCCACATCACATTGTTGGCTCATATTCAGCTTGTGATCGACGACAATTCCAAGATCCTTCTTGCTTGTAGTGTGGTTGAGCCACGTATCCCCCATCTTGTAACTGTGCATTTGGTTTCTTTTTCCTAGGTGCAGAACTTGGCATTTGTCCCTATTAAATGCCATTCTGTTGTTTTCTGCCCAGCGCTCCAGTCTATCCAGATCACTTTGAATTTTGTTTCTGTCTTCCAAAGTATTAGCTATCCCTCCCAATTTTGTGTCATCTGCAAATTTGATCAGCATTCCCTGCACCTCCTCCTCCAAGTCATTAATAAAAATGTTGAAGAGCACTGGGCCCAGGACTGAGCCCTGCGGTACCCCGCTCGTTACCTCTCCCCAGCTTGAGAAGGTCCCATTGATAAGCACTCTTTGAGTCCGATTCTGTAGCCAACTGTGGATCCACATGATCGTTGTTTCATCTAGCCCACTTCGAGCAAGTTTGCTCATCAGGATATCATGGGGCACTTTGTCGAAAGCTTTGCTGAAGTCGAGGTATATGATGTCTACAGCATTCCCACGGTCTACAAGGGAGGTGACTTGATCAAAAAATGAGATCAGATTTGTCTGGCAGGACTTGTTTTTGACAAATCCATGTTGGCTTCAGTACCATCAAGTACTTCCCAGAAACCATTTTTAATAAATTGGTGTAAATAGGTCTACAGACTCTCCAGGTAAATATGATTTAATATAGCCACTATTCTTAATTTAGATGCAATGCAGAAATGTAAGATTTATGACATTTCTACCACCCCACCCCCTTTTTAGTTCTATTTTTTTCATTTTGGGTGTGTGTATATCGGGTGTGGGAACTGGGGAGAGATGGGTTGTGAGAGTAAGGTTCCCAGAAAAGGCTGGGCTAGCCTGTGCTTGCAATTGTAACAGGAGATGCATGGTTAGGCCAATTTGTATCACTTGAGGAAAGCCAATCTGCCCCCCTTCTCTATCTTCTAGGAAGGTGTGAACAGCAGGACATGGAGTTTGTTCAGGTTCTCCTAACCACACCTTGAAGCCTGTTCCCATTCATGTCTGTATCAGATTGTGAACTCCCCCCCCCCTGCCCCACTTTTGGCATGAAAATGCATGGTGTATTTGTGCACACGTTTTCCCCAAAGTACAAATCAATTATGCACAATTCTAAATGTACACATTTTCCTCCCACTGATTAAAGCATGTTTGTGCACATTTTCCAAAAGCACACATTTTTTCCATGCGCATTTTTCAAATGTGTTGTTGTGGCAGCAGTGGTAGCATAGGCAGTCTCAAGCTCTTTGGGGCCATCTTTCCATGCAGTCCTCTGCTCTGAGGAAGGAGTCTTCGTCTTACTCTGAGGAACGGATCTTACCTCAGAGTAGGGGTGCACGAAAGTCACTTACCTGTCCTCGAAGCTTTTTGCAGTGGGGGGGAGGCGCTTCGCTGCTCCCCCCGCAAAGTTCAGGCCAGGGGGGGAGGCTTCCCGCCTCGCCCGGCCGAAATTCAGGCCAGGGGGGAGGCTTCCCGCCTCGCCCGGCCGAAATTCAGGCCGGGGAGGAGGTGCCTCGCCTCGCCCGGCCACGAACTAAAAAGTAAACAAAAAACAAAAAACGCCCCCGTGATAGGCTACGTGATGATTAACGTAGCCTATCACGGTTAGATCTGCAAAGTCAGCTGTGATAGGCTATGTAAATCATCACGTAGCCTATCACGGGTGACTTAAAAAAAATAAAATAAAAGCGCGTACGGATAATGGCGGCCCCCATAGGGAGCCGCCATTCCCGTTCCTTATTTGGTCGCTGTAGTCTACGTAAATCTTTACGTAGACTACGGCGAAAATAAGGGCAACGTTCCCGTCCCGGACGAAGACCCGACGAACCGCCGGCCGGACCCGCCGCCGGGAGGGACATTCGCCAAAGGTAAGTCCTGTCCCGGGGGGGTGCGGGGTGCGGGCGGGGTGCGGAGAATTTCTCCCTGAAACTTGTTCGGGGGGCCGAACACGTTGGCGCTCGGCCCCCCGAAGTTTCGGGGAGAAATTCTCCGCCAACCCTACCTCAGAATAAGGCATTGTGGGTGAGGTGGCTCTGGAGAATGCCTATATCACCTTGCTGTAACTGCAGCAAATACTGTTTAAAATAACCTTAAAGTAACTTTGAATGGTATTTGCCACCATTGTGGCACTCTCCAAACCCACTTCACTCACAATACCTCACCCTGAGGTAAGTTCTGTTCCTCAGAGTAAGGCACGGGGCAGGTACCCTGGAGAGTCCTTCAGGAGCCTACTGGCTGCTTTCCTGCTGCAGCAAATGCAATGGCAGCTAGTGGGCAAGTAGCAGCAGTGCCTGGCAACTTGGCAAGACAAGCGGGCAGCAATAGCAGCAGCAGTCAGCTAGAAGGTGGCCCAACAGCAGCAGTGTTGGACAGCCAGCCAGGGAAACTCAGTTGTGGTGGCACTGCAGCTGGGGGCGGGGGGGATACAATTCTCCACCCAAGCCACATGGCTCATCCTCGCTGATTGGACTGACCAGCTCTCAGGAGATACGCTTGACAGATGTTTGATGTATATAAAATCAGCAGGGAAGCTTTTTGTGGTAGGGAGCTAAACATTTTCACTGGCTAGTGGCTGCAGATCAAGCTGCTTTTAAAGGACAGTTATATGGACTAATTCAAATGTTGAGAGTCCCCGTCCAGTAGTGAAGATCTCTCTGCTTTTATTATAATGCTAACGTTTGGAAAGTAGAAGAACTTCATGGATCTGATCCTGTCTGGCTATCTAAAATTATTTCTAGGACATCTTTAACAGTTATTTCCAAGCGACTCTTGCTGAAATTCCTTCTTCTACACAACTATTAGAGATGAATACACCCTCTCCTCTTTTGCATCTAGCTGGTCTACTTGTGGGAGAGTTCCCAGTGTGGGGCAGTGGTGGTCGTAGAGGTGGTGGTGACAGAAAATTCTCACATGCAGCAAAGTGGTGCGCATTGATGTGAGTGAGGAGGCTATGAAGGGTGGTGTAACATGCCATGTGTATGCAAATTACAGGAATTGTAACCCATAAAGCACACTATTTGACTTGGTGGTAAGAGAAGCTCCTATTTTAAGAATACCTTTGAACATTTCTGCTTCAGGCTGTTTATTTTGTAACTTGTGAGGGCATAATACAGGATCATGGCACAAAAATATTTCTCTTCCGGCTTCCAACTGCATATTGCAGGTGGGAGCTGTGTGCAGATGGAAGTTTCTTAATCAGCTGGGAGACAACATCTCATACAGACCAGATGGTTCAAGTCAGAACTAAAGTCAATAGGACTACTTTTGAGTAAATATGCATAGCTGCCCCTTTTCAGTAAAAGACCCCATCAAAACATTGGATGTTTATCAAATGTTTCCTACTAGGAAAGTCTTTGCTATACAGCCTATATCAGGGATGGGGACCCTCAGGGCTTTGAGCCAAATCCAGCCCTCCTGGCCTTATTCTGGCCCTCTGGGGTTCCCCAGAGGGCCATGCCCCATTCTGCTAGTCCCACCCCATTTCCCCCAGTCACTGAACTTTGGGTGGTCTCCCACCATTTGTGCAGGGTTTTTTCTCCACTCCAGATGGTTGAAATATCTCACTTAAGGCTTAGTTCCTCGCTGTAAGAGCTTTAAGCTAAAATATTCTTAAATAGGGAATTTTTGGCATCGTTCTTTTTGCATTTGACTCCACCCACTTGGCTCCACATACCACTGGAATTCAGCCCCCAAGAACATCTCTGAAACTGAATTTAGCCCTCATGCTAAAAGAGGTTCCCCACCTGTGGTCTAGGCAAATCCCATCACTGATGTCATTATTTTCACAGGCATTATGTATGGCATTGACAGCATCCCCATCAAGCGTAAGCACAACACCTCTGCCAACTTTATCCACACCGACACCCAGGATAAATGCAAGAATGCATGTGAATGTATATTTGTACTAACTGTTTTGCCATAGTATCTCCCCGCTCACAGAAGTTGGGGTTAGAGACATCACTATCAAGAGAACCAGCCTGAAAAAAACACACCTTCTCATATTCCTAGCCTAGGTTCATGACTTTCAGCTGCCTTGAGTGTCCTTTGGGGCTGAAAATGAGGGATATTAAATGTAAGTAAACAAACAAATAAAAGGAAATTGTGTTCCAGGGAACAAAGTTTTTTTCCCAATAATATGGTCAGTGATGACAGACATGCTTCCCAGAATGATAGCCTGTAGGACATTCCCAGTCTTCTGCAATATGTAACCATTTCCAGAGGTAAAGTATCAGGCAGTCCCACACTCAGTTTATGTGCAGCTCAGCAAGCCTGGCTAATGCGCTGCTTGAACCAAGATTACACTATAAAATTTACCCATAACCCTCTGCAAATGTGCAGGGTTTCTATATCAGACACCCAGGAGTTTTTCAGCAGTCAAGTTGATGTGAAAAGTGTTGCCTGAGGGAAAAAGGTTTGAAAACCATAGTGTTGGATACTGGAGAGAGCATGGTCAGAAGGAAAACCTAAAAGGAGCAAAAATTTCTCTACCTTTATCAAATGGAGTGCTTCTTAATACTCTAAGCAAGAAAGACAAAGACTGTGTGAGCATATTAATTTAGAAAGCTTTATTGCAATGCTCACAGTTGGTAGGGGTGATAAGTTCATTAAATGGTAAAAATCGAACAGCTATATTCCTTAAAACCTAATGAGTGGGTGTGTGCTGCCAAATGTTATACCATTGTTTGTGTGACCTTATTAACAGAGTGTATTTTCTCATGGACTCCTTTTTCTTCACAAAATAATATCCTTTGGATTTTTGAGGATCTCAACTTAGCAAATGTCAGGTCATAATTTCTTGTGTTCTGTTGTCAGGAAAATGACCCCCTTCTGTGATCATGTTCAAAGGTGCCTAATAATCAAATGGAGTAGTGCTCTTATTAAATTGGATTTAATGAATAATTCATGCAATCCAATTTATTATTTTTTCCCAGGCATTTATAATGGAGCACAATTAATGATTTTAAAGATATGGCTTTTAAAAGCTGTTCTAGAGCACCCATTGAGAAACAGAGCTGTAGGGAAGGGATAGAGGGAGAAGGGAGAAAAAAACAGCAAGAAAACTTTCACCAACTATTTTTGGCTATGACAAGCTTTTGACAAACCTCTAGTATTTATAGGAAGGCCAACTTTTTTTCTGGAAGAGGCTGTGTGCCTTAGCACACCTAGAAATTCAACAGGCCCAGTTTTGCCCCTCATATGATCTCCAAGTTGGAAAAAAGCAAACCAGCTGAACTTCTGAGTATAAAACAACTCTTAAAGGCCAAGAGCTTTTCCCGAAACACAATGGAAATCCTACATATTTCAACAAAGTACTGTGTGTATTTGCTGTTCTGCCAACTTTTCAGGAGAAGCCCAGAATTACTGACACAAAGATTTGATATTGATTGCCCTTTGATGTATGTTGTATGTACTGGAAAGTTGTTGTGACACTTTCAGTGAGAAGGTGATTTCAACACACACACACACACACACACACACACACAGAGTGGAGCAGCCACTGCAGCTAGGATGGAAGAAAATGCAATTCAGGCTGTGGGTAGGTGGACATTTAGGGATTTTATCAGGGGTATAAGGCTTTAGGGTGTTTTAGAGGGTAGTTCTGATAGCATAGGGCTGGATAGTACAGGAAATATCATGGCAAAGTCAAGGTTGGGTTAATGTGCTCCAGACTTACATCATACAGCCCAGTGCCAGTTTGGTTCTGTTTTCACAGTTTTATGTTCTGGATGTGGGTGTGCACTCTCCAGGGACAGCTTAGTGACACAGCTTAGCATCAGCCAGTGGATCAACGTGCAATGGTTCAGAGCTAGAGGGATATTGTGGGGCAGGAACTCAAATAGAAGACAAAAATCCCTAGGTTATCCCTGACTAACATCTAGAGATTGAGTGGCAGCTGTCCTCACTGCTGGCCCCTCTCCTTCATGGACATCTGCAGGGTCACTGTTCACAGCTAGATCTTCTCTGTCATCTTCCATCTCCTGCGTAGATTCTTCCTCCTGAGAGACCCCTGGCCATATAGCTTTCTGGTAGCCAAAGGAGTGCTCCTAAGCCAACCCGGGGCCACTGATGCCTTTGCTCTTGAGGTCCAGGAAGTGAAACAGGAGAATCAGGGCCTGAAGCAGGGTTCGGGATGTGGTCGTAGAGCCAAGGGCAGGGAACCTATTTTGGTCCAGGGGCCAGATTTCCCCACCAAACCAATCCTGCAGTCTGGATGATGTCAAAGGGGCAGAGCCCCACCCCAGAAGCCCCTCCCCATCATCATCCACTCCCCACCTGACCTTTTTTTTTTAAATCGTCACGTAGCCTATCACGGGTGACTTAAAAAAAAAAAAAAAAAAAGCGCGTACGGATAATGGCGGCCCCCATAGGGAGCCGCCATTCGCGTTCCTTATTTGGTCGCTGTAGTTTACGTAAACCTTTACGTAGACTACGGCGAAAATAAGGTCAACGCAAATAGCGTTGCCCTTATTTTCGCCGTAGTCTACGTAATCTTTACGTAGACTACAGCGACCAAATAAGGAACGGGAATGGCGGCTCCCTATGGGGGCCGCCATTAACTGTACGCGCTTTTTTTTTTTTTTTTAAGTCACCCGTGATAGGCTACGTGACGATTTACGTAGCCTATCACGGCTGACTTTGCAAATCTAGCCGTGATAGGCTACGTTAATCGTCACTAGGGTTGGCGGAGAATTTCTCCCCGAAACTTCGGGGGGCCGAGCGCCAACGTGTTCGGCCCCCCGAACACGTTTCGGGGAGAAATCCTCCGAACCCCCCCCGCCCCCCCCCGGGACGGGACTTACCTTCACCGAATGTCCCTCCCGGTGGCTGGTCCGGCCGGCGGTTCGGCGGGTGTTCGAGCGAGGCGGGAGCAGCAGCCGGTCTTTCGACCGGCTGTCGCCGCCGCCATTGCAATAAAAGAAAAAAAAACAACAACGCCCCCTGATAGGCTACGTGACGATTCACGTAGCCTATCACGGCTAGATTTGCAAAGTCAGCCGTGATAGGCTACGTCAATCGTCACGTAGCCTATCACAGGTGACTTTAAAAAAAAAAAAAAGTGTGTACGGATAATGGCGGCCCCCATAGGGAGCCGCCATTCCCGTTCCTTATTTGGTCGCTGTAGTCTACGTAAAGATTTACATAGACTACGGCGAAAATAAGGGCAACGCTATTTGCGTTGCCCTTATTTTCGCCGTAGTCTACGTAAACATTTACGTAGACTACAGCGACTAAATAAGGAACGCGAATGGCGGCTCCCTATGGGGGCCGCCATTCGCATACGCGCTTTTTTTTTTTTAAGTCACCCGTGATAGGCTATGTGACGATTGATGTAGCCTATCACAGCTGACTTTGCAGATCTAGCCGTGATAGGCTACGTTAATCGTCATGTAGCCTATCAGGGGGCATTTTTTTTTTTTAACTTTCGCGTTCGCGGCCGGGCGAGGTGGGAAGCCTCCTCCCCGGCCTGAATTTCGGCCAGGCCGAGGCGGGAAGCCTCCCCCCCCGGACGGAACTTCGCGGGGGGACCAGCGAAGCGCCCCCCCCACCGCGAACGTCCTTCGAGGAAAGGTAAGTGACTTTCGTCCAACCCTAATTGTCACGTAGCCTATCACGGGGGCGTTTTTTTTTTTTTTAGTTTTATTGGAATGGCGGCGGCAGCAGCCGGTCGAAAGATTGGCTGCCGCCCCCGCCCCTGACGAAGACCTGACGAACCGCCGCCGGGAGGGACATTCGGGAAAGGTAAGTCCCATCCCGGGGGGGGTGCGGGGGGTGGGGGGGTGGAGAATTTCTCCCCGAAACTTCTTCGGGGGGCCGAACACGTTGGTGCTCGGCCCCCCGAAGTTTCGGGGAGAAATTCTCCGCCAACCTTATGAGCAATGCACGACAGGAAAGGATTCAACCAGTGCTTGAACTTGATCAGGTTAGCTCTCGGGTTAGAGATAACAAGGGGATTCATCTCGCTGGCTTCTTCCCAAGCCCTCCGTAGTCTCCAGGCCATGGGGGGACTGAATGTGGGGCTTGGGGAGGGCCAAGGGTGAGGGCAACAGAGAGAGCCCAAGCCTCTGCAGGCTGGATGGGTAATCTTCATGGTCCAGAAGTTCCCCATGCCTGGTCTAGAACAATGGTTGCCCCCCCCCACCCCCGACAGTGAGCTATAGCGCTGTGCACCTGTGACCTTGTGAAATCCTTTACCCTTTCTGCGGGCAGAGAAGTTGGGAGGACTATTTCACCAAATTTCATTTCAACCTAGACATATATTTGCATAAAATTTGCATATGCTGATTTATATGCATATATGGGATTTTAAAAATATAATCACTAACATTTGCACTTCACTGAAGGCAAGCCAACTAATTTCCCATCCAGGTAACCACAAATAACTGTTTCAATGAATTTGCAGCCCACCCATAGATTAAGCCAATTATCCCAGTTCAGTTAATTTACTCATTAACCCCAAATAATCTCCCATCCACAAGATCCAGACCCTGCTCCAAAATCTATTTCTCTTCAATGACCCCCATTTGTTAATCACCACATTGTTACACCTTAAATTAAATTTATTTCCAAATGAATTGGGTGCACATAGTAATTCCCTTCGAGGTGTGGGAGGGAGGGGGGCTGGAGGATTCTTACTGTGGGCCAATCTACACTTATGGTTTTTTATGCTTCCAATAAGGTTTCGCCCCCCGACTTTCACATCACACTGTCCCCGCCACGTATTGGAACCGCAGTTTCCCGTTTCCCTGCTACTGCTTTCAATACCCTAATATTCTGGTATTTCCCATTCATGTGTTCTGCTGTTCCGTGTTCATCACCATATAAGGGTGTAGTCCCCCCCATGCCTGCCCACATATGACAGTGTTTGTATTTCTCTCCTGTCCAATCACAGCTCTCAACGCCCTCATGTGGTCTTCCGGATACTGACTGCATAGCTTCCTCAGCACTCAAAGTTTCTTCATCAACCAGCAAAGGGCTGGATGTGCGCATGCTTGTCTGATCTCAGAAGCTCAGCAGGGTCGGCCTGGGGCCGGTACTTAGATGGGCGACCACCTGGGAATCAGGCTTCCTGCACTGAGCAGGGGGTTGTTCTGTCCCTTCAAATGACACTACGTTTTACCCCCTTCTATCCCCTACTTCGGCTCTTAAAAAAAAAAAATTAAGGCATTATCTTCAAAACTTCAAATCTTTGAAGAATCGTAGCTTCTCCAGCCCAATTTCTCTGCACACTTGCCCGGGCAAGCCCAGGCAAGCATAATTTTTTTCACGGTCCCCCCCATGCTCGCAGCACAGAAAGAAACACACACACATATCCAGACAGACAGTCATCACTACTCATGGACTAACATCAATAAAATGTCAGTGGACAATTTTAGCATCATCTCATGAGCTGCGGACAAACACAGGGAAGTCTTCAAAGCTTCGAAGATGCTAGCAGCCACCCCAAAACCTGAGTGCTGGGTGCCACCACTGCTGCCCCTCTTCCTCACGCTGGCCGTCAAGGGCTGGCACGGAGAAAAGAGCATCAAGAGACACCCCCCAGCCTCTTGCCCTGGCCTCCAGCAGGTGGGGGGGGAGAAGAGGATAGGTGCCTCCTTCTTCCCTCCACCCTCACCTGCTACAGCAGCAGCAGTGAGGGACAAGCTGGTCATTTCCCCTAAGGCCAGGAAAACTTATGGAGAACGGCCAGCCTCTCCCGCAGCACTGCCGCTGTAGCAATGATGGGGGGAGGATGAGAGGCGCTGCCTTCTTCCCCTCTTCTTGCTAAGGGAATTGGTGTCTGGGGGGGGAGTGGCAACTTCTCACCAGGCTTCGACTCCCAGCAGGATGCTTGTGCCATCCCTACACACACACAGGGATGGAGGAAGAGAGGGATGGTGGGCAGGTGATCAGCTAAAACAGGAAGAGTTGCCACTCCCCCAATGAGAGCCGCCTTGCTGGAGAGCTGGAAAACAGTGCGGTGCTGGAGTGTGAACCGTGCTTGCGCATTCGATGAAGTACTGGAACGGGGAAATGGGCAGAGTGTGGATAATCATGTTTTAATGTGATTGCGTTTAGCCCGAGGGTACGCCAACTTCATTGTGATTGCGGGCGCAATGTAGATCGGCCCTCTGAAACCAAGTGACTGGTAGATGTGGTGCTGATGTTAAAAACCTTACCTGAACAAGAGGCAAGCTGGCAGCTGAGCTGCCAGTGCCATTTCTGCGCCCTGTGTGCTGAGAACTGAAACTGCAAATCCCCCTCAGAAGGGAAACAATGTCATTCCCTTTTCCAGGAACATCATAAGGGAAAAAGATGCTGCTTCAGCATAGGTTTCAGTGTGCACAGGCCATGGAGCGCAGCAGCAGCTCAGTTGCCCACTTGCCTTTGCATAAGTGTTTCTTTTTTAAAGAGCTTCACTTCAGAGCTGAGAAGCAGTGCTAATGCTTGACTCCTTCCCCCCACCACAACAGCTGCCAGCAGATGGGGGCCAGGCCCCAAAGACCTGGGGATCCGCCCCCCCTTCTAACAATGCCCCTGAACAGCAGCAACTTTGTCAACGGTCTGGCCACCATTTTGCATCCTCCACAATATTCTAGTCCTTGTGTTCTTCTGGGGCACTGTGATGAAAAATGGTAGCCACCAAAAAAAAAAAAAAAATAGAGGAGAATAAAGAGAAAATTCAGCAAAGTGGCCTTCTTTTTCCCAGGAGTTGGGGTGAGAGAAAAGAAAAAGAGGAACTTTTTTTCAGAAAAAATGTGATCTGAGACATTTTAGCTCAGTTGTAGACTGGGCCATGTACCATGGCCCGTTAGCTCATACCTTAATCTGGCCTTGATCACACCATATTCTGCTCAGGGGACAGGAAGTCACAGCCTTGCTTTTCTTTAAAATAATTCATATACTTTCTGTTCACAAGTAATTCATAATAATTCATGCCTATGTGCCCTTATGATCCATTCATTAAATTAATAAAAATATCATTGTATAGACTCATGTAGTCTGATTTTTTTAAAAAAGGGGGAAATAATCAAGCCTATGATTGTTACACAAAATCATGCCCCAGAGTATTATTTAATAGCTGGCTGCTTTATCAGGTTCAGTACTAACAGCTAATCAAGTCATACCCAAATATATTACCTTCATTTTGAAACTTGTGAAGGTCATGTTTTACAGTATTCAGTGCCTGTTTCCTGATGAGGAATAAGGGTGGAACGAAATGCTCAGCAGGGACCATAATCTGCCAACCCATCTCCCCCCAAAGAGCGGCAAAATGGATGCAATTTCAATTTGAAGTGGTGTGTGTGTGTGTGTGCTTACTCTTCTCCTAAATTGGAAGTAAAATTGAGATTTGCCCTTAAGCAAAGCCTTTTGAGGAAGGATAAACTAATTTAATTAAGACTAGTAGAATTCCTCAGGGCATGTTCTGCACATCCCTAAAACATATATTTTAAAATTTAAAAAGAGTGCCTTAACTCTAGTTTCCTTTTGTTGGAAATAAAAAGAGCAATTTTGTTGAAAACAGAGTATCTGTTGTGTTAGACCTTTAGGTGTGGTTCAGAACATGCACATATTAAGATACGTATACATGTATATGTATATGTATATGTATATGTATATGTATATGTATACATATGTATGTATATTAGTCTTTGCCAGATTTATAATATATTGAAGAGCATGCTTTATCTTTTTGTTTTGTTAGAAAAACATCAGTTTTAATTCATACTTGCTATTTAATACAAAGAACTCGTGGTGATCATCAGAGAAGGCAGAACTTTGTTTAAAATGGCACCATCTGCCATAGATACTGGAAACAAGTCATTTACGGAAAAATCTATGTTCTACTGCGAAACATACCCTCTTCTATCTGCATATGGTAAATGTTCACACTATGAGGACAGTTACCGTTCCTAGCAAATGTCACGGACAGATCAGTTGGACAGTCTTACAAACACCTCCTGTTTTACCACGGCAAGAGGCCAGAATTAGGGCCTATTGCCATCTCGATTTTCTACTCTATAAAATATATACTGCACATGGACGCACAGAGCAGTTTCCTGTCTTAAGGAATAAATTGGCCATGTCAATGAGAAGATCCTGTTCTGAATATAAAATCAGATGACATCCTGTTTCTATTTGGCTGGAAATACCAGTTGGGTCTCTGGTGCCCAGGCTGCTAAAAGAAATTAGAACTACAGAGATCTTACAGCTGGGTCAGGCATTAAACATATGTTATAATTTCTGAATAGCAACCTTTATCCATTTCAGTGTCAATTTAATAACAGTAAAAAATTAGATTCTTATATCCAGCCCCAGTCCAAGAAGTTATTTCCCCCTAAAATTCTTCAAGCAAGCAAGAAAGCAAGAAAGCAAAGCAAAGAAAGATGTGCAATATTATCATTCCCAAGGAAGATATTCAGCAGAATGTTCAGACTCAGGCTGGGCCACACCTCAGCCTGGGCCACACCTCACTGTCATGGGATGAATCCAGGACCAATTGCCATTGTCATGAGAGCATAGATCCCTGGACAGGAGAACTGGCGACTCAGTGGCGAGGCCTGAGCTCAGCAAGGTACTCCAAGTTCCATCTCAAAGCTTGGTACATCTTGTTCCTATTCCCAAATGTGAGCTTTTTGTTGTTTGAATGGGAACAGGGCACGTTTAGCTACACTTTTTAAAAAGTGTGCACCCAAATACATTATTTGCCCCCATTAACTAAAGAGAAAATGTGGATGTGGGTGTTTTTTTTCATAATGTGCATGTTTAAAGTTTGCAAAGTTTTTCTAACAAGTGCATTTTGCGAGCATGATCGTTCTCATTCAGGGATGCAAATGGGGCAAGTTCTGATGTCTAAGAAACTGAAATGAAAGTCTCGTATATACCTGTCCATGGCTCCTGACCCAATTGGACACAAAAAAAGGGCAGGATACTGGAAAGCAATATTGACATCCTACAATTGTAATGTAGATACCTGCCAATAGTTTTTGGTAGGGCTGTGCACAGACCCCCCCAATAAGCTTCAGATGCTGCTTTGGATGATCCGAAGCATCCCTGATCCATCTTGGACCTATCTGGACCCCTTCCTATCTAACTCGGATCTGAATCCGAAGCAAGATTCAGATATCCAGATCGCACGTTTTGGGTGTTTTCCCATTGACTTGCATGGGAAAACACAAATGGTCATAACATTTCCAGTAACAGGCATGAAATTTGGGAACCTCTCCACAGCCCTGGAGAGGAAGCCACCTGCAAAATTTCAGACAGTTTAGCCTAGCAGTTTTTGTGCTAGGCACAGTAGAATTCTGATGTTTTCCACAGAAACTCTCAAAGCAAAGAGCTGTAACTTCTCCCTGTTTCCAGACATGCACATGACACATTGACCTCTCCCAGTCCCCATCCAGGGAATTGCACCCCAAAAGCCCAGGCAGTTTTGCCCACTGGCTTGTGTGCTAGGCGTGGTGAAATTTGATTTTTTTCCAGGAAAACTCCCAAAGCCAGTAGGTGTAACTTCTCCCTGTTTCCACGGATATGTGTGAAATCTGGGCTTCTCCCAGCCCCCCTCCAGGGCACTGCACCCCCCAAAGCCCAGGTAGTTTGGCCCACCAGCTTGTGTGTAAGGCACAGGTAAAATTTGAGTTTTTCCTAGGGATGTTGGAGAATTCTGCCACGGACTCCAGTGAGGCCAGATGCTTTAGAATCTGCCCCCCCAGAGTCAGTGGCGGAACAGGGCAATCCCCCCAGCCACCCTGCGGAATCCCCCTGGGATGGAGCCTACCTGGCAGTGGCAGCAGCTCCAGCAGCAGTGGTGGTGGCGGCTCCGGCAGCTCCGGGTGGTCTTCTGGCCACTGCCGGGCTGCGGCCGCAAATGGCGGCCACTACGCTGGCCGCCATTTGCGTCTCTGCCAAGCCATGATAGGCTAGGTAAGTATCTACGTAGCTTATCATGGCTAATGCAGGGACGCCATTCGCGTCCCTGCCTTTTGCCATGATAGGCTACGTAAATATATATGTAGCCTGTCACGGCTACCGCAGGGATGCAAATGGCGGCCGCTATGGCGGCGGCCATTTGCTGCCGCAGCCCAGCAGCAGACAGAAGTCCAGCTGCGGGCGGCCCCGACTGGCAGCTCCGTAGAGTTGCTGCGGAGCGGAGCCAGCCGGGCAGGATTCCGGGGGGGGGAACGGAGTGCCTCCCCCCCACCGTGGATGGCCCTAGCGGAACCAGGTAAGTGTTTTGTACACCCCTAGTTTTTCCAGGAAAAGACAAAGCCAAGTGTCGTAAGTTCTCCCTGTTTCCATGGATGTGCATGACACTTGGGCCCCTCCCAGCCCCCCTCTAGGTCATTGTACCCACCAGAGTTCAGGCATTTTGGCCCACTGGCTTGTGTGCAAGGCACTGGTGAAATCTGAGGTTTTCCAAGGAAACTCAGAAAGCAAAGAGCCGTAACTTCTCCCTGTTTCCACGGATGTGTGTGAAACCTGGGCCCCTCCCAGCCCACCTCAAGGGCATCCCACTTGCCAAATTCCAGGCACTTTGGCCCACTGGTGCAAGGTGCAGGTGAAATTGTATTTTTTCCAGGAGAACTCCCAAAGCAAAGAGCTGTAACTTCTCTCCACCTCTGCCCCTGCCAACATCCCGAAGATGCCTCATATTGCACTGAATTGCTTTGCCACACAGTGGACTGTTATTGGAATAAGTAATTAATATAAATACTATGTGTCTCGTGCTTTTAACACTGCCTTTAAATTTGGATGTATAATGTTAGTAGAACTACAACCTAGCACCCACGCATACATGGACACAGACACACAAGAGCTAAAGAAAAGCAGAACTACCCAAGCAAATGACGGGTATCCTTAATTTATTGTTTTATATTTCATGTTCTTTTATAGAAGGCGGGATAACTTCAAGAAATACAACAGCCAAATCAAACCCTTTTTTATTTTATTTTTTTAAAAACTTCTTTAATTTCTGTTTTGGGAGGATCAACACAGAGAAGACACAGATGGTTCACTTCATCATGGGGGTGGGGGGACAAACACTATACACAGAGGCTGCTATGTCTTTCTTTAAGGCTTTAGAAAGAAAGAAAAAACTGAATGCTTGAATATGACTTCAAAGGGGCGGGGGGCATGCCCAGAAGTCAATGATTGTTTTTAAAATTATAAATAAGAGTGGGTTTGTAAAAATTTAACAGAGACACAGTTGACCGACAAAAATGATAAGAAAGTAGAACTGAGAACACAGAAGTAAGGCTCGATGTTACACAACAAACGCAGCCTTTTCTGGAGTCCAAAATCGAGATAAACAAACAAACACAGGAATGGTGGGGGAGGGGGAGCATGGCAGCAATTTGCAAGGAAAAGCTAAGTTAGTTTGAAAAGTATGGAAAGGAGAGATGAATCTAATCGAATACAAATAACAGACGAGTTGGAGGTACAAAGATATAGGAGAAAGCAGCTGGAAGAGGTGCTGCAAAAGACACTGCCTCAATGGGGATGGACGATCAAGGAGCGAGGGAAGGGAACGCTCCCAGTACAACCAAGCTGTTTCCTTTTAATTTAAATTCTGGGGAAAGCCTAATGGTGATCAAAATTGAATAAACTGAAGGAACAACTCCTAGGAATGCATGCGCGCACACACGCAAAAACAATCATCTACCCACACCAGCCCTCTCTCTCAAAGACACAGCTAGCGCAATGACTGAACGCAGCCTTTCATCGAAGTATATACCGCCTTCCTCCAACGCTCTCTCTGATTGGAGAGACTGCGAGCATCGGTTCTGGCTGAGGATTCCTATTGGCCAAAGCACACTCCCTCCTCCTCCTGTGCTTGCCTCCCTGTGTCTGCTTGCCTTCCCCTTCACTCCCTTCCTCCTCCTCATGCCCCTCCACGTGAGTGTTGAGAAGTTGATACATTTTGGAGACAGCCTGTCTGAACTGCTGAGGCATTCAATAAAGCTCCAAATATACGAGATGGAGGAGGGGCTATGTGGGGGGGGCTTCGCCCCGGGGCACCTCAGTACTGCTTTGAACCACCTCGTATCACGAGGCTTTTGCTCCAAAACAGCTCACTTAGCCTCGTTATTCGGACTTCGTAATAAGGCAATGTACAGACCTAGTTTCTGGCACTGATTGAGAATATATATTCTCAATATATGTAGGGATGTATGAAAGGCACCTACCTTTCGTGGATTATGTTGATGGTGGGGGGGGAGGTGCTCCGTCCGTCCCCCTGGAATCCTGGATGGGGGGGAGGCGCTCCATTCCTCCCCCCCCGGAATCCTGGCCGGCCAGCTGTGCTCCGCAGGGATTCTGCGGAGCCGCCGGCTGGCTCCACCAGCAGCCAGACATCTGGCTGCTGGCTAGCAGGGATGCAAATGGCGGCGGCCTTTGCCGCCGCCATTTGCGTCCCTGCAGTCAGCTGTGATAGGCTACGTAAATGTTTACGTAGCCTATCACAGCTGACTTAAAAAACACAAAAACGCGCGTACGCAAATGGCAGCGGCCACGGCCGCCGCCATTTGCGTTCCTTATTTTGGCACATCTTAGTCTACGTCAAGATTTACGTAGACTAAGATGGCGAAAATACGGGGAATGTAAGTAGCGGAGCGGACGCTACGCTATTTGCGTTCCCCTTATTTTCGCCGTCTTAGTCTACGTAAATCTTGACGTAGACTAAGACGTGCCAAAATAAGGAACGCAAATGGCGGCGGCCGTGGCAGCTGCCATTTGAGTATGCACATTGTTGTTGTTGTTTTTAAGTTAGCCATGATAGGCTACGTAAACATTTACATAGCCTATCACGTTTTTTTTTTTAAACTTAGCCGTGATAGGCTATGTAAATCTTTACGTAGCCTATCACTTTTTTTTTTTTTTAAACTGGAAATGGCAGTGGCGGCCAGTCGGAAGACCGGCTGCCGCCGCCACTGCACTGCCACAGGAGCCGCCGCCGCCAGGAAGATCTGCCCCAGGTAAGTCTCGTCCCAGGGGGGGCAGGGGGGCAGACTGTTCCGGCACCGATTTCAGGGGGCCGAATGCGCTGGCATTCAGCCTCTCCGAGATCCATGGTGGAATTCTCTGACATCCCTAAATATATGCATGCACATGATGTGGAGAATGTGGACAGGGAGACGTTTGTCTCCCTCCCTCATAATACTAGAACCTGAGGTCATCCCATGAAACTGATTGGTGGGAGATTCAGGACAGATAAAAAGAAGTACTTCTTCATGCAGCGCATAGTTAAACTATGGAATTTGCTACCACAAGGTATAGTGATGGCCACCAATTTGGATGGTTTTAAAAGGGGGTTAGACAAATTCCTGGATGATAAGGCAATCAATGACTACTAATCCTGATGTCTGTGTGTTACCTCCAGTATCAGAGGCAGTATGCCTATGTACACCAGGTACTAGGAAACATGGGTGGGAGGGGGTGGTTGCACTCGTGTCCTGCTTGTGGGTTCCTGGTTGACAGCTAGTTGGTCACTGAGTGAACAGAATGCTGGACTAGATGGACCCTTGGTCTGATCCAGCATATATATATATATATATATAGAGAGAGAGAGAGAGAGAGAGAGAGATCTTCTTGAGAGCCAGTGTGGTGTAGTGGCAAGAGTGTTGGACTGGGAGCTGGGAGATCTGGGTTCTAGTTCCCACTCGGCCATGGAAGCTCACTGGGTGACTTCGGGCCAGTCACAGACTCTCAGCCCAACCTACGTCACAGGGTTCTTGTTTGTGAGGATAAAATGGAGTTGAGGAGGATTATGTACACTGCCTTGGGTTCCTTAAACTGAGAAAAAGTGGGATATAAAGGAAATACATACATACATACATACATACATACATACAAGTGATGAAGTGTACCTCCAACAATCCTTGGTGGAGGTGAGGACTGCCCGGTATTATCGATTCTTTCTGGCCAGCATTGGCTCTCAGGGTCTTGGGCAGAGGTCTGTCTCATTGCTTGCCACCTGGTTCTGCTTTAAATGGAGATGCCCAACATTGAACCTGGGTCCTTCTTCACACAAAGCATGCGCTCTACCAGTGCTTCAGGCCTTATGCCATGACTATCAAAAGTTTTAAGTGTCACATGATTGTTTGGGGACATTTTAATTGTAATGTTAGCTTGCCACTGTGGATATCAACACTATATTATGAAGTGTTAATCATAAATATATCAATGTGTCTGTTGCACATTTGATTTGTTTACTGATCTGGTGAGCCTCTTTGAGGACAATTTGGGAAAATGGCATATAAGTACATTTGATGATTATCTAAAGCAGGGGTGGCAGAACCTCAGGCCTGGGTGTCAAATCCAGCCTTCTGGGAGTCCCGATCCAGTCCTCTGGGGTTTCCCAGAAGTAACACCCCTTTCCACAACCACCAGTCTTTTGGTGGCTTTTGCACAGTTCTTTTACCATTCTAAAAGTCTGAAATCCTCTCCTAAGGTTTAGTTATTGGGAGTAAGAGCTGTAAGCTAAAATGGGCTGGTGTTTGGAGTTTTTTGGCCCTGCCCCTTTTGCCTTCTGCCCTGCGCACCACTGGAACATGACCCCAAAGGATTCTCTGAAATGGAATTCAGCTCAAGGGCTGCTCCCCTGATCTAAGGCAAAACCCCAAACTGGCAACCCACAAGAAAACACTATTGTTTGCTAAGATGTACATGCCTACATAGTACTGTACATCACAACTGTGCATCTTGCTTTATCGATGCTCTTGCTTTGGCCCTGCCTAAAATACTAACTGTGCCTTAATCCTGAGCACTCTCTGAGCCAGACATGGGTCTATTTCCACTTGAGGAAGGAGTAGGGATGTCAGAGAATTCCGCCACGGATCTCAGTGAAGCCGAATGCCAGTGCATTTGGCCCCCCGAAATCTGTGGTGGAACGAAGCCCCCCGCCCCACCACCCCGCGAAAGGCACGCAAAACGAAGCACTTATCTGGTGCCGTTCATGCTGCTTTGCAAATGGCAGCCGCGTCTGCGGCCGCCATTCGCATCCCCATTTAGGCTGTGATAGGCTACGTACATACTTACGTAGCCTATCACGGCTAACGCAGGGATGCCATTTGCGTCCCTGTGGAGGCCGTGATAGGCTACGTAAGTATTTACGTAGCCTATCACGGCAAAAAAAAAGGAACGCAAATGGCAGCCGCCGTAGCCGCTGCCATTTGCGTCCGCAGGCTCCAGACACCTGCAAATGCACCAGGCTAGGGGCTCCGTGGAGTTGCCATGGAGTACAGCCAGCCGGGTTAGGATTTCAGGGGGAGGTGCAGAGCGCCTCCCCCCCACTGCAAATCACCCCTGCAAAAAGGTAAGTGACTTTTGTACATCCCTAGGCAGAAGTTTCTGCTTTGATTTGAGAGGAGGTTACAACAGCTGGGATTGTTCAGCTTGGAAAAAAAGGAGGGCAAGGGGAGACATGAAGAAGGTCTACAAAATTATGTATGGTGTGGAGAATGTGGATAGGGAGACATTTTTCTCCTTCTCTCAAAATACTAGAACCCAGGATCATGCCATGAAGCTGATTGGTGGGAGATCCGGGACAGATAAAAGGAAGTACTTCTTCACGCAACACTTAGTTAAACTTGGGGATTTGGGGGAAATTCAAGATGGATTAAAATGAGCTCAGATTTCTAAGGATCTGACCTGTGGAATCTACTGTGGAATGCCCACTTAGGCCGTGCAGAGTCCGGGACTTTTTGATGATTTTTTTACTTTCCCAAAACTTACGCATATAAATCCATAGAAAAATACGTACATTCCTGCTGAGGACATGTTGAATGGAATGGGGGACAATACATGAAATGTTACATACTGAGGTAAATTATGTAAATACTTACATAAATACTTACGAAAATACTTACGCAATTATTTCCGTATTTTCCCGCATTTCGAAAAAAAGTTATTTGCATCCGTCTGTGGGTGGGTGACGGAACGAAAGATGCCTGACAATCTGTGAAACACAGATGGAGTGGATTTTACAGTCCTAGTTAAACTATGGAATTCACTACCGCAGGATGCAGTGATGGCCACAAATTTGGATGGCTTTAAAAGGGGGTTGGACAAATTCCTGGAGGAAAAGGCTTTCAGTGGCTACTAGTCTGGATGGCTCCAGTGCTAGAAGCAGTGAGCCTATGTATTGTACACCAGTTGCTGCTGGGTAACATGGGTGGGAAGGTGCTGTTGCGCTCATGCCCTGCTTGTGGGTTCCCGGTCAGCAGCTGGTTGGCTGCTGTGTGAACAGAATGCTGGACTAGATGGACCCTTGGTCTGATCCAGCATGGCTCTTCTTATGTTCTTATGTTCTAATGATTGGTTTGTTTGCCTTCTAGCTCTTGCTGTATTCTGACTCCCCCCCTCCCCCCACACACACACCTTGTTCCATCTCAGGAACTCTGGTGTAAACCTGTCTTTCCCTCCTAGGTCCTGGCTCTGATATAGCCACGGGACTCTGACCTGGATTCTCAACCACTATATAGAGACAATTAGCAAGAATCCTAACTCTTCTCAGAGACTGATGGAAAGGATGGCTAGGCAGTTTAATACCGAGTGAGAAGTATGGAAATGGAATAAAGGCATTTCAAATTTGCCATGCCTGCATAGCAGATGTGCATAGCTTTCACTTCCTCCCACCCTCACACAAACACAAACACACACATACACACACACACACACACACACACACACCTTCCGGAATTAATTAATATTCTTCACAGTAAGTTCCAGCTTCCCAATTGCTTTTTTCCCTATGTTCCATGAAGCATGACATAAGTGATGATTCTGGGCTACTTTTAACTCCCATTCTTGATTATTCGTTCTGCAACCTCAAAAGAAAATCAATCACATAGTATTGCCAAGAATCCTGAGTGACATCCTCCAGAGTCCTCCAAAGCCACACATTTTGTGTGCAAGATACAAAAAAGAATATAAAAGCAAAACCAGATACACGAGATGTTAACTCTGATTTCTCCAAAGCCAGTGATTTGCTGGATTAGATGCAGCCCTCAGATCCATATATTAAGTTCTGACTACAATTTGGGATTCTAATGCAAAGGCCACGAACGTTGCCAGTTGACTGATCTTTCAGATCATGTTGCAGAGAATTAGGATCCCTCTCCTTTTTTACTTTTCTTTACTGCTCTGCTCCTGAGACTTTCATAGTAGCCATATATTGAGAACTGCAGCAAATGGAGATTTTCCTGGCATAAGGGGAAGTAGTAGGAAAGGAATAGCTTCACCTGGCAGTTTCAGGCTATTAAAGGCACAGGTGCAGGACTGGTTCAAAACAAAGGGGAGGACATTATTCCCAACAACTAGATACAGGAGGAACATTATATTTAGATCAACATAACTAAAGGAACAAATAACTAGGGATGTATGAAAGTCACTTACCTTTTCAAAGGGTGACATTCGCGGTGGGGGGGAGGCGCTCCGTCCCTCCCCCCGAAATTCTCTCCGGCTGGCTCCGCTCCATGGAAATTCAGCGGAGCCGCCAGCTGGGGCCGCCTGCAGCCAGACATCCAGCTGCTGGGCAGCCTGTAGGGACGCAAATGGCAGCTGCCGTAGCCGCCGCCATTTGTGTCCCTGTATTTTGCCGTGATAGGCTACGTAAATATTTACATATACTATCACGGCAAAACAACAACAACAAACAAACAGCGGTCGCAAATAGGGGCGGCTACAGCGGCCACCATTTACGTTCCCTTTTTTTCTTTTTTGCCAGAATAGCCTATGTAAATATTTACATAGGCTAAAATGGCAAAAAAAAAAGGGAACGCAAATGGCGGCCGCCGTAACTGCTGCCATTTGCGTTCCCTTAGTTAAGCTGTGATAGGCTATGTAAATACTTACGTAGCCTATCACGACTTCCACAGGGACGCAAACTCACTGCTTCCCCTTCTTAGTGCTGCACAAGCAAGAGCTTTTAATTAGCTTTTATTTTTGTACCAAAAGGTACTTCCGTGTTAGAATATTTGACCCGGAAACACTGCTAACCCTAATCCTAAACCTTTTACACAGACGTGTCATTGAAATGAATTAAGCTTACTTCTGGGTAACACTGTTTAAAATCAAGTTGCAATACTGGGGATCCCATACCTGTATGTTTCTTGCATTATTCCCAGCACACAGAATATTGCAAAATGAGGCTTCAGAATATCTGAGCAATGTAAGAGAACAATGCAATAGGTTAGGTTTTGTGTATGGGGATTATTAATAGGGTTGTGCACTGCTTCACTTGGAATCCTGAATCCCAAAGCCAAGCAGGCTGCTTCGGAGGAACCTTGGCATGATCCAAAGTGGATCAGAACAGCACCGAAGTGCGCCAAAGCCAAGTGGCTTGTCACCGAGGTGCCTCAATCCACTTTGGAGCTTTGAAGCTACTGAAGCCATTCCCAGACAGCCTATCTCTCATCAACTTGTGAAAGATCAGGGAGAGGGCAAGGAGGAGAACGGAGTGGGAAAGGGGGGAGGAGGAGGAGGGAGGGGGAAATGGTGAGCCTTGGTAAACAGCAACTCTAGTTGCCACATCAGGGCTGAACTTAACCCAGCAGTCTCCAGTCAGTGACAGTGGTGGAGGGGAGTGGGTACTAGATATATTGGAGAGATCAACCTGCTTTCATTTCACTGTGAGAGAGAGCGCATTGGTTTGAGTTGGAGGTGGTGGTTTACTTGTTGTTAGAGAGATCTCTGTGTGTGTATTTGTACTGTAGCTTTGTCTTTCTTCTTCCTTCCCAATTCAACTATTCCCTTTCTTTCTTTTGTAAATGCATTATTTAAAACCAAACATTTAAAAAGTACTTAGTTTGAGTTTCCTTCTTTTGTTGCCTAGTTCTCTGTCTCCCCCACCCCCTTCTCTAATAGGTTTTACCTTTCATTATTTTCTTGTTTATTTTTTTAAAAAGAAAAGTAGTTCAGTTTTTCTTCCCTTGCCTTGTTGTTTGGTTCCCCCCTTCTCAGTTCTCAACCAATAATTTCCCCTTACTTTCCTTGTTCTTGGCTCCTCTCCACCACCACCCGGCCTTTCTCAATTACTCTATTCTCTTCTCCCTAAAAATAAATAAATAAATAAATAAATAAATAAATAAATCCATCCCTTGTCTCTTCTGTTAGGATTATAGATAGTCCTCCCCTGCCTCTTTGCTTGTAGGTAGTTCAGTGTTTATTTCACATGCCAGCAAGGTTATGCTCAAAATTCTACAAGCTAGGCTTCAGCAGTATGCGAACCGAGAACTACCGGAAGTACAAGCTGGGATTCGAAAAAGCAGAGGAACTAGAGATCAAATCGCCAACTTTCTAGGGATGTTGGAGAATTTCAAATAGTGTTGCCCTTATTTTCGCCGTAGTCTACGTAAATGTTTACGTAGACTACACGTGCCAAAATAAGGAATGCAAATGGCAGCGCCCATGGGCGCCGCAATTTGAGTACGTGCGGTTTTTTTTTTTCCCACTCAGCCGTGATAGGCTACGTAAACATTTACGTAGCCTATCACGGTATTTTTTGAAAATCTAGCCGTGATAGGCTACGTAAATCTTTACGTAGCCTATCATGTTTTTTGTTTTTTTTTACTGGAAATGGTGGTGGCGGCAGCCGGTTGGAAGACCGGCCGCCGCAGCTGCCACCGCTGCACCGCCACCGAACCGCTGCTGGAGCTGCTGCCGCCAGGGAGATTCGCCAAAGGTAAGTCCCGTCCTGGGGGGGCAGAACGTTTCGCCACTGATTTCGGGGGGCCGAATGCGCTGGCATTCGGCCTCCCCGAGATTCGTGGTGAAATTCTCTGACATCCCTAGTCGGAATTAAGATTGCCGGGAGAATTATCAACAACCTCAGATATGCAGAAGATACCACCCTAATGGCAGAAAGTGAAGAGGATCTAAAGAGCCTCTTGTTGAGGGTGAAAGAGGAGAGTGAAAAGCTGGTTTGAAACTCAACATTAAAAAACTAGGGATGTCAGAGAATTCGGCCACGGATCTTGGTGAGACCGTGGCAGAATGGCCTGCCACCCCCTGCCCCCCCGCGGATCCCCCCCGGGATGAGATTTACCTGGGGTGGATGTTCCAGGCGGCGGCGGCTTTGGCGGTGGCCGCTGCGGTGGCCGGTCTTCCAACTGGCTGCTGCCGCCGCCATTTGCAGTCTTGTCATTTTTTGTTTTTTTACAAGACATGATAGGCTACGTAAAGATTTATGTAGCCTATCATGGCTGGGTAAAAAAAACCCCGCATACGCAAATGGCAGAAGCTACGGCCGCCGCCATTTGCATTCCTTATTTTTGGCTGTCTTAGTCTACATAAATATTTACGTAAACTATGATGGCGAAAATAAAGGGGAATGCAAATAGAGTAGTAGGCGCTATTTGTGTCCCTTTTTGATTCATCATTTTAGCCTACGTAAATATTTACGTAGGCTAAAATGGTGAATCAAAAAGGGACGCAAATACCTCCCGCTACGCTATTTGCGTTCTCCTTTATTTTCGCCGTCATAGTCTACGTAAATATTTACGTAGACTAAGACGGCCAAAAATAAGGAATGCAAATGGCAGCGGCCATAGCCGCCGCCATTTGCATATGCAGTTTGTTTGTTTGTTTTTACCCAGAGCCCTCTGCAGCCGGAAATCCGGCTGTGGACGGCTCTGGCCTGGGCCTGGCCGGCTGCTCTGCAGAGCTGCTGCAGAGCACAGCCAGCCGTGGAGGATTCCGGTGGGGGAGGAATGGATTGCCTCCCCCCTGTTGAGGATTCCGGGGGGAGGGACAGAACGCCTCCCCCCCCACCATCAACATAATCCGCAGAAAGGTAAGTGACTTTTGTACATCCCTAGCTGAGCGCCGAAAAATTGATGCTTTCAAACTGTGGTGCTGGAGAAAACTCTTACGAGTTCCCTGGACTGCAAGGTGGTCAAATCAGTCAATCCTAAAGGAAATCAACCCTGAATGCTCATTGGAAGGACAGATACTGAAGCTGAAGCTCAAATATTTTGGCCACCTAATGTGAAGAGAAAATTCTCTGGAAAAGACCCTGATGCTGGGAAAGACTGAAGGCAAAAGGAGAAGGGGACGGCAGAGGATGAAATGGCTAGATAGCATCACTGATGCAATGAATATGGACTTGAGCATGCCCTGGGAGAGAGCGCAGGACAGGAAGGCCTGGCGTGCTATGGTCCATGGGGTCACGAAGAATTGGGCACGACTGAACGACTGAACAACAACAACAACAGGAAGTTCAGTGTTTGCTTTTGTTTTGCTCATGTGTGTGTGTGTGTATGCATGCATGTGCATGCTTGTGTTGCGGTCAAACAAACAGTGTGTGGCAAAGCACTACACAGAGTCCACATTTCAAAAAACTGGGCCAAGCACTGCACATATTATTTAAACTTTATACTACACTGTGTGGCAAAGCAAGCCCAATATAAGGCATCTTTGGGGCCTTGGAAGGGGCAGACATGGGCAAGGTGGTGGTGGGACCAGCAGCACTGATAGCCAAGCTGGGTCGCTCCCAGTCCGGATAGTGTGTCCTGGTGTAAGGCAGCAGAGTGCAGAGGCCGGTCGCAGTGCCCGGAGGTCAGTGCTTGAGGAGGATGGTGCAGGCAGCAGCGGCAACACTCTTGCCAAAGGAGCAGCATCTCCTTCTGTAGTGGAAGAGGGGAGCCCACTGACAGACGGTAAGTCCAGGTAATATATTTTCCCAGGTAATGTGTACTGCATTTAGCGAAAGTGAGCCTGAAGTCATCCACTGTGAAGTTGAATAGGAAAGTAGTAGCAGGGATAGGGGTTACTTGCACTTCAAAGAAACCTACAGCAAAGATTAGGGATAGTGACCTCCTCCTAACCACCACTTAAACATCTAACTTCTTTGATTATCCCTTTATGACCTTTGGTTTGAGTTTCTGAGAACAGCACACTTCATCTGTGTGTAGCACATAAACTACTGGGCCAAACTGAAATTTGGCAGGTGGGATCCCTTCCATGAGGGCTGACAGGTCCCCAAATTTCATATACGTATCATGAAAACTGAAAAAAAAAATATGGCCATTTATATTTTCCAGTGCAAGTCAATGGGAAAATGTCAAATCTAGGGATGGACAAAAGGGACTTATCTGGTCCCGCAGCTTGCTTCGCGGTGGGGGGGAGGCGCTTCGGTTCTCCCCCCAAAGTTCAGGTGAGGGGGGGAGGCGTCCTGCCTCGCCCGACCGAAATTCAGGCCGGGGGGGAGGCGCCCCATCCCTCACCAGCGAAATTCAGGCTGGGGAGGAGCGCCCCGTCTACCCGGCCACGAAAAAAAAGTAAGTAAAAAAAAAACACCACACACCCGTGATAGGCTACGTAACGATTTACGTAGCCTATCACGGCTAGATTTCCAAAGTCAGCCATGATAGGTTATGTAAATCATCACGTAGCCTATCACGGGTGACTTTGAAAAAAAAAAGCGTGTACGCAAATGGCGGCGCCCATAGGGCGCCGCCATTTGCGTTCCGTAGTTTGGCATGTCTAATCTACATAAAGATTTACGTGGACTACTGCGAAAATAAGGGAACGCTATTTACATTGCCCTTATTTTCGCCTTATTTTTTTCAAAGTCACCCGTGATAGGCTACGTGACGATTTACATAGCCTATCACGGCTGACTTTGGAAATCTAGCCATGATAGGCTACGTCAATCGTTACGTAGCCTATCACGGGTGTTGTTGTTTTTTTTACTTTCCTTTTTTATTTTGCAGTGGTGGTGGTGGCGGCAGCCAGTCAGAAGACCGGCCGCCGCAATGCCGCTGCAACGCCGCCGGGACCCGCTGCCGAGAGGGACATTCGCATGAGGTAAGTCCCACCCCGGGGGGGGGCGGGGGGCCAGCGGAGAATTTCACCACCAACGCATTCGGCCTCCCGGAGATTCGTGGAGAAATTCTCCGCCATCCCTAGTCAAATCTGAATGATTTGGATGTCCAGACCTCGCTTCAGATCTGAATCCAAAGCAGATGGGTCTGAATCAGTCTGAAACGAAGTAGGGCTGCTTTGGAAGGTCTGAAGCGGCATCCGAAGTGAAGTGGGGGATCCCTGCACAGCCCTAATTATTAATGCACCTACTTTCCTTAAAAATGTGCTCTACCATACATAAATTGTGTTCCATAAAAACCCATTTCCCCTTGTCAGGAATTTTAAGTACTTGTATATTTAGGCTACCATTTAACTTTTAAAGCTGAAATCCTGCATACAGTTAGATTGCTTAAATCCCACAAAAATAAATGGGATTTAAGCAGCTTAACTGTGCACAGGATTCTAGCCTATTTTCTAATCTTCTGCTCAATTACCATGTGTGCAGTATTCTTTTCTAGGTAACTACCAGATACTATTGGTTGTAGATGTTTATTTTTACCACTACAAAGCACTGTTATCTTAGATAACTGATTTTATCTCTATCTCTCTTTCTCTTTTTTTGCTGGGAAGTAAACACCAAATATAAGTATATTAAGCATGCACAAAGTGACTCCGCTTGAAGCTTTTTCCATTAGTGCTTCACAGACTAGAAGTCTTTTCATATACTCCTTGTCTAAACCAATTAATATCCAACTATAATGAATCTGAATGAGAGGGGGGATCCCTCAAGTGATTTATAAGAATTAACTAAATTTGTGGACCTATTCAATTAAACTCTCATACTCTCCATGATTTCCAGGCAAGATATTATCAAGGGTGGTTAGTGCCCACCCAAAAAAGGGTGTTATTCAAAGTCCCGTATTTAGCTTGCACCTACCTAGGTCATTTTCCAATAGCCCTATTCCCCATACCCTTCTACCATCCCAACTCACTGGAAGAATATTTTGGGTGCATTCCTCTACCCTTCGTGCACATTGTGTGTGGCTCTCTAGTATAACCACCCTCCCAGCCATACTGCTTCCATGCCCAGTGAAAACCATTGCAATCTCAGTGGCAGGCAAGTCACCTGGGCAGGGATAGGGAACCTATGGCCTGCAGTGCTTTCCCATCCAGCCCACAGGCCAATCTGGCTCCTCTCCCAAGCTTCTGCCCTCTCCCCAATCCCCCAGACTTGGAGGATAGCAGGGAGAAGAATCCCCACTGTAGCTCAGTGGTAGAGTCCCTGCTTTGCATGCAGAAAGTCCCAGATTCGATCCCTGGCTTCTCCAGGTGGGGCTGGGAAAGAATCCTGCCTGAAACCCTGGAGAGCTGCTGCCAGTTGGTGTTGACAGTACTGGGCTAGATGGACCATGGGTCTATGTCAGTATAGGGCAGCTTCCTATGTTCCTATCAGTGATTGGAGATAACAAACAGGAATCCCCCACAGTGTGCTGCACTCCCTCTGAGCTGGGAGAGCAAGAGGCATGCTAAGTGCTTTGTCAGCCCCATGTCCATCCAATGGAGGAAGACACAGGACAAGTGAAGCCACTCTGACGAAGGTACAGGGTAGAGGAGTGCCTTTCCACCCAGGGTCTTGGGAAGACCTGCATACAGTGCTGGCTGAGATGCCAGGTGGAGGAGCACTCATCCACCCCAGATGGGATGGCTTCTCTGCATGCAGGCTTTCCCCAGCTAGGAAAAGCTTGTATACAGCAAAGCCAGGGACCATATTATGCCCAAAGACATCATGACACTATCCCTGGCATCAGGTGTGTGGCCCCACCCCCTCACATCATCTGACCCGTGGAAGGGTTGATGGGGGAGTCATCCAGCCCCACTCAGAAAAAGTTCCCCTGCCTTCGAGAATGCAGCCCCAGCCCTACTGCAGGACCTGTAAGTTATTCCATTCCTGTTTTTATTGCAAGTAGCCCACATAGCAAGGCACATGGGACGCATGATTTCAGTTATGGTAAATAAACGTATGAAGGAAAAAAAATATTATAGAAATATATCTAACGATACTTGAAGGAATGAATCCACAGACTCCCCAATGGAGCTAGAAAGAACGGTCAACTATAGCCAGGTTGTGCATCAGTATATGGCTGAATTGTCACCACACTGGACTTGAAAGCCCTTGGGTTTCAAATCCAGCTCACAGAGCATCTATCAATGCATGCTAAAAAGGTTTGTATGCATGGAATACAGTGAGTACAGAAGCAGAGGTGAGGAAACCCAGTCTTGAAGATGGTCCAGTCTTGTTAACACAAGTGCTCTCAGCGACATGTTTCTGCTGTTTCAATTGGATATCCTTTTGGCTTTACCATATATATAGTGCTGTGGGGGGCTGTCATCCCCCACCCCAATGTTAAGAACAGATCTGCTTTGCACCTTACATATGTAGCTATAGGATGATCACAGGAGCTGCCCTATAACTACAGAATTATAACAGGATAAATAATAATGCATAGCATTTACAAATTACTTTCCTCCAGTGCTCAAGACATTTTCACGTAAGTGATCTCAGCCTTTTTTATTCATTCATTTGTCTGCATTCTGCTTTCCCACCAGATCATGCCTAAGGTGGTTTATAATATAGGAAATGGATGAAGCAGTAAATATAATTCAAAACAGTAGCAAATATCAATATTTATGTCATTAAATCAAAACATAATAAACAATATCAATAAATCTCAATAGAAATATAAAACTATATAAAACAATGAAACAAATTCAATAATCATCTAATCCAGTTGCTTAAAACCAATCAGGGATGACAATAGAGCCTAACTCAGAAATAAGAAACAGTATGTACAAGGCAATATACTCTCTCTCCCTCTCTCTCTCTCTCTCCTCGAAGAAGGCAATGTTGGGGTTTCTACAATTAACTTGCACGCATTGACTGGCAGCCACAGCTCACTCATGGCAGCTTCCCTCCCTGCTGGATCTCCTTTCTCAGTGCCTTTGGAAAGTACAGTTTGCCAATCTCCCTTCAAAGTCCTCCCCACTCCACCCACACTGACACCATCTTGATGTTACTAAGTCTCTTTCCACTAACCAAGCTTCAAGATAATACTACTAGGTTATCTCCATGCCATTAACTATGAATATTGCAAACCCCCTCCTGTAACAGTGGCTGGTGGTGGGGATACTTGTTCCACCTAGTCCAAAGAAGGACAACTGACTACGTACTGCAATATTGCCCATTCACTCCAACTGTCCCTATTTAGCAAGGACAGTTGCTGTACCTGGTAAACCACTGTCCTTCTTTTGTCCCTATTTTTGCCTTTTGTGGATGCCTTATTGAATTTCTGTTACTCTAGTTCAGGGGTGGGGAGCTCATGGACCTCCAGATGTTGTTAGAGTCCAACTTCCATCACCCCAGCCTGCATGTTCAACAGCCAGGGATGATGGAAGTTGTAGTCCAACAGCTGGAGGACCACAGGTTCCCCTGTTTTGGTTGCCAGATTTCTCGTTCTTGGCTCCAGGTCCCTCTCTGTTCTCCAGCAGTTAAATCTCTCTCTTTCTGGTACGTGGGTGATAGATTTGGGATGGGTTGCATCCAGTGGGGCTTTCTCTTAGTGGGAAGTGCTTCCACTCACACAAGTCCCATTGGTGTCTTCTTCTAAGAGGATTTTAAAAACCTCTGTGGTTCTCCCTGGCTTTCAATTGAAAATGTTTATGGTATTTGCTGATGATGGAATTTGAACTTGTATTTCATTGAAACTGGTTTTATTTAAAATTGTTTGTATTTAGTATGATTTTATTAATGTTTATTGAATTGTACTTCTAATGCCTTGGGAAGATTACAGTCTTGAAAGGCACCTAAGAAATGGGTTAAATTTATCAATGAAATACTTTTTGTCAGTCCCCCTTACTGCAGCCTTCTGCGCCATATCCCATTCTGTTTCAGAAGGTCCCACAACTTTCAGGAGCAGCTTTTTGTCAGGCACAGGGTGCAGGGCTTAAGTGTCTTGGGGGGGGGGATATGTGAAAATCCCCCCCCAACTTGAGTGAGTGGAAGCGGTTTCCTCCAAGGCAAAGCCACCATTAGCTACAACTGATTTACAGAGACATCTAACGCACCTGCCTGAACACTAAGGCAGTATGTAGAACACAGTCTACAATTTCAGATATTACAGCTGCTAAGGGATATTTTGAACTAGTGATAATAGACTGAAGGACAATTTGCCTAGCATATCCTTCCCCCTAAGAACAATGTCTCTAGGCTTTTAAGTCAGTGGAGGACAGGCTACTGCAGAGGAAATTATACAGCTGAGCAGAGCCTTCAAAACTGTGAAATGGTGTGTGTATGGTGCAGGGTGTGTGTGTGTGGAGGCCTTGGACAGTGAACTTAGGTACAATAATAGGTATAATACCAGTTCTCTATTTCCACCTTTACAAGGTTGGAGGATATGATATGCCCTCCAGATGTGTTGGGTTGCAACTCTCATTATTCCCAGCCAACATGGCCAAAGGCTAGGGATTATGGGAGTTGCAGTCCAAAGCAGCTGAAGGACACCATGGTGGGGGAGGCTGTGACAGTCTCTATTTGGACCTAATGTCTATTTTTCAGCTAAGTGCACCATCTTAAATATGGTCAAATGCTATTCTTCCAGTCATACTCATCCAGTCAAACAGCAAATCCTTTCTCATTGGAACAAAAAAGAGCATATGTCCTACTCTTAAATGACTCCTGTGCATTTGTCACACACTAAAAACCAGGAGAGCAAGATTTAAGTTTTGCTCTTGTCTAATTTTCTCTCTTATTTGAACTTGTAAGAGGCTTGAGAGCAGCAGGAACAAGGACAGGAGCTCTAATTGCTTGCAGGCTGATTTGTATCAACTCAGTTCATGGTTATATCAGTGACAGTAAGAAGTTCAATAGTGACAATAATCAGGCTTCGAAGTGAGCAGAACCTCCTGAGTGGTGCTTTTTCCCAGCAGGAAAGAGGGCATCTTATGATTATTATTTAAAAAAAAACCACAGACATTGAAAACATGTTTATTACTACTTCAACTGAATGAACTTAAAGCAATTCAGAGGATGAAAGGAAAAGCTTAAAGACTAGTAATTTGAAAGGTTCATTTATTCACAGGCAAGTTATTCCTGTGCAGGGAACTGGAAACGCTGACTCCGAAGTCACATTTTCCCTGTAGTCTCTCAAAAGCCTGGTGCAAAACTTTATGAAATTGAAGAAAAAGCCATAGTAATTCATAATTATGCTACCTTTCTATTAGCCATGCTCTTGTGGCCTCTGTGACAGCCTGACACAGAGAAATATAGCTACAGAAACTTTTATATTCACACTCTTTGAACTCACCCCCCCCATACACACACACACTAGGGATGTACGAATCTGTCAGTTTTAGTTTTTCTCCATTTCTCACTTTTCCAGTTTTAAATTCGGTTCATCCCAAATGTTGCATTTTAAAAAAAGTTCACATGAAAATCGTATTTTTCTGTGTATTTCTCCAAATACACGCATTTTGTGATGTTACACATTTTGGTTTTAGATATATGCTCTCTGAGTATGTACTATGACTTTTATGTAAATGCTTTTTTTGGGGGGGACTTTGTATAATGTGTTTTAATGGTTTTTAATTTTTGTGAAACACTCAGGGAACTTTGGCTATTAGGCAGTATAGAAATATAATAAATATGATGATGAAGTTTTTGCAAGCAACTTTCCTAATGTAATGGATTTTTAATGTTGTTTTCACTACTATGTATGTTTGTGTGCACTTTTCCCTAATATAGGCCTTTTTTGATTGGAGAACTCTATTGAAAAATTTGGAGAAGTGTGATTTTCAAAAGATAACTGAGTTTTGGTTCTCATATTGGTCCAAAAGTTCACAATGAATCGCACTGTCCTCACAGAGCTGTTTTCATTAGGGATGTATGAAAGGTACGTACCTTTCAAGAATTATGTTTTTGGTTGGGGGGGAGGCGTTCCGTCCCTCCCCCCCCCGGAATCGCTGCGGAGCACAGCCGGCCGGCTCCGCCAGCAGCCGGACATCCGGCCGCTGGCTAGCAGGGACGCAAATGGTGGCGTAAATGTTGACGTAGCCTATCACAGCTGACTTAAAAAAAAAACCACGCGCATACGCAAATGGCGGCGGCCATGGCCGCCGCCATTTGCGTACGTTCATTTTTTTTTAAAGACAGCCGTGATAGGCTACGTTAACATTTACGTAGCCTATCACATTTTGTTTTTGTTTTTTTAAAAAAACTGGAAATGGCGGTGGTGGCAGCCGGTCGGAAGACCGGCCACCGCAGCCGCCGGAGCTGCTGCGGCCAGGAAGATCCGCCCAACGTAAGTCTCATCCCGGGGGGGGTGGGGGGTGGCAGGCCGTTCTGCCACCATTTCACGAGGCCGAATGTGCTGGCATTCGGCCTCCCCGAGATCCGTGGCAGAACTTTCGTACATCCCTAGTTTTCATTAATGACATGGGTGACCAACCTGCAGGACGGGTGCCACAGATAATGAAACAGATAATGACATTCTCATTAATTAAAATGCAAACAATGAATTTATCCCACATCCCTACCACACACACCATTACAGGCTGGCCATCATCTACTTTCCTTTCTGCATACCGCATCATTACAATACTGGGGGGGAGGGAATTGTGGTGTTGCAAGTCTTGAAGGAATGTTAGAACCAAAAACAATGCAGACATTTTGAAAATAATCGGGAACAATGTTTGTTAGGTGAAAGCACTTCTTTGCAAACTGGCAGATGATAGGGTGATGTGGCCACCAGCATTAGCAGACTGACTTCTGTAAAGATCATGTAACTAGAATCTGGTGGTTCAACCAGCTTGTTATATGTAAAACAATTCAACTAGGGATGGATGAATCAGTCTATTTCCACCAGTCCATGTCACTTGCACATGTTCACTCATAAGTCATTCCATTCTGTTTACACATTAATCTTCATTTTATTTTTTTGTTTTTAAAAAAACAGAACGGAAAACCTAAATCTAAAGAAAAACCTGCACATTTAAACACATTTAACTGAATGTGGTTGCTTAAAAGAAATACGCATTTTAGGTGCATTTCTTAATTTATTTTCCATTTTTACAAAAAGAACAAGCTAAGACCAACAACTGTCAGGTCACGTACACTGAAAAGAGACAGAATAAACCATGATATCTGTCTAGACAACTGTTGGTGGACACTGTCATGCCTCCCATGAAGGGGGGCCTCATTGGAGGATGAGGTGGAGCTCCCTGAGCTGAACATTCCAGAGGAGCAGACTGCTTCTGGACACCCTGGGCTGATCCAGGAGATCCTGCACCCTTGCGAGTGACCTTAGTAGACCTGTCTTCTTAGGGTACTGAAAGCCCCCTTTTGGATTCAGAGATGGAAGCTGAGCTACCACCTAGTCCTATGGAACACATGCATCTGAGGGTTCAGGCTCAGCCGATCGTTAGGCAAAGAACTGCTGGTCTAAGAAGCAGAACTCCTTGTGAGTAAAGGGCAAGTTGTATGCAAGGCTCTCCTCATGAGTAAGAACTTTCCAAGGCATCTTTGATTATCTGCATCTGAGCCCTGGATGGGGTTTTAAGAGGTCATGTTTAAAAGCCCTCAGTTCTGGGCAGATGGTTGCTGCAATGATGTTTGTCCTCCACGTCCCGGCTTCTGGCAAGCAATTCCTTGCTACCCAGTTCCCCTTTGACCCCTTGGATCTTCTTTAGACTTTGCATTTGAGGAACACCCAAGCCAGGACTGACCCCATTACTGGCTCCTAGTTCCGCAACTTGGTGTACTGTATCGCCCACACAGCCTGAAACTTACATTCGGCACCAAAGACTGGGTGCGGCTCCACCAAAAGCAGGACACACAGGTATTATAGCTGATTATTTTGTTGTGTGTTGTTGTTTCCTCCTCTGCAGATGCACTTTTTCTCTCAAATATTATTTACTGGATTTTCAAAGTAACTGAAACAATACATAGTATAACTCAACTTTGACATATAATAGTAAACCTTCACCAGAATATCTAAGTATAAATGTAGTTTGCCCTGTTCACAACTCATCAGAAATTGTCATTTTCAATCTCATGTAAGATAATAGTATGCATATGAGAAAGTTGAATTCAAGAGTCTCTTCAAAATGAGTGCTGTATATTAGTTGGTTTATTGGCATACGGGTATTTGAATACACATGAAATCTGTAAACTGTGTCATAACATTAGGAAAAGTGCAAAACCCAACAGATAGCTGTGCTCCTATCCCCACCCACATCAGTCCAGGAGGTGTAGCTTGGGTCAGTTCGTATTGCAATTCACAGCACTTAAGTTCCTCAGGCATCCCTAACCTGAAAGTTTGGGAACTACTCTTCAAAAGTCAAGCACACCCCAACATTTTCCTATAACTTTATCCAGCTGCAGTTAGTTATTAACTCATTCATGGGGGTAACTAAATAGGTTTGGATCCTCCTACAGGTGTCCTGCTACTGCCAAGCAATGCATTTGTACATGGTACCAGCTTTACAGACCACAATAGTCCCAGGGCCAGTGAATAGATCCATGGCCAAGAGTTCTTAAACACAAACAGTCACTTCTTCCATGCACAATTGAAAGAAAGAAAGAAAGAAAGAAAGAAAGAAAGAAAGATTAAGTGAGGTGAAAAACACCTTTATCCCCAACTCCACTAGAAGCTAGCCAAAAGGTGAAAAAAAGAGAAATCAATCCAGGCAGGTAATGACTAGGTGGCTGCTGGGGGAAAACAACTATATCACTCTCCTTCCAATATATTGTAGGCCCAAATTTTCTTCTCTCCAGAGTGCAGTTGTAGCACAGCTATAACAAACATGAATCATGGAACAGGAAACTCCTGGTTCAAATCTCAGATAAGCCACAGAGGCTGCAATCCTATGCAAGCTTATCCAGGAATCATCCCCATTGAACACAATGGAACTAATGTCAGAGTACACATGCATAGGATTACAATATAACTTGTTCAGTGGCCTTAGATAAACTATTGTCTCTCAGCTTCAAACTTGATTTGAAATATGTTAATAATAATACCACCCTACCCTACAGGATTGCTATAACGATCACAAAGGTAACATATATGAAAAATGTAAGAGAAGCACTTCATAACTTATCATCGGTCTAGCACAGTTTTGCTTAGTAATATTCTGTCGTGCTGTGGCAAAGGGAAAAGTCAAGGCAGCATACAATTTTATTTTTTCTGCATTCTCATTTTTCACAATTATATTTGAGATGGCTCGCTGGAGCACAGTGTAATGTATTTTGAGCAGAATCAGCATCCGG
Organism: Heloderma suspectum; assembly: GCF_057233095.1. Taxonomy (NCBI): domain Eukaryota; kingdom Metazoa; phylum Chordata; class Lepidosauria; order Squamata; family Helodermatidae; genus Heloderma; species Heloderma suspectum. Next base: position 151,966,757 of record NC_139460.1, on the reverse strand, counting down.
GTTAAACTTTTCTTCTTTTATTGTAGACAAATCTGTCTTTAGGTTAAGCACAACATTTACCATGAGTTCAAACATGTGGAAGGTTCCAATATTCTTTTGAGTGGTGTATACTGCTTTTGCTTTTTTGCTTTACTAATGATTTTTTTTAAAGAAATCACTTAAATAAGAAATGATAATTAGATATTTTGAAAGAACATTTTTAAAAGCATGAATACCATATTCAAGTTGAAGTCATTTTCCTCTCTTTTCTGCTATGTGTTATTTTTCATCTGGAGGCAGACCTTTTAAAACTTCTTTTTAAAGGTAGTAATTTTATATTCATCATAATACTCTTCAACTAAAATAAAGAATTAATATGAGAAGCATTCAAGACACTGCATATAATGGCTCTTTTTCTCTGTGAGTCATAATTGTCCCAGCATTTTGTGGCTTAATTGAATAGACATCTGAATTTTAAGTGGGGTCTTTGAAATGAATGAAATCTTTATTCTATGGCTATTTCTCAGCCTCCTGATAAAAGACTCTGTAAAACAAGGACATAACTCTACATTCTTCAAGGAACGATAAGATTAGATATAGCTTGGGTCTCACACAACTCAGGCGTAGGGTGGCCATGTGACCTTGTGAAGGTTTGAGGCTCACAGAGGCAAGGAAAAAGGTCAGGCCTAGAGGCCTAGAGTTTTTTGTTGGGAGGGGGTATCCCTAAGAACAGTTGTTTCATTTCTGTGGTTAAGTTTCTGTTTCAATTCCACATTTAAGTTTCATTTCTTCAGGTTTGAAGCAGTACTTCTGGTTTTGAGGGAGGCAGGTATATAAAGAGAGTGACAGAGCCAGCAAGAGCAGAGACAGCTAGAGCCTGAAGTGAGAGCAGAGTCTGAAGAAAGAGAAGGAAGAAGCAGCCTAGAAAAATCTAAGGACAGCTAGGGTAAAGGAACTTGCATTTTGCAAATTTTATTTTCTTTTAATGCCTTTTGCACCATTCAGCTCAATTGTGTAAATACCTTTAGTTGTGATTTGTTTACTTTAAAATGACTAGTAAACTGTTGTGGTTAATCCCTGTGTCTAGAGTGTCAATCTTCCCACGTGTACAGTCTAAACTCCACATTACTGAAAAGTAGACGGTAAAAGAATGAAGGTGGGACTCTTAAGGAGGCAAGTGATCATTAAGAAGTTGCTCAGGGGATCCAGGTCATAAGGAGAACTTTGACAGGCCTACTTTAAAGAGGGCAGTTCTGTTTGAAGGGCTGTCCAGTCCAGGTCTGGGTTAAAGGTAAAGAACCCTAAGAAGGGAGAGCAGGGGCCTTGAAGTTGCCCATCAACACTTACCACCTGGACAGAACACTGAGCAGGCACACAAGTCACCTGGTCACAATCTTCCTCACTATGAAGAGATGTATTGAATTTCTATTTAAATTATAGCAATGATTTCTAAATTTGTATCTGTACATATAATTTAGCACATTTTATGCAAATCCACATCCTCTTTGATCTTATTTTGGTCAGGCATTTCTCTTTTTTAGCAATGTATAAGTGGCCACTCTGCTCAGGCCTAGTTCATCTAAACAGCAGATGAGGTGTAAAAATGGTTCTAAAATTGTACTGGTTTAGCAGCAGTGTGGGTACAAAATTGCATCATTAAATACCCTCCCATATAAAAGACTAAGAGCCAATGTAGATGTGAAAATGTAGTTAATATGCATGTTTTTATATATGTAGCAGTCCCAGGGAAGCCTGAACAGGAAGCCTGTGAGGTTTCTCTCTCTATCACAGTGCTGACAAAAATTGCCTGCCCCAAAACAATATTTGCATTTCAAGGGAAACCTCTATTAGTGCTAATGGGAGTTTCCTTTGAAATTCATGCTATTAACATTAAGTCTTAGTTTGGTCAGAACTTGGGGAAAATGTTCTAGTCCAGGTATCTCCCTGCTGCCACCAATATGCTAGGACCCAAGGGGAAGCATTCATCCATACATGCATGCAGTCTCAAATGGTACAGTCCAGGAACAGGTTTACTACCTCATCTGCTGTTCGAGGGAACGAAGCCTTACAGATTGCAATGGAACTTTGGTTTAAATTAGAGTATCCTTTTGACTGAAGCATTCACATGCAGGGCTGCATGTGTGCCATGGGTTGGATGCAAAGGGACCCTAGCACAAGTAGAAGGCACTTCTAGTCATGCAAAAGTGTCCATAGTTTCCACCAGTTGATGTCCACCTGTGCCACATTCCACACCATTCCAGAGGGTCACCCAACTCCCAGGAACAGTTTTTTGGGGATGCAAGTTTAGTTTAACACTTTTTCTTCAGGGTCTCTAAAGGGGCTCACAGCAAAGGCCTTGTACAGGGACAATTAACACATATCATTTGAATTTCTTGATTAAAAACAATAATAATGCAATGTAATAATTTCACATGCATAACAATTCACTTATCACCAAAGCAATAAAAAAGATCCAGCCCTCCCAATGTTCTGTCTTTCAGCTTGAGTCCACAACAAAAATATAAATAAAACTTCTCTCTGAAGGTTGATTTTTCTGCTGACCAAAGAAGGAAAACAGTCTTTATTTACTCAGTTCACTCCAGCTCCACAGCAATCTTCTTTTAAATTGGATCAGGACCAGCAACAAAGGAACAATTCTGTAAACAACTCTGTCTCAAAGGTTCAGGGTTTCACAGGGAGGAGAAAGCAAGCTTCTTCTACACTGCATTTTTGGTAACCGCCTAAAATGGTGGCCACTCCCTGTCTCACTGTTACTGAGCATGTGCAGGAATATTCTCACTCAGAATTCTTAAAGAAAAAAAATATACCAGTGGGTTACACAAGGATGGTAGCAAAGAGGAGGGGGTGGGAAAGGCATTTTCTGTAAACAGAATGACACACTTACAAGTTCTTAAGATCCAGGTCTGTGATTTCATAGACATGACTAATGTTTAGTCTAAAGATAGTCTAACTAATGGCTAAATATGTGGTGAGGATACATTCTGACTTTGCAAGCTCTAGGTAGATATATTTTTATACCTATGTGGTCTTCTACTATTAGGGATGCTCCTGAATTTCATTCAATAAAAATCCACAATGGAATCATCAAGTGCACCCCCCCATTAATTTCCAGAAGAATGTAGCCACAAGTGGGATTTGGCACTGTCAACCCCCCCCCCCCGTAATTCCATACATACGTTTCTCCAATTTCAGCCCATGCATACACTGACCAGTTTTGCATGCATTGTGAGTGTGATCAATTTGCATGAGCTCTGCCTCCTACTGCAGGCATGGTCAATCCAGCTGTAAAGAAGGAAGTGGAATCCGCCTCAATTGGAATCCATCTTGGATTTTGCAGTTCCATACTTCTAGACTGCTTTCTGGATCAGAACATGGCCAGGACAGAATCTGGTTTGATTTTTTGAGGAATGTTTTGGAATTTTTCTGGTGGAAAACTGAACTGCTACAATTGTGGAAGAAAAGTGTGTTTTATTTCCCTCCTCTTTTTTCAGTGTGTGAAATTGCACAATAGTAAATGATGCAATGGTTGATTGTGCACTTGTGAGACAGTGTTGCTGGTTTTTTTGTTTTGTTTTTTTAAGGTGACTGTGTTGTTGGGTTGTTTTTTAAGGTGAATGATGCATGTGCAGATTTCCACCACTAGAATTTGAATTTCTGATCAGAATTAAACTGGGATAGAAGTAATAAAGTGACAGAATCCTGAAACAATTAAGGAACAGAACTGCTCTGTTCCATTCCTGCCCACTGCCCAGCAGTCAAAAACACGCAGGGCAGCCAACCACCGAACATATCGCTAGACACAGAAATACACACCTCCCGTGGGCGCAATCAGCACTTTGGATGGCAAACAGATTTTTTAAAATAATAATAAAATGCACAGACAAACCAAATCATTAGCACAGGCACACTCTATACATTGCTCTGCATAAGAAAATGGCAGAAATTCTACAGGAAACACACACAAACACATACACAACTGTTAACACCTAAACAGAGCCATATTTCACAGAGCTTAAAAGATACTCACAGCAGCACAGGGAAAAATGCCAGAAGGAAATGCCCTGACCTAGATTTCTGAAACAGTAGAATGAGGGAACTCCACTAATTCCTACCTAGCATGTGCAATTACCATTTGAGCAGCTGAAAATAATAAAAATAAAATAAAATGAAGGACATGGCTTAGTTCCTCTAAATATTAGCCTGTTGAGTTAAAGTTCTCTGTCATAATATTTTAAAACCCTCCCATTATTTTTTTTCTAATGTTTAATTAAGACTACAATCCTATCCCATGTACTGGGGAGGTAAGCCCCATTGAACACAGTGGGCCTTACTTCTGGGTAGACCAGTTCGGGATTGCAGTATAAGCAGAAATACATGGAAAGCTGTTCTAACCTTTCTTGAACCAAATTCTAAAGCAAGTCGCTCCAAGGGTTCTCCCTAAACCTCACTGTGTCCAGATGTGTTTGAGAGGCAGGAGTCCTGCTGACTCTGGCATAGGAAGCATATGGCCAGCTGACAGGATACATTTGGCTCAACAGAAACAGAAAGCAGAGCAGAGCAAACAGTGGCAATTACAATATCCAGTAATCTCCTGTTACGCCAAACAGGTAGGATGCTAACCTAATTCACCTGACACCCTGACAAGTGCTGATGCAGTGTTTGGCTCATGAATAAACAACAACAAACCCCAATTAAAATGGAATGGAATCTCATCAGTAATGATAAAGGGAAACCTGCGAAGGAGGAGGAAAGGAAACCGAAGTGAATTACTGTGCTATGAATAATCCGGTGGCCACTGGCCACTTTTACTGCTGGCCTGGGAACTGAGGATTCATTGAGACTATGAAGAACAGTGGAGCAATCAAGCTGCATAAAGCGTGAATTACATTGATGCTTTATGGAACTTGATTCCTCTACTGTTCTTTGCAGTCTCAATGACCCCTCAGTTCCCAGGCCAGCAGCGAGATGGCCACTGGATTGTCACAGCACGGTGATTCTCTCTCAATCACATCCCCACTACACACCACTGTGTGAGAAATCTGCTCCACTGGATTGTCTTCTTCTTTCACATTTTCCCATCCACATCACCCAGAAACGGATGTGGACCGGACACGCTTTGCCTTCAGAACTCCATACATTACAGGACTTGCGATGCGTTCCGTGGAACAGGAAAAACACATCTGATCGAAATGTGCAGATTTGAAAAGCGTGCAAAGAAAAATGTGAAAATTTTAAAAATGCTTACAAACATGCTGTAGTCAATGGGTGGATGAGTACAAAAATGTTTACAATTTGAAAATGCACACAAAAATGTGAGTTCCCCTTATGACCTGGACCCCTGAGCAACTCCTTAAGGCTCTCTTGCCTCCTTCTTTTAAACTTCCCCTTCCCAGTAACGTGGAGTTTAGGCTACAGAGGTGGCGTGATTGACACACCAGACACTTGGGGTTTAACCACAACAGTTTACTGGTAGATTTAACGCAAGCAAATCACAACTAAAGGTATTTACACAATAGAGCTGAGTGATGCAAAAGGCCTTAAAAGAAAATAATAGTTGCAAAATGCAAGTTCCTTTACCCTAGCTGTCCTTAGACTCCTCTAGGCTGCTTCTTCCTGCTCCCTCTTGAGGCTCTGGTCTCCTGACTCTGCTCTTACTGGCTCTCTTGCTCTGTTTTTATACCCTCCTCCCTCAAAACTGAAAGCACTGCTTCAAACCTGAAGAAATGAAACCTAACTGAGGAAATGAAACTGAAAATTAACCGTGGAAATGAAACTACTCCTCTCAGGGATACCCCTCCCCACAGAAAGCTCCAGGCCTCTAGGCCTCACCTTTTTGCCCTTTTCCTCAGTAGGCCTCAAACATTTACAGTTCCAAAAAACCATTAATCCCCATTCCCCCTCCCCCATATGGAATGGACTTGGAGGTGGAAAAGTCTATAGAAACAGATCCAATTCTCCCTAGCCAGAAGCAAATGCTTCATGTTCTCACCTGTATATTTCATTCCAGTTCCCTTCAGGGTCTCCCATCCTGCTTCAGACTGTACTTTGTTATCAACTGGTGAGTTGGGAGAAGGGGTTAAAGAGTTTTCTTTCCAGATGGCTGGCATTTTACATAGCGTTATAGGATGCTTCAGGTGTTGAAATCCAGGAAAGAGAAATATAGGGAATCACAGCAACTATCAACATTATTATGTCTGGTTGATGGATGCAGGCAAGTGAATTCCAAGCAACCACCCACATGATTCCTCACAATGCTCCAAATTTTCTCATAAAACATTTCTGACACTAGTAGACTGGATTATAAAGATGCAGCAGACCAGCCAGGGAAAAGAGAAGTCAAGGGTAGCCAAACAGTTGGTGGGCTAGCTAATAGCTTTCCTTGGAAAAGTAATGCCTGAGAGGCACCTTTAACTCAAGAGGTGCATTTTAAGGCCGAGCCACATTTCCACTGAAGTTTCTTGAAAATATTTTCCCCCTGTGAAAACAGGAACTGATTTTCTACTACTTTCCTGTGATGTGAAGAAATTTTGAGGGTGCTGATACTGCCACTTACAAGATGGCTAAGGATCTTCCTTCTTTTCCTTACTATTTTACCACCACCACCACCCAAGTCACACCAGCATTCGCTCTATTAATGATGATACAGGAAGAAAAAAATGCAAAAGTGACATCTAAGGAATGAATTCTGGGTAGCTCATAAAGTACTAGATACAAGTTGGAAAACTGCAGAACTTTTAACATTGAAGTCTTGGTCTATGGAGCTATAGCAAATAGCCATGGCAGGAAAAAAAATGATGTATTTACTTAAATAGCTAAAGGCAAAGTTAAACTATTTGATTTTATACAGTATGGTACGATTTTATGCCATATACAAATCAGGGACATATGCACCAACATCTATCAAAGCCTTTCCTCAGATTATGGAAAAGAAACCAAATAAAATTTGCTATTATGAAGAAGCATAAAGAAAATCTCCAAGCAGCCAATGGATTCCACCCATATTTCTGCCTGTAAAGTGAAGGTAGGAAAATACTACCCTCTGTCAATAACTAAAGTTGATTCTTTTTTTTTTCTTTTTTGTTTGTTTCTATTTTTGTCTTTGTATTTGGAAAACTAATGTAATAATAATTTTAGAAAAGCTCTGTGCTGCTCACAGAGGTGCAAGGCTCAATTTACAGCTGCCCTTCCTGGGATGGAAGGCATCCTTCCAGGATGCCTTTGGAGCAATACAGCATTTCATGACACCCCCAGGTGTTCCAGGACGTGTGGCTGGCAGGAAGCTGTGGAGAATGCCTCATGCCCACTTCCTACCCACTTCACTGCCCAGAGTTCCATGCAAATGATGCAACATGGCTGTGAGCAGTGGAGAATTTTTATTGAACATTAAAAGAGCACGGGTAAAAGACCTCAAAAGCCTCAAACATCTTGTAAGGTTGAGGTCAAGGAAGCAGCAAACTCCTCCCCCTCCCTGCCACAAAAAAATCAGAAAAAAATACTTTTTGTCCCCTTTACCCTTCCGTTTCATTTCCATCTACCCAGAAAATGTTTGAAAAAAGGAATTTCTGATATTTTCAGCCCAGCCTTAATACACTTTTCCTATCTCTAATCTTCTAAATTATCAACCATAGGTGGTGATGCAAGTACATCCATTGATTTCTCCTAATCTGATGACTCACCACCTCTGGAGTTGGTGGGCTCTCCTCCCCTAGTGGTATTTACATAGATGCTAGATGGCCATCTCTGTCACGGATGTTGCAATTGCATCCTGCATTTCAGGTCCTGCATTGCACAGTGGATTGCACTAGATGACCTCCAGGTTTTCTGAATGGTGCATAGGGCTGCAGCAGGCAACAGAGAGGGGAAAAGACTTCTGATAGCATGACGTTGGCTCTAACTCAAGGGCTGTTTCATATACTTCTCTGGCAGAAGATTATCCTTTCATCATGGAAGAAGAAGCAGGGATGTTTCCAATATTCAACTCATTTCAATTCCTTGCTGGGTTTTGGAGTTCCAGTTTATGGGCATCATAATTTATGAGTTGTCTTCAGTATGAAATGTACAGAGAATGCTTTCCTTTAATTCTCATTAGCCCCCAAATAGTAACTTGGTAGGCAGCATGGCCATGTTTATAAATATACCACTTGGATTATGCCGACTACATTTGTCTGCTGCTAGTTTGGTAGAAAAGCAAACAGAAAAATGTTCCACCATTCACACAAATCCACCATTTACCCTAACCCTTTCCAAAACCTGTGAATAACCAGATTTTTTAAAAGAAGGTAGTATTTTGATAAGACTGCCTTTTTTATGGGAATACACACTTACAAATTCACATAACAAAGACTTTGAGAAATAGTTAGATAAAAGGATTTCATCACATTGTCCTTCTTATAGCTGTACATTAGAGGTGATTCGTTTTTTTCTTTAAGTATAATTCATCTATGGAATTGCAATTCAAGAGAGAATTCTACTAACATATGTTCCATAAGTACAATATAAAGTAGGATGTCCAATTTTACTTCCCCCATCCATGGTTCCTCAGTTTGCCAGAGGGCTTGTACCAATCATGAAGACATTGCTACTATATTAGTAATGGAAACTACAGGTCCTTATCATTGGAAACATCTTTACTTTTTGTTGGTTTTACAGAAATTAAAAATTCATTCAGGTGAGTTTAGCCTTAAAGGACATTTGGTGTCTTAAAATCCTAGGAACATAGATAATGGGCAACTGATAGAAAAAACAGCAATCCCCCCCCCCACCTTCACATCTGTCAGTCATACACTTGGGAAACTTTCTATCTATATGTGTTATATCCTGAAGCTGTTCATCTGCCATTGCAGATTTAGATACATTTCATTTCCACAGCTCTTTCTCACACTGTGCTAATAACACCACACATCCTTATGCTGCAGTGACTGTAGGTATCATGCATTAACCTTCTCTAGGGCTGCCATGGGAATATACTCTCTCACATAATTCCCTCTCACTCTTTCAGTATCTTCTCTGGGGGATGCTCTGACAATTTCTCAGTACAATATATGCAGGGATCAATCTAGGTGTCAGGATTGATTCTGAGCGTATGGAGATAGTTAGCAGTTCAGATTCAGAAGGGGAACAGCCAGAACCAGGGGAGGCATCTTCCCCAGCCAGTTCAGATATGGTTAGGCATGCTTCTCAGAATGCTAGCACCCAGATGGCTGGGCCTGAAGACCCCCCCCCCTGTGAGAATCCAGGAGGAGGAGAGTGCGGGGCATGACCTGAGGGATGCTAGACTGTGGCGCAGAGTGAAGCAGGAAAAGTTGGAGGCAGAGCTTAGATGGTCGACCCAGTTGGCGATGTGTGAGGGTCGACGTAAGGGAGCATCACTGGATGGGAGAGGTTTCCCTCCCTAAGTTATTTTAGCCAGCAAGTCCCTCTTCTATCATAGCTCCCATTTGGATTCCCTGCTGTTATTCCTTTGTAGCCTGAGAGTCTTTGGGGATCTGCATCTGTAATGAACCTGTTGATAGTGAATTAAAGGCATGAGACTGAAGCCTCCCTTCTTGTGTGTGTGCATGAGGAAGGTTAAGGAAATGTGACACTAGGCTACCACATGGTAGCTTGCAATGATCTTCAACAGATTGAGAAAGAAGGAGAAAATTACAAAATACAGCACTGAATTAAGATTATCCAGGCATTTGTGATTAAGATATGAGTTCTGGTACCACTTAATCACTCTAAAACTGCACAACCCTAGAAAATTCCTACCAGCTGTTCTAAGATCCAGCTCCATGTTAGAGGGATTTTTTTGACCCCGGAGGAGGAAGGCTGAGAAACAGGAATGGACAAATCTGTCAAATTTTGGTTTCTCTCAGTTTCTCAGTTTTCCAATATTAAATTTGGTTCGGCCTAAACTTTGACATTAGTTTTTTAAGAGTGCATGAAAATTCATAGGCATTTTTCTGCCCATTTCTCCTAATACATGTATTTTGTATGCATGTTTTACCTAATACTCATACTTTTTGCAAGCAGTTTTCCTAATATAATGCATTTTGGATCCATTACAAAATTTGGAGAAGTGCAAGTTTCAAAGGACAACTGAGTTTTGATTCACACAGTGGTTTGAATGTACAATATTGGGTAATTTCACATTAAAAAGCATTACACTGTGAATTGAACAAATTCAGTTTATCCCTACTGAGAAATAGGTGAGTAAACAGGAGGGGCTGTGGTGGGTATAGGGGCTGTGGTGGGCTGGTCAAAGATATTGATATCCCTCTGATAGGCAGTCTCAATCAAAGATGGATTCTGCTCTGTAGTTATAGCTGCAGTAAAGAATTGTGAGAAAGATATACAAAGGCTGGTGCTGTAATAAAGTTTAGTACCTAGAGCAAAGAACCAAATGGATGTGGGGAGGCAAACACAAAAAGTATGTGTAGTTATTGCCTTCTAGAGTTTGTTTACCTCACTGCCACTGGGCTGTGATAAAAACAATTACTAAATTCACCTTTATGATATAGCAACACATGAGACCTAGGACTGACTGAGAAGAGGTGTGAATTATACCACTGGATTCAATACAATAAACTTCCATACCCAGACTCATGCCTGCTTTTCTCAGGAGATATGAGGGGTCACATGGGGTTTCAGAAAAGATACACCAGAAAATTACATGGGGATACAAGAAATGCTTCTTAAATATTAGTCTTTGGAGCATTTGGCCAATTTGTTTGTAATCCATCCAGAGAACATTTGTTATTGGGCAGATAAAAAATATAATAAATAAATATCTATGGAAAACACAACCTAGCAAGAAGGAAGTAAACTGTTAGTGGTTTTGCAAAGTGAGAGCTTGGATGAACTATCTTGCTTAGGGATTTATATTCACTTGAAGTTCAACATCTTCCTTGATCATTGTTGCAAGTGTAGGCAACCTGCCCCCCCTCCAGTGTTTTGGACTGTGGTCAGGGTCTGTGGGAGTTATAGTCCAAAACATCTGGAGGGCACCTGTCTACATTTCAATCCCAAGCACAGGTCTTAGAACTTTGCATGGGCTGCAGTTTTTATTGGTGTTATACATTTCAATAGTATTTTATTACTACTGGTTATGGTGCTGGTTATGACCTATAAAGCCCTATATGGCTTGGGACCATGTTACCTGAAAGACTGCCTTCTCCTATACATCAATGCCTGGTCCTTAAGTTCTTCTGGAGATGTCCTTCTTTTGATATGCTGCCATCAGAGGTATGTTTGGTGGCGATGTTAGAGGGTATTTTGATGGCCACTCCCAGGCTGTGGAACTCCCTCCCAAGGGAGGCTAGGTTCACTCCCTCTCTGCTATCCTTCCATTGGCAGGCAAAAGTTGCTTTATTCAAGAAGGCCTTTGGTGGTCTGTGGGTTGGGTGCTGTTTTTATTCTGTAATTGTTATGTTTTTATTGTGTTTTAATGTTTTCTTGTTTCAATCTATTTTAAAATTGTTTTTGAAACAATTTGAGTGCCTTGAGTGCCATTTTTTGTTGGAAAGGCAGGGTATACATCAAAATCAAATCAATAAGTAAGTTAGGCTGTCATATATGTTAACAGGCCTCCCTTCTTCCAACAGCTTCAATGGCTACTAGTCTGTTTCAGGATGCAATTTGAAGTACTGAGTATGAGCTATAAAGTCCTATATAGCTTGGGGCTGGACTACCTGAAAGACCACATTCTCCCATATGAGCCAGCCTGGGTTCTTCGGGGAAGTAGCTGCCATCAGAGGCACATTTGGTGGGGACATGAGAGAGGGCCTTCTTGGTGGTTGCTCCCAGGATTTGGAACTCTCTTCCAAGGGAGGCTAGGTTGATCCCCTGTCTGTTGTCCTTCAGCTGGCAGTCAAATATGTTTTTATTCAGGTGGGCCTTTGATATATAACCTGGTGTGTTTCTGAAGGGGTTCTTAATTGGTTGGGTGCTGTTTATTTTTTCTATTGTAATTGGACAGGTGTGGTTTATTTCTTTTATTGCATGTTTTTATTTTTTTAAAATTTTTATGTTATGGTTTAATTAAGATTTTTTATTATTATTTTGTATTTTACTTATAGCCTCTTGGAGCACCATTTGTTGGCAGAAAGACAGGATATAAATTAAATAATACATTAATTAATGAATTATCCTGGGGCCAATCTACACAGCCAATTTAATATGGTGATAGAATGCACCGGGGTTGTTTGAGACAGATGACGCTGTCACCAATCTGCTGACATCTCGCAGCATCCGTCCTGAAAATGCGCATTTTCGGAAGGTCCTTTTACTCCATTGTTTTTCTTAAATGCAGCTCCAGAGTGGTTTTGTGGCAGTGTACTTTGTCCCCTCACGTTAAATCCTGGGCATGCCTCTGTGACCTAGCTATGACCTGCAAGTCATAGCTAGCTATGACCTGTCTTTTACCGTGATAGGCCACGTAAATATATACGTAGCCTATCACGGTGTCAGGAGCACTCTGGCGGCCTCTCCCAGTAGATTCCAATAGCCAAGACACAGACGAAAGGATTTCTTTTCAAAGCTTTAATCCGTTTACAACTTAATGACTCTTTCAGTTGCTAATCACCAGCGACTAAAGCAAGGAACAGCAGGGTGGCCTAAGCTTCAAGTAGTCAGTTGATCCCCATTTGAAAGAGAGTCACTTGAAGACCCAGAACTTATGGGCTAGGGAGAGATCCTCCCTCTTTCCCTTGGGTCCATGGGAGGTGGCTGTTGCTTGTGCATTGCTTGTGCGCCGTTGCTTGTGCGCCACATGGGAGCTACGCCTCCTTTCTGTGCCCTCCATCGCTCGTTGCTCTTTGCATCTGCATCGAGCATCTAAGAAGCCCCCCTCCCACATTCCCTCACTGCCAGGATCGCTATCTATCTTAGGAATGCTGGCAGGAGGAATCTGCCAGGTGCTGAGCCTGGGAGGGATGAGCTGGCCCCTCTCCCATGGATAGCTGTTCCTCCTCAGAATCCAAACTGCTCTGAGGCTCTCTGGGCTCAGTTTCCTCCCTGACACACGGCAAAAGACAGGGGCACAAATGGCGGCGGCTACAGCAACCACCATTTGTTTTCCTGCCTATTGCCATGATAGGCTACATATATATTTACATAGCCTATCACGGCCTCCGCAGGAATGCAAATGGCATCCCTGCATTAGCCATGATAGGCTACGTAGCTAGGGGTGGACGAAAGGCACCTTTCGTCGAAGCTTGTTCGCGGTGGGGGGGAGGCGCTTCGCGGCTCCCCCCGCGAAGTTCAGGCTGGGGGGGAGGCTTCCCGCCTCGCCCCGGCCGAAATTCAGGCCGGGGGGGAGGCTTCCTGCCTCGCCCGGCCGAAATTCAGGCCGGGGAGGAGGCTTCCCGCCTTGCCCGGCCGCGAACTCCATTGTTTTTTGTTTTTTTTTTAAATGCCCCCGTGATAGGCTACGTGACGATTAACGTAGCCTATCACGGCTAGATCTGCAAAGTCAGCCATGATAGGCTACGTTAATCGTCACGTAGCCTATCACGGGTGACTTAAAAAAAAAAAGCGCGTACGGATAATGGCGGCCCCCATAGGGAGCCGCCATTCCCGTTCCTTATTTGGTCGCTGTAGTCTACGTAAATCTTTACGTAGACTACGGCGACCAAATAAGGAATGGGAATGGCGGCTCCCTATGGGGGCCGCCATTATCCGTACGCGCTTTTTTTTTTTTTTTAAGTCACCCGTGATAGGCTATGTGACGATTAACGTAGCCTATCACGGCTGACTTTGCAAATCTAGCCGTGATAGGCTACGTTAATCGTCACGTAGCCTATCACGGGGGCATTTTTTTTTTCTTTTATTGGAATGGCGGCGGCGGCAGCCAGTCGAAAGACCGGCTGCCGCTCCCGCCCCACTCGAACACCCACTGAACTGCTGGCCAGACCCGCCGCCGGGAGGGACATTCGGCGAAGGTAAGTCCCGTCCCGGGGGGGTGCGGGGGGCGGGGGGGTTTGGAGGATTTCTCCCCGAAACTTGTTCGGGGGGCCGAACACGTTGGCGCTCGGCCCCCCGAAGTTTCGGGAAGAAATTCTCCACCATCCCTATACGTAGCCTATCACGGCCATTCAAAATGAGGCGAATGGCAGCCACAGATGCGGCTTCCATTCAAGGAGCACCGGAATGGCCAACAAAGGTAGGCTCCATTCCAGGCCCATTTAGCGGGGTGGTGGGGCGAGTGGCTTCGTTCTGCCATGGATTCTGGGGGGCCGAATGTGCTGGCATTCGGCCTCCCTGGAATCCATGGCGAAATTCTCCAACATCCCTAACTGCAGTACACCTACAACTTTGCAGTGGAGCGATACACCTATAACTAAGGAATACTCAGCATGGAAGGAGAGAGGATGGTGGCTTTCCTTGGTATTTTGCAGCGACGATACACTTGCAACTGATACACCTACAACTTCACAGTCGAAGGAAGGAAGGAGGAAAGGGCACCATTGTCCCCAGGGTGAGTAACTAGAGTAACAAGCCTGCCTTTTCAACTCATCAAAGCACTAGAGCACACTTTCGAGCCTTCAGAATTGCACTGCACTTCCTTTTCACCAGTGGGAGTAACTACCCTCCATTTTCCAGCCTGTCCTCATTGACAGCCATGATTGTATGCTGCTCTGATGCTTGTGTTACTTTGCAGCTTGAAAAGTACACATAAAAGGGAAAGGGAGTGGGAGCTATAACTCCCTGACTGTGTGCTAGAATGGGTCAAAATTGCACAGCTGGGGTGCCCTCAGGGTGCCCCTCAAAATTCTGTAGTGGATAACAGTGGGATTTAGCTTCTTCACTGAGAAGTGGGCATAAAGGGGAAAAGAGGTGGGAGCTGTAACTCCCTGACTGTTTGGTGGAATGGGGTGAAATTGCACTGCTGGGATGGTCTCAGGGGGATCCTTCAGGTGCTGTACTGGATAATTGCGGATTTTCGTTTCTTCAATGCAAAGTGCACATGACACCAGAATTGTGAAGTAGTTACTTTCCCATTCATAATAATGTTGTAGTAGAGGGGAGCCTGGACAGGGGTGGGACACAAGCCTCTCTCATTGGTTGAGCAGCTCCTGCCAGTGTGATGACGTTCAGTTCTCACCCAACCCTGAGTATGTTGATTCTGAGCACTGCGTGACTCATGAAAAGCATGGTTGTAGGTATGAAATACTCCACTTTTCTTGCTTCGTGCGTCCCTGATGGACCAAAGTCGATTCCATGAAAATGTGGATAATACCCTGAAGTGCTTCTCTTTCCATGTGGGTGGCCCCCAAGACAGAAGATGGTTTGAAAGAACTGTAGATCCAGTAATTTTAATCAAAACTTGATTTAGCAGCTAAGTGGAAAATATTGATGAAATCTAAGTCTTTCAACTGGCCATATGTAATACGGGAAAGAAAATGGGAATTTGTGGTTAATCATGACAAAAAAGAATTGTACACTTTCAGGGTTTTTGTTTTGCTTTTGTTTTTACTAAGAATGAAATTTCTCTTCATTTTTAACAGGATGAATGCTAAAAGATAAAACTAAACCACTTAAAAGGTCTTGCGTGGAGAGTGCTTTGAGCTTGCTTCCGAAAAGTAGGATAAACAGAGCATAGTCTCAGGGGTGATTCAGAGAGCATTAGGTTACACTGAAAGGCTTAGAGAAGGACAAATTAGTCTTTACTGCACATGTAGATTAGTCAAAGGTTTGGAGCCTGAGTGACATATTACAAGCTTTGAATGCGGAGATGCAAAGGATCTTAGAAGAGCGTGGAGGATATCGCAAGGCAAAATATCTTGAGGCTGTTTTTATAGCTAGTAAAAAGATAGTAAATTGCTGTGTTGAAGCTACCCTCAGGGCTGTTTGCTGAGTTTATTTATTGTAGCCAGAATTATATTTGATTCATAACTGCTCTTGTATTTATCCTTCAGGATGCCCGCAGGGACATGCAGGGAAAGCTGTGAAGATTCAATATGATTTTATTACATTTTAATAATAAAATGTCATTGTTGTAATACTTCTATGAGCTTGTTAGTCTATAAATATGATCTTTCCCTTTTATGAGCTTAGGAAGCAATCCTATCCAGATAGGCAGCCACCTCCAAACTCAGAGGCAACCGCCTATCCAAAGCAGGGCAGGAGAAGCATGGGGGGATCATTCCCTCTGCGCTTCTCCTGCCCTGCATTTTCAGCTAGACAGATTGGGGCTGTCTAGCCACAGGAGCACAGAGCGGGGAAGGAGGCTGCTGTATGACACATAGGATGTGTCGTGGCAGCTACGATCTCTCCGCCCTGCAATGCCCCCAGACATGCCCCATCATCATCATCATTATTATTATTATTATTTATACCCCGCCTTTTCCCCAGGACTGGGACACAAGGCGGCTTACAAAAATTAAAACATATACAATTAAAACATATGAAAATATACAAAAGTTAAAATATAAATTAAAAAATGCAATTAAAATTATATTAAAACATTAAAACAGCATTTTAAAACAGCATTTTAGCAGCTTACCCCCAGGTTCCAACTATGTCCCAAAGGCCTGCTGGAAGGAACAAGAATGTTTTAGCTGGGGATGTACGAAACTCTTACCGGGTTCCACACCGGGCAATCCATAAATATATACATAGCCTATCACGGCTAAAGACATGGACACAAATGGCGGCGGCTATGGCGACCGCCATTTGCGTTCCTTCCTATTGCCATGATAGGCTATGTATATATTTATGTAGCCTATCACGGCCTCCACAGGGACACAAATGGCATCCCTGCATTAGCCGTGATAGGCTATGTAAATACTTATGTACCTATGATGGTCTTTCGAAAGAGGCGAATGGTGGCTGCAGATGTAGGGATGTACGAAAATTCCGCCACGGATCTCGGGGAGGCTGAATGCCAGCACATTCGGCCCCCCGAAATCGGTGGCGGAACGGCCCGCCACCCCCCACCCCCCCGGGATGAGACTTACCTTGGGCGGATCCTCCTGGTGGCGGCGGCTCTGGCGGCGGCTGCGGCAATGGTTCAGCGGCAGCAGCTGTGGCGGCCGATCTTCCGACCGGCTGCTGCCACCACCATTTCCAGTTTAAACAAAAAACAAAAAAACATGATAGGCTACGTAAAGATTTACGTAGCCTATCACGGCTAGGTTTTTTTTAAAAAATGTGATAGGCTACATAAATGTTTACGTAGCCTCTCACGGCTGACTTAAAAAAAAAAACCAAAACGCGCGTACGCAAATGGCGGCGGCCATGGCCGTCGCCATTTGCGTTCCTTATTTTGGCACGTCTTAGTCTATGTAAACATTTACGTAGACTAAGATGGTGAAAATGAGGGGAACGCAAATAGCGTAGATGCTACGCTATTTGCGTTCCCCTTATTTTCGCCGTTTTAGTCTACGTAAATGTTTACGTAGACTAAGACGTGCCAAAATAAGGAATGCACTTTTTTTGCGTACATGCGTGTTTTTTTTAAAGTCAGCCGTGATAGGCTACGTAAACATTTACTTACCCTATGACGGCTGATTGCAGTGACGCAAACGGCGGCGGCTATGGCCGCCGCCATTTGCATCCCTGCTAGCCAGCGGCCGGATGTCCGGCTGCTGGCGGAGTTGGCCGGCGGCTCCGCAGAATCGCTGCGGAGCACAGCTGGCCAGCCAGGATTCCGGGGGAGAGGAATGGAGCGCCTCCCCCCCGGGGAGGATTCCGGGGGGAGGGACAGAATGCCTCCCCCCCAACCATAAACATAATTTGCGAAAGGTAAGTACCTTTCGTACATCCCTACGCAGATGCGGCCGTCATTTGAGGAGCACCGGAACAGCCAACAAAGGTAGGCTCCATTCTGGGCCCATTTCGTGGGGTGGTGGGGTGGGTGGCTTCGTTCCCCCATGGATTCCAGGGGGCCGAATATGCTGGTATTCAGCCTCCCTGGAATCCGTGGCGGAATTCTCCAACATCCCTAGTTTCTCCAACCTGCCTCCGGAAACATATCAAGGAGGGAGCCATCCTAACCTCCCTGGCAAGGGTGTTCCACAGCTGTGGGGCAGCCTCTGAGAAGGCCTTCTCCTGCGTTCCCACCAAACATGCCAGTGACAGTGGTGGGACTGAGAGAAGGGCCTCCCCAGAAGATCTCAGGACACAGGCAGGTTCATAAGGGAGGATACGGTCTTTCAGATAACCTGGATCGGAGCCATATAGGGCTTTATAGGTCATAGCCAGCACTAGGGGTGGACGAAAGTCACTTACCTTTTCTCGCAGCTTGTTCGCGGTGGGGGGGAGTGCTTCGCTGCTCCCCCCGCGAAATTCAGGCCAGGGGGGGAGGCTTCCCGCCTCGCCCGGCCGAAATTCAGGCCAGGGGGGAGGCTTCCCGCCTCGCCCGGCCGAAATTCAGGCCGGGGAGGAGGCGCCTCGCCTCGCCCGGCCGCGCACGCGAAAGTAAAAAATAAAACGCCCCCTGATAGGCTATGTGACGATTCACGTAGCCTATCACGGCTAGATCTGCAAAGTCAGCCATGATAGGCTACGTGAATCGTCACGTAGCCTATCACGGGTGACTTTAAAAAAAAAAAAAAGCGCGTACGCGAATGGCGGCCCCCATAGGGAGCCGCCATTCGCGTTCCTTATTTAGTTGCTGTAGTCTACGTAAATGTTTACATAGACTACGGCGAAAATAAGGGCAACGCAAATAGCGTTGCCCTTATTTTCGCCGTAGTCTACGTAAACATTTACGTAGACTACAGCGACCAAATAAGGAACGGGAATGGCGGCTCCCTATGGGGGCCGCCATTATCCGTACACACTTTTTTTTTTTTTTTTACGTCACCCGTGATTGGCTACGTGATGATTCACGTAGCCTATCACGGCTGACTTTGCAAATCTAGCCATGATAGGCTATGTGAATCGTCACGTAGCCTATCAGGGGACTTTTTTTTTTTTCTTTTATTGCAATGGCGGCGGCGGCAGCCGGTCGAAAGACCGGCTGCCGCTCCCGCCCCGCTCGAACACCCGACGAACCGCCAGCCGGACCCGCCGCCGGGAGGGACATTCAGGGAAGGTAAGTCCCATCCCGGGGGGGGAGGGCGGGGGGCGGGGGGAGGATTTCTCCCCGAAACCTGTTCGGGGGGCCGAACACGTTGGCGCTCGGCCCCCCGAAGTTTCGGGGAGAAATTCTCCACCATCCCTAGCCAGCACTTTGAATTGTGCCTGGAAACAGACTGGCAGCCAGTGAAGCTGTTTTAACAAGGGAGTTGTATGCTCCCTGTAACCAGCCCCAGTCAACAGTCTGGCAGCAGCTCTTGGACCAACTGCAGTTTCCAAACACTCTTCATAGGCAGCCCCATATAGAGCGCGTTGTAGTAATCTAAATGGGATGTAGCTAAGGCATGTGTCACTGTGGCCAGATCAGACATCTCCAGAAACAGATGCAGTTGGTGCACTAGTTTTAACTGTGCAAAAGCACTCCTGGCCACTGCTGAAACCTGAGCATCCAGGCTTAGGGCTGAATCCAGGTGCACCCCCAAACTACGAACCTGAGTCTTCAGGGGGAGTGTAACCCCATCCAACACAGGCTGAATCCCTATTCCCTGATCTGCCTTTTGACTGACCAGGAGCACCTCTGTCTTGTCTGGATTAAGTTTCAATTTGTTCTCCCTCATCCAGTCCTTTACTGATCATGGTTAAGGACAGAAACAGCTTCCTTGGAATCTGGTGGGAAGAAGAAGTAGACCTGGGTGTCATCAGCATATTGGTGGCACCGAACTCCAAAACTCTGGGGAACCTCTCACAGAGGTTTCATGTAGATATTAAATAGCATGGGGGACAAAACAGAACCCTGAGGGACCCCACAAGCTAACGGCCACAGAGTCCAACAGGCATCCCCCAACACTACCTTCTGAGTTCGCCCCGCTAGGAAGGAATGGAGCCACTGTAAAACAGTACCCCCAAGTCCCATCCAAGTGAGGCGTCCCAGAAGAATACCATGGTCGATGGTATCGAATGCCGCTGAGAGGGCCGTGTTCCTCTTGTGAGCGCGGAGGTCAAAGCTGTTCCGCGCTGCCTCCAAGGCAGTGTGGAAGTGGGGGGAGGTCATTCTCTGGGAACTGACTCAAAGCATGGGCTCCGAGGTCAGTTCCTGGAAAACAGCATATCCTATGGCCATCTAGCTGCTGTCCAGCGGCCATAGGATTGCTCCCTTAGTGACCAAAGTCCTTACTCATTTCTCTTGTGCTTTAATTCCTCCTCAGGTTTGCGGCACGCATCAGTCAACCACGTTTCTATAGAATTGTTCTTTCCCTTTCTAGAACTTCAAATGCTAACAGCCATGTAGGCTCCCCATGTCCTTAGGGACTGTAAGCCACAGAGGAAAAGTGATATGGGAAACAATCCAACTAAATTTAGACACAACTAATGGAGAAATGTGGAGTCGAAGATGGAAGGAACTACAAAGCATCAAGGAAAATGAGTATCTTATTTATCAATTTATTTATTATTAAGATTAACACCATGTCCTTCAAACACATTATCAGCTTACAATAAACTATTAAAAGCAACATAAAATAATGAACACATTCAAATAAGCTAAAATTGCAAATCTAAAGCAGCAGCACAAAAATAACTAACATGCTCCAATACCACAATGTGCTTCTTGCTTTAGTATCTTGTACAACCAGCAGTACTTATATTTTACTGTATTAATAATCACGCCATCAGTGTGAATAGCACTTTAGGAAATACAAAATAAATGGCCTCTGCCCCAAGAGCTTACAATCTAAAATGGAATATAAGAGAAACAGCAAAGGAAGGAGAGAGCGGGGAAAACATGGCTGAACGGGGGAAGATATTTGAGTAAGGCAGGCATTCATCAATGAGGGTTTAACAGGAACCATGGAGGTAGCTGGGGAAGCATGGTCTGGCCTCAGAGCTTCCACTCCCAACCTCATTTTGGCAGGGAAGATCTGCAAATGTTCTAACCACATTTGGCTGAACATGGTTAGAAAGCCCAAGTGATCAGGAACCCTAATATGCCAGGTTTCCTGGTTGCATGGAACAGTGTAAGTTACAATGCCATTGCAGACCTTCCCCATAAACACAGGGAGATCAGGAATGGAGGAGGTATGGCCAAGTCATGCATCCCCCCGGCTACCTCCATATCTACAACAAAACTGTCTTTGGAGAACATCTAAAGGGGGCTATACTTAGGACCAAAACAGACCCAGTCTGGATCTTAAAATCCTGCCCCCCATGCTAGGGTCCTAATCTGGATTGGATGCCCCCACAACTACTCTAGAGTAAAATGAGAAAAAAATGTAACTGCTGGATGTGGATTTAAAATAGTGTTTGGTTTGGCCCTTACAGTGCAATCCTATACATGTCTGCTTAGGGATGTGTGAACCCACTCCCATCCGGGTTCTCTGGGCTCCTGCCCAGCCCCTGACCCCACTCACCAGTCCCTGGAATGCACTCGAGCCCTTCCCTCACTCAGTGAGCAGTCCGCAGTCACCGTAGCCTCATCGAGCTCAGCAGTCGCCATTTTTTGCAAAAGAAAATGTCGATTACAAAAATGCGCATATTTGAGTATGTGCGAAATGCACATTTTGCAAATGTGCATATTTGCACATGCATGGAATTTCAAAATGCATAATTCCACATTTCATGCATGTGCAATTTTCAAAATGCACATTTCCATGCATACGTGAATGTGTGCATTCACAAAATATGCGTGTTCACATGCACAGATATGCGCATTCACAAAAATGCACATTTTTGCACATATGCAAATATGCGCATTTTTGAGATCGCCATTTTATTTTGCAAAAAGTGGCAACCACCGAGCTCGACAAGGCCATTGGGGTGAATGTGGGCTGCTCAGCGAGCGGGGGCAGGAGCTCAGCAATCAAGGGCCCTGGGGTGCGGACAGGGGCAGTTCTGCGTCATCCCTATTTCCACTCAAAAGTGAGCCACGTTGTGTTCAGTGGACATCCTCTAACAAAAGTATGAATAGGATTGCAGCCTCAGGTGTTACAGTAGGGCACGGGAACTAGAAAGTTATGCTTTTAAGCCTTCTTGGGTATTTTTTTTTTTTAATAAGTGGGCTAAAAGTATTTTAAACAAACAAGCAAGCAAAGAAAGAAGAGAGAGAGAGAGAGAGAGAGAGAGAGAGAACCCCTCTCCTATCATGCTGTTCTTGCACGAAAGGGAACATTTCCACATTGCTGAGGCAACTGAGCTCACACCCTGTGGTGGCACAGAGCAGCAAAAGAGGCAGTGTCAGGTCAGTTGCCTGAGCAATGTGGAATTGTCCTCTTTCCCTACCCAATCTGAGTGAGATGTGACATGTGGCAGCTTTATTTCCCTTCAGTGATATCACTACACAGCAAAACTGGCTATACAATCCTCTGATATGGTGTTGTGACATCATCATACTCAGTGTGTGTTCCCCAGTTGGCTGGGATCACACAACGAAGGACAAGAACAACAGAAAGAAAGAAAGAAAGAAAGAAAGAAAGAAAGAAAGAAAGAAAGAAAGAAAGAAGCCAAGGAGAGAGTGAATACAGTAGCTGCAAATGATTACTAAACAAAATCTAAAAGTGATATGCCTGCTATGTTTTTTTTGGGGGGGGGGGATTTTACATGCCATGGAAGTTCTTTCTTTGTGCCTAGATAATATTTGCATGTGAACATTTAGGACAGCACTATCCCACTATTCCCATTCCTATAATGGCAAGAGAGATAAAGACATTCTCATTCATATAATGAACTCGCAGCACAGAAGGATACAGAAACCATTTGTCCTTAACTCTCAAGCCCCACTTTGAAACCTAGATATTCTGCCTGTAACAACAACTTGCTTGAACCCTAACCAGAACTAAGAATAAAAGGGAGGCATTGTGGTTGCTTCTCTGGGTCACCCAGAGGTGAAGAACCTGTTTTGAGTTGGACAGTCCTTTGGAACCCAGCAGCCATCAGTGCTATTAGACTGCAGCACAAGCAGTTCAGTCAGGCAAACACTAGGAAGAGGAAACTCCAGGAACGATTCTATTTAAAAAGCTGCAAGAAGAATATAGTTAGTTAAGCTTCTTTTGCTCTTATCCACTCAACCAGCAGTTCTATGGCTAGACCCAGTCTGTTCATGCTGGATTTGCCAACATAATTTTCTTTCCACCCTATACTTCTGAGCACAGAGAGAGCATATCCGCAGTACAGACTAACACTGAAATCCTATGCTTATCTCCTGAGAAGTAAGACCCAGCTAAGCATGTATAGGATTGTGGCCTAAATTAGTTTAATAGTTATTCTGTCTTAACTGAGGGAAACCTGAGAACTATGGTTCTCCAAAGGGGTGGGTAGATCCCATATACCATGAACATCTGGTATAAAGGAATCCCTTTATACATATCCCATCAAAGTTGCCACCACGTGTAAATAATCAGTTTCTCTATATAATCCTGCCACTTTGGCACTGTATGTGGAAGATCTACTGTCTGTCATCCATCTGTCCATCCATTGGTGAGAAATTTGTTTGGTTTGCCTTTTAATGAACTGCACTTCCTGAATTTGCACACAAACAGGAATGCAGTTATATGGCAATATTCCCTCTTTTCAGAGCTTTGTGATTCAGTTTGTAAATGTGTAATATATAAAAAATATGTGCACACAATATTTTAAAATTTAAAAATAGTAAGTGCACACAAAATGCATATACTAGGAAGGAAATGCATATTTTTGAGAAAATTGTGTGGGGGTAAATGCATATATTTGGAAAAATGCATACAAAAATATGTACTTTTGGAAAGGTGCATCCAAAACTGTATAAACTTTGAGAAATGTACTTGAAGTATATGCAACTTTTCATGCAGATTTTTATGGGGGGAATCACAAACTGATGTCGAGCGAATTTAATTTAATGTAGGAAAAATGAGAAACTTAGCAGAAACGAGCTTAACAGATTCATAGAACAAGCAGAGGGTTGAATGGGCCCGATCTCATCTGATCTCGGAAGCTAAGCAGGGTCAGCCCTGGTTAGTACTCGGATGGAAGACTGCCTAGGAATCAGGCTTCCTGCACTGAGCAGGGGGTTGGACTCAGTGGTCTTGTAGGCCCCTTTCAACCCTATGATATCCATCCATATTGGATGGATAACAATAAATATTGTTGTCCTATATGCACCCCATGTGGTCTGAAATATACCCATGCCTTTGAAAACTAGGGATGTACGAATCACTTACCTGTTCCAGTAGGGGCATCCACTTGGGGGGGGAGGCACTCCGTCCCTCCCCCCAGAATCCTCGACTGGGGGGGAGGTGATCCAGTCCTCCCCCCCCCCGGAATTCTGCTTGGCAGGCTCTGCTCTGCAGCAGCTCCGCGGAGCAGCCGGCCAGGTCCGTCTGCAGCCGGACTTCTGGCCACGGACGGGTTGCTGCGGACGCAAATGGTGGCCGCCGTAGTGGCCACCATTTGCATCCTTCCAGGCTGCCGTAATAGGCTACGTAAGAATTTATGTAGCCTATCACGGCTACCCCCCCCCAAAAAAAGGCGTACGCAAATGGCGGCGGCTATGGTGGCCGCCATTTGCATTCCCTATTTTTCACCGTTCTAGCCTACGTAAATATTTGCATAAGCTATTACAGTGAAAAAAGGGGAATGCAAGTAGCGTAGTGGGCGCCATTTGCATTCCTTTTTTTTCACCGTTTTAGCCTACGTAAATATTTATGTAAGCTATTATGGCGAAAAAAAAAGGGAATGCAAATAGCGCCCACTACGCTATTTGTGTTCCCCTTTTTTCACCATAATAGCTTACGTAAATATTTATGTAGGCTAAAACAGCGAAAAAAAGGGAAGGCAAATGGCAGCTGCCGTAGCCGCCGCCATTTGCGTACGCGGTTTTTTTTTTTGCTTGCCGTGATAGGTAACGTAAGTATCTACGTAGCCTATCACGGCAAAGGCAGCTACGCAAATGGCGTGGTGGCCGCCATTTGAGTCCACAGCAGCCGGCCGAGAGACCAGCTGCTGCCGCCAGAGCCGCCACCGCCAGAACATCCGCCCCAGGTAAGCTTCGTCCCGGGGGGGAATCCGTGGGGGGGCGGGGGTGGGAGGCCGTTCCGCCACGGGTTTCGGGGGGCCGAATGCCAGTGCATTCGGCCTCACTGAAATCCGTGGAGGAATTCTCCGCCATCCCTACACATGTCACTCCATCTCAATTGAAGAACTTCCTTACGGGATCAGACCAAAGGTCTATCTAGACTGAGAGTGGCTAGCAAGATGCTTCTGGAAACATAGAAGCAAGCAGACCATAAAGTTGATGGCCTTGTCAATTCAAAATGTGCAAAGTGTACTTCAACAATTCTTCATCGTTTCTGCCATCTTTACAGCTCCGGGCTTAAAGATATGGCTGAAATCTTGCTATCCACCTTATCTGTCATGATCTAATTCCAGATATGACACCTAAAGGTAATACATTATTCAAGTGCTCCATTATAGAACAATTTCTCTCGTTGCTGATAATAGTCATCAGAAATTTCTGTCTAGCAATTTGCAACTTATTTTGAGATTATCAGAGGAGATAGACATTCTCTGATTGGTAACTTGTAGAAACTTGCATTTTGATATTGCAAGGGATTCCTGTCGAGCATATGTAATAGACAGAGCTTCCAAGTTACGATAAAACTCTTTTATTTCAATGAAAATGTGCCATGGCCCTGCTAGCCACGGATCTCTCTTCAAAGTGATCAGACTACATGGTAAGACTGTGGCAATTAAAAATATATATTAACACCTTAAATGTTAGTAAAGAATAGTCATTAAAACTCTGCCTTGGGCTATAATAAAATTAATAGGAAAACATGGATTTGACGGAATGCTCTCTGAAGCATTGTGTATCTCTCAGAGTCCATGAAGGACTGTTCAGGGTGCAATACTAGGCATGTTTAGAAAGCAAAAAAGGCCTACAACTCCCAGCATTCCCCCACCAGCATGACTGGCTGGAAACTGCTGGGAGTTGTAGGACTTTTTTATGTCTAAGCATGCATAGAAGTCCCCTCACCCCACATCCAGCTTGCCTGGCCGTGGGGGGGGGATGTTGCGGGTGGGGGGGGGAAGGGCGGGACAAGATCGAGGGCCATTCGCCCTCGCTGCTGAAGTCCAGGTGGGGTGGGGGCTGAGCTGGCCGATATTTAGGCCTCCCCGCCCCCTTTCCTCATTCATTCTGGCTCTTCTGGCTAAGGAGAGCGGAGCGAAGAGCGCATGCGACTCAGGATGGGGGCGAGGAGAGCGAGGGCTGACTTCACGCGCACGGGCCCTTGGCTCGCCTTCCGTGCTGCTCTGTCTAGGCTCTTCTCTGTCCGTGTGCTGCCGCCGCCGCTTATTAGCGCGCGAGGGAGCGCGAGCACGAGGGCTGGCCGGCCAGGATTCATTCTCGCAGCAGCAGCAGCGTCGAGGAGGAGGCGGTGAGCGTTGTGGAGGAAGCGACGGCGCTCGGCAGCGAGGGCTCCAGCGAGCCACAGGAGGGTGCCAGCCACTCTTAGGGCGGGCTGTTTTTGTTTGTTTGTTTGTTTGTGTTTGTTTTTCCCCGGACCTCGTGGGGCCATCACTCTCGAGTGGGGGGAGGGAGTAGTTCCCTGCATCCCCCCCGCTTGCCCCTAGCTCTGCTGACTGCAGGCCCTCGCCATGCCTATCGAGGGGGGGGGAGTTTCCCATGCCCCGTATGGCCCGGATTCTGCTGCACTTTGCAGCGGGCGGCTGCAGCGCTTCCTTGCCGGCCCAGCAGTGGGATTTTCACAAGCTTGCTCCCTCCGGGCTTCCTGCGCCTTCTGTGGAGCCCCATTTTGCCCAACGAGGGAGTTTTCCCTCGCCCCGAGCAGCCTGGAATTGCCACCTTTCTCGGTGGCAGCGATGGCCTCCCGCTCCAACTGGAGGAGGGGGAGTTTTCTCCCGCCTCGCCCGAATTGCTGCCTTTTCACGGGCTTTTTCCTGCGCCTCAGAACAGCCCATTTGCCGCTGACTGAGGCCCCTGTATTGCTGCTTTTCTTGGGGGAATTTCCCCCCCACACACACACCCTGGAGTGGCTGCAGCCAACGGGGGTTCATTCCCTGAGGGTTCTTCCCATTTTGCGGGTAGTGTGGCCTGTTTGGCCAATATAGCAGGTCGGCCTACCAGCTAGCAATCACCCCTGAGTAGCATGGCCGTGCTGCGCTACGGGCGCTTCCTGCACCTCCAGTGAGGCCCTTAGGGCTGGGGATTTCAGTGGGCAGCAGGTAAGTGGCCTTGCCGCCCCTGCAGAGGGAAGGGGAGTTTTCAGTGCTACGAAGCAGCCTGAATTGCCTTTGCTGTGGGTGGCAGCAGAGCGGCCTTGCCAGCCCAGAGAGGGGTGGGGGGGTTCGCCCATGCCTCCTGAATGGCCTGCAGTGCAATAATAATAATAATAATAATAATAATAATGATGCAGCGGAGTTCTTTCCCCACACCTCCAAGCAATCAGTCAAAGGGCTGGATGTGTCCGATCTTTCTTGATCTCAGAAGCTAAGCGGGGTCAGCCCAGGTTTGTACTTGGCTGGGTGACCGCATGGGAATCAGGCTTCCCACATTTAGCAGGGGGCTGGTCCCAATGGTCTTGTAGGCCCCTTCCAACCCTATGATTCTATGATTTTTGGTGGCCTTATTTTCTGCATGGGAAGTCCACGTATTTTGTTTGTTATTAGTCTCTCCCTCTCTTCCAGAGAGATCTTTTAGACGATCTCTGGAAGAAGAGATAAGGGCTTTCTTTTATTTGGCCAAATGAATACATAGCATCAGGGCTATGCACTGTGAGCAGATTTCTTCCTTCTCACCCTCATAGGAAGGAATGGGGACATGTGCATGTGGCCCCATTGCTGCAGGGGAAGTTGTGTTTGGGTGGGGAGGTGAAGACATAGATCCCCCTCTACAATTCAAAGGGTTGTTTCCATCCATTCCCACCCCACATAGAAGGTCTCCTTTCCGCAGGGAGGCAGCTTCGAATTGTGGTCTTAATTTTTCAGGTCAGAGTGCAAGGTCCATAGACAGGGAGGAAAAGGGACAAAAGGAAATGAGAAGAAAAGTGAGCAGGGGGGAAGGGGGAAGGCCCTCCGCCTTGCCTAAGTTTCAGACTCGGGCCTTTGAGCATATCACAGAGCCCCCTTATTTTTAACAAAGTCTGGGGCTTGATACCCAGCTTCCCTGGGTAGGGCGTGGTGAGAATCTTGACTCACGCCCCTGGTAGAGCCATTGCCATTGCCAACCCCCGCGAGGGGAGACTGGTAGCTATGTGGGTTTGGGGTTCTCCTGTTTTCACTCCTCCCTGGCAGCTTAGAGTACCAGCTTGGTGCAGTGGTTAAAGTGCCATAATGGGACTTGGAGATATGGGTTCTAGTCCCCAGTTGGCCGTAAAGCTCACTGTGTGACTTAGGCCAATCCCTGGCTCTCTGTGTATCCCGCCTCACTGGGTTGATGATTGTAAGGGTTGTTCTTTTTTCATCTTGCAAGGCAGCAGCTTTAGCATTCACTCCAAGGGCATGCTCGGGAGGAACAGGTAGCTTCTGCTTTGCTGAAGCTAAATAAGGTTGCCCCCCCACCTTTTTTGTTTACTCCACAGTCAGCGGCAGGAGTCTGTGCCAATTCAGCTAACTGGTTAAATTTATTAAGGTTACAACTGTGCAGTAACATGGGAGGTATGAAACACTACCCCTTTAGGGTCAATGTATAGGATCATCTGGTGCGTAGTGACACGCCCAAGGGCTGCCCTATGATCTCTTGAAATCCCGTTTTTCATAATTCTCTTATACACAGCATTGCCCATGCAAGCTGATTCAGGGCTTTACATCCATTCTTAAATTCCTTGTGTGTGAGGGGCAGGCCTCCATTCAGGTTATTAAACCACAGTCCTCCTGCAATCCGATCCTTATGGATCGAGTAGTAGTATTGAATTTGCAACACACCTCCTGCGTAACGCCTGTTTTTCTCATGAGGCATACAAACGGCAGGCTGAGCACCAGCTTCTGGCGAGAGTGCTTTCTTCCCACTCCGTTCCATTATGGGTTGGTGCGTGTTCCCCTGCAGGTTCCAGTGCTGCATCTAGGAGGGAACAACCTGTGTGGGTGGGAAAGGCAAGGACCTTTCCCAGATCATGTGGCACAATTTGCCAGCTATAATGATCATCGGTCCAGCTTGCTTCCTCAACTTTACTGGAGGAATGCGCTTGGTTAGATGGTCGGAGTGTTTGTGAACCGGTGTGGGTGTTCGACTGTGAGTGCAGCATGGTTTTCTGTGCCTGTCGGAGGGCCTCCTCAAGCAGTGGATCCCAGCTTGGGCTTAGCCGGTATGCCACCATTCAGTGATTGGCAGATGCGGCATGCATTTGGAGCACCTCCTAGAAGGTAATGGGCTGCTAACCCAACTTATATCATTGCCAGCTTCGGAGGGTGTGGTTAGCAGAATTTGCCTCACTGGTTGCTGACGAGGGGCAATGGGTTGGAACAATCACAGGCCCCTCAGTCCACCTTCAAGGTGGACAGGCCAGGGAAAGCTCAGAACACCAACTTGGTGTGCCAGTGTTGAAGCCAGGTGGCATCACCTCGAGGGTGGCAAAAGCTGATGTCTTCCCGTTTTAGCTGTACCCAGCAGCTAATTCCTGTTGTTAATTTTTCCCCTGATCTTTGAATTGGATATTTATAAGCCCGTGTGTTAATCAGAAAATAAAAGTCAACCAGCTTCTTTTAAAAACTTAGAGGTTTGCTGTGCTATGCTTCAGCATTAAGTAGCAGAATGGTTAACAAACATTTAGAGTGCTACACACAGGTCCTAATATTCATTTTGTGTTTCATTGTGCGGCTTCTAACTTACCTCGCATTGCTCCCCCTGGTGACTTTTGAATGGAGACAGTCTTGGAGAGTAGATGACAAATTGTTAAGATTTTCTCTGTGGCAGTTGATGGGAGCTGTTTGGGCTTATATGTATAGCAGGAGTTTTTCTTATTATTCAGCTTCCTGTACTATGCGCAGTGCTATGGCAGTACAGGGGATGTGTCCAATCCTGGCCTTTAAGTAAGATCTAGTCTAGGCTCTTTTGCTCTTCTCTTACCCTACCCATAGGGTATCCTGCTAGAGTAAATATAGTTTTGGCTTCAGCTTCTTCCTAGGGGTGCACGAAAGTCACTTACCTGGTCTCGCAGCTTGCTTCGCGTTGGGGGGAGGCGCTTCGCTGCTCCCCCCGAAGTTCAGGCCGGGGGGGAGGCTTCCTTCCTCGCCCGGCCGAAATTCAGGCTGGGGGGGAGGCTTCCCACCTCGCCCAGCCGAAATTCAGGCCGGGGAGGAGGCGCCTCGCCTCGCCCGGCCGCGAAATAAAAAGTAAAAAACAAACACAAATGCCCCCGTGATAGGCTACATGACGATCAACGTAGCCTATCACTGCTAGATCTGCAAAGTGATAGGCTACGTTAATCGTCACGTAGCCTATCACGGATGACTTAAAAAAAAAAAAAAAGCGCGTACGCAAATGGCGGCCTCCGTAGGGAGCCGCCATTCGCGTTCCATATTTGGTTGCTGTAGTCTACGTAAATCTTTACGTAGACTACAGCGACCAAATAAGGAACGCGAATGGCGGCTCCCTATGGGGGCCGCCATTAGCCGTACGCGGTTTTTTTTTAAAGTCACCCATGATAGGCTACGTGAAGATTTACGTAGCCTATCACGGCTGACTTTGGAAATCTAGCCGTGATAGGCTACGTTAATCGTCACGTAGCCTATCACGGGGGCGTTTTTTTTTTTTTTAACTTTTCTTGGAATGGCGGCGGCGGCAGCCGGTCAAAAGACCGGCTGCCGCCCCTGTCCCTGTCGAAGCCCTTCCGAACCGCCACTGCGACCCACTACCGGGAGCGACATTCGGGAAAGGTAAGTCCCATCCCGGGGGGGGTGGGGGGCAGGGGGGGCGGAGAATTTCTCCCTGAAACTACTTCGGGGGGCTGAATACGTTGGCACTCGGCCCCCCGAAGTTTCGAGGAGAAATTCTCCCCCATCCCTACTTCTTCCCAAGCAAAGGCCTCAGCATCCTGTTCAGCTGGAACTGATTCAGGACTACGATCAATTTTTAAACATGAAAGGGACTGCCCAGACTATTGGGCAGGCTTACTGCACTGGCCTTCTGGGCTAAAGATGAAGGGTGTGGCCGACAACACTGCTGACTTCCTGGTCTGGCAGGTGCTCCAGGGTTGGTCTAGGGGATCCCTGGCACCTCCAGACCCCTTCTGCTGCCAGACATATTGCTCGGTTTACGGGCTCTGTGGCCTTTGGTTACCTCACCACACGAGGCTTGGCAGTTTAGAGATGTGCAATTTCCCCAGCAGGTGGTCTTTATTCCGCTGAGGAAGTCCAAAACCAACCAGGTCGGGAGTGGGGTTAGCGCGTTGCTGTTCCCAGCCAGGGTGCTGGACCTTTGTCCGGTCACCACCCTGGGGGCCTTTTCTCTAGGTCTGGAGGAGTCTCCCTGGCCCTTTCTTCTGCCTTAGTGACTCCTCTCCCCTGACCAAACATCAATTCTGGGTAGTCACTCTGTGGCCTTGAAGGTGTTGGGCTTGCGCCGTGTCTCTAGGGCTCACATCAGACAATGTGCAGGCTGGTGGCAGGTGGAGCTCCAAGGCGTATTGGGCCTCCGCAAGGCCCCTGCTGGGCCTTTTCGGACATGAGGATGCTGGGTTCACATGTTTGTCTCTTGTTCTTTCAGATGTCCGGGTGCGATGGAACCGGTATGCGTGCTCATCTGGGGGCACAGCATTGTTCTCTGGGCTAGTCAGAGTCCCTCCTCAAGTGGCGGAGCCTAGCTGGGGCTCAGCCGGTGTGCCACCATCCAGTGGCTGTGCAGACGTGGCATGTGTTGGTGCACCTCCTGTCCATGTTCTTTCAGCAAGGGCTGGTGAAGGTTCCCCCGCAGATTCTGGTTCTGCACATGGGGGGAATGATTTATGCCTGCTGAAGGGCAAGGCCCTGATTCTTCAAGCCTGAGATTTACAGCTGATTTGGTGCTGCTGGCCCAGAATTGCCATCATTGGGTTCATCCTGCTGCCGAGAGGGGCATGGAATGACAGTTGGGATCCCTGAAGATGGTGGTCATCTCTGACCTAGGCAATGTTTTCTTGTAGGAGTATCTGCGAAGGGGCATCTTGGAGTGTTTTGCTGCATAGGTTGGGGGGAGGGTGACTAAGCAGAGGCTTGTCACCCTCCTGTGGCGGTTCCGGGTGGGCACTCCACTGGGGGAGAGGACAGGTGAGCATTCGTGGGCACCGTTTCAGGTGACTGGTAAGGCCCGAGGCTCTCGGCTCCGGGTTTTGTGGCCCCGAGTTGGGAGATAAGGCTTACCTTTGAGGCTGACCCTCCTCACCCACTCGGGTTCCGTGGCTCGAGGGGTGGTGACAGGGGAAGGTCTCCCAGCCCAGAATTGGGTGGATCGATCTGCAGGGTGGCTACAGTAGACGCCATGCCTCAGACGACGAATGCCTCACTCTATACCTGTCATGATTACTTGTTTTCTATGTGCCCGCCGGTGCTTCCTTCGCAGATTGTAATATGTCAATAAATGTGGCCCCGTTTTATCCCAACTCTATTTGTGTTGTCTCGTCATTTCTCCCCCCTATGCACCTACAGTTGCATCCTTAAAACTTATTTTCTTCCCACCTAAAAGGCTACTGTATCCATTTTAACTTCCTCACCTTCCCCACCTCAATCCATTGCAGAGCTAAGCATGCTTATTGACTTCATTGGGCTTACAAGCACCTGGGGTAGAATTGCGGCTCTGGCACTGAATGGGCCAATCACAGATATGGAGGACATTTTCCCAAGTTAGACTTGAGTTGGCTTTTCTTTAATTCCTATACATCTATCTATGAAGCAAATGTACAGCATTGTGCATTCATGTTCGTCTCTGTTCTCTAGCACAGATTAGTGCAGCAATCCTGAGAGAGGCTCGGCAGGGCATTTAGCTACATGTACAATGGCCTTAGTTATACAGGAGGAAGAGGGCAAGATTGGAAGAATAGCCACCTAGAAGCATGGAGCTGGATGCAAGGTGGGAATCCAGGCAAGACTGAGACCTACTTTCCCTCTCTCCCAGTTCTGACTGTTCTATTTCTAGTAAGCTATTTCTGTGGCTTAATTCAAACGTAATGATTGTGCCACCATGCTCCCTCCATGATCCTCCCCTTTCCTCTTCTCTCAGAGCATCCAGGCTTTGTTAATTCATAGTTTTCCCATTACATCCAAAGCAGGAAACTGCCTCCAGACCATGATCTGAAATGAGTGTCTGATCCTGGTTTCACAAAAGCCGAATCCTTTTCTTTCAGGCCAGACATTGGGGTGCTCATGTGGCCCTCGTTTTGATATTATTCCCTTTCCTAGGAGTAGCCTCCACCCATTTTCTTCAACCATCTTAGCCTAACCCAGGCTTCGTCTTTCAACCCACCCACCCTCTTCATTTTTACTATAAATTCCTGAACCATAAGAATATACAGGATATAAAGAGAAGCTCATTTGGGGAACAGCAGACTGCCCAATTGTTGCTGAGATTACAAGGAGCAACTAGAAGGCTGGGGAGAACTCAGTGGATTGACACCAGGTAGTCCAGCACATTTGGCCATTTTATACCTCCACAGAATACATCTGTTTATTTTATTTTTCTAAAGAGACACATTGTATACAGTTGATTTATTTATTCCCTTCCCCTCCTCGAGTGTATGTGAAATATTATATGCATGAAGACAAATGGATCTTGCAACTATAAATAGCGAGGAAAGCCTTCCAGGGTCTTATTTCACCTCTGCTCCAATGGTTTCTGCACACAGGCCAAACCTATGTTTGAAACCTCTCTGTAGGATTCTTTGATATTTATTTCCTGTAAATTTAAGCCCTGCAGGAGGGATAAGTTAGTCGTCCATTTTCCACTTGTTGCACACTGTTCGTTCCAGCAACGTGATTGTAACTGTGCTAGACATTTCAAGTTTCAACTTTCTGAGACCTCAGCCATTATACAAATTGTAAATGATGATTAATACTGCTAACAGGACGTATCCATGTAGTATTAGCATACAAGCCAGAATGGCCAGAAACAACTCTTGCCAAATTCTCACAAGCAAAGGCATGCAGGAGGTGGGTTGATGGGTTTGCCAGCAAATGCAGGATACCCAATTAGGGATGGATGGACTCACCCACGCCTGGTTTCACCTAGGGATGTCAGATAATTCCGCCACGGATCTCGGTGAGACCGAATGCCATTGCATTCGGCCCCCCAAAATCCATGGCAGAACGAAGCCCCCCCACCCCCCACCCTGTGAAATGGGCCCGGAACGGAGCACTTACCTTCTGCCGTCCATGCTGCATAGTGAATGGCGACTGCAGCCGCCATTCGCTTCATCCATATAGTCATGATAGGCTACGTAAATACTGCAGAAGCCGTGATAGGCTACGTAAGTATTTACATAGCCTATCATGACAAAACTAAGGGAATGCAAATGGCGGCGGCTACGGCGGCCGCCATTTGCGTTCCCTTTTTTTTCTGCCGTGATAGGCTATGTAAATATTTACGTAGCCTAACACGGCAAAACAGAGGGGCGCAAATGGCATAGTGGCCGCCATTTGCGCACCTCTGTTTTGCCGTAATAGGCTACGTAAATATTTATGTAGCCTATCACGGTGGAAGAAAAAGGGAATGCAAATGGCGGCCACCATAGCCGCCGCCATTTGCGTTTGCTGTTGGTTTGGGTTTTTTGCCGTGATAGGCTACGTAAATATTTACGTAGCTTATCGCGGCAAAATACAGGGACGCAAATGGCGGCGGCTACGGCAGCTGCCATTTGTGTCCCTGTGCAGGCTGCCCAGCAGCCGGATGTCCGGCTGCAGGCAGCCCCAGCCGGCAGCTCCGCAGAGTCACTGTGGAGCAGAGCCTGCCGGGTTAGGATTTCGGGGGGAGGTGCGGAGCGCCTCCCTCCCACCGCGAATCACCCCGTCGAAAAGGTAAGTGACTTTCGTACATCCCTAGTTTCACCGCTGCCGCTACTCGACCCTGCTCGTGGTGCCACGTGAGCCCCTAGATGGCTCAGTGAGTGCCCAGTGAGCGCCATGGGGCTGCGTGTCCTCAGCAAGCCACCATTTTGCATAAAATGGCAGCTCGGCGTTTTACAGGAAAGTAATGTTACATAAATGGCAGCCATAAAGGTGCCATTTATGCATCATTACTTTCCCGTAAAACCTCAAGCCACCATTTTGCGCAAAATGGTGGCTTGCTAAGGGGACAGGTGGCTGCTGGGCACTCACAGACCTGATAAGTGGTGATGGCTTGGCAAGAGGGGTTTGGGGGGCCAAGCGGGTGTGGGAGTCTGCTGGGCTCCACCAACCTCTCAGACTCCTGCAACATCCCTACCCTCAATCCAATATTTGCTTTTGATGGGCAAAGAACCAGCAGGAGGACATCTGTAAAGGAGCAGCTGCAGATGAGCAGGGGTTTGTAATCCTTTCACCTGTGCACTTTCTACTGCAAGTCTTCTCCTTCAGGGCTGGTATCTGGGTCAGCATTGTTGGGCACCTTCTAAGGCCCACACCCCAACAGGGCATAGGATGACCAGGTGCACTACTTTGCAGAAGGCAAACCTCTATCTGAAGGGCCATTAGAGGACAGTCCTCTAATTGAAAGCATTGTCTGTTTGAAGAGATATCCAGTCCAAGTCTGGTTAAAGACAAAGAATCATAAGAAGGGAGAGCTCGGCCTTGAAATTTGCTCCTGGACAGCACACTGAGCAGGCACACAGGTCACCCTACTGTGGTGAGATGGATTGTATTTCTACCTAAATTATACTAACTATTTCTAAATTAGCATCCATATATACAAATTAGCATATGCACATTTTAGGCAAACATGTGTCCTCTTTCCCCTTCATGGATCACTGCCTTGTTGTGGCAAAGGGGCTTGTGTAACTCAGTGAAGCCATAAGCTATGCTGTGCAGGGCCACCCAAGATGGACAGGTCATGGCGGAGAGGCCTGACAAAATATAGTCCACTGGAGAAGGAAATGGCAACCCACTCCAGTCTTCTTGCCAAGAAAACCCCATGGAACGTATCACAAGGCTAAAAGATGTGACGCGGGAAGATGAGCCCCTCAGATCGGAAGGTGTCCAATATACTACTGGGGAAGAGCAGAGGGCATTTCCAACTGAGAAACCTGTATGAGGGTCAAGAAGCAACAGTAAGAACCAGACATGGAACAACCAAGTGGTTCAAAATTGGGAAAGGAGTACGACAAGGCTGCATATTGTCACCCTGCTTATTTAACTTATATGCAGAGTACATCATGAGAAACGCCGGGTTGGATGAATCACAGGTTGGAATTAAGATTGCTGGGAGAATTATCAACAACCTCCGATATGCAGACGATACCACCATAATGGCAGAAAGCGAAGAGGATCTAAAGAGCCTCTTGTTGAGGGTGAAAGAGGAGAGTGCAAAAGCTGGTTTGAAACTCAACATTAAAAAAATGAAGATCATGGCATCTGGCCCCATCCCTTCCTGGCATATAGAAGGGGAAGAAATGGAAGCAGTGACAGATTTTACTTTCTTGGGCTCCAAGATAACTGCAGATGGTGACTGTAGCCATGAAATTAAAAGATGCTTGCTCCTTGGGAGGAAAGCTATGGCAAACCTAGACAGCATAGTAAGAAGCAGAGACATCACCTTGCTGACAAAGGTCCGTCTAATCAAAGCTATGGTTTTCCCAGTAGTAATGTATGGCTGTGAGAGCTGGACTATAAGGAAGGCTGAGCGCCGAAGAATTGATGCTTTTGAACTGTGGTGCAGGAGAAGACCCTTACGAGTGCCCTGGACTGCAAGGAGGTCAAATCTTAAAGGAAATCGACCCTGATTGCTCATTGGAAGGACAGATACTGAAGCTGAAGCTCAAATATTTTGGCCACCTAATGCGAAGAGAAAAGTCACTGGAAAAGACCCTGATGCTGAGAAAGATTGAAAGCAAAAGGAGAAGGGGACGGCAGAGGATGAGATGGCTAGATAGCATCACTGATGCAATGAATATGAACCTGAGCACACTCTAGGAGAGAGCGCAGGACAGGAAGGCCTGGCATGCTATGGTCCATGGGGTCATGAAGAGTCGGACACAACTGAACGACTGAACAACAACAACGTGTCCTCTTTTGTCCTCTTTTTAGCAATGCCTTTTCTCTTTTTTGCGATATATAAGTGATCTAAACAGGGGGTCTACTGTCATCCTTGGGAGCTTACTCGCCCTGCAGTTCCCCCTTCTCATTGTTCCTGCCTCTTCACCTGCATTCTCTAAGCATGCAAGCAGTGATGAGAGTGAGGAGATAGAGCAACATCCTCCACTTACCTTTCATTCTCCCTCTGGGCAGTTGTCTCATTGGACCCAGAGGGAGAGGGCAAATGTATGGCCAGAAGGAACAATGGCAAAGAAGAAGTAAGGCCCACTCAGATATCTTTCCCAAAGGCCCCCTGAAGCCTGGGGTGGGGGGTGTCTCCATGAGCAATTGAGTTAGCTACATTTGGAAGTTGTTACTGTTAGGGATACCTGACATTGTGACTATCCAGTAGCCACTCCGGAGCTTATCACAGAAAAACTGGATTTCCTGAGCTGCTTAAAGTCCGATTCTTTTCCTCAAGCTGGGTTCTTCCCAGTATAGTTGTGGTATGCCCCAACCCCCGCATTGACCTTGGGTATGCTTGCCCTGCCCAGGGATCTTCCATTCACTGTGACCCTGGTCAAGGGGTGTTTCCTGTGTATTTCCCATCCCTGCACAAACCAATTAGTGGCTACTCAGAAGTAACTCCCATTGTGCTCAATGAGGCTTGTCCCCTGAATGCCCACATCAGAATTTACGGAGATCCCCCTCAAATGAAATGGCACAGTTTAAAGCACAAGTGCTCTAAAGTGCAATCTCAAGGCTTCGATTCTCCGTTGTTTGGTTTATTGCATTAGGAAGTAACTACTTCACACCTTCAATATAGAGATCCTGTGCAGCATTGGGTTAGAATGGGGGCTGGTTTCCCATCCCTGTGTCCCCCCCCCATCTTTCCCAGCACAAACATATGTGTGTCTACTCAGAAGTAACCCCCATTGTGCTCAATGAGGCTTGCTTGTAAAGTGCAGGTGCATCTGGAGCTTCAGAGGAAAGGAGAAACGGGGGAGAGGGGAGGAAAGCCTCTCTTATTGGTTGAGCAGTCTCTGCCAGTCAGATGATGTTCACTCCAACATCTCATCCCCACCCGGAGGTATGTTCTGTGAAGCTATTTTTACTGGCGCAGAGCACTCGCTCATAGAGCCCTGCATGGACCAAAGTGCAGCAAAGCTGATTCCTTTTTTAAAAAAATCCAGTATTTCTCCATTCGCTTCTCCTTCCGTTGTCATGGAAACATCCCCCTGGAGCTGCAGCAGCTTTCCCATAAGCAAGGATTCTGATTTGCTTGTTGGTAGTAGCTACAAGGTTGACTGTCTGACGTTTGTCGCCAAACATGTAGCTCTGGCCTCTGTTAAGTACTGTTAAGTATTCCTATGAGGGTTTCACAACAAGGGGTCCAGCATAGCAAAGAGGAACTGTAGAATGGGGACAGGACTTTGTGCCTAGTAAAGGGACAGAACATAAGAAGAACTGTGCTGGATCAGGCCAAAGAGCTATCTAGTCCAGCATTCTGTACACACAGTGGCCAGCCAGATGCATGCGGGAAGCCCACAAGCAGCCCTATTCATGTTCTTCAGCAACTGGCATAGAAAAGCATGCTGTGTCTGATTCTAGAGGTAATATATAGCCATCACGATTAGTAGCCATTGATAGCCTTATCCTCTGTGAATTTGACTAATCCATCCTCTTTTAAAGTTGCCCAAGCTGTCCATCACTACATCTTGTGGTAGTCAGTTCCACAGTTTAGCTATACACTGTGTACTTCCTTTTATCTGCCCTGAATCCCTCACCATTCAGCTTCATTGGTGTCCCTGAGTTCTAGTATGATGAGAGATGGAGAAGAAGTGGGTAGTTAGGCTACTTTTGCATGAAATCCCAGATATATTTGTAGGCCAATATTTGGCGCATATGTATTTTATTTCTTTGTTTTATTTGTTGCTCAGAAGTAAGTCCCACTGTATTCAGTGGGGCTTATTCCACAGTTAAGTGGAATTGCAGCCTATGCGTTCACGCCATTGCTCATCCATTAATTCAGGCTAGATCTTCAAATGCAGCAGAATGACATTCAGTCAGCATGGTACAGTACAGTACAGTATGTATCATACTGTATTTGAATACTTTCCCTGGAAGCCAGCTCTTTACAAGGAGAAAACATCATGTAGAAAGTTTCTAGCTCATCCCTACCCTTTTGTGCTAATTTTCTGCTTGCATGGCCTTTTTATGTTAGAGATCATTGAAAAAATGTTATCCCCCACCTGGACTGAAGTGGAGCAGTCCATTCTGTTATGTCAGGACTCTACCAGTGCACACTGCTGCATGTGCAGACCCTCTGTAATCCAAACAAAAATGGCGTAAATTGAGAAATATTATGGTCCCCGTATCACTAATGGGAAGTAAGTAAGGTGAAGGGGGATAAGAACAAATGGTATGTCTAAGATCCCCCAATGAGTACACAGCTGAGCTGAAACTTGAACCAGGGACAAGCATTAGCAGCTAGAGTACATTACCAGATTTATCCTTATTTATGCAAATCTTTGGGAAAGGAGTAAGGAAACAGTGCTAGAGAAAATGCCTAAATCTCAATATTTATACAACTTGCCTGTAGTGCGGATAATTAGAGAATTCAAAACATTCTCTAACGATGACAAAGTACTTTATTTTGTACATATTGAAATAAAGTAATTAACACTTGACCAGTATTTATCTGCTTTCAAATCACACTGAACATTATGGCATTAGAATTTATTGACTCACACACATAATATTCAGGAAGCATGAACATCCCACTGTAATCTCAATGCATCTTCTTGCAGGAGAGAATCTGAAAAACATTTGGGCTTAGTTAGCATGTTGTTTGTTGTAAGCAGTGCATCAAAAACAAGAGAGAAAAATCTAACATTATCTGTGTAGTTCTGGGTAGGGATGGCGGAGAATTTCTCCCCGAAACTTCGGGGGCCGAGCGCCAACGTGTTCGGCCCCCCGAACAAGTTTCGGGGAGAAATCCTCCGGCCCCCCCCCCCGGGACGGGACTTACCTTCCCTGAATGTCCCTCCCGGCGGCGGGTCCGGCTGGCGGTTCGTCCGGTGTTCGAGCGGGGCGGGAGCGGCAGCCGGTATTTCGACCGGCTGCCGCCCCCGCCATTGCAATGAGAGAAAAAAAAAAAAAAGTCCCCTGATAGGCTACGTGACGATTCACGTAGCCTATCACGGCTAGATCTGGAAAGTCAGATGGGGCCGCCATTCGCGTACGCGCTTTTTTTTCTTTTTTTAAAGTCACCCGTGATAGGCTACGTGACGATTCACGTAGCCTATCACGGCTGACTTTCCAGATCTAGCCGTGATAGGCTACGTGAATCGTCACGTAGCCTATCAGGGGACGTTTTTTTTTTTACTTTCGTGTTCGCGGCCGGGCGAGGCGGGAAGCCTCCTCCCCGGCCTGAATTTCGGCCGGGCGAGGCGGGAAGCCTCCCCCCCCGGCCTGAATTTCGGCCAGGCGAGGCGGGAAGCCTCCCCCCCCGGCCTGAACTTCGCGGGGGGAGCAGCGAAGCGCTCCCCCCCACCGCGAAAAAGCTGCGAGAAAAGGTAAGTGACTTTCGTTCACCCCTAGTTCTGGGTCCAGAAAGGTACATTAAGAGAAAAGAAACCCAAGGTTCTTGGGGATTTTCAGGGGTGGCTCACCCATGGCTATGCATTGCTTTACTGCAGCATCAAGTGGTGACTTGCATGTGTGACTACCAAAGGCTATCAAAAGCTATCACATTCATATTGCATTAAGCACAGTAGGTTGGATCCAAATTTTGTCATATATTTAGAGAAGACCCGTTGAAATCAAGAAAACAAGTCCCATTGATTTCAATGAGTGTGCTCTAAGTATGACTAAGAAAGCAATTCTATGGTCCCTGATGGCTTGGAAAACCCACTCCTTGGTCAGAGACAGCACTCTGGCCTTGGAAGGGGGTGTGGATATCCAACCCCCAACCCCTCATAGCCGGTGTGGAAAGGACCATGTCGGCTGCATCTCCAAGGTCAGAAAAGTGACCTTGGAGACAGGGGAAAGGGGCGTTCTGTTGGGAAGAGAAGAGAGGAGACTGGAGAGGCCAGGATATGATTTTTTCTGAGCCTCCTTCCCTCCCCCTCCAAAGCACCCTCGCTAGACAGACTCAAAACCATTTCAGTTGGGCTTCAGGCTTGGGCATGGGACCGAAACGGCCTTGGTTGCCTTGGCAGATGATATGAGGAGGGCTCTGGATAGGGGTGAATGCTCCTTCCTTGTTCTCCTCGACCTCTCAGCAGCTTTTGATACCGTTGACCATGGTATCCTCCTGGACTGCCTGGAGGGGTTGGGCATTGGAGACACCATATTGCGGTGGTTCCGGTCCTTCCTCTCTGGCAGGTACCAGAGGGTAGCACTGGGAGAGGAGGTTTTGGACCCGTGGCCACTTACTTGTGGGGTGCCACAGGGTTCCATCCTCTCCCCGATGCTATTTAACATCTATGTGAAGCCTCTGGGGGCTATCATCAGGAGGTTTGGGGTGCAGTGTCATCCATATGCGGATGACACGCAGCTCTACCTCTCATTCAAATCTTCACCAAGGTTGGCCGTAGAATCCCTGTCCAAATGTCTGGAGACGGTGAGTGGCTGGATGGGGAGGAATAAGCTGAAGCTGAACCCTGACAAGACCGAGGTACTTTTGGTGGGAGACAAGAGGAGGCTAGGGGATGTTGACCTGGTGTTGAATGGGGTACGGCTACCCTTGAAAGACCAGGTCCGCAGCCTGGGGGTCATTTTGGACTCCCAGCTGTCCATGGAGGCTCAGGTGTCAGCTGTGAGCTGGACAGCGCTGTATCAACTCCATCTGATACGGCAGCTGCGACCCTTCCTTCCCGACCATCTGCTCCCATTGGTAGTACATGCCCTGGTCTCCTCTCGTTTAGACTACTGTAATGCGCTCTATGTGGGGTTACCCTTGAAGACGGTTCGGAAGCTGCAGCTGGTACAGAACGCGGCGGCTCGCCTGATTAAAGGCAGCCGCCGGCGAGATCACATCACTCCAGTGCTGAAGGAGTTGCACTGGTTACCAGTTGTTTTCCAGGCCAAATTCAAGGTGTTGGTTTTGGCCTTTAAAACCCTATATGGTTCCAGCCCAGCCTATCTTAAGGAGCGCCTCCAGCAGCACCAGACAGGCCGCTTAACAAGATCAGCCTCGGATGGCCTTCCCTCTGTCCCATCAGCCAGGACAGCTAGACTGGTGGGGACAAGGGAGAGGGCCTTCTCTGTGGTGGCCCCCACTCTGTGGAACTCCCTCCCTAGGGAACTCCGTCATGCCCCCTCTTTAATGAGCTTCCGTCATGCATTAAAAACGTTGTTGTTCTGGCAGGCATTTGGGGTGGGTTAGGGTATTTTAGAAAATGTTTTTATTGTAGAATTTTATTGTTTTAAACTATTTTATTGTATGTTGTACATCGCCCAGAGTGGCTGGGTGATCAGCCAGATGGGCGATTAATAAATTTAATAATAAATAAATTAATAAATAAATACAAACACTGCCTAGTGAAAATAAATGAGATTAGAGGACAGGGAGGCAAAGATCGCCTCTGCCACTCCTCCCACCCTTCCGGCTTCAGCCTGGCAGGGCATAGGAATTTTGAAAGCTTCCAAGTTCAGGGACTTCCGAGCAGCGAGGGTGCAGTCCATAGGATTGTGTCCTCTGTCTGAATTCAAGCCATTTCTTTTCAATTGGATCATTTCACACATTCAGTTATCTTCATTGCGTTCTCTCTATTTTCATCTTCAGTCCCTTCTTATGAAACCTCCACTCCCTTCTGTTATTAGTCATCTCTGTGCCTTATCTCCTGTGGCTTCTTTTGTGTGGAACTCTCTCCCACTAAATTGTTCATCAGGGCCAAACTAAACATTCCATCTATCGTGCATAATAATGTGTGATAGGTTTTTTTTAAAAATCTCTCTATAAGTATGTGTGGCATTGATTCAGATCAGGACTGTGGCACCCGGGGAGGGAGTGTTAAACTTTTCCCCCACCCATTTCTTTTCTTGGGGGGAGAAATACAAAAGTCTCCATTTACTCTACTGGAGTCTTTTTCTCTTTCTTTAAACACCCGGGGGGGGGGGATTTCACACAAAAAAGTGGGTGAGAAGAAACATTTAAACTCTTCCTCCTGGACTACCATGATCCCGATCCAAATCAGGCCCTCACATGCTTACAGGTGAGCAGGGAAAGAGGTGATGATAATGATGGTGGGGGGGGAGGCAGCAATGATGATGATGGTGGCAGTGATGACGACGATGATAATGGTGGTGGTGGTGGTTGTGGCAGTGATGATGATGAAGGTGGTGGTGGTGGTGATGGTGGTGGCAGTGATGATGATGAAGATGATGATGAAGATGGTGGCAGTGATGATGAAGAAAATAATGATGGTGATGGTGGCATGCACTTCATTTAAGCCCTATTCAGATGTTCCTCCACATCATAGGAACATCAGCTTTCCTATCACTTGGAAACCTACATGAATAGAATTGTACACGTGAAGCCTTTCCCTCTGTGGATATCCATGCTCATAATTATTATTACCCTCATCCTCATCCTCATCCTCATTACCATTACCATCACCATCACCATTTCATTTCATTTCATTTCATTTCATTTCTATACTGCCCAATAGCCAAATCTCTCTAGGTGGGTTACAACAATTCATAAGACAATAAAATACAGCATAAAAGTACAGCATAAAATGCAGCATAAAAATGTAAATGTACAAAACGTAATACAATTTAGGGCGCAATCCTATGGCTACTAGTCAGTGGCTAGATGGCCATAGGATAGGTTGGTTCCTGGGAACTAACCTTGGAGCCCGCGTTCAGAGTAGGGAAGGCGGAGAATTTCTCCACGAATCTCGCGGAGGCTGAATGCCAATGCATTCGGCCACCTGAAATTGTTGGTGAAATTCTCCGCCACCCCCCTGCCACCCCCCGGGATGGGACTTACCTCCCTCGAATGTCCCTCTCGGCGGCGGGTCCCGGTGGGAGTTCGGCGGTGGTTCGTCAGGGGCAGGGGCGGCGGCCAGTCTTCCGACCGGCTGCTGCCGCCGCCATTACAAAATAAAGTAAAAAAAAAACACAAACACCCGTGATAGGCTACGTAACGATTAATGTAGCCTATCACGGCTAGATTTCTAAAGTCAGCCGTGATAGGCTACGTAAATCGTTACGTAGCCTATCACGGGTGACTT
Organism: Heloderma suspectum; assembly: GCF_057233095.1. Classification (NCBI taxonomy): domain Eukaryota; kingdom Metazoa; phylum Chordata; class Lepidosauria; order Squamata; family Helodermatidae; genus Heloderma; species Heloderma suspectum. The sequence goes on along the minus strand of NC_139460.1, from coordinate 151,922,352 downwards.
TGGAAAAAAAAAAAGCGCATACGCAAATGGCGCACCATTTGCGTTCCTTATTTGGTCCCGGTAGTTTACGTAAAGATTTACGTAGGGATGGCGGATAATTTCTCCACGAATCTTCGGGAGGCCGAATGTCGACGCATTCGGCCCCCCGAAAGTCTTGGGGAAATTCTCCGCCGGCCCCCTACCCCCCCCCCCCCCGGGATGGGACTTATCTTCGGCGAATGTCCCTCTCAGCGGTGGGTCCTGGCGGCATTTTGGCGGCGTTTCGGTGGGGGCGGGGGTGGCAGCCAGTCTCCCGACTGGCTGCTGCCGCCGCCATTACAAAACAAAGTAAAAACAACAACAACAACATGTGATAGGCTACGTAACGATTTACGTAGCCTATCACGGCTAGATTTCCAAAGTCAGCCGTGATAGGCTTCGTAAATCGTCACGTAGCCTATCATGGGTGACTTTGGAAAAAAAAAGTGCATACGCAAATGCGTTCCTTATTTGGACAGGGGTAGTCTACGTAAAGATTTATGTAGACTACGGCGAAAATAAGGGAACGCTATTTGCGTTGCCTTTATTTTCACCCTAGTCTACATAAATCTTTACGTAGACTAGACGTGCCAAAATAAGGAATACAAATCCGCCATTTGCGTACGCGCTTTTTTTTTCCCCCCAAAGTTGCTTAGTATTTTGAATGTAGCGTAGTTGGGGATTTAGACTGCAGTTCTGCTTTAGCCTTGTTATTGTGTTCTTTTGCATTTCATTTGTTTTCCCCTGTCTGATTTGCTTTCATGGCTTTGATGAAGCTTAATACATGACTAATGGCTGTTTCAGTCTTCCAACAAGAAGGAACTTGAAACAGAAATGGGACAACCCAGGCATTTGCTTTGAGAGCAAAACAAATGATCACCTGCTGTCCAGCTCCCCAAACCATCTGTCATCTCAGGGCCAATAGTCAGGGCCAGCAGATGTTCCAACTTTCCCTCATGTCCACTGTGGATTAGTGGAACACCAAATCCAGTGTTCAACCTAATCAACTGTCTTCAGTGTCTTTCACTTCCTCTGCTTTCCCCAGTCAGGACTGGGACCCTGGACAGTTTTATAAGTACTATGCTTTTCCCCCTGCCTAGCTTCATTCAAGAAGTTCCCACGCCCACACTCTTGGGCAACTTCCTATGTGAGCTGGTGGCCATTTTGGGGGGGGGGAGTGCCACTTTTCTCCAAGGAGCTGAGGACAGCATACAGACTGTTATTTTATATTTACATTGTATCCTTACAGCAACCCTACGAGTTCATACTGTTTTATTCTTCTGCTTTGTGTTTTCTAATTGATTTAAGACTGCAGAGTTGTGTTCCTCTGCTCTTTTTTTAAAATGGTCTTTTTGACTCGATAGTTATATTTTCTTTACTGTATTTTATGATAATTTTATTGCAACTGTGACTATTTTAACCTGTTGCAAGCTATCTTGCCAGCTATCTAGAGACCTACTGGCATGCCTGCATGCATGTATAAATCTGAGACTGTGACTTGCTCACAGCTTTCCAGCTAGAACTGGCACCTGAGCCAAAATCTTTTACATTATATGAGAAGCTAGAGACAGAGAGAGAATGGGTTCACCTAGCCTGGTATTTAGCATCACTGATGCAATGAATATGGACTTGAGCACGCTCCGGGAGAGAGCGCAGGACAGGAAGGCCTGGCGTGCTATGGTCCATGAGGTCACGAAGAGTCGGACACGACTGAACGACTGAACAACAACAACAACAAAAGCATGGTATTGTCAACACTGACTGGCAACGGCTCCCCAGGATTTCAGGCAAACATTGTTCCCTCACTATCTGGAGATGCCAGGACCTAGGACCTTTGCATGCAGATTGAGCCTAGGACCTTTTGCATGTGAAGCATATACTCTGGCTATGAGCTACAATCCCTCCCTGAGGTCTCTAAACCATTTCAGCTCTCTATATCATGACTGGCACTTGCAAGCTTTAAAAATCAGTCTCCAAGGTTCCTTCATCTACAATGTTCCATTCACTCACTTATCCATCCTCAGGTAAAAAAAATTCTGGTTCCAATCCAGAGATAATCATTCCTAACAAATTACTTCTGAACTGGACCATCTGTACTTTAACTGGTTTAGATCCATTGATTTCTTTCACCACTGCAGTTGCAATCTAAAGGTTCATGGGCTGAAAACAGGATGGGAACATTTCCATCTCATGAATCAGACCTTTCCAACCAGATGTTTTCATACATTTCAGATTATCAGAGAGGTCATTGTGTGCCTACTTTATGTGTTCTTTCTTCTGTACAGTATAACCAAAAGGTTGGGTATCACAGAGCAAATTACAGTTAATGAAAATGATCCCACTAAAATTAAATACTCTGAATTCTCATTGATTTCAGCTGTAGAGATTTAAGTATGTGCTTAACCCTCCCAAATAAATCAACGAGTCTCCAAAGGGCTTAACTTTGGCTGGGTTTTGTTCATTGTGTTGACAACAGTGAGATCCATCTCATGCATGACATTTGAACCCTCCTGTATATCAAGAGCATTTTGGTAAGTGTATAAACAGATAAAATTTGTCCCAAGGCTTAGTATCTAAAGATGCTGTAAGCGTCTCCTTCCTTGGTATATCTTTGCACTGCTGTTATCCCTGACAGCCTCTTTAAACACCAATTCTTTTTGCAGGTATACTATATTTATTTCCACTAGACATCCCTGTGAAAGTCTGTTGTCACTGGCTTGCTAGATTTTTAATGAAAGAATGAATAAATATTCTACCTTTACCGGAGACAAGCTGATCACTGTAACCTTTCCAAAACACAAGGGCTTCGTTCATTTCCTTTCAAACTCGCCTCTTTACTCCTGGAGCACATCAGAGAATTATCTCATTATATAGAATGCCATTGACTGAATGCTATCCTTGCAAAATAATCCATTTGATAGCATAGTCCTCCATGGCCATTTGTCAAACTGGATTTCTCTGCAACTCGGCTGGAGTTTCTAGTTGTTTCTCCATTAATACAACCAGCGTATACAGCCTGCAAACCTTCCAAAAGAAAGTGGCCACATTTTCCACTTGGAGAAGATTAACAAAAGTCAAAACCATTCCCCTTACTCTTCTCAGTACATACGTATGTGGGTCTGAGTGAATATGCACTATCTGTTCTCAAACACTGCGGGCTTTAACAAGGAAACAAAACATAAAAACGGAAAAAATCCAAAAGCGCCATTAAGTACAGACTGTAATAGTAATGATTTATTGTGCAGATATCTAAAATACTCATGGACTATAAAAATTATTTATTATGCAGATCCCTAAAATGCTCTACATGTTTCAAGACTAGGGGGGTTTCTCCATGACAATGGAAGGAGATGGAAGGAGAAGACAATCGCGGCTTACCCGAATTTTTCAAGGAGCTGGCTTTGCTCCACACAGGGCTCCATGAGCAAGTGTATTGTACCAGTTAAAGTCGCTTCAGAGAACATACTTCTGTGTGTGTGTGTGTGTGTGTGTGTGTAGTGAATGTCATCTGACAGGCAGGGGCTGCTCCACAATAAGAGAGGCTCCCCACACTCCAGGCTCTTTCCCACTTTCACCTTTGATAAAATCCCAGGAGGTTTCCTCCTGTGTCGCTACATAAATCACTCTCCTTCTCTCTCTCTGTCTCCCCGCCCACCCAGCATTATTTGCTCCATTAAAAAAACAGTCACTAAAGGAACACAGGGTGCTCCTTCTCCTGAAACAGACGATGCTGGGAAAAATCTCCTTCTCCCCCGCCCCCGTGTTATTTAGTCCTTTAAAGAACAATCACTGAAGGAATACAATGTTCTTTCTGCCCTGATCAGCTGATGATGCAATCAATTGAAGCTTCAAAGATTCGACATTAAGGCTCCTAAATGCTTTATTTCAATTTATGGGAATCTAGTAACTCCTGGCATGCACATTTCAGGGACAAGCCTTATTGAACACCATGGGAGTTACTTCTGAGTAGACACACACATGTGTGTGCTGGGAAAGACAGAGGGGAAATGAAGGGATGGGAAACCAGCCCCCTTCTAACCTGATGCTGTGCAGGGTCTATTGATCAAAGGCAGAAGTAGTTTCTTCCTAAGGCAATAAACCAAAACAAAGGAAAATTGAAGCCTCGAGACCACGCTTTACCGCACTTAGGGAATTGGGCTTTAAACTGTGCCATGTCAATTGAGGGGGATCTCTGCAAGTTCTGATGTGGGCATTCAGAGGGTAAGCCTCATTCAGCACAGTGGGAGTTACTTCTGAGTAGACACTAACTAGTTTGTGCAGGGATTGGAAACACACAGGAAACACCCATTGGCCAGGGTCACACTGAAAGGCATATGTGTATATCACATATATACACATATCGGTGTATGTGAAAATGCACATTTTGTGCATATGCATATTTTAGGGATAGTGGAGAATTCCGCCACGGATTCCAGTGAGGCCGTATTCTTTAGAATCCGCCCCCCCGGAATCCGTGGCGGAACGGCCTCCTGCCCCCCACCCCCCTGTGGAATCCCCCCAGGACGGTACTTACCTGAGGCGGATTTGGTGGCGGCGGCAGTGGATTTGGTGGCGGCTGGTCTCCTGGCCGGCCGTGGCCGGGCTGCTGCCACCGCCATTGCCGTCCTGGCTTGCAGCCGTGATAGGGTATGTAAGAGTTTACGTAGCCTATCACGGCTGGGTTAAAAAAAAAAAACCCATCATACGCAAATGGCGGCGGCTACGGCGGCCGCCATTTGCGTTCCCTATTTTTCGCCAAATTAACTTACGTAAATATTTATGTAAGATAAAACGGCAAAAATAGGGAATGAAAATGGCGGCCGTCGTAGCTGCCGCAATTTGCGTACGCTGGGTGTTTGTTTTTTTTACCTAGCCGTGATAGGCTACATAAACTCTTACGTACCCTATCACGGCTGCAAGCCAGGACGGCAATGGCGGTGGAAGCAGCCCGGCCGTGGCCGGCCAGGAGACCAGCCGCCGCCACCAGAGCCGCCACTGGAGCTGCTGCTGGAACCGCTGGCCATCGAAGATTCCGGGGGGGAGGACCGGATCGCCTCCCCCCATTGAGGATTCTGGGGGGAGGGATGGAGCACCTCCTCCCCACCGCGAATGATTATGCAAAAAGGTAAGTCAGTTTCATACATCCCTAGCATATTTGCGTATGCACAGAAATGCACATTTTGAAGAAAAATACGTATTACTGTGCATGTGCAAATATGCACATTCACAGAATGTGTATTTTGCGCATACACAAATACGTGCATTCACAAAAATACGCATTTTCACGCATGTGCAAATGTGCGCATTTTGCAGTTGCCATTTTATTTTTCAAAAAATTGTGACCACGGAGCTCGATGAGGCCACCAGTGTGGGTCTGCCAGCTGGTCACTGAGAGCAGGAGGAGCTCAAGCATGGTCTGGGGACTGGTGAGTGGGAGCAGGGGCTGGACAGGCACCTGGACAACCCAGACAGGGGTGGGTTTGCACATCCTTCTCAGGAGGAATTGATCTCTTAGACAAGCCTGCTTCTGCTTCTGTTGAAATCCGTCTGTTCTCTTGGCTGTCGGTGGCTGTTTTTATAGTACAAGAGTATTTTAGAGATCTTCACAATAAATAAATCATTACTGCACTCCGTCCTCAGTGGCGCTTTTGGATATTTTTTCCCCTTTTTGATGTTTTGTGCATATAGCGCCTTCCCTCTCAGTTTTCTGACTTTAACGAGGGACACTCATGTGCAGAAGCAGGCTCCAATGCTGGTATTCCCTTGCTAAATTTGGAACTGCCTTGATAGAGCAGATACAGATTCAGCACATGAGTAGTTAAGGCCTGGGCTTCTGCTAAAGAGGGATGAACCAGTCAATTCCCTGTTTATTACTCTCAACTTCACATGTGCTAACACAAAAGCAGTGCCAGCTCCAGGTTTTGAGGGTCCTTGGGCAAGACACCCTCAATGGGCCCCCTCCTTCAGTGTGTCTACGTTTTCGCTGGCATTGTCACCAACTGCTATTGCTCCTCTTCCACTTTCTCATCATTACTATCACGCACTTGCTTGACAGGGAGAGTGCCAGTGAGCAAGTAGGAGATGGCATCTACTGCTCCTACTTCCTTCACACCACCACCATTGTCGAGGCCAGAGCAAGAGGTACATGAAGAACCAAGGTTCAATGGTGAAGGGGAGGAGCAACTCCAGGGGCTCTTGTCAGTTGGGCTGTGGGCCCTTGGCAAGTGCCCAACCATGCCTATCCTTGATGCTGGCCTTGATCCTGTCCTGACCTGTTTTTGCATTGAAAAAAACTATGCCCATTTGCATTTAAATCTTTCTAAACACATGTATCTCTAATTATGTACTTCTGAACAACTTTTCTATTTGCAAAGATCGAATTCCTCAAGCATTTCTGGATCTAGAACCTTAAAAGAAAATAAAGAAATTAAACACAGAAAATTGTGGACTAAAGCTTTTCCTTTTATGATGATGTTGTTGCTTTTATTGAGAAGCATACTTCCATTTTTTTTAATCCAAAGGCACATGGTTGCATCCCATGTAAGTCTAACTTAAATCCCATTCATTTCAATGGCTTTACCCTGGGTAGGAGTAACATTGGATATAACCCACATTTTGCAAAATGTTGTTGCTACATGGCCTGTCTGATAAGGAAATGATGATTGATTACATCATCAACCCGCTCCCCCATCCATTGCAGCTGATGGGAGGGAATGCAACCACGAGGTTGTGAGATCCAGGTTTTGGCCTCTAATCTTGAGAGATTTAGACAGGCCAAAAGTCCCTATACTGTAAAGGCCTCAGCTTTTGCCAATCATCTATCAGAGTAGGAAGGCAGTGCAACCCACTTACTCATCAGCTAGAAAAAGCATAAGGGGAAGAACTATCTATGGAGGATAAGAAGGATTTTTTAAAAAAAAATCACCCTAATTAGCCATTGGGTTTCTTCCCTTCTCTGTGATATTTCTCTAACCTGGGTAGATTTGTGATACATTAGTTGGCATAGGAAAAAAATAACAACAGCACAGCACTCTGGAAAGTATGGGAAGATGTTTGGGAGAACCATCTTGGCTGAAATGGCAAAAATAATACACTGACAAAGCCTGAGCAGCTCAGGAGTGGGCTGTCTATGGTAGTGAAGGCAGGCCTGCTGGGATCAGCATGCCACATCCTTGGGCAAATGCCAGGGCCTTAGCTGGGCCCCTCCACCTCTAAGACCTGCTGTACACCGAGCTAGGCAGTGAGACCTGTTTGTACACTGGACTAGGTGGACCTCTTTAAGGACCCTTTCTTCCCTCGCTGTAGCACTGTGGGGCTGCAGCAAGTTAGTGAGTGAGCCATCCTTTTAATCCCTCATCAATGTTCCTGAGCAATGCTATGCCAGAGCCAGTGGAGGAGGATTGCAGCAATGGCATGATACAGCCATGCGGCGCTCTTCTCAGTGCAGGATAGAAAGTCTGCCTCCTTTGGGCTGGGTGGTCCCCCTCATGAATGTTTTTCCTTGCTACCTGCCACGAGGGATGTCAGAGGAATCTAGCTGTGGGGTGGAGCTCATCGAGCTTTCATCAGCTTGGCCCCCCGAACTTTGGTTTGTCTCCCACTAGGTGGTCTGACTCAGCCTGCAGTGGATCGGGCCAGCTAGCGGATTTCTGGGGTGTGTGTGTGTGTGTGTGTGTGTTTATTTGCTCAAATTATGGCCACAGATCGCACAAAAAGTCTCCAGAGCTCAGGGAAAACCTGTGGCTTGGTTCACAAATGCAAGCTGAGTCGAGCACACTGTGGAACTCTGGCAAGCTCCAAAAGGGCCGGATTTCCTGGCGACTGACATTCCTGGCACTGAGAGGGGCACCAAGAGACCTATCCTTTTAAATGCCCCCTGAATGGTCCTGAAGCAATCCAGCATCAGGGGCATGGAGGAGGAATTGAAAAGACTGTCTGCTCAGTGCAGCCATGCACTCCTCTCAACACTGCTGCTCACCAAATAAATCCACCAGGGGCAGGGGCTTCTGATAGTGGGGGGTAGTTCAGCGGTCAGCCTCTCCCCTCGGAAGCCTAGAGATGGCCCTAAATTAAGGTATGGAATAGAGTTGAAGGTGGCTCATGTGGAAAACTTCCCTCAACCCCTTCCTCTCCTTGCACTCTGTTAGATGGAGCTCCAGTGCAAGCTGAATTGTGCCAGGGGGACATCTCAGTTGGCCATCTATCAAAGTATCCCTGGATATCTGTCTTAATAGAAAGGTTTATAACTAGGGATGGTGCAACAGACCTCCCCCCCACCCAACCAGCCACCCCACTTGCCAGGCTCTTGCCCACTCAGCAACCAGTGGGAAGCCATCCATCGCCTTACCAAGTCACCACTGTGTGCAGGTATTGCAGCTCAGTTACTTCTGCAAATCAAATGTTGCATCTATGGCTGGCTGCCTTAAAGGGGCAATGACTCAACATTAGAGGCATAAAGGGCCCTTTACCCCTGTAGTTATTGCTCCTGTAAGGCAGCCATAGACGCAACGTTAGATTTGTGGAAGTAACTGAGCTCTGATTTCTGGGCACAGTGGCAACTCAGTAAAGTGACGGCTGGCCACGCAGCACTTCCTGCTGGTCGCCGAGACGTCCCATAGCACCCGTGGCGCAGGTTGAGTGGGTGGGCGGCAACAGCAGTTTGTCAATCACCTGACAAGACCAGATGGAGATGAGTCCGTCCATCCCTATTTATAACTTCTCCCCTCCACACATACACACACACACAGGTCAATAGCTAGAATACAATGCCCTGTTTCTTTAATAACTGTCATGGCTGGTAAAACCGAGTTATTGGTGTCCCCTTCTTTATTTCCTTCTTACTGCAATAGTAAAATGTTACTATTTCTGAAGATCTCCTGTCTCGCTGCAGCAGACTGAACTTCAAAGCCTGACAACAGACATCATATGGAGTTTATTTGGAAGATACAAAAATATAAGCCACAGTGGCTGCAACAGTGGGGGGTACTTTGAGTAAACTTCAGTGACAGCCAAGAATTTGTCAAGGGAGGGATATTATTTATATTTTTTCTCATCCCAAACTATTTCTGGTTTTGCTAAGTCTAGTCATGGATAGCAAAGTTGAAAGTTGAGCTTAGCCCATACTGTCATTCTGGAACTTGACAAAGGGGGAAAAAAACATTTTTAGGCACCATAGGTAGGAATCTAACTGCTAAAAGTCCCTGCCAACTAAGAGCTCTTACTCTCCACGTTCTCTACTGGTAAGAAAAGCCAGTAACTCCTTTTATCTGTGCCCAAATACAGTTGTATTTATAATAAGAAAAACACAAAACTCTTGGCCCATTCCAATCATTCAGATTTGCTCAATCTCCAGCTTTGGGTGGGAACCCAATCTTAAGAAGCTTCTCCCTCTGACTTTGAAAACAGATTCTTCAAATTTGCTTTGATTCTCTCTCATTTCATCTTTGTTTTTTCCTAGGCAAAAAAACGTGAATGGCCCAAGAGCTGAACTGAGCCTGCTGAATCAAAGCGGAACAATTTGAAACAGTTTATTCATTCATTTCATTTCTATACCGCCCAATAGCCGAAGCTCTCTGGGCGGTTCACAAAAATTAAATCCAAGCAACACACAATAAAACAATTTAAAATATACAGAACATTAAAACCACAATATAGCAATACAACCCCAATAAAACCTAGCAGCAGTGCAGGAGTTTAAAATACAGATTTAAAACAGCAAAGCTAAAAATTTAGAAAGCTAAAATGCTAAAATGCCTGGGAAAATAAAAAGGTCTTCACCTGGCGCCGAAAGGAATACAATGTAGGCGCCAGGCGAACCTCACTAGGGAGCTCATTCCGGAGCCGGGGTGCCACAGCAGAAAAAGCCCTCCTCCTAGTAGCCACCCGCCTCACTTCCTTTGGCAGGGGCTCACGGAGAAGGGCCGCTGATGATGATCTTAAGGTCCGGGCAGGCACATATGGGAGAAGGCGATCCTTCAGGTAACCTGGCCCCAAGCCGTTAAGGCTTTGAATGTTAACACCAGCACTTTGCTGGTTTACAGTTTCACTCCTCTGCATGTTTGCAGTTCATTAAGAGGTCCAGCAGAATTCAGTGTTTCCCTGGTGCAGCGTTCTTGGTGCAGAATTTAGCCAATTCGGTGCAGGATTTTGATTGAACTGCAGCATGAATTTTAGCTCTGGATATTTTTGTCTCCAAGAGGTGAGGCTATGGTTATACGAAGAGTAGCCATTTAAGGCAGATTGATTATTTATTTGTTTGTTTATTTAAAAATATTTCTAGGCCACCTTTCAGGGCAGGAGCCCTCCCAAGGCAGCATACAACAATAAAATAATAATAAATAATAAAATTCATATACTAAGAAACCAATATGGTAACAAAAACAGCAAGTGTTCCAAAAAACAACAAACACCAGCAAAAGACAGAAGCTACAACACAATTGCAGCTACCACCCAGTCTGATAAACATAATCAGGGGAAGGCCAAAGTAAACAAGTAAGTCTTCAGGGCCTTCTAAAAAGCCTGCAATGATGGGGTCTGGCAGTCCCCTGATGGCAACTTGTTCCGGAGGTGTGGGGCCAGTGCAGAAAAGGCCCCCTCTCATGCACTTGCCTACCTGACTTCTCTCACAGGTGGGCAGGTGAGAAGGGCCTCTCTTGCTGACCTTCAAGTGCAGGCAGGCTGATATGGGTGAAGGCAGTCATTCAGGTAATTTGGCCCCAAACAGTTAAAGGCTTAAAGGTCAAAAGTAGCACTTTAAATTGGTCTCAGAACATGCTGGTAACCAGTGGTGCAGTACAGCTGGTGCAGTACACGTGTTCTGTGATCTGATCGACTCACCCCCACCAGCACTGGGGTGGCTGCATTCTGCACCAGCTTGAAGTTTCCAGATCATCTTCAATGGCAGCTCCAGCATTCCACCTGGTTGCATCAGATGGAGAGATGATATAGTACAGACCACTCCATCAGCCTGGCCAGGAGGACACATGTTTCCTCCTATCCAGAGCTGCCTCCATTAGCAGTCATTCTACCTGGCTGCATTGGAAGGAGGACAGAGACAGCAAGGTCCGGTCCACCAATTCTGCTGGGACCAACTGATGTCTGGCTCCTCCTCTCTGGCAATATTCTTCTCACACAATTATCTTAGCCATCAGACCACTTACACTGAGTGCTACATTGAGCGCATTAAAATTTCAAACAAATAGAACCCCCCCCCCAGTGCCCAACAAAAAAATCTCCTCAGTTTTCAGAAAGATTAAATCATAATTGTGTGGACTGTTCTTTAGTTCCAGCTATTTCACATCAAATGCCCAGATTTTATTAGCACCCAGTAGTCTTGAGAGGTTGCATCCTTTTTCCTACTGGCATGAAATTGGCCGTGGAGGATAATATGGTTGGATGTTACATTCCAAAGAAGTGTCGGGTGTTTATGATTGCTAGACAAATGCATTTGTCAGAGGCCATATGCAGACACCAGGGGAAGCTTGTCAAGGCCTGAATAGTGTTGTTGTTGTTCTTGTTTTTCGCTCCACACTCTCCTACATGTCTTAAACTTCAGAAAGCAAGATTCACAAGTGGTAAATGATATTTTCATATACTCATGTTGCGTGAGGAATGAGTCGGGATGTCAGGGAAATCTGCAATGGAATCAAATGCGTTCTGATTTCCATGTATCTGGCACATGGCTTCCACAGAAGACTGGCTTTCCCCAAGTCACATGGATTCTACAGGCTTGTGTGGACTGGTCTGTGTTTTTGTTTTGTTTTTTTACTTTCTGGAATTTTACCCAAATGTAGTCAAAGAAAAATACATATACAATTAAAAAAACCCACCAGCTGAAAATGCACATTTCCCCCATAGGCTAAAGCACAAAAATGCACAATTTGGAGGGCTTTCTGCATTGGGTCAGGTGGGGACTGTGCATTTTTGCAAGTCCAAATTTGTGCAAATTGGGAAAATGGGAAAAAATTGATTTCGCCAATGAGAGGACATCAGAATGAAAGGCACCTTGTGAGCAAGCGACCAGAGCGAGCGAACAGGGGGAGCAAACAGGAGTTGGCCAGGGGAGTTGCAGTGGTAGAAGAGACAACGGAGACAAAGGAGACAGAGGCAAAGAGGTAAGCAGGCTGCAGGAAGCCCAGGGGGCTGCCCTTTATGGTGGCTGTGAGCTCACCAGGTGCTCCTGAGAGCTCCAACTGAATTAGGTGTGTGTGGCCTGAGTACTCCCAGCAGCTGTGGGCAGGAAGCTTTGGTCTGTTTCCCATCTCCCAGCTGAGCAGAGCACAGCAGAGCAGAGGAAGCTGCTCCAGCTGGTCCAGGGACTACAGAAGCAAGCAAGCTCCCAGAGAGCGAGCGACTAGAGTGAGCGGACAGGGGAGGCAAACAGGAGTTGGCCTGGGTAGTTCAGCAGGGGAAGTCAAGGGGGAGGCCCCTAACATTTTTTAAATTATTTTTCTTGTAACACACACTTCCACACCAGTGGGACTCTGCTTTTAACCTCTAGTGAGTAGAGGAGCAGGCACAGGCTAGTCTAGAACAACCAGAAAGCTAGACACAAAAAGGGAAAAGAGGCTATGGAAGGACAAGACTCTCCAGTGGTGGTGACCTGCAAGGTTTGTGCAATGTTTGTTTTCCTGCCTGAGAACAACATGGCCTATACCTGCGACAAGTGCAAGTTGATCACGCTGCTGGAAGAAAAAGGAAGAGGACTGGAGCGGCAACTGTCGACCCTCCAGGGAATAAGAGAACATGAAGAGTCCTTGGACAGAACGGTGGAACTACAGCAGCCAAGTGAAGACCAGAAGCTTGAAGAGCAGCAGCAAGCTGAGGCAGAAGTGGGAAATGCTGAGGTGAGGAAAAGTGCTGTAGAGGATACTCTTTGGAAAAGGGTGACAGTTAGGAGAAGAACTAGATGCCACTCTGCACCAGTGGAAGCAGTGGAGCTGTGGAAACGATTCCAGGTACTTGAGGATGAGACTTGAGGACAGCCTGCAGAGGAAGAATTACAGGGGAACCTGCATGAGAGTGAGCAAGATGCTGAAGGTCAATCAAGCAGAGGTGATCAAACCCAGGACTACAGCAAGAAGAAGAGAAGAGTAGTAGTAGTGGGAGACTCCTTGCTGCATGGGATCGAGATCCAAATATGTTGCGAAGACCTGTGGACTCGCCAAGTGTGTTGTCTCCCAGGAGGACAGATTAGAGACCTGACTGAACGGTTGCCTGCACTCATAAAACCCACTGACAGGTATCCCTTTCTTCTCATCCATGTGGGAACAAATGATACCGCCAAGCGGAGCTACAAAGAAATCACGTCAGACTTTGAAGCTTTGGGAAGGAAACTCAAGAACTTTGGGGCCCAGATAGTTTTCTCATCCATCCTTCCAGTACTTAGAAGAGGGATAGAAAGGGAAAGAAAAATATTCTGAGTGAATGACTGGCTACAAAGGTGGTGCTGGCGCAAGAGATTTGGATTCTGGGACCACGGGCTATACTTCCTGGAAGATGGGCTGTTGGCAAGGGACAGATTGCACCTCACAAAGGATGGGAAGAATGTATTTGGCCACAGCATGAAGAATTTAATCAGGAGGGCTTTAAACTGAATCCTTTGGGGAAGGGAGATGCAAAGTTCAGGGTAACAGTGGACGATGGCTCATGCACCGCAATGGAGAGAACAGTTCTAATAGTGCCCAATAATAGTCTTCAAACACATGTAGGAAGAAAGCCAGACTATGAAGCACATGGTCTTCAATGTCTATATACTAATGCTCAGAGTATGGGAAACAAACAGAACGAACTTGAACTCTTAATACAAGAGGGAAATTATGACTTGATAGGTATAACTGAGACTTGGTGGGATGACTCTCATAACTGGAATGTAGCAATTGAAGGATATAACTTGTTTAAAAAGAACAGGAGGAACAGAAAGGGAGGTGAGGTTGCACTGTATGTGAAAAATACATATCTCTGCACAGAAATACAGGAGGATGAGCTTGGTAGCCCCATCGAGAGCATCTGGATCAAAATAAATGGAGCAAAGAATGAAAGGAACTTGGTGGTTGGAGTCTACTACCGGCCACCCAATCAAGGAGAAGACAAGGATGAAACTTTTGAAAAGCGAATAGCCAATGTTTTAAGGAAGCATGATGTAGTAGTAATGGGGGACTTCAATTTCTCCAGTATTGGTTTGGAGACAAATTCTGCAAAACATGGCCCCTCCAGGAAATTCCTGACTTGTCTGGCAGATAATTTCCTCCTACAGAAAGTAGAGGAAGGAACTAGAGGATCGGCTATCCTTGACTTGATCCTAACCAACAGAGATGACTTAGTGGATAAAGTAGCAGTTACAGGAACTCTGGGGGAAAGCGACCATGTTATACTTGAGTGCTTGGTTCTAAGGGAAGCGAAAGCCGAGTGTAGTCAAACGCGTACCCCGGATTTTAGGAAAGCTGATTTTAATAAACTCAGAACAATGATCAGTAAGGTCCCATGGCAAGTGAGCTAGGGATGTACGAAAGTCCCTTACCTGAACCCGAAGCTTGATTTGTGGTGGGGGGGAGGCGCTCTGTCCCTCTCCCCCCAAATTCTGGCCAGGGGGGAGGCACCCTGTCCCTCCCCCCCGAAATTCTGGCTGGGGGGAGGCGCCCCGTCCCTCTGGCCGCGAATCCTCCTGTCCTGCCAGGACGCAAATGGCAGTGGCCGTAGCCGCCGCCATTTGCGTCCCTGCAGTCAGCCGTGATAGGCTATGTAAATGTTTACGTAGACTACATGTGCCAAAATAAGGAACGCAAATGGTGGCGCCCATGGTGCCACCACTTGCATAGGCGCGGGTTTTTTTCCCCCACTCAGCCGTGAAAGGCTATGTAAACATTTACGTAGCCTATCACGTGTGTTTTTCTTTAATTTTTTTAACTTGGAAATGGCAGCGGCGGCAGCCAGTCGGAAGACCGGCCGCCGCAGCCACCGCCGCCACACCGCTGCTGCACCGCCGCTGGAGCCGCCGCCACCAGGGACATTCGCACAAGGTAAGTCCCGTCCCAGGACGGGGGGGCAGACCGTTTCTCCACCAATTTTGGGGGGCCGAATGCGCTGGCATTCGGCCTCCCCGAGATTCGTGGAGAAATTCTCTGACATCCCTACAAGTGACTCTAATGAGAAAAGGAGTCCAAGATGGGTGGGAGCTTTTAGAAAAGGAAATTCTCAAGGCACAATTACAAACAATTCCAACAAGAAGAAAAGGTGGAAGACAACAGAAGAAGCCAATGTGGCTTCACAAAAAGCTTAGAGATGACCTGAAAACAAAAAAGGACACATATAGGAAGAGGAAAGAAGGCCAAGCAACAACGGAAGAGTGCAGGCAGGTAGCACAGAATTGCAGGGATGGCGTCAGGAAGGCTAAAGCTGAGAACAAGCTAAGGTTAGCAAGGGATGCTAAAAGCAACAAAAAGGCTTTCTTCAGCTATGTGCATAGTAAAAGACAGAGGAAATAAATGGTGGTTCAGCTAATAAATAAGGATGGCAAAATGATAACAGAGGACAAAGAAAAGGCAGAGGTGCTCAATTCCTACTTTGGCTCAGTCTTCTCCCAAAAGAGGGTCTATGACCCCCCTGGCAAAGGCGAAGTACAGGCTGAAGGGGCAGGATTGCAGCCTGAGATTGATAGGCATATGGTCAAGGAATACCTAATTACTGTGAATGAGTTCAAATCTCCAGGGCCAGATGAACTGCATCCTAGAGTAATAAAGGAACTGGCAGAAGAACTCTCAGAACCGCTGTCTATTCTCTTTGAGAAATCATGGAGGACGGGGGAAGTGCCAGATGACTGGAGGAGGGCTAATGTTGTCCCTATCTTCAAAAAGGGTAAAAAAGAGGAGCCTGGGAACTACAGACCAGTCAGTCTGACTCTGACATCAATCTTTGGGAAAATTCTGGAGCAGATGATAAAGCAATCCATCTGTAAGCACCATGACAACAATGCAGTGATTACTCGAAGCCAACATGGATTTGTCAAGAACAAATCCTGCCAGACTAACCTGATCTCATTTTTTGATCAAGTAACCTCCCTTGTGGACTGTGGGAATGCTGTACACATCATATACCTCGACTTCAGCAAAGCTTTCGACAAAGTGCCCCATGATATCCTGATGAGCAAACTAGCTCAAAGTGGGCTAGATGAAACAACGATCCGGTGGATCCACAGTTGGCTACAGAATCGGAATCAAAGAGTGCTTATCAATGGGACCTTCTCAAGCTGGGGAGAGGTAACGAGTGGGGTATTGCAGGGCTCAGTGCTGGGCCCAGTGCTCTTCAACATTTTTATTAATGACTTGGAGGAGGAGGTGCAGGGAATGCTGATCATATTTGCAGATGACACAAAATTGGTCGGGATAGCTAATACTTTGGAAGACAGAAACAAAATTCAAAGTGATCTTGATAGGCTGGAGCGCTGGGCAGAAAACAACAGAATGAAATTTAATAGGGATAAATGCCAAGTTCTGCACCTAGGAAAAAGAAACCAAATGCACACTTACAAGATGGGGAATACATGGCTCAACATCACTACAAGCGAGAAGGATCTTGGAATTGTTGTCTATCACAAGCTGAATATGAGCCAACAATGTGAAGTGGCTGCAAAAAAGGCAAATGCTATTTTGGGCTGCATAGAAGCATAGATTCCAAATTCCAGGAAGTACTAGTTTCCTTCTACTCAGCACTGGTTAGGCCCCATCTGGAGTACTGTGTCCAGTTCTGGGCACCACACTTTAAGAAGGATGCAGACAAACTGGAGAGGGTTCAGAGGAGGGCTACAAAGATGATCAAGGAACTGGAAACAAAGCCCTATGCAGAGAGACTGAAAGAACTGGGCATGTTTAGCCTTGAGAAGAGAAGACTGAGGGGAGATATGATAGCACTCTTCAAGTACTTGAAAGGTTGTCACAGAGAGGAAGGCCAGGATCTCTTCTCGATCATCCCAGAATGCAGGAAACGGAATAATGGGCTCAAGTGACAGGAAGCCAGATTCCAGCTGAACATCAGGAAAAACCTCCTGACTGTTAAAGCAATATGACAATGGAACCAATTCCCTAGGGAGGTGGTGGGCTCTCCCACACTGGAGGCATTCAAGACAAGGCTGGACAGCCATCTGTCAGGAGTGCTCTGAGTGACCTGGATTCCTGCACTGAGCAAGGGGTTGGACTCAATGGCCTTGTAGGTCCCTTCCAACCCTACTATTCTATGATTCTATGATCTGCAAAATGCAGATCGAACAGATTTTACAAAATCCATACATCCCTAGGAATGAGGAACTAGAGAAGGTGGTAGCCTTCCAGAACAAGTTGAATCCAAATCCCCAGGTCAGGCTTTCTACTGACCAACAATACCTCCGTGTTATCTGGGTTTAACCTCAGCTTGTTCACCCTAATTGAACCCAGGCTTCCTTAGTGATAGGTGTCAAAAATCAATACAGGTGGTTGTCACCAGCATATAGGTGACACCTTATTCCAAAGTTCTGACCAACTTCTCCCAGAGGTTTCATGTAAATATTAAATAAAACAGGGGACAAGTTTTACAGTAACCCCACAGCACCACCATCTCGACATGACCTCCCAGAAAGGACCAGAACCACTGAATGCCTACATAGGGCTATAGATACATTTGAATGTCGCAAGTCAAGTTTATCACAGCCAAAAGGTTTGCATGAAAATATGTAAGCATTTTTTGTGTGCATTTCTCATAAAAGATGCATTTTTGTATGCAATCTTGCCTAATACACACATGTTTTGCAAGCATTTTTTCTAATATAACGCATTTGAACACTAAATATATATATTTTACATGCTTTGTTTTTTAACTGGAGAACTCCGTTGCAAAATTTGGAGAAGTACAAATTTTGAAGGATATCTAAGTTTTGGTTCACATGTTGATCGGAACGTGTGACATTAGGTAAGTCCACATTTAAAAGCACACTGAATGAATTTCTCCCCCATCCCTACTTCTAACCTTAGTCATTATTGGACTAGTCATCATTTTCCATCCATGTGAAATGTGATGGATGGAAGGTGAAATGAACACTGTTGTACTCATGGTTAGTGGGCTGTGGTTGCCTTGGTGCATCATCAGTTGGATAAGCTTCCTTTAATGGTATTACAACTGTGTAGATTTCATTGAACAGCACACTGATGTTCATATTTAACCTTTTCTCTCCATCTCCAAAGACGCTTCTAATCCTAAAGTCTGTCTGAAACCATTGGTGAAAAGGAGACAGTCTCCAGCTATCGTTGTCATAATGAGATACAGGCTTTCACACAGCAACAGGGCTCCAGAAGTGGCAAATCACAAAAAAACCTGTGTGGACCATGGGGCTGGATCAAATAAATTTGATGACTATAACATGACTATGATTTAATTTTATTGATTGACTGCTAGTTTGGGTTCTCTGCATTTCTGTCTTTGCTGCTGTTTTTAGCTTGTTCTAAAGCTAAAATGTGTTTCAATGATTGGTTATTGTTTGTATGGGATGTTTATATTTTGTATGCTGCTTTGATTGACTCCTTTTTTGGAGGGGAAAAGTAGCGATAGGAGAACCAAGGATGCTTGTGTTTGCCGAGATTCTCCATAGCTCAGTTTATCTCGCTCCTGTTCTCATTTGCAACCTGTTTTTTTTCCTTCTGTTTGGATAGGAAAAGGGCACATTTTTGAATGGGAAAAGGGCACATTTTTGAATGGGAAAAGGGCACATTTTTGAATGGGAAAAGTGCACATTTTTCAAAGGTGCTCCCTCCCTCCCCCCATTGCCTAAAGTGCATATATATATATATATATATATATATATATATGAGCATTTTAAAGTACGCATTTTTAAAACTACACATTTTTCAACTGCAAGTGCAATCATAATTTTGGAAACTTACAAATGTTTGTTTTTAAAAAAAACCCACTCACATTCAGGATTGGGAGCGGGGCAACTTCGAATAATTTGCAAACTGAGTGCAGGATATACATTTCTTAAATAAATACCTTTACATTTGTGAAATTGGCCATCACAGATAAAACTTCTGTGTACCTCAAACAATTGAGTCAGTTCACACATCCAGGTATCAGTCATTGTGCAGTAATCAAATGATGAATATGCATGACCACTGACCAACTCCTCATTATGTATTTATCAGTAGCAGATCCCATGATGAATCACAGGTCTGGACAGAAGCTTATATTAAGGTTTAAATAATTTGCCTGTTTGACTATGTTCTATATTTCTGAAGATACAAAAGTTACCCGTACTGGCTTAGCGCCACTTCTCATTCAATTATTCATTTAGCAATTAATGAGACATATTGCTAGGTGGCTGACTTTTATCACTCACCATATGGAATGAAACCTTGTATCTGACGTATGTTTTACTAAAGGAGAAAGATTGGCAACCCATTGTAAGAAAAAAAAAGTATTTTTATCTAGATGATGTTTGAAAACGGAAATAATGTGACAATTCAACTGGAGAAAGACATTAGAAAAAGTAAGAATCAAAGGGGTGCTTTACTAAGGACATGAAAAAAATTCACTGGTATAAGATTCCCCTGACACTGTGAGATATGCTGGAGCCAAAGAAAAGAGGGGAAGGGAATCATCTGGATGCATACAATAACACGAATACTGTTATGTATTAAATACATAGGAAGTATGGCATCCATAGCAATTTGATTAAGCCAACTATAGAAATAAGCAGACTGCAAAGGTGGCAGAAAAGTGCGACAATAAATACATTCCATACTGCACAAATGCAAGCTAGTCCATCAATCTCTTTCCAATGTTAGCATAGTGAGGAGACACTGAAGCTTTTTACACCTCTCTCCTTCCCCAGCTACATCCAGACAACATTCCTCTTAATGTTGCATGAGATCATCTTGTATACACATTTTACAGCTTCAGCAATGAGGGAGATGAAAGAACCTTTCTCAGTCCTCAAATGCTGACTTTATTCTGTTCCCTGAATGCAACAGGTGATGGATTTACATTTTAAAAACAGAGCAGTGCCCATGAATCGTACATGTTACAGCTTCGATAATAAAGAGAGAGGAAAAGGCTTTCCCAATCCTTGAAAGCTGAATTTAAACTTTGGAGGGTGTGGGACAACTCCAAATGAAAAATGCCACATATATGTTTCAATCAAACCAAGGTAACATTCCTGCAGCTGGCTGAAATCCCCAATCACAGGGAAGATAAAGCAAAATTGCTCATAAAAAGCATCCCAGTTCATAGACCATTGGGATGAAATGTATTTAGGTCAAACAAGTTGAAGGTGTGCATTAGAGGCACCCTTGGGGGAGAGCGGCATAGTTCTCTACCTTGAAGGGAGTTGTCTCCTGACTTGTGCATTGCTCAGTGATGTAACTGGCATTTGCAAACAATAAACAGACTTCGCTTTATGTTTACCTTTTCTGGTGTCTTTGCCAGAAATAATGAAGATTATTTCAATCAAATTCAATGTGCCCCTCTCTGGAGAGGGGTGGACACAAGCTAAAGCAGGACTGAAGGGATGGCATTGCTTTCCCTCTGAGAGCTCAGCTTTGGGGTGCTTCTGGAAGGTCAGGTAGCTGCTGTGGCCAGGAGCACCTTTGCCCAGTTTCAACTGGTGTGCCAGTTGTTCCCCTTCCTGGAGAAGGCAGATCTGGCCACAGAGATCCATACCTTAATCACCTCTGGTTTGATTAGCACAACACTAGGGATGGCAGAGAAATCCACCACAGACGCCAATGAGTCCGCGGCAGAATGGACTGCTTCCTCCCGCCAACCCGCGAAGGCCAGTCAGGACGGACCCTATCTGGCGGCGGCTGGTCCGAGTCTGTCGTCTTCTTCCTGCAGCCAGGCTGCGGATGTGAATGGTGTCTGGCATAGCGCCACTGCCACACAAATGCTGACTTCATTCACCATTTGCATCCCTGCCCTTGGCCGTGATAGGCTACATAAATATTTACATAGCCTATTATGGCCAAGGGCAGGGGCGCAAATGGCATCCGCTAGGCCATTTGCGTCCCTGCCCTTGGCCATGATAGGCTACGTAAATATTTACGTAGCCTATCATGGCCAAGGGCAGGGACACAAATGGTGAATGAAGTCAGCATTTGTGTGGCAGTGGCCAGATGTCCGGCTGCGGACGGGCCCGGCCGGCGGCTCTGCGGACTCACCGGGGAGCGGAGCTGGCCGGGGAGGATTCTGGGGGGAGGGACGGATCGCCTTCCCCGCCACAGATCCCTTCAGTGGACAGGTAAGTAGGTTTCGTACACCCCTACACAATACATTCTACATGGGGTTGCCCTTGAGGCGTATTCAGAAACTGCAGCTGGTGCAAAATACAGCAGTCGGATTGTTTTCTGGCATAACTTTTGTTGACCATATTATACCGGTCTTGTATCAGTTTGTTTCTGGGCCTAACTGAAGGTGCTGGTCCTTACCTATAAAGCCCTAACAGGTTTGGGGCCATGAGATCTGAAGGATGACCTCCTCCTATATGAGCCTGCCTGTAGTTTACAATCTGCTTTAGAGTCTCTATGTCCCACCAACAAGAGAGGCTAGGTTGGTGGTAACACAGGACAGACCCTTCTCTGTGGTGGCACCTGGTTTGGAGAATTCTCTCCTTAAGGAGCTTAGACTGGCCCTGCCTTCGTTTAGTTTTATGTGGGCTTTTAAAACTTCTTTTTGTTCTGCTTGGCTTTCGAGCAGTTTTAAAGGTTATTAGCTCCACTCTGCTTTTACAAGCTTGTTTCCTGATCCCATTCTTTTCGCTGTGTGTTATATTTTAAAGTTTCTAAATTGTTTTCAAGTTTTAAATTGTAAGTCAGCTTGGGGGCCCTTTGAGGGCCAAAAGGCAACTCAGAAATAATTTTAAAAATAAGTTAATACAGATGATCAGGGTTTAAAAAGCCATTGGATTGACTTTGTCTTGATGCTCACAGGGCCTTCCCCTGTTGCTTCCACCTCCTTCCACATCACAGGTACGAAAGCAATTGGCCAGGGGACACACTGCATCTTTTCCTTTTCATTTCTTCCTTTTTCTTTCCTTCCATTTATTCCTGTCTTTTCTTCCACTTCCTTCTTTCTTTTTCTTCCATTCCTTTTCTCTGATTCCTTCCTTCCCTCTCTCTATGAAAGAGGAGGAGGCCTGAGTGGGAATCTGTGATGCATTCTGCCTCTTCCTCCTCCACAGAATAGTGGCAGTGACAGGAGAGAGCAGCAATGTCAATAGGCAATATTAGCTCCTGGAAGCTGGCTGGGCCATGCTTCAACTTCATAGAATCATAGAATAGCAGGGTTGGAAGGGGCCTACAAGGCCATCAAGTCCAACCCCCTGCTCAGTGCAGGAATCCAAGTCAGAGCATGACAGATGGCTGTCCAGCCTCATCTTGAACACCTCCAGTGTGGGAGAGCCCACCACCTCCCTAGATAACTAGTTCCATTCAGTGGAGCAACTTCACTGCAACTTCAGTGCAGCGTGGAGCATTCTCTGAGTTGTACTGAAGTGCTGCCCAGCACTGCCACGTTCCAGGGGCTGCCGCCACTGCTCATTGCCATTGTTGTGTTCTCCTTACACTGCAGCTGTGATTTGGCGGGAGGTGGGGGGTGGGATGGCTGGCAATGGCTGCTCCAAACAGCCAGAAGGTGGCCTTCTTTCTCTCCAGCAGCACTGAATGGCTATGGTCAGTGGCCCAACAGGCAGGTAGGCAAGTGGCAATTTGGTGGAACAGCAGGCAGCTGGCGGGGGGCGGGGGGAGTAGTCTCTCGGTGGCAGTAGCAAATTTGGGCCACTGTTTGGGCGGGGGAAGGGTGACCTATGGTTCGAGCACAGCAGTGAGTGACTGGGGGAGGGGACAACAAGCGGTGACCTGGTGGCAGCAGCAAGGGGCGGTCCAACAGTGGGAGAATGAGTGCAGTCCAAGTAGCAATGGCAGCAGGGGAGGGTGGGCTCAGTCCCCTAGTCCACCACCTGAGCCAAAGCAGCTCAACTTGCCTCATGGAAGGGTCATTCCTGTGTGTCTGGTAACAGCTGCATGAGAAGCAGCCATGTGATTCACCTGGTCCCGGGAGCCCTGGTTACGGCTCGTACCTGTGCACCTGCTGGCTCTAAGCAACTGCTTCAGTTTGTTTGTTTCTGTGTTTGTTTTAGTAAGGTTGACCCTGCAGGGTGCGAGCCTTTCTCACTCTGGGTCAGTTTACACACTTCAAAGAATCATAAGGTAAAGCTTTTCCTGAACTTTTCCATTTTCCATTTCATCCTGCATGTGATGATGTGGGGAATTAAAATGTTCAATGTTCTGCTCTAAAATACTTTATTGTATATAGAAAACATTGTACAGCGAGGATAAAGGTTCGACCTAAGCCCTATTGAGGCCTGGCTGAAAGTGGGTAGTCTCACCATATGAGCAGGAATGGGGCTGCGTCAAGTAGCCCCACTCCCGATGTCACATCACAGTGAAGCCTCCTCCCATAGGCTTCCACATGTACAGTGCAAATGGCTACAGCTGTATGTGCATCGGCTTCCACACGATTCAGAACCCTGCACAATCAGGGTCATGAGTCTATGTGTATACGAATATATATGCAAAGGCCTCTCTGCTGCTGGTGTCCATGCTGTATGCATGGACCCCTGTGGGTGGGGTTATGATACGATATAACATCGGGGGCAAGGCTATTCAGTGCAGCCCTGCTCCTGCTCACATGATGAGTCTACTTACTTGTATTCAGGTCTGAATAAGGCTTTAGTCTTCTCTCTGAATGATAATTTATGTGCAAGGAGTATACCTCTCTCACACACACACACACACACACACACTCACTACCTAAAGCCTGAAGTAGTACAGACGAGAAAAGCCTTATTATTATGTGGTTCTGGTAGCTGACAAACCAGTCCTCAGTTCTTTTTAGACTGCCATGGAAAATAACAAGAGTGAACTTAAAACAGGGCTAAATCTTTCCTTTTTAAAATAAGGAATGTTTTAAATGCACATTGTTTTATATTTTAATTATTTTCTTACAGAGGAAGGATAAGGATCACTATACTAGTTTTTATATATCATTGAGATGTTTTCAAGTGTTTCTAGGAAGTAAGTAAGAGTAGCTGTTAGTCTGGTTCTCAACAATATCACTAAGGCAAATAAATGGATTTACAGAAGGCATTTAGCCAAATAATTTTTGGATGCATTTATTCAATGCTAATAAAGAAATGCTTATACAAGGAAAGCTTGTTTTCAAAAAGAGACCCTAGTAATATTTTTAACAGCTTGGCTATAGAACAAAACTATTATTTGGAGAACTGGAGTGTCACACATTTCCAGCGCACTGGAAATGTAATTGTAGAACTAATCTAACGACAGAATTCTCCAACAGATGTGACATTTTAGAGGGCTAATTTAATTTGATAAATATCCCCTGAAAATGTAATTTTAAGATGTGAGCATTTTTCCCTGCTGTATTTAGCAACAGATTGAGACAACTAAGGTTACTGAAGCTTACGTAAAACATGTTTCTAGTGGAAACTCATTCACATTCTGCATAAAATAGTAATAAAGAGAAACTGATGCGTCTGGAATGGATAAATGTATGTCTTCCATTCTCTTTCTTCTTTCAGCACTGCTGTTGCACTTAAAAATGAGTGGGGTGTGTGTGTGCGAGTGTGTATGTTTTTCCAGTACCGAACAGCAGCAAATGCTTTCAGTCTGTCAGCTTGGTGTTACTGCTAATGAGAAGTAATGAGATTTAAACCTGGATATATTGTCAGTATAACTTTCCTTATAAAAGCTTTCCTTTATACGAATAACAAAGGAACATATAAAAGGAAAGCTTTTATAAGAAAAGTTATGCTTACATCCCAGTTTAAAAAGGACATCATTTTTTAAAAAACATTTTTTTGAAAGTTTACTTAGAATATTCTTGAAAAACATGCCCCATTGCCCTATATATTAGTTAGTAATGGCTGTTCTCCATATGAGCAAATGGAAACACACCAAGAGAGACAAGGCTGGAAATAATGTAGGACTTCCATTCAGTAGCACAACTATGCACAAAAAAAGCAATACTGGCCACACACTTTAAAAGCTGTCATATCCAGATGTCCCCAATGTCTTTAAGATGTAATGCATCTCTAATTTGTACTGATTAAATCAAGGGTAGGGAACCTCAGGCCTAGGGGCCAAGTCTGGTCTCCTTGGAATCCTAATATGGCTGCCCGGGGTTCCCCATATGACCATGCCCCCTTTCTCCAACCACCAATCATTTGGTCATTTCCAAGTGTTTCTGCAGTCCCCACCCCCTTCTCAAAGGTTGAAATGCCTCTCCTAAGGCTTAGTTTCTGGCAGTAAGAGCTTTAGGCTACAATATGTTGGTATTTTCTTTGTATTTGGCCCCACCTGCCAGTGTCAAATTTTGAAATTTGGGGTATGCAAATTAGAATTTTATACCAGAAAATCATTTTAGTAATACAGTGCCTAAGCTGTCTCAGTGAGGTTATTTCAAAAGGGCATTAGGCCTAACTTCATATATAAAACATGTCTAGTGTGGTCACTGGCAGAGCAATCCTATGCAAGTTTACTCAAAAGTAAGTCCCACTGAGTTCAATAGGGCTGCTTATTCCCAAGTACGTGTGGATAGGATTGCAGCCTAAGGGACTGAAATGGAAAAACAAAACAAAAACATGATGTACATAGTCCAAGTAACGTCTTGCTATGTAATCTAGGTAACCTCTTAGGCAAGCTACTGCAGCATTAGGTGATCTTAGGAAGCTTCTGCAGCAAAGCTTCAGCCTCCTTCTGTAATATGAGGATAATAATATCATTACAGACCTACTCTACAAACCTGTGGCAAAGATTACAGACCTAGAGTATATAAGAGCATTAAAGCACTCTTCATATTCTTAGTATTGTTATTATAATAAGAGTTTGTGCCTCTAATGTTCAGCTCATATCTTAATGTGGGGACAGTTGATCTTGCCAGATAAAGAAAATGAGACAAAATAGAAAACACTGTTGGAAGTCTTTTATGGTCTTTGCTGCTCATCACAATGACGTGGTCACATTGGTGATCAAACTGACGTTTATCCTCGCTCGCTAACCCTGACCAGTCAAAGAACAAGATAAACCCCTTCAAGAGCAGGGATTCATGTCTGCTTTTATGGTTGATTCTAAAGTATGCAATGCAGGGGTAGGCAACAGTTTTGGGCCAGGGGCACATTTAGCAATTTGATCAACTGTCCTGGGTACCACCACAAAATGGCTGCCATGGGAGGCATGACAAAGGACAAATACCTTGCCCAAAAGACCATGGACAAGACAGAGGTGGGCTCTGAGCCCCGACACACTTAACAGCTCCTTTGAACCCATAGTTTTCAGCACCAGCTGAAACTTGTGTCACAGCAATCCCAGTTGCTGATAAGAAAATGTGTTAATAATAAAATAAAGTAAGTGGGAGGGGTAGTACACCTTGGTGGGCATTGAGAAAGGTGTCCGTGGTGCATTGATGTCCACAGACACCACATTGCCTAACACTATTGTAATCTGTGGAGTTAAACAGTATAAGAATGAGATTGGGTAGTTTATTGAAACAGACATAAGCATTAAATTATTTGCATCAGATGCAAGCATCAAATTTGATGCTTACAGATGTAAGCATCAAATTATTGAAACTAGAATGAAATCTATGTTTCATTTATTATTGTCTTAGAATAGAGGGATGTTTTATTTTTATGTTTAATTTTAAGGCTCTGCTATCAAGGAATATATCTCTATATATGTATCTATAGTTTTATATAGATAAAAGCCCATGTTGAAATCATTTGTACTTTGCAGCTTTGGTAACCATCATCTCATTTGTAAAATTCTTGCCATTTACAGGCCACTTAAAGTCTTCCTGGGACTTACAGGTCCCAGGAAGTAACCACACAATCATTCAAATTAAATAAAGGTCTCGCTGAAGATCAAGGTTTAAAATCTGATGCAAATAATTTGATGCTTATGTCTAGATGGCCATAGGATTTTTTGGTTTCTGGGAACTGAGCTCAGAGCCAGCACTCTGAGGTCAGTTCCCAGAAATCCAACTCCCCGCCCCTTTCCCCACTGCCTCGTAGGAGGCACAGGTTGTCCCCAGCTCCGCGCTTGGAAGAGCAAAGTGGAGCAGCCGAAAAGGGGGTGTTCCAGGAGGCAGGGTGGGGCCCATGGAAGCACTAGTATGATACTTACTATGTGCCATCTGGCCTCCACCCTCCTGCCTGAGGTGCCCCAGATAGACACCCCTCTGTGCTCCACCCATCCTGCATTGGATAATCAGCAACCTCTGAGTTCAGAGGCAGCCAACTATTCCCATAGGACTGTGCCCTCCATGAGACATGGGCTGTATCCCACAGTGTTTTTGGCTTTCATTTGTAATATCTCAATTTCCTATTCTAATATCTAACTGGCAGAACACAGGCAATTTTTGTATGACTGTGAAAATCTCATTTTTAGGATGCTTGAATGATTTTTCAATTGAAAATAAGCTCTTTCTATTGCTTTTTTGTGATTACAGTTATATTTGAAAGTAGGCTGTCCATTTCATGGACTAGGAAAATTTGAGTTGCCGAAAATTATTTTTATTTTTACGGAAGTCTAGCTAGTGTTGCAATAGGCACACGGTTTGTGAATTAACTGTTTAACCCTCCATTGACAGAAAAAATGATGCACCAATCCAGTATCAGACTCAAATGTACCCCAAGAAATCCATACAAATAAAATACCTGGTGGAAGTTATTACTTGCATCACACCATTTACAAGTTTTAAAAAATCATGCCTTTATTGAGAACTTCCCTTTTCCAATTAAAAAAAAATATATAGTTGCACATAAGTCATTGGGGTCAATAACACCCCATATCATTGCTGCGATTTTCTGTCATTGTGTCAACCACAGAAATTACACCTGTTTAAAACAACAACAAAAGCCACCATTGGCCATCATGTATTTTTATATTTACTCTAAGTGACAAAGGTCCGTCTAATCAAAGCTATGGTTTTCCCAGTAGTAATGTATGGCTGTGAGAGCTGGACTATAAGGAAGGCTGAGCGCTGAAGAATTGATGCTTTCGAACTGTGGTGCTGGAGAAGACTCTTACGAGTCCCCTGGACTGCAAGGAGGTCAAATCAGTCAATCCTAAAGGAAATCAACCCTGAGTGCTCATTGGAAGGACAGATACTGAAGCTGAAGCTGAAATATTTTGGCCACCTAATGAGAAGAGAAAACTCTCTGGAAAAGACCCTGATGCTGGGAAAGACTGAAGGCAAAAGGAGAAGGGGATGACAGAGGCTAGATAGCATCACTGATGCAATGAATATGAACTTGAGCACCCTCCGGGAGAGAGCACAGGACAGGAAGGCCTGGCGTGCTATGGTCTATGGGGTCACGAAGAGTCAGACACGACTGAACGACTGAACAACAACAACAACAAGCTGCTCAGAGAACGTTCTGTTAGAGGATGGCATACAAATGTCTTTAATAAGTAAATAATAAATAAATGTGTTTGGAAGTGTATGTGGAGACCCGCACAGGTGTTTACATGACCTGTAGTCTTATTATAATCTAAGTCTAAGATAGCTGTATCTTTAAGCATTGAAGAAAGGAGATTCACAGTCATTTTTTTGATACACATAATTGAGGCTGCAATCCTGTAGCCCATGGGAGAGCATCCCAGGGACCATAGGACAGATTAGCTCTCCGGGCTCCCCCTCTGTGGGCAGAGACAGCGAGACAGAGACAGAGACAGGGAGGGGAGATCTGACCTTAAATGCCCCTTCCTATCCCCTGTGTGGAAACTCTGAGGCCCTGGCCTTTATGACATCTGAACTCCAACATTGGAAGATACAAAAATGGGGCCAATCAGGGGGATGTCATGGGTGAATCAGTAGAGGCACTAACTGTTAATCAACTGTGATTACTATATGGTACTAAGCACTGTGAAAAGTTTCACAGCTGGGGCCTAGCTGACCCCAAAATCTGGATTAGTAGGTTTTGCACTATAATGAAAAGAACAGGTTTTTTCCTGGAGTGATGCCACAGCTCAGTAACAGCTGTGATTGAATTAGCAAGATGATGCCACTCCAGGAAGCATTCCCAGTGTTTATCTACACTCATGCTCTTCTAATCCAATGGCCCATCTCAAGTCTGACTGTACTGTGGAGTAGACCATTGCCTTGTTATCAAAGGCATCTATTGGTTAAGCTTGGAGGTGCCTCACCAAGTTCCTCTTCCATCTACACACTTCATTTTAACAGCCCACCAGGGAAATATCTTTTTTTTTTTTTTCAGTTCAGGGGTAGGGGCAGAAGCGGTTGGTATCATCAGGCTCCTTCTGAGGCCATGTGCAGGGGGGACCCCACACCAAGTGCGAGATGTCCTGGCCCCAGCTGCTCCTATTCTTCACCATTGCCGGCTGATTGTTTCATCCTCTCCCTCTGGCCTAGGGGGAGAGAGTGGATGAGCAAGGAAGAAGTCATGGGGAGGAGAGCAAGGAGTAGCAGCCACTGCCTGCTCACACACTTCCCTCCCTCTGTTCCAAGCCAGAGGGAAAGTGAAGGGCTACTGCTCCTCCTCTTCCCTGATGTCATTGCAACTTGCTCCTCTGCTAACCTGCTCCCTTAGGAGACAGTGAGTAAGAGGTCATGGGAGCAACATGGAGAAGCAGTGACTTGCTCACTCACAAGCTTTCTTACTCCGGAGTCCGGCCCCGAGGTAGAGAGCAAGACTGAGCAGGTGTCAAAAATGAGCATGACAAGGCGGACAGCAGTAGCGGCTACTCTTTTGCTTTTGCCCAAAAGGAGAGAGCAAGCAAACAGGCAGGAACATATGGAATGGTCACACTGGAAGATGATTGATTGCTGACAGCATCTTGACCGAACACTGGAATCAGAACTCGGTGGAGAACTACACAGTGATTCTCTACAGTGCTGGAATGTACCCCCCAACATGAAGCCTTTCTCCCCATGTATCAAGACTAGTCCTTTCGCTAACCCTTAAACAGGAATAGGAATAACACGAGTTGGCTACCCCCACTACTACAGCATCAGAGGAAACTGCTATTAGTGTTGGATGAGGAGACCTTTGGCCTGAAAATACTGTAACCTTACAGACACTGTAATCTTTTATTTGCTGTTTGTTTTTAGGTTTTGTTCAGCTATATTATTATTATTATTATTATTATTATTATTATTATTATTTCTTAGTTGCCTTTCTCAAAAAAGATGTATGGTGACTTACAACAAAATCAGGACATATAAAAATTAAAAGTTAAAACAAGGCATTGAGGCATTCTATAAATGAGCATTATTAAAATATTTTTTGTAAGTAGTATATTGTATGGGTACTTCTGATATTTCTGATGTGCGGTAAGCCAGTAATCAGATGGTTTATCTGACCTAAATAACCTTCACCACCACCATTTCTCTGTCCTGTTTTATCCACCATTTTGTGTTCATTGGAGTCAGATTTAATGAAATTGACACCAGGAGCCCCATGATGAGTCCATGTGATGAGCTAATATGATTGGCTCTATCACAACCTTTAACTTTCACAACATTGACCCCACATGGCTAATCTGGTCATGCCTGCCCCCCAACCTCACAGTAGGATAATGTTACACCAGTTTTTTAACATATGAATTTAAGTATCTTAAAGTAAAGTATCATATGATTTAAGTCATGGGCAATTTGGGCTTGAGCAAAAATATATTCCTCTTTTTATCCCTATTTTAATAAGCTGCTCACCAGCCTCAATAGAGAAATATATTCATAATCATTATTATTCCTGACATGAATCTTTTTGAAACTTTTTTTTTTATTATTCAAATGGCGGCATGGTAGCACATAAGCCATGAATAATCTCTGCTGAGCAGCCATGTGCTTTACAGTCCTTGGAATTTTTGCAAAAGTGGACTTAAATCTCTCTGGGAATGATAGGAACTGTATGCTATAAATTCCTCTAATGCTGGAACTATAAATTTTACTTTATGAAGCCTACTCCTTTGCTTTACAGCTGACTCTCGCTCTGCTCTTTCTTTACAGTTTTCAAATATTACTTGCATCAAGAAGAAGGTGAAAGACTTTGATGCTGCCTTAATACACACAACAGCTGAAAATCACTTCAAACACAGGGTTATCAAAAAGGGTTTGAGAGGAGCCATGGCTCAGCTGATAATAAAACACAGCCTACCCCAAGGATGCAAATTATGAGCAGAATGAAGAGGGAACTTCTAAGAAACAAATTTGAATTATGTCATTCATCTATATATAGATAAAAGCCATTTTCCAATATTCTCTTAGATTTCCTCCACATACTCTCACATAACCAAGACAGAACCCAGTGCAGGAAATGTTTCTTTGTTTGTTTCCCCCCCACCCCCATAAGGCTCCCCTTGAGTCTTAGGGATGGAGGAGAAATTTGTTCAGTTCACAACTTACCTAACTAATTACTAGGAATAGCGTGGGTTCCTGACTGGGTCCAGGAGTTCGTCAGATATCTCCCCCTCTCACCCCCCCGAATCCAGCTCAACAAGCTACGACCCCTGCCCGCCAAGTGACCCGTCCACTCACACCCAGGAACTGTCCATCCTCCTTTCAAGCTGCCATCGTTTACACAAGATGTTTACACAATATTTTTGTACATTTGCTGCTGTGCGCAACAGCATCCATAAAGGGCCATTTCCACAACACTACAGGCCTCTAATATTGTGGAGATGGCCCTTTATGGCCACTGTTGTGTGCAACAGTAAATATATGAAAATGTAGAGCCCCATTCTGAGTAAAAGATGGCGGCTCACATGGAGGAGTGGGAAACTGCAGCGTGCTCCCAGACAGCTCTCCAAGCCGTCCAGGGGCTCACGCAGCCTCGCTCATGTGGGCGAGCGGTGGCAGCGGCTGCTCAGGCATCTGCCAAGCATGGACTCTGGTGAGTCTATCCATCCCTACTCATTACCTAACCAGTATGCAAACTGAATCTCAGTTATCCTTCGAAATACACACTTCTCCGATTTTTGCAATGGAGTTCTCCAATCAAAAAATGCATATAGAAATGCATATATTTGGGAAATTAACGTTAAGAAAATTGCTTGCAAAAAATGTGTATGTTAGACAAAAATGCATAAAAAATGCATGTATTAGGAGAAATGTGCACCAAAATGGTTATTATTTTCCATATGAACATTAAAAAAAATCTCAACATTTGGGATGAACTGAATTTATGACAGGAAAAACAAGGAATTGAAAAAATACTGAAATGAATAGATTTGCCCATCCCTAGTTCTGAGGGACAATGTAAACAGGGACAATGATCCGTGAGAGCAGTCAGGTGGGTGATCATACATGAGAGGGCCTTCTCTGCAGTGGCCACACACCTTTGGAACAAGCTGCCATTGGAGGTACGCCATGCTCTGTCATTACAGACTTTCAAGAAGGCCTTGAAAACGTATTATTTTACCTTGGCCTTCTCTTGATATGCCTGCTATTGTTGCTGTTACTGCTGTTTACACTGTTGCTGGTTTTAGCCATTTTTATTGTTGTTTTGTTATTGTTTTTATGTTTTTATCACTTTTAATATTTTAACTGTTTTTATGCATTCTATTGCTGTAGGCCGCCTTGGGCAGGCTTCTGCCCTGAAAGCCAATCAATCAATCAATCAATAGGCTGTAATCTGAGCCACAGTTGTGCCAAGGGGCAGAGCAAGGTGGGTAAAGAGTCACCATCAGTTACACCAGGAATCCACATTTAACCTGAGTACTAGATTGAGTACCTGTGATCCATAGGATGTTAAGAGGATATATAATGATAAAAGGTTACTAGGTGGGTATAGTGCTGTTTCATATTCTCTGCTAAATACTAAACTCAAAGTCAATGCCCTCTTTTGTATTAGTATTTGCAGGTTTGACATGTTCTTGTCTCCAAACTACAAGGAGTAAACCAATTAAGAGATCTGACTAAGATGAAGCAGATCGTAAGAGTGTGCCTTTGTGAATAAAGGGTTGTAACCAAAATGCATAAATAGGCTACGTTTAAGTTTTGGAAATGTCAGGTAAATCATGCCATTTTTATGCATATGTGCTGTTATTTCCCCTTTGTTAAAGAATGTCACCCCCCCCCCCCGCAAGTGTCAAATATTATCTTTGTAGTAACTGGGATTAAGTTGACAAATGAAGCTTTTGTGATTTTACTGAATTCTTTGAAAAACTGTCATATGCAAGGCTCTTATAGAAAATGTATTAGTGACAGCAAAGATTGTGACTGTAAAAACTCTGGAAATCTAATGGATATGTTACAGAGTGGCTCAGGGAAGCGCTTTAATTAATGTGGCAGAAATGGACAAGTTAACGGGATTAATATGGCTGTGTGACATGGGAATGAATTCAATGAAATCACGAAAGCTTCATTTGTCAATAAGGTTCATTTGCAAAGTTGGGCTCCTGTGTCGTACAGCAGCCTCCTTCCCAGCTCCGTCCTTCCACGGCTGGACAGCCGCAATCGGCTGTGTAGCCAAAAAAGCAGGGCAGGGGAAGCAGAGAAGGAACGATCCCCTCCATGCTTCTCCTGCCCTGCTTTGGATAGGCGGTTGCCTCTGAGTTCGGAGGCGGCTGCCCATCTGGATAGGATTGCTCCCTTAGTTTTATAATGGAATAAACATCCCCTATCTGTCTAGAAAATGTGCAGTTTAAATATACTGATGATAGTGGTGGTGATGATGATAATGATGATAGCCATTTTTGCTAAACCTGAATTTGCTGTGAGACAATTCCATGTTATCCACGAGACACTCCCTTTTCCATAAAGAGGGAGTGAATACTTGATTGGCCCAAACAAATTACTTTTCCCAATCTGAAAGGCACTGACTGGTGCCTGATCTGTGGGTATAACTAGGTCAGGCTACAGTGCCGGCAACATGTCCATCGTATTGCATTGTGGGGAAATGAAAAGAAAGGCTGTGCTGGTGAGTCCAGTTGTGCGGGCTCTGTGCTCTCTTGCCAGTGCTGCTGCCAGCAGGCAGTCTGTGGGGCAAGCCGGCAACAGTGGCCAGCTCACCGTCAGGCCATTTTACTATTCCCCCAGTGCAGGCAGTGCATTGCAGACAAATTACAGCATGGGCCATGTTGGCAAGTCCAGCGCGTTGAGCTAAGTGTTCCTGTCAGTACCGAGCATGGGTGCTCCAACACATTTTCCTTTTCTCACCCAAGGCAGCAGCAGCAGCCCAAGACAAATCTGCTGCTCCTGCCCTTTCTCTGCTCTCTCTCCTCCCCCTCTGATCAGCTGTCTTGCAGAGAAAGCAACAATAGCAAAATCACCATTTTCTACTCCATTTCCCCAGCAGGGTTGCCAGTGTATGGAAGCAGCTCATAATCCACCTTTGCAAAACAGCCTGGAAGACAGAAGGAAGGAAGGCACCTCTTTTTGACTTTAAGGTCCCCATTTCTTTAGACATGGAAGCAGAGTGATACGGACTCATGTCATGTGAGCTGTGTTCCCTTTCTGGAAACACTTGATTAAGTGTGGGTACACACCTAACGATTTGATTTGCCATGTTTGACTCCTGAGTTAGTGAGATTCTATCCTTGGATGTGGATGGGAGCAGAAGTAGGCTTCTCCACTGATTCCCATGGCTGTGTAGCTATTTTCCTATTGTGACTAGGGATGTGTGGATTAGGAAAACTTGAGCTTAAGAGGTTCTCCCAATTCCACTTCAAAGCTTTTCTTGACCTGTGTCCATATCAGATTGCAAGCTGTTTTTCTTTGCACATGAACATTTCATGCACTTTCGTGCACATTTCCCCAAACATATGCATCAGTTGTGCGCCTTTTCAAATGCATGCATTTTTCCCATTAATTAAAGTGTCCTTGTGTGCATTTTTGAAAAGTACACACTAGTACCCCTTTATTATCATCTGTCCTCTTAATTTCCTATGGATCACAGTTACTCAATCTAATATTCAGGTTAAATGTATACATCCCCAGTTGTAACTTTCTATTGGCAGGTGACGTAGAACCTCGTCCTAGGTTAAGATAAGATCTCAACTAAGCTGCCCAGTCCAATGCTCCCACCCTGACCCCTCCTCTTCTTGGCTTTTATTATGTATTTAAAGAGTTTCTAGACCCTTCACCTACAAAGGTGTGTTCTTTGGTAGCGTGCAATGATAAAATAAACATCGGCAATATAATAAAACACAGTAAACATCAAGCCATGCAGCTGAGAGGGATAAAACAACAACTCATCAACCAGCTAAGAACCATGCAAACATAATTAAGCTGTAAACAAATTAAAATGCCTGGGATATTTTAAAAAAATAACCTGGTGCCTAAGAGTACAGCATTTTAATTCTGAGTACTTACATGCTGAATGTTATGACATTTTAATGATATCGGTGCATAGGATTTGAAGGTGCTTTGACATAAAGGATTTAATAGCAATCATATCCTCATCCAGCCGGCATAATTCAAGGACAGGATGGTGCTGTTAGCTCCTCGGGTGCCGTCCTTGAAGAAATAGTAGTTCATGTGCATCTGTATCTATTCAACATCTTCCGCTGGTGCAAAAAAATAATTTAACTGCTCTGCCGTCTCTCTATCCTCCTTAAGTAAACCTTCCGCACAGTTATTTATCATATGTAGAAATACTGTCAGTTTGTACATTCACCCAGTCAATGTTAGGATTTTTTAAGTCTTCCATTATCCCAACCTTGTCTCTTTAGACCATTTCCCTGATTCCTTTCTTTTTGATTGGTGGTGGTGGTGTGTGATAGTATATCTCCTGCACTTTGGGGGAACTGGCATTTCCAGCCACAGTGCAGTTGTATTTGTTTCTATGCTAGTTTATTGCCCTCTCTGCCTTCTTTGACATATACAGCGACACCACCCCAGTACCCCTTCCATTCCGGCTTGGCACCAGCACTCTGCATAC
The DNA here is from genome assembly GCF_057233095.1 of Heloderma suspectum. Classification (NCBI taxonomy): domain Eukaryota; kingdom Metazoa; phylum Chordata; class Lepidosauria; order Squamata; family Helodermatidae; genus Heloderma; species Heloderma suspectum. Next base: position 151,886,402 of record NC_139460.1, on the reverse strand, counting down.
ACAGGCAAGTGCTGGCCCAGTACTGCTACCATTGGGCTGCCACCAATGTTTTTGAGTGGTGGCAGTATCTGCTGCACCACCACCCCTACTGTACATATGTCCATTGGGGAATGGCCAGCATAACTAAAGTTTCCGCAACCCCGCTCTAGGACTTCCAACTGGCTCAGCTCAGCTGTCAATCTGCCTCCACACCACCTGTGACCCTTTTTAGAATTATAATTGATGCCTCCAAATGGTACAATGTTTTGAAGCAAATGCCAAACCAAAGCATCTTGCTTTATAAGAAAGAAGAGCTTTTATGGTAGTGTCATTATCATTGCTAGCTTTGCATGGATGTCTGCTCTTTAAAAAGATGTCTTTGAAGACCAGTGACTTTCCTGAACAATAAAGGATTTGAAAGGCATATCCTGATATTCTTCAGTACAACTGGAAAGCTCGGTGTATTCGGGGAATTCATAACAACACAAATCCACTTAATTAATACTGAATTACAGTGAAAATCCTATGAAACTACATATGACATTCACATTAATACCAAATGAATTCATCAAGAATAATGTTATCACAAGGAACACTAAGGGGATTAATAATAGCTAGACAATTATATAGAGCTGCTGTTGAAGCCACCATAACGAAGTGATTTCAACTGAGCTGTAAAAGTGAACCACAGCAAGTGCGTTGATTTCATGCTGAGAAGGGAAAGTTTGGATAAATTGATTTTTCATACATGACCTTGTGAGTTGGAATACAGATCCTAATGTATGTATATCAACCTTCTCCTGTAACCTCCATGTTCAGAAGCAGTATATCTCTGATTGCCAGTTTATGGGGACAAACTTCAGAGGATATCTATCAGAGTTGTGTTCTTTTCATCAGGAAGATCTGACAGGCCACTAGAAGCAGAATGCTCGTCATGACAGACCTTTGTTTTGATTTATTCTTGTGCAGCAATATCTTCAAGAAGAATCATATAAGGGTTGGTGCATGTGAAATAATTGGATATAGACAACCATTTTACTAAGAGGCAAGTTATCATTTGAATGTAACACCTTGATAAACCACACATCTGCACCCAATTGGGAAACTGGGGAAGAGGACTTGTAACAAATTTTCCTTATCACTTAGCAGGACTTCATAGATGACTGCTTTATCACATGGCTACATGTGCATTAATTTACTTCCTACACAAAAATGGAGGTGAATTTTCACTCAGGAGAAACTGCTCACTTCAGGAGGGAAGTCAAATAATTGACTTTTTTTTTGTCTCTGTTGCGTTTAGAATAAGTTGTAGTCTCCCAAGCCCAAGACCCTATTGATACCACACTGGTTTCTCTCTCTCTCTCTCTCTCTCTCTCTCTGATACTTTCCTTTACTACTGAGTAGAATGCCTGAAAGTCATATATAATATGGAAGCTGGTCATGCAGAGTGGGGTGAAAACCCAATGAGGGGGGCAGCTTTTCCTTTTTCAAGTACAAAAATGTCTAAAGCTCACTCCTGATAGCATGGCAGCTCTCTCTGGCTGGTAAAAGCCACAGGTCCATGACAGGTAGCCACTAAATGAATAGAGAAAACCTCCAGGCAGTTTGTCAAGGGATGCTCAAGGATTTTGTTTGGGCTGCATTTTGAAGTGAACTGACTTGATCTACACTTGCCAGATGATTATGCAGATTGGAATGCTGCTATTCCTCCATTTTTGCATTTCTGTGAACTTTGTGATGCAGTTCTGTGTCACAAAAAGATACCAAAATGCATATAAAAGGCATATTTTAGGATAAAAGGCATATAAAAGTTCATATTGGGGGGGGGGGTTAAAGTGAATGAGAATTTTTCTCCATTTTTTAAAAATTCTCACATCAATCTGGAAATGGAATGGAATGGACTTATGAATAAGTCCAGTAATAGACTGGTCCATCCCTTTGTCATAAGTGGAGGTAGCTGTTGTTGTTTTACAGGCCATGAAATTAAATGGAATCTCCATGTACAGGGATAAAATAACTCTGAATACCAAATACTGGTGTCAAACAACAGGGGAAAGCCCCTTACTTTCATGGCCTGACTGAGAGTGACTAGGGTTTTGACTGGGAAGTGTTGGAAAAGGAATGCCGGGCTACCTGAGCCTTGTTGCTCTGGACTACCAGGCAGTTCTTAAGTTCTTAGCAACCCTGTGATTGCACACTTGAAATCTTGATTCAGTAAATTAAGTCCTCAGAAAACTTTAAGGGGAACAACCTGTGTTTAGACAACAAGGAGTAGATTGCAATTTCAATATATCCTTTGGACACCTGACTTAACCATCGGGCATCCAATTGTTCCATTTTGGCATTGAACTGTGTGGGCCTTCTGCTAACTTGGCAGTACTATGGGATTGAGATTCAGAGACAGCTGATGACATTTTAGTGCCCGAGGCAGAAAATACAAATAGCATCCCTGTGGCCATAAAAAAATAAATAAATAGTAACACGTTAAGTAATTCACAGGTTTCTGCTCTTTAATGGTATCCCATCACCTTCCACTTGAGGCAAGCTGCTTCTTCCGGCCTAATGGCCACAGTGGCTAGTGAAGTGGTCCTCTGGTGGGAACCACCCATTGCAGGTGATTGAGGGAGGGGAAGAGCATGCCTTCAGGAGGCAGCAGTGAAGACAAGGGGAATCTCTACCCTCCCCTGTTCCTAACAGCCCCCTTGAGACTGTTAAGCTTTTAAAAACTATGACTGGCTCTATAATGTATGCTGCTTGCTTACTTTCTTCCACATTAGCAGGAGAAAAGAGAAAGTGCATTCAGTAGGAGATTCCTAGTTGAGGCTCTGGGTCTCCCCAGCTAATAAGGACACCTCAGGTTGCTTTCAGCATAAAATGCCTTTACTTATCCAGCACACAGAGGTGCCTTCCATTTCAATCAAGCTGACAGACCCTCCTCAAAGAACAGAGATATTGACTTTTTATTAGTCTTTTCTTGCTTTTAGATTTTTCCCATCTCAACCTCTTCCAATAAATTGCTTCTACTGAAAAGGAAAGGAAAAAAAGGGGGGAACGAACAGGGAGAAAGTAATGCAGCATTTTGTCTTAAGACCTTTACGACAAGCAACATCATTGACTGTAGTCATAAAGTGGAAATTTCAGCAGAGGAAGAGTTCACATCACAGTCCTAATTCCAAAGTGCTCGGAAGAATGAAAACTCTCACATGACAAATAGAGGAGGCAACTGAATGAAAATTACATGAGCCTGCCATCAGAAAGGGCCCAAATTTTATTAGCAGATCTATTTTCCCCTCGAAGGGTTATGTTTCTGGTTAAGTACAAGTAAGGAGGATGAGGTATTACAGATGTTCTTTTTACTGAAATGTTGAATCATTTAAAAGCTTAGGGTTGTATCCAATGGTGATTTTTCACTAGCAGAAGCATTTGTGTTTGCACAAGGTGAGGCACCCAATTTTCACTGATGCTGCCCCCCACCAGTTATAGCCTTTCATACCATACAGAATACTGTACCGGAGGGCTTCCCAAGGTGGGTAGGGGGATGCAGTGAAAATCAGGTGTCCCACCTTCTATGACCAGAAATGCTTTCTTCTGATGCTAAGCTACCATTGGATAAAACCTAAAGTTTCTGGAACCCTTTGGCTCTTTTCAACAATATGTGGCAAAGTGTATCACAGCAAAAATAAAGAAAAGTGTGTGTGTAGGGGGGTGTCAGAATAACAACGCTCTAATGGCTGCGTAAGTAGTCTGCTAAAAATTAATAATCTGAAAATGCGTTTATAGTATACATGCTAAATCTGTGTGCAAATGGCCTCTCGAATTCTCTACCTTATCTACAGGCAGAGAAATGAGTGTGGGGGGAGGGGACAACAATTTCACCAAATTTCTCCAGGGGGAGGAGGAATTCTCAACAATTTCTCACAGATAGGGCTCCCCATTGGCAGGGGTTGTAGCACAGCATCTGTCTTTTTTGTAAGGGTTTTTTGTACCAGTCTGATCATATTTGCTTTCCTCAGAATTCCTCAGATGATTCACTTGAGAAGTAACACTTAAGTTTAAGTATGTTGAGGGCTTTTCACAATAGTATTGAAATAATTATTTGTGTTGAAGACACTGAGATATCCAGTAATGCTAGGAAAATGTCAATCATTATGATGGGTAGGCCAACTTTTTTATGTTGCTGGGCACATTTGGAACTTTGAGAGAGTGTTTTGGGTGCTCTCACAAAATGGCTACCATAGGAGATGATTCATAAAAGGGCTGTTATAGCAGGCCTGTCTGGCCACAAAACACTCATTTCTGAGAAAGCAAACTGATGAAAATGAAAGAAAAGTAACTTGCCCCCAAACCTGTACAAGGCAGAGGTGCAGTCTGCGCTCTAAAACACAAAATCACTCCTTTGAACCTAAATAAAGATGGTGTTGGAGAGCAACCCTTGGCTGTGCAGCATGCCAGCTTCCCATTCATTCATTCATTCATTCATTCCTTCCTTCATTCATTCATACCTAATTAAGAAATCTTTTAAAATAAATACAAATCAGGAGAGGCAGGTAGCCTGGTGGGTGCCAAGAGGGATGGCTGTGGTCACATTGGTACCCATGGGCACCATGCTGGAGACCCCTGGGGTAGTTTGTGTGAAGAGGAAGTGTTTCCATATTGCAGAGAACCCTGGGCAGTGCGGTGTATTTCTTAAGTTCTGTGCAGAGAAACACAGTGCAACACACTGTGGGATCCTTGTCAGTGGTGTGTGTGTATGTGCGTGGCGGGGGGGGGGGGACCTGGTGTCAAAGCAGAGAAGAAGAGCAAGTGTTCCCCTTACTACAAAAGCATCCCCAAGCATAATGCTTTACTTTTCCTCTAGGAATGAATGGTTGGCAACTATCTGCACAGAGTTATTCTGAATTCTGTTTCTTCATACCACAGATCGTTGGGAAGTGCAGTGGGATGTTGGGAACCAGAAGATGGATCCAGATTTATGCTGGATCAACTGCATGGATGGAAGTGAACTTCCCCACCCTTTCTTCCCACGGCAGCCCCTCCAGCCCTCTGAAAATGCTACAGAGAGTCAGGAGACCCTGCTGTGTGGGGAGGGGGAGTGTCAAGGTTCCACTTATGACCTGGACCCAACTCCTTAAGGATCTCTTGCCTCCTTAAGAGTCCCACCTTCCTTCTTTTACCTTCCCCTTCCCAGTAATGTGGGGTTTAGGCTGTAGACGTGGGGTGATTGACACTCTAGATATGGCGGTTTAACCACAACAGTTTACTAGTAGATTTAAAGCAAACAAATTACAACGAAAGGTAATTACACAATAGAGCAGAGTGATACAAAAGGCATTACAAGAAAATAAAAGTGTCAAAATGCAAGTTCCTTTACCCTAGCTGTTCTTAGACTTTTTTTCTAGGCTGTTCCTTCCTACTCTCACTCACAGACTCTGCTCTCTTTTCAGGCTGTGGCTGTCTCTTGCTCAGGCTGCAGCCTGGTCTTTCTGACTCTTACTGGCTCTCTCGTTCTCTTTATATACCCTCCTCCCTCAAAACTAAAACTACTGCTTCCAACCTGAAGAAATGAAACTAATACTTAACTGGAGAAATGAAACTACTCTTCTCAGGGTTACCCCCTCCCAACAGAAAACTCCAGGCCTCTAAGCTTGACCTTTCCCCCTTCTCTCTCTAGGCCTCAAACATTCACAAGGAGGGTCCCCCAAAATCAGGCAGAGGTACCTTCCACCATTGGAGTCCTTCCTCTCACCAAAGACATATCTTGGATCCAACCCATTTAATATAACTGGTTAGGAAACCAGACAGGTTATTCTGTTTAAATCAGCATACTTAATAAAAATGTCATTTAACCATACCAAGTACAATTTGGAATCAAATTTTCTTTTCCTCCCATTTCTTCTTCATGCTGCTCCACACTTTTAAACCTAGAGATGTTTATATTTGCTATCTATCCTCCTTCACAGGAGAGCAATTTTTATGTTTTATTACTAATTTATCTTATAGCATTTCACTCTGCACAACAGGGCTTTAAGTGCTTACCAGATGCCTAGAACACATGAATCACAATTCTATATGTTTTAAATGATTTTGTATTTTAGCATCAGTGAAACTTGGTAGTTGCTCTTCAGTCTCTCTGAAGACTAAGAATTTCCAGAACACAGTAGCTACAAAATATCGCTGCTTGTCTTGTTCTGTAATGAAAAAATATGTCCCTTATAGTGAAAAGGATGCACTGGATCTCTGTGATACTAAACCTGTTTATGGGCTTGAAAATAACATGGATTTATGCTGCAACCGCGTGGAGTGTGTGCATACTTACTTGGGAGTAGGCAGCATTTTACTAAGTGAGATGCTTGGCTGAGTAAAAATGGTGGGATTGGGCCGCTGGTGGAAATTTGCTTCCATAGAACTGTGGGTTGAACCCAAACAAATTTGATTTTATTTTTATGTAGAGCAAATATAAGCTCTGGAGTTTTTCAAGTCAGTTTCTGAGGGAGCCATGGAGTCCCTGCCTGAATAAGGACTAAAAAATGCCTGAAGGCGGTGTGACCCACCAAACTAAACACAGCTTACCAATAGGTTGGCCACTTATGCATTACCAAAAAAGAGGGGGAAAGAGGGCACATATTTGCATAAGATGCGCATATGCTAATTTATATATCTAGCTAGACGTTTAGAAATAATTTCTATAATTGTAATAGAAATGCAATAGGTCTCACCAGCGTGGGGAAGACCGCAGTGCTGATCTGTGTGCCTGCTGAGTCTGCTGAGCCCGTCCAGAATGATGCTACCTGCTGATGGCAATTTCAAGGCCCCTGCTCTAACTCCTTAGGGGTTTTGTTTACCTTTAAACGGAGAATCTGTCAAATTCAGTTCAGCTCAGATTCTCATTTTCCCACCCGTAAATTTGTTTCGGCCCAACCATAAATTCATTGACAAATTTATATATTTACAATATTTGTATACCGCTCCATATCTGAAACAGATTTTGGAGCGGTGGACATAAAAGGTAAAATAGTCAAAGAATTTAAAAGATTAATTAATGCCAATAGAAACCATGGCTGGTCAGTTAAGGAATGCTTCCTGGAACAGTGCTGTGTTTAGGAGGTACTGGAAACAACACAGTGTTGGTGCCTGCCTGACCTCTAGGGGCAGGGAGTTCCAAAGAAAGGGGGCACCACACTGAAGGCTCTTCTCCTGGTGGACTCCAATCAGGCCATAGGTCCATGTGGAACCACCAGGAACGTGTCCTCCGATGACATCAGTGACTGGGCAGGCTGGTAAGCGAGAAGGCACTCTCGCAGCTCTCCTGGTCCCAAGTTGTTTAGGGTTTTGTACGCTAGTACTAAAACCTTAAACCTGGCCTGGTAGCAAATGGGCAGCCAGTGCAGTTCCCTCAACAAAGGACTTACATGCTGAAAAGGGGCAGCTCCTGACAGCAGCCAAGTTGCTGCTTTCTGCACTAGCTCCAGCTTCCGGAGCAGCCTTAAGGGCAGCCCCACATACAGCACATTGCAGTAATCCAGTCTTGAGGTTACTAGCACTTGCACCACTGTGACCAAGCTATCCCTATTCAGGAGAGGCCGTAGTTGGTGAGCCAGGCGAAGCTAGTAAAAGGCACTCCAAGCCACCATGGCTACTTGGGCTTCTAGCAACAGTGATGGATCTGGGATAACCCCCAAACTATGGACCTGATCCTTCAGAGCGACTGCAACCCCATCCAGAACAGGCAATGAGCCTATCTCCGAGACACGGGAACCACCCATCCACAGGGCTTCTGTCTTGCCAGGATTCAGTTTCAGTTTATTGGCCCTTATCCAGCCCATTACCCTTTTAGTATGCATGCCAAGTTTCAGGTGTCTAGGTCTCATGAGCTTGGCACTATGGCACTGACAGGTGGACAAATGTATAGACACACATCCTCTTTTATCATGATAGATGTAAGTTTGCCATTCAGCCTGTAAAACCTTGGGTGGGGACAAGGGGGAGAACTGTTGACAGTCATATGGGATAAGGGGTGGGCTGGCTTACCCAGAAAATATGGTATGATATATTAGTGTATTATATATTCAGATATACCTCATTCCTCCTACTTTAGCATCACAACATTTTACTATTAGTTTGGTAACAGCACCTATTGTTTTTGGGACACCTCTGAATAATCTGTTTGTTTGCAGATTTATGGTGAAGGCTGCAATCCTGAGTGATTTACTAGAGGGAAAAGCCCCACTGAACACAGTAGGACTTACCTGAGGTAATATGTGCTGCAAGTATCACAGAAAGCTCAGTCATAGTTCTGTGGCAGAACATATGCTTTGCAAGGACCCAGTTTACCTTTGAGAGCCTCTGCCAGTAAGTAAATAGCACTAAGCTAGCTTGGCTAAGGATCTGACCCAGTATAAAGCAGTCCCTTATGGCTTGAAGAAGGAGTAAGATTCAGTTTGGGATGATTCCATAGAAAAATGGCCTTGCAGCCAGGTCTGGCCCAAGACGTTTTGCTGACCAAGGCAAAGCAGCAAATGGGGCCCACATGCCCACTTCAGTCAAGAGGCATAGTACTCACAGCCAGCCAAGTTATTTCGGCACCTGAGGCAGAAAAATCCCACAAGCACCTCTCCCTGACTGTGGCAGTGAAATACACCACCAATAAATTAACTAATTAACAATTTACTAGCCTTTCATGGCATCCAGAATCAGCTGCCTATGGCTCCTGTCTAATGGTAGGGTTGGCCCAGCAGCTGTTTGATCTGAGCAGGGATTGCAGAGCCTCTAGTTATTTTTGTGATCATCATGTATATGGAGCTGCAGAGCAACCATGAAAACCAACAGTATAACAGCAATCGACCTGCCAACAGAAAACAAACAAACAAAAACAGAAGCCAAACAACTTTCTGAGCCAAAAGCAGCAATGCAGCCAGTGCTTGGCAAGTGGTGTTTTGTTTGTTTTTTTAAATGATACTTCTGAAATTAAAGTTCTCATACAATGAGGGAAAGCCAACTGTGCCACTAAGGCAGCCATGCTATTTATTTTTTGTAAATTCTTCCCTTGATTCCTTCTTCTCCTTTATTTGTTTGTTTGTTTATATTGTATCTTGTCTCATCTCTCTCCCACTTTCAAGAAAGCATGTTCATTTTCTCAAACATCTCTCATATGTTTTATACTGGGGAAGTATACGAATAATAGAATCAAATCTCTTGGATCCAAAACACTACTTCTGGTATGTCCAAGGATTTGTATATGCCCTGTAGGATTGGAAATGGTCTATTGTGCAAAAAAAAAAAAAAAAAAAAAATCAGGGGGCTAGTGTATGGGAAACAGAAATCCAAAGCTCTCTCCAGCATTAGAAAACTAAATGAGTGGCTCTTTGGAACTGAACTGACCACAGCTCATTGACAATATGCTGCCATTTAAAAAGTGACATTTAGATATAGAGAGAAGAGCGTTGAAAGTGGTTTGAAAAGAAGTCATCCTGCACACCAAGGGGATTGAATCTCTTTCAGCCTCAGGGCTGAATCCCATCTTGGAGAAACTCTCAGGGCCGTATTCCAGTTTTCGGCAGGGCTGAGGGCAAATGGGGCCACGCAAAAAGCAAAGAGGCCAGGGCCAAAAATGCCAGCATAGTTTAGCGTAAAACACTCATGGAGAGTGTTTTAGGAGAAATATTTCCATTCTTTTAGAATGCGGAAAAAACTGCACAAAAGCCATGAAACTGTCAAACAATCTGTGGTCAGGGGAAAGGGACTGTGGCCATTTGGGGAATCCTGGAGGGTTGCAACACCAGCAGGGGCAGATATGGTCCTCGGGCCTGAAATTCTTTAGCCCTGCTGTTAAGGATGGACGAAAGTCCCTTACCTGGTCCCGCAGCTGTGTTTGGCGGGGGGGAGGCGCCCCGCCCCTTCCGGCCGAAATTTAGGCTGGGGGGGAGGCACCCCATCCCTCGCCGCCGAAATTCAGGCCGGGGGGGAGCGCCCCGTGTCCCCGGCCGCGAAATAAAAAAGTAAATTGAAAAAAAAAACGTGATAGGCTACGTAACGATTTACGTAGCCTATCACAGCTAGATTTTCAAAGTCAGCTGTAATAGGCTACGTAAATCTTTGCGTAGCCTATCACGGCTGACTTTGAAAAAAAAAAAGCACGTATGCAAATGGCGACGCCCATGGGCGCCGCCATTTGCGTTCCTTATTTGGGCTCGGGTAGTCTACGTAAAGCTTTACATAAAATACGGCGAAAATAAGGGTTGCCCTTATAGCATTGCCCTTATTTTTGCCGTAGTTTACATAAATCTTTATGTAGACTACCCATGCCTAAATAAGGAACACAAATGGTGGCGCCCATGGGCGCTGCCATTTGTGTACGCGCTTTTTTTTTTCCAAAGTCAGCCGTGATAGGCTACGTAAGGATTTACGTAGCCTATCACGGCTGACTTTGAAAATCTAGCCGTGATAGGCTACGTAAATCGTTACGTAGCCTATCACGTTTTTTTTTTTTTTTTTTACTTTACGGGGAAATGGCGGTGGCGGCAGCTGGTCGGAAGACCGGCCGCCGCCCCTGCCGCCGCCGAAACGCCACCGAAATGCCGCCGGGACCTGCTGCTGAGAGGGACATTTGACAGAGGTAAGTCCCATCCCGGGGGGGGCAGGGGGGTGTCGGAGAATTTCCCCACAAATTTCCCCGGAGATTCGTGGAGAAATTCTCTGCCATCCCTACCTGCTGTACATACTCATCATCCCACTTTTGCCCCACTATCTTTTTTTTTTTTAGAATACTTTTTATTTTTATTTTTTTATAAATGAAATAAACAATACCAACAACCTGATTAATAACTACAATTTCCTAACAGTACAATATTCTTAGGAGCACACAACAATACCGAAAAGAAGAAGAAAGAGAAAAAAAAAGAAAGGAAAAAGAGGAAAAAAGGAAAAAAATCCCCCCTTTTTAAAATCCAATACACACAGGCTTCAGATCCCATTCTAATTTAGAAACTATACATATAACATTAGCAATATTAAAATTTAATGATCAACCTTACATTTCAATATCATATCATCAGTCTTATAGCAAGGAAGCAGGCCTACAATTCACTCCCAGCAACCATATATTGCCCTTAAGTTAGAATCTAATGTAATAATAAAGCTTAACAGTTTAACCAACCAAAAATCTTACTTAGTAGTCTTATAGTAATGATGATAATAGTAATAATAATAATAACAACAACAAAAAGATGAAATTATAATGTTATATAATAATAAAGCTTCAAAGCAACCTTACAACAGTCAGTAATATATTTTATACTAGATATATAAATGAGTGTGCACAATACACCCGCAAAACCTGCAAAACCTATTGAACAGAGATGAAATTAGGATGAGTGAGTGTACACACAACATTAGCAACGATCCTTCTTTCAAACTTTGTTTAGGTCTCTGAAGAAAGTATAAGCTGTTTCTAGCTGGAAAATATTATTTCCTTTTCTTTCATCACATGGAGCTGGAGTCTAGTCAGTGAGGCAGCCATTTTCTTTTTAAATCAACAATGCCTCTGGTAATGTTTTATCAACCTTGCACCAGCACATAGCATTGCTCGATGTGCGGCGCTACAGTAGAGCACAGTGACGTGCTGGGCCAGCAGGACGAGAGCTGATGCAGCTGCTTGCAAGAGCAGCCAAACTTCCTTTTTTAACAACAAAAGGAGGGGTAATAGGGCTGCTGCCACCAATACTTGTTCCCAGTAAGTCCCCACTCCAGAAAATATGAAGGATTTCTTCCATAATTCCTCAGAAATAGGGGGGGGATACTGCCCCACTCTCACAACCAGCAAATGGGAGTGCTAGTGGGGTGGCACTTTGGCTCAGCTCTAGTTAAACCATTTTAAAAAATGGCCTTGGTTTTGTCTCTCATCCTGAGGATGTCCGGAACAATGTGCCCTTTCCTGTAATAGTCATAGCCATCACTGTGACAGAGACAGTAAGGTCACCTTTTTGAATTAACTGACCTTTATATTTCCGTGTTGTTTCCACATTAATTAGCTCCTGGCTCTTCAAGTACATTTCATGTGCTGATTTGGAATGGAGGCTGACATTATAATAAACAGTGTGTTTTACTTTCATTGTTGGGGCTGTTTTTGTTTTAAAAAGAAAACAATGGAATCTCATGGACATGTACCACAATTGATGTGGCTGACCTCTTTCAGAGCTGTCACAACCAGCCATCTAAATTTGTATGTCAGGCACATTTTGCAGCAGATATTGGAAACGTGAGGCCCCAAAACTAATCTGGTGAAAGAATCAATATGAAATCAAGATTACCACACAATACAAGTGCAAATTGAGTGAATGGGAACTTTAAGGGCAAATGTATGTAAAATACGAAATTCTATCATGAAGAAGAGCTATCGTGAAGTAGAAAGTGGTAGGATCTGCCACAAATATTTTAAGACAGCAATCCTATATACACCTGCCTGGGAACAGCTCTCACTGAACTCAATGTGACTTCTGGGCAGACATAGGACTGGGTTATTAGGCAATCAAACATTATTGCAATTGTTTAGAACAGAATAACTGAGAAAGGGCCTTGACTACTATATAAGTCTGTGTTAACAATCTCACAAATTGTTGCATTTTCTTGAGTTTATAGTAGGGATGGGCGGATTCCCTACCTGCTGGTCCGGCCGGAATCCACCCTTGGGGGTGGTGATCCATTCCTCCCCCTGGAATCCTCTTCGACCGGCTCCGCTCCGTGGTGATTCCACAGAGCCGCCAGCCGGCTTCTAAGCGCCAGCGATATGGCTGCCATGCCGTATTGCTGGCTGAGGGGTATTGACTGTGGATGCAAATGGCATCTAGGACGCCATTTGCATCCACAGTCAATCCCCCTCAGCCAGTGATATGGCATGGCAGCTGTATCACTAGCCGTCCGGACCAGAGGATCTGGCGAAGAGGATTCCGCAGGGAGGCGGAGGTACGTGTTCCGTTCTGCCACGGACTCCGGGGGGTCCGTGGCAGAATTCTTCACCATCCCTAGTTTATAGTGGATTGTGTCTGAAAGACCTTCCACACCTAAACAAGTTAATGAGCATGTGCAGATGTCATGTCAAGCCATAATTTAGGAGTTTTGAGCGAACCATGGTGGCTTAGTGTGATGTCTGAATGGGGGTCAGACATGGTGGTTAATAACCACACACAAACCATACTCAATAACCAGCAGCTGCAAGATGGTTAGTGGCGCTAACCATGGCTTAGCATGAACAGGCCCCATGGTTAACAGAGCGCTTCCATAGAGCTCCGCGGCAAGAGCGGCCAAAAATGGCCACTGCGGGAACGGAGTTGCTGATGGCTATTGGAGGCCATTTTTTTCTTTTTTTCTGATTCCATTACAAAAAGAAGGAACAAATAAAAATAGCAGAAAATTGTGCAAAAATCACTGCATATCACTAAAATACGCATTATCCCCATACAGTATATCGCTAAAACACAATTTTGCACATATGTACAAATGTGCATTTTAGCAATATACGGGGATAATGTGCACTTTAGTGATACACGGTGATTTGGTGCAAATATGGCAAGTTTTGCACAATTTTCTGCCATTTTAATCTATTTATTGCTTATTTCTGTAAGGGGAGTAGAAAGAAGGAAGAAAATAGCCACTAACAGCCATCAGCAACACCACTACTGTAATGGCCATGTGAGCCACAGAGGCTGCTGGGGGATGTGTGAGAGAGTGGTTGGAAGATGCAGGAGAGAGTGTTGGTGGTTAGAGAGTGCTTTGGCTAACCATGTTGTGGGCCATGGTTACCTGCATGTGTAAAAGCTGCAGGGGCTTTTACAATGGTTAGCGCTAACCACCCTGTGGTTAGCCTAACCACCCTTCCCCAGTGTGCACCTGAACAGGGTCTCTGTGAAGTTTAGCAGCAAACTGCTGAACTGACATTTCAGTCACTGCAGAAAGAGTGCAAGCCATTCCTTGGCAGATACAACATTTCTTAGCAATTCATAGTCAAGACAAATCTAAGCCCAGGCAAATAATCTCCAGGGTCATTGCACCCAAAAACAGGGAAGAAGCAATATCTGACGTTCACTGAGAAGTCACATCATCTATTCTATTACATAAATCAACAACTTTCCAATGCGTGTGAATGCTTAGCTACCTGGTGCTAGCGGATTTCAATATGCAAGGATAGTTAATGGCATATAGGTCATCAAACAAAGAATAGATTTAACATATCCTATTAGAAATTTAAAAGCATCAGTTACAGTCCCTTCTTCCAATACAGCATGCCTGCCCAACTTACACCCAACAGACATGCTTGCCAAGCGCTTGATAATCCTGCTTTAACTACATATTACTGGGAGATGGACTCTGGAGATGTAAGGTGATGGGTAAATCCCAATAATACTGCGGGGAGAAGTGTGCTGGTCTCTAGGGAATGAGGCTTCCTAGGACTTTATAGATAAAAGCAAATACAAGGAACTCCACTGGGTTCAGTCTGGGATGACACTTCTGAGAAATCTTTGAGAGCATCTTTGAGCACCTTTGGATATTATGGGAAGATTTATATATATATTTCCATTAGTAATGTTTGAAGGGAAATTGGTGTAGGGGGTGGTGAAATGGGGGGTATTTCAGCATGTTTCAGGAGGGATCAATTAATTGTTTGGGGGCAGGTGAGGGGTCAGGCTGTATCAGGGCTAAACCAGAAATTGCTCTAAATGGGTATCTAGCTGCTAGATTACTCTAGCATAGGCTCAGAGTCCCCAGTCCAGACTGACCCTTATCCTGGGGGGGTAGGGAGGCCTTTAAGATCTGGACTGGGCCACCTGTATCTATTATAAAGTAAATATTTTAAAAGACATAGCTGCTAGACACAGATTTAACATAATGACTGTTTTGTCCCTCACTTAAGGAAAAATCCTATGCGTGTTTAGAAAGAAAACATGCATAGGAAAGAAAATGGCTGGCTGGGGGATGCTGGGAGTTGTAGGACTTATTTTCTCTATCTACAATGCATAGGATTGCACCCTTCATTACTTTTTACAAAGACATTTTCAAGTGCTCTCTCTGTTTGCAGATTCCCCCAGGACTTCCCCAGTTCAGTCACTGAAATACCACCATTTTGAAGCCGAAACAGTTCAATGGATCCATTTCAAACCACGGAACCTATATATGTGAATCTCAATTCAGGAGTGAGGGGGGAAGCAGTGAAAGGAGGTAAAAGCCAGTGGTAAAATTACCACTCAAAAATAGGGATGTATGAAAGTCACTTACCTTTTTACGAAATTGATTCAAGGTGGGGGGGAGGCTCCCCGTCCCTCCCGCCGAAATTCTGGCCGGGAGGGGAGGCGCTCTGTCCCTCCACCCCCCCCGAATCCTGGCCGGCCAGGTCCGCAAATGGCGGCGGCCATAGCCGCCGCTGTTTGCGTCCCTGCAATCAGCCGTGATAGGCTACGTAAATGTTTACGTAGCCTATCACGGCTGATTTAAAAGGAAAAAAAAAGCGTGCGTACGCAAATGGCGGCGCCCATGGGCACCGCCATTTGCGTACGCACGTTGTTGTTGTTTTTTCTTTTAAATCAGCCGTGATAGGCTACGTAAACATTTACGTAGCCTATCACAGTATTTTTTAAAAATCTAGCCGTGATAGGCTATGTAAATCTTTATGTAGCCTATCACGTTGGTTTGTTTGTTGTTTTTTTTTTACTGGAAATGGCGGCGGTGGCAGCCGGTCAGAAGACCAGCCGCCGCAGCTGCCAGCGCTGAACCGCCGCCGGAGCCGCCGCCAGGAAGATTCGCCCAAGGTAAGTCCCATCCCGGGGGGGCGGGGGGGCAGACCGTTTCGCCACCGATTTCGGGGGGCCGAATGCTCTGGCATTCGGCCTCCCCGAGATTCGTGGCGAAATTCTCTGACATCCTTACTCACACATATTGTGCACCCTGGAGTCTCACCACCTTGCAATCACTAGGGATGTCAGAGAAATCTGCCACAGAATCAAATAAGTTCAGATTTCTATGAATCTGACCTGTGGATTCCATAGTGGATCAGCTTTTCCTGAGTTACATGGATTCCGTGGACTTGCAGACCATTAAAAAAAAAACCTTTCCAGAATTTTAAACAAATGTAGTCATAGAAAAATATGCAAAAGATTTTACGAGGCACCAGCTGAAATTGTGCATTTCCTCCATAGGCTAAAGCATGCAAATGTGCATACTGGGGGGGGGGGATCTGTGCATTTGGGGGCATTTGCACATTTTCATAAGTGCAAATTTGCGCAAATGTGAATTTGTGCAAATTTGGGGAATTGGAAAAAAAATGATTCCACCAATGAGCAGACGATGGAATGAAAGGCACCTGACAAGCCACAAAATGCAGGTAGAACAGATGAGATTTTACAAAATCTGTATATCCCTAGCAGCCACCTTTTTTCCCCAGAAGGCAGAGCCAATAGACAGAGAGTGTGGGCAGGAAGCATTGCCGTCACTCTGATTGGCTTTTAGATAATGTTACACAACCATGTAGGATTTTTCAGAAGGCAGTCAGAAAAGGGGCAATGCCTTGCTCTCACTCTACCTGTTCGGAAGAAAATAATGGTGACTGTCAGGATGGCAGGGAATGTCATAGGGCCACAAAAATTGTGACAATGGTGAAAAAGGCGACCTGGGGGAGGTTGCCCACTGGAGGCTCCCATTTTAAGCCAAATAATTCTGACACATGCCTAAATAAATCCCACTCACTACAGCAGATTCCTTTCTTCCTGTTCATGCCATCACTGCATTATACACTGCTATGCTGCTGTTGTTGGTTGCTTAAATAACTACTGCCTAGCAGCACAAACACCGTACAACCCTTCAGTTAGAGCAGGGGCCGATCTACATTACGCCTGCCATCACAATGAATTCGGTGTCCCGTCAGGTTAAACGTTCTCGCATTAAAACGTAATTATTCACACTCACCCATTTTCCCTGTTGCAGTGCTTCATCGAATGCACGAGCTCGGTTCACACTCAAGCGCTAAGCTGTTTTCCTGCTGTTTTCCTGTGCGCGCTTGTCTGATCTCGGATGCTAAGCGGGGTCGGCCCCTGTCAATAGTTGGATGGGCAACCACCTGGGAATCAGGCTTCCTGAACTGAGCAGGGGGTTGTTGTATCCCTTCAAATGAGACTAAGTTTTACCCCCTCCTATCCCCTGCTCCAGATGTTTTTTTTTTAATTAAGGCGTTATCGTTGCAGAATTAGAGCTTCTCCACCATGTTTTTTTTTTCTAATTCTAAAGCTTCAAAGTTGTGATAGGGGGATAGGAGGGGGTAAAACTTAATCTCATTTGAAGGGATACAACAACCCCCTGCTCAGTGCAGGAAGCCTGATTCCCAGGCGGTCTCCCATCCAAGCACTGACCGGGACCGACCCCGCTTAGCTTCCGAGATTAGACAAGCGCATGCACATCCAGCCCTTTGCTTGTTGCTGAGGAAACAGGGGCTGCTGAGGAAGCTATGCAATCGGTAGCTGGAAGAAGACATGGGGCTGTCGAGAACTGTGATTGGACAGGAGGGAAATACAAACACTGCCGCAAATGGACAGGCGGGGGAGGGAAGTTAGGGATGGCGGAGAATTCCGCCACAGATTTCAGTGAGGCCGAATGCACTGGCATTCGGCCCCCTGAAATTCATGGCAGAACGGCCTGCCTTCCCTGCCGCCCCACGGATTCCCCCCAGGATGAGGCTTAGCTGGGGCAGATGTTCCAGATGGCAGCGGGTTCGGCGGTGGCAGCTGGTCTTTCGACCAGCTGTCGCAGCCGCCATTTGCATCCGGGTCTTTGCTGTGATAGGCTACGTAAGTATATATGTAGCCTATCACGGCTGGGCAAAAAACAACAACAACAACAACAACAGCGTACGCAAATGGCGAGGGCTACGGCAGCCGCCATTTGCGTTCCCCATTTTTTGCCGTTTTAGCCTACGTAAATATTTACGTCAGCTAAAATGGGGAATCAAAAAGGGACGCAAATAGCACCCGCTATGCTATTTGCATTCCCTTTTATTTTCGCCGTCATAGTCTACGTCAATATTTACGTAGACTAAGACGGGCAAAAATAAGGAACGCAAATGGCGGCGGCTGTAGCCGCCGCCATTTGCATACACGGTTGTTGTTGTTGTTTTTTAACCCACCCAGCCATGATAGGCTATGTAAAGATTTACATAGCCTGTCACGTCGTGGTTTTTTTTTTTACAGGAGTAGAAATGGCGGTGGCAGCGGCCAGTCGGAAGACCAGCCACCGCCGCCGCTGAAGCCACCGCCGGAGCCGCCGCCGCCACCCGGAAGATCCCCCCAGGTGAGTCTCATCCTGGGGGGGATCCACGGGGGGGCGGGGAGGTGGCAGGCCGTTCCGCCACAGAGTTCGAGGGGCCGAATGCACTGGCATTCGGCCTCACCGAGATCTGTGGTGGAATTCTCTGCCATCCCTATACGTAAGTATTTATGTAGCCTATCACGGCAAGCTAAAAAACAACAACAACAGCGAACACAAATGGCGGCGGCTACGGCGGTTGCCATTTGTGTTCCCTTTTTTTTGCTGTTTTAGCATATATAAGGGGAAGAAATGGAAGCAGTGACAGATTTTATTTTCTTTGGCTCCAAGATCACCGCAGACGGTGACTGTAGTCATAAAATTAAAAGACATTTGCTCCTTGGGAGGAAAGCTATGGCAAACCTAGACAGCATAGTAAGAAGCAGAGACATCAACTTGCCGACAAAGGTTCGTATAATCAAAGCTATGGTTTTCCCAGTAGCAACGTATGGCTGTGAGAGCTGGACTATAAGGAAGGCTGAGCGCCGAAGAATTGATGCTTTTGAACTGTGGTGCTAGAGAAGGCTCTTACGAGTCCCCTGGACCGCAAGGAGGCCAAATCAGTCCATCCTAAAGGAAATCAACCCTGACTGCTCATTGGAAGGACAGATACTGAAGCTGAAGCTCAAATATTTTGGCCACCTAATGCGAAGAGAAAAGTCACTGGAAAAGACCCTGATGCTGGGAAAAATTGAAGGCAAAAGGAGAAGGGGACGGCAGAGGATGAGATGGCTAGATAGCATCACTGATGCAATGAATATTAACTTGAGCATGCTCTGGGAGAGAGCAGAGGACAGGAAGGCCTGGCGTGTTATGGTCCATGGGGTCACAAAGAGTCGGACATGACTTAACGACGGAACAACAACAACACATATTTACGTAAGCTATTACGGCAAAAAAAAGGGAACGCAAATAGCGTAGAGGGCGCTATTTGCATTCCTTTTTTTTCTTCGCTGTAATAGCTTACGCAAATATTTACGTAGGCTAAAGCAGCGAAAAAAAGGGAATGCAAATGGCAGCCACCGTAGTCGCCGCCATTTGTGTATGCTGGCTTGTTTGTTTTTGCCTGCAGGCTGCCCAGCGGCCAGATGTCCGGCTGCGGGCGGCTCCGGCCAGTAGCTCCATGGAATCTCCGTGGAGTGGAGCCAGTCGGATTAGGATTTCGGGGGGAGGTGCGGAGCACTTCCCCCCTACCGCGAATCACCCCGTCGAAAAGGTAAGTGACTTTCGTACATCCCTAGAGGGGGCTACGACTGGATATGGTAACAAAGGTGGAAAATCAGAGCACATTAAGGGGAAATACTGGGATATTAGTATATTGAAAGTGGGAGCATGGAAGTGGGAAATTTTGGTTCCAGTTCGAGGCGGCTACTGCGTAGTGTGAAAGGCAGGCGGTGAAACCTCATTGGAAGCGAAAAAAGGCAGTAAGTGTAGATCCAGCCCAGGGGTCCCCAACCTTTGTGTGTCCCAGACATAAAAACACTCTTTTAACCCAAATACAGATGGTGCTGGAGGGCAGCACTTTACTTTGCAGCATACCAGCTTCCCAGTTAATTTTTTTTTTAATTATAAAAAAGGGTTAAGAAATAAAATAACCATCAGGTGGGTCACAAAGCCCAGTGGGTGCCAAGAGAGGTGTCGTTGGGCACCACCACACTGGCGACCCCAGAGTTAGAGCTCGTTGTATGGGTTGGCTATTCCCCTACATGTAACAGTGAAATCTTTTCAGAGTCATTACAGATTTCAATACTGTTATCTGCCATTGTAAATTTGCATTTACCTTCTGTCCTCCACTTTTACTAAAAAGTAGCATTTATATATTAATCCTGCTAGGATTCAGCTAATAGGGCACAATCTAAAAAAGCAAAGTGGTTGACATTAAAATTTCGTGTGATGGGATCTGAGGTTTCCTTCATCTCAACAAATGAGGTGAAGATTTTGTCAGGATACCCTGTCTTTGATAACTTAATTTTGACAAGTCCCAGTACTTCTGAAAGCTTCCTAGCAGTGCTTTTTAAAATAAGTATGTGGGTAAGATTTAACAAAATGAAGAAAATCTTAGACTTGTTTAAATGATCACTTTCAATGCTTGATTTTTTCTCTCTCTGCCAGTTGTTTGGCCATCAAGCTAAGTATGTGAGCCAAGATTTGTAAGATCTACCTATTGGATTTGTTAGATAACTCAATTTGGTTTGAAAGCATTCCTTCTCCTTCTGCTTTGTTCCCTAAAATAAAAGACTATAAACATATTTGTAGTCATACAAAGCTATCATCAGTATTATATTAACATGGGGCACTTTTTGTTGAATTTATTATCAAAGTGTACAGTTACAAGTTAATCATTGAAACTGGCAATACTTTCTTGCTTTCTATTGAGAAAGTATGCAATGTAATTTTCATTTATTTATTTATTTATTTATTTTCTATACTTCCCAGTAGCTGAAGCTCTCTGAGCAGTTCACAGCAACTAAAATCATACAATACAACATGCTACAATATCAAAGTTTAAAACTCCAGTATAAAATAAAAGTAAAAACCAAAATATTATAAATTAGCAAAACAACAACAATGCATTCTAATTATCTCTTACCAGATAAGAATCATTCTCTGGGTAATACTTTAAAAAAAAATAAATCACAAAATCCTTATCCATAAAGTTCTATATAGTGACACAGTAACAACCACCATTTTTAATCAAAGAAGTCTAAAAAAAGAGAGGTCCTTCTCTGTTGTGGCCCCCTAGTTGTGCAATGTTGTCCCCAGTGAGGGTTAAAAAGGTAAAGGTGTCCCCAACCAGTCATGTCCGACTCTAGGGTGCGGTACTCATCCCCGTTTCTAAGCCGAAGAGCCAGCGCTGTCCGAAGACGCTTCCGTGGTCATGTGGCCGGCATGACTGAACACCAAGGTGCACGGAACGCTGTTACCTTTCCCGCCGAGGTGGAGGTGGTACCTATTTATCTACTTGCAATTTCTTGCTTTCGAACTGCTAGGTTGGCAGAAGTTGGGACTGAAGACGGGAGCTCACTCCGTCATGCAGCACTCAGGTCTCGAACTGCTGTCCTGCCAACCTTCCAGTCTGCAGTTCAGCATCTTAACCACTAAGAGGGTTACTTGTCACCTACTCAGACTATTTTTTGGCAGCAGGCAAAAACTTTTCTATTCTCCCAGGCTTTTAAAGGTTTATGTTTATAATATTTTAATTCAGTTGCTATGATATTACTGAAGTATTGATTTCAACAATTGATAATCTCATGTGTTTATCCCTATGTGATTGCTCTCATGCTTGCTGTGTTATATTAATTGATTTGCTGTATTAAATTGATATGAGTATAGGTCTTGCTTTTTTTCTCTTTTATTAGTGTTTGATTTGAATATATTATGTTTTAATTTTTTGTTTACCATTCATTGCTGTGAGGATGTTTTGTGACAGAGCAACTCCTGAATATAACATAATAAAATAAATACTGTAAATCATTGTATAAAACTGTAATACAGTTTTTTTTAAAAACAGATGAGAAAAGGTACTGCTTTATAACGCTATGCCTTATACTGCTGAAAAGAGAAACTTTCTAATCACGAGAACCCATGGGTGTATAAAACAGAAAATATCACTAACTATCCTGCAATTTGGGAACACATGTTCATATGCAAAAGCCAAAAGGCAAACCCAGCAGGATTTTTGGCTTTAGCATATCCACTTGCTGCCGTTCTTTGGCTCTCTTCTGCCCTCTTCTATATTCAGCCAACAGCCGGGTGGTGGATTTCAATGTCAGTCTGGATTGCTGCTTGTCTAAATACTACACACTGCCTACTCTGTCTCATAATCTGTTTATCAGCAGGCTGTGTGTGTTGGCATTTTCTGGGTTTTGGATATGGTTCATGAAAATATTTGCAAATATTAATGTATCAGTCATACTTGCTTATCCAGCACTATGGTGAAGTATTTGCATTTCTAGGCAAACAGTGATTTTAACATATAACCTTTCCAACTTTCCTGTTCTACATATTTATTAAGATCATTAATCACTTGCCAGCAGTTTTTAAAAGGTCACATTCAGTTGTATACTTAAAAAGACATCGGATTAAAAAAAAAATCCAGTCTGTCAAAGTCTGAAAGCAACATATCTAATATCTAAAAATCATTAATTGGTATTATCTCCCCTGGGAAATGCAAAAGAAACTTTGCCTTATGGCAGGGATGGCCAACTGGTCACCCGCAGGTTAGAACTGGGCCTAGGATGACTGATTGATTTATTGAAAACATTTATATCAGGCATGCGGAACCTCAAGCCCAGGGACCAAATCTGGCCCTCCAGGGTTCTCCTGGCACTGCCTTCTTTCCCCCAACCATTAACTGTTTAGTGGTTTCCCAACCTGTGCGCAGTTTTTCTTCATTCTAAAAGGTTGAAATGCCTCTCCTAAAGCTTAGTTCCTGGCAGGAAGCGCACTAAGCTAAAATATTCTGGCATTCATGGTTTGTTGGCCCTGTTCCCATTTGCTTTCAACCCCACCCACCACTGGAATGCAGTGCCCAAGAACTTCTCTGAAGTGGAATTTGGCCCTTGAAGATGTTCTGAACCCCTTATTTATATCCCGCATTTCCTTAAATGTGCAGGGTAGCTAAAAATAACAGTGTTGACACAATGACAAGAAAAATGACAGAGTTAAAAGAAAAAGACATCCCTAGCACCAATTAAAATAAAGGCAATATTCAAATGGCAAATGGCCACACCATCATCAAATTGACCCCACAGGAGAATAAAATACCGCACACAAGGTTAATCATTCTACCTGGTCCTAGGGGTGGACGAAAGTCCCTTACCTGTCCTCGAAGGACATTCGCGGTGGGGGGGAGGCGCTTCGCTGCTCCCCCCGCGAAGTTCAGGCCGGGGGGGGAGGCTTCCCGCCTCGCCCCAGCCGAAATTCAGGCCGGGGAGGAGGCTTCCTGCCTCACCCGGCCACGAACACGAAAGTTAAAAAAAAAACAAAAAAACGCCCCCTGATAGGCTACGTGACGATTAACGTAGCCTATCACGGCTAGATCTGCAAAGTCAGCCGTGATAGGCTACGTGACTTAAAAAAAAAAAAAGCGCGTACGCTAATGGCGGCCCCCATAGGGCCATTCGCGTTCCTTATTTACTGCCGCTCCCGCCCCGCTCGAACACCCGCCTAACCGCCGGCCAGACCCGCCGCCGGGAGGGACATTCGGCGAAGGTAAGTCCCGTCCCGGGGGGGTGCGGGGGGCAGGGGGGGTTCAGAGGATTTCTCCCCGAAACTTGTTCGGGGGGCCGAACACGTTGGCGCTCGGCCCCCTGAAGTTTCGGGGAGAAATTCTCCGCCATCCTTACCTGGTCACCGATAGGGATGTCCATCTCTGAGAAACCCATTTCTGTTTTGGCTTGACAGAGTTCCGTGGTGTGTACTACTCGCTCTGTGTTTGCGAGCTCAGCTGCAAGCTGTTCTCTGAACACGCAGAACTTTTTGTGCCTTTTTTGGAAGAGTCTGCAATTTGTGCATATTCCTGAGCAATTCGCACAAATCATGGCCAAAATTACACAAATTATAGCTGAATTTCCACATTTATACAAATTCAATTGTAATTTGCCCAAATCCGGTCACAATTTGCATGAATTCTGCTGTAATTTGTGCAAATTGGTCAGGAATTTGTGCAATTCCAAAACTTTTTAAAAATGTCCCAAAATCCTGGAAAAACCACTGTGGTGCCCAACTTGCACATCAAGTTTGGTGCCACAGTGGGAACTAAAACCAAGTCCTAGAAAAACCTGTCAAACTCCATTCCCCAAATGGATTTTTCTGACATCCCTAGTCCTGATGGTCCTATCAAACTCCAAGAAATGCAGAGTAAATTGTTTGCCTACAGTTTCTTAAGTATATGAAATAAACATTGGAATAAATAATATCTAAAGGACTGCCTCCTCCCACATAAACTTGCCTGAATGCCATGAGCATCTTCAAAGGCCCTCCACCAAGGCACCCAGCTTTTGGTTGGGTGTTGACCACAGAGACGTGAAAATAATTCCTGTAAAGCTGTTATTTAGTTCTGAAGAAAATCACTATTCCAAAGCTTTTATTTGCATTGGAAGAAAAGCTCCCATTTCGCCCAAACTCCCTTTGGCATCAGGGAAGGAAAGGGTTAAAAAAACATACCTGCCTGCTGCAGTCTCAATCATTATCATTCCTTCCCCTTCCACCTGCTATCTGCATTTTTAACAAATGCATGTTGGATGCAAATATGCATTTAACATCAAACTTAGTTTGGCCCTAAGACAGCAAACTGGAATATTATAAACAAATGCTTATGTGTAAATGATTTGAGACAGACACACACACACACACACACACACAGAGAGAGAGAGAGAGAGAGAGAGAGAAATGAAATTTCAGTGAAAATCTAACATAAAAAGTAAACATGTTGCAACTTAAATAAGATGTGATTCCTTTCAGTATCATCCAAATTGACTGAGGATGAGAATTTTTTACCAAACTAGCATTTTCTCTTGGAAAGAAGATACCACTGAGGTGGTCAATAGTAGGATGTTGGAGAAATCTGCAACAGAACCAAATGAGTTTGGATTTTCACGAATCCAGCATGCGGATTCCTCAGCAGACCAGCTTTCCCCTGTTCCATGGACTTGCCGAGTAATTTTCTAACTTTCCCAAATTTTGCACAAATTTTGTTGTAGAATACTATGCAAAATTAAAAAACCTGGCCAAAAATTTGCATTCCCCCCATAGGCTAAAGCATGAAAATGCACATTTTGGGAGAATTTGTGCATTTTCACGTGCGTGAATTTGTGTAAATTCATATTTGCATAAATTTGGCAACAAAAAATGCTGATTCTGGTGCTGGGGGGGTTAGGGATGGACGAAAGGGACTTACCTTGTCCTGCAGCTTGCTTCGCAGTGGGGGGGAGGCGCTTTGGTTCTCCCCCTGAAGTTCAGGCGAGGGGGGGAAGCGCCCCTCCCCGCCCGGCCGAAATTCAGGCCGGGGGGGAGGCGCCCCATCCCTCGCCGGCAAAATTCAGGCCGGGGAGGAGTGCCCCGCCTCCCCGGCCATGAAAAAAAAAGTAAACACACACACACACACACACCCGTGATAGGCTACGTAACGATTTGTGTAGCCTATCACGGCTAGATTTCCAAAGTTAGCCATGATAGGCTACGTAAATCGTCACGTAGCCTATCACAGGTGACTTTGAGGGGGAAAAAAAGCGTGTACGCAAATGGTGGCACCCCATGGGCGCCGCCATTTGCGTTCCTTATTTTGGCACGCCTAGTCTACGTAAAGATTTACGTAGACTACGGCGAAAATAAGGGCAACGCCCTTATTTTCACCGTAGTCTATGTAAATCTTTATGTAGACTAGACGTGCCAAAATAAGGAACGCAAATGGCGGCGCCCATGGGGCGCCGCCATTTGCATACGTGCTTTTTTTCCCCCCGAAGTCACCCATGATAGGCTACATGACGATTTATGTAGCCTATCACAGCTGACTTTGGAAATCTAGCTGTGATAGGCTACGTAAATCATCACGTAGCCTATCATGGGTCTGTTTTTTTTTCCTGTACTTTTTTATTTTGTAATGGCGGCGGCGGCAGCTGGTTGGGAGACCGGCCACCACCCCCGCCCCCACCGAAACGCCGCCGAAACGCCGCCGGGACCCACCGCCGAGAGGGACATTCGCCGAAGGTAAGTCCCATCCCGGGGGGGCCAGGGGGCAGGCGGAGAATTTCCCCAACACTTTCAAGGGGCCGAATGCATCGGCACTCGGCCTCCCGAAGATTCGTGGAGAAATTCTCCGCCATCCCTAGAGACAATGGAATGAAAGGCGCCACATAATCTGCAAAACACAGATGGAATGGATTTTACACAATCCGTACATCCCTAGTCAACATTGTCTGAATTGAGCTAGCTAGTCTGCTTATTCTTTTGGTCCAAATGAACGGTTCATTTTGTGACACTTGCAAAATAAGTCCAAACTAAATTGAAGTATCTCACTATTGGTGAATAAACTGAAACCAGTTTGGATCCCAAAGAATCCCAAAGAAATCCCAAAGAAAGGTCATGTCCTAACATGTTACCTACATATGGCCCCAAACACCACCGGCTACCACTGTCACACTGCCAGAATCCACAGTGGTAAAATTTGCCTGTTTACCACCACATTTTGGCAGCAAATCATTACAGAGCAGTAAAAAGGTCAGATTTAGCTTTTACAGCTTTGTACTGGTTTGCCACTCAAATTCAATGGAAACGACCAATCTTTTTTGCTGCCATTGAATTTAGTAGCATGGCTGCAAGAGTGCAGCCCATGGCAGGCCGTGGTTTCTGGGAGGTAAAAGTGGACCCCAGACCCTCTGAGGTTGCCCACCCCTGGTCCTAAGTACTTATCAGTAACTATGTTGTGAAAAGCAGTTATAAAGTAGAGCTTTGCACAAATGGCCTCATTAAATTCTGCACCCTATTTGTGGGCAGAGAAATTTGGGGGACAATTTCACCAAATTGCTCTGGGGGAGGAGAAATTCTCAGCACTTTCTCATAGGTACAGTTCATTATTGGACAAGGTTGTGGCACAGTTTTTTTTGGGGGGGGAGTTAAGGGTTTTTGGTTCTTTTGTGCCAACAGCATCAACTGTGTTGTCAGGCTGGCCCCTATTTTGCATCCACCATAAATCAGGTGTGAGAGAGACAGGGTTGTGTCAAGCTCCAGGTAAAAGGTGGAGCTAGTGCTGAGTCAAAACATTGTTGTCCAATTTACTGAAAGATTTTTCTCTCATGAAAGAGGCTTCCATTGAACTGCCTCATTCTCAGGATGTTTTATAATTTATGTATCTGGTTTTGAGCTTAGCTAATCACTCCGAGACAGCTGAGGTGCTATCTGTGAGTTTCCTTTCTATTACACATCTCTCCATTGCTTTGCAGGCTCCCAGGCTGCCTGCACTTCCTGAACTGAAAAAAGCCCTATGGGTATGGGAGGCATTCCCTCATGATGTCTTCCCCTGGGCTTTTATTGTAGTGCAGGAAGCCAAGGAAGCTATAGGCTGCCAGAGAGATGACTGAAAATTAGGACATTCATGCACAGTCTTCAGCCACCTCCGATGTAAGGTAGGTGCAAGAAACCCAAACCAACCCATGATAATTTCTCCAAAATGTTCTTCACTGATGAAATTCTTTTCTAAAGGAATTTTTTTGCTATCAAATTGAATGAGAATGGTAACAATAAAAATGGAGAGACATTTTTGGCATGGCACTATATGAAAGATAATGCCTCTCAGAATTAGTTTAGTTTCTCTAAATTCTTTGAGAAAGCTAAATATTTTCCAGTTTGGCCTTAAACAAGAAATTGCTGGCACATCATAGAGGCTGACACTTTACTCATATATAGTTCCATCTAGGGATGGGCGGATTCCCTACCTGCTGGTCTGGGTGGGAATCTGCCCTTGGGGGGAGGCGATCTGTCCCTCCCCCCGGAATCCATCCGGGCCAGCTCCATTCCACGGCAATCCTGTGGAGATGGCCGCTGGGTCTGCATCGCTGGCTGCATTTAGGTTAACCTAACAGCTTTACGGCTGCAAATGGAGTAGTGGACGCCATTTGCAACCAGAGTTAGCCCAGCGATATGGCACAGCAATGGCGGCCGCCGGCCGGCCATATCACCAGCAATGCGGACCCAGTGGCCAGCTCAGCAGGATCACTGCACAGAGGAGCCGGCCCAGATGGATTCCGGAGAGAGGCGGAGGTGAGTGCCCTGTTCCACCATGGACTCCAGAGGCTGGATTCATTGGGGTCTGTGGTGGAATTCTCTGCCATCCCTAGTTCTATCATTTCCTACAGTCTTTTCAAAACAAAACTTGCCTGTCTGTTGTATGGCTTCATACACAGGGCTCATTGTCTTCTCCTCTGTCCACCACCCTCTTCTTCCTGTGCTGGGTCAATTTATACTTTTCCTTTTGCAGCTTAGCCTCATTAGCTGCATGTGACAGCTGGCACCCACCTCCTTTGGGAATACTACAGTTACTTTAAGGTAGCAAGACTAGCTGGCTTTCCACCCACACGTGGCCTCTCCCACACGTTTATGTACTTCTGTTTTGCATGTGAATTCCACATTCTTGACCACATCTGACATCCTGGTATATCATTTGGCCTCTAGTCTAGTGCCTTTACCATGCCCTCCCGTTTAAGAGAAGCAAGAATATAAGTGAATAGCACCTCTCCTTACATATCTATTTCAACCAGCACAGATGAAGGAATTAAAGTTTTCTTAACACACTCTAATATTTTATGTTCCCTCTCAGCTTACCAACTGTATCTCACTTGCCCATGCAAAGGGGACAGATGGACAGATGTTCAGACTAGCACTGAACTAGTTCAAAGATAGTTGATGGACAGATGTTCAGACTAGTACTGTGCTGAATATTTTGATTCTTCCATTTGGGGCATTTTTGGGGAGGGGGGAGCAAAAATTGGCAAAAGAGGCTAGAGAAGTGAGGATTTTGAGTAACTTTCTCCTTGGGGAAGAGGACAGGATTTCTGCTTACCTTTTAAGTGTAGGCAGTGGTTGAGGAGTCTTCTTTCTATTTTTCTTTAAAAACAAACAAACAAACACCCCCTGCACTTTGAGCAGCCCAGGACTCTTTACAGAGAAGCTTCTCCAGCCCTGCAGCTCTTTCTGACCTCCCATGAGACCATGTGACCTCACCTTCTCCTACAGACATTCAGGAAGCACTCCTGGGCTGCACAAGCTTCTTTGCAAAGCAAGAGCAACTGGGGCTTTTACTGCTTTAGAAAAAATCTGTTCTTTCTTGCAACAACACAGAGCAAGAAAGATTTTTAAAAAATTAAAGCCCCCCAACTCCCATTTGTTTGCAGCAGCCCTGGACTCTTCGCAAAGAAGCTTCTGCAACCCACAGTTCTTCCTGAATGCCTATAAGAGACGGCAAGATCGTGTCTCATAGGATTTCAAGAAGTGCTGCCGGGCTGGAGAAGCCTGCCTGTAAAGAGTATTATGCTGGGGGCATTTTTCAAGTAACCCCCCCAATAGAAAGAAGATCCTTCAGCTACCTCCCAAACTTACAAAGGTATGTGAAAAGGATAAAATTATTTGAAATTCTCCCCCTCCCTGCAAAACAGGCAGAAAAAACAATGCCTCTTTTGCAAGCAGAGAGAGAAAAATATCCCCAAAATAGAGGACAGGATTCAGCACAGCACTAGTGCAGACCCACAATCCATATAATATACAAACAGATGATTGTTCAGCTCAAGTTAGAAAAACACAGAAAGGAGCCTTTATCCTTGTTGTAGTGCTGGAGTCATAGTTGGCTAGGAGCCTTTTCCTGTTCCAAATAGAGCCTCCCCTGAGAACTTCCAGAATTCTTTCTGCACCAAGGATGGTGAACCTCCAGCCTGTGGAAGTTCCTGGACTTGCCCACTGGCACCCTTGGATTCCTCCAGGGGACATGGATCCCTGTTGTTTTCTCCAATCAATGATCAGAGATAACAGCAGGGATCCCACTGCATGCATCACTCGTCATCTTAATCAAGACAATGAGTGCTGGGTGAAGCTGATGACTCAGCTGGCTGAGTCCATTCATGCACTGCTTGTTGGTCTGATTGGGATGGTGAGCAGCATACAGAGGAGATGTTGCTTCTCCCAGTGCCTTCCAAGTCCATTCAGGCTGGCAAGTGGTGCACGAAGGAGGCACATAGGTCTGCTGGCACTCTGAAGAGCTGCTCCTCCAGGTGCTGGCCAACTCCCTTTTTCTGTGCCCCTCTCTGTACAGATAGAGGACAAATGGCCAGGGCAGATGGCATCAAGAGGAGAAAGTGGGATTTCACAGTGTGGCCATGCTTCCAATGTCATTCAGCCCCTGGATCAAAACAGATTGCTCAGCCCTGCTCAATTCCTGCCTCCCTAAAACACTGGATTTTAGCAAGAACCTAAAGGTATTTAAATTAGGGATGTCAGAGAATTCCACCACGGATCTCGGTGAGTCCAAATGCCAGTGCATTCGGCCCTACAAAATCTGTGGTGGAACGAAGCCCCCCGCCCCCCCCCACAAAAGGCGCGCGAAACGGAGCACTTACCTGCTGCCATCCACGCTGACTTGTGAATGGTGGTTGCATCTGCGGCTGCCATTCACTTCATTATTATAGCCGTGATAGGCTACATAAATAATTTCGTAGCCTATCACAGCTAATGCAGGGACACCATTTGTGTCCCTGCGGAGGCCGTGATAGGCTACGTAAGTATTTACGTAGCCTATCACGGCAAAAAACCCCACAACAGCGGACGCAAATGACGGCGGCTACAGCGGCCGCCATTTGCGTTCCCTTTTTTTTGCCGTTTTAGCCTATGTAAATATTTAAGTAGGCTAAAACGGCAAAAAAAGAAGGGAACGCAAATGGCGGCCACTACGCCATTTACGTTCCCTTTTTTTTCGCCATAATAGCCTACATAAATATTTTCGTAGGCTAAAATGGCAACAAAAAAAAAGGGAACACAGTGGCGGCCACTGTAGCCACCGCCATTTGCGTCCGCTGTTTTGTTTTTGTTTTTTTTGCCATGATAGGCTACGTAAATATTTACGAAGGCTAAAACGACAAAAAAAAAAGGGAATGCAAATGGCGGCCGCTGTAGCCGCCGCCATTTGCGTCCGCTGTTGTTGTTTTTTTTGCCGTGATAGGCTACGTAAATATTTACGTAGCCTATCACGGCAAAATACAGGGACACAAATGGCGGCGGCTACGGCAGCCGCCATTTGCGTCCCTGCAGGCTGCCCAGTGGCTGGATGTCTGGCTGCGGGCGGCCTCAGCCGGTGGCTCCATGGAATTTCCGCAGAGCGGAGCCGTCCAGAGAGAATTTTTGGGAGAGGGACGGAGCGCCTCCCCCCCACCGCTAATGTCACCCTTCAAAAAGGTAAGTGACTTTCGTACATCCCTAATTTAAATCAAATTCTATATTCCTTGTTACCATTTCTGGGAATGCAGATAACATCATTAATGTGTGCTGCAATTACACTTTTGGAGATAGCTCACTGGGTGACCTTGGGACCATGACTCATACTGCCTCTGAATATAACTTTACCTCACAGCTTTCTTGTGAGGATAAAACCATGTACGTCACTCTGAGCAATGGCGGGGGCAGGGTGTGTGAGCAGGATATCTGAAGTTGTAATTCAATTAAATCTGTTTAATACACCATCAAATTGTACACTGCTTTAAGCTAGATTCTCTCACTAATATGACACCAGAATTTTTTTTAAAAAAATCAGTTTGCAAAACTGGAACTTTTAGCATAGCTTCTATATGACAAAGTAGCAGTGATTCAATGTAGAAGTGTCACCTAAAAGTAGATAAACCTTATTTTCAAGTGCCTTTTGGAAACTATTTTACATATTGCATCTATCCCCAAACTGGTGCATTTATCTTATTAATGTGTCCTGCTTGTGGGTTCCCAGTTGACAGCTGGTTGGCCACTGTGTGAACAGAATGTTGGACTAGATGGACCTTTGGTCTGATCCAGCAGGGCTCTTATGTTCTAAATTTGCACAATTTTGTTGGTGATCAAAGTATTGTATCCACAGTAAGTAACCCCACTTATCAATCTAGAAGAAAATATTTATTGTGATAATACATTCCCTTGATCTTATCATCCAAGTTCTCAGTACTTGTGGAGACCTTTGTTGTATCTTACGTTCATCACTACAAGTTGTGGGGTGGGGTTGGGATAGACATCGCTTGTATATAGGTGCCTTGCATGAGCCTTCTGGGTGTTGTATTGACATCATAGGGCATGGGCTAATGGCACATGATGCAGCAACCATTCAGGACAGATTCAGCACAGATTCGGGGAGATTCAGGGCAGGGAAAATTAAGTACTTCTTCACACAGCACATGGTTAAACTATGGAATTTGCTACCACAAGATATAGTGATGGCCACCAATGTGGATGGCTATAAAATGGAATTAGACAAATTCATGGAGGAGAAGGCTATAAATGGCTACTATTCCTGATGGCTATATACTACCTCCAGTATCAGAGGCAGTATGTCTATGTTAACCAGTTGCTGCTGGGAACACAACCAGGAGGGCATTATTGCATTCATGTCCTCCTTTTGGGTTTCCCACAAGCAGCTGGCTAGACACTGTATGAACAGAATGCTGGACTACATAGACCTGTGGTCTGATCAAGCATGGCCCTTCTTATTAGGGATGAATGAACCACCCCACACCTGCCCCACATGCTGCTCATTGGACCCCCACCACTTACCCCTGTTCAGCACACTGGGTGAGCTGCTGGATGGTCCGAGGGCACCCAGCAAGTGGCATGCAGTGTCTCCCCATCCTGCGAGCCACCGTTTTGCATAAAAATGGTGGTTCGGCTGTTTATGTAAATTGTTATTTACATAAAATGGCAGCTGTAAATAGCACCATTTAAGCAAAATCACAAGCTTGCAGACAACCAGGGATCCCTGTGCTTTCCCATTCAGTGTGCGCTGAGTTGAGCAGGCATGGGGATCTGCAGACTAGTGCCCGGGGGGGCCAAGCTGGTGAGAAATCACCAGGCTCAAGCCCCAACCGGACTCCCATGACATCCCTACTTCTCATGTTATTATATCTGTAAACATATTGAAGCTAATTAGTTTTGGTCAATGCCAGGATGAGAGACTGCCTGGGAACACTTTCTACACCATCTTTATTTCCATCATAGAACTTTGGGGGCAAGTTTATGGGCAAATGTTATGAAAATGGCACACAGCTTAGAGGTGGCCCTAGGGCAGTATCCAATCCTGCCCTTGTGCTGACAGGAATGACCACCAGTGCAAAGGGAAGCTAGCCACTGGAAATTAGCCCAAACTAGTATTTCCAGAATAGAACAAGTCAACGGAGCTTGAGGAAGGGAGCTTCGCTGACCATTTACGGTTAGTTTCCAGGGTTGCTGTAGGAAGCACTACCTTCCTGTTATGCTGGCTGTCATTCCTGCCAGCACAGCCTTATGTATGCTGGTGGATTGGCAGCATTGGATACTGCCCCTAGTTAAGAAACCTGAAAATTTTCAGAAGGATAGGTGCAGCGTATTTTGTGGAAGGGGATTGTTCAAATTGGAGTGTGTGTGCGTGTGTGTGAGGAGTGATTCATTTCCCCATACCCTCTTCAATTGGGTGGGGGTGGATGGGTGGTAATTTGAATTAAAATGTCAGAGGTTTCCCTAGGCAAGAACGCTGAAAAATTCAGAAGGATAGGTGCAGGAGCTAAGGATGAATGAAAAACAGTTTAAGACTTTCTTGTTTTCTGCTCAGTTGGTAGAAAGTCACAGAAAGTGCAGTGGGACTGGACTGGAGTAGATGATGGATGTGGAACACAGAGTGGCAGAGGCAGATGGACTTGAACATCCAGCAAGCACCCAGTGCTATTCTCTTCCATTTCCCACAGACTCCACCATACCTCTTTTAATATTCTTCCTCCCAAGAGAGAGAATTTGCAATGTGCATTGGACACTAGATTAGTCCTTTGATGTATTACTTCAATATCCTAGGGGTGTATGAACCCCACTCACCTGTCTGGTTCGGAGCATCCGCTGGGGTGGGGAGGCAATCCCTCCCTCCCCCCAGAATCCTCCCTGGCCAGCTCCACTCTGCAGCAAGTCCGCGGAGCTGCCAGCTGGGCCCATCCACAGCCGGACTTCCATCCTCTGCCAGTCTGTGGATGCAAATGGCATCCGGCGTAGAGGATGCCATTTGTGTCCCTGCTTTAGCCATGATAGGCTATGTAAATATTTATGTAGCCTATCACGGCAAAGAGCAGGGACGCAAATGGCATCCGCTACGCCGGACACCATTTGCGTCTGCAGACCAGGGCAGCAGACGGAAGTGGACAGACCCGGACCGGCCGGCGGCAGGTAGGGTCCATCCAGGGAGAATTTTGCAGGGTGGCGGGGGGGGGGAAGTAGTCCATTCCACCACGGACTCCAGGGGCCAGATTCTTTAGAATCCGGCCTCATTGGAATTTGTGGTGGATTTCTCCGCCATCCCTACAATATCCCCCCCACCAAAAATGCACTGGGATTGGAGAGTTCTGGTAAAACTATTCATTTGTGATTAGAAGCTAGAGCTGCCAGTCACAAAAGTACAGCCCCTCCTCTCTCTCCTCCTCCCCACCCTGGTGTTTACTTTTCTTTTTATTGGCAGCTTGGGGAGAAATGCATCAGTTTTGTGTTCCTCCAAATCCCAAATCTTCAGGAGTGTTTAGAATCAGATTTCGATTCAGTATGCTTCAGAGAAGCCCCACTTGAATTTGGACATCTCCTAAATCTGTCCAAATCAGTCCGACTCAGGTTGGGAACCAGCCATAACTGATGTACACCCCTACCAGAGACCTGCTGCAAATTAGTGTACACAATAGTGAATTTAATGGACCAATGATCTGACTTGCAGGTTCACATGAGAGCTCTTCTTCATGTATTCCTGAGTATTGGTACCTAATATTAAACTGATAAACAAACAGCACATTTTATTTAGCACAAACAATTACAGAATAGATAACTTGATGAATTAAAATATCCAGACACCATAGCATCTCACAAGGGCAACTCTGGTTGATTTGGCCAATTGGCAAAATTATACATAAGGTTGCTCCAGATACTGCTCAGTATTTATGTAACTGGCAATTTCTCTTTAGGCTACTTGGCACTCCAAAGGCAATTTTTTTAAAAAAAAATCTTGGCAGCCATTACAGTCCTAATACCCAGCACTGGCACACATTTTGCTTGTACAAGCCAATCTTGCACATGCTGTTCCATCTTTCAATGAATGTCTCATCTTTCTTGTTATGGGTACTAGATTGCCATATTTGATATTTCCTTTATTGGTCTCTAATTACTGTATTTGGTAGGTTGTTGCTTGCTTATATTTACATAGTGATTTCAGCCATTAGGTTTAATCTATATCTGTAAACATTATCAGTGGCATTTATAGAAGATGTTTTCTGAAGTCCCCCCCCCCCGTCTTTCTCATATAGATAGATAGACCAGTTGGTTACCCCCAAACAGAGTTTGCAGAGAAAAATCAAATCTAATGAAAGGTTTAACTTAACTAACAGCATTTATTGAAACATTCAGAGTGTTACATATCTTATCTTTGCAAAATGTCCTTAAATACAACGTTCTTGGTGTAAACTCCAGGGCAGCCACTGTAACCTCCTTGTTCTGGTCCATCAGTAACTTGAATCATGAAGTTTGCCAATGAGCACACAAGAGTCATGGAAAAGTAGACTTGTCCATGGCAGAAGAGAGGCGTGGGCAGATAGATGCCAACTCAGTCCACCACAGCCTGCCCCTGACTCTTGCTGATGCTAATGGCAAAGGCCAGACGAGTGAGGAACTGGCACTGCTTGAATTGGAAGGGGACAGATGATGGAAGGTGCAAGGCTGATCTTTGGCAAAAAGATCTGCTTGCCCTTAGCCTGTCCAGTGAGGGCTTCCCAATGCAGGCAGTTGTTGTGCTTGGCAAGCATGATGAACCTTGTGCCATTGATAAGACATTGAGTCATATCCAGGTTCCTTAGCAGGAATTCACTGACATGCCAGTACTCATAGTGTATCGGTCAGCATTAAGTAGGAGGTTAGTCATTAGTGAGTGACTCCAGGAAGATGCGGTCTGTGCTGTTCTCTCCTCACTCAAAGCAAGCCGTAGTGGCCTTGTTGGTGTCAAGAATGTACAGCTGGCTGTCGCTTGGAGTCTCATCCGACTGCAAAGGGCCCCTCAGATGGTAACCTGAGCTTGCACGCTGAACATGAACAGACAGGGACCTCGGGCTGTGCCCTCTTGAGTGGTGTGTAGAAGGAGCCCAAGCCTAGAGCACTGTCGTACTTGTGAATGCCAGCCTTTCAGGAATTGCTTGCCAAGAGCAGAGCCGTCGGTGACAATGTTGCGGATGAAGCCTGAAACCATGAGCAGCAGTAGTGAAACCTTTCTGCCATGGCAGCAAAGAGCTGACGATTCACCATTGAAAAGCAAGGCGTCACAGTGTTTGCAAACCTCAACATGGTTGCTGATATCAAACCTGTCGATACTGGTTGCAGGACACTTGCCAACAGGCACAGTCTGCCTCCTGCACCTGGGGTGGTTTGAGATACGGACTGATGTAAGGCCAGCCAGAGCTTCGCTGTCATCAAAAGCCAATAGATTGTCTGCATATACAGACTTCCTGAGGCAGGTGTGGCAGCATTCAGGTGGGGTCACAAAGCTTCTTCTCTTCTCTTGGGCTGGAGGAGTAGAATTAGCTCAGTGGCGTGAGGTGCACTTAGACTTGTGGTTCGCCTGCTGGTTACTGTTAGCAGTAAGCATTTGACATCTAGGCATGTTAGTAATGCACAAAAAGTTATTTGATAAATTTAACAGCTAGAGACTTCCTTTCTGAGCAATAACTAAACTTTGGCTGGGTTACTTCTAACTATAGGTGACTCTTAATCCCTTCATGATTTGATTACAGGATGCATGTTACTGGCATATCATTGTACTTTGCCCTGCACCTGTGCTTCTGAAGGTGTACAGAGACTTGTGTGTGTGCGTTCATATTTTATTTTGCTCCAATTTGCAATTAATTATATTTGTTTAATTATACTTGACATTTTTAATATTAAAAATAAAACTTTATAGTACTTTGTTATAGAAGATACCCTAATTCTTTTTTTTAAGGGTTTATGGACATAAATAAATTCTGACTTCAAATTATAGTGAAAACCATTGTTATTCATGGCATTAAGAACTTGCCAGTGAAATGTGTTTCATGAGAATCAGTAAAAGGGAAGGCAGTCAAAAAAGGATGACCAACTAACTCCTGATTTTGAAATATATATATATATATATATACACACACATATATATATATATATATATATATATATATATATACACACACACACACTTCTGCCTGGCACACCGCCAGTCCCTGCAAGACCAGGCCCCCAGGTACCAAGCCAGCTGTGCTGCTTCCACCTGCCCCTCCCTGGAGGGGCTACATAAGCTGGCTGGCTGAGGTGGCCTGGGAGAGCCAGGACCTGCAGGAGAAGCCACCACCACTGGGGAAGAGGCGTGCCTCCTCCTCCTCCTCCTCCTCCCGCCGCCGACACCGCCGCCACTAACACCAGGCCTTCCCCATGGACTTCTGCCTGGCATTATTTTTAAGGGGATTTTTTTAGTTGTTGTTGTTTAATTTCTGGGGGATTTTGTTGTGTTTTTAGGGGTGGGTAGCCTGCCTGATAGGCGGGAGTGAGGGGGCATGTGTCCACCTGATAGAGGCAGTGGGGGGAGTGTTGGGGGCCAGAACATGCCGAGGCTGGGTGGCAGGCACTTGTGGAGCGCTAGGGGCAGGCCATGCCAGGTAAGGGGAACAAGGGAGAGATGTGTAGTATCTGTTCCCTGCTCCGGGCCTGTCCAGAGCCAAAGGATGGCTGGGGGAGGCGTGACTCCATCTTCTGGCCTTTGTTTGCTGCTCTGCAATGTCAAGTCTGTTACCCAGAAAACCTCCCTCATCCATGACATGATCCTGGACGAGGGTGCAAATGTCTGGAGACGGTGAGTGGCTGGATGGGGAGGAATAAGCTGAAGCTGAACCCTGACAAGACTGAGGTACTTTTGGTGGGAGACAAGAAGAGGCTGGGGGATGCTGACCTGGTGTTGAATGGGGTACGGTTACCCTTCAAAGACTAGGTCCGCAGCCTGGGGGTCATTTTGGACTCCCAGCTGTCCATGGAAGCTCAGGTGTCAGCTGTGAGCCAGACAGTGCTGTACCAACTCCATCTGATACAGTAGCTGCGCCCCTTCATTCCTGACCATCTGCTCCCATCGGTAGTACATGCCCTGGTCACCTCTCATTTAGACTGCTGTAATGTGCTCTATGTGGGGTTACCCTTGAAGACGGTTCGGAAGCTGCAGCTGGTACAGAACGCGGCAGATCGCCTGATTAAAGGCAGCCGCTGGCAAGTTCACATCATTCCAGTGCTTAAGGAGTTGCACTGGTTACCAGTTGTTTTCCAGGCCAAATTCAAGGTGTTGGTTTTGGCCTTTAAAACCCTATATGGTTCCGGCCCAGCCTATCTTAAGGAGCGCCTCCAGCAACACCAGACAGGCCGCTTAACAAGATCAGCCTCGGATGGCCTTCTCTCTGTCCCATCAGCCAGGACAGCTAGACTGGTGGGGACGAGGGAGAGGGCCTTTTCTGTGGTGGCCCCCACTCTGTGGAACTCCCTCCCTAGGGAACTCCATCATGCCCCCTCTTTAATGAGCTTCCTCCGTGCATTAAAAATGTGGTTGTTCAGGTAGGCATTTGAGGTGGGTTAGGGTATTTTAGAAAATGTTTTTATTGTAGAATTTTATTGTTTTAAACTGTTTTGTTATGTTGTACATCGCCCAGAGTGGCTGGGTGACAAGCCAGATGGGCGATTAATAAATTTAATAAATAAATAAATAAATAATATGGGAACCAGTGTGGTGTAGTGGCTAGAGTGTTGGACTGGGAGTCGGGAGATCTGGGTTCCAGTCCCCACTTGGCCATGGAAGCTCACTGGGTGACCTTGTGCCAGTCACAGACTCTCAGCCCAACCTACTTCATAGGGTTGTTGTTGTGAGGATAAAATGGAGAGGAGGAGGATTATGTACACTGCCTTGGGTTTCTTAAAGAAAAAAAAGGTGATATAAATGTAAAATAAATAAATAAATAAATAAATAAATAAATAAATAAATAAGAGAGAATGAACCTTCCCTATATATATATATGGAAGTGGCTAATATAGTCTTTTTTAAAAAGACCACCTCCAAAGACTGAATTTGCTTTTGATATTTAAGGTGTATTAATGAAAGCAATATTGTTAGAGATATGCTTACGTATTCAAGGTTTCTGACAATCTGAACTGAGTCTCAAGGCATTGAGAATTTGCATAAATGGTTTGAATTTCTGGAATCTCTAAGTAAACAGCAGCATCTTGAAGATTAATTAAAACCTAAGTGACACAGGAGAGAACAGACTCAACAGTTTAATAATTCAAGCATGGCTTCCTTTTTTAGCCAATGAGATGACTCATACATAAGAGTATGTCTTAGAGTAAGTTATGGATTAAGCTGACTCAATGAATTAAAATAGCTTATAAAGATAGCATTTGCTCTTAGGGGGAAAAAGAGCCTACCATGTCTGACTTCATATATTTATTGGGTCATGTCAAAATATTTGTTGCCCTTTACATTTTGAAAAAGTGGAAGCACAGTGCAGATAAAGAATAAATATACTGCATAGGTTTAGATATAATTAGATAACATCCTGTTGTTTTTAACAGCATATATTTCAGTGCTTAAATTAAATTGCTGTGCCAAGCCAGAAAGATAGAACTGCATACAAGAACAACCCTCTGTGTGCATCGCCAATTCATTTGTGCATTTGGAGCATTCTTTCCATCTTCACTGTGTTATTCATCTGAGTCCTACTGGACTGGCTGGATTCCTCTTTCGATGTGAACAGGGATGAGAACAACCACTGGTTGTTGCATAAGCCATGTTGCCCATGACCCCAGCTGGATTGTAGCCAATAACACCAATGGTACACTAGAGCATTATTTTGCACTCATAAGGCAAGATGCAGCAAGGTGGAGAAAGGCAACCTCCTGTCATTATTATTGTGCCTCCCAT
The DNA here is from genome assembly GCF_057233095.1 of Heloderma suspectum. NCBI lineage: Eukaryota > Metazoa > Chordata > Lepidosauria > Squamata > Helodermatidae > Heloderma > Heloderma suspectum. The sequence continues at coordinate 151,846,390 of NC_139460.1, read as the reverse complement.
TGTACATATATGGCTGCTTTGGCATTCCTGCTGTTGTATATGTCTGGCATTTTAAATTCTCCCTTGAATCTTCCAGACCATCCTTCCTCTGCTGTGTCTTAAAAATGTCTCTCTGTATTTGCTGGTTCCTTAGCTTTGGGATGATGAAATCATAAACCATACCGTACACTACACGCCAATATAAAATAAAATATACTCTAGCAGAAATGCCCAGACCATTATTCTAGAATGGTCCCATCAAGTTTACTAGTGCAGAATCAATTATTTATGGCTGGCTAGTTTAGCACATCCCATAACAGTTTAGATAGATCCTATTTATCAGTCAATGCCAAATGACTGCCACACCTAGAACAAGCTAGCCATTCTTCTCCCAGGGCAGGATCCACCAGAGGCAGTCAACCAGAACCAATCAAATTGTGTTAATTGGAACAGCTACTAGCACAACAGGAAGCCAGCACTTCATGGCGCAATCCTGGAAACTAGTTCAAAACAGAGCTTCCAGAATGGGACGTGCCAGTGGAGCTCTCTTACATGAGGCCCAGAAACTAGTCTGAGCCAGTTTCCAGGGTTGTGCTACAAGTGCTACTTTCCTCTTGATTGCTCCTACTAGTGCAGGGGGCAGCACTGGATACTGCCCCAGTCCATTCTACTATCAAGTTATTGAGATCACATAGTAGTTAGTGTCACAGAGAATGAAGTCAGCAAAGCGAAAAACACAGGTAGCACATTTCTGACATGTTGACAGCTTTACCAAGTGATGATTATTGGAACATGTTAATGATAACCACAACATGGCTAAGTTGTTTATAGATATTAAAGAGTACGTAGATGAAAGAAAAATAATTAATCTCTACAGAAGGATAAAGCACACAGTTCATAGCTTAATAAGCATCAATCCAATTATAATGTATTTATAATTTAACTTATACCTAAAGTTTCCATTCGATGTCCTACAAGGTGGCTTGCAATAATAAAATCTCAAAATGTCAAATAATCCAATACAAGAAGGGTGAACAGAAGATCCATTGGGGTCTACTGATAGATTATTAGGTGATTTTGTTGCAGAACCCAGAGTCAGAGAGACCACGGAGTGAAGGAAAAAGAGATTCTTTATTTAACGCGCGGGCTTAAGGCTGGAATCATTTCCAAAGAGCCAGAAGCCCCAATTTACATTAGCACATTGGTTTTATAGACATTGTGACATATATGAAATGGCTCCTCCTCTCCCTCCCGCATGGGGTTGCAATCCTCAACATTTCTTCTCTTAGCACTATTGTTTATAATACAAGAACTGGGTTATAGGGTAGCCATGATAAGGAGAGAACAGAAGAGAACAGCAGAGAACAAGATATACAATTGTATGACCTTTGACAAGATAAGGAATTCCTGTGTCTCGTCAGCTTACAACAATATATTCAAAGGAGAAAGAGCTCAGCAAGAACATGAAGCATGAGACTGCATGAGGCTACTTAGTCTGACCCCCGATATGGCTGCTACATTCCCCCCTTAAATGCATAATTTCATTACAATTATAGCATTTTTGATAACCATACAAAGCTTTTTGTGACATACATATTACTTAGCCTTTTGTTGGGCTATTAGAGCATAGAGGGCAGCAGTTTTACTAGCTGAGACATAAAACAGATTGGTTAAACAGCTCATAAGACAAGGAACGCAGAGACATAACAGAACTTTATGAACAACACTGGTAGAATTAGGATGAACAATGCTTTCAAGCTTGCTAAGATCTGGAAGCCAAGGGGTTAACTAATTTAGCTAATTGTTTTGTCTTATTGTTTTGTTAGCTACTATATTGTGCAGCTTGTTGATCTGTTCATCTACAGCATTGCCATTATCAGTTAAGTTAAAACAACAGAGCTTTTGGTGTGTCTCACAACTTAAATGATGAAGAAGGAAGAGGTAATCTATACCAGCTTTATTTTCTAGAACTGCACCTCTTAGATCACGCAACTCTTTATTTAACAATGACAATGCTTGTGAGGTGGCATTTATGCTTTTGGCTAAGCTGCAAGCTAACTGGTTGATCTCTAGACTATTAGCAAGGCTAAACCTGGAACCCCAACTAGTGACATTGTTAAGGCCAATTTTTCTGAGTCAGAATATAACTGCACATGACTATTACAATTTTTAGTTAGTTGGAGTGCTCGAGGCTGCCGTTGACGGATTTTCTCGGGCTACAGGGGAAGAATTGGCACCAGTTCAATTGGCGGCTGAGGCAACATGGGTGGTTATTAGACAAGTTGGCAGGAATGAATGACCAAGCGCGGGAACTACATGTCTAAAACCATCCATGAGGCAAAAGTATGTGGGCATTATTAAAAGATATGTTTTGAATTTTATTACAGTGGAAGGGGGCCAGGGATAGCTTTATATTTTCTGGAAAAGTTTTGACAATTAAGCATTCGTGCACACGTAGCATTTGTTTCAGCAACGATGGGGGTGCATAGAGTGAACTCTGTAGGGGGTAGGATCTTTGCAACTACGCCCCAATTAGCATTTTGGGAATAAGTTAAACTTACACCATAAACTCTTAACATGGTATCTTTTTGAATTTTCCCAGGATGTCTACAGACAGGTATTAGGCAAGAGCTAATAAGCCTGTTTGCAGGTATACCTCTTGGCAAACAAAAATGTTTTACTTTCGTGATGTTAGCCAGGTGAAGCCAGTAATTATCAGCAAATCCCTGGGACAAACTTTCTCTTTCAGGGGCTGGCCCCCCTTTTTGCACCTTATTAAGGAAACACAATGCAACACTACTAACACTACAACACGCATGTTTGATCTTCTTTGGGATCTGACCGTACGCTGGGCAGCTATTCACCTGGCAAGCTACAGTAGGGTCTAGTCCCCTTCTTCAATTCTCCAGTTGCAGGTCTGACCGTACGCAGGGGGACAGTCTCCCGGTGTGTCCACAGTAAGGTCTAGCCTGAGTCTTCTTACTGCTTTTTCAGAATGATTTTTAAAGGATTTTCAGGATTTCTGTTTATAGTCTACTTTCCCCCTCTCGCTCTCTTGACTCGTGTCCAATGTATCTAGGGTTTAACTCTAGCTGCTTTCATAGCTGCGGGGGTGGAAAGTATGACAGTTTTCAGTTCCCTCCATCTGGGAGTCAAAGGGTTATTTTTCCCTCTTTAACTCATACTTTAACTCTTGGTTGGAAAGGATGAACTTCTGTGATGGGAATTGGGGGCTTATTTTCTAAGACAAAGCGACGCTGGGCTTGAAGAACTTCGCTCAGTGTTTGGACTTCTTGTTTAAGGCTAACGTTTGATTGCTTTTGATGCTGCTCCAGTGTCAATTATGAAGTCAATGTCACGGCCCCTTACAGTCAATGTCACGGCCCTTCTCAAGCTGTCTCCCTCTTCGCCCATTTTGGCCCCTTTGGTTTTTTCCTTTGTGTATTTGATTTATTTTATTTGGGCATTCATGCCACTAATGTCCATCTTGTCCACACTGGGCACACTGGTTCTTTTTTAAGAATCTTTTGCCTCTGCCGGGTCTTCTTCTTTTCTTCTTTCATCCATGTCTTCTTGGGCCTCTGGGTTGAGGGAGGTATACTGGCGATAGGCATTTGAAAGACGCTCCAAGTACGCTCTGGGGCCTCGGTGGCACCTTGCAGCACTTTAAACACTTTGGTCATATTAATTGACTTCTTTATACCTGCCTTTACGGCTTTTAACAGCAGGGTTTGATACTGGGTGAGGCGCTCTAGCCCCACTTGTGTTTTGGGATTCCAGCGAGGGGGAGATTTATTTACAAGGAGACTTTATTGGGTAACTTACAGCACACAGGCGTACTTAATTGTTGGATCAGACAGCTTCTCTAAACCACGAGCTATTGGGCTAAATGGGTTTTTATACTATACATGTTACCCATGAGGCAGCACAACACTAGCAAGCATTTTCAGCATAGGCTAGAAGTGTTTGGTTCTCAGGCACAGCTTCCTGTAAACAACTTCGCTTCCCAAAGTGCTTGATAACACTTTTTATTTATTAGTATGGGAAGACAAATTTTTTCTCTTTCTTTTGCTTTCTTTTTCTTTGCTGATCTGCCTGTATTGCAGATCATGTTTCAAACTTTTTACATAAAACTTTCTGCTCCATGCACCAGCCTTGTCCCTTTATTTGTCTTTTTCAAGTTAAACTCACTTACTTAAACCTTTCTGCCTTACACTAGTCTCAATGACACACATTTGGGATAGGCTCTTCTTCTCCTTCTAGTTACATTTTCTTTATCTTAAAGAACTATTACATTATTGTGGCTACTTTACCCCAGGTAATAAGCTCCAGGCACAATCAGCTGCTTTTAATTTACCCTGGGGGCAACTATGGCCACGCTTCTTTTTTTACAAATGTTTTTTCTTTGCCTTTTGCCTTTTCTTTCTTCTTTTTTCTCTATCTGTCTTCTACTTTCTCTATTTTTTCTTTTCTACTTGCTTTTGTCTTTTCTCTTTGTTATCCATCGGGAACCACACTTAGTATTATTTGGAGTTGCAACTAACACTAATTTGCAAATATCACATATATTTCATGATATTTAAGAAATCATAAAATATACACAACAAACTTTTTCTGCAATTTAACACAATGAATGGAAAACACTTTTTGCATGGTAAGGCATGATGGAGCAGATCCAGCAATTATACTGCTCTTCTGGCTGAAAGCTCAGGGCCCATTAAAATTAAGGGAAAGGCATACCCACACATGCAAAGAGTTCTAGGTCACCATTTTTGCATCAGCAACTCTATGCTGCATGAGTTTTAGCAGAAGGAAATCTAAAAGTTATAGATCAAACTCAGCCTGCTGTACACTGAGCTGACTACAAACACAGACACACGGTCCACAGCGATGAGAGTTCAAGTTTATCAAAAGCTTCATAGCACTGTCCATGGCAAGTCTTTGACAATTTAAAATTTTAGTCCATGTGCAGAGTGTCTCTAAAAAGCCCAGACATTGATGGAAGCAAACAGAGACGGCTCTGGGCAATGAAGATGCGATGTTTCCAGCAAAGGCTCTCCACTTTTGCATTAGTTTAAAAAGGGAAAGTGTGGCCCTACACCCCTTCTGACAGACAAGGGCCTTTAACTTTTTAGCAAGGCCTCTGTCTAAACAGAGCGGCACAGCTCAGCTCTCTAGCCATGACACTTTAACTTGGGCAACTCCTCTGTAAATTTTATTTTACTTCTGTCAGGTTCTCTCACAGACATTTTAAAAACTTAGTCTTTTTTTTTTTTTTTCTAACCTGCTACACGAAAGCACTGAAACACTGAGTGCCGAAACTCAGGACGCTGGGGGGTGATGGGCATCGCTTTATACTTGCATTTTTCAGGCAGCCATTAATCTTCGGGGAGGCGGTGGGGTGATTTGCAGGACTTCAAAGGCAAGCTTCTCAGTTTGTTTGTATTTGTAAATCCCAAGCTTAAAACAGGACACGATGAGGTACAGGGCAGCCAAATCTTTGCTTTGGCAGGGGCAACAAATAACTCTGGTCAGCTTTCTTCGCTGGGGTCTCAAACAGGAAAACAGTCTTAATTTAAAGTTGTAACATCACTGACAGCGTCAGCCAGCCAGCTACACAGATCTCATTGTTTTTTAAGACAGTTGCTCCAATATTTTCTTTTCTTCTCAATCAGGTAGGGTCTTTCAGCTTACACAGTTTATTGCAGCTTTCAGGAGCATGGCAGTAGCGTGATTTTGGCTTGGCCAGGAACATGCTGTCTGGTTTCTCGGTCTCTTTAGCACACACACTTAGGCAGTGTAACACTGGACACTCAAATCAGTGAGATTTCTTCATTGCAGGGAATCCCACGGCAAAAGCTTAATGGTTACGCTCTTCAGAAATCATATAGCTGATGGTCAGTAGCTACAGGCTCTATGCAATTTTAACACAGTTCAAAGCTAAACACGATTACCTTGACAGAGATCTTCAACGTGGTCTTTCCGCTTCATTCTGCTTTGGGACAGTCTTATGGCACACTTTTCACTCGAAGAGGGGTCTAGCCTGTGCTCTGGGGGCTGATTCTTCACCTTTATTTTCTATTTTGCCTTCATCTTCTGGGTCTTCATTTTCAGTTTCCATTTCTTAGGGATTTCATCTCAATTAGGCGAGGTGATGATGTTGCACAACTCAGAACGTTGTGGGCAATTTTCCTGCCCCCCCCCCTCTCGGCGCGCTAGGCTAACAGCTACTTCTTCGGCCTTACACTCTCACGCTCCCACACTTTGTTAAAAGCCAGACTGTCCTGCAACATTTTTCTAATTAACAGCCTCAGATCTTGTTTTTTTTTCCTCTCAGCTCGACCTTGAGCTTTTTGCTGTTTTCTCTTTCTATTCTGAATCTTTTTAAAAAAACCTTTTTCCTTCTTTGTTTGACATACATCTCAAGGGGGTGCAAGGTTTGCTTCCCCCACCACCCATAGCCTCCCTCCTAAATTGAAGACAGACACAATTAGTGAATGGGAATTGGTCAGTGAGTAAGGGGTCTCACTGGCCGACACAAGAGGATTTTTCACACCACGCACTTTGCTACTGGCCTGGGCACCCGGACGGTCAACGGTATGCGTCAGAAACCGCAGTAGCCACTCACACAATCATCAATCTCTCCACTACATCCATATGTCCCTGCCACCCACTTTTCCCACTTTTTACCAGAGCGGAAAACGGCTTCCCCAGCTTCCTCAGCTTCCTACTGAGTACTGGCGTGCTGGGTACTGGCGCCCACTCGGGGGTGTGATCAGGCCCCCCTTCTACCCGCAAGGAGTAGGTTATTTTGTATACGTATACCACCAACACTGACCTTTTTCATAAGGCGGGGCCCTCTTTTTTTCTGCCCAGTGGCCTTTCTCCCTAAAGGCGGGGCCCTCTTTTTCCCATATACTTGCCTTTCTCCTGAAGGCTTCCAATGTGGGTTTCAACTCAATTGCAGCTGCGATACAGGCAGGGCTCAAGTTCCTTCCTCCGCTTCTCAAGGTTCTCTTGCCGCTCGCTGCCGTTTGGGCGATCCCGGTGCAGGCTTTCTCCCATTCACTCAACAAAAAGGTCGGTGGCGCCAAGAAAGGGAGGCATGCGCCGAGCTCGTCCTCCTGGTGCGGCGATCAAGAGCAGGCAACTGCCACCTGTCTGGCTCAGAGCCTGCCACATCCGAGTCACGGCACCATTTATGTTGCAGAACCCAGAGTCAGAGAGACCACGGAGTGAAGGAAAAAGAGATTATTTATTTAACACGCGGGCTTAAGGCTGGAATCATTTCCAAAGAGCCAGAAGCCCCGATTTACATTAGCACATTGGTTTTATAGACATTGTGACATATATGAAATGGCTCCTCCTCTCCCTCCCGCATGGGGTTGCAATCCTCAACATTTCTTCTCTTAGCACTATTGTTTATAATACAAGAACTGGGTTATAGGGTAGCCATGATAAGGAGAGAACAGAAGAGAACAGCAGAGAACAAGATATACAATTGTATGACCTTTGACAAGATAAGGAATTCCTGTGTCTCGTCAGCTTACAACAATATATTCAAAGGAGAAAGAGCTCAGCAAGAACATGAAGCATGAGACTGCATGAGGCTACTTAGTCTGACCCCCGATATGGCTGCTACAATTTGTAGTAAATCCAAAAAGGCTTTCTGGCTCTGAATTGTTTAACAAGAGAAGCAAAATCTCTCCCCCTGCCCCCATGCTTCTACATTAGGCTGTCTGATCTGTAGTTATTCAGATATAGATTTGCACTTATATATGGAGGTCATCCCAGTGTATGGCCCATGGGATGCAGTAGGTAACTGATCCTGCCTCCTGAGCCACCATTTTACATTTGGCACCACCTATGTTCCAGCTACAATTTTGTACCTGGCTCCAGTTGGTGGATCTCACGTTTTCTATTACAAAGACAAAATACATCCCCAAAGTCTGAAGTGTGCCCACATCTGCAGTGCAACATAAGAAGAGCCCTCATGGATCAGGAGCAAAGCCTATCTAGGTCCAAAGCCTATTTTTCACAGTGGCCAATCAGGTGTCTATAGAAAGCCCACAAGATGAAGAGGACACTAGCCTTCTCCTGCTGCTGTTCTCTGGAAACTTGAGATGCTGCCTCTCAAACTGGTGGTAGCATGTAACCATCATGACTAGTAGCCACAGATATTGTTCTCCATGAATTTGTCTTATTCCCCTTTTAAAACATATTTCTGAGTAGACATGCTTATTTATCAGTAAATATGCAGAGGCGTATCCTGCTTACTTCTGAGTAGGCATGCAGAGACCGTATTTGGGATGCTAGTTGGAACTGCTGCTGAGTGATTCAGTCCCGCTTACTTCTGAGCAGACAAGCCTTGCCCTGCTTATTAGTGAGTACGCTTAAAAATGGTAATAATCACAACATTCTGCATATCTTTTGGACTTGCCCAATGATTATAAGATTTTGGTCCTCAGTGCTGTATAAGAATAGTTTAATTTTGAGATATGCACATCCTAAGGACCCATTAGTAGTTCTTTTTTTTAACCTCTTGAGGGCATAGTTGCTTGTGAGGATATTGAAATGGGGATTCACCTCTAAGCAGCAGCCCAAATAGCAATCAGTTTTAGTTGGAAGGTCAACCTTTAATTAACAAAGAAGGTCTTTGGGTCTGGGACATGGCTACTATGGTTAAACTGACTGGTATGATCAGAGTTGGAGAAAGGAGATTAATATAGGATCAATTTATAGAAAAGTGGAGTCTTTTCATCATTTATTGAAATGAAAAAGCTTGGGAATCATTAAAACACTTTTCTTTTCTGCGGATGATGTAATGTCAGCTTTGCTATAAAAACAGATTGTGTTTAAATTCTTAAGGTTGCTTTTAATGAATCTGTGAATATCTTTGATGTTAAAATTTGAACATTGTGAGCAGTATTTGATGTTATTACATACTGGGTTCTAGTATGATATCATTTGTTGTTGTTTATTTGGTCAGTCGCTTCCGACTCTTCGTGACTTCATGGACCAGCCCATGCAAGAGCTTCCTGTCGGCTGTCGCCACCTCCAGCTCCCCCAAGGTCGAGTCCGTCACCTCCAGAATATCATCCATCCATCTTGCCCTTGGTCAGCCCCTCTTCCTTTGGCCTTCCACTTCCCCTAGCATCAGTATCTTCTCCAGGGTATCCTGTCTTCTCATGATGATGTGGCCAAAGTACTTCAGTTCTGCCTTTAATATCCTTCCCTCAAGTGAGCAGTCTGGCTTTATTTCCTGGAGTATGGACTGGTTTGATCTTCTTGCAGTCCAAGGCACTCTCAGAATTTTCCTCCAGCACCACAGTTCAAAAGCATCTATCTTCCTTCGCTCAGCCTTCCTTATGGTCCAGCTCTCGCAGCCATAGGTTACTACGGGGAATACCATTGCTTGAACTATGCGGACCTAGGGATGGGGGAGAATTTCTCCCCAAAACTTTGGGGGGCCGAGTGCCAACGCATTCGGTCCTCCGAAGGTTCGGGGAGAAATTCTCCCCCCCGCCCCCCCCAGGATGGGACTTACCTTTTACAAATGTCGCTCCCGGTGGCGGGTCCCGGCGGCGGTTCAGCAGGTCGTCAGGAGCTGGGGTGGCAGCCGGTCTTTCGACCGGCTGCCGCTGCCGCCATTACAAGAAAAGTAAAAAAAAAAAAAAACGCCCCTGTGATAGGCTACATAACGATTAACGTAGCCTATCACGGCTAGATTTGCAAAGTCAGCCGTGATGGGCTACGTTAATCGTCACGTAGCCTATCACGGGTGACTTTGGAAAGAAAAAAAAAAGCGCGTACGCAAATGGCGGCCCCCATAGGGAGCCACCATTTGCGTTCCTTATTTGGTCCCTGTAGTCTACGTAAATCTGTATGTAGACTACGGCGAAAATAAGGGCAACGCTATTTGCGCGAAAAAAGCTGCGGGACAAGCTAAGTCCCTTTCGTACATCCCTATGCGGACCTTTGTTGTCAGTGTGATGTTTCTGCTCTTCACTATTTTATCAAGATTTGTCATTGCTATCCTCCCAAGAAGTATATGTCTTCTGATTTCCTGGCTGCAGTCAGCGTCTGCAGTAATCTTTACGCCTAAAAAGACAAAGTCTGTCACTGCCTCCACGTTTTCTCCCTCTATTTGCCAGTTCTCAATCAAGCTGGTTGCCATAATCTTGGTTTTTTTGAGGTTTAACTGCAACCCAGCTTTTGCACTTTCTTCTTGCACTTTCATCATAAGGTTCCTCAGCTCCTCCTTGCTTTCAGCCATCAAAGTGGTATCATCTGCATATCTGAGACTGCTAACATTTCTTCCAGCGATTTTAACTCCAGCCTTGGCTTCATCAAGCCCAGCACGTCACATGATGTGTTCTGCGTACAGGTTGAATAGGTAGGGTGAGAGTATACAACCCTGCCGTACTCCTTTCCCAATCTTAAACCAGTCCGTTGTACCACAGTCTGTTCTTACCATTGCTACTTGGTCGTTATACAGATCCCTCAGGAGGCAGACAAGATGACTTGGTATCCCCAGACCACCAAGAACTTGCCACAATTTGTGATGATCCACACAGTCAAAGGCTTTAGAATAGTCAATAAAACAGAAATAGATGTTTTTCTGAAACTCCCTGGCTTTCTCCATTATCCAGCAGATATTGGCAATTTGGTCTCTACTTCCTCTGCCTTTTCTAAACCCAGCTTGTACATCTGGCAATTCTCGTTCCATGAATTGCTGGAGTCTACCTTGCAAGATCTTGAGCATTACCTTACTGGCATGTGAAATAAGTGCCACTGTTCGATAGTTTGAACATTCTTTGGTGCTTCCCTTTTTTGGTATGGGGATATAAGTTGATTTTTTCCAATCTGTTGGCCATTCTTGTGTTTTCCAAATTTGCTGGCACATGGCATGCATCACCTTGACAGCATCATCTTGCAAGATTTTAAACAGTTCAGCTGGGATGCCGTCAACTCCTGCTACCTTGTTATTAGCAATGCTTCTTAAGGCCCATTCAACCTCACTCTTCAGGATGCCTGGCTCTAGCTCACTGACCACACCATCAACTCTATCCCCGATATTATTATCCTTCCTATACAGATCTTCCATATATTCTTGCCACCTTTTCTTGATCTCTTCGTCTTCTATTAGGTCCTTGCCATCTTTGTTTTTGATCATACCCATTTTTGCCTGGAATTTACCTCCGATGTTTCTAATTTTCTGGAAGAGGTCTCTTGTCCTTCCTATTCTATTATCTTCTGCTTCCGCGCATTGCTTGTTTAAAAATAATTCCTTATCTCTTCTGGCTCACCTCTGGAATTTTGCATGTAATTGGGCATATCTCCCCCTATCACTGTTGCCTTTTGCTTTCCTTCTTTCTTGGGCTGCTTCCAGTGTCTCAGCAGACAGCCATCTTGCCTTCTTGGTTTTCTTTTTCTTTGGGATGGTTTTTGTTGCCACCTCCTGAACAATGTTGTGAACTTCTGTCCATAGTTCTTCCGGGACCCTATCTACTAAATCTAGTCCCTTAAATCTATTCTTCACCTCCACTGCATATTCATGAGGAATATTCGTGAGCTCATATCTAACTGATCTGTGGGTCTTCCCTATTCTCTTTAGTCTGATTCTAAATTGTGCAATAAGAAGTTCGTGATCTGAACTACAATCAGCTCCAGGTCTTGTTTTTACTAGGGGTGGACGAAAGTCCCTTACCTGTCCTCGAAGGATGTTCGTGGTGGGGGGGAGGCGCTTCGCTGCTCCCCCCACGAAGTTCCAGCCGGGGGGGAGGCTTCCCGCCTAGCCCCAGATGAAATTCAGGCCGGGGAGGAGGCTTCCCGCCTCGCCCCGGCCGAAATTCAGGCTGGGGAGGAGGCTTCCCGCCTCGCCCGGCCGCGAACGTGAAAGTTTTTTTTTAAAAAAACACGCCCCCTGATAGGCTACGTGACGATTAACGTAGCCTATCACGGCTAGATTTGCAAAGTCAGCCGTGATAGGCTACATCAATCGTCACGTAGCCTGTCACGGGTGACTTAAAAAAAAAAAAAAAAAGCGCGTACGCTAATGGCGGCCCCCATAGGGAGCCGCCATTTGCGTTCCTTATTTGGTCGCTGTAGTCTACGTAAATCTTTACGTAGACTACAGCGACCAAATAAGGAACGGGAATGGCGGCTCCCTATGGGGGCCGCCATTATCTGTACGCGCTTTTTTTTTTTAAGTCACCCTTGATAGGCTACGTGACGATTGACGTAGCCTATCACGGTTGTCTTTGCAAATCTAGCCGTGATAGGCTACGTTAATCATCACGTAGCCTATCAGGGGGCATTTTTTTTCTTTCTTTTATTGCAGTGGCAGCGGCGGCAGCTGGTCGAAAGACCGGCTGCCGCTCCCGCCCCGCTCGAACACCCGCCGAACCGCCGGCCGGACCCGCCGCCGGGAGGGACATTTGGCGAAGGTAAGTCCCGTCCCGGGGGGGTGCGGGGGGCGGGGGGGTGCGGAGGATTTCTCCCCGAAACTTGTTCGGGGGGCCGAACACGTTGGCACTCAGCCCCCCGAAGTTTCGGGGAGAAATTCTCTGCCATCCCTAGTTTTTACCGACTGCATCGATGTCCGCCACCTTTGGCTACAAAGGATGTAGTCAATCTGATTTCAGTGTCAACCGTCTGATGAAGTCCATGTATAAAGTCATCTCTTAGGTTGTTGGAAGAGAGTGTTTGTTATGCACAGTGAGTTGTCTTGGCAAAATTCTATCAGCCTATGTCCTGCTTCATTTTGTTCTCCCAGACCATGCTTGCCTGTAATTCCAGGTGTCGTTTGACTACCCACCTTAGCATTCCAGTCTCCTGTAATGAAAATAACATCTTTTTTTGGCATACTATCCAGTAGGTATGATATCATTAGTATTATGTAAATGACAATAAACAAACTTTAAAATTAGTAATAATCATATTTGGCCCCACCTACTCTCTACCTTTGGCCATTTGCCCTGCCCACAGATGGAATGCACCCCCTGAGATCTCTCCCAGATTGAAATTTGGCCCTTAGTCTGAAAAAGTGCCCCCCCTCACTGCTCTGCACTACAGCCAGGAGACCCTGCTGTGTCGGGTGAGCTGTGATGTGGGGGGATCCCCCTGTGTGGAGGGACCTTCTGTGAGTGGAGCCCTTCCTCTCACAGAAGGCAGATATCCTGGATCCAACAGAAGAAGGAGGAGGAGGAGGTTTAAAAAGTGGGTTTTTTTAATGGGGGAATCATTTTAAAAGTATGCATTAAAGAGATACATTTGTTTGGATTGCTTGAGATGCAGGCTTCCCCACTGATGCTGGCAGAAGATGTCATGTGTAGGGATATCAGAGAAATCCACCGCGGATTCAATTGAGACCGGATTCTTTGGAATCCAGCCTCTGGAATCCGTGGTGGAATGGCCCCACTTACCTCTGCTCCAGGAGGATTCCTTGGAATGGAAGTGCCGGAACAGAAGTGCCAGAACAGCATTTGGCTTTAGGCTTAACCGGATCCGTTCGCCGCCGCACTGATCACCATGTTGCTTAAAAAAATGGCAATTGGTAGGATGTACCCATAGACTTATACACAAAATAGAGCTGTGAATCTTGTGTATAAGTCTTTAAAAAATGGTGATCGGCAGGATGTGCCCATAGACTTACATGCAAAATAGAGCCATGAATCTTGAGTATACGTTTGTGGGCACATCCTGCCGATTGCCATTTTTTTAAGCAACGTGGAGATGGGTGCGGAGGCGAATGGGTCCAGGTAAGCGGCCCTCAAGCTGGGCGGCTCTGCAGAGTCCTCGTGGAGTGGAGCCGCTCCAGAAGATTCTGGGGGGGGGGGCGAGGAACAGATCACCTCCCCCCCGGGTGGATTCCCCACTGGAACAGATGGTGGGGAATCCGTACATCCCTAGTCATGTGTGCTTTGGAACTCCCAAACTAGTTAGCAGTTGTTGGGTTGAGGCAAGTGCCTAATGCATTGTAAGTAGACATGCAAGCATGGCAGTTCCAGACTAGTTATGGATAAGATTAATTGATCCACAGATATACCAGAACAAAAATAAATAAATTTGGAGAAAAGCAAAATTAGGATAAACAATGAGAAAACTGGTCAAGTGTTTGCCAACAACAGTTTGCCAAAATGCTGGCTAAGTATATATTTTTTATTATTTAAATGTACTACACTAATTTAGATAATCACTCCTGTGATCCTTGTTTGTACTACAAATTACAGGATACCTAATGTGTCTCTAGATGTCACATAGCTGAATCCTGCCAACAGCATTCAGATGGACAGACCTATTACACTAAACAGGAAGGGCAGTTCATTCATTAAACTGTGGTCAATAAAAAATGGCAAAATGGTGTGTGGGGGTGTGTGTTTTGTCCCAAGGAGTAAGTTGAGAAGAGGATGGAGACGAATCATGAAATGGCTTGGGATCAATGGCTATTAATTTAAGAGTGGAGCATTTCTGAGAATGAAACAGTTTATGTTGCTATGTGGGATAATTACCATTTTCAATTAACTGACATTTCACACAGCTTGGGGACTATAGTGAGACAATAACCCTCAGCGCCTAATCTTGACTTTGCTGTTTGCTGAGGCTTTTGTCAATAGCCCTGTGGTACTGTTTCAATGGCAAACCCAATATCTTGTGAGCAATTACTTCCTTCATCATAAAATACTCAGAGCCATACAGGAAGACAGCTTGAATTAAGCTCACACAAGGCTTCCTCTGACAAATCGAACCACTCATATTAACTTTTCTTTTGTTGATTAATATTAGGGACCTTAGAAGAGGAGAGATAGAGAGGGCTAGAGCCCCACTAAGACTGGATGGGGGGGGGCTGACATCCCTCCCCCCTTTGCCAGATGACCAGGCAAAAGAGACTGCTGTTGCAGTCAAGACTTTTTGATAAGTTAGAGGGACAGTTGGAGTCCAGTTTTTAGAACTCAGCAACTGACTGCACCATCTTGTTTGCTGTGCCTCGTAAGCAGAACTGTGCTGTCAATGGAGGAGTCAAATTGAACTCAGAGCTCATGGATGGAGGTGTGCGGGGAGAGAAATAAAGAGGCCGAACCCTGAACAGTGAGTTTATTCATGAACTGTGCATCTTTTCAAGACAGTTGTGGTGCCTTTTGGATTTAGTCTTGAATTTGAGACTGGACCACCTTGAAGCCTCCCCCACCCTCAAAGTGTCCTTAATCTTTCATGTTCTGTTCTGTGTCATGTTACTGACATGTGTGTTTAAGAGCGCAATCCTATGTGGATAGTTGGCGGCCTCCGAACTCAGAGGCTGCTGAGTATCCAGTGCAAGGTGGCTGGAATGCAGAGGTGATCTTTGCCTCTGCTCTCCAGCTGCCCTGCATTTCTGCTAGATGGGCGATTTCACCCATCTAGCAGTGGTGCCTCAGAGGGAGGTGAAGGAGGCTGGGGCAGCCATAGGAAACAACATACCACAGCCACCCTGGTCTCCTCCCCTCCCCTCCCTGGGAATGCCCCCTTTCCCCCATCGCTGCACTACATTTTCCAAGCACGGATAGGTAGCAGGTGTGGTTCTCTCTGTGCTGGCCATGAGAGGGCAGGGACACTTTCCATCACTGCAAGGGGAGGAAGCCCTACAGCGTTGCAAGGCAAGAGAGATTCAGTGCTCCTGCTGCTGCTGCTGCCTTGCTGAGGTCCACCTGTGGGACTTCTACTCTGTCTACAGGGCAGAGGGAGATATGGAGGGGAGAGGCGGTCACACTCTAAAGGCAGAGTGTCTAACAATAGAGTGTTGGCAGTCCCCAAATTGTCCCCCAAGTCAAATAACATGGATGGCCCTGGCAAGAGACCCTCTGGGTTGAAACTGCAGCTTCTGAATGCCAGGTCGGTGAATGGGTTCATAGACTTATATGAAAAATGTGGGCACATAGACTTATATGCAAAAAGTGCTGTGAATTGCCCAGATACTGTAGATTCACAGTGCTATTTTGCATATAAGTCTATGGGCATGGACTGCCGATCGCCATGTTTTTTAAAAACATGGCAATCGGGACAGAGGCAGACAGGCCCGAGTAAGTTGTGGACGGCTTACTGAATGCAGGAGGGTGGTCCAGGGACCGGTGAGTGGGGGGGCTCAGCTCAGGGAGTGCCGGTGCCCGCGGTCCAACAGATTTGCAGACCGAAACAGGCTCCCATGCCATCCTTATTGTAGATGTACAACAAAATGGTAGTCTGGGCTGATATGCAACAGCTCAATCTACACGGGGCTGCCCTTGTAGAGAGTGTGGAATCTACTGCTGCAGAACTCTAAGGAACGTTTCTAAACAGTTTTCAAAAATGTGTAGATATAGAAGCTTTTCCACATCAGTTGCAATGGTTGCCAATTTGCTACCAGGTGCTGGTTTTAATTTGTAAAGCCTTGCATGCTCTGAGGCCCTCAATCCTTAAATATGAGCTCTCTGAAAGTCATGATCAACATACTTGGTGGATGAGATCTCATCAGCCGGAATTGTTCTCTGTGCCAACTAGGGATGTACAAAAGTCACCTACGTTTGACGAAATTTGCTTTGTGGTGGGGGGGAGGCGCTCCATCCCTCCCCCTGAAATTCTGGCCAGGGGGGAGGCGCCCCGTCCCTCCTGCCGCAAATCCCAGCCAGCCGGGAACACAAATGGCGGCAGCCATAGCCGCTGCCGTTTGCGTCCCAGTAGTCAGCTGTGTTAGGCTACGTAAATGTTTACGTAGCCTATCACGGCTGAGTGAAAAAAACAACAACAACTGCACGTACGCAAATGGTGGCACCCGTGGGCGCCGCCATTTGCGTTCCTTATTTTGGCACATGTAGTCTACGTAAACATTTACGTAGACTATGGCGAAAATAAGAGGAACGCAAATAGCGTATGCTATTTGCGTTCCCCTTATTTTTGCTGTAGTCTACGTAAATGTTTACGTAGACTACACGTGCCAAAATAAGGAATGCAAATGGCGGTGCCCACGGGCGCCACCATTTGTGTACGCGCAGGTTTTTTTTTTTTCACTCAGCCGTGATAGGCTTAGGGATGTATGAAAGTCGCTTGCCTGGTCTTGCAGGTTGCTTCGCGGTGGGGGGGAGGCGCTTTGCTTCTCCCCCCAAAGTTCAGGCCAGGGGGGGAGGCTTCCCGCCTCGCCCGGCCAAAATTCAGGCCGGGGAGAAGTGCCCCGTCTCCCTGGCCGCGAACTTCAAAAGAAAAGTAAAAAAAAAAAAAAAAGCCCCGTGATAGGCTACGTGACGATTTACACAGCCTATCACGGCTAGATCTGCAAAGTCAGCTGTGATAGGCTACGTTAATTGTCACGTAGCCTATCACGGGTGACTTAAAAAAAAAAAAAGCACGTACGCAAATGGCGGCCCCCATAGGGAGCCGCCATTCACATTCCTTATTTGGTCGCTGTAGTCTACGTAAATCTTTACGTAGACTACGGCAAAAATAAGTGTAACGCTATTTGCGTTGCCGTTATTTTCTCCGTAGTCTATGTAAATCTTTACGTAGACTACAGAGACCAAATAAGGAACGTGAATGGTGGCTCCCTATGGGGGCCGCCATTAGCGTACGCGTTTTTTTTTTTTAAGTCACCCGTGATAGGCTACGTGATGATTAACATAGCCTATCATGGCTGACTTTGCAAATCTAGCCATGATAGGCTACGTTAATCATTACGTAGCCTATCACAGGGGCGTTTTTTTTTTTTTTACTTCTCTTGTAATGGCGGCGGCAGCAGCTGATCGAAAGACCGGCTGCCGCCCCAGCCCCTGACGAAGACCTGCCGAACCGCAGTCGGGACCCGCCGCCGGGAGCGACATTCGTGAAAGGTAAGTCCCATCCCGGGGGGTGGGGGGGTGGCAGAGAATTTCTCCCCGAATAACCTTTGGCGGACCGAATGCGTTGGCACTCGGCCCCCCAAAGTTTCGGGGAGAAATTCTCCCCCATCCCTAGATAGGCTATGTAAACATTTACGTAGCCTATCACGGTATTTTTTGAAAATCTTGCTGTGATAGGCTACGTAAATCTTTACGTAGCCTATCACTTTTTTCTTTTTTTTTTTTACTGGAAATGGCGGCGGTGGCAGCCGGTCAGAAGACCGGCCGCTGCCGCCGCCGCCGAACCACTGCCAAACCGCCGCCGGAGGCTCCACTGCCAGGGAGATTCACCAAAGGTAACTCCCATCCCGGGGGGGGCGGAGGGGCAGACTGTTTTGCCACCGAATTTGGGGGGCCGAATGCGTTGGCATTCGGCCTCCCTGAGATTTGTGGCGAAATTCTCTGACATCCCTAGTGCCAACGCGGTGGCCAGTTTAATCAGTACAGGGGCTGTATGGTAACTGCTCCAAATCTATGGGAGCGTCTTGCAGAAGTGGTGATGAAGGTACCTCTTTGTTGTCACTTTGCAAAACCTACTATGTTTTTTGTAATGCTGTTTTGTTTGAAAAGTCCCATTTCTGTGGCTGTGCAGATTAGGGCCAGGGAAGAAATTCGTTCAGTTCACGTTTGTAATGTGCACTTACCTAATTTTGCATTTTCAAACCACTGTGCCAACTGAAATGCTGTCATCATTCAAAATTCACACTTCTCTGAATTTTGCAATAGAGTTCTCCAATAAAAGAATGTGTATACAAATGCATATATTAGGGGGGAATAATGATAAACAATGCACTGTATTAAGAAAATACCTTGCAAAATATGTGTACTAGGCAAAAATGCATGTATTTTGAGAAATATACACAAAAATGCTTATGAATTCTCACACAAACTTTTTTAAAAATCTTAACGTTTGGGATCAATCGAAGACTGGAGTAGAGATGTGTGAATCAGCAACACTTGAGCTCGCTGAAGTTCTCCAAATTCCATCTTGAAGCTCATTCTGACTTGAGTCCATATTGGATTCCAAGCTTTTATCGGGGGTAGCGGTTGGCATGAAAATCTGTATTTTTGTGTGCATTTCTTCAAATGTATACATCAGTTGTGTGCATCTTTGACATATACAGTATGCATTCTTCACCCATTGATTAAAATGTATGAGCAGATTTTTCAGAAGTGCACATTTTTCATGCACACTGGTCACAAATGTGTTCATGCTGTCAAACGCATTTGTTTCGGTCCTCAAATCACACTGCAAGAGCAGAAATGTACAGATTTCGACCACAGATTGCCCCCTAGTCCATGTTTGGTCTGAAAGATGTGAACTGGGTAATTCTGATAAGAAAGAAACAACTGAAATGAATTTCTCCGACTTCCTTAGACTGGAAGTTTGAGTTAGACGGAACTTGAGATTAGAAAAACAATAATTGAGAAAGACCAAAATTCAGGGAGGAGCCATAGCTCAGTGTGACAGAGCCCCTGCTTTGCATGCAGAAGGCCCCAGGTTCAATCCCCAGCTTCTAGAGGCAGGGCAAGGAAACTCTGGAAAGCTGCTGCCAGTCAGTGCCGACAATACTGGGCTAGATGGACCAAGGGTTTGACTCAGTAGAAGGCAGCTTCCTACGTTCCTGTGACAGATTCGTCCATCCCAAATTCAGATTTGTACTGCATTTGAAATTGTTTTTATCACTCATTTCGTTTGTTATTGGCTTCCAGGGTTGGTGGGAGCGGTTTGTTGTGCATTGGGCTTTCCCACCCCTCCTCCCTCATGTTCCCAAAGCACTTGGGAAGGGGAAATTAGAAAATCAGCAGAGGCAGCTTGCACAAGATCGATTGATTGATTGATTACATTTCTATACCATCCAATAGCTGAACTTCTGGGTGAGTCACAAATATTAAAACCATTTTTCCCCCATACACCTATGTCACTGTGCTCGAATCTGTGTCTAATAACCAAGACACATAGCACATTATGTTGTTCAACACTGAGTTGCACACTGTTCTTTTCCTCATCACTGTCTTTCTTGTTTGTCCCCACCTTTTGTATAGGGAACAGATGAACCCCTTTTATGCTTCTTGAACTGATTCTGGTTTCCTACCATTTTCTTATTTATGCAGTTCTGATTCTCACTGAGGTAAATTGCTGCCTGTGTATTATTTTCTGGAACATTTGCACTGTGCTCAGCAGTAGCTTTTCCTGTAAGGATCTTTGTATTTGCATTCAAATGTTCCATATTCTCCTATGTAGATGCCTACTATTTAATTTCTGAATATTATTAATTGGTATTCCTCAGTCTTGGACACATGTTTTTCTATGTGCTACTGTTTTATTTTCTCTTTCCCTCTTCGATGGAAAATGTTCCCATCTTTCTTCCCTTTACCATTTTGCACTCTATCTTTCTTTGATAGTATGATTATTCCTTCTTTCCTAGGGCTATTACCTGTCTTATATTATTCTGTCATTTTTTTTCAACTTAATCTCAGACTTTTGTCACCATACAACCATCATTTCTCACAAAGTCTATGCAGTTTGCCAAATACCTCTTCTTATACACCTGTCAAACAAACTGTTCTAATAGTTGCGGTAATCTTTGCCTCAACTTCCCTACCATTTTTCTCATGTTTCCTTTTCATTATCCAATTTGTGTCAGGGCTAGAGTCAAAGTGCTGGTTTTAACCTCTAAAGCCCTACAAGTTTCCAGATGCCAGTATGTCAAGGACTACCCCACCCCCTTACCTGGCATGGAGCCAGGTAAGGCTTTTGTGTGTGTGTGTGTGTGTGTGTGTGTGTGTGAGGTCAGGAATGGTCCTTTTCTGTGATAGCCCCATATTTATGGAGTGCTTTCCGCAAAGAAGCTCATGTGGTGCAGGCTCTGTCATCTTTTCGGTTCCAGGCAAAGATGTCCTTATTTTTCCTTAGAATCTGGACATTTGTTATGAGCCAATTATTGTGGGCTGTTTTGTGATGTTCATTCTAAGCTGTGAGCTGGGGGGGGGATTTTGTGTATTTGTGGATGAACACTTTTTCATATTGTATTGTTTTTAGATTATGTATTTATGTTATTTATTTTTATTTGAATGATTGTCTTGATTATGGTTTATATTGATGGGGGGGTCCCCCTTGTTATATTAATCATGGATTTCAGTATTGTGTGTGTAAGTGACTTTGAGACTGCTTTTTTGTTCTGGGAAGCAACATAGAAATGCCATAAATAAATAATCAACACTATTGACTTCGTTGATTCCTCCATGCATGTTCATAACTGCAAACATCCATCTTCTTTTCAGATAATGTTGATTATTTCCCTTTTTGAAAAAGAAGTGAAAACTTCAGGTTATATTATCACATGATGGTCTAATTTGCAAGAGCTATGGGTTGTATCCAATGTTAGTCCAACCTAAGTCCTATTCATTTCGATGTGTCTACTCAAGAGACTAACATTGGATGCAACACTATAGTTCCTGGTGTTAGCTGAGTAGAATGTTCATTTTGTTCAAATTCTGCTCACTCTTCCTCTTGCCCCCTGTGTGACATACAGTCAGGACCAGAAATATCGGAACAAGGATAACTGTTTTGGCAGTTGGCCTCTGTACACCACCACATTGAAGTTGAAAGGAAACACACCCAGATGGGAGCGAAGTCAGGACTTTCAGCTGTAATTCAAGGGGTTGGACAAAAGTGGGGCACTAACCATTCAGGAAGGACAGCCAGTGGCATACACACACACCCATTGCTGGTGGCTCATGAATAATGGAACAAACCAACACCATTTCAAACTTAAGGATTGCCTGTAATACCTGGATGAAAATCCTTTGCAGTCAATGACTGCCTGAAGTCTGGAACCCATGGACATGACCACATGCTGAGTTTCCTCCCTAGAGATGCTTTGCCAGGCCCCACTTCATTGCCTTGAGAAACTCTTGGGTAGCTTTTGCTGTATGTTTTTGGTCATGATCCATCTGTAATATGAAGTAGCATCCTATCAGTTTGGCAGCATTCGGCTGAATCTGAGCAGAAAGTATAGCCCTATTCAGAATGCATCCTGCTGCTTTTATCAGCAGTCAGGTCACCAAGAAACTCCAGTGACCCGGTTCCATTGGCAGCCATACATGCCCATGCCATAACACTGCCTCTACCATGTTTGACAGATGATGTGGTATGCTTTGGATCATGAGCTGTTCCTTTCCTTCTCCATACTTTTCTCTTCCCATCTTTCTGGTACAAGTTAATCTTGGTTTCATCAGTCCAAAGAATCTTATTCCACGACTGGGCAGGCTTTTTTAGGTGTTTGCTGGCAAAGGCTACTCTGGCCTGTCTGTTCTTGAGAATTACCAGTGGTTTGCACCTTGTTGTGAAGCCTCTGTATTTACATTCATAAAGCCATCTCTTGACTGTATATGTTGACAATGACATGCCTACCTCCGCAAGAGCGTTCTTGACCTGGCTAGATGTTGTGAAAGGGTTCCTCTTCACCATGAGCAGAATTCTGCAGTCATCCACTTTAGTTATCTTCCATGATCTGCCAGGCCTTTTGCTGTTGCTGAGCTTGCCAGTTAATTTCTTCCTTTTCAGGATGTTCCAAACTGTTGTGTTGGCCACTCCCAATGTTTTTGCTATCTCTCTGATGGGTTTATTTTGTTTCCTCAGCCTAATGATGGCCTCCTTCACTCACATGGACACCTCTTTGGACATCATGTTGGGAATTCCAGTGAACAGCTACCAAATGCAAATGTAACACTCAGAACCACCTCCAGGCCTTTTATCTGCTTGATTGGTCATGGGGTACCCAGGAAACAGGCCACACCTGGCCATGCAGCTGCTTGTCAGCATTCGTTCCATTACGTATGAGCCACCAACGATGGGTGTGTGTGTATGCCACTGGCTGTACTTCCTGAATGGGTAGTGCCCCACTTTTGTCAAGCCTCTTGAATTACAGCTGACAGTCCTGACTTCGCTCCCATCTGGGTGTGTTTCCTTTCAACTTCAATGTGGTGGTGTACAGAGGCCAACTGCCAAAACAGTTATCCTTGTTCCAATATTTCTGGCCCTGACTGTATCATGAGGCTGGATGAAATATGAACTTTCATTATACATGCACACACATGTTGTGTATTGTGAAGGCAGATAATAACAGCTGTAAGTTACTGCCAATAGATACATGTCATCGCTAAATGTGGTCAAAAAGAATTTGTCCCGCAGCTGTTCATACTTACTGGAAGAAGCATAATTTACTTTTGCATGTGAAGAACTCCCATTACTTAATGCTTTATTTAAAAACATATTAATTGGCTTGCTATGGATCACAAGTTCATGCCTCCATAAAGCACCGCACAACATTTTAGGAAGCAACATTAGTGTTGATCTGTCTTCAATTAGACCACTTAAAATTAGCACTTACTTTGTTGCTGCTGAGAAACTCTCTTCTGAACACTGAATGAATGTTTGGATGAATCTACTGTTAAATGTAGCGAAGCATATACCTTGAGTCTGAGTAACTGATAATTAGTGTTCTTTAATATGCAGTGTTCGTTTAGCATAAATGCAAGTCACTGCGGGTCTGGTGCTGTATGAAGTATTCATAGAGCCAGTGAAGTAAACAAGAACCATAACTGATTTCATGAAGTGATAAATCAAGTGCATAAAATGAATTCTTCTTACACTTTTATTTTGATCCTGCAAAGCCACCATGTAATTCCTGCATTGAGCAGGACATTGGACTCGATGGTCTTATAGGCCCCTTCCAACCCTATGATATGATATGATAATGTTTTCATGGAAAAGGAGTTGTGATTTCTCAAATTCTTCTTTGGAATAAATTTTCTATCAATGAAAAAACTGAAATAATCTTTTACAACAAAGGCTTTGTTAGGTACAACCATTCCTTTTAATAGCCAACTTGGGTGAGGATTGCCAATAACAATGGGTGGCAAACAACCCTATCAAAGCACAAGAGATCTCTGCATTATTGGGTCAGTCCTAAGATTTGCAGATGCACCAAATAAATAAATAAACAAACAGCCCCTGCCCCCAGCAAAAACAATCATGTAGATTAGGGATGCATGGTCTCACATTAGGGGGGAAATCTACATTACAACTTTAAACTGGTTTCAAACCGGTTTATCTAAAGAGATCTTGCAGTTTCATGAGGGTACTGAGAATTCTTTGCTAGAGACCCCTGTCCCCTGCCCAAGCGGCCTCTCTTCCTAGAGCTCCAATTCCCAGAATTCCTGTATTTGGTAGCCGTAATCGCTAAAAACAGGTTTGAAACCAGTTTAAAGTTGTAACGTAGACTGCCCCAGGGATAGGGGAGTGGGTAGACAGAAAATGCATGAAGAGCCCAGCATGGCAGTTAACACATGCTCCATGTCCTCAGCTGCTCTGAAGCCTCACAGGGGTCCTCTGAAGAAGGGTTCTCTGAAGCCACAGAAGTTGTTGGCCCCTCTCCCAAAACACAAGGCACTTTCCCTTCCCCTCCGAATGGGAAATAGAGGAGGTTGCCATGTATAGTAGAAGGAAGAGGACCAACCCTCTGGATCACTCACAGTAAGTGGCCAGTTTGGGTTGAAAATTGGGCCACATTTATTGAAAATATCTGCAAAGGGGTACCTAGGATGGGCACCTGACTGTGCCAGCAACTAGCTGGCACTTCTTGGGTGAAAACACACCCAGCCTGAGGGGTGGCGGTGATCTCACCAGCCCTCCGGACTGCCCCTTCTGAGGGAGGTAGACCTTCCCCTGTCACCCCCTCCCAGTGCCGCACAACACCTGAGTAGGGATGTTAGAGAATTCCTCCATGGACTCCAGTGAGGCCAGATTCTTTAGAATCCGGTCCCTTGGAATCCATGGCGGAACAGCCTCCCCCCCTGCCACCCCACGGAATCCCCTCGGGATGGAGGTTACCTAGCGGCAGATGCAGTGGCGGCTCCAGCAGTGGATGCGGTGGTGGCTCCAGCTGGTCTCCCGGCCGCTGCCGAGTTGCTGGGCTGCTGCGGCCACAAATGGCGGCCATCGTAGCAGCTGCCATTTGCGTGCCTGGCTTTGTTTGTGATAGGTTATGTAAATATTTACGTAGCCTATCATGGCAAAGAGCAGGGGCACAACTCGCGGCCGCTACACGATTTGCGCCCCTGCTCTTTGCCGTAATAGGCTACGTAAGTAAATACTTTCATAGCCTATCATGGCTTACTGCAAGGATGCAAATGGCAGCCACTATGACGGCCGCCATTTGCGGCTGCAGCAGCCCGGCCATGGCCGGAACTCCGGCTGTAGCTGGCCCTGGCTGGCGGCTCCACAGAGCCGCCGTGGAGCAGAGCTGGCCAGGGAGGATTCCAGGGGGAGGGACAGAGCACCTCCCCACCACCACGGATTGCCCGGCACGGAGCCAGGTAAGGCTTTCGTACATCCCTACACCTGGGTGAGTGAGGAGGGTTGGTCTCCCAGGCAACCCTTATCCCCCCACAGAGCTGCACAACCCGTTCGGGGGGCCTCAGGCATCACCTGTCACCATAAGGTGCCTCTGCATGCACACCATCCCTAAAGTCTTTCTGCTTTTGCCCATCCTAGCTGCCAACTGAAATGTGACCTATGAGAGATCGAACCTGATTCGCCTATGGGATGCACCCTACCCCAATAACAGTGTGAAGTAGGCAAAAAGACTCACAGCAGAAGGCCCATTGAACTGTGAGCCAAAAATTCCTACATGGCTCCCAAAAGCAGAACCCACACTGCTTAAGGGAGGGTGGGTGGGAGCCACATGAGCGAGAGAGCTTTGGTTGGGAGAGGGGCAGAGCTTAAGGCAACTCTGCCTGCCCCTCCCTGCTTGGGGATGCCACTGGGGGTGCCAATGACAAGCACCCATGTCTTCTCTCCCCATCCACCTGCAATATCCCCCCCCCCTTTCAGCCAGACGAGCTGGCGCCCGGGTTAGGGCATTTTCACAAAGTGTTATATTCCATACCATATAGCACTGTGGTCCCATCTGATGCATGCATCAGAATGGTTTCTGGGAGGGACTGTGATAAGCATCATAGGCTGCTTTCAAAAGCACAGGTTTTGGTCAGATGTTCAAAATGTGACCAATTGTTCTCATATATCATTGATTTGTAGCTTTTCCTTTCTCACCCTTGGCCACTTCCTGTTGCTCTCTGCTTAGAATCTATACATGCACATCTCTAACCAATTATATATGATTATATATGTTTATGACAAGTAATATTTATATGGGTTATAGTATAAAGAATCCTCTGAGTGACCTCCATATGCCTGTCACTTTCAGGAAGAACTAATCTAGGATTTGTTTTGACATTCCCAAGCAAGACTAAGGCAACCATAACTCACTTGAGGACCAGATGATGTTCTCTGCCTCATCTTGTTCCTGGAAGTCCATGAACACCTAGGACATAACAAACAGTACCTACTTCAGGTGGTTTTCCAACCTATCACCTTTCTATACTTCTGCTACATCAAAGCATAGAACAGTTTTAGTTTCTGGCAAGTCTTGTGGTTTGACCAGAGTTGGAATGATGCAGAGCAAAACAGCAAGCTCTTAAAAATAAGACTTCCCTACATGATTTCACAGCATCTCAAAACACTGCTCTCCTTGACATTTAGTGGGACCCTCTGAAGAATTAGCAAGTAAAAGTGATCCTTTCTTTCAGTTTTGAAGTTACTGTCCATGAAGCTGGTCAATTGAGGCAAAAACCATCACTGATGAACCCCAGATCAAACAAAAACCTCCCAGTGAACTAGCCAGATCTGATGAATCAGGTAGCCAATTTCTATGAATGGGATTAATGTCTAAACTCTGGTCAAAACTTAGCTCTTTCTAAAAGTTGGGGCCCTATGTATGCAATGTTAACTTCTTGTTCAGTATCTTAGAATTTTCTAAACAGCTTTATTATTGCTTGACAACATTTTTTAAGGAAGGGTTTAAGCAAGTCATCGTAACACTATCCTGCTGATTCGTAGATTGCAGTATGGCGTGTCTAAGATATTTTATTTTTACTGAGGAAACAGGGGAGCTTGATAGCCACCCCATGTCTAATGCCTACATCCCATGCCCCCAGGGAATAAAGAGGTCAAACTTGGATGAGATGCAATTCTTGGGTAGGGTCATTTTAAGCCCATCAACTGTCACCAGAGATCACAGTCGGGGACTGGTTTCTCAAAGTGTACTAAATTAAGAAAAGCTTTGCTGAGAGTTGTACATTTATTTTCCTACTGTGAGGAGCTGCCAGGGCACAAATTGGCCCTGTATGTATCCATTGCAACAAGCTACTCAAATGCATGTTGCAGCAACCTACTTGGGCAGCTTAGTTGACCCTCACACTTCCCCGCGTCCCCCCGCCCCAGGTTGGTCACTGGATCCCCCTAGACAGGAAAGACTATAAGAGAGATTCCAGTTCCAGTTAAGCCATGCTCAAGCATCAGGGTCTTCCTGAGTTCTAGTGTTTTCTTGGTATCCTTCAGTTGTCCTTCATTCCTGACTTCTGGCTCGTCCTTCAATCTTGTCTTGCTTTTTGGTCTTGATTACTGGCTTTATCCCACATTACTACTGGTTTCCACTGTTAATTCAGTCCTGTTTAACCTCAGAACCTGCACCAAATGGGTCCGAAGCCATCTTTACACTTTGTTAACCCTTTTCAGCACCAGATTAACATCCACCTCCCAGCTCACCTTAGACTTCTGCCCTGACATATATGTATGGTGTCACTATGTATAGGTGTCACTTGATCTCTCAGCACTTGATAATTCAACAACAGATAACTCTCAGCCAAGTGTGCAAACTGTCTCCCATTAAAAACAAAACAAAATATTATATACAAGTTGATACTGGGTGATATGCCAGTCATATGTGAATAGTGGATCTTAGTGGATCACTTTCTTTTGCAAGTCATCACTTGATATTGCAGCCAATAAGTGATGAACATGTATGTGTGAAGGAACCCCTTTATAAAGGTGGGTGCAGGACTATTATAGGTGCCACAGTTACCAGGGTCTGGGTATATACTGGCTTCCTGACTGAAGAACAGTGTGCACTCTACAAGTGATGGTTGAAGTCGATGGGATTTGAGCAGTCTGGAGTTTTGTAGCCCTCTTTATCTAGAACTTTTTCCATGCTCAGAGCCCTCCACATATCTACTATCTAGTAAGCCTCACCTCAATCCTGTAAGGTAATAAACTGAAACTCAGTCCAGATGAGATGGAGGTACTGTTAGTGGGTGGTTCATCTGCCTGGCTAGATGATATTCAATCTGTTCTGGAGGGGGGTTGCACTCCTCTTAAAGGATCAGTTTGGGTGTGGTCTTGGACCCAGAACTGTCACTTGAAGCACAGGTGAACTCAGTGGCACGGAGCACTTTTTATCAGCTTAGGCTGGTATACCAAGTATGCCCTTATCTGGACAGAGATAGCCTAGCTACAGTTATCCATGCTCTGATAACTTCTCATCTGGATTACTGCAATGCACTATACATGGGGCTGCCTTTGAAAATGGTCTGGAAACTTCAGCTAGTCCAAAATAGGGCAGCAAGATTGTTAACAGGGAAGGCCAATGAGATCACATTAAGGCAGTATTAGGGATGTACGAAAGTGACTTACCTTTTGCGGATTATGTTGATGGTGGGGGGGGAGGCGCTCCGTTCCTCCCCCCAGAATCCTTGAACGGCTGGCTGTGCTTCCCAGCAGCTCTGCGGAGCAGCCGGCCAGGCCCAGCCAGGCCAGAGCCGTCCGCAGCCGGATTTCCGGCCGCGGAGGGCTCTGGGTAAAAAAAAAAACACAAACAAACAAAAAAACCACGTATGCAAATGGCGGCTATGGCCGCCGCCATTTGTGTTCCTTCTTTTTACCATCTTAATCTACGTAAATATTTACGTAGACTATGACGACGAAAATCAAGGGGAATGCAAATAGCGTAGCGGGTGCTATTTGCATCCCTTTTTCATTCACCGTTTTAGCCTACGTAAATCTTTACGTAGGCTAAAACGGTGAATCAAAAGGGGACGCAAATAGTGCCCACTACACTATTTGCGTTCCCCTCGATTTTCGCCGTCATAGTCTATGTAAATATTTACGTAGATTAAGATGGTAAAAGAAGAAATGCAAATGGCGGCGGTCATAGCCGCCGCCATTTGTGTACACGTTTTTCTTTTTTAAACCCACCTCCAAACATGATAGGCTACGTAAACATTTACGTAGCCTATCACGTCTTTTTTTTCTTTTTTTTTAAACCTAGCCATGATAGGCTACATAAATCTTTATGTAGCCTATCACATTTTTTTTCTTTTTTTTTTAAACTAGCCATGATAGGCTATGTAAACCTTATCACATCATTTTTTTAATATCATGTCTTCCCCACCCCCAAGTCTGGAAATGGTGGTGGCGGCGGCCGGTCAAAAGACCGGCCGCCGCTGCCGCCACCCGGAAGATCCACCCCAGGTAAGTCTCGTCCCGGGGGGGATCCGCGGGGGGCGGAGGGGTGGCAGGCCGTTCTGCCACAGATTTTGGGGGGCTGAATGCACTGGCATTCGGCCTCACCAAGATCCGTGGCGGAATTCTCTAACATCCCTAGCAGTACTTTTCCAGCTGAACTGGCTGCCAGTCAATTTCCGGTACTGGCAGCCCCAGATTCAAAGTACTGGTATTAACATTCAAAGCCCTTAATGGCTTGGGGCCAGGTTATCTGAAGGATCACCTCCTCCCATATGTGCCTGCCCAGACCCTAAGATCACCCTCAGGGGGTCCTTCTCCATGAGCCCTCACCAAAGGAAGTGAGGAGGGTCGAGGGTGGCTATCAGGAAGAGGGCCTTTTCTGCTATGGCATCCCAGCTGTGGAACAAGCTCCTTATAGAGGTTCACCTGACACCCACACTGTATTCCTTCCAGCACCAGGTGAAGACCTTTTTATTCTCCCAGGCATTTTAACTTCATAGACTTTTAGCTGTGGTGTTTTAAATCTATATTTTAAATTTCTGCATTGCTGCCAGGTTTTATTCTGGTTGTATTGTTATATTGTGGTTTTAATGTGTTGATATTTTATATTGTTTTATCCTGTGCTTTTTGGTTTTAATTTTTGTGAACCGCTTAGAGAGCTTTGGCTATTGGGCAGTATAGAAATGAAATAAATAAAATAAAAATAAATAAAATAAAGGTAGACCTGAGCTCTTACAGATGGAACATTCAGGCTGAGAGAATGGTGGCTTGCCTAAATCCACCTATTGAAATCACAGTTCAGCCAGGGGCAATGTCAAGAGTAGGCATGGTTGGGCACTTGACAAGGGCCCACACCTCATCAGGGACCCACTGACAAAAAGAAAACGAAACCCTGGAGTTTCTCCTTCTCTTTACCATTGTAACCTGCTTGTTCACCTGCCTCTCACTCTGGCCCAGACAACGGTGGAGGTGAGAAGGAGGAGCAGTAGATGCCACTGCCTTATTGCTCACTGACTCTCTTCCTATCAAGCAAACAAGTGGTAGAAATGACGAGAAATGGCACGAGGAGGAACCATAGCAGCTGGTGATATTGGCACTGATAAGACATACTCACTGAGGGAGACACCCTTTGAGGGTGTGAAGCCCCAGAGCTCTCAAAAACCTGGAACCGGCACTGACTTCAGCAGTGAAGTCAGCCAGGGACGTCCCAGCTGATATATCATTCCCAAAACCACTATGAGGTAGGGATGTACGAAAGTCACTTACCTTTCGCAGCTTGGCTTCGCGGTGGGGGGGAGGTGCTTCGCTTCTCCCCCCGAAGTTCAGGTGAGGGGGGGGAGGCTTCCTGCCTCGTCCAGCCGAAATTCAGGCCGGGGGGGAGGCTTCCTGCCTCACCTGGCCGAAATTCAGGCCAGGGAGAAGTGCCCCGCCTCCCCGGCCGCGAAATAAAAAAGTGGGAAAAAAACAAAAAACACCCGTGATAGGCTACATAACGATTCACGTAGCCTATCATGGCTAGATTTCTAAAGTCAGCTGTGATAGGCTACGTAAATCGTTACATAGCCTATCACGGGTGACTTTGAAAAAAAAAAAAAAGCGCGTACGCAAATGGCGGCACCCATGGGCGCCACCATTTGTGTACACGTTGTTGTTTTTTTCAAAGTCACCCATGATAGGCTACGTAACGATTTACGTAGCCTATCATGGCTGACTTTGGAAATCTAGCCGTGATAGGCTACGTAAATCGTTACGTAGCCTATCACGGGTGTTTTGTTTTTTACTTTATTTTGTAATGGCGGTGGCGGCAGCCGGTTGGAAGACCGGCCGCCGCCCCCACCCCCGACGAACCACCGCCAAACTCCCGCCGGGACCCGCCGCCGAGAGGGACATTCGAGGGAGGTAAGTCCCATCCCAGGGGGGGGGTGGCGGGGGGGTGGCGGAGAATTTCACCAACAATTTCGGGGGGCTGAATGCTTTGGCATTTGGCCTCCCCGAGATTCGTGGAGAAATTCTCCGCCATCCCTAGCTTCAACTGAAGCCCAGTGGAAGGCATTATGAGCTAATTCCTCCGTTGGGGCTTTTTCAGATCAGGAAGTGCAGGCAGCCTGGGAGGCTAGCTGTGATGAGGTCAGCTCAAAAATACCACCAAAAGAAATTCAACCTAAGTTATAGACTGTCCTGAGAATGAGGCAGAACAATGGAAGCCCCTGTCATGGGGGAAGAAAACTTTCTGGAAATTGGAGGACAGATTTTGGCAAAGCACTAACTGTACCTCATCCCTGGAGCTTGAATAAACATTGCCTTCACACCTGCATTGTGGTGGATGCAAAATGGGGGATAGCCTTCTAACACAGTTGATACTGTTGCAGCATTAAAAACCCCAAATTCCCTTCTGAAAAAAGAAAGAAGCTGTGCTACCAGCCCTGCCAATGGGGAGCCCTCCCTGTGAGAAACTGCTGAGGAGAAATTTGGTGAAATTGTCTCCAAAATCTGGATTTTAATACCTGTTTGTCAACCATGTTTGTGGTACCGAATTAGGGTTGCCACCTCTTCTTTCTTTCTTTCTTTCTTTCTTTCTTTCTTTCTTTCTTTCTTGACATCTCATCTTTAACAGCCATATGGTAGGCAGGTACAACATAGTTCTCTCCATATATTTATTGAACTTGTCCAATGCACATAGGTGAGAATTTTGGTTTGGTTCATTCTGAATAAGAATTTACAAAACAGATTTCTTCATATTTGAGGCAGGAAGTCCTTAAGATTTAAAAACTTTCAATGCAAGTGAAAGCAGAACCGACAGACGCATCTACTCCAATCCAAAAATAAATGTAAAAATAATGTTCCTTGTTAGAACCACAAGAACAGACACTCAATATTGTTATTTATCACGGTTATCGTCTGTGTCAGAGTCATCAGTAGTATGTCATATATGGAGGTGACACTTGCCCAGTCTTTGTTGTGGGGCATCTCTTGATTCACCATTAGCAATACCCATCACACAACACCTATAAGGTGGAATTGCTAGGGGTGGTATTTATGTACAAAGCATTCAGTCCTAAGTGAACTCATATGATAGCATCAAGGAAAGGTTCTGGTATTAATGAATGTCAACCCGCTAATGTGCTAATTTCAGCTTTGGCATCATGAGGTTGGCAAGTCAAAGGGTTAATAGCTCAAATATAAAAAAGGAAATCTATTGTGACTTTAATAGGTAGTATTTAAATAGATGTTTCATCAGGGCAGTTACACAGTAATGGCACCAATTAATCAAGAAGCAAAAACACATTCACCTAAGAACAAACCCAAACCATTAAATTCTGAAAGAGATTAATTGCGTTCATCAAAAACAACACTGAAATCAAATTATTGCCAGGACAATGTCAAACTGTCTCCCCTCAAAGTTGAAGTCATTCTTTGGTTGTATGAATATTGTGCCCACAATCAATAAATAACATAGACTTTGGCCTGGATCAATCTAGAATATCTCAGACATAATCACAAGGCTGTGTTAATTGCATTTTGAGGGACAAGATACAAACACCTCTATATAAAAAATAATACTTTAATGGGAAAAGCTTTGAAGGATGAAGACTATATCTTTACTGATGAAGGTTCAACTGGCATAATGACATATTAAAATAAAATCTATCTAGATCCCATGTGGTCATCATACACCACTAAACAGAAAGACAGACAGACTTTTGACACTTTGAATATTTTAAGTACCTCATGTTCAAAAGCAAGTTGGCGCAAGAATGACTGAAGATTTTTTTAAAGATTTGCCTTAACTATCCTACCTAATGGTTTCAGACCACTGCATAAATATTCTTCAAGATTCACATTTCAGTTGAAACAGCCTTCATTTGTTGAACTTTATAGGGTTCTAATGTATGCATGGTGCATTATGTGGGAATGGGCCAACCTATTTTCATCAGTGTTCTACAAAATCACATGGTAGAGTCCTTTTGAGACTCCACCATTTACAGGTGTGTGGTAAATCTCATGTATTTGTTCCACATGTAAAAAGTCTACCTGCAAGTAGAAAACTAGTATATCAGGAGGCGGGCTAGGCTAGAACCTTCCTCTTTGATGTGCTAGCATTCTGTGTGCTAGGAGCTTTTTCACATGGGAAGGAAGCATTCAAAAACATTATCACCTGAACCCTGAGCGCCTCTTCCATGTGATTGTGCTAAAGATGTAGCTACAGATATGTGAATCAGCAAAACTCGACCTCGTCAAGATTCTTTGATTTCCACCTCAAAACTTGTTCTGACTTGTGACCATATTGGATTTTTTTCTTTTCACATGAAAATGTATGGAAATTTTCATGCACATTTTTTCTAGATGCACGCATCAATTTTTGGAATATGTGCATTTTCACCCAATGAATAAACTGTATTTGTGTGCATTTTTCAAGTGTGTGCATTTTTTATGTGCATTGTCCAAATGTATGCATTTTAAACACATTTTTGTTGCGCAAATCACATCACAAGCTCAAAAATGTACAGACTTCAAACCACACGTTGTATATAGGTCCATATTCAATTTTAGGAAATTGGTTACATTCTGGTCAAAAAATAAACAAGCAAACTTCTCACTCATTCCTAGATACATCTTAGTGATAGTGCATGTATCTGCATTGCCCATATAGGGTTGCCACTAACACAAACACATGAACACCTTGTTTGTGTAGAGTTCTATGTACACACTGGAGCCCTTACACAAAATCACAGCCGGTGAATGAGAAATAGTGTATCATACATCAGAAAATGAATGCAGAATTGGAACAACCTGAAGACTCCTGGAACCAATGTTTTGATGTGTGAAAGTAGAAAGGCATATTTGGAAGTACATTTTGAGTCAAAAAAATCCTTGTGCAGCCTGAAATTAAGCTTTATAAGGTGTGATGTGATGGGTACAAATAGCACTTTGGCAAAAACAAGGAACACAATAGACTTTACTTAAGATTGGGGAAATGTGTGCCTGTATAATCGCTATGGCATTTATGCTTTGTTGTGAAAATTCTTTTTAACAGCACAGGTACAAATTATGCCTTACCAATTGAAGTTTATTGTTTGGGTTGATTATCTGGAGAATTCAAGTTTAATTCTTTTCCCTTCTAAGTTCTAAGGCACATTAGAGTAACATTTTAATATTGGAGTATATTGGTTTTGCAAGAGTCCTTCATTGCTATGTTAATTTCCATTTGGAACAATTTAGAACTATGCCAGGGAATGCTAACAACTGCCAGAAATGTTTGCAGAGACAAGAGCAATTGCAAACACAATTTGAAACATTGGATAGTCAATGCTGCTTCTGAGCAATAATAACCACAGCATAAATATCCAAGGTTAAGCCATATAAACCTTTCAATGCTACAAGAGAAGAAATTATTAATCAGTTGAATTGACAGCTGCTAATATGAAGCCAAACCATTATTTTTCCATGGTTTCAGACCACATTAGTGTTGGACATGGGCTAATATTTATTTATATTTATAGCCCAGACTGCCCACAATCTCAGAATGCATAAAAAAGCATGAGGGCAGTGGCAGCTCCAGGCTTTTGAGGGTGCTTGAGCAAGATACCTTCAACAGCCCCCTTCCATCAGTGAGTCTACTTTCTCACCACCATTGTCACTAGCTTCTATTGCTCCTCGTGCTCTCATTATCATTGCTGCCACTTGCTTGCTTGGGAGTCAGAGAGCCAGTGAGCAAGTAAGCAGTGACATCTGCTGTTCCTCTTTCTTTCACACCATCACCATTGTCTGGGCCTGAGGGAGAAGAGTCAGGTGAACAAGCAGGCTGCAGTGACGCAAAGGAGAAGCAACTCCGTGGAGTTCTTGGCAGTAGGTGTGTGGGTCCTTGGCAGATGCTCAACCATGTCTACCTTTGATGCCGTCTCGAATGAGAGAAGCAAGGAGAAACAGCAAAACAGAATAGCATTCCATCAAATCAAGCTTCGCTGAATTTTTTCTACCCTTTACCCAACTTAAGTCTGAGCCAAAAAGGCAAGGCCAGGCAGGTAGGTCTTACAGCACTTTGGAACGGTGCTCCGGGTCATACTTCAGCCAGCAAGTCTGTAGTAGAACAGACATCCAGGAAAAAAAAAACAGCATACGCAAATGGAGGCGGCTAATGGCCAGCTGCGGCCGCCACTGGAGCCACCGCCCCAGGTAAGGTTTGTCCTGGGGGGGATTCCACAGGGGGGGTGATGGGTGGGAGGCCATTCCTCCATGGGTTTTGGGGGGCTGAATGCCAGTGCATTCGGCCTCACTGAAATCGGTGGCAGAATTCTCCACCATCCCTATCTCTGATAGCCTAAAGTCAGGAAACTGTGGTTTGGCCAGGCCCTCATTTTGTAGCAATCACTGTACAGAATTAGCACACTTGGCAACTTTCCAAATTTGTATGGGAGATAGTGAATTCTAAGATAAATCTCCTTGCATCCAATTTCAAAATGTGATATCCTTTCCCTTTATCAGGGGAAGATGTCATGAGTATGGATGAATGAAAGTCACTTACTGTTTCGAAGGGTGACATTCGCAGTGGGGGGGGTGCTCCGTCCCTCCCCCCGAAATTCTCTCCAGCTGGCTCCGCTCTGCAGAGATTCTGAAGAGCCGCCGGCCGGGGCCACCTGCAGCTGGATATCCGGCTGCTGGGCAGCCTGCAGGGACGCAAATGGAGGCATCCGTAGCCGCCACCATTTACGTCCCTGTATTTTGCCGTGATAGGCTACGTAAATATTTATGTAGCCTATCATGGCAAAAAAACAAACAAACAAACCAAACAGCGAACGCAAATGGTGGCAGCTACAGCGGCTGCCATTTGCATTCCTTTTTTTTTTTTTTGCCTTGATAGGTTATGTAAATATTTACAACGCCTATTACAGCAAAAAAAAAAAGGAACGCAAATGGTGGCCACTATGCCATTTGTGCCCCTCTCTTTTGCCAAAATAGCCAATGTAAATATTTACGTAGGCTATCACGGCCAAAAAAAAAGGGAACGCAAATGGTGGCCACCGTAGCCGTCGCCATTTGCGTTCCCTTCTTTTGTCATGATAGGCTATGTAAATACTTATGCAACCTATCATAGCTTCCGCAGGGAGGCAAATGGCGTCCCTGCGATAGCCATGATACGCTATGTAAGTATTTATGTAGCCCATCACGGCTATGGTGATGAAGCGAATGGCGGCCACAGCCGTGGCCACCAATCGCAAGTCAGCGCGAACGGCAGTAGCTAGGTGCTCCATTCCAGGCCCATTTCGCGGGGTGAGGGGCTTCGTTCCACCATGGATTTCAGGGGGCTGAATGCACTGGCATTCGGCCTCACCAAGATCCATGGCGGAATTCTCTGACATCCCTAGTCATGAGGTCACTCTTCCCACACTGGGCTTTTTCAGCTCAGGGAGTGCAGGCTGCCTGGAGGCTGCAGAGTAATGGAGAGACGTGTAACAGAGAGAGAAAACACACAGAGAACCCTCGGCCACCTCGCAGTGATTAGGTATGCTCAAAAACACCACTTAGGGAGCAATCCTATGGGCACTAGACACTGTCTAGAGGCCCATAGGATATGCTCTATTCCGGCAGCTGACCTTGGGGCCAGTGCTCCGAGGTTGGTTCCCGGAAATCTGACCTCCCCCTCATCTGCGCTGCCTCTGAGGCAGCGTGGAGAAGCCCCATCTTCTGTGCTTGAAAGATGAGTGTGGAGTGACTGAAAAGGGGTGGGGCTGGGGGGCATTCTGGGTTGGGGAGAGCAGAGATGTGCATATGACACATCCAATGTATGACACATCTAATGTGTTGTACAGCAGCTTCCTCTCCCGGTCGCCCCCCCCCCACCGCTAGACAGCCGAAAACGGCTGTCTAGCAGAAAAAGAGCAAGGCAGTAGAGGTGCGGAGGGAACAATCCCCCCCATGACTCTCCCGCCTTGCTTTGGATAGGCAGTCGCCTCCAAGGTCGGAGGCAGCCGCCTATCTACTTAGGATTGCGCCCTAAATGACATTCAAAAACTGTTGGAGAACTTCTCCTCCCCCTGAAGAAATTCAATGAAATTCCTCTCCCTATTTCTCTTCTCACAAATAAGGTGGAGAATTTTGAGAGGCCATTTGCACACAGATCTATTAAATATATAACTAAAAATTCAACCTGGTGAAGAGGACTCCTGACTAGGTCAGTTGAGTAGAGGTAGGAGGCACCAACCAATATTGCATTCTTTTTCTTTTTTAAAATCAGAATGGTCTTATTTGGATTCTTTATTTGAATCTAGCTGGAAATGTTATGTATTTAAAAGACTGGGATTTATTTTGTTTTTCTGGTTGTGGGTGAATCAATCCTCCATTTGGGGCAGTGCACTCAGTGGTCTCCCCCTTCATGGATCACTGCATTGTTGTGGCGAAGGGGCTTGCACAACTCAGTGAAGCCATGAGCTATGCCGTGCAGGGCCACCCAAGATGGACAGGTCATGGCGGAGAGTTCTGACAAAATGTGGTCCACTGGAGAAGGAAATGGCAACCCACTCCAGTATTCCTGCCAGGAAAACCCCATGGAATGTATCACAAGGCTAAAAGATGTGACGCGGGAAGATGAGCCCCTCAGGTCGGAAGGTGCCCAATATACTACTGGGGAAGAGCAGAGGGTATTTCCAAGTAGCGCCAGAAAGAGTGAAGCGGCTGGGCCAAAGTCAAAATGACACTCAGCTGTGGATGTGTCTGGTGGTGAAAAGAAAATCCGATGCTGTAAAGAACAATATTGTTTAGGAACCTGGAATGTCAGATCAATGAATCAAGGTAAGCTGGAGGTGGTCAAACATGAGAGGGCAAGATTGAACATCGACATCTTGGGAATCAGCGAACTAAAATGGACAAGCATGGGCAAATTTAATTCAGGTGACCATCATATCTACTACTGTGGGCAAGACTCTCTTAGAAGAAATGGAGTAGCATTCATAGTCAACAAAAGGGTGGGAAAAGCAGTACTGGGGTACAATCACAAAAACGACAGAATGATCTCAGTACGAATCCAAGGCAAACCATTCAACATCACAGTAATTCAAGTCTATGCCCCAACCACTGAGGCCGAAGAAGCTGAGGTTGATCAGTTCTATGAAGACCTACAACACCTTCTAGAACTAATATCAAAAAAAGATGTCCTCTTCATCAGAGGGGATTGGAATGCTAAAGTAGGAAGTCAAGAAATCACTGGGATAACAGGCAAGCATGGCCTTGGTGTACAAAATGAAGCAGGACAAAGGCTAATAGAGTTTTGCCAAGAGAACACGCTGATCATAGCAAACACGCTTTTCCAACAGCACAAGAGGCGACTCTACACATGGACATCACCAGATGGTCAATATCGAAATCAGATTGATTATGTCATTTGCAGCCAAAGATGGAGAAGCTCTATACAGTCAGTCAAAACAAGACCTGGAGCTGACTGTGGCTCAGATCATGAGCTTCTTGTTGCAAAATTTCGGCTTAAATTGAAGAACGTAAGGAAAACCACTAAACCATTCAGGTATGACCTAAATCACATCCCTTATGAATATACAGTGGAGGTGAGGAATAGATTTAAGGGATTAGACCTGATAGACAGAATGCCTGAGGAACTATGGACGGAGGTCCGTAACATTGTTCAGGAGGCAGCAACGAAATCCATCCCAAAGAAAAAGAAATGCAACAAAGCAAAGTGGCTGTCTGATGAGGCTTTACAAGTAGCAGAGGAAAGAAGGGAAGCGAAAAGCAAGGGAGAAAGGGGAAGATATATCCAATTGAATGCAGAGTTCCAGAGAATAGCAAGGAGAGACAAGAAGGCCTTCTTAAATGAACAATGCAAAGAAATCGAAGAAAACAACAGAATGGGAAAGACTAGAGATCTCTTCAAGAAAATCAGAGATCTCAAGGGAACATTTTGTGCAAAGACGGGCATGATAAAGGACAAAGAAGGCAGGGACCTAACAGAAGCAGAAGAGATTAGCAAGCGGTGGAAAGAATACACAGCAGAACTATACAGGAAAGATCTGAATGTCCCTGATAGCCATGATAATGCGGTCACTGAACTTGAGCCAGACATCCTAGAGAGTGAAGTCAAGTGGGCCTTAGGAAGCATTACTAACAACAAAGCTAGCGGAGATGACAGTATTCCTGCTGAGCTATTTAAAATTCTAAAAGATGATGCTGTTAAAGTGCTGCACTCAATATGCCAACAAATTTGGGACACTCAACAGTGGCCACAAGACTGGAAAAGGTCAGTTTACATTCCAATTCCAAAGAAGGGCAACGCCAAAGAGTGTTCAAACTACCACACAATTGCGCTCATTTCACATGCCAGCAAGGTGATGCTCAAAATCCTACAAGCTAGGCTTCAGCAGTATGCAAACCGAGAACTACCAGAAGTACAAGCTGGGTTTCGAAGAGGCAGAGGAACTAGAGATCAAATCGCCAACTTTCTCTGGATCATGGAGAAAGTAAGAGAATTCCAGAAAAACGTCTATTTCTGCTTCATGGACTACGCTAAAGCCTTTGATTGTGTGGATCACAACAAACCGTGGCAAATTCTTAAAGTGATGGGAGTACCAGACCACCTTACCTGTCTCCTGAGAAACCTGTATGAGGGTCAAGAAGCAACAGTAAGAACTAGGGATGTCAGAGAATTTCTCAACGAATCTCGGGGAGGCCGAATGCCAGCGCATTCGGCCCCCCGAAATTGGTGGAGAAACGGTCTGCCCCCCGCCCCCCCCGGGACGGGACTTACCTTGCTCAAATGTCCCTGGCGGCGGCGGCTCCGGCGGTGGTTCGGTGGCGGCAGCGGCCGGTCTTCTGACCGGCCGCCGCCGCCATTTCCAAGTAAAAATGAAACAAAACAAACAAACGTAATAGGCTACATAAAGATTTATGTAGCCTATCACGGCTAGA
Source organism: Heloderma suspectum (assembly GCF_057233095.1). NCBI lineage: Eukaryota > Metazoa > Chordata > Lepidosauria > Squamata > Helodermatidae > Heloderma > Heloderma suspectum. Next base: position 151,806,190 of record NC_139460.1, on the reverse strand, counting down.
TTTTTAAAAAACACCGTGATAGGCTACGTAAATGTTTACGTAGCCTATCACGGCTGACTTTGGGGAAAAAAAAAAAAGCGCGTATGCAAATGGTGGCACCCATGGGCGCCGCCATTTGCGTTCCTTATTTGGGCACCTGTAGTCTACGTAAACATTTATGTAGACTATTGCAAAAATAAGGGGAACTCAAATAGCGTTGCCCTTATTTTCGCCGTAGTCTATGTATTTTTTTTTTAAGTCAGCCGTGATAGGTTACATAAACATTTACGTAGCCTATCACGGTGTTTTTTAAAAATCTAGCTGTGATAGGATACATAAATCTCCCCCCTGGCCAGAATTTCGGTGAGGAGGGACAGGGCGCCTCCCCCCCGGCCAGAATTTTGGCGGGGAGGGACGGGGCACCTCCCCCCCGGCCAGAATTTCGGGGGGAGGGACGGAGCGCCTCCCCCCCACCGCGAAGCAAGCTTCGGGATCAGGTAAGTGACTTTCGTCCATCCCTAGAAGTACCAGACATGGAACAACTGATTGGTTCAAAATTGGGAAAGGAGTACGACAAGGCTTTATATTGTTGCCCTGCTTATTTAACTTATATGCAGAGTACATCATGAGAAACACCGGGTTGGATGAATCACAGGTCGGAATTAAGATTGCCGGGAGAATTATCAACAACCTCAGATACGCAGATGATACCACCCTAATGGCAGAAAGCGAAGAGGATCTAAAGAGCCTTTTGTTGAGGGTGAAAGAGGAGAGTGCAAAAGCTGGTTTGAAACTCAACATTAAAAAAACCAGGATCATGGCATCTGGCCCCATCACTTCCTGGCATATAGAAGGGGAAGCAGTGACAGATTTTATTTTCTTGGGCTTCAAGATCACCGCAGATGGTGACTGTAGCCATGAAATTAAAAGACGCTTGCTCCTTGGGAGGAAAGCTATGGCAAACCTAGACAGCATAGTAAGAAGCAGAGACATCACCTTGCCGACAAAGGTCCATCTAATCAAAGCTATGTTTTTCCCAGTAGCAACGTATGGCTGTGAGAGCTGGACTATAAGGAAGGCTGAGTGCCGAAGAATTGATGCTTTCGAACTGTGGGGCTGGAGAAGACTCTTACAAGTCCCCTGGACTGCAAGGAGGTCAAATCAGTCAGTCCTAAAGGAAATCAACCCTGACTGCTCATTGGAAGGACTGATACTGAAGCTGAAGCTGAAATATTTTGGCCACCTAATGCGAAGAGAAAGCTCTCTGGAAAAGACCCTGATGCTGGGAAAGACTGAAGGCAAAAGGAGAAGGGGATGGCAGAGGATGAGATGGCTAGATAGCATCACTGATGCAATGAATATGAACTTGAGCATGCTCCAGGAGAGAGCGCAGGACAGGAAGGCCTGGCGTGCTATGGTCCATGGGGTCACGAAGAGTCGGACACGAATGAACGACTGAACAACAACAACAACACTCAGTGGTCTCACCGTGACTCTACCCTGTTAGAAGGTTTTCATGTAATCCAGGATCATGATTTACTACCATCATCTCAACATTTATTTTAGTTTTTGATGTACTAATTCCTTCACTGTCTGCACTCTTGCTTTTGTTGTTGTTTTCTAAATGCTTGTATCTCAAGTGAGAAGCTAACAATTAAAATATATAAAATTCCCAGTTGGGCAATACCTTTACTAGGACCAAGCAACAACATGCCATGAAAGAGTGTGCAAGATTTTGTGTTCTATAGAACTCTTCATCAGGTTGGGTAGTACAAAAAGCAGTGGACTTGAAGAGGGGAGGGGGGTGGCAGAGAAAACCAACTAGTTACAGTATTCCTCCTTGCTTTGTGTTTAGGGACAGTAAAAATGTATGTGCTTTTTCTTCAAGACCCGGGAGAAAGATGTAGGAGAAATTGAGCACAAAGAGGGGCAGGGAGTAGAAACCCAGTCAATAGTGCATGAGCCAGCAAATGTTACCTAACAAGGATGAAAGAAGCCCTTTGTCCCTAGTGAGGAATATCTAACTTCTTCCCCTTAGCAACAAAAGAACTCCCTTTAACCTACATGATCTGATGTTGGTCCTCTAATATTTTTATGGTGTTGCCATGGTTTAAACCAGTCCTGTAAGGGTTGGCTATAAAGCTACTGCTGAAATATATTGGGATTCTTTCTTATTCCCAACTGAGGGATGGGTGGGGGAAGAGAACAAACCCAAAGACAAGTGCAGTTAACCATTGTTGTTTTTGTCCTCCAACGATTAATGTTAAAATGTATCATAACTAGATTGATTCAGTGTTTTATTAAGAATATAGTGTTAACTCTCGGTTCATTACCTCTTCGATGTTGATATTATAGGAGCATGTACTGGAGAGCTTATAGCTGTGAGTCATTTGTATAATTCTCTAATTGTAAGTGGCATGGAAATGTTATGGCCACCTTGAAATTTCATAGTGTGTCAAACACAATAATAATCTCATGTTTCCCAGTGCAGCATAACTGCTCATAACTGTCCAACTGTATACAAAGAAACAAAAGGAAAATTTGAGCGGAATATGAAATACAACTTGTGAGTTCTATGATTGTTTAACATATAGTACAATTGACAATTTGTCCTTTCGTAAATTCTTCAAAGTTATCTGTTCAACTGCAGAATAGCAATACGGAATCATGTTAAATAGCTGCTATGATATAGTTAAGGGGCCTAGTTGTAGTGAAAAGTCACACTGGTACGGATCCACTAAAGCTGGAACTACACATAATGGCAGCCATAATTTTAAGCCACCCACCCATACTTCAGGGACAACATACCGGATACGTGGTAATATCCAATGTTATGCTAGCGGAAAATTACAGGAGTTGGCATCGTTCACTTGTGCTTGCACAACCACTAGCAGAGCAATGAGCACAAGCAACATGTAGCCTAATGAAGTCAGAATGATGGCTTGCACAAGCAAAATCAATGTATTGGATCTGTCAGTTGCACAATAATAAAACAGGATTTGCACAAGCTGTAGAAGCTTGTGCAGAATAACAGCAGAATAACACCACTGGATACAACCCATGGTGCTTTGTTTCTGCCAGCAAGCCTGGAGCAACGACAGAGAACTGCATGAGTTGTGTGATCAGGACACACAGAACATGTCCTAGGTATTATGGAGGGACAGCAGGACATTTTTTGTGGCAGCTATGAATTTCATGTATCCTGTCATTCTGGCCTAATGAACACGCAGTTGTAGCTAGAGTTTCTGAGGTTCTTCAGCCTATTCCTAGTCTTTCCAGGGGCTATAAAAATGCTACACGATCCATGCAAGATAGGTAAATATAGAACAAGGGGGAACAAATGGCAAACTAGGGTTCCAAACTTTTTTCCCCTTCAACACGCTCGTGTGCCTTTAACATCTACACTACCTGTAAAAATTCAGCAGGCGAAGCTTTTCATAAGAACATAAGAAAAACCCTGCTGGATCAGAGCAAAGGCCAGCATTCTGTTTGCACAATGGCCAACTAGATGCATATAGGAAGCCCAAAAGCAGAGTATGAGTACAACAGCATGCACACATGAGTGCACACGTGTGCACACACACACACACACCACTCAAATTCCCCAGCAATTGCTATACAGAGCCATACTGCCTCTGATATTGGAGGTAATATATAGCCATCAGGAATAGCAGCCATAATAGCCTTATCATCCATTACATTAAAAAAGGTCAGCTGCTCCATTTCTCCATATCATACTCTTGTAAAAGGCCCAGGAGCCCAACCAGTAAAAGAAAGGAAGACAGAGAGAGAAAGAGGGAGAGCTGACAAGCCTTTGGCAAGTCAAGGCCCCTAGTTCCATTGTTTGGTAACCAGGTTGGTAATGCAATGGAGAATGTGGAAGAAGGCTACCAAGGCCAGGCCACCTCTTCTTTGCTGCTGCTGGCACAGATTTCATTCCCTTATCTAGACATTTATTAGGGGAGAATGTAACAAAATGAACAAATCCCAATCCTGATGTCCCTCCATTTTAACAAAACCCTTTCTAAAATCTGTAGCTACAAGGCTGTCACAAAAGGTTAGGGGGTCAGCCCCCCTCCCCCTCCACTGTCATCTGAGTACCTGAGGCACTCAAGAGCCTTCTACAGAAGACTTTGGGATATCTTCTCATTTTCTCTTCAACGGCTTCTTGTCCTGTTCACTGAGAAATGGCAAGATGTCCCCCACAGGGATGCTTTTGGCCTAAACAACCCCAGTCCTAACAAGTTAGCATTGCCCAGATCAAAAGCAAACAGGGGGAGAGTCATATACCACAGGTGGGGAGCAGAAGAAATCAGGCAGAGGGCAGAATCATCACATAGGGCACCAGCTGACCATCACTGTTAAAGAGGACCCCACCTATGACCACTGTTCCTTCACTATTTAAACAGAAGACTAGCATACTGCAAATGCAATAGAAAAAGTTGTAGCAGCGCACAGCTGAGAGTTACTCTTTATCACAGTTTAATATTCAACGTTCTCTCTCATTTTATAATATTTTTCTTACCTTTTATATTCTTGAAAACTGCAGTTATGGAACAGATGGTTAAGACACACTTTTCCCATTGATTGTGATAGCTATTCATTCACTGAGGTAGAAAATTATTGTACATCATTCATTTTCATTGCGAGAAGTCATTTTAAGCGCATGGACATAATACATTATTGCAAGAACAGCTGGAGGTTCTGTCAACTAATACCCTTTACTATTTTCTGCATAAGACTTCTATTAAATGTCTTTTGCATAGAAAAAAATATCTGATTTTTAATACTTCCTTTGGGAGCAGAAATGCTATGCTTTAGCAGACAGGAATCTGAAACAGTGGTAGCCCTATAAACATTAATTTGAGATTGTCATTTTTTTTTTTTTTTATGACCGGTGAACTGAATTCTTCTATCTAATGTCTTGCACTTCAGAAATAACCTGCAGGCATCTCAGATGGTTTTATTAAAAACTGACACACATCATCGGAAGGAGTAAAGGCAGAAACAACCTTACACATGCAAGAGAACAAATTCCATGCACCCACTGCAGTCATTCTCACATGCATGCTTCTCATATGCTGCCTGGAAGAAAGTGTGAACATTTGCACGTGTGAATGGGACACAGTTTACATGATAAAACTGACTTATTTAAGAAGATATAAAGACCAAGGTTCTGTAAACAAGTTTATTCAGAATTGGTCACTCTTCATAACATATTGAAATTCTGTTTCATGGATGGTTCTAGCCATTATGTTATGTTTGAAATGTTATAAGTGTCCCTTTTTTTCTTGCTACATCATGTGATTCATGAAAATTTAAAAAAACCAACAAACCCAAATTATATATTTGCATGGGTTAATCAGCCCTATTATTTCTAGCAATTGAATTGTTGCTATACTTAATTCTATATATACACATATGTATTTGGACCTATTATGCATCTACTGTATGTATGTATGTATATATTTCTATACTGCCCCATAGCCGGACCTACTCATGAGGTGGTATTTCAACAATATTTTTTTTTTTAAATGGATGGCTCTAATCAGTTGTTCTATTACCTTCTGCTAAATATGACTACAACACTGGCTCAGCTTCAAAGATGTCCACAAACATTTTCACCTTTAGCTGAAGACAGTAGGGGTGTACAAAACCCCGCTTACCTGGCTCCGCTGGGGTCCGCAGGTAGGGGGAGGTGATCCATTCCTCCCCCTGGAATCCTCGACGGCAGGGAGGTGATCCGTTCCTCCCCCCAGAATCCTGCCCAGATGGCTCCGCTCCACGGCCAGTCCACAGAGCCATCGGCCGGGCCAACCCGCAGCGGGCCCTCCAGCCGCTGCCGGGCTACTGCGGATGCAAATGGCGTCCTGCATATGGGACACCATTTGCATCCCTACACGGGCCTGTGATAGGCTACATATATATTTGTGTAGCCTATCATGGCTAAAGCAGAGACGCAAATGGCATAGGGGATGCCATTTGCATCCCTGCTTTAGCTGTGATAAGCTACGTAAATATATACGTAGCCTATCACGGGCTGGTGTAGGAACGCAAATGGCAGCCGCAGCAGCCTGGCAGCAGCCAGAACTGCCACCGTTGCTGCCACCTCCACTTCATCTGCCACTGGAGCTCCAGCGTAGGCTCCGTTTCGCGTTTTCGCGGGGTGGTGGGGCAGGTTGCTCCGTTCTGCCACGGATTTCAGGGGGCTGAATTCACTTGAATTCAGCCTCCCTGTGATCCGTGGCAGAATTCTCTAACATCCCTAGAAGACAGATGTAAAATTGTCAAACTTATTTATTATCGTTAACCGCAGTACATAGATACAGCTTCTGTTATGTTTCAGACTCTGGTCAAATAATTATTACCATTTGGCATGGTTCATCCTGAACTTTGGGGAGGGGCTGTGGCTCAGTGGTAGAGCACATGTTTGGCATGCAGAAGGTTCCAGGTTTGATCCCTGGCATTTCCAGGAAAGGCAAGAAAAATTCCTGTCTGATACCCTAGGGAGCAGCTGCCAGTCAGTGTCAACAATACTGGACTAGATGGACCAAGGGTTTGACTCAGTATGAGGGAGCTTCCTATGTACATTAGGTGAGAAAAACAAAAAACAAATGCTGGGTAGAGAAAGTAGACAAAGATTGACCCACAGATGTGCTAAAAGCTGTTGCAGGCACCTATTGGTTAGCACCCATGAATTCATGTAAGTGAAGTGAGCCATACACAAACACTTCTCAGAACAATTATGCAACTGTTTTTAAAGGTTTTTCTTTCTGTATATGGATAAACACATATGCACATAAACACTCACATAGCTCTTTGCAAAGAGGGAGGAAAGTACAACCCCACTCTGTCATTTCAAGATAATCCCCCCACACACACATACACATTCAACACTAGTGCTAACATCTCATTGTCATTTTTTTAAAAGGAGCAAACAGTTGTTCCCTGTTCTCCCTGCAACAAACATGGCTCCTGTTTTCTTTTATTACAGGTACCTCATTATCCCACCTCCAAAACAGGACTGGTGATAGAGCCACTATAATGGCAAGAGGGAAATCACTCTGAAGTAGGGATGCTCGAGAAATTCGAGACGGACTAAAATGAGTTTGGATTTCTAAGAATTCAACCTCCAGAATATGTTGCAGAGCAACCTCCTCAGGCCATGCGGAGTCCATGGACTTTCGGATGGTCTTTTTTTTTTTTTACTTTCCCAAAATTTACATATATAAATTCGTAGGAAAATATGTAAGTTTCTGCTTAGGAAAAGTTGACTGGAATGGGGGACAATATGCTAAATGTTATGAACTAAGGTAAATTATGTAAATTGTTACATAAACCTCTTGCATAATTATTTGCGTATTTTTCCGCATGACAAAAAAAAAAATCCGCCTCCATCTGTGAGCAGACAGCAGAACAAAAGGCTCCTGACAATCTGTGAAGCACAGACAGAGTGGATTTTACACAGCTCATACATCCCTACTGTGAAGCTGTGACATATGATGTTCTGCCTTATATTTTGTTATAGTCTTATCTGAGAGCACTGCAGACCACAGTTTAAGAATCACTGAGATACAGAGAAGGGGTAATTTAGCCACAAAGATGAAATGAGCATGTGGAATGGAAGAAAATGAGAAAGATAGTTGATATAGCAGGGCAGGGAATGCTATCCAAGAGTGTATGTGTTAGCTGCTGGGCTTATAGCCCTACTTCAGACTGGGTGAGAATTCCATTTCAGTTGAGTCTTGATAAGAATTTACCAAAATTTAAAATGTTCTCTTTATTTAGGACAAAAAGAACTTGAAATTAAAAAAAAAATGTGGCAGGAAGCAAAACTGACAGATTCATCCATTAAGGCCCAGGGCTTTTAGTGCTTTGCTCTTCATAGTCTGGGTTTGAATCCCTGTGTATATTCAACCATGTTAGTGTTGAATTAGGGTTGCCACCTCTCTCTTTTATTTCTGAAAGACTCCTCATCTTTAACAGCTGTATGGAATGCAGGTACATCATTATCCTCTCCGTGCTGGGAATAGCTGTACATACTGAATTTGACTGGTGCAGATGGGTGAGAATTTTGTTTCATTTCATTTTTGATAAGAACATTTGAGAACTGGCACCATTCATATTCAGGAGAGAAAGCACTTGAGACTTTAAACATTAGGATGTGTGAGAAAGTGAAACCGTCAGATTCGCCCATCTCTAGCCCTACTTGAATTGTATGGGGGCCCCAGTTGTACAAACAGGTGGCCTTATATGGGGAAGGGTGGGTACATGGCTGTTTCCATTTGCAGATCACATGCCTTTTTTCCACAGCCACAATAGCACTCATCATGGTAGCCATATGTCCATGCCCTACATGACTGTGCCCTTTCATATGTCAGTGCCTCCATGTGATCGTAGCCAGGTCAGGAGCCCATTCATAACTTCACACACTCTCAAAAGCCATTGTGTGAGGCTGCTAGCCAGTTTATGAACTAGCCCAGTATCTATTGCATTTGCTTGCTGTTCAGACTTCCCCCAAATGATACTATCCATTGCACAAAAACACTGTGATTTTTCTGACTGCAGCTGCATGACTACATTCAGTGATGCTTGAGGTTTTCTTTTTTGTTTTGTTTTTTTTTAAATCTCAGCTAGCTTTTCCTAACACTAAACAACAGTTAAAAATCAATAATAAAATGCTTGCTAAATATTTGTGCTCACTCCAGTATGAAACACCAAAGCTGTATGATTCCAGATTAAATGTGTTACATGTTTCAGAAAAAGCATAACTGGCCAATGTGGCTGATTATTTTTTTTCACAGAGCTAGGCTGGCAGTCTGCAGAACCACAAAAAATCCTTCTTTAAAAGTTCCACTTCCCTACACTTTTTTGTCTGTACACCAAATCACTTGTTCGGTGTCAGTAGGGCTTAAAATAATTCAAACCTCAGGGTAAAACTTTATGTTACAAAGGAACACACACAAAGCTGCTCTGTGTCGTTCTCCCCTCTTCTTTGTAACATCAAATATAACACAACGTGTGAGGACTGATGACACATTACAGTGAATGCAAATAGAATGGAAGCAGACTTGCACTACGGTGCATTCAGCATAACCTGTGCAAGGGTCTATATGACTGATGATAATCCTGCCTATTCAAAAGGTCCCTGGTTGCCAGTGCAGAACCTATGCATGTCCAGTTTGTGTGCACATCAGGTCTTTCACATTATGTTCAACACACATGCGGAAGGGAGCAGTGGTGCAAGCAGGTGCAATCCTGCTCCACCTCTATATTAGGGATGGCGGAGAATTCTGCCACAGATTTCAGTGAGGCCGAATGCACCGTGTCTGCAGCAGCCCGTCTGCGGCCAGAAGTCCGGCTGTGGACAGCCCTGGCCGGCTCCTCCGCGGAGCTGCCGCGGAGCAGAGCCAGCCAGGCAGGATTCTGGGGGGGAGGACCGGATCGCCTCCCCCCCATCTCAGATTCCGGGGGTAGGGATGGAGTGCCTCCCCCCCCCCAGCAGATGCCCTGACCGGAACCAGGTAAGGGATTCGTACATCCCTACTCTATACACATTCAGTCAGCTTAACATAGGGTTGTGCCAGAAATTTATTCCACATCATTTTCAACCATTCTCACTCAATTTGATAGAAAAGAAATTGCTTTCAAAAAGAAATTCAAAGAAAGAGGAAATTTTTGGAGCAATTCTCATGGGCTGAGTTCTTGTGCTTACCTTACTTATCAGGTGGCCAAGGAGTGTGTGTGAGTGTCCTGTCTTTCATTGTACAATCACCTCTCTGCACCCGCATGATATGATATGATATTGTATTTATTTATTTCATTTCTATACTGCCCAATAGCCGAAGCTCTCTGGGTAGTTCACAAAAAATTAAAACCAAAATGTGGAGGGTAAAACAATATAAAAATTAAAAGCATTAAAACCACAATATAACAACACAACCAGAATGAAACCAGAATAAAACCTATCAGCAAGGCAGAGATTAAAAATACAGATTTAAAACACCAAAGCTAAAAGACTAGAAAGTAGGGATGTTGGAGAATTCTGCCATGGACTCCAGTGGGGCCAGATTCTTTAGAATCCGGCCCCCCAGATTCTGTGGCAGAATGGGACAATCCCCCCCGCCACCCCGTGGAATCGCCCCGGGACGGAGCCTACCTGGTTGTGGCGGCGGCTCCGGGTTGTCTTGCAGCTGCTGCCAGGCTGCCTTCTGCCGTGATAGGCTATGTAGATGCTTACGTAGCCTATCACAGCTTGGCTGGGACACAAATGGCATAGTGTCTGCCATTTGCGTTCCTGCCTTTTGCCATGATAGGCTACGTAGATACTTATGTAGCCTATCACGGCCTCTGCAAGGACGCAAATGGCGGCCACTACGGCGGCCGCCATTTGCGGCCGGTGCAGACCAGCCGTGGATGGAAGTCCAGCTGCAGGCAGCCCTGGCTGGCAGCTCTGTGGAGTTGCCATGGAGCGGAACTGGCCGGAGAGGATTCCGGGGGGAGGGACAGAGTGCCTCCCCCCCACCGCGGACACCCCAGATTGGAAAGGTAAGTACTTTTCGTACATCCCTACTAGAAAGCTAAAATGCCTAGGAGAATAAAACGGTTTTCACCTGGCACCAGCAGGAATACAACATAGCTGCCAGGCGAACCTCACTAGTGAGCTCATTCCACAGCCAGGGTGCCACAGCAGAAAAGTCCCTCTTCCTAGTAGCCACCCTCCTCACTTCCTTTGGCGGGAGCTCATGGAGAAGGACTGCTGAGGATGATCTTAAGGTCTGGGCAGGCACATATGGGAGTAGGGATGTACAAAAGTCACTTACCTTTTCACAGATGTGATTCGCGATGGGGGGGAGGCACTCCGTCCCTCCCCCTGTAATCCTCCTTTAATCCTCCTTTCTAGCTCCGCAGAGCCACCAGCCAGGGCCATCCGCAGCCGGAGTTCCAGCCGCGGCCGGGCTGCTGCAGACACAAATGGTGGTCGCCGTAGCAGCCACCATTTGCGTCCTGCCAGGCTACCTATCACAGCAAAGAGCAGGTACGCAAACAGCAGCCGCTATGCCATTTGCACTGCTGCTCTTTCCGTGATAGGCTACGTAAGTATTTATGTAGCCTATCACGGTAAAGGCAGTCACGCAAATGGCGTAGTGGCCGCCATTTGCTTGGCTGCCTTTACCATGATGGGCTATGTAAATACTCACATAGCCTATCACGGAAATAGCAGTGGCGCAAACTGCGTAGCAGCCGCCATTTGCGTCCCTGCTCTTTGCCGTGATAGGCTACGTAAATACTTACGTAGTCTATCACGGCAGCCTGGCAGGACGCAAATGGCGGCTGCAGCAGCTGGCCTAAAGACCAGCCGCCACTGCTGCCACCAGAGCCCCAGCTACGTTTTGTTCCGGGGGGATTCCGCGAGGTGGTGGGGGGTGGGAGGCCGTTCCGCCATGGGTTTCAGGGGGCCGAATGCCAGTGCATTCGGTCTCACTGAAATCTGTGGCGGAATTCTCCACCATCCCTATATGGGGAGGGGGCAATCCTTCAGATAACCTGGCCCCTAGCCTTTCAGGGCTTTGCATGTTAATACCAGCAGTTTGAATCGGGCCTGGAAATGGACTGGCAGCCAGTTCAGCTGGAAAAGTACTGATGTAATATGAGCTCATTGGCCAGTCCCTGTTAACAATCTTGCTGCCCTATTTTGGACTAGCTGAAGTTTCTGGACCCTACGTATAACGCAAAGGCAGCCCCACATATAACGCACTGCAGTTATAAACAAGATGTATCCACAATCACTCAGAAATTTAACATTTGGAAGATTCTGGGGAAGGTGCTGAACCCTAAAGAATGATAACTAGAGATGAGCCAATATTTCTCAGAAGACATTTTTCTTAGAAAAGTCCTGGGATTTGTCTCTTCTTGAGAGGCCACTTTCCAAAATTTCCCTAAATTTTCTTCCCCATTTTGGATGGGTTTCACCTTCCCTCTTCTCCCAACCCCCAATGCCCCATAATGATGCTCGGTATGGGATATTGTGGAGAATGCAAAATGGGAGCCAGGCTGCCCACACAGTTGATGCTGTTGCCCCTTGCAGTGGCAGAAACAAGCAAACAAATAAACACTTAGGAAAAAAGAAGCTTTCTCTTTTCCTTCCAGTGAAGAGCTCTATCTGTGAGAAGCTCTTGGAGAATTCCTCCTCCCACTGGAGAAATTTGATGAAACTGTTCCCCCAGTTTCTCTCCTCACAAATAGGGCAGAACATTTTGAGAGGCCATTTGCATGCAGGTCTATTAAATATAACAACTAAAATTCAAACTGTGTGTGGAGGACTCCTGAGCGGGTGAGGTGAGTAGAGGTAGGAGCATTACTGCTTTTGCAAGGCACCAACTACCAGGGTGGAGAATTTCAAGAGGTCATTGCACACAGCTCTAGTGTAATGTGATTAGCTCTATGACATTACATCACCACTTTTGTGTGTTTCCCTGCTCCAACTCAGATTCCTGGCTCACATTTTTAGGGTGGAGAGGGACCATAGGTCAGTGATAGAACAAATGTTTTCAATTTGCATGCAGATGGTTCCAGGTTCAGCAGCCCCCAGCATTCTCAGTGAAGAGGACCACGTAGGAGGTGCTGGGAATGATACTTGCCTATTAGCTAGGGTTGGACGTCAGGGCCAAGGGCCAGGGCCTCATACCCCTGGGGGGGGGGAATTACTACTTAGTGGCAGTAGCATGATAGGGCAGAGGCAAGCAGGCCTACTGCAGCTAATGAAATGTTAATTAATTGTGGGATTCCTTCCTGAAAGAGGCCTGCCTAGCACCAACTGTATATTCCTTTCTGTGCCAAAGACTTCTTTATTCTCCCACGGGTTTTTTCTCTCTCTTTTAACATGTTGTTATTGAAACGCATTTGTGTATTTTACCTTATAGACCACCCTGGAAACTCTGCTGTGGGGCGGTACATAAAACTTTACAATAAATTCACAAACTATTCAGTATTCATTGGCTTGCAGTATCACATTCATGTCACATAGACATAGTTGCTTTCTTTTTGAAAAGAAACAGAACTTCAAACGTCTATCTTAGCTTTGTAAATTAATCACAAATGAATTCTGTTGCATGCTGCCTGCAAAGAAAAGAAAACTAACTCTCTCTCTATATATGTATATATACATATATATATGTATGTATGTATGTGTGTAAATATATATATATATATATATACACACACACACACACACACATACATACATATACACATATACATATATATCTTCAGCAAAGGAGATTGTTACCTTGTCGTGGTGCTGGAGCTTGAGCACCTCAATGACGTCTAGGGGTGCACGAAAGTCACTTACCTGGTCTCGCAGCTTGCTTCACGTTGGGGGCAGGTGCTTCGCTGCTCCCCCCGAAGTTCAGGCCAGGGGGGGAGGCTTCCCTCCTCGTCCGGCTGAAATTCAGGCCGGGGGGGAGGCGTCTTGCCTCGCCCGGCCGCGAAATAAAAAGTAAAAAAAAAAAAACGCCACCGGGAGCGACATTTTTTTACTTTTCTTGGAATGGCGGTGGCGGCAGCTGGTCGAAAGACCGGCTGCCGCCCCTGCCCCTGTCGAAGCCCTGCCGAACCACCACCGGGAGTGACATTCGGGAAAGGTAAGTCCCATCCCGGGGGCGGGGGGGCGGAGAATTTCTCCCCGAAACTACTTCGTATCAACACACCATAGGAACCTGGAATGTAAGATCTATGAGCCAGGGCAAATTGGGGAGATGTCATGATTAAATATAGACATTCAGGGTGTCAGTGAACTGAAATGGACTGGAATGGGCCATTTCACATCAGATCTACTTTGGACAAGAGTACCACAGAAGAAATGAAGTAGCCTTCATAATTAATAATAAAGTGGCTAAAGCAGTGCTTGGATACAATCCAAAAAATGACAGAATTATCTCAATTCGAATTCAGGGTAAGCCATTTAACATCACAGTGATCCAAATATACGCCCCAAGCACAGATGCTGAAGAAGCAGAAGTAGATCAGTTCTATGAGGATCTGCAGCACCTACTAGTATGCCAAAAAGAGATGTTATTTTCATTACAGGAGACTGGAATGCTAAGGTGGGTAGTCAATCGACACCTGGAATTACAGGCAAGCATGGTCTGGGAGAACAAAATGAAGCAGGACATAGGCTGATAGAATTTTGCCAAGACAACTCACTGTGCATAACAAACACTCTCTTCCAACAACCTAAGAGACGACTTTATACATGGACTTCACCAGACGGTTGACACCGAAATCAGATTGACTACATCCGTTGTAGCCAAAGGTGGCGGACATCGATGCAGTTGGTAAAAACAAGACCTGGAGCTGATTGTAGTTCAGATCACGAACTTCTTATTGCACAATTTAGAATCAGACTAGGGATGGCGGAGAATTTCTCCCCGAAACTTCGGGGGGCCGAGCGCCAACGTGTTCGGCCCCCCGAACAAGTTTCAGGGAGAAATTCTCCGCCCCCCCACCCCCCGCACCCCCCCCGGGACGGGACTTACCTTTGCCGAATGTCCCTCCCGGCGGCGGGTCCGGCCGGCGGTTCGGCGGGTGTTTGTCCGGGGCGGGAGCGGCAGCCGGTCTTTTGACTGGCTGCCGCCCCCGCCATTCCAATAAAAGAAAAAAAAACGCCCCCGTGATAGGCTACGTGACAATTAACGTAGCCTATCATGGCTAGATCTGCAAAGTTAGCCGTGATAGGCTACGTTAATCATCACATAGCCTATTACGGGTGACTTTAAAAAAAAAAAGCACGTACGGATAATGGCGGCCCCCATAGGGAGCCGCCATTCCCGTTCCTTATTTGGTCGCTGTAGTCTACGTAAAGATTTATGTAGACTACGGCGAAAATAAGGGCAACGCAAATAGCGTTGCCCTTATTTTCGCCGTCGTCTACATAAATCTTTACGTAGACTACAGCGACCAAATAAGGAACGCGAATGGCGGCTCCCTATGGGGGCCACCATTTGCGTACGCGCTTTTTTTTTTTAAGTCACCTGTGATAGGCTACGTGACGAGTAACGTAGCCTATCACGGCTGACTTTGCAGATCTAGCCATGATAGGCTACGTTAATCGTCACGTAGCCTATCACGGGGTCATTTAAAAAAAAAAAAAAACTTTGGAGTTCGCGGCCGGGCGAGGCGAGGCGCCTCCTCCCCGGCCTGAATTTCGGCCGGGCGAGGCGGGAAGCCTCCCCCCCGGCCTGAATTTTGGCCGGGCGAGGTGGGAAGCCTCCCCCCCCGGCCTGAAATTCACGGAGAGAGTAGCGAAGTGCCTCCCCCCCACTGCGAACAAGCTTCGAGGACAGGTAAGTGACTTTCGTCCACCCCTAAATCAGACTAAAGAGAATAGGGAAGACCCACAGATCAGTTAGATATGAGCTCACGAATATTCCTCATGAATATGCAGGGGAGGTGAAGAATAGATTTAAGGGACTAGATTTAGTAGATAGGGTCCCGGAAGAACTATGGACAGAAGTTCACAACGTTGTTCAGGAGGCGGCAACAAAAAACGTCCCAAAGAAAAAGAAAACCAAGAAGGCAAGATGGCTGTCTGCTGAGACACTGGAAGCAGCCCAAGAAAGAAGGAAAGCAAAAGGCAACAGTGATAGGGGGAGATATGCCCAATTACATGCAAAATTCCAGAGGTGAGCCAGAAGAGATAAGGAATTATTTTTAAACACGCAATGCGCGGAAGCGGAAGAAGATAATAAAATAGGAAGGACAAGAGACCTCTTCCAGAAAATTAGAAACATCAGAGGTAAATTCCAGGCAAAAATCGGTATGATCAAAAACAAAGATGGCAAGGACCTAACAGAAGCAGAAGAGATCAAGAAAAGGTGGCAAGAATATATGGAAGATCTGTATAGGAAGGATAATAATATTGGGGATAGATTTGATGGTGTGGTCAGTGAGCTAGAGCCAGACATCCTGAATAGTGAGGTGAATGGGCCTTAAGAAGCATTGCTAATAACAAGGCAGCAGGAGATGACGGTACCCCAGCTGAACTGTTTAAAATCTTGCAAGATGATGCTGTCAAGGTGATGCATGCCATATGCCAGCAAATTTGGAAAACACAAGAATGGCCAACAGATTGGAAAAAATCGACTTATATCCCCACACCAAAAAAGGGAAGCACCAAAGAATGTTCAAACTATCGAACGGTGGCACTTATTTCACATGCTAGTAAGGTAATGCTCAAGATCTTGCAAGGTAGACTCCAGCAATTCATGGAATGAGAATTGCCAGATGTACAAGCTGGGCAAAGGCAGAGGAAGTAGAGACCAAATTGCCAATATCCGCTGGATAATGGAGAAAGCCAGGGAGTTTCAGAAAAAACATCTATTTCTGTTTTATTGACTATTCTAAAGCCTTTGACTGTATGGATCATCACAAATTGTGGCAAGTTCTTGGTGGTCTGGGGATACCAAGTCATCTTGTCTGCCTCCTGAGGGATTTGTATAACGACCAAGTAGCAATGGTAAGAACAGACCATGGAACAACGGACTGGTTTAAGGTTGGGAAAGGAGTACGGCAGGGTTGTATACTCTCACCCTACCTATTCAACCTGTACGCAGAACACATCATGCGACTTGCTGGGCTTGATGAAGCCAAGGCTGGAGTTAAAATCGCTGGAAGAAACATTAACTATCTCAGATATGCAGATGATACCACTTTGATGGCTGAAAGTGAGGAGGAGCTGAGGAACCTGATGACAAAGGTGAAAGAAGAAAGTGCAAAAGCTGGGTTGCAGTTCAACCTCAAAAAAACAAGATTATGGCAAACAGCTTGATTGATAACTGGCAAATAGGGGGAGAAAACGTGGAGGCAGCCAGTGACAGACTTTGTCTTTCTAGGTGCAAAGATTACTGCAGACGCTGACTGCAGCCAGGAAATCAGAAGACGTATACTTCTAGGGAGGATAGCAATGACAAATCTTGATAAAATAGTGAAGAGCGGAGACATCACATTGACAACAAAGGTCCACATAGTTCAAGCAATGGTATTCCCCGTAGTAACCTATGGCTGCGAGAGCTGGACCATAAGGAAGGCTGAGCGAAGGAAGATAGATGCTTTTGAACTGTGGTGCTGGAGGAAAATTCTGAGAGTGCCTTGGACTGCAAGAAGATCAAACCAGTCCATACTCCAGGAAATAAAGCCAGATTGCTCACTTGAGGGAATGACATTAAAGGCAAAACTGAAGTACTTTGGCCACATCATGAGAAGACAGGATACCCTGGAGAAGATGCTGATGCTAGGGAAAGTGGAAGGCCAAAGGAAGAGGGGCCGACCAAGGGCAAGGTGGATGGATGATATTCTGGAGGTGACGGACTCGACCTTGGGGGAGCTGGAAGTGGCGATGGCTGACAGGAAGCTCTGGCGTGGGCTGGTCCATGAAGTCATGAAGAGTTGGAAGCGACTGATCGAATAAACAACAATACATATATATATATATATATATATATATATATATGTGTGTGTGTGTGTGTGTGTGTGTGTGTGTATACCATCCAAAAGGTACTTATTATAAGTGTTTCTTTCCCTTTTGCACCCACTAAAAAGTGTTAACAATGGGGATCTACAAAGCTAGGTGCAACTAGGCAGCAAGAGGTGTTGCAACAGTCAGCCATTTCTCCCAACCAGAGATCTAGGAATCCATCTAGGGGAATGGAGCTCACTGAGCTTTCATCAGCTTGGACCCCTGGACTTCAGCTAATTTCCCTGTGAGCTGTCTGACTTGAGCTTCATGAAGTTAGGTCAGCTCACAGATTTTCCCATTTTAAAGAAAGAAAGAAAGAAAGAAAGAAAGAAAGAAAGAAAGAAAGAAGTGTGCAAATCGCAGGTGGAATTTGCATGCTTTATACAAATTTAGTCCATAGTTTATGTAATTTGTACATCAGGAGTGGGGAACCTCTTTCAGTTCAAGGGCTGAATTCACTTTTGGAGATGCTCTCGGGGGCCACATTCCAGTGATGGGCGTGGCCAAAGGGACGGGGCCAAAAATGCCAGCACATTTTAGGTCAAAACTCTTGCTACTAGTAACTAAGCCTTAGGAGAAGCATTTCAATCTTTTAGAATGGGGAAAATACTGCACAAAACCTGGGAACCACCAAATGTTTGGTGGTTGGGGAAAAGCGGGGGAAGGGGAAGGGGGTGTGATAAACTGGGGAACCCGAGAGGATTGAATTGGATCCCCAGGAAAGCAGAATTTGGCCCCCAGGCCTGAGGTTCCCCACCCCGGTTTATGTAGGGGCAAAAGTGCTAGCCTCAGGGTTGGAGATAATTTGGAGGAGGGTTGATTTTTCCACACAGAGTTTTTGCAAACCTGCCTATAGGAAGCTCGCAAAAGTGTAACTCATCAATCTGGCTGATTATTTCTTTTGCATAATTCATACACTTTGCAGACTAATTCATAATTCATACACTTCATGTCCTTCCCTCTCCCTCCCTCTCTCTGTCATACTTAATTAGAAAACGCTTTACATATATCATCTCAATAAACCAAGGGTGCACAACCTTTTCAGCTCTGAGACCCAGATGTGATGCTGGCTTGGAGGTCAGGGGCTGCATGCCCCTATAGACATGCGCGCACGCGCATGCGCACACACACACACACACACACACACACACCAGCAATCCTGATACAGGTTGCTTTTTCATTGCTGCTAGCAGCAGCAGGGAAAGAACAATCTGTCTGAGAATATCTGGGGAAGGGAACAGAGAGTACAAGCACAGCAAAATCAGCAATGGTGGGAGGATCAGGACACCCTTTGGTAGCTGCAGTACAGGCTTTGGGGAGACTGCATGAGGCCACAGGTTCTGCACCCCTACAATCAACATTATTCAAGACAGCTAAAAGACAGGTCAGTTGCCATCTCCATGTCATTGAAGAGGGGGGCTGAGAGATAATGGCTTCCTTAATGGCCACCTAAGCACTTCAGGTCTGGGGTGAACACTGAACTAGAGACTCCCTGACTCACTGCTTACATTCTTAGCAGCTATGCTACACCCAAGCTTGAAAAGTGGATGATAAAGCATAGCATTTGATAAAATGCCAGCTGGTAGGAAAGGGAAAAGGAATCTTGTGGGAAACGTCTTCTGAATATATGTTGTGAGAAGCCACAAATTCAAGAGTAGCTTTGGTAAACAAATATTTACGAGGCAAGTGTACCTGTCAAAGACTACAATTCAGAGGCCTGGCTTTGTGGAAAACAGGCTTATGGGCTTTCAGGTTTAGCTGGGAGTATATGTTCGTTTTCCTGCTGCATTATTAAAAAGAGAAATATTTGACATATTTCAGAATAGAGATTTATGTGTCTTCCAAGCAAGAGAAAAGGAGTAAAGGATATATCACTGGAAATCAATCTTGTCAGTATACAGGGGCAGTGTGGTTAGAAAATGCAATTTTAAGGCTAGGACGAGATATTGTAGGGGGAGGGATGTGTGGCTGCCATTGAAAACAACTGGTATTTCTGGCGATGTTTGGATTAGGAATGTGCAGAGTACAAACATTTCATATTGCACAGGCACCAAAACTCTTTCAGCCCATGGGCCAAATTTCATTTCAGAGAAGCTCTAGGGGGCCACATTCCAGTGGTGGGCAGGAGCAAAGGCCAAAGGGGCAGCTACAGGGCCCAAAATAACTAAGGATGCCAGCAGTTTCAAAGCCCCAAACGCCAGCGTGAGGACTTGTCCACGGAAAATGTTCGCCAATCGTCGAACATGTGCTTGCATTCGTCTCATTCCCGAGTCCAAGTTCAATTTGTGCAGATGTCCTAATTTGCTCAAATATCCTCGGTAGACCAAATTAGCCCCACTTTGGTGTATGACAGAAATGTGTACAAATTTCGGGAGATTTGCACAAATCTGCCATTTGACTGCTGCTCGATTTACACAAATCTTCCACTCGCACAAAGTGAGCAGTGATCGCAAACGTGAACAGGAATCAAGCATAAGACAAGTGGCAAGGTGAAGTTCAGAGAAACCTAGCCATTGTGAACATTGCTCATTCACCTGTCTTAAACCTGGGGCCTGATCTTCTGAAACCAACTCCCATGCATTGCCCATCCCTAAAAAGACCATCCGTTTAGCTTAAATCTCTTACTGCCAGTAATGAAACTTAAGGAGAGACATTTAAACATTTTAGAAGCGGGGGGACTGCATCAAAGCCAGGAAACCACCAAATAATCAGGGGTGGGGGCAAGGCCTTCTGTGAAACCCCAGGGCCAGATTGGGACCCCCAGAGAGTCAGATTTGGTTAGGGATGGCGGAGAATTCCACCACGGCTTTCAGTGAGGCCGAATGCACTGGCATTCAGCCCCCCAAAACCCATGGTGGAACGGGCTCCCCCCGCCCCCCCCACGGAATCCCCCTATCCCCCCATGGAATCCCCCCCTGGGACGAAGCTTACCTGGGGTGGATGTTCCGGCGGTGGCGGCTCCAGCGGTGGCTCTGGCGGTGGCGGCGGCAGCTGGTCTCTCAGCCGGCTGCTGCGGACTCAAATGGCAGCCACCACGCCATTTGCGTAGCTGCCTTTGCCGTGATAGGCTACATAAATACTTACATAGCCTATCACGGCAAGCAAAAAACCCCAAACAACCGTGTACGCAAATTGTGTACGCCCACTACGCTATTTGCGTTCCCCTTGTTTTCACTGTAATAGCTTACGTAAATATTTACGTAGGCTAAAACTGCGAAAAAAAGGGAACACAAATGGCGGCCGCTGTAGCTGCCACCATTTTTGTATGTGGTTTTTTTTTTTTCTGGAAGGCTGCCTAGCGGCCAGATTTCTGGCTGCGGGCGGCCCTGGCCGGCGGCTCTGCGGAATCCCTGTGGAGCGGAGCCGGCTGGAACAAGATTTCGGGGGGAGGTACGGAGCGCCTCCCCCCCACAGTGAATCACCCCATCGAAAAGGTAAGTGACTTTTGTACATACCTAGATTTGGTCTCCAGGCCTAAGGCTCTGCACCGCTGTGATATTGGAACTTACAAGCTAAGAAGGAGTACAATGTAGGTGCCAGGCAAACTTCTCTAGGGAGCTCATTCTACAGCCAGGGTGCCACAGCAGAAAAGGCCTTGTTCCTGGTAGCTACCCTCCTCACTGTTTTTGGTGAGGGCTCCTGGAGAAGGACTGCTAAGGGTGAACTTAGGGTCCAGGTAGGCACATATGGGAGGAGGTGATCCTTCAGATAACCTGGCCCCAAGCCATTTAGGGCTTTGAACATTAATACCAGCACCCTGAATTGGGCCTGGACATGGATTGGCAACCAGTGCAGCTGCCGTAATGTGATCTCATTGGCCAGTCCCTGTTAATAATCTTGCTGCCCTATTTTGGACTAGCTGAAGTTTCCGGACCATTTTCAAAGGCAGCCCCACATAGGCATGGCGGAGAATTCCACCATGGATCTTGGTGAGGCTGAATGCCAGCACATTCGGCCCCCCGAAATCCGTGGCGGAAAGAAGCCACCAGCCCACCCCACCCCACGAAATGGGCCCAGAACAGAGCCTACCTTGGTCGGCCGTTCCGGTGCTCCTTGAATGGCGGCCGTGTCTGCAGCCGCCATTCATGTCTTTTGAATGGCCGTGATAAGCTACATAAATACTTACGTAGCCTATCACAGCTAACACAGGGACTGTGTAAATATTTATGTAGCCTATCACAGCTAAAAAAGGGAACGCAAGTGGCGGCCGCCGCAGCCACCGCCATTTGCATTCCCTTTTTTTTTTTTTGCTGTGATAGGCTACATAAATATTTACGTAGCTTATAATGGCTAAAGCAGGAACGCAAATGGCATAGGGGACACCATTTGCGTCCCTGCTTTAGCCATCATAGGCTACGTAAATATTTATGTAGCCTATCACGGGCCGGCGTAGGGACACAAATGGCGTCCCCTACACAGGACGCCATTCACATCCGCACCAGCCCGGCAGTGGCTGGAGGCCCCGCTGCGGGTTGGCCCAGCCGGCGGAGTGGAGCCAGCCGGGAAGGATTCCAGGGGGGAGGAACAGAACGCCTCCCCCCGTTGAGGATTCTGGGGGGAGGAACGGATCACCTCCCCCCAACTGCGGAACCCAGCAGAGCCAGGTAAGCAGGGTTTCGTACACCCCTAGCCCGACATATAACACATTGCAGTAATCCAGATGAGAGGTTGCCAGAGCATGGATAACTGTAGCTGGGCTATCTCTGTCCAGATAAGGGCGTAGTATTTTTATCACTCTAAGCTGATAAAAAGTGCTCCATGCCACTGAGTTCACCTGTGCCTCAAATGAAGGGATGGCCAAGAATTCCACCACGGATTTCAGTGAGGCCAAATGCACTGGCATTTGGCCCCCCAAGACCCGTGGCAGAATGGCCTCCCACCCCCCGCCCCCCCATGGAATCCCCCCCGGGACAAAGCTTACCTAGGGCGGATGTTCCAGAGGCGGCGGCTCCGGTGGTGGTGGCGGCGGTGGCAGCAGCTGGTCTCTCAGCTGGCTGCTGCGGACTCAAATGGTAGCCACCACGCCATTTGCGTAGCTGCCTTTTTACTTACTTACTTACTAAATATTTACGTAACCTATCACAGCAAGCACAACAACAACAACCGCCATTTGCATTCCCTCTTTTTCACAGTTTCAGCCTACGTAAATATGTACGTAAGCTATTACAGTGAAAAAAAGGGGAACGCAACTAGTGTAGTAGCCACCGCCATTTGTGTACGCAGTTCTTGTTTTTTTCCAGAAGGCTGCCCAGCAGCCAGATGTCCATAAAAGCAGAGCCAGCCGCAGAGCGAAGCCGGCCAGATTAGGATTTTGGGGGGAGGTGAGGAGCACCTCCCCCCACCACGAATCACCCCGTCAAAAAGGTAAGTGACTTTTGTACATCCCTACTCAAGTGACAGTTCTGGGTCCAAGAGCACCCCTAAACTACAAACGTGATCCTTTAGGGGGAGTGCAACCCCCTCCAGAACAGGTTGAACATCACCCAGCCAGGCAGACGAACCACCCACTAACAGACCTCCGTCTTGCCTGGATTGAGTTTCAGTTTATTGGCCCTCATCCAGTCCATTACCATGCTCAGGCACTGATTCAGAACAGCCAATGTCTCACCTGGGTTTGATGAAAAGAGAGGTAGAGCTGGGTGTCATCCACATATCCTCAACAGCAGCAGCATAAGGAACCCTGGGAATCATATTTTATGGGTGGGGGGATAGTGCTCAGTACTTACTAAGGATTCCTAAACCCCAGGGATGATGGGAGGTGGGTAGGGTGGCCATGTGTCTTGTTTTATACAGCACAGTCCTTTGTTTGAAGGCAGGGATGGCTGGTATTTCTGGGCAGGCTGGGCACTGAACTGTGGGTGCATTCTGCCTTCCCCTTGCTGCACCACTAATTATTCAGTATCTGCTACCATGTTGCTGTAGGGATGTTGGAGGACTCCTTAATGGATTCAAATGAGTTTGGATTTTGATGGATCTGCCCTGTGGATTTTGCAATGGACCAGCTTTTCCTGCCAGTGGATTCTGCAGTGGTCACAGATTCCATGGACTTGGAGACTGGTTTTTCACTCGGGGGTGGGTGGAATTCGTGAATTAGCACAAATAGAATGAAATTCTGGTTCAAAAAATCTGATTCTGTCAATGAGCAGACTATGGAATGAAAGACACCTAACAATCCTCGTAACACAGACGGGATGGGTTTAACAAAATCTGCATAGCCCTAGCTACCACTTGCTTTGTGTCTCTTCCTTCTAGGGACATCGTGGGTGTCCAACTGGGGCTCAAGGCCTAGTGATGAATCGTCAGCTGAGCCCCCCCCCCCTGGATGCCAGTCCACAGATCCCCGCACTTGCCTGACTTGCTGCACACTGAGTCAGGCAAGCAGGGGTATCCCTAATCCCTTTCTGAGCCGCAAAATGGCAGCTCAGCCTTTTTTTTTCATAAAGGCCAATTTTACACAAGTGTTGGCAGTAAAGCAACCATTTATGCAAGGCTACAGGCATAAATGGCTTTATGGCTGCCATTTGCATAAAATCAGCCTTTATGAAAAAGGCTGAGCCGCCATTTTTACACAAAATGGCAGCTCAGCAAGGAATTGGGTGGCTACATGCTGCTTGCCAGCTGCTCACAGACCACCCGATGACCAGTAATATTGTAGCAGCCATATCGGGGGTCAGACTAAGTAGCCTCATGCAGTCTCATGTTTCATGTTCTTGCTGAGCTCTTGCTCTCTGAAATATATGTTTGTAAGCTGACAAGGCACAGGAATTTCTTATCTTGTCAACAAAGACTAAGGTCATAGTGATATGTATATCATGTTCTCTGCTGTTCTCTGCTTATCATGGCTACCCTATAACCCATTTCTTGTATTATAAACAATGGTGCTAGGAGAGGAAATGCTGAATACTACAAACCCACACAGAAAGGGGTGGGAGAGATTTTGCATATGTGTCATAATGTCTATAAAAACAATTTGCTGATGTAAATTGGGGCTTTTGGCTCTTTGGAAGTGATTCCAGCCTTAAGCCCACATGTTAAATAAAGAAAAACTCTTTTTCCTTCAGTCCGTGGTCTCTCTGACTCTGAGTTCTGCAACATAAATGGTGCCGTGCGTGACTCAGATGTGGCAGGCGCTGAGACAGAGAGGTGGCAGTTGCCTGCTCTTAATCGCCGCACCGGGAGGGAGGGCTCGGCGCACGCCTCCCTTTCTTGGCGCCACCGACCTTTTTGTCGGGTGAACGGGAGAAAGCCTGCGCTGGGACCGCCCAAACGGCAGCGAGCGGCAAGAGAACCTTGGGAAGCGGAGGAAGGAACATGAGCCCTGCCCATACTGCAGCTGCAATTAAGTTGAAACCCACATTGGAAGCCTTCAGGAGAAAGGCAAGTATATGGAGTAAAAAGCGGGCCCCGCCTTTAGGAGAAAGGCCACTGGGCAGAAAAAAAGAGGGCCCCGCCTTATGAAGAACGTCAGTGTTAGAATACGTATACAAAAGTTGACCCACCCGATTGGGGGTGGAGGGGGGACTTGATCACTCCCCTGAGAGGCACTAATACTTAGCAAGGCGCTGAGGAAACTGCTTCGCTCTAGTGGAAAAGTGGGAAAGTGGGTGGCAGGGACATATGAATGAAGTGGTGAAATTGATGATTGTGTGAGTGGCTACTGTGGTTTCTGTTGCATACCGTTGACCGTCTGGGTGCCCAGGCCAGTAGCAAAGTGTGTGGTGTGAAATTCCTCTTTTGTCGGTCAGTGAGACCCCTTACTCGCTGACCAATCCCCTTCCCTCTTTGTGTCCATCTTCATCTTAAGTGGGAGGCTATGAGAGGTGGGGGAAGCAAGACTTGCACCCCCTTGAGATGTATGTTAAAAAAGAAGGAAATTTTTTTTTTAAAAGGATTCAGAATAGAGAGAGGAAACAGCAAAAAGCTCAAGGTCGAGCTGAGAGAAAAAAAAGAACAAGATCTGAGGCTGTTAATTAAAGAAATGTTGCAAGACAGCCTGGCTTTTAACAAAGCGTGGGAGTGTGAGGCCGAAGAAGTAGCCGTTAGTCTAGTGCGCCGAGAGCGGTGGCAGGAGAATTGCCCACAACGTTCTGAGTTGTGCAACATCATCACCTCGCCTAATTGGGATGAAATCCCTAAGAAATAGAAACTGAAAATGAAGACCCAGAAGATAAAGGCGCAAAATGGAATAAAGGTGAAGAATCAGCCCGCAGGGCACAGGCTAGACCCCTCTTCGAGTAGAAAGTGTGCCTTAAGACTGTCCCAAGGCAGAATAAAGCGGAAAGACCACGATAAAGATCTCTGTCAAGGTAACCGTGTATAGTTTTGAACTGTCCTAGAATTTCATAGAGCCTGTACACCATCAGCTATATGATTTCTGAAGAGCGTAACCGTTAAGCTTTTGCCGTGGGATTCCCTGCAATGATGAAATCTCACTGATTTGAGTGTCCAGTGTTGGACTGCCTCAGTGTGTGTGCTGAAGAGACCGAGAAACCAGACAGCATGTTCCTGGCCAAGCCAAAATCATGCTACTACTATGCTCCTGAAAGCTGCAATAAACTGTGTAAGCTGGAAGACCCAACCTGATTGAAAAGAAAAGAAGATATTAGAGTAACTGTCTTAAAAAACAGTGAAATCTGTGTAGCTGGCTAGCTGACGCTGTCAGCGATCTTACAACTTTAAATTAAGACTGTTTTCCTGTTTGAGACCCCAGCGAAGAAAGCTGACCCGAGTTATTTGTTGCTCGTGCCAAAGCAAAGATTTGGCTGCCCTGTACCTCATCGTGTCCTGTTTTAAGCTTGAGATTTACAAATACAAACAAACTGAGAAGCTTGCCTTTGAAGTCCTGCAAATCACCCCACCACCTCCCCGAAGAAGATTAATGGCTGCCTAAAAAAAGGAAGTATAAGGTGATGCCCATCACCCCCCAGCGTCCTGAGTTTCGGCACTTTGCTTACGTGTACCAAGTTGAAGGGGAAGAAAAGAAAAGGGGGGGGGGTGATATTGTAAGTCCCTGGCTAGCTTGTCTAGTGATAGATAGCCCTGAGAGCTTTCCCCCCCCTAATTGCTAGATCTGCTCCATCATGCCTTACCATGCAAAAAGTGTTTTTCATTCATTGTGTTAAATTGCAAAAAAAGTTTGTTGTGTATATTTTATGATTTCTTAGATATCATAAAATATATGTGATATTTGCAAATTAGTGTTAGTTGCAACTCCAAATGATACTGAGTGTGGTTCCCAATGGATGACAAATAGAGAAAGACAGAGACAAGTAGAAAAGACAGAGAAATAGAGAAAGTGGCAGACAGATAGAGAAGGGGGGGAAAAAAAGAAGAAAGAGGAGGCAAGAGGCAAAGAAAAAGAACATTTGTAGAGAAGAAGCATGGCCATAGTTGCCCCCAGGGTGAATTAGAAGCAGCTGATTGTGCCTGGAGCTTATTACCTGGGGGTAAAGTAGCCACAATAATGTAATAGTTCTTTAAGATGAAAAAATGTAACTAGAAGAAAAAGAAGAGCCTATCCCAAATGTGCATCATTGAAACTAGTGTAGGGCAGAAAGGTTTAAGTAAGTGAGTTTAACTTGAAAAAAGACAAATGAAGAGACAAGGCTGGTGCATAGAGAGGAAAGTTTTATGTAAAAAGTTTGAAACATGATCTGCAATACAGGCAGATCAGCAAGAAAAAGAAAGCAAAAGAAAGAGAGAGAGATTTCTCTTCCCATACTAATGAGTAAAAGTATTATCAAGCACTTTGCCTGGGAAGCGAAGTTTGTTTACAGGAAGCTGTGCCTGAGACCTTGTAAGTACCCCCCCCCCCGCCGCTGGAATCCCAAAACACAAGCGAGGCTAGAGCGCCTCACCCAGTATCAAACCCTGCTGTTAGAAGCCATGAAGGCAGGTATGAAGAAGTCAATCAATATGACTAAAGTGTCTAAAGTGCTGCAATGTGCCACTGAGGCCCCAGAGCATACTTGGAGTGTCTTTTAGATGCCTATCGCCAGTATACCCTCCTCGACCCAGAGGCCCAAGAAGACGTAGACGAAAAAATAGAAGAAGACCCAGCAAAAGCAGAGGATTCTTAAGAAAGAACCAGTGTGCCCAGTGTGGACAAGATGGACATTGGTGGCATGAATGCGCAAATGAAATAAATGAAATACACAAAGGAGAAAACCAAAGGAGCCAGAACGGGCAAAAAAAAAGACAGCTTGAGAGGGGCCGTGACATTGACTGTGAGAGGCCGTGACATTGACTTCATGATTGACACTGGAGCGGCATCAAGAGCAAGCAAATGTTAGCCTTAAACAAGAAGTCCAAACACTGGGCAAAGCTCTTCAAGCCCAGCGTCGCTTTGTCTTAGAAAATAAGCCCCCAATTCCCATCACAGAAGTTCATCCTTTCCAACCAAGAGATGAAGTATAAGTTAAAGAGTGGAAAAATGACCCTTTGACTCCCAGATAGAGAAGACCAAAAACTGTTATACTTTCCACCCCCACAGCTGTAAAAGTAGCTGGAGTTAAACCCTGGATACATTGGACATGAGTCAAAAAAGCAAAAGGGAAAGTAGACTGTAGCTGAAAATCCTTTAAAAGTCATTCTAAAGAAGCAGTAAGAAGACTCAGGCTAGACCTTACTGTGGGCACACCTGGAGACTGTCCACCCTGCGTACGGTCAGACCTGCAACTGGAGAATTGAAGAAGGGGACTAGACCCTACTGCAGCTAGCCAGGTGAATAGCTGCCCAGCGTACGGTCAGATCCCAAAGAAGATCAAATATGCATGTTGTAGTGTTAGTGGTGCTGTATTATAGTTCCTTAATAAAGTGTGAAAAAGGGGGATCTGCCTCTGGAGGGGGAAGTCTGTCCCAGCGATTCACTGATAATTACTAGCTTCACTTAGCTAACATCGCTGGAATAAAGCATTTTTGTTTACCAAAAGACATACCGGCAAACAGGCTTATTAGCACTTGCCTAATACCTGTCTGGGCCACGGTGGCTTAGTGGTTAAGACGCTGAACTGCAGACTGGAAAGTTGGCAGGACAGCAGTTCAAGACCCGAGTGCTGCATGACGGAGTGAGCTCCCGTCTTCAGTCCCAGCTTCTGCCAACCTAGCAGTTCGAAAGCAAGAAATTGCAAGTAGATAAATAGGTACTGCCTCGGCAGGAAAGGTAACAGCGTTCCGTGCACCTCGGTGTTCAGTCATGCCGGCCACATGACCATGGAAGCGTCTTCGGACAGCGCTGGCTCTTCGGCTTAGAAACGGGGATGAGCACCGCACCCTAGAGTCGGACACGACTGGTTGGGGACACCTTTACCTTTAATACCTGTCTGTAAGCATCCTGAAAGAATTCAAAATGAGACTATGTTAAGCAATTTTAATATAAACTTGACTTATTCCCAAAATTCTGACTGGGGCATAGTTACGCAAATCTTACCCCCTACAGAGTTCATTCTACGTACTCCCATCGTAGCTGGAACAAATGCCACTTGTGCACGAATGATTGTCAAAAATCTTCTGGGAAATATAAAGCTATCCCTGCCCCCCCCCCCTTCCACTGTAATGAAATTCAAAACATATCTTTTAATTATGCACATATATTTCTGCCTCATGAATGGTTTTGAACCTGTGGTTCCCGTACCTGGTCATTCATTCCAGCCAACTTGTCTGATAACCACCCATGTTGCCTTAGCCACCTGGTGCCAATTCTTCCCCTGTGGCCAGAGAAAATCCGTCGACAGCAGCCTAGAGCACTCCAACTAACTGAAAATTGTAATAGCCACCTACAGCTATACTCTGACTCAGAAAAATTGGCATTAGCAGTGTTGTTAGTTGGAGTTCCAGGTTTAGCCTTAGCTGATAGTCTGGAGATCAACCGGTTAGCTTGCAGCTTGGCCAAGAGCATAAATGCCACCTCACGAGCATTGTCATTATTAAATAAAGAGTTGCGTAATCTAAGAGGTGCTGTTCTAAAAAAATCGAGCTGGTATAGATTACCTCTTCCTTCTTCATCATCTAGGTTGTGAGATGCACCAAAAGCTTTGCTGTTTTAATTTAACTGATAATAGTAATGCTGTAGATGAACAGATCAACAATCTGCACAATATAGTGGCTGACATAACAATAGGACAACATGATTGGCTCAACTGGTTAACCTCTTGGCTTCCAGATATCCAACCTCTTGGCTTCCAACAAGATATCAAGTAAGAGGGTTGCTATAAGAGTCCTGTGTTATGCTTCGCAAACCAGAATGTCTATTTGCGTAATGAAATGCTATAATTGTAATAAAATTATGCATTTAAGGGGGGAATGTAGCAGCCATATCGGGGGTCAGACTAAGTAGCCTCATGCAGTCTCATGCTTCATGTTCTTGCTGAGCTCTTGCTCTCTGAAATATATGTTTGTAACCTGACAAGACACAGGAATTTCTTATCTTGTCAACAAAGACTAAGGTCATAGTGATATGTATATCACGTTCTCTGCAGTTCTCTGCTTATCATGGCTACCCTATAACCCATTTCTTGTATTATAAACAATGGTCCTAGAAGAGGAAATGCTGAATACTACAAACCCACACAGAAAGGGGCGGGAGAGATTTTGCATATGTGTCATAATGTCTATAAAAACAATTTGCTGATGTAAATCGGGGCTTTTGGCTCTTTGGAAGTGATTCCAGCCTTAAGCCTGCGCGTTAAATAAAGAAAAACTCTTTTTCCTTCAGTCCGTGGTCTCTCTGACTCTGAGTTCTGCAACAATATCATGGCAAATTCATAAGTGCAGGATCTCTTCATGACAGTCACAGTCACGCCCCCTCACAGCCACGCCCCCTTCTAAGATTGTACGAGCTTGTAAGATATACAGCCTTCAACTGGGATCCAAAAACAATGCAGCTGAGAGTAAGGCAGTGATATTTCGATCGGACATCTGAGAAAAAAATGCAGGGGTGTTAAGATCTTTTTCATCCACCCACTCACTCAGACACAAACTTCGTAGGTTTTCAAAATATGATAGTCTATAGAAGCTTCACCCTCTCAACTCAGCCCTCATAGACAGATCCCATCTCATTTAAACAGCCCCCTTGCACGCTCCCTTAGTGCCCCAACATTACCCATTAGCCTTCCCTAAGTGCCTTCATTATATCTTCCCCCTCCCCCTCCAACTGAAACGTCCACACACCCAGCTGGATTGAACTGCACATACACACACACACACACACACACACATGCACACACGCACAGTGGTGTAGTGGTAAATTTGGAAATGCAGGAGCTCCCTGTGACAGTCTCCAAGGGCAGTCCAAAAATTTCAGGCAGCTATGTCGACCCATATCAACAAACCAGTTCTAGGAGTTTTCATCTTCACCAGGAGCACATCCCTGGTAAAGCAATAGGTCTTAATTGCCCATTCCAGACCAAGTCATCCCAAATACTTTGCATTCCAACATAGAACAATATATTGTTGCTTGGAAAATTCATTCCCCCACAGCTACAGTGAGGATCACAGCTAAGCTCAGAGGGAAAAGGGAATTCTGAGGGGGTGGCAGATGACATCAGAGTCCCTGCTAATGAGAAAGTGCCCAGGCTGCGTCTCTGTGAGCCCTGCCTCCACTACACCACTGCCGGTGATTTGCTACACACAGAAACCAGGGGTGCCTGGCCAGTGGGGGTCCAGTGAGCTGTGCCCAACCAGGACCATGCTGAGTTCACCCATCCCTATGTCCTTCCTTCTGCAGCAGCAGCAGCCGCCTTGCGGCAGCTTCAATGTGTCATTTGCAGACAAACAAACAAATGTATCTTTTGCAAATTTTGTATTGATTTAAAGCAAGGGATAACACAGCACTAGCAAAAATGATGTTGTGCTAACATAAACCAATACTAGTGCAACACCATTAGCACTAGTGTTGTACCACAATTGATTCAACCTATTGAGTAATACAATCTGGATGAATCCAGAGTTACCATTTTTCATGCAATGTGCTCCTGATATATATGTATCAAACTGCCACCACCGCTCACACCGGCTTGCCACCCTGCTCGAGCCGCCAAACAGCCCAGGGAGCACCTGGCAACCTCCAACTGCTAGCCATGCCCTCACTGAGCTGCCATTTTGCGGGGGGGGGGGAGCTTGGGTTTTTCCGTAACAGTAATGTTGTGTAAATGGCCCCTTTAATGGCCACCATTTAGACAACATTACTTTTATGGAAAACCCCAGCCGCCATTGGAGGGGGGGAAATGGTAGCTTGGCGAGGGGATGGGCAGCCACTGGATGCTTGCCAGGTGCTTGCTGGGCTGTTCAGTGGCTCGCACAGCGCACTATGAGAGGCAAAATACAGAAACTTCAGGACCAAACATTGGCCCTCATTGAAGGACACAACATCTGTCTTCATGAGAGGACAATGGCACTGGTCCACACTGATTTCTCTACACTCCTTTTTGCTTCAGTTCAGAAATGTCATTGGGTGAGAAATGTTAATTTTTACAATGAAGGGCATGCTCTGGAAACAAAACCTTAAAAAAGGAATGCATTTTGTTCATAACAATTGTGTATCTTCTTGTATTTGGTCTGTGCTCTTATATCCTATTTTAAGAAATGTAAAACGCTTAACATTTTGAAGAAAAAGATGAAAAGATACGCCTGATCTCAGAGTCCTCTATCTAAAAATTCTGTGAGCCCATACCAGAAGTCAGAAATGAGCCTTCATTCTTGGTGCACTTTGTTCTGGGGAAATGGCATGGGCTATATTACCTGCTGATCCATGATCAAGGTAAGTACAGAAATCCCATCTCATAGAATCCCTGGGCAAGGACCAAATCTGTCACAAGCCTGTGATATGCACATGTATCCTTGACTTCTCTTTCTCATCTAAAATCTTGTTCCTCATTAAAGAAGCAAAAATATTTGAGTGTCTTGATTGGCACTGGAGTCTCATGCTCTCATGCTGTGTAATTGCATTTCTACCATACAAACAGACCTTTAAAGGGTTGGTAAAACAGCCACTTACAAAAGCTTATAAAATTAGCAAAAGGCTGGATCAACGTGAGCATTCTCCTGTCAGATTTTTGCATGTCACAAAATTAGCTCTGAGGATCCTGACCTGATGTGGAGCCAGTTTTCAAAAATGTATCACTAAATTGAAAGAGAGGTGGGGGAAAAAAACCCGGAGTGCCATTCACAGTGGCCAGCAGCAATCAAAACCCTATAGTTTAAGTTCAGAAGCAGCAGGTGAAAATCTTTTGGCATGCCCGGGAAGGGAGGGGTAGGTTATCTAAAAAGAAAATTCAATACAAGAACACTTTCAGTCTCTAACTTAATTCAAAGTCTGTTTAACTCGTATACCTTTTGCAACTAATCTCAGACAATTCTCTACCTACACTGATTTCAAATTAAAATGTGTCCGCCATTAACAGGCTTGAAAAGGCCAGTATGAATATGTAAGATAAAAAATTCACTTATCAAGCAAAGACATTTTTTAACTGAGTGCATTTTATCTTGGCTACAGTTCAGCATGGACAAAGCCTGGAGGGGCAGGAGTGGGGGGCCACAACCCTTACTCCTTTTCACTGACCAATAGCTAATAGAACAGCAGGCACTGTAAGTTGAGGTTCTGGCTCTGAATTGAAATGTCAGAAGTAGTGCTGTAATGTTGCATTTATCTGTTCAGTTGCTTCAGAGTATGAAACCTTAGTGCTGTCACCACAACAAGATTATTTAACATTTGTCAGCATATATATATATATATATATATATACATATATACATATATATACACACACACACACACACTCACACATGCGTGCACGTGCACATACACACACAGCACATCAAATGGCACAAAAATATTAAGAATCATTTCATCAGAGTTTTCTTTAAAAACAAAAGTTTTCCATACCAAAGAGGGAATCCTTAAAGGCAAGAGTTTATAAATACGGGTGTTGGACCTCTTTCAGCCCAAGGACCAAATGCAATTTTGGAGAGGCTGTCAGGGGCCATGTTCCAGTGGTGGGTGGAGCCAAAGGCAGTGGGGCAAAAGACAAAAGGGGTTGGGACAACCCCCCCCCCCCAGCATATTGTAGGTTAAACCTCTTGCTGTCAGTAACCAAGCCTTAGGATAGACTTCTCAACCTCTTAGAAAGGCGAAAAACTGCACAAAAGCCAGGAAACCACCAAATAATCAGTGGTAGTGGGAGGACAGGGTGGGGCCAGGGGAAGGGGGCCATTGGGACCCCAGAAAGGCTAGATTTGGCCCTGGGCCTGAGGTTCCTCACCCCTGGTTTATAGACATGGACCAAATTAATGGGAATAGGTAAAACTTTTCATTTAAGGACTGAGTGTTTTCCCCACCTCCTAACAATATGAAATGGACATATTCATTGGCATATAAACCAAAAGACTGCTTGATGGGTGAAAGAAAGAAAGAAAGAAAGAAAGAAAGAAAGAAAGAAAGAAAGAAAGAAAGATTTGGCTGCGCTTTCCTCCAGATGCTTTTGGTAAACAGAAGCCCCTCTTTGGAAAGAAGCATTGCATCTGAAAATAACTGCATGCTGATGTCCCACATACAGATCAGTAGCTGCCAGGCCATAGTAGGAGTGCTTCAAGAGCATGTGCAATATATGTTCACCATGATCTGTGATGAACATGAGAAAGCTTCTGTTTTCCTTGGAGAAAACAATGCTTGCATTGTATTCTTTTATTGTTTCTTCTCCCCGTCCCCCATTCTTTCTTGCTCTAGTATGGTTTGCAAGCAGGAGAATGCTACTGTACTCATTTCCTGCTGGTGGGCTTCCTATGGGCATCTGGGTGTCCACTGTGAAACTGAATGCTGGACTGTATTGGCATTTGGTCTGATTCAGCAGGGCTCTGTTTATGGTTTTATGTTCTTGTACCAGATAGTATACATACCTTGACAATGGTCTCTGCTTAAACATATGTGGGTGGAATGAATACCCCTGTGCCCTTGCAAAAAAGAGTTGCCTTTCCACTCTGGAACAGAAAGCCTTGCTCCAGAAACACACATCTATAATCCTTTATTTACAGACAACTGACCACCAGCAAAAAGATACAAAAATACATAACAATAAAATACATTCTTCTACATCATAAAATTAAGTCACGGTGCCACAGAGGATCTAGTTAAAATAGCAATGTTCAAAAATTTAGCAACTTGCTTGGTAATAAATCTGTTGGATCCTTCGAGTAAGATGCACAGAAGAGATTCTAAAGACCAACCTGAAAAAAAATGAGTAATGGGAAGTATCAGGGCATTTCTGACCCCCTGATAATAACAGCAGTTGAAAAAAGCATGTATTACAGATTCCACTTCAACATTGTTACAAGGGCAACATCTGCCATTTACCAATGTTTCAGAATATCTTCCAGCTTAAGAGTTTAGAGGGTAAAACATTAAGCTGGGCCAAAGATAATGCTTTCCTATATTTAAGAATTGATAGCTAGTTTAAATAGGCCATTCCATCTTTGGAAAAGGACCCTGACAAACCTAAAAACCTTGGGGAGCACAGGCCCTGTGCTGCACAATAGAGTTATTGGAGGCCAATATCTCGCAACCTCTGTTTAACTAGAAATTTTGTGCTATCCCAGTCCAAAGATAGTAAATAAGAAGGGGAGAGCCCTATTGAATTAACTTTCTGCACCTCTTCCTTTCTCCAGAGTGATATAACAGCAGATATAGTTATAGAAGAACTGGATTGTTTTGAGAGAATAGGCCAGAACTTTTCAAGTTTGATCCACAGACCTACCCCCTTACATTTCTAACAATGGGCATCTCTGCACCAGCCTACAATCCTGCATTTAAAATGGGACTTTCTGCTTCCATTTTAAATGAAGGATAATGACGACTCCCTTTTTCACCCGTTTCCTTTCCCACCTCCCCTTTCCCCCTCCTTGTCCCCGTATCTGAGTCTTCCATTATCTTTCATTGATCTCGCTCCTCTTCTTGACATTTTTCCTCTTTTCACGGAGGGAACTCAAGTAGAACACAACAGGGTAATTTGATAGCTCATTATCTGTGATCTATTTAAATACAGAACAAAGGGCATTTTGTGCAGGAGATGCCCTGGAGGGTGACAGCGTCATGTAAAGTGCCTGCAAATGTCCATGAAGGAGCAATCTCAATCGCAGGATAAAAGCTTGGTGTGAAGAAAGCCAGTGTCTACTTGCACTGAAGGAGGATCCTGAAATTCCTCCCATGAAAAAGGGTGGCAGAGACAAACCCATTGTCATGGAATAGTGTTTTGTAGCAATGCTTGTTTTAGAATTGAAAATGACAATGCCATATTTAGAGATGAACTATCTCCATTCTAGGGGAAAAAATCAGTTGACTGGGATTTCTTTCACTACTTGCCAGATGTCCATTGACCTTCCTCCCTCATTCTAGAATATCTTTTGGACTCTAGAAACCCCACTTCTGCCAGTACATGTACAGTACTGGAAGACAGTGGTGGGGATGGGAGCAGTGCCCAACACAATAGGCCTGATTAGATATATGCAGAGGCCTTCTTCATTGACTTGGTGCATTGCTGTCAATGTGGCGTAGTTGTGCACTAGGTCTATGCTTGCATGGGACAATGACATCATGCAAGTCAGCTGCTTGAATTTCTGGAAAGTTGAGAAAAGTGCCTCAAGACCCTCATTGCTGCCCATCCTCAGATAGGAAGCTGCACATTATATAGCAGTAATCTTCACCCTTTCCAGAACTGGGACTCACCTTTAGCTCAAATATGCATCATCATCATCATCATCATCATCATCATCATCATCATCATCTTCTACTTTGCCGCCTCTTCCCCCTTTACCATTTCTTTGTATGGTGGCAGTGCTGATATTGTGACTGACCCACCTTAAGTCAGGCTGTGATCTAATAGTCGGTTGTGTTGAGACACCTGTGTGGGACACCAAGCATTGCATTAAATAGAATGCTCAGGTATGGACTAGTAGCAGTGTGTGGGTAGGGGGAGCAGTTGGAAAGCCTTGTAGTACATGCTCAGAAGGAATGGGTGTCCTGAACATGTGTGACTTCAGAATTAAAATTAGACTCCCCCCTCCCCAGGAATTGCCACAGTGCGTCACTGCATTCTGGAGGAGAAGATTGTCCTTGCTTGTTTGAACTTTTAAAAACACCATAGTAGAATGTTTGCCTCAATTGGAAGGGCAGCATTGACACTGTTTAATGCCTGGGGATGTTGGTTACATTCAGTGCCTTTTGTTTACACAAATATGCACAAGAGTTTCCTATGTGATTAGGAGGGTGCACAAACATTCAATTATTAGAACAATAATATGGGAATAATAATGGTGGAACAGTAATATTAGACCTGATGGGCTGGTTTCAAAAGACTAATTATTCACTGTGAATTTTTCAGATGGTTATAAATGTGTGGGGTGTTTTGAAGAATGAAGGAACGGAAAGCAAAAAGAAAGCTTATAGCATGGTTTTTCATTGTCTGCCACAAACATCTAAAATGAACAGTGAAACTAAGGGGTTCTTCCTGCTGTGGAATTGTCAGTCATAAAATAATGAAAAGTGTAATCACATAGCATTAGTTTCTCTCCTAACAAAGACAGCAACTTCTATGTATTTGACTTCAGTAGCACAACTATAAGGATTCGAACAATATGTCCTTGGTTTTAAATGAAACCATTGATCACACAAAGTGTGAATTGGGTCCTACTTTGAGGTTCTGCTGGATCTAAAAGCATCTGCAATCCTTCATGGCTGCCTATTTCTTTTATATGTAGCAACATTAATTATCATACTTGGATTTAATAAATTAGAATTCATCTATTAGAATGATATCTTAACTCTACTTAAAAATATTTTTTTCTGCTAGCAGAGGCCAATAAATAAGGATGGAAGGACCCACCTCTATCTGGGTTCTCTGAGCACCTCTGAGTCACCACCCCCTGGACCCTCTCACAAGCTCCCACATTTACTCAGACCCACTTGCCAAGCAACCGCATGCCCAGTAAGTGGGTCTGGCAGCCATCCACCATTTTACAAAAAAAAAAAAAAAAGCAGCATAAGGGGGCCATCTATGCAACATGACAGGCGTCAATGGTCCATTTACAACTTTAATGCTGTGGAAATGGCTCTTTTATGGCCGCCATTTCTGTAAGATTAGATCTATGGAAAAGAACAAGTTGCCATTTTTTCATAAAAATTTTTTTTTTTCATTTTTTCGCTGAGGGGGCAGACAGCACCGGAGGGCTCACAGAGGGGTCTGGTAAGTGCTGGGGGCTCACGCAGCTTGGTGAGTGGTGGCGGCAGCTTGGCAGGCATGGTCCAGGAGGCCAAGCAGGGGGAGTCCATCAGACTCCACCCCCTCCTTGAGTGCTGTGACATTCTTACCAATAAATAAAGAAAAATGTGGGTTAGGGATGTGTGAATCAGCAAAATTCAAGCTCACTGAAGTTCTCCAAATGTCATCTCAAAGCTTGTCTAAGGCCGTATTGCATTGCCAGCTTTTTTCTTTTCTTTTCATATGACAATCTGTGTGTGTTTTTGTGCATATTTTCCCTGGTTTTTTTTTTAAATGTACACATTCTTCTCCCATTGATTAAAGTCTATTTGTGTGCATTTTTCAAATGTATGCATACTGTCAAACAGGGTTTTTTTGGATCCGCGAATGAAACTGCAAGCTCAGAAATGTACGGATTTTGACTGCAGATTGTGTCTGAGTCAGTATTCGGTCTTGAAGATGCAAATTGGATAAATCCTGATCAAAAATTAACTGAAACAAATTTCTCATATGTCCCTAATGTGGATTAGGCTGCCTAAATACCCACTCCAGCATTCTTTCATATATGTTTACAATTTATATATTGAGGATATTTATATGCCATCCTATAACAGTTCTAGTGGTATAGTTGGCCCTGGAAAATGAAATCCAACTATCATAGCACCTTTTGGAAAAACATTTGTGTAAATCAGCCTACTTTCTGGTGATTATTTCAACCAAAAGTGCACAGCTCCATTTTTCTGGGCAGCTTCTGCTTCTGCTTCTGCTTCTTCCTCCTCCTCCTCCTCCTCCTCCTCCTCCTCTTCTTCTTCTTCTTCTTCTAATTGCTGCAGTCAAATAGCTTCCCATGTAGTGCCACGGCCATGTGATTTCATTTTCAACTAGTTACCACACCATATGTGAATTGGGTTGTGAACCCATCGCTTACTCACTGCAGTTTGCAGATGCTAAGCTCAGACGCATGAGCAAACTTGATTTTGTTCATTTAGGTTTCAAAGCATGACATGGGGCTTCTCTCCTACTATAATGTGAACTTGGCTTAGCGGAGCTAGCAAGGCCAATCCTAGCACGAGCCACATCATGGTCCAGGGGTCAGTTGGGAGGGATAACAAATCATGTGCCCCATCTGCTCACTGCATGATTGTCTGTCTGTCTGTCTGTCTGTCGGGCTGGCTGCTGCTGCCCACCTCCCCCCACACCCAGTGAAGCACTGCCACCTCCACTTTTGCAGCTGTGGAATTTGTGGCAGCAAGAAAGCAGCCAGCAGGGCTGCTGCGGGGCTCTCTGGAG
Source organism: Heloderma suspectum (assembly GCF_057233095.1). Classification (NCBI taxonomy): domain Eukaryota; kingdom Metazoa; phylum Chordata; class Lepidosauria; order Squamata; family Helodermatidae; genus Heloderma; species Heloderma suspectum. Next base: position 151,767,163 of record NC_139460.1, on the reverse strand, counting down.
TACCCACCCTGTGGCCTGGTTTGCACATAATGCTAGGCCATGGTGTGTTAGCCAGGCTTTCTTAACCAGCTAGAAATCACAAATAGAACTTTGTTGTTGGTGTGCAAAGTCTTGCTTGTTTAAAACATGGTTTGTTGTGTGTCTGAACCCAGAACTGTGGTTTATTTGCCCTGTTGTCTGCTCTGAAACAGAGGTGCCCAGCAAGAACAGCCTGAAATAAAAACACTCTGAAGGATGGCAAAATGAGCAGGAGAAAAACAAACCAAAACTGGGTATAACAAGCTGCAATTTGTTTGCTTGTCTGCAAGACAATTCATTGCTAGAGCAACCATGGTTAACATAAACCATGGTTTAGTGTTATATTCAAACACAGCAGCCTGAGGGGCCTTCCTCAGAGTGAGGCACTGTAGTTGAGAGCACCTTTGCTGCCACCACTTTGTCACATTGGGGCAAATGCTGTTTAAAGCATTTAAAGATGGCTCCAGAAGGTTGGGCATTGCTCATGTGTTAATTAGAAAGGCAAGCTGGGTGGGAGGAGGTGGGAGAGAGGCAAGTTTACCCACCTCAGGCAGCTCAATTTCTTTCTCCAGCCCTGACTGAGAGCTGGGAAGCTTAGTTTAGCATAGCTATTATCACCAGTTATTGCTGTTATGAATGGGGCAATATCTTGTATATGTTACAGATAATGTGAGTTGAAAACCTAATATGTAAAGCAACCAGCCATTGTGCATGTTCACCATGCCTCATGGACAATGTGCAGACCATCTATCTGTGAAGAAGGAATTCCATATTAGCTGGTCAATATACATAGTCTCCAACAGCACTTGGAGAATGTGAATATCTCAAAAGGGTTTTGTATATTCTCCAGGCAATATGCATATTCTTCAACAAGCCATGAGGCATGTGCATATCTCAATTCCATTTTGTACTTTATTAGGGTAATTACACAAAATCTCAAAGACACTTCAGAGAATGTGCATGTGCTCTCAATGTTATGTACACTGCCCAGTTCATATGCCATTCACTAGCCAGTATGCATAGCCTCTAACAGGCCTTGGACTCTTGGTTGAGATGGAAACAGAACTAGAAAAAGTTGTTGAACTCGCAAAGGATAAAGCTGGGAAAGCAGAACATGACAACAAAAACTGAGAACATGACATTGAAGAAGAGGAAATGAACATTTCATCTATTATCACAATCAATGCAGAATGCCATGTTTGTCAAAAGAAATGTGGGAATGCTCACAGGTGTTCAGAATAAAACCAGTCAGTGCATGTTATTTGTGGTGAACCTGATATAGAATCAGGATATAGATGCACTGTCACATTTAATGTGCGTTAAAAAGATGAAGATTATGTGTAATAGAATCTCAGCATGAACAGGCTTGAGCGAGCAGGTGAAAAAGATGAACATGTTCTCTGAATCTACAGTTACTCCAGGTAATGTTGTTGGTAGAGTAAAACTTCATATACCAGATGTTGATAGGGGCAGAACAGACACCAAAAATTTCCTGTCTATTGAAGATGGATAATGCTATCAACTAGGCACCAAAATGAAAGAACTGAAGCAACTTCTCACTTGAAATAATTTGCACTCTGTCTTGAAAATATGTTCACAGTTGAAGAAGTATCTCCTGTTGAACGAAGTTTGAGAGAAATAGCCAAGCTGTGGTCATTGCCTGGTGGCCAGGGACATCAGCAGTGCCACTGTAAAGCAACGTGCTTCCCAAACAAATGCAAGAGCAAGGATATGAATGTATTGAGCAATTCAAAATGTCACAGAAGTCAACCTTGTTGTAACGCGTAGTGGCAACTCACCAAAGCGAAATAAAGAACGTACTGAAAGTGCCATTTCAGTACCGCATTCTTAAGTATTCTATGTTCAGGCATATAATTAACAGTGCCTTATCAATTTAAATAAATAAAATAAACCATCAGTTAAACAGTTCGAATTTGGAGAATTATGCCAGGTTAAAATGTTAAATATCCCACGGTTGCTGCCAATAATAGTTTTGTCTGCCAGCAGAACAGCATGAGTGGTCAGAAGCTTCAACTTCTGCAAAATTCAGCAGCCAGAACACCCCCACACCGAGGAAATACACTTGTCATTGACTTCATGTTCTTTTTGGCACCAAATGAAAATGTTTCAGTTTTGGCTGAGCATTTCCACATTTTTTGCATTTTAATATTTTAAAATGTGTAGGGAAGAATTGGGGGGACTTTTAAATGTCACAAATGCACTGCAGCAGTTAAAGCAAGAGATGGGCCTGTCTAACTACTGATTAGCGAAGCCATTTTTCTTCATTAACTGAGAGCTAAAACTTTGTTCTGCAAGGACAGCCATTCCTTCCTAGTACAGATACATATGCACACACCCGTTGCATTTCTTTCTTTCTATTTTTCTCAGGTTTGCTTTTAACAATAAAAGCGTGTGCAATGTACTAGACAAATTCAATTTTATCCTTTACCGAACTGCTGCATGCCCAGATGCAAATACTCCGGTTTTGTAGTTAAAAACAAAACAACCCCCGCCCCCAAGCCTGGTCCACATTTGCCTAGAACACATCATTAATACTTTGCTAAATTTGTGTTTTGCATTGACAACCAGGCCCAAATCATGCCAGTGTGGTTACTTGTTATGTCTCATGGAGGTTGTACAGTTCAAAATATATCCTGAGGTGGGGCTATGTTAAAGGCTCAGGCAATTTGTCTAGCTTTACCTATTATGAAATGTGGTGAAGTATCATGTTCTTGTCATCTTCAATTTCATGGGAAGTTTAAAAGAAATAGTTGCAGATATCGCAGAGATACTATTTAATTATCATAGTGTGCAAACTGCAGGATTGAAAATACCAGATCATTTGTGTATTTTATTTTATTTTTATTTAAAATACTTCTAGGCTGCCTTTATAGGTGGCTCACAATAATAATAAAACATCATTTCAGTCTGTGCCTTTTTGTAATGTATCATATGATTGACACAGATAGAAAACACTTAACTTTTCCCTTTTTCTTTTAAAGTTATTTTTCTCTAGTAGCTAGATTGGTTCAATTCTGATGTAAAATATTAGACTCGCTGTATTTGGAGGTTATTGTTTAGGGACAGAAGTTTCACTCAACTAGAGAAATTCATGCAGGCATATTTCCAACTCTTAGTGAACAGTTTTTTCCATCCTAGAAACCTACTGATGGCAATTTAGGCCGCAGTTACATACAGTGCATCAAACCCTATGTATTTTACTTATCCAGTGAGTTCAATGAGGAAATCAATAAAGTATATAACCCATACTATAAAAAATAAAATAAATAAAAATAAATAAAAATAAAATCAATAAAGTATATAACCCATGAAACAGTAGGTTTAAAAGCTACAAAATCTAATTCATAATACTGGGCAACCCAATTTGCTCAGAGATCATCCCCACCCCCATCATATGGTCTAATATTAATGGGATAAAAATAACATCATAATGGGATAAAAATGTTATGTGGATAAACAAAGCTTGACAAATGTAGAACAACTAAGTCTAAATGGGATGTCCCATAGGGTAGCCATCTTGGTCTGTTGCAGCAAAAACAACAAAGACTCTTGTAGCACCTTCAGGAATAACAGATGTATTATAGCTTAACTCAGGCTCCCACAACCTGGTCCCCCCACCCTGATATTTTGGGCTATGACTCCTGATCATTGACCTTTCCCCCAATTGGGGGCAAAGGAGAGCCAGTGTAGTGTAGTGGTGAGAGTGACGGACTGGGAGCCGGGAGATCCGGGTTCTAGTCCCCACTTGGCCATGGAAGCTCACTGGGTGACTTTGGGCCAGTCACAGACTCTCAGCCCAACCTACCTCACAGGGTTGTTGTTGTGAGGATACAACAGTGAGGAGGAGGATAATGTAAGCCGCCTTGAGTTCCTTGCGAGAGGGAGAAAGGCGGGGTATAAATGCAATAAATAAATAAATAAATAAAGGAAGTCGTGGAATTGAAAAGCCATAAAATGTGTCCAGTTGGTCCGTGGCCTTTTTGTGCAAAGCTCAAATGTGTATGTTAGGAGTCAGTAATGTGAGCTGAACAGCCAATATGGACAACAAGAAGCCATTCTGTACATTCATCACACCTCATGGACAATGTGAACACCATCTGTCTATGAAATGGGAATTGTGTACATTTCCTGGTCAACATAGGTAGGGCAATATCCAATGCTGGCAGTCCATCAGTAGGGATGTACGAAAGGTACTTACCTTTCGTGAATTATGTTTATGGTTGGGAGGGAGGCGTTCCGTCCCTCCCCCCGGAATCCTCACCGGGGGGGGAGGCGCTCCGTTCCTCCCCCCCGAAATCCTGGCCGGCTGGCTGTGCTCCACAGTGATTCTGCGGAGCTGCCAGCCGGCTCCGCCAGCAGCCGGACATCCGACTGCTGGCTAGCAGGGACACAAATGGCGGCGGCCGTAGCCGCTGTCGTTTGCGTCCCTGCAGTCAGTCGTGATAGGCTACGTAAATGTTTACGTAGCCTATCACGGTGTTTTTTTAAAATCTAGCCATGATAGGCTACGTAAATCTTTACGTAGCCTATCACGTTGTTGTTTTTTTTAACCTGGAAATGGCAGCGGTGGCAGCCGGTCAGAAGACCGGCCGCCGCAGCCGCTGCCACCAGGAAGATCCACCCAAGATAAGTCTCATCCGGGGGGGTGGCGGGGGGGGGTGGCGGGCTGTTCCGCCACCGATTTCGGGGGGCTGAAGGCGCTGGCATTCGGCCTCCCCGAGATCCGTAGCGGAACTTTCGTACATCCCTACTTCTGAACCATTTTCAAGGACAGCCCCACATCAAGGGCAGACCGAGGTTGAATGGAGGAAATAGGCAAACACCCAGACAGATGCCACCAGTCTTTCAAGCAGTATCAGTTCCACCAAAAGCAAACAGCATAACAGACCCCACTGCCCAACCCTGGCAGCTGCAAGGTTCTGTCTTGTTTGGTTGTGAACATTTTCATTCCCCACCCCCCTTTCAGGGCATTTGAGGATCTGCCGGTGCTCAGTACTATGGACTGCTCCCTTCCTGCTTCCGAAGATTCTAAAAAATCCGGCCTCACTGGAATCCATGGCAGAATTCTCTGCCATCCCTATCTCCAGGACAAAACAGCTGAAAGGGCAAATGAAGAAGGACCACGGACGGAAGGGGCAGACAGGATGGCAAGGCAGGCAGAGACAGAGCAGGAAGGAAGAGGCAAGAGGGACACAAGGGGGAGAAGCAGCCCTGGGCTAGACAGAAAGGAAGTCCCCAGGGAATCCCACCTCATTGGAGAGCAGCAGCAGGTATTTAACCCATGGAGGGAAGGGATTCCATCCTGCCTCTCCCCTTCCTAGACCTCCCGGCCTAGCCTCCAGCCCCAGCAAGCTATCCTACCAGTTGCCAGTACCTTGCCTATATGTTTTGGGGAGCCACCAGAATTATCCTTCCCCACCAGGGTAGTGGTGGGGGGAGTGCAACTAAGTTTTCCACCCCCTACAAGCTATTGTACCTTCCAGAGGCTTGGGCCTACCTGAGCCTGAGTGACACAGGTGGAGGAGGCCTGGAATTGCTAAATGCTGGAACTCTCAATACCTCCAGGAGAAGCAGGAGACTGAAGCCACTGAAAGGGACTTGTGACTCACCCAGAGAGGGCTACTACTGAAGAAGAAGAGGAACTCACCTCTGACAACCTGAGGGCAAGAAAGGTGGGGCATGTCCTGGGAAGACTGTGCTGTCAGCCGTAGAGCAGCCTTCCCCAACCTTGTGCCCTCCAGTTGTTTTGGACCTCAACTCCTATCAGTACCAGCCAACATGGCAAATGATTAGAAATGCTGGGAGTTGTAGTCCAAAACATCTGAAGGGCACCAGGTTGGAGAAGGATGCCTTAGACCCTTCAGTAACTGGAGGGGTTAAATAACTTCAAAATGATTACTTACTTGTTTCCATCCTTTGTTAATGGATCCCATGGAGGAGGGCAGTTTTTATGTTGCCCTGCCCCGAGACATTCCCACAGGGAGGAGGACAAAAGTTCCCCTGCTCCTCTCCTTAATGCTTACCTCTTTTACTCTAGTTCACTAACATTCTCAGCACTGATTGGCTACTGCTTGGAACCTTTCTTTAAAGCAAAATACAAAACAATGAAGTCATCACATAGTCATGGGATTATGAGGGAAAATGAAGCTAACTCACAATAAACCCTAACTATGAATTAACCGTTGTTTCCCCTCAGTGTTGGTATCATTGTGCCAACTCTCCAAGGCCACAAGACCAGAAGACCACTCTGGGGAAAACAACATTGGCAATGCACCAACGTGAATCAACCTTTTCTAGAATGATAATACCTGGGAATGGGATTGTTACTGCCACTTCTGCCCAAATGGGAAGAGGGTGGGTTTTTTGTTTTGTTTTTTTCAGGCTGGGGGGAATGATTCCAGGAAGAGGAACCAACGGGGGGTGCGGGGGTGACTGCCTGGATGGGTTGAGTTCTATGTGTGTGGGTGAGGTAACATTTTTGCCCCCTTTGGAGTCTCCTGAATGACATTTCACAGTGGCCATGTTTTGTTGTTGTGAATAGGGGTGTACGAAACACTTACCTCGTTCCGCTGGGGCCAGCTGCGGTGAGAGGGGAGGCGCTCCATTCCCCCCCCCCCGAATCCTCCCCGACTGACTCTGTTCCGCGGCGACTCCGCGGAGCCGCCAGCTGGGGCCACCCTCAGCCTGACCTCCATCTGCTGCTGGGCTGTGGCTGCAAATGGCAGCCACCAAAGCAGCCACCATTTGTATCCCTGCTGTAGCCATGACAGGCTACGTAAGCATTTACATAGCCTATCACGGCAAAAGGCAGGGATGCAAATGGCATCCCTGCATTAGCCGTGATAGGCTACGTAGATACTTACGTAGCCTATCACAGCTTGGCAGGGACACAAATGGCGGCTGGCATAGCGGCCGCCATTTGCAGCCGCAGCCCGGCAGCAGCCGGAAGATGACCCAGAGCCGCCGCCACTGCCGCTGCTGCCACCAGAGCTACCGGTGCCTCCAGGTAGGTCCATCCTGGGGGGATTCCATGGGGTGGCGGGATGGATTGCCTCGTTCCACCACGGACTCCGGGGCCCAGATTCTAAAGAATCTGGCCTCACTGGAGTCCGTGGCGGAATTCTCCAACATCCCTAGTTGTAAAGTATACACCCATGTTTGGCTCAGCTCTAATGCTGTTTCTTTCTAATATCCCAGCAAAGAAAGTGGGATGCAGGGGCATGTCACAAATTTGCATAGCTCCTAGCCACCAGCCATCTGAAGCCACTGAAGAAGCAACTTCTAGTCATTAGTGCCCATTAATATATTTATTATATTATATATTTACTATTAGCTATACAAAAAAACTTCAAGAAAATATCATCTCCTGAATGGGCAGCCATGTCTCTCTTTTACAGGCATAACACTGCCCTGATGTCTCTTCAGAGTGGTGGTGCATGCTGCTGGCAGCAGCTTCACCTCCATCTCATTTATACCTTTGGATGGCAAAGCTGTGCCATGTGGAAGCTTATTCTTTGGGTGCTATCACAGACAAGATGAGAGCAGCTGCAGCTTGTGCCCACAACATTAGAACGAGTAGAAGATGTGTCTACCAAGCTTCCAGTGCTTGCTCCAGCACTGGAAGCTCAGAAGATAACCTTGCCAGTGCCACAGTTATCCATGTTTTAATGATGTCCAGGTTGGATTACTGCATTGCCTATGCAAGGGGCTGCCTTTGGAAAGCATTTGGAAGTTGCAACTCATTCAGAATACAGCAGCCAGGCCACATGCTGAAACCCACTGTACTGAATGTATCTTCTTGCCAGTGCTTACAGATCTGCATTGGCTTCTGGTCTGTTCCTACAGGAGCAATTCAAAGCACTGCTTTGTAGCCCCAAATGGCTGGAAAGCAGGGTGTCTGAAGCAGGGATGTGAGAACACATCCCAGCTTGGGTTCTTGGGGTGCCTGCTGAGCTTTCCCCTACTTGCTGGCCCTCTGGGCTGCAGTTGAGCCCCCCCCATTCTGGCTCAGTAAGCAGCCCGCAACTTACCCGGGCCTGTTTGTCATTATCCCAATCACCATGTTTTTTTAAAAAAACATGGCGATTGGCAGCGCTTGCCCATAGACATATACGCAAAATACCGCTGTGAAACTAGGGTATATGGGTGATCCACAGCGCTTTTTGCGTATAAGTCTATGTGCCCTTTTTTAAAAAACATGCAATCGAGATTATGACAAACAGGCCTGGTGTGGGTAAGTTGTGGGCTGCTTACCGAGCCCGGAGGGGGGGCTTGACTGCAGCTCAGAGGGCCAGCGGCGGAGAGCTTGGGGGACGCAGCTTGGGGGGTGCGGGTGCCAGAGGTCCAAAAGATTTGTGAACCGAAACGGGCACCCGTGCCATCCCTAGCCTAAAGGACCACCCCCTCCTGAATGCACTTGCCCATCCACTGAGGTCATAATCTGAGAGCCTGCTCCTAGTGATTGATGTTTAAGCAGGTGGCTACTGGGCTTTGGTCATTCTCTGTTGCGATGTCCCAGTTATGGAATGCCCTTCCCATTTATTTTTTTTAAAGCACGTTTTGAAAATGACTGCAAGTTCAAGAACTAGCAAGCTTTTCTGTAAAATTGTGCTCCCATTCGTGTTTGTCTTTAGGGTTGCAAATGGGGCAAATTCGAAGTTAAAAAAATACCCAAATGAAATGGTCAGATGTCCCTACAAGGGATGGGAAGAGATGGAGGAGGAATGCATTTGGTTCAGATTTTAATGCAAACTTACCTAATTTTGCACTCTCAAACCAATATGCAAACTGAAACTCAGCTACTTTTGAAATTCACACTCCTCTGAATGTTGCAATACAGTTCTCCAACAAATGCATACAAAAATGCATACATTAGGGAAAACTGCACACAAAAATGCGTATATTGATGAAAATGATGTTAAAATGTATTATATTAGAAAAATAGAATCATAGAATAGTAGGGTTGGAAGGGGCCTACAATAAGGCCATTGAGTCCAACCCCCTGCTCAATGCAGGAATCCAAGTCAGAGCATCCCTGACAGATGGCTGTCCAGCCTTGTCTTCAACGCCTCCAGTGTGGGAGAGCCCACCACCTCCCCAGTTAATTGGTTCCATTGTTGTATTGCTCTAACAGTCAGGAAATTTTTCCTGAAGTTCAGCCGGAATCTGGCTTCCTGTCACTTGAGCCCATTATTCCGTGTCCTGCACTCTGGGATGATCGAGAAGAGATCCTGGCCTTCCTCTCTGTGACAACCTTTCAAGTACTTGAAGAGTGCTATCATATCTCCCCTCAATCTTCTCCTCTCAAGGCTAAACATGCCCAGTTCCTTCAGTCTCTCCTCATAGGGCTTTGTTTCTAGTCCCCTGATCATCTTCGTTGCTCTCCTTTGAACCCTCTCCAGTTTGTCTGCATCCTTCTTTAAGTGTGGCACCCAGAACTGGACACAGTACTCCAGATGAGGCCTAACCAGTGCTGAGTAGAGGGGAACTAGTACTTCCTGGGATTTGGAAGCTATACTTCAATTAATGCAGCCTAAAAGAGCATTTGCCTTTTTTGCAGCCACATCCCATTGTTGGCTCATATTCAGCTTGTGATCGACAACAATTCCAAGACCCTTCTCGCTTTTAGTATTGTTGAGCCAAGTATTTCACATCTTTTAACTGTGCATTTGGTTTCTTTTTCCTAGGTGCAGAACTTGGCATTTATCCCTATTAAATTTCATTCTGTTGTTTTCTGCCCAGCGCTCCAGCCTGTCAAGATCACTTTGAATTTTGTTTCTGTCTTCCAAAGTATTAGCTATCCCGACCAATTTTGTATCATCTGCAAATATGATCAGCATTCCCTGTACCTCCTCCTCCAAGTCATTAATAAAAATGTTGAAGAGCACTGGGCCCAGGACTGAGCCCTGCGGTACCCCACTCGTTACCTCTCCCCAGTTTGAGAAGGTCCCATTAATAAGCACTCTTTGATTCCGATTCTGTAGCCAACTGTGGATCCACCGGATCGTTGTTTCATCTAGCCCACTTTGAGCTAGTTTGCTCATCAGGATATCATGGGGCACTTTGTCGAAAGCTTTGCTGAAGTCGAGGTATATTATGTCTACAGCATTCCCACGGTCCACAAGGGAGGTGACTTGATCAAAAAATGAGATCAGATTCATCTGGCAGGACTTGTTCTTGACAAATCCATGTTGGCTTTGAGTAATCACTGCATGGTTTTCAAGGTGCTTACAGATGGATTGCTTTATCATCTGCTCCAGAATTTTCCCAGGGATTGATGTCAGACTGACTGGTCTGTAGTTCCCAGGTTCCTCCTTTTTACTCTTTTTGAAGATAGGGACAACATTAGCCCTCCTCCAGTCATCTGGCACTTCCCCCGTCCTCCATGATTTCTCAAAGAGAATAGACAGCGGTTCTGAGAGTTCTTCTGTTAGTTCCTTTATGACTCTAGGATGCAGTTCATCTGGCCCTGGAGATTTGAACTCATTCAAAGTAATTAGGTGTTCCTTGACCATATGCCTATCAATCTCAAGCTGCAATCCTGCCCCTTCAACCTGTACTTCGCCTTTGCCAGGGGGGACATAGACCCTCTTTTGGGAGAAGACTGAGCCAAAGTAGGAATTGAGCACCTCTGCCTTTTCTTTGTCCTCTGTTATCATTTTGCCATCCTTGTTTAATAGCTGAACAACCATTTCTTCCCTCTGTCTTTTACTTTGCATGTAGCTGAAGAAAGCCTTTTTGTTGTTTTTAGCATCCCTCACTAACCTCGGCTCACTCTCAACTTTAGCCTTCCTGACGCCATCCCTGCAATTCTGTGCTACCTGCCTGTACTCTTCCTTTGTTACTTGGCCTTCTTTCCACTTCCTATATGTGTCCTTTTTTGTTTCCAGGTCATCTCTAAGCTTTTTGTGAAGCCACATTGGCTTCTTCTGTTGTCTTCCACCTTTTCTTCTTGTTGGAATTGTTTGTAATTGTGCCTTGAGAATTTCCTTTTTTAAAAGCTCCCACCCATCTTGGACTCCTTTTCTCATTAGTGTCGCTTGCCATTGGACCTTACTGATCATTGTTCTGAGTTTATTAAAATCAGCTTTCCTAAAATCCAGGGTACGCGTTTGACTACACTTGGCTTTTGCTTCCCTTAGAACCAAGCATTCAAGTATAACATGGTCGCTTTCCCCCAGAGTTCCTGTAACTGCTACTTTATCCACTAAGTCATCTCTGTTGGTTAGGATCAAGTCAAGGATAGCCGATCCTCTAGTTCCTTCCTCTACTTTCTGTAGGAGGAAGTTATCCGCCACACAAGTCAAGAATTTCCTGGAGGGGCTATGTTTTGTAGAATATCAGGGAAATTGAAGTCCCCCATTACTACTACATCATGCTTCCTTAAAACATTGGCTATTTGCTTTTCAAAAGTTTCATCCTTGTTTTCTCCTTGATTGGGTGGCTGGTAGTAGACTCCGACCACCAGGTTCCTTCTATTCTTTGCTCCATTTATTTCGATCTAGATGCTCTTGATGGGGCTACCAAGCTCATCCTCCTGTATTTCTGTGCAGAGATATGTAGGGATGCACGAAACTCACCTACCTGTTCGTTGATGTGATTCGCAGGGGGGGAGGCGCTCCGTCCCTCCCCCCGGAATCCTCGATGGGGGGGAGGCGCTCTGTCCCTCCCCCCGGAATCCTCGATGGGGGGGAGGCGATCCGGTCCTCCCCCCCGGAATCCTGCCCGGCCGGCTCCGCTCCGTGGTGGCTCCGCGGAGCAGCTGGCCAGGGCCGTCCGCAGCCGGATTTCCAGCTGTGGACGGGCTGGTGCGGATGCAAATGGTGGCCGCCGTAGCGGCCACCATTTGCGTCCAGCCAGGCTGCCATGATAGGCTATGTAAGAATTTACATAGCCTATCACGGCTAACCTCTCCCTCCAAAAAAATCCAGCGTACGCAAATGGCGGCAGCTATGGCGGCTGCCATTTGCGTTCCCTATTTTGAGCCATTCTAGCCTATGTAAATATTTGCGTTCCCCTTTTTTTCCGCCGTAATAGCCTACGTAAATATTTACGTAGGCTAGAACGGCAAAAAATAGGGAACGCAAATGGTGGCCGCCGTAGCCGCCGCCATTTGCGTACGCTGGTTTTGTGTTTTTTTGGGGGGAGGTTAGCCGTCATAGCCTACATAAATTCTTACATAGCCTATCACAGCTGCAAGGACGGCAAAGGCGGCTGCAGCAGCCCAGCCGTGGCTGGCCAGTAGACCAGCCACCGGAGCCGCCACCGCCGCCACCGGAACCGCCGCCGCTGCCGATTCTGCCACATCCGCCCCAGGTAATTGCCATCCTGGGGGATTCCGTGGGGGGGGGGCAGGAGGCCATTCTGCCATGGATTCCGGGGGGCCAGAGACTAAAGAATCTGGCCTCACTGGAATCTGTGGTGGAATTCTCTGCCATCCCTAGAGATATGTATTTTTCACATACAGTGCAACCCCACCTCCGTTTCTGTTCCTCCTATTCTTTTTGAACAAGTTATATCCTTCGATTACTGTATTCCAGTCATGAGAGTCATCCCACCAAGTCTCAGTTATACCTATCAAGTCATAATTTCCCTCCTGTATTAATAGTTAAGTTCGTTCTGTTTGTTTCCCATACTCTGGGCATTAGTATATAGACATTGAAGACCATGTGCTTCATAGTCTGGCTTTCTTCCTACATGTGTCTGAAGACTATTATTGGGCGCTATTTGAGCCTACGTCCATTGTTACCCCCAACTTTACATCTCCCTTCCCCGTAGGATTCAGTTTAAAGCCCTCCTGATGAAGTTCTTCATGCTGTGGCCAAACTAGAGTTGGCGGAGAATTTCTCCCCGAAACTTCGGGGGGCCGAGCGCCAACGTGTTCGGCCCCCCGGAAAAGTTTCAGGGAGAAATTCTCCGCACCCGCCCTGCCCCCCGCACGCCCCCCGGGGATGGGACTTACCTCTCCCGAATGTCCCTCCCGGCGGCGGGTCCCGGCGGCGGTTCGTCGGGTCTTCGTCAGGGGCAGGGGCGGCAGCTGATCTTTTGACCGGCTGCTGCCGCCGCCATTCCAATAAAAGTAAATTAAAAAAAAATGCCCCCGTGATTACGTAGACTACGTAGACTATGGCGAAAATAACGGCAACGCTATTTGCGTTGCCCTTATTTTCGCCGTAGTCTACGTAAAGATTTACGTAGACTACAGCGACCAAATAAGGAACACGAATGGCGGCTCCCTATGGGGGCCGCCATTTGCGTACGCGCTTTTTTTTTTTTTAAGTCACCCGTGATAGGCTACGTGACGATTTAGGTAGCCTATCATGGCTGACTTTGCAGATCTAGCTGTGATAGGCTACGTTAATCGTCACATAGCCTATCACGGGGTCGTTTTTTTTTTTTAACTTTTAATTTCGCAGCCGGGCGAGGCGGGAAGCCTCCCCCCTGGCCTGAATTTCGGCCGGGCAAGGCGGGAAGCCTCCCCCCTGGCCTGAATTTCGGCCAGGCGAGGCGGGAAGCCTCCCCCCCTGGCCTGAACTTCAGGGGGTGAGCAGCGAAGCGCCTCCCCCCCACTGCGAAAAGCTGCGAGACCAGGTAAGTGACTTTCGTGCACCCCTAGGCCAAACACATTCTTCCCATCCTTTGTGAGGTGCAACCCGTCCCTTGCCAACAGCCCATCTTCCAGGAAGTATAACCCATGGTCCCAGAATCCAAATCTCTGTCGTCGGCACCACCTTCATAGCCAGTCATTCACCTGGAGTATTTTTCGTTCCTTTTCTATCCCTCTTCTAACTACTGGAAGGATGGATGAGAAAACTATCTGGGCCTCAAAGTTCTTGAGTTTCCTTCCCAAAGCTTCAAAGTCTGATGTGAGTTCTTCGTAGCTCCGCTTGGCAGTATCATTTGTTCCCACATGGATGAGAAGAACAGGATACCTGTCAGTGGGTTTTATGAGTGCAGGCAACCTTTCAGTCACGTCTCTAATTCATCCTCCCAGGAGACAACATACCTGGCGAGTCCACGGGTCTTTGCGACATACTTGGGTCTCGATCCCACGCAGCAAGGAGTCTCCCACTACTACCACTCTTCTCTTCTTGTTGTTGTAGGCCTGGGTTTCATCGCCTCTGTCTGACTGACCTTCAGCCTCTTGCTCACTCTCATGTAGGTTCCCCTGTGATTCTTCCTCTGCAGGCTGTCCTCCAGTCTCATCCACAAGTACCTGGAATCGGTTCCACAGCTCCACTGCTTCCATTGGGGCAGAGTGGCGTCTAGTTCTTCTTCTCCTAACTGTCACCCTTTTCCAAGGAGTATCCTCTACTCCATTTTTCTTCACCTCAGCATTTCCCACTTCTGCCTCAGCTTACTGTTGCTCTTCAAGCTTCTGGTCTTCCCTTTGCTGCTGTAGTTCTTAATTAGTTAAGAAAATTGCTTGTAAAATGTGTATATTAGGCATATTTCCATATAGAAATCCATGCATTAGGGCAATTGCACACAAAAATGTGTACAAATTTTCCTGCAAAATTAAAAACAAAACTATACATTCAGGATGAACTGGACTTGAAGCTGTGTGTGTGTGGGGTGGGGGGTGGGGGTGAGGGGTAATCCCAAAATTTGAGATGAACCTAATTTAAGCCTGGACAAATGAAAACTAGTGAGAAACCGAAACCAACAGATTTATCTGTTGTTAATGGTATCCTATAGCATTGGTTGATCACTTCACAGGACAGCTGTATGCACAGAGCTAGCCAGTTTTAGTCCTGGTCCTGATTTCTGTATATTATGCCAGGGGCAGTTTTGTTATTTTCTTATGTGGGGGAGGAACTGTACTACAGTGAAATGGGAAGAAAACACATATAAATTAAGAGCAATAGGACGTGCATCCAAACAGCTCTTGTATGAGGAAAAAAAAAAATCCAGCTTGCCTCTCAGCAGGGTTTCTAGAGAACACAATCATTTTGTTAGAAAATGAGAAAAACCATAGGAAATCTCCTGGCATCATTCTAAGAAGAAGGAAAAAAAGTCATTTTAGAATCTGGTTGGAGAAGGGAGAGCTCGAGCATCTTTCCAATAATCTAATCTAAAGTGCTCATTTCCCTGTTGCAAAAGCTACTTCCATGTGATCTTCTAAACAGTAAAACCAGCCACCAATGAGTAATTTCTTTCCTTCTTCAACTCCTGGGAAGAAGAGGCAGACATATTGATCAAAAAGTTCACAAAGCATCACTTGGCAAGGAGCTTTTGACTGGCATTTTCAGCTCTCTCTGCTTTCCAATAGACTAGAAAGGTATCATTTGGCAGTGCTATCTAGTTATCAGGTAGGAAGCAAACGCTCTCTTGAAGTTCCTCCCTGGTACACAGACTTGAAAAGTATTGCCAGAGACCATAAATATACTCCTTTTATCAGAACGTTTGCTTTCATTAATCATTGGTGTGCCACACTTTCAGTGTACCAATTGCCTCACGACTGCACGTTTGTTAACTGTGTGACCATGAACTGGTGCCTGCATTGCAATTTCTCCACAGGGAGATAACCTTTGTGCAATATAATACTTGTTTTGATCTACCAGTTCACTGATTCAGTGATTTCTCTACTCATGGCCGTTTGGACTGTTACATCCTCATCAGAAAACACATTTGCATCATAGTTCACACATGACTGTGTAAACACATTTTCTTGCACAGACATATCTCTATCTAGGAAAGTTGTAATGTGTGGAGCAGCCAGTGGTGATACACTTTGCATCCCCATCCATGGCAGCTGGTGGGAACTAGTGCTGTGTCAAAAATTTCTCCCACATTTTTTTTTTGACCATCCTCATCCAATTTGATAGAAGAGAAGTGGCTTCCAAAAATAAATTCAATGGTGAAGTAATTTCTGAGAAATTCTCATGGGTTGGGTTTGGGTTTCTTGGGCTTAGGAGGTGCCTTACTTAGGAGGTGGCTGAGGAGTGAGCACAACTGTCATTGTACAATCACCTCTCGGACATCCGGCCACTGGGCTGCACAGGGACGCAAATGGCGGCTGCCGTAGCCGCCACCATTTGCGTCCCTGTATTTTGCTGTGATAGGCTACGTAAATATTTACATAGCCTATCGTGGCAAAAAAAGGGAACGCAAATGGCGGCCACTACGCCATTTGCACCCCTGTCTTTTGCCGTGATAGGCTACGTAATTTTTTTTGCCACGTAGCCTATCATGGCAAAAAAAGGGAAAGCTAATGGTGGCAGCTACGGCGGCCACCATTTGCGTTCCCTTTTTTTGCCATGATAGGCTACGTAAATATTTATGTAGCCTATCACGGCCTCTGCAGGGATGCAAATGGTGGCAAATGGCGGGGCTTCATTCCACCACAGATTTCGGGGGGGCTGAATGCACTGGCATTCGGCCTCACCGAGATCCATGGCAGAATTCTCTGACATCCCTAGCTACAAGCCCTGCCAATGGGGAGCCCTACCTGGGAGAAACTGTGGAGAATTTCTCCTCCTCCTGGAGAAATTTGGTGAATTGTTCAGAAAACACCATCCAAGGCCATAGACAGAGCTCCAGGGACAGCATAGGATTACTCTCTGACGCTCTCTTTCTCTAACATCTGTCTATACACTGAGAGAGAGAGAGAGAGAGAGAGAAGGTAACTACTTATATCAAATGTTGTCCCAGAAAAATGACTCCCCTCCCCATCCCCTGCTGCCTCAGACACAGCACGCTTCATCCCCAGCTCCACACTTGTAAGAGCAGCACAGAGCAGCTGCCAAGGGGGCCTTGCTGGGTGCAGGGAGGGGCGGGGACAACAGAAGCCCCCGCCTCCACTCCAAGGCACCCTGTCTAGGCAGCCAAAATTGGCCGTCTAGCTGCAAATGCAGGGCGGCCAGAGCGTGGAGGAGAAGATCCTCGCCGTGCTCCGCCTGTTCTGCAGTGGATAGGTGGTCGCCTCCAAGTTCAGAGGCAGCCCATTATCCCCATAGGATTGCACCCTAAATGATTTACTTTGTGATATCCTCAATATCTGCTTCCAGACCATCTCATCATACCTAATGGCAGGCCCAGTCCTGATCAGCATGTGGGGTCTTTTTATACTGTAAGCCAGGTAATTTGCCCAGCAAAATATTTCAGTCCATTACTATCTTTCCAAAGAGTCACCACAGAATCAGAGAAATACTTGGGAGGACAGGTCTATCAGTTAAGTACAAATTAAAATTCCCTATTTTCATATGGTGATGGGCCCAAATAACAAGAGATAACACTGTCTATTATGCTGTGTTTGTGATTGTTCCACAGACCTTTGGCCGGTCATTACTGGATACATGAAATGCTGAACCTGATGCAACTTAAGTCTCATCCAGGAAGACAACTGTTATTTTCTGATGTACCCTTTCCAATTTGCTGAAGCAAAACAGTGACTTAGTGCAACATTTTCTTCCTGAGGGCCACATTCCCTCAGGGGTAACCTGTCAAGGGCCACATAGATGGAGCCAGAGCCGTGGGTAGGACCTGGGCTGGGGGGCGAACACTTGGCCTGTGTCACACTCTGCCCCCACTCACACATACTCACATGCACACTGCCCCTCGACTCTCTCACACACACTGCTCAGCTGTTGTCCATCGGCTGGCTGAGTGGAAGGACTATGATGGGGGCTCCATGATCTCGCTAAGGGCTGCACGTGCTCTGCAAACAGTTTCTCACCCCTGCTTTAGATATAGTCAGGGATGTCAGAGGAATCCATCCATGGGGTGAAGTCCACTGAGCTTTCATCAGCTTGCCCCCCACCCCAAGACTTCAATCCTCTTTCCTGCAAGCTGGCCCAACTCAATGCAGACTGAGTCTGGCCAGCTCACGGATTTTGTTTTTTTGTTTTCTTAGATCGACATTTGCACAAATTGTGGCTGAAATTTGCAGAAATTATGCAGATTGTGGCTGCAATTTGTGCAAATGTTGACTTAAGGGGGAGAAATGAAAAAACAATTTCAAGATAAGCCCATAGCCTGCTTGCAAAAGCAAGCCAAGCCGTGCAGGCAGCAGGGAGCTGTCCGACCCCAAAAGGGCCAGATTTGGAAATGACGGACATCCCTAGATATAGTTAAGAACAAACACTTCTACAAAAACAACAGCTCAGAAACAATGGGTTGGATCGTGATTTTGCCATGTGCAAATGGGCCAGATGAAGTGGATTTACTTGCCCACACCTCCTTACGGCAACCTCTCCAGACCCCTAAAAATGCTACACAGAGGGTTGGGGGACCCTGATGAGCTGAGGTGCTGGGGACAGAAGGATCCCTGAAAAGTAGGGAATGGCACCCTTCATAAACCTAGCTCTTCCATCCATAGCAGTCAGATGCTGCATATATCCCAATAAAAGTAAACATAACTAGTGGTGTCTGGTTGGCCAACAAGAGCTGGGCCATGCATAGGCTGCTACCTCTTCACTAAAATGGAATATCTTACCCAAAGCATATAATATTACCAGTGTAATGTAACTTTATAGCTTAAAAATCTCATGCAATCTATCTGAAGGCATAGAAAGCAAATTGTTTTTAGAAGGATCGTTCCGCTTACAGGTTTCGGAAATATGCTGTGCTTTTAAAAACTCATACTATATTCATATCAAATATCTACAGTGTGGCATTCTTTAGCCTCGTAAAATGCTGAGGTATGGTGTGCACTCATGAGAAGTGTCATTCCCATAATTTATTCTGACCATGTTCTAGCCTTTTCGACACCTGCGTTTCTCTGTACCAGTTATTGCTGCTTCTGGCCACTTGATTTTCACTGACATTTTGGGAAAGTGATCACTTGGAGCCATGGCCATGCAGTTTGTCTCAAAAACTAATGCTGTAACTGGAGAGGTTCCTTAAACACTGTAAAGAAATGTGTATCTCCTAACATAATCCCATATATAATATATCCCATATGAACAGTTATGGGAAACTAGCTAAATAGTTAATACTGTTTTCCATAGGCATTCTTTAAAAATCATGAAGTAAAGGACTGAGAATATTTCTGAAAGTATTTCACATAGGCGCGCGCGCGCACACACACACATATATACATATGTACATATTTATTTTATGTATTTATTTAAAATATTTCTTGGCCGCCTTTCAGGGCAGAAGCCCTCCCTTACAACAATTAAATACATAAAAACGGTTAAAGTATTAAAATGCTAAAAACATAAAAACAATAAAAGCCAACAATTAAAACAACAATTAAAACCAACAATAAATAAAACCAACAATGATGTTAACAGCAAATGTAGCAGCCATGTAAAAAAATCAGAAATGTCCTTGCTGAGCTGGCATAAGATAGCAGAAGCAGTAATGTGGAAATTCCCCGAATTATTGACAGGACTGGGTCTCTCTGACACTGGCATATCATGTTCCAGTCCTCTGCTTGGCTTGCATATTGCTTGGATACATATCAAGGTCTCATTCTTTGCAAATCATGCCCTATTACCCATTTTCATAGACCTCGCAGTTAGAAACCGTGACAGAAGGGGAGGGGGAAACTGTTTGCTGTCATATCTATAAAAGTCATGTATTACTGTGATTCGGGGCTTCTGGCTCTTTGGAAACGATTCCAGCCTTAAGCCCGCGCGTTAAATAAAGAAGAATCTCTTTTTCCTTCACTCCGTGGTCTCTCTGACTCTGATTTCTGCTACATAAATGGTGCCGTGACTCGGATGTGGCAGGCTCTGAGCCAGACAGGTGGCAGTTGCCTGCTCTTGATCGCCGCACCGGGGAGATGGGCTCGGCGCATGCCTCCCTTTCTTGGCGCCACCGACCTTTTTGTTGGATGAACGGGAGACAGCCTGAGCTGGGACCGCCCGAACGGTAGCGAGCGGCAAGAGAACCTTGGGAAGCGGTGGAAGGAATTTGAGCCCTGCCTGTGAATTCCACATTGGAAGCCTTCAGGAAAAAGGCAAGTATATGGGAAAAAGAGGGCCCCGCCTTTAGGGAGAAAGGCCACTGGGCAGAAAAAAAGAGGGCCCCGCCTTATGAAAAAGGTCAGTGTTGGTGGTATACGTATACAAAAGAACCTACTCCTTGCGGGTAGAAGGGGGGCCTGATCACACCCCCGAGTGGGCGCCAGTACCTAGCACGCCAGTACTCAGTAGGAAGCTGAGGAAGCTGGGGAAGCCGTTTTCCGCTCTGGTAAAAAAGTGGGAAAAGTGGGTGGCAGGGACATATGGAAGCAGTGGAGAGAATGATGATTGTGTGAGTGGCTACTGCGGTTTCTGAAGCATACCGTTGACCGTCCGGGTGCCCAGGCCAGTAGCAAAGTGCGTGGTGTGTAAAATCCTCTTGTGTCGGCCAGTGAGACCCCTTACTCACTGACCAATCCCATTCCCTCATTGTGTCTGTCTTCAATTTAGGAGGGAGGCTATGGGTGGCGGGGGAAGCAAACCTTGCACCCCCTTGGGATGTATGTTAGCAAATTTTAAGAAAGGTTTTAGTGGAGATTATGGGGACCCCCCCATGAATCCTCAACGGTTGCGAACTTTATGTGAAATAGAGTGGCCATCTTTTGGTGTAGGATGGCCTACTGGAGGCTCTTTGGAGCCCAGCAAAATCAGTCGCGTATATGCCATCATAGTTGGGAACCCTGGGCACCCTGATCAATTTCCCTACATAGACTCATGGGATTCCATAGTCCGTGTTTCTCCTCCGTGGCTAAAGAAATGCCTTGAATCCCAAGCAAAAGTTTTGGTGCTCAGAAAAGAAAAATTAGCAAAAAAATTACAGCCAGTGTTAGAAGCCCCGGGTGAAGATCTGGCAGAGCTAACGGCATTTCCACCCGCTTATGCCCCACTTCCACCCCGGGCCCATGTTACTGTAAGACCGCCTCGTCGAAATCCTGAGTCCCTGCCATCCTCCCCTTTCGGAGGCCCTGCCCCGCGCCTCGACTTGGAGTTGACGCCATCAGTTACAAGCCCCACGGGCAGTAATTCGCCGATTTCAGCTACAGTCCTCAACTCTCAGATATTGCCTGCTGAGGCTTCCATCTCTGCAGGATCGGGAGAGTCCCCTCTTACACCTCAGTCAGCATTAATAAAAGAGGTTGCAGAATTGAGAAGTTGGGTAGAAGAAGTAGTAAAATCAGCAACGGCCCTTACAGAGATGTGCTCACAAGAAGAAGAGGGGTTGAGCCCATCTACGGCTCAGCAGTCAGGGAGTGAAGCCCAGCCTCTGCTTCCTCTGAGGCAGATAACTCAGATGGTGCACAACCCAGATCCCGAGGCGGCAGAGCATTATATCCCCATCCAAGCCTACACTTATGCACCCTTTACAACTTCAGACTTGCTAAACTGGAAGACCCATTATGCTTCATATACCACAAAGCCTAATGAGCTAGTGGAACTATGCTCCAGCATTATGGCCTCGCATATGCCTAACTGGCAAGACTGCCAACAGTTGCTTTTGACGTTATTTACCACTGAGGAAAGGCGACGAATCCATCAGCAAATGGAGCAAATCGCCTTAGAAAGAGCCCCAGAAAATTATGTAAATCCCCAAGGATGGATGAGAGAGAGAGTGCCCTTAGAAAATCCCCATTGGGATCCCAACCTACCGGCAGGGTTAGAACGCATCACACAGTACCAAACCTTGCTGTTGCAAGCAATGAGAGCAGGAATGAAAAAGTCTATTAATATGACAAAAGTCTCTGAAGTGTTGCAAGGAGCAACCGAAGCCCCTGGAGAATATTTAGAACGTCTCCTGGATGCGTATCGCCAGTACACCCCTCTCGACCCAGAAGCCCAAGAAAATATGAAAGTGATTAATATGGCTTTTGTAACTCAGAGTTATAAAGATATTCGAAGAAAGCTACAAAAGTTAAATGGTTTTGCTGGGAAAAATTTAACGGAATTATTAGAAGTTGCTCAGAAGGTGTATGTAAACAGGGACCAAGAAGAAAAGAAAGAAAAGGAGAAGAGAATGTTGAAAAAGGCGGAACTGCTTGCTGCAGCACTAGTAGGTCCACAAGATGGAGGACTGGGCGGAGAGCAAAGAGGACGTGGACGAGGGAAGGGGAGAGCAGGAAGAAGAGAATTTTTGAGAAGGAATCAGTGTGCCCAATGTGGACAAGATGGGCATTGGTGGCGTGAGTGTCCAAATGGAACCAATCCGATGTACCAGGCGGAAAATCGAGGGGGCCACCACGGACGAGGGAGGGGACAGCCGCCATGCTGGCAACCAAATAACTGGCAAATGCAAAGAGAATCAACTGGGAATTACGAAGTGAATCCCTTTACGGGAATGGCTGCAACTGAAAGTCTTGAATAGGACAGACCGGGCCCCTTTAATCTTGGCCCCGGGGAGCCCATGGTCACTGCCACTGTGGGGGGCCAAAATATTGATTTTATGATTGACACTGGAGCAGCGTCATCAGTGGTGACCTACCCCGTTGCTCCCCTCACCCATCAAAAAGTGCGGGTGATTGGGGCAACTGGTGCAGTAGAAGAAAAGCATTTGTTGCAGCAACGGACTTGTCGGCTTGGAAGCCACATAGTAGAACATCAGTTTTTATATTTACCTGAATGCCCTATGCCATTGTTGGGACGTGATTTATTGTCAAAGCTGAGGGCCCAAATATCCTTTGAAGAAGATGGAACAACGGCTGTCGCCTTCCGCAGGCCCCAAGAAGGTCAGCTCCTGTCACTCACATATCCACAGGAAGAAGAGTGGAGGCTACATTGGACCATGCCAGTACTTGATGAAGAGCCATGGCAGGCTTTCCATGTGCCTGGAGTGTGGGCTGAAGATAATCCACCAGGAATGGCAAGATGTGTGCCCCCTGTTGTAGTTGAATTAAAACCAGGAGCAATACCAGTGCACGTACGTCAGTATCCACTGCCGCGCCGAGCGGTGCTAGGAATTCAGAAGCACCTAGACCGTCTGATACAATATGGTATCCTTCGAGAATGTCAGTCTCCATGGAATACCCCCCTTCTGCCAGTCAAGAAACCTGGCAGCATAGAAGATTACCGTCCAGTACAAGATCTCAGACTGGTCAACCAAGCAACTGTGACGATACATCCGGTGGTCCCGAACCCTTATGTCTTGTTGGGATTGATTCCATCTGAAGCAACTCATTTTACTACCTTAGACTTAAAAGATGCTTTTTTTTGTATCCGACTGGCACCTAAGAGCCAAGCTATTTTCGCCTTTCAATGGGAAGATCACATGACTGGGAGGAAGACCCAACTGACCTGGGGCCGTCTTCCCCAAGGTTTCAAAAACTCCCCCACATTATTTGGGACGGCCCTAAGTCAAGACCTCCAAAATTTTCATTCCGAACCTGGGAAAAGAGTTCTATTGCAGTACGTTGATGATTTGCTCTTAGCAGCATCATCAAGACTCGAATGCTGGCAAAGCACCCAAGAACTGTTGCAACTTCTGTGGGAACGAGGATATAAAGTATCCCGGAAAAAGGCACAACTTTGTAAAACCCAGGTACGATATCTAGGGTTCATAGTATCTCAACATCAGCGAGAATTGGGTCCTGAACGGAAAGAGACTGTGTGTGCCCTGCCAGAGCCCACTACTAGGAAGCAGGTGCGGGAGTTCCTTGGGGCTGCAGGGTTTTGTAGAATCTGGATTCCCAACTTTGCTGTAATGAGTAAGCCTCTTTATGAAGCTACCAAAGGTTCAGAGGCAGATCCGTTTCAGTGGGGAGAGCCACAAAAACAAGCTTTCATAGATATTAAGAAAGCATTACTCCAAGCGCCTGCTCTAGGACTTCCTGATGTGGCTAAGCCTTTCCTGTTGTATGTCCATGAACGAGATAATGTAGCTGTAGGGGTGCTGACACAGCAACTTGGATCATGGCAGAGACCTGTTGCATATTTATCCAAGCAGTTGGATGTAGTTGCCAAAGGCTGGCCAGCTTGCCTGAGAGCCATTGCCGCAACCGCCCTCCTGGTTAAAGAGGCAGATAAGTTGTCAATGGGACAAGAACTAACCGTCCGGGTTCCACATGCAGTACTCACGCTAATGGAGTATAAAGGAAATTACTGGTTCACCAACGAGCGCATGACCAAGTACCAAGCTCTGCTCTGTGAAAATCCACGTATCAAGTTAGAGGTGTCATCCAACTTAAATCCAGCCACGTTGCTGCCAATAGAACCAGGAGGTCAGCCTGAACACGATTGCATCAAAACTATGGATGAAGTTTATTCCAGTCGTCCAGACTTGCGTGATAGCCCCTGGCCTCACCCAGACGTCACCTACTTTACTGATGGAAGCAGTTTTGTCCGAGATGGGAAAAGATACGCCGGCTATGCAGTAGTAACTAAAGACAAGGTTATCGAGGCCAATCCTCTGTCTGTGGGAACTTCAGCCCAAAAGGCAGAATTAATTGCTCTAATTCGAGCCCTGACGTTAGCTGCTGGACTCACGGTCAATATTTATACGGACTCTAAGTATGCTTTCACCACCCTCCATGCCCATGGAGCATTGTACCGTGAGAAAGGATTAATAAACTCCACCGGACAAGGTATCAAAAATATAACAGAAATATCGGCTCTATTAGACGTCGTATGGCACCCCAAACGTGTGGCAGTAATACATTGCCGAGGGCATCAAAAGGGAACAAGTGAGGTGGCAGAAGGCAATCGATGGGCAGATCACGTAGCCAAGCAAGTTGCCCTCAGAAAAGAGCACAATAGAGAAAAAATTGAGATGACCATCTCGGAAGCCCCGTTGTTCCAAGTTAACTTGACAGATGTGTATCCAACCTACACTCCAGAAGAAGATCAAATGGCTGTTGAGACCCTGCAAGCTAAGAAAATAGCCCAGAAGTGGTGGGAACTGCCAGATGGACGAATCTATGTGCCACAACGGCTAGCTTGGAGCATTGTCCAGACTGCACACAAAGCTACCCATCTGGGAAAAAGTGCTCTGGCAGCACTACTACAAAAGCAAGTCTACATCAATGGACTACACAGTTATGCCAATTTAGCATCTATGCGATGTGTAGAATGCTCCAGAAATAACCCCAGACAAGGGAAGAAACCCCCTCCCGGCATTCAGCAACTTGGCACTCTTCCTTTTGAGGCCCTAGTTGTTGACTTTACTGAAATGCCTAGGGTAGGCCATTATCGTTATCTACTAGTTTTTGTGTGCACTTACACAGGATGGGTAGAAGCCTATCCTACCCGAACTGAGAAAGCACGTGAAGTTATAAAAGTCTTAATGAAAGACCTAATTCCGAGACACGGATTACCCCTATTTATTGGATCCGATAATGGCCCTGCATTTGTTGACCAGGTGTTGCAAGGAGTTAACCATTTATTAGGCATTCAGTGGAAGCTTCATTGTGCGTACCGTCCGCAAAGTTCTGGACAAGTGGAAAGGATGAATCGGACCCTCAAGACCCACTTAGCCAAGCTGTGTCAGGAAACTCAGCGAAAATGGATAGAGATGCTGCCCTTAGCTCTGTTCAGAATTCGATGCACTCCACACAAAACTACTGGTCTGTCTCCCTTTGAATTAATGTATGGCAGGCCTCCCCAAATTTTGGTAGGATTAAAGGGAGACCTGCAAGAATTGGCTAATGTTAGTTTAACCCAAGAGGTTCAGGCACTGGGCAAAGTTCTTCAAGCCCAGCGTCGGTATATTTTGGAAAATAGACCCCCAATTCCTATTACTGAAATCCATCCTTTCCAGCCGGGAGACGAAGTGTGGGTCAAAGATTGGAAAAATGACCCTTTAACTCCCAGATGGAAAGGACCAAATACTGTTATACTTTCCACCCCTACAGCTGTAAAAGTAGCTGGAGTTAAACCTTGGATACATTGGACGCGAGTCAAGAAAGCAAAAGGGGGGGAGTGGATTGCAAACAGAAATCCTGACAATCCTTTAAAAGTTGTACTGAAAAAGAAAAAGCAGTAAAAGAAGACTCAGGCTAGACCTTACTGGGGACAAACCAGGAACTTGTTCCCCCTGCGTACGGTCAGACCTGCAGCTGGAGAATTGAAGAAGGGGACTAGACCCTACTGCAGCTTGCCAGGTGAATAGCTGCCCTGCGTACGGTCAGATCCCGAAGAAGATTAAACATGTATATTGCAATGTTAGTAGTGATAAGCTGCACCTCCTCAGTATTGTGCGCAAAAGGAGGGCCTGCTTTAGGAGAGGGGAGTATGCCCTTAAGGTTTGCTGATAATTATTGGCTTCACTTAGCTAATATCACTGGAGTAAAGCATTTTTGTTTGCCAGAAGATATACCAGCCAATAGACTCATTAGTTCCTGTTTAATACCTGTTTGTAGGCATCCCGATGAGATTCAAAATGATACTATGTTAAGCCATTACTATATAAATTTGACTTATTCCCAAAATGCAAACTGGGGCGCAGTTACAAAAACTCTGCCTCCTACTGAATTTACTTTACGCACTCCCATTGTAGCCGGTATAAATGCCACTTGTGCTCGTATGATTAATTGTCAAAAATCTTCTGGAAAATGTAAAGCTATCCCTGGACCCCCCTTCCACTGTAACGAAATTCAAAACATATCCTTTAATTATGCACATATACTTCTGCCTCATGGATGGTTTTGGACCTGTGGTTCCCGTACCTGGTCTTTCATCCCTGCCAATTTGTCTGATAACCACCCATGTTGCCTTAGCCGTCTGGTACCAGTCCTTCCCCCATGGCCTGAGAAAATTTGCCAACGACAGCCCCGGGCACTCCAGCTGACTGAGAGCTGTACTAGTCATGTGAGTCTGTACTCTGATTCAGAGAAACTAGCATTAGCAGCATCTCTGGTTGGAGTGCCAGGCCTAGCCCTGGCCGATGGTCTGGAGATTAACAGGTTAGCCTGTAGCTTAGCCAAAAGCATAAATGCCACCTCACGAGCTCTGTCATTATTAAATAAAGAATTACGTGACCTAAGAGGTGCCGTCTTAGAAAACAGAGCTGGTATAGATTATCTTTTCCTTCTCCATCACCTGGGCTGTGAGTCACACCAGAAGCTTTGCTGTTTTAATTTAACTGATAACAGCAACGCTGTAAATGTGCAGATCAATAATCTGCGTAATATAGTAGCAGATATAACAATAGGAAAACATGATTGGCTCGATTGGTTGACCTCTTGGCTTCCAGACCTCAGATGGCTAAAAGCATTGTTCGTTCTAATATTGCCAGTAATAGTGGTAGGAATGCTGTTGTGTTTCTGCATCCCCTGGTTCATGCGTTGCTTGAAACATCAGTTTACTGCCTCGGCCACCAAAACAGCTGCCCGCTATGCTTTAATAGCTCAGCAAGATATACAGTAAAAGTGCTATAGTAATCCTGTGTTATGCATTGCCAACTTCTTGTGTAATTTAATGCTATAATTGTAATAAAATTATGCATCAAAGGGGGGAATGTAGCAGCCATGTAAAAAAATCAGAAATGTCCTTGCTGAGCTGGCATAAGATAGCAGAAGCAGTAATGTGGAAATTCCCCGAATTATTGACAGGACTGGGTCTCTCTGACACTGGCATATCATGTTCCAGTCCTCTGCTTGGCTTGCATATTGCTTGGATACATATCAAGGTCTCATTCTTTGCAAATCATGCCCTATTACCCATTTTCATAGACCTCGCAGTTAGAAACCGTGACAGAAGGGGAGGGGGAAACTGTTTGCTGTCATATCTATAAAAGTCATGTATTACTGTGATTCGGGGCTTCTGGCTCTTTGGAAACGATTCCAGCCTTAAGCCCGCGCGTTAAATAAAGAAGAATCTCTTTTTCCTTCACTCCGTGGTCTCTCTGACTCTGATTTCTGCTACACAGCAACAGTAGCAGTCATGTCCATAGAAGGCCAAGGTAAAATAATATATATACATACGAACACACATACACAGACACGGTTGGATTCAGACTTAAAGTGCAATCCTATGCATGTTTGGACACAAAAGAAGTCCTACAACTCCCAGCATGCCCCATGGCTGGCTGGGGCATGCTGGGAGTTGTAGGACTTACCTTCTGGTTTTGCAGTGCTCAGCTGAGGCTGCAGGGATATGGCTGGCACTCTTATCCGGGCTAATGTTGTTGCTGCTTCCACTGCACCTCCCAGCTAGGGATGTATGAAACACCTACCTGGCTCCGCGCCAGGCAATCTGCAGTGGGGGGGAGGCACTCCGTCCCTCCCCCCGGAATCCTGCCCGGCCGGCTCCGCTCCGCAGCCAAGCCGCGGAGCGGCTGGCCAGCTCTGGCCGCCTGCAGCCGGACATCCAGCTGCTGGGCAGCCCTGCAGGGACACAAATGGTGGCTGTCATAGCCGCTGCCATTTGCGTCCCTGTATTGAGCCATGATAGGTTACGTAAATATTTACGTAGCCTATCATGGCAGGGGGAAAAAAACCCAGTGTACGCAAATGGTGGTAGCCTCCGCCATTTGCGTATGCTGGGTCCCCCCTCCCTGCCGTGATAGTTAGGAATGGGGGAGAATTTCTCCCCGCAACTTCGGGGGGCTGAGCGCCAATGCATTCGGTCCTCCGAAGGTTGTTCGGGGAGAAATTCTCTGCCCCCCGCCCCCTGCCCCCCCCGGGATGGGACTTACCTTTCACGAATGTCCCTCCCGGCGGCGGGTCCTGGCGGCGGTTTGTCGGGTCTTCGTCAGGGGCGGGGGCGGCAGCCGGTCTTTTGACCGGCTGCCGCCGCCGCCATTACAAGCAAAGTAAAAAAACAAACAAACACCCCTGTGATAGGCTACGTAACGATTAACGTAGCCTATCACGGCTAGATTTACAAAGTCAGCCGTGATAGGCTACGTTAATCGTCACGTAGCCTATCACGGGTGACTTAAAAAAAAAAGCGCTTATGGCTAATGGCGGCCCCCATAGGGAGCTGCCATTCGCGTTCCTTATTTGGTCCCTGTAGTCTACGTAAAGATTTACGTAGACTACGGCGAAAATAAGGACAATGCAAATAGCGTTGCCCTTATTTTTGCCGTAGTCTACGTAAATCTTTACATAGACTACAGGGACCAAATAAGGAACGGGAATGGCGGCTCCCTATGGGGGCCATTTGTGTACGCGCTTTTTTTTTTTTTAAAGTCACCCGTGATAGGCTACGTGACGATTAACGTAGCCTATCATGGCTGACTTTGCAGATCTAGCTGTGATAGGCTACGTTAATTGTTACGTAGCCTATCACAGGGGCGGTTTTTTTTTTCCTTTTTAAGTTCGCAGCCGGGGAGATGGGGCACTTCTCCCCCCTGGCCTGAATTTCGGCCGGGCAAGGAGGGAAGCCTCCCCCCCCAGCCTGAACTTCGGGGGGAGCAGCGAAGCGCCTCCCCCCCACCGCGAAGCAAGCTGCGAGACCAGGTAAGTGACTTTCGTGCACCCCAATAGGCTATGTAAATACTTACATAGCCTATCATGGCCTCCACAGGGACGCAAATGGTGTCCCTGCATTAGCCATGATAGGCTACATAAGTATTTACGTAGCCTATCACGGCTATGAAGAGGAGGAAGCGAATGGCGACCACAGGACAGCTGCCATTCACAAAGCAGCATGGACAGGAGCAGGTAAGTGCTTCGTCCCTCACGCCTTTTGTGGGTTGGGGGGGCTTCATTCCGCAATGGATTTTGGGGGGCCGAATGCACTGGCATTCGGCCTCACCGAGATCTATCGTTGAATTCTGTGACATCTAGGGATGTACGAAAGTGACTTACCTTTTCATAGATTCTGTTCATGGGGGGGGGGAGGCGATCTGGCCCTCCCCCCCGGAATCCTCGACGGCCAGCTGTGCTCTGCGGCGGCTCCGCGGAGCAGCTGGCCAGGCCCAGGCCAGGGCCGTCCGCAGCCGGATTTCCGGCCGTGGAGGGCTCCGGGTTAAAAAAAACAACAACGCGTACACAAATGGCGGCGGCTATGGCCGCCGCCATGTGCATTCCTTATTTTTGCCGTCTTAGTCTATGTCAATATTTACGTAGACTGATGAAGAAAAGAAAGGGGAACGCAAATAGCGTAGTGGGCGCTATTTGCGTTCCCCTTTCTTTTCTTCATTTTAGTCTATGTAAATATTGACGTAGAGTAAGACGGTGAAAAATCAGGAATGCAAATGGTGGCGGCCGTAGCCGCCGCCATTTGAATATGTGTTTTGTTTTGTTTTGTTACCCACAGCCCTCCGTGGCCGGAAATCCGTCCTCCAGCGTGGGAGAGCCCACTACCTCCCTAGGTCATTGGTTCCATTGTCGTATTGCTCTAACAGTCAGGAAGTTTTTTCCTGATGTTCAGCCGGAATCTGGCTTTCTGTAACTTGAGCCCATTATTCCATGTCCTGCACTCTGGGATGACTGAGAAAAGATCCTGGCCTTCCTCTCTGTGACAACCTTTCAAGTCCTTGAAGAGCGCTATCATATTTCAAGTAGGGATGGACGAAAGGGACTTACCTGGTCCCGCAGCTTGCTTCGCGGTGGGGGGGAGGTGCTTAGGTTCTCCCCCCGAAGTTCAGGCGAGGGGGGGGAGGCGCCCCGCCTTGCCCAGCCGAAATTCAGGCCGGGGGGGAGGCGCCCCATCCCCCGCCACCGAAATTCAGGCCGGGGAGGAGCACCCCGTCTCCCTGGCTGCGAAAAAAAAAGTAAAGTAAAACACACACACCCGTGATAGGCTACGTAACAGGTGGTGTGAGAGAGGGGAGAAGAGCCAATGGCAAAACCGTAAGAGGTGGAGCTGGGGCAGGGTGCCAGCCAGCAGCATCAGGCTCCTCTTGCCACCAAAACAAAGAATGATGCCACTGTGACGCTGGATTCCCACATCACCTGGACTGCTTGCTAGATGGGATGTCGGGGCTGCCCCGACTCTGTGGAGGTGGAGGCACACTCGGATTCCTGCTGCAGGATTGCAGCCTAAGTCAATTAACTCAAAGGTCATTGCTTTTCTGCAGCTATTAACATGTATTTCCCTATAACCACCTTCTGTTTGCCTGATAATAGGTCTTTCTGAATCCAATTTTAAAAGTCACAGATATGGAAAGCATTTGGAAAGATTCTAAACTTTTAATGAGTTCCGTATCCAGTGCTTTGCTCAAGATTTACAGCTACAAACACATATGCTGAATTGCATGAGTTTTCTGAAAAATCAAATTAAGGAGTATCACATTGTGAAGAAGCGGCAAAGCAAGATGCAATTAATGAATGAAAAATCAAGGGCAAAATGTGTTCATTTTGTGGTCACATTTAGGGACTGTTCTGTAGAAGTTGTAACTACTGGGCATGCTGAAAGGGCTTAGAGAATGACAACCATGACAAGCTATAGCTACAAAAATATTCCTTCTACACCAGGGGTGGGCAGAAGGTAAATGATCTGGATCTACCAGTGGATCTCTGGGTGATCTGCCATAGATAAACAATGATTTCTGATTCCTTTTTTTGTTTATTTGTTTGTTAGTCAAATATTATTTCTTATTTTTCAGCTCTTTTACCACAAGTTTAACTACAATTTCACAGTTTCTCTCCCAATCTCAACCCCAAACATACAACCTACCCCCCTCTCAACTCTGTGCTTTGTAGTTTTGTGTTTTCACTTGGTGCACATTGCTTGTTACAGTTTGGTTCTTATTGAAAAGGGAGAACTGAGGAGGAGAGACTCAGATAAAGGGGGAAGGGAAGGAATAGAGAGTGGAAAAGAGAAGAAAGAACAGGGAAGGGAAGAGAAGGGGAGATAGTTGTTTGTTGGCCTGTGCAGTGTGGTATGTTACACTGACACAGGTATTTAACAGTGGGAAAACAAAATGACTCCCCCAACCCTAAATTTTACTGCCGAAATGAAAAGAGCTTGGAGCAACCAGAAATGGATTTCTGTGTGGCAGGACTGTGCGTTCTGGTCAGTTCTGGTACCGAAAACAAATTCCTGGACTCAGAATTCTTTAATTCTAAGGGCCAAAACAGACTTTTATTTTAAATCCATATTTAACAGCTAAGTCTCTCTTTTTTTGTTCATTTTTAACCTATACTAGGCAGAGATGCCTCAGTCTAGTTGGAGGTGTGATAGGGTTGCTTTTAAGATGTGGATAAGGGGGTGGGGGATGAACCTACTCTAGGGTAAAAGAAATGAAAAGAAAGATGTAGCAGGTAGGTACAAATTTAAAGTAAGGTCTGTATGTATATCTTCTGCACCAGGCTCTGGGTGGTGGGTCTTGGGATTCTACAGTAAATACACACACGCGTGCGCACACACACAGTAGACTCCATAAGCCTGAAGTCTGGCCACCCCTTTTCTACACTACTATGGAAGGTAAACTATCTTGAGAACTTGAGAGGGGCAGGGTGTCTTGGTGAGCAACAAAGAAAGTATGCAGGTACCATGTTTCCTACCCCGTTCTAAGAGCCTCATCACATGAAGCTTTTCATTTTGCAATTTACCAGGACTTCTGTTTCCACATTCTAAGTGAGATAAAGATCAGCTCTTGACACAGTCAAGTTCTCCACAGCCTCAGGGCAGACAGCGAGCCGTGAATCAGTGGGTCTCGAGGGATTCAAGTATCTCTCACATAATCACACTTTATCTCTGCAAAGCAGCGCCAGAGGGGGGGAGGGTGTCATTGCTGTCAGCTGTTTACATGGGCGGTTGCCTTCTTCTTCTTCTTCCTCCGCAGCCAGCTCTGCTCTAGCTGTGAGGCTGTCAGGATTCCCTTAGCCTCCACTGCACTTCATGCCCAAACATACACAGACGAGTGGCTTCAGTCTACAGCTTTTAATCCATTACTTCACATGGTCATACAGATGCAAATTCTCAGAGACTCTCCGTCTACAAGGAATGCTTTCAGGGGATTCAAATGGAGTTTATGAGAATTGCCCACTGTTTGAAGCGGGAGGCGGTCTCGCTAGCCTAACTTAAGCTGGGGAGGTCCCTCTCTTGTTGTGACCTCTAAGCACAGCTTTTCATGCAAGGCCAATAGGGTAGACCGTCTAAATTCCATCCCTGCCTTTTCTCTCTTTGCTCTGCGGCTGGGCCTGGCATCTATTAGGTTATCCTCCTGTTCGCTGCCTCTCACGGGGGTGGGGCAGTGAGGAGGGACTAGGGATGTACAAAAGTAACTTACCTTTTCACGGATTGTGTTCACGGTGGGGGGGAGGCACTCCGTCCCTCCCCCCGGAATCCTCGACGGGGGGGAGGCAATCCGGTCCTCCCCCCCGGAATCCTGCCCAGCCGGCTCTGCTCTGCAGCTGGCCAGACCTGTCCGCAGTCAGAGTTCCGGCTGTGAACGGGCTGCTGCAGACACAAATGGCAGCCGCCATAGTGGCCGCCATTTGCATCCAGCCAGGCAGCCATGATAGGCTACGTAAGTATTTACGTAGCCTATCATGGCTGGAGAAAAAAACAGCATACGCAAATGGCGGCAGCTACGGTGGCCGCCATTTGCATTCCCTATTTTTCACCGTTTTAGCCTATGTAAATATTTATGTAGGCTATTACGGCGAAAAAAAGGGGAATGCAAATAGCGTAGTGGGCGCTATTTGCGTTCCTTTTTTTTTTCACCGCAATGACTTACATAAATATTTACGTAAGCTAAAATGGTGAAAAATAGGGAACACAAATGGCGGCCACCATAGCTGCCGCCATTTGCGTATGCCTGTTTTTGTTTTTGCTTGGCTTGCTGTGATAGGCTACGTAAATACTTCCATAGCCTATCACGGCAAAGACCAGGATGACAATGGCAGCTGCAGCAGCCGGTTGAAAGACCAGCTGCCACTGCCGCCGGACCCACCGCCATCTGGAACATCCACCCCAGGTAAGCCTCGTCCCGGGGGGAATCCGCCGGGGGGGCGGGGGGGCAGGCTGTTCCGCCACGGATTTTGGGCGTGAAATCCATGGCGGAATTCTCCGCCATCCCTAGGAGGGACCCTCAAGCTCAGACATCTGGACATTTGTAACCTGAGAAGCAGACCTACTCATATCTGGACTAGCCAGGGAAACACCTCTCCCCCCATGTCTGATGGTTCTCCTTCAGAATCTGAACTGCTATCCCACTCCCTGCATTCAGAAACTCCCCTGACAGAGGCTTTCCTAGCCCAGCCAAGAAAACTCTCCTTCCAGCCCAGGTCAACAGGCAGACACACTGGAGAATGGGAGGGGGAAGGGCAATTATGATTTTCCTCTTAGTGTCAGGGTTGGATCTGAGCCCATAGAGTCCCAAAGTAGCTCTGATTCTGAGGAGGAGATAGAGTCCGTGGGAGAGGAACCCCCTCAGGTTTCAGAGGTGCAGCTGGAGGGGAGCCCCCCCCCCACTCACATTCCTGGGAGTGATACTGACTCTGGCATGGAAAGGAAGGGACAACTTGAGCTTTTAGATGTGAGGCACAGGCGCAGATTCAAGCAAGAGGTTGTGGGAGCTGAGCTGAGGTGCTCAGCCCATTTGACTTGACTTCAGCAGCTGTGCCCCACGGCCCCACGGGAAAGGGGGAGAATTTCCCCTCCTACTCCTTAAGTTCAGAGTTGCTGCGCTTTTCTCCAAATGGAGACCAACTGACGTCCTAACCCTTAAAAACCCCTGGTAGGCTGTTTCTTTGTATTTCCTCTGAGTCTCAGGCAATTAGCATCTGTAAGCCTCATTAGATTGAATGGAAATAAAGCTTTGGAAAGCAGCCCTTTTATCTGACTGTTGATTCTGGCTATTGGAGGGCTCAGAAGACTACAGGGGCATTCCTGACAGCTAGCCCAATGGCTTCATCTTCCCAGGCTGTGGTTATAGCAGAAACACACATTTACACACAGGCATTTAAGCGGATTTACATTTATATAGTCATTAACTTGGAGGAGGGGAGCGGGATAAAGATCAAAAACAGCAGATGTGCCCTGGACATTGACAATGTCATGTAAATGACCCGCAAACTTCCGTGAGTGACCAATCATGATAAATGCCTCATGTAAAGGCAGCATAAGTAAATAAATTACAGTTGCTGAAGATATAAACACTGAAACAGAATTACAAAGTTACCATATAATTTTTTTCCTTCTGGCATTGGAGCGACTTGGAAACAAGTAGAGTTATCACTCCAGGAACTACCTAATTAATCCAGTTTAGCTACTAATGCTGGTGGCAGGGCAGGGAACATTTCTCAACAATAGCAGAGGCACCTCAGTTCCAAAATGACAGTAGGAGCACAAAATATAGTCTCAGAATGGGGATGTAGGCTAGAGACAAACCAAACAGTAGTTTAGATCATGCCAAGTCTGCAATGCTGAGCTGCCTTCTGATTAGATATAATTATTTGGATGATGGGTACATAGAGAAACTTCCAGTCTAATTAAAGAAAGATTCGGAATTATGCTTTTGTCCTCATCAAGGGTCATTTTTTAATTCCAGATTGAAGTTTCTTGCTACAGTCAAGCTGGAACTTCTTAGCAGCCAAAATGAATTACTTATCAGGTAACAAATCTTTGCCAGTGGTGGTTACATTTCAATAGACTCTTCAAGAAACCAAAGCCAAACAATACAGTTATATATAACAAAAGGTACAGCCCTTTATTAACATGTAATTGATGCAAACACAACATCTAAACCAAACTTACCTTTGATGGGCCTGTACACGGAAAGGAAGTTCAGTGTGGGATGCTAGAGGTAGCCCGCAAAGGCAACGCCTTTGGAAAAAATGGTGCTGTAGAGTCCTTGACTTAGCTTGGAGACGGTATAATTTCTGCAAGGAAAAGCTTCAGATTTTCACATAGCCTGCTCACTTATTTGCTGAATGGTTCTATTTTTCCAAAGGGAAACATTTTGATACAAACAAACAAAAATGACAACAGTTGTACTCTGAGCGTTTCTATACGTGACTGTTAATCGGCTGTTAATACACTGTATCTACTTTCAATTTTGCCACAGAACTGAGATCCCAGCACTACCCAAGGAGCATTTCCTTTCCTGCTTTTCTGCTACATAACCTCTAGGT
The DNA here is from genome assembly GCF_057233095.1 of Heloderma suspectum. Taxonomy (NCBI): domain Eukaryota; kingdom Metazoa; phylum Chordata; class Lepidosauria; order Squamata; family Helodermatidae; genus Heloderma; species Heloderma suspectum. The sequence continues at coordinate 151,731,255 of NC_139460.1, read as the reverse complement.
GGCACTGTAACAGAACAGTGCAAATACACAAGAGGAAATCGCACTTTCTTTTGCTTTCACAATTAAATGCCACAATTTCCCTAATCTAAAAAAACTTACTGGAAGTGTTGGTTAGACAGAGAAGCATAATTCGAGGGTCATGCCATCTAAAGAACCTGTAAACAACGGTTATAGGGAGTGATGAGTGCACTACAAATGCGTGTAGAAAAGCCCGAAGACCTAATTTTCATGCTTCCAATATAACAAATGAAAAGAACAGGCACGTCAAGAAATGTAAGCACTTTCTACTTCACGTGGATGCAGTTTCACCCAAGATATTCCTTTTTGTACATTATATTGGAAGGGGGGAAAGAGGAAAGTCTTATTCAGGTGCTTCAGGTCACAATCCTATGCATGTGTAGGGATGGTGGAGAATTCCGCCACGGATTTCCCCCTGAAATCTGTGGCAAAATGGCCTGCCTCCCCCCCATCCCCCCACGGATTCCCCCCAGGACGAAGCTTACCTGGGGCAGATGTTCCGGACAGCAGCAGGTCCAGTGGCGGGTCTTTCAACTGGCTGCCGCGGCCACCATAGGCTAAGTAAGTATTTACGTAGGCCATGATAGGCTAAGTAAGTATTTACGTAGCCTATCACGGCAGGCAAAAAAACCCAAAAACGGCATACTCAAATAGGCTAAAACGGCAAAAAATAGGGAATGCAAATGGCGGCCACCGTAGCTGCTGCCATTTGCGTACGCAGGGGTTTTTTTTACCTGCATAAAGGTATTTACATAGCCTATCACGGCAGCCTGGCTGGATGCAAATGGTGGCTGCTATGGTGGCTGTCATTTGCGTCCGCACCAGCCAGTCCGCGGCTGGAACTCCGGCTGCGGACGGCCCTGGCCAGCTGCTCTGCGGAGCCGCCGCGGAGCGGAGCTGGCCAGGCAGGATTCTGGGGGGGAGGACCAGATTGCCTCCCCCCCATCAAGGGTTCCAGGGGGAGGGATGGAGCGCCTCCCCCCCCACCGCAAATCAATCTGCGAAAAGGTAAGTGACTTTCGTACATCCTTATGCATGTGTTGATGGGGGGGGGGAGGCCTACATTGTCCTACAAAAGTCCCACAAAACTCCCCATGCTGACTGGGGAATGCTGGGAGTTCTAGGACCTTTTTCTGTCTAAACATGCATAGGATTGCACCTGGAGAGAGCAATCCTATCGGGATAGGTGGCCACCTCTGAGTGTGGAAAAGATTGCCTATGCAATGCAGGGTGGACAGAGCATGGAGGCGATCGTCTCCTCCATGCTCCGTCCACCCTGCATTCACACCTAAATGGCTGATTTCAGCTGTCCAGCCTTAGGAATTTGGAATGGGGGGAAGCCAGATGGCACATAGGAAGCGTCGTACCAGCACTTCTGCACTCTCTGCCCGATTACCCCTCCCTGCCCCTGGGAATACAACACCCCTGTTTGCCCTGCTCCATGCTGCTCTTCCAAACGTGGAGCCTGGGGACAATCCGCGCCACCTACAAGGTGGCAGGGCAGGGGGTGGGAAGGCGTTTCCCCAGGAACTGACCTCGGAGTGTGGGCAACGAGGTCAGTTCCTGGAAACCGAACAATCCTGTGGCCGTCTAGCTGCTGACTAGCAGCCATAGGATTGCGCCCTTAGAGTATAATGAAGGGGAAGAGTGAGAACAAGCATGCTAGCTCTGTCCCTTCACCCTCCATGTGTTAAGGGCAAATGTCTGCAATGGTAAGCCTTTTCTGCCTGTGTAGTTTCCCTGTATTAGTTAGAATCTTGATTTTCCAAGTTACCTCCAAATCACATGGGGAGATACAGAAGGCTCCCCAGTGCAAGTGTTCACCTTCAACCTGTAGAACAGGGGCAACTTTGGGCAGTCTGGGGGCCAATTTCCCCATCGATCTGCCATGGCCACACTCCCACCACCACCACTGCCATGCCACTGCCAGCAAAAAAAAGGGAGGGAGTAGTGAAAGGCAAACCGCTATGGATGCTTAGAGCAGACAAATTTAGCTCGAAAACAAGCTAAATTTGTCTGTTCTAAGCCTCTTTGCCCCAAATATGGAGAACTTTGTGAATTTTAGTAAATTCTTATCAAAACTGACCTGAAACAAAATTCTCATTCATCATCTCTAGAGAGGAAGGGCGTTCTGCTTCCCAGAATGTACTGTTTTTGCTATATCAGATGCAAATGTCTATAGGGAAATGAAAAGGAACTAGCTCATGTTCTCAGATACTAGAAAGAAAACTTGCTAGGAGGCACCCCCTGCCCCAAAAGAACCATATCCATCCATCCACCCATCCAAATGGACAAAAAAAGATCCTTCCCAGCCCCCATGAAGAGCTACCAGTCAAAACTCAGGGTGAAACCAAACTCACATAGGTAGGTGGATCGGAGGGTTGCACTCATGCACTGCCTCTCCAACTGACCTCAGTGAGAGGTGAGAAGTGTCTTTGATATCCAGTTTTTTTGTCTCTCACCCAGTCTGGCAGTATCCACTTTCCAGTTCAACCTCCTCTCCCGTCTAGGCTCAAAGGGGGCTTAAGCCAGGAGTGGGCCATTTGTGCCCCTCCAGGTGCTGTTGGACTTCAACTCCCATAATCCCTAGCCAGCATAGCCAATGGTGAGGGCTGATGGGAGTTGCAGTCCAACAACATTTGGAGAGCCACATGTTGCCCACCCCTGGCCTAAGCAGTCTCCATTCCCTGCCCCCACCCCTTCAATAATGTTCTTCCCAGCAGATGGCACCATATGTGGAAGAGAGGATCCCCTCCAAGAGTAAACTGTGTTTGCCATATCCAGGGCAACTGTCTACAGGAAAATAAAAAAGAACTACCTAGTGCCTCAGCTATAATTAAACTCAAAAAATATTATGGTCTTAATGAGGGACGCAAGACCTCCTCTGCCAAAGAGGTTTCCTCTATAGCTATCAAAGATCTTTCATCTGCCCTCAAAATTCCACAGGTGTTTTACCTGAGAGGGAATGTCTAATTTTGCTCCAAATTGGTCTTTTTTCCTGTCTCTTTTATTTTTTTGGAGGGGGGGGGGTAAACATAGTTAGCCTAAACCACAGATTGCAAGTTTGTTTCTAACCAGGAATTGCAGCCATAGTTTGGTTATGCTTAGTGATAACCCCAGTGCAGATATAATGTTAACCGTTGTTATCGCTCAGACTGAAAGAAGAGATAATGTCTGAACAAGAGAGGAGATGGGCAATGGAGGGAGGGGAAGAAGCGTGATTGGCTACAGGGCACCCCGTTCTCCTAACCACCAGGCTGCACTAAGTCTGCACAGTAGAGGTTCAGTAGCGTCTACTCTTACCTGTCCACTGACCCCTGGTTTTGTTATGCTGATTGATCATTGTGTTGTTTAAAAGCTGTTCCTGTTAATAAAGTTGATAGAACTCAGGAAAATGAGGACTGGCACTTTCTTTTAAAAGACATATTCTTTACCTAGAGTGAAGCAAGTTATGGTGAAATTGACTTTCTGTCTGCTTAATAAATATTGATATATTGGATTCAGCTAGGCATATCTCTAGCAATCAGTCTCTAGAGGTAGTGTCTTTATGTGAGGAGGTCACAATGTATTTGTTGCTTGTGCATATTCTTTTTTCTTTTTGAAGTAGAATCATTATGTAAATATTAAGTACATTCATGAACCGACAAAACAGGAGATAGCTGCTCTTTCATAGGATTTTTTTTTTTTTTTTTTTAATGAAACTGAAAGATCCACAGAGCTGAAAACTAATCTGGAGACAATTACTTTCATATTCTACCTACTATATCTGCTAAATGTAATGGTGTTCTGTATCTAAATATTAGAGACACAATCAGTCAAGTTGTTGTTTATGCCAGCATGAATATAAAATACTTCCAATAAATACAGTGCAGTTGCACAGCTGTAGAATAAGCAATGGAGCTGGTGTGGGGGGAGATAGATTGCAACCTCTCCAACAAATTGTAATATTTCCAGTATTTTAGTTATTATCACTAGATAAAACAAGAGCTAAAGCACTATCTACCTGGTTTTATCACATTGTGTTGTGGAAGATGTGCCAGTACAGACAATTACTTATTTTATTTTTTATTTATTTGATTAATATCCCACCTTACCTTTCTACCAAAAAAGATGGAGTTCAAGATGGCTCAGGGCCAGGATTAGTATCTGGCATCCTCAAATGCCTTGGCAGGGTCTACCAATGCTGAATCCTGCCTTGGTTGGCCCCCACCAGTATTTGTATTGGTCCTCCTGATTGCTGTTCCAGAGTTATCTGGCAGCAGCAGCTGGGTTTAGGAAGCCATCCATGTAGAATTTTCCACAATGCCCCAGAGTGCTCAATGTAACATTGCTCCGGGGAATTGTGGGAAATTTAAATGGTGGGCAGCTTTCTCATTGCAATCACTGCCACCAGGTAAGCCCATAGCTGCAAGGCACTGATTGGAGATGGGGCGGACTGGAGGAGCCTTGCTAAGGGCCCCTTCAAACCTGGAGCAAAACCTTCTTCCTCCACCACAGCTAAAATGGCATCCTGTGATGTGCAAGGAGAGTTATTTAACTTTGCCCAAAGCAAAACTGAAAGGCAGCCAGAGACTGGAAGAATGTGTGATTTTAGGTTGATAAAAGTTGTTTTGCAACCTACTGGTTGAGAGATAAGAGGGTTGTAAGCAAAGCCATGCTGTGGCCTTCAGCAACATATTGGACCATGAACCAATGTCTACATGTTTCTTGCTGGCAGCCATTTTACAGCCAGTCCTACCCAACACTCTTCCTCTCCTCTTAACCTCTGGGGTGCCAACCGAACCTGCTCAGCAACCACATTCTTGAGCCCTCTGTGATAGCACTTTGATAACGTAGCTTGCTCTAGCAGGGAAACACCCTAACTCATTGGAAGGGTATATGTTTTGAAACCCTGAAGAGCTGTGGCTGATCAGTGTAGATATATTGAACCAGATGGAACTATGGTCTGACTCGGAATAAGATAGCTTCCTCTGTTCTTAAGGCCTGAGCACAACCCACAAGCTGCATGGTTTAACATCACTGAGCATCTCTACCAGCCTAAAATCCTGCATTCAGAATGGGGCTTTTTGATTCTGTTCTAAATGCAGGATCACAATGACTCCCTTTTTCACCCGCTTCCTTTCCTCCCTCCCCTTTCCCCCTCCTTCTCCCAGTATCTGAGTCTTCCATTATCTTTCATTGCTCTCGCTCCTCTTCTTGCCGCTTTTCCTCTTTTCACGGAGGGAACTCAAGTGGAACACAACAGAGGAATTTGATAGCTCATTATCTGCGATCTATTTAAAAATGGAACAAAGGGCATTTAGTTCAGGAGACACCTTGAATGATCATGTAAAGAGCCCACAAATTTCCATGAAGGAGCAATCTCAATCACAGGATAAAAGCCCAGTGTGAAGGAGCCCTTGAAGTCCTAAAAGTGATATGCTTCTCTAGATGGAACATGCAATCCAGAGGAAGGATGGACATTTTATCATGCACATCACTAGCAGCCCTAACAAATGTTTTGTCAATATATGTTTGACAACATACATTTCTTTCCTCATAAGGAAAGAAAATGTTTTCACATTATAAGAAATAATAATTGTTTTACATTTGGCTGCATCTCTTTTAGGTTTTATATGCCATGTGTAAGCATGCACATTTCTACATAATGCCTGAGAACATGTGCTAGATAACTGTAGAACTCTGACTCCTGGGTTGCATCAACATAACTGTGGAGCTTGAACACTTGTGAGGTCTCTGTGTGTTGCAAAATACCCTCCTAGCCTGTAGAATGCTGTCTGGAGCAGAGAATGGCTCCTGATAATACAGAACTAGGGCCTTCCTTGATACAGACCAGTCTTCTGCAATCTGGTGCTTTCCAGATACATTGGACTACAACTCATGTTATTACCAGGCAGCATAGGGATGACGGTTTGGCACAGACAGATTTTTGTCTAATATCACTTCCATGACTGACTTCTACATGTGTCTCCATTAGTTAACTTCACTAGTTCATTTTCAGAGGGTGTCCCAAGGTCCATAGGATACTGGGATCCCCCATCAAGGCTGTAGACTCAGCTACGAGTTCGGGATGGGGAAAACTGAGTGGGGATTCCCCCCACACACACACCATTTGCAAATGCCATCGAAAGCTCCATTTGGCTCCTCTTCTGAGGTCACAACAATGAATCGGAGAGGGAGAAAAGGCGGGCAGGATGGTGGGTGGGGAAGGGGAAGGAGAGACATGCATCTGCTGGATTAAAATTCCTCTCCATTCACCCATCCCGCCCTCTGGAAGATAAGTCAGCTAGGCAGTCAGCACAAATCATGTTACAAAAGGCCAAATGAAGACACAAATGTACCCTGTTAAATGAGGAAAGAGTTCCCACAGCCCAGTACAAGGACTGGAATTTTAGAGCTAAAAATTCCCAAGAGGAAAAGAGATGAATTGAAATGCTTGTGGCATACCACTCTTGGGGCGGGGGGAAACCGAGGGCACTTCAGTGCACATCATGGCAAAAGTTAGTCACGCATCTTAGTTCCCCTAACTGCAGGGTCTGTTTGGCATGGATGTGGCACATTTTAGTTCCGCACAGCCTGCCTCAAAAACAGAAAAACGGGAGCTTGCATTTCGGAATCAGTCAAAAAGTAATAACAACAAGGACTTTAAAGACTAACAGATTTATTATGGCTTAAGACTTCGTGAGCTAGACTCATGGACTCTAGACTATGAAAGCTTATGGTGTAATAGATTTGTTAGTCTTTATGGTGCTACAAGATTCCTTGGTTTTTTGTTTTCTTGTGTGTGTGTGTGTGTGTGTGTGTTTTCTTTCTTTGCTGCAAAACAGACTAATATTGCTATCTCATTGGAAATCAAAAAGTATTCCTGTACTGTTTGCAGTAATGGCACGTTCCTGATTTTTCTCTGCAAGAATAGAACTTAATCAACAAGAAATATGCTTTTCATCTGAAGAAGGGAGCTAATATTCTCCCATCTAAAAATTTACTTGCATATTGGCAGATGCTAATTGCTGTTCACAGTCAAACCTGTTTTGAAGGTTTAAATCAGGGGAAGGGAACTTTAGATAGTTGCCCCACCACTTCACCTTTCTGTGAATTTGTAATGAAACACCAGAGGCCTGTTCTTCAGCACAGCAGCTTCTGTCGAGAGGTTTTCATTTACTTCCAAAGTTGATTAAACTACCCACAAGGGTTACCATGCTAAAATTTGCTTGGAAGGGCTGAGATGTGTCCTTTAAGTTAACCACATCTCTGTTGAAATTGCTATTCCTAACTGTGAAAAACAAAAACGGGGAAATGAAGACTGCCATTTTTCCCCCCAAAATGCACCTTGACCCAAGTTTTTAACACTGCTGTGTGTGTGTGTGTGTGTGTGTGTGTATATCTCACATATTGATAGGCACTGACGAGTCATTTGCCTCTCAACTCCCAAGGGGTCCAGGACCATATAGCTGAAAAAGTGCCAATTAAACTGGGAACAACGTCATCGGATGCCGAAAGAGCCTCATCTCGATTGTTCTCCTGCAGACCATGTGAGGGTTACCCTACAAAGCGTTTCCCAGTTCAGAGGCCCTCTTTGTGGCAGTTAGAGTGCTGCTATATGCTAAGGACCAAACTAGACAATATGTTCAATTCATATTGAATTCTGTTTGTCTGTGTTTTTTTTTAAGTAGCAGTCAGTCATAGGAGGGGAGCAGTCGGGATCTGTATTGTACGGCAGGCAGTTAAGTCTTTCCTCCCATGTCATGGTCTTGACAAAAACATCCTACAAAGCTGCTATTCACCCTGTGGGGGGAAATTTATCTCCACTGGGGAAAATAGCAGCTTTTAGGAGATTATTTTCATTGGAAGCACAGCACAGGGGAAAGGATTCATCCCCCTCCCCACATTAACTCCTCTCACAACTGCTATTCAGCACACACACACACACACACACACACACACCAACTACATACATTGACAAATTTAATGTATCATCTAATTTGGCCCTGAGAATAAACAAGGATGTCTCCCTCTACCCTTTCCACTTAGAGACTAGAGATACCTGGGGCAGGACTTGCACCCATCTCCTGAGGTTCCCAAATATTTATATATTTATTTACTATTGACATTTATATATATCATGTTATTTGCTAAGAAGCCATCAAGATGTTGTAATATCCTGTTCCAGTGAAAAAGAGACTAAAATTTAACCAGTAATATTATCCTGTACTGGATGCCACTCTGAATTGTAATTTTCCATCCTGAAAGCTAATCTCGCAGAACCCTGTCCGAAACAGCCACCATCCATGCAGAATGGATGCAAGATTTGCCACATGTGCTGCTCTGTCCTTGCATCATACCATATATCTGGGTCCCCACTGGGCTCAGAATTATCCCAGCTGTTTTCTGATTCAAGGGGAAAATAAATCAATTTGATGAACCTTATTCTGAATTGAATGGGAAAGGGAGGGGTGTCGCATTTCATTATATTGGATCCAATCTATTAAAAATAAACCCGAAAAACACAATTTCTACCAAATATAACATCATTAGTTGTTGTTGTTTTTAAGAAGAAGCCAACTATAGCTAAGCTTTTTAGAGGCAAATGGTTTATTTATTATTTGCATTTAGTCCCTTGCTCAATTGGTAAATCTGCTCTGGGTGCACATTTACACATCTTGGCACTGTGATTAATATTGATGCACTCAATTTAAATGTCTGACAGGATGAGAACACAGAAGTGGACTCGTGGGACAGAAAAATGATTGTATTTTGTAGATCTAAAGGATTATAGAGGATGGCTTTGCTTTCTAAGCATAAAGGAATTCTGCCATGTAACTACCATACATTCAAGACAGCAGAGAGACGTTTTTTGTGTTTCGAGGGTAAAGAGGATCTATGTATTAAAAGCAAACACAACATATGTTGTGAATGGTGGGGAAGGAAGCTATTGTAAACATTCCCATCAGTACTCACCATGTGAAACTGAGCCCATCGGCTGTTCAAAAGGGGGCTAGATTTAGTACCCCTCCCCACAAAATGACTAATCTGCATTATTGCTTTTTAAAGGGGATTCAGTGTGCAGATTCAGGCCCTTTCTTACATTAGGATGGTGGGCATACGGAAATGAGACTGACGTAGGAATGCCTTTGTTTTGGAATTAATGAGAAATTGAACTGAATGGGGCCAATCCCATACAGTTTGCATTTGTTCCAAAATGAGTAACAAAAGGGTATAAATGGATCTATTTGTGTTATTCACCTTCATACACATTGAGCAGTAGGGGGAATTGCCTCAGAAAGGGCAGAAGAGTGGATTTTGGCAACCACTCTTGGTGGCTACCATTTTCTTTTCCCAATATTCCCCAGATATTACATAACTCCTGGGTAGTGTGGGACAAAACAAGATGGTGGCCAGTCACTGAAATCCAGCCTGCTGTTGCTGCAATCATAGGCAGCACCATTTTTAAAAAAAGATTTTAAGGAAGCAATCACATGCCCCCCAGGCAGAATCAGATGGGAATAGGATAATTCAGTTTCCTGGCTCCAAGGAAACTGTGCTTCCCATTCCCTCCCCCTCATAGCTGGTGCAGAGAGAACCATGCCGGCTGCCTCTCTGCACTTGGAAAATGGAGCATGGAGACAGGGAAAACGGGGCATTCCCACAGGCCGGGCGGAGAGCAGATCAGGCAGCTGTGCTACAACTTAGCCTATGGATATCCCAGCCTCCTTCCCTCCCCCTCAGAGGTGCTACTGTTAGCTACTGCCCATCTAGCAGAAATGCAAAGTGGGTGGAGTGCAGAGGAGATCGCCTCCACTGTCCTCCCACCCTGCATTGGTTACTCAGCAGCCTCCAAGTTCAGAAGCTTCTGGGTAACCACATTAGGGATGGTGCGGGCACCCAGTAAGGTCAGGGAGTCCAACGGACCCCAGCCCATTTGCACCTCCAAGCCACACCTGCTGTGCCACTGCCCCCGCTCACACCCATCCCATGCTCACCAAGCCACCCTCAACTACCCTGAGCCATCCACAAGCCCCCATGGTTCCCATGCTCATGCTTTTGTGACAAAAATGGCTCCTTGGGAACATCCATAGATTTGATATTGCACACAAAGCAGCTGTAAAACCCTGTCTTTGCAATATTACAGATGTGAATGGGCCATTTTCACCTGTAATATTGTGTAGATGGGGTCTTTGTGCAATATTAAATTTATGTGTGCAATATTAAATTTACAGAAATTCCCGAGTCGCCATTTTCCCTCCAAAGTGATGACTGTGGGAATGATGGGCACTTGTGGACAACTTAGGGTAGGTGAGGGCAGGTCGACGAGCACAGGGGGTGGGCACATGAGCAGGTTTGGGGATGTGCAAGTGGGGGCAGCGGTTTGGCAGCGCCTGGAGGACCAAGATGGGGGAGGCATCCATCCATCCCTAATCCACATTGGATTTCACCCTTAAGAAAGTAAAAAAGGAAGAAATGGCAGAACTATGAATGATGAAATGAATGTACTACATGTAGGGATGGCGGAGAAATCTGCCATGGACTCCAATAAGCCTGGATTATTTAGAATCCAGCCCCCCAGAGTCCATGGTGGAATGGACTGCTCCCCCCTGCCACCCCGTGAAGCCTACTCGGGATGGACCCTACCTGGCGCCAGCCAGTCCGGGTCTGTTCTCCTCGTTCCGTAGCCTGCCGCTGCTGGCCTGCAGCTGCAAATGGCATCCGGCATAGCGGACGATTTGTGTTCCTGCCCTTGACCATGATTCCTGCCCTTGGCTACGCCATTTGCATCCCTGCTCTTTGCTGTGATAGGCTACGTAAATATTTACATAGCCAATAACGGCAAAGGGCAGGGATGAAAATGGTGTCCCCTATGCCGGATGCCATTCGCGGCTGCAGCCCAGCAGTGGACAGAAGTCTGGCTGTGGGCGGCCCTGGCCAGTGGCTCCACGGACTTGCCATGGAGCGGAACTAGCCAGGGAGTATTCCAGGGGGAGGGACAGATCACCCCCCCCAGCAGACCCCAGAGCGGAACGGGGTTCGTACACCCCTAACTATATGTAAATAAGTAATGAAATGTGATCTTGACTAATGAATGATTAGGCACCTAAATGGCAGATGTAGTTCAATGTAAGCAAGTGGGAAGTGATGCACATTGGGGCAAAAAATGCCAACTTCAAGTATAACCTGATGGGATCTGAGCTAGTGGTGTGTTAACGAGCCTCAATAATTTGGTGTTATCGGCAAACTTGGCTACTTCACTGCTCATTCTGAATTTCAAATAATTTATGAACAGGTTGAAAAAAGCATTGGCCCAATACAGATCCTTGTGGGATCCCACTATTTACTTCCCTCCATTGGGAGAATTTACCATTGATTCCTACTCTCTGTTTTCTGTGTTTTAGCCAGTTACCGACCCATAAGACAACCTGACCTGCTATTTCATGACTGCTAAGTTTGCTCAGGAGTCTTTGGTGAGGAACTTCATCAAAAGCTTTTTGGAAGTCCAAGTAAACAATGTCTACTGGATTCCCCCTGTCTACATGTTTACTAACACTCTCAAAGGACTCTAAAAGGTTAGTGAGACAGGACTTACCTTGGCAGAAGCTGTGTTGATTCTTTTTCAGCAGGGCTTGTTGTTCTATATGCTTACTAATGTTAACTTTAAAAATGTCTTCAACCAATTTGCCCAGAACAGATATTAAGCTAACTGGCCTGTGATTTCCCAGATCCACCCTGGATTGCTTTTTGAAAATTGGTGTTACATTGGTCATCTTCCAGTCCTCTGGTATAGAGGCTGATCGTAGGGCTATGTTGCATATTTTGGTGATGAGATCAGCAACTTCATATTTTAATTCTTTGAGAACTCTAGGGTGGATTCCATCTGGGCCCGGTTATTTATTTGCTTTCAATTTATCAATAAGCTTGAGAACTTCATCTTTTGTCACCACTATTTGCCTCAGTTCCTCAGACTCCCTTCCTGAAAACATCAGTTCAGGTACAAGTATCTGTCCTATATCTTCCGCAGTGAAGATGGATGGAAAGAATTTATTCTGCTTCTCATTATTTGAGAATTTTTATATATAACTCATATATTTAAAGATTTCTTTATTGTTGGCCTTGATGTTGTTAGCGACATGCTTTTCAAAATGCATTTTTGCAACTCCTATTGTCTGCTTGCATCAACTTTGTGCAAGATTTCCTGCTCCCTTTTGTTTTCCTCACTTGGGCAAGACTTCCATTTTCTGGAGGATGCTCTCTTTTCTCAAATAGCTCCCTTAACACTGCTTGTTAACCATGCCAGCGACCTCTTGGACTTGGTGCCACCTTTCCTGACCTGTGGTATACGTTTTAGCTGGCCTTCCGTTTTTGTGGTTTTGAGTAATCTCCAAGCATTCTGAAAGGATTTCATCCTCTCGACTCCCCCTTTTAACTTCCTTTTCACCAGTTCCCTCATTTTACAGAAGTTTCCTCTTTTGAAGTCAAATGTGACTGTGTTGGACTTCCTGGGCGATTTTCCACTTAAATATATATTAAATCTGATAGCACTGTGGTCACTGTTTCCAACTGGTTCAACAACATTTACATCTCATAGTACACATCCTCAGCATCACCACTTAGGATTAAATCCATGGTTGCCTCCCCTCCGGTCGGTTCCATGACCAACTGTTCTAGGGCACAGTCACTTAGGGCATTGAGAAATTTAGCCTCTTTGTCATGGCTGGAACATGCATTTATCCAATCAATGTGGGGGTAATTGAAGTCACCCTTTATTACAACACTTCTTTGTTTGAAGGCCTGCCTGATTTCGTTTTCCATCTCAAGGTCACTCTTAGCATTCTGGTATAACATGGTTGAATACAGAGGGATCCAAATCCAGACTTTTAAGAGTTAAGCACTCAAAGCCCTGGGCCAGGATGAATGAATCTGTCAGTTTCCATATTTCACACATTCAATTTTTAAAAAATCTTACCTTTTTTTCTATCCCGAATATGAAGAAATTTGCAAAATTTGGTAAATTCCTATCAAAAACTAAGTGAAATGAAATTCTCACCCGTTCCTACGAACAAAATAAATAAAGCATGCACATCCCCAGGGGACAGAGCCACAGCATGGATTCCTCCCATTTATCCAGAACTTCTTGAACTATTCTCTGCAGTGATTCACATTCTCATGTTATCCTAGCCAGCCAGGATAACACGAGAATCTTGCCCCAGCTGGATTATAGACAGTGTATTTAGGATCACATTGTCTGTCTGGGGAGATACAGGACTCTCTCACAGTGCCAAGATTTAAAGAGATGACATTTCCCACAATTCTATAATTCTAACTATATGCTAAAAATATGTTCCTTTAAAAAAAGAACATTTTTTTAAACACTGAGGATTATAATAAGCAACATGTATATTTCAACCCTCGACTCCCTCAAAACATAAGGGATTAAATCCAGATTTAGTCGTACATAGAGTAAACCCTTTGAAATCAATGGGGCTTAAATTAGTCATGTCTGTCTTAAGTCCCATTTCTTTCTGTGAGTCTGCTCTACTTGTGACTATAACTGGATCAGACCCACAGATTTGAAATGCACAAAATGAATACCAGGTATGAACAATCTTCACTTTCAAACAAAGCTGTCAAAGAGTTAAGAATGGAGGTGGGGGCAAGGGAAGATATATGCATAAATTCAGTTGCCTAACCATAACAATTGCCACAGAGGACATGCTGTGAAAATTCGGAAGGAGGAGGATGACTGTGGAGCAGAGATTATTGAACTTTAATTTTTAAATGAGCATAGACATCTGTGAAACCCCACAGCCAACAGTTTATGTGATGCTGCGTTAAAAAAGGAACAAAGCTTTGACATGCAAATTCCAAGCCTTACATTGCATCGGAGCAGCTAACCTTGCAAACAACCTTCACACATGTACCTGTATCCAGCCCTGTTCTATTCTGGCCTCACATATGGATCTGTTCCTCCTCTCCATTTTTCTGATCAAGTTGACAGCACTGCCCAGTTCATTTTCTCTGAAGCTTGATAAAAAAGCTAGGATGGACCTGTTATTAACCTCTCTTGTACTATTATTATCCATACTTTCCCCTTTGAGATAAGCAGCTACATTGTGTGAGCTGATCTTTGCATATGGGGCGTTATTACACACACACAAAATTGGTATTGCAAATGTCAGCCTATTACTGGGTCATTAAAGTTAGGTCATGATATTTCTGAATTTGATGTTTTTAACCTTTTCGAGAGATAACTCGCATACATTAGAGGTTTATTCCTTTCTAGTCTTTTAAGGGGTTGTTTATTCTTCAGTATAGGCTCACATACACACTATGTCATAAAAATGAGGTCACATTGGATAAACTTTGCACTCAGTATTAACAATTGCTGGATAGTCACTGTGACTTTTCCTTTTATTCAGAGGAACAGCCTTTAAACATACGTAAATATTCTTATTTTTAAAATTGCCTATCAGACCTCAAATAGGGAATGGTAACCTTAATTTATTGCATGTTCTGGCCACCCAAATGAGCATTCATCTTATGAGTGGGATTGTTTTTTTAAGACTAAAGAGAAAAAAAACACAAAAAAACAATTATCCTGACTGATTCATCAGTTCCTAATTTTCATTTAAATAATACACCAAAACCTCTCTGCAGGTACCTTTTTGAGGATCTTGGAAGGCAGAGAGAGATGTGGATTTTTCAATGTGAATAGAAATACTTGCATCTCAGATTTACCAAATAATCAGGGAACAAATTTTAATTTACAATTAAATGTTGAATTGGTTAGTCTCAATTATTCATTAATTAAAACAGGTGTGGGCAACTTGTGGCCCTTCAGATGTCTTGACCTACAACTCCTATCAGCCCTAGCCATCATAGCCAATGTGAAGGGAGAGGGGACTTGTAGGCCAAAATATCTGGAGGCCCACAAGTTGCCCTGAATTAAGCCTTGCAGCCCAGATTACAATGGAATTCAATGATTTTTTTAACCCCCCCCCCCCGCCAGTTTAAGACTATCTGTCTCATGATGGCTCAAACTTCACAAAGCCAGTAAACTGGAAGCTAAGGGTATTGCCTTAACAGACTTGTGCTGTGATCAGTAACGATGTTGTCCAATGTCACAAATTGTGTGTGCTTTCAACTTGCCCTACACGTGTCCACACTTTTCCTTGGTCTTTTGGGCCCAAATCCAGATGGGGAGAACAGAGTAGCTGGGACCAGCAAAGTTGCCCAAATTGCCCTGGCCCCGTATTGCTTTATGAAGCAGCTGAACCTTACTATACTGCTAGAATAATCTTCCTGTGAGTTGACCCATGCCTGTTCGCTGCATGTATGGTTACTGTATGGTCAGTGTGAATTTTCCTCCCTGGAAACTGGCCAGCCCCATAGAAATACTTCAGCTCTTTGAGATTTTCCTTTGTCTTCATGTGGATAGCAAAGAGGTAACTTCAACCTCACTATGCCAGGGAATCCCAGGTGTGGCCTCATCCCCTCCCCTACCTGTAAGATACTTTGGTGAGTTACTCTCATGATTTTGACAAGTAAGGTTCAGCGAGCTAGTTTGATGTTTTTATCACATGTTTTATTACGTTATTGTATTTTATGCTTGTATGTTTTGTTTTGTGAATTGCCCAGAGAGCGTCGGCTATTGGGTGGCATAGAAATGTAATAAATAAATAAATAAATAAATAAATAAATAAATAAATAAATAAATGGAGAACCCTCTAAAATCAAGGAGTGGCATTAACAACTGAAAGTGCAGCCCAACAGTATACTTTTCTTCCCTAGCCACCTAAAGGGCCATACCAAGGGAGCCATCCTAAACTCCCTGGAAAGGGAAGTCCATATAGGGGTGGGAAAACCAGAGCTGATTAAGCCCATCACGATATTTCAAAGCTCACTCCACCTTGCTCCTGTTTTGTTTGCATCCTATTTTTCTTTTCATTCGAACGGGAAAAGGGTATATCCATGTGCATTTTCAAAACTGCACACTTCTCCCTGTCCTGTTGGCAAAAGTGTGCATTTTTCAAAAAACAATAACACATTTTTGTATTTGATTACAAGTCCAGGAATGTGCAAACTTTCCCCCCCAAAAAATGTGCTCATGTTTGTATTTGGGGAGCTTCTCTACACAAGCGATTTATTGCACGCTCGTGATTGGTCACTCACGGACATTTGTAGGTCCTTTACATGATGTTGTCAACTTCCAGGATGTCTCCTGCGCTTTCCCCCCTTTATCCCACTTTCAAAAAGATTGTAGATAAGCTGTAATAAAAGGAAATGCTGCAATATCAGCAGTGTGTAAAACTGGTGTAAAGCTATAATTCAGCCATGAGATGGAACTGTTTCATTGAACATATAGAGCATTGCCGAGAAGGGAAGTTTTCAATTCCAGATCACGTCTTTGATGTCTAAAGGACCCCATCGTAAATCCAGGAAGACTCTGGAAGAAGAAAGTCTCAGTAAGGATGTGGAATGTTTGCATAATGTAGAAGCCTGGGGTTGTGAATGCGGCAAGTTCTGACAATTTCCGAATTGCAACAAAATTCTCACACATTCCTAGTTTACCACTGGTATGCCTCTCCACATAAGTAGGGATGGACAAACTCATTAGAATTCATGCTCAGTGGGCACTCAAGCCACCGCCACTGCCCACCTGCATGAGCCCCTGAAGGGTTCAGTGAGCTGTCCAGGAGTGTGCCACAGCTGCCTGTTCATCTATGTGAGGGTGTGAGCCACCATCTTTTACGCAAGACAGGGCTCTATTTTTTTTTTTGTAGATTTATTGTTGCACACAACAGTGGCCAGAAAGGGCCATTTCCACAACATTAAGAGGCCTCTAATGTTGTAGAACTGGCCCTTTCCATCCACTGTTGTGCACAACAATAAATCTACAAAAATATATAGCCCCATCTTGCATAAAAGGGGCTCTATTTTGTATATGGGTAGCTGGGGGGGGGGAAGGATAATTCCTTTCTCCCCACCCATTCCAGGCCAGCTATGCAGGGGCAGCACCTTGATGGAAGGCAAGAGGGGCTTCCCTCTTGCCTTCCTCCTCCTGTCAAGCCACTGCTTTCACTTAGCTGGGATGGGATAGGGAGAAAGGATCATTCCTGCTCCCCCTCCCATCCCGGGCCAGCTACGTGGGGCAGTGGCATGACAGGGGGAGGAAGGCAAGGGGGCTTCCTCTTGCCTTCTTCCACCTGTCAAGCCGCTGCCTTCATGTAGCTGGAATGCGGGGGGGGGAGAAAGGATCATTCCTGTCTCCCCCTCCTATCACAGGCCAACTACGTGGGGACAGTGGCTTGATGAGAGGAGGATGGCAAGAGGGGTTTCCCTCTCATCTCCCTCCTTCCGTCAAGCCACTGCCTTCATGGGAGCTGGGAGGGGAGGGGGAGAAAGGGCTTCCCCCCCCTCTGCGCCATGCACTGGCAGCAACTTAAATCAATCAATCTTGCGCACAATGGCTGGCCAGAAAGTGCCAGCCATTGTGCGCAAGATTTAATTTATGAAAAATAGCAAGTCGCCATTTGTGACTTGGCTCTGGGTGCTTGAGGGCAGGACTGGTAAGTCCCAGCAGCTGGTGCAGCTTGGTGGTCAGGGGTGGAGGCTCAGCAAGCTGAGTCTGTGGGGGCCGAGCATGTCATGAGCAGTCCGTCAGATTCCACCCCCTCCACAGACGCTCATGACATCCGTACACATAAGACCCTGTCTTGAGCCCAAAGCAACCTCACTGAAGATGATGAACACAGGCTCTGGAAAAGTACATGTGGGAGTTATTCTTTGCACAATTTTATGGTTTTAGATCATATTCCATCCCATGGTATCCTTTCACCATCATCTAAATGCCAAGCATATGTTCATAAAGTGGCAGAGTTGGATGCTTTCTCCTTCTCCTTCTCCTTCTTCTAACCTTTTGTTTTGACTGTCCAACATGCCTTTGTTGCACTTGGAATGCCATATTTTCAGACCAAGTTCTGTTACTCTTTTCAAGCTAGTGTTTGTACTTTGGCTTTGCTTCTGTAAAAATTGGGTTGGAAATCTCAAGAGAAGTAGAAACCTCCCTGTGAGTTACACAGCCCTTTCAGCTTATGCTAGGTTTGAAACAGGAAACAAGAATAGTTTATCTCCCGGGAGACTGGTGCTTCATTTGATGGTGGTCCTGCCTGACATGCTGAAATGCAAAGCAATGATGAGTTAAGCTTCTGTGCTGTGTGCTTCTGTCCTGTGAGCTCCAGCTGAACAAAGAGAGAAAGAAGGAAAGTTTGTGGGGTAAGAGAGGAAAAATTCCATTAAAAAAGTGTCAGAACAGAGAAATGAAAGAACAACTTTCAATTCCATGTCATGCATGGGATGTGAATGGAGATCAATGTGTGCATCTACTAGGAAAGCTGAAAATAGTTGAAGGAGACCCCTGAATCTTAAGAAGCATCCAGCAGAGAAGGGGTCAAAGGTGGAACAAAAATATTTTGTGTTTATTATACTATGACTGTCTCCAGCTATGTTGCACTGGTCATCCAAGCTCTACTGAACATGCTGGATCAGTCTTTTCATGCAAATGGGATTCACTGGGGTTATATGTGTAGTTGTCTGTGGCTACAGCTGGATCAGGGCCATTATTTTCAGGAATTTCATTAAAACAGCTGGATTCTATGCAGAGTTAGATGCAGACAAACCCACTGAAACCAATGGCCTTAGCTATGCCTAATTCTGCTTCTGCATTGGATTATAGGATTGCAGCCTTGCAGATATCATATACATATGCTGAATTGCTGATGTGCAGGTCCTTATGTAGACAAAAGGGTACCTTTTTACACAGAAGAAGGAGCTATTAGCATACTTGGGGGAACCAAGTGAACAAAATGGCTCAATAATATAAAAAAAAATATTATTTTTTATAATAATTAAAAAAAAAATCTAAAACACACCAAAGAGGACTGGGCATGTTCAGTAGGCACAGGATGCTGACTGATTGTTGTGCAGGGGGCAGGGGAGGGACTAGAAAACCAAGAGTAGGAAGGGAATACTGTGTTCTGAACAAGAGCGATACATACCGCAACATTTTGTTGCAACCTCTACTTCTTTAAAATATTAAATTCTTTAATTTCCAATACTAATTCTTGAAAGCTGCCCACGTTTTGCCAGGAGAGGTAGAAAATAAGTATTTTTAATGAATAGAAAGAAAAAACAATTTATTCTGGGAACAAGGTAATGTTCAGTGCTTGCCTTATCTGAGCCATTTTGTTCACTGTAGAATCCAATCTAATGGGAACACATTTTTCTTAAAATGCTAGTAGGATTTGTTGGGCACCATAATGTTTTTCTTCCATCCTATACCAAATTAATTATCTTCAGAGGGGGGAAGTTGAAGCAGCTTCTTCTTTGTCAGTGCAAGCTTTATCATTACAGCACACGAACCCATCAAAAACCTGTGCTACAAATTAAATTTGCTTGGAAATGTGACCTCATGCTCTCTATTGTGTTATTCCCACAAATAAATGGACACATTAAATCATGAGCTACCAATCATGGTAGACTGTCTCATTATTATATGGGTGAATGGATACCATGGGTCAAAGAGCTATTGCACCATAGTGTCTACGAATGTGACTCACTCATAGTACTAGAACCCAGGCTCATCCCATGACACTGTTTGGTGGGAGATTCAGGACAGAATAAAGGAAGCACTTCTTCACACAGCACAAAGTTTAACTATGGAATTCACTTCCACATAATGTAGTGATGGCCACCAATTTGGACAGCTTTAAAAGGGTATTGGACAAATTCATAGAGAAGACTATGGTTACTGGTCCTGAAGGCTATATGCTACCTCCAGTATCAGAGGCAGTATGCCTGTGTACACCAGTTGCTGGGGAACTTGGGCAGGAGGGTGCTGTTGCATTTATGTCATAAGTACTTCAGACCATAAGAAGAGCCATGCTGGATCAGACCCAGGGTCCATCTAGTCTAGCATTCTGTTCACACAGTGGCCAACCAGCTGTCAATCAGGAACCCACAAGCAGAGCCTGAGTGCAACAGCACCCTCCTGCCCATGTTCCCCAGCAACTGGTGTACATAGGTTCACTGCCTTTGGTACTGGAGGTAGCACAGGGCCATCAAGGCTAGTAGCCATTGATAGCCTTTTCCTCCAGGAATTTGTCCAACCCCCTTTTAAAGCCATCCAAACTGGTGGCTATCACTACTTCTTGTGGTAGCGAATTCCATAGTTTAACTATGTGCTGTGTGAGGAAGTCCTTCCTTTTATCTGTCCTGAATATCCCACCAATCAGCTTCATGGGATGATCCCGGGTTCTAGTATTTTCAGAGAGGGAGAAAAATGTCTCCCTGTCCACATTCTCCACACCATGCATAATTTTGTACACCTCTATCACGTCTCCCCTTACCCTCTTTTTTTCCAAGCTAAACAATCCCAGATGTTGTAACCTTCTCTCATAGGGAAGATGCTCCAGCCCAGCCCCTTGATCATTTTAGTCCTGCTTGTGGGTTTCCTACAGGCAGCTGATTGGCCACTGTGTGAACAGAATGCTGGACTAGATGGACCCTTGGTCTGATCCAGCAGGGCTCTTCTTATGTTCTTATGAATCAGGAAGGCCCCAGTTCAAATTTCATTGTGGCTTTAGAAAAATCAATTTTGCCCCAGTGCCCTGCCCCCATCGTCTTGGATATACCGATGGGGTAATATTGCTGGCCTATTTGACATGGATGTGACAATGATTATTGAGCTCCAAAGTGTACTTTGTATAGGAGATTCCTTTTTTAATGAAATGGAACCAACAGGGAGTTGCCAGTGTGACCCAAGCAGTGCTGGGGAGTTAATCCCTTTTCTCATGTCAGTTTATCAAAAATCTGATAGCCCAAGTTCCTGTTTGCCCCACAAGAGAAAAATAATCCATCCACTACACATGAACAGTTTGACAAAGTCACAGAACTGCCCTGCAAGATAAATTCGAGGGACATCAAACCATGTGTGCTACTCTGGTCTCTTTTTGGGGAGGTTCAGGTGTTGGGGACAGAGGGCCTATAAGGAAGCCATTGAATGGAATGGGAGTCAAACTTTGGTTCACAAGCAGCCCTTTTTTTTCCTTGAGGGCAGAATGTTGTTGCTGCCTGGAGTCTGAGATGCTGACAAAGCTGTGGTCAGGTTGTGGCACAATGGAACAATAAAAGAAGACGTTACAATGTTCGTTACTCCCTGCAGCTACCAGTTCCATGAGTCTGGAATGTCCCCGTTAGGGATGTGCAAAAGTCACTTACCTTTTCGAAGGGGGTGTATGTGGTGGGGGGGAGGCACTCTGCGCCTCCCCCTGAAATCCTAACCCGGCTGGCTCCACTCCACGGCAACTCCGTGGAGCCGCCAGCCGGGTGCATTCGCAGGTGTGCGGAGCCTGTGGATGCAAATGGCGGCAGCTACGGCGGCCGCCATTTGCGTTTCCTCTTTTTGCTGTGATAGGCTACGTAAATACTTACATAGCCTATCACGGCAAAAAGAGGGAACGCAAATGGCGGCCGCAGACGCAGCCACCATTCGCAAAGCAGTGCGAACGGCACCAGGTAAGTGCTCCGTTTCGTGCGCCTTTTGCGGGTGGGGTGGGAGGGCTTCGTTCTGCTACAGATTTCGGTGGGCCAAATTCATTAGCATTCAACCTCACTGAGATCTTTGGCAGAATTCTCTGATATCCCTAGTCCCCGTGTACCCTGATAAGGCCTCTGGTAACATCAGCCGCTTAAAACTATAGGGGGAAAAATACTTTTTTTGCAGGTTTCTACTCACCCAATATGTCTTTGACCACTCGAGAACCAAATTTCTAGCTGGGAACTGAAAAGAAGGAAAAAGACCATGTTTAGGGGAGTCAGTGAACCAAAAAGTGACTGAACCCTAAGAGAGAAACTTCATTCAGTTCTTTGGGGGGGGGTTCCCCCCCTTTTTTTTTTGCATAGCTCTGGTTATTGCTAACACATTTTTGCTGGGGCCTTTTCGGCCATAGTCTGCCTGTTTGCCTTCTTTTTGAGAAAACAGGACATGTCTTACTCTGACCATGTCCCTTCTTCAGTTTCTAAGGCTGCCGCTGATCATCTTTTCTGAACTAGGTTTTGGGGGCTGGATGTTTGGCTCCTGAAAGAAACTTGGAACTGGTTCTGTTTCCAATCTCCAGTTCATTTTACCCACCGGTGAGGCTTAGGCTTTACCACCTTTTACATTTTAAAACATTCATCACTTCCTACCTGGATTAATTGAGCTATCTGGACTTTACTGAGCCTTAGAACCTGGATCTTAGGAAAGGTCTCCAATCTACACCTGGGTAGGGATGGCGGAGAATTCCACCACGGATTCCAGGGAGGCCAGATTCTTTAGAATCCGGACCCCCAGAATCCGTGGCGGAACGGCCTCCTGCCCCCCCCGTGGAATACCCCCAGGACTGCAGTTACTGCCATTGCCATCCTTGTACCGTGATAGGCTATGTAAGAATTTACATAGCCTATCACAGCTAATGTAAAAAAAACCCAACAACACGCAGCGTACACAAATGGTGGCGGCTACGGCGGCCACCATTTGCATGGCCTATTTTTCACTGACTTATCTTACATAAATATTGATGTAAGATAAAACAGCAAAAAATAGGCCATGCAAATGGCGGCTGCCGTAGCTGCCGCCATTTGCGTATGCTGCATTTTTTTTTATGTTAGTCGTGATAGGCGATGTAAATTCTTATGTAGCCTATCACAGCTGTCTAGCTGGACACAAATGGCGGCTGCTACAGCGGCCGCCATTTGCGTCTGCACCAGGCTGTTTGCAGCCGGAAATCTGGCTGCGGACGGCCCTGGCCGGCTGCTCCGTGGCCTGGCCGTGGAGTGGAGCCAGCCATCGAGGATTCCGGGAGGGAGGACCGGATCGCCTCCCCCCCCGGGTCAAGGATTCCGTAAGGAGGGACGGAGCAAAGGTAAGTGAGTTTCATACATCTCTACACCTGGGTCCACAGGAGACTGTTCCTTATATCTCTGTCTGGGATGGTTAGGTACAATTTTCCTTTTCATTTCCGCTTCTGTTTTTTAAAAGGTTTGGACACTATAGTGCTATATGGTTGAAAGTTTTAAACATTGCATTTAACTAGTTTGGACTGGTGGAAGCTTAAGTAAACTGATGCTAGTTTGGTCTACTATAACTTTTGTATGTCACAGCTATTCCATTAGATGTGCCAATACAGTTTTCCTAATGTTGTTTTTTAATAGGCCTCAGCAAGAGTGAAACCGTAGTTTACTTTGGATGGTGTAATCTTTGCATGTAACCCATGTGGTTCTTGGGTACAAATATATTTTCTCTGCAATCATTGCATGTTTCACATTTTACTTTTGCATGTGATGTTCTTCTGCATTTACTTTTCTCTATAAATCATTCCTACCTTAATATTTCCTGTATGGCATATTTACATTTGTTTAACAAACTGAAGAGCTTTCACTGTTTTCCTGCTTGAGTTTTAAATATGGATGTCAGAGAATTCTGCCACAGATCCCGGTGAGGCTGAATGCCAGTGCATTTGGCCCCCCGAAATCTGTGGTGGAACGAAGCCCCCTTGCCCCGCGAAAGGCACACGAAACGGGACACCTACCTGCTGCCGTTTATGCTGACTTGCGAATGGTGGCCGCGGCCACCATTCGCTTCATCACTATAGCCGTGATAAGCTATGTAAATACTTACGTAGCCTATCACAGCTAATGCAGGGACGCCATTTGCATCTCTGCAGAGGCTGTGATAGGCTGCATAAGTATTTACATAGCCTATCACGGCAAAAAAAAGGGAACACAAATGGCGGCGGCTACGACGGCAGCCATTTGCGTTCCCCTTTTTTGGGGGGCCGTGATAGCCTATGTAAATATTTATGTAGGCTATTACAGCAAAAGAGAGGGGCGCAAATGGCATAGCGGCCGCCATTTAGGCCCATCTCTTTTTCCATAACAGGCTACGTAAATATTTATGTAGCCTATCACGGCAAAATACAGGGACACAAATGGCAGCTATGGCAGCCGCCATTTGCGTCCCTGCAGGCTGCCCAGGGGCTGGATGTCTGGCTGCGGGTGGCCCTGGCCAGAGGCTCCAAGGAATCACCATGGAGCGGAGCTGGCCAGAGAGAATTTCGCGGGGAGGAATGGAGCGCCTCCCCCCTACCACGAATGTCACCCTTCGAAAAGGTAAGTGACTTTCATACATCCCTAGTTTTAAAATATATTTTCAAATATTAGGGATGTTAGAGAATTCCACCATGAATCCCAGGGGGGGGCTGAATTCCAGTGAATTCGGCTCCCCAGAATCCATGGCGGAACGGAGCCCCCCGCCCCACCACCCTGTGAAAGCCCTGCAAAATGGAGCCTACCTGGCTGCGGCTCCAGCTCTGGCGGTGGTGGGGGTGGTGGCGGTGGTGGCGGTGGCGGCTCCAGTTGCTGCTGGGCTGCTGCGGCCGCAAATGGCAGCCACCACAGCGGCCACCATTTGCATCCCTACACCAGCCCGTGATAGACTACATATACAGTCAGGGCCAGAAATATTGGAACAAGGATAACTGTTTTGGCACACACCCCCATCATTGGTGACTCATAAGTAATGGAACAAATGGCTGACAAGCAGCTACATGGCCAGGTGTGGCCTGTTTCCTGGGTACTCCATGACCAGTCAAGCAGATAAAAGGCCTGGAGGTGGTTCTGAGTGTTACATTTGCAGTTGGTAGCTGTTCACTGGAACTCCCAACATGAGGTCCAAAGAGGTGTCCATGCAAGTGAAGGAGGCCATCATTAGGCTGAGGAAACAAAATAAACCTGTCAGAGAGATAGCAAAAACATTGGGACCGCCCAGCATAACAGTTTGGAACATCCTGAAAAAGAAGGAATTAACTGGCAAGCTCAGCAACAGCAAAAGGCCTGGAAGACCACGGAAGACAACTAAAGTGGATGACCACAGAATTCTGCTCATGGTGAAGAGGAACCCTTTCACAACATCTAGCCAGGTCAAGAATGCTCTTGGGGAGGTAGGCATGTCACTGTCAACATCTGCAGTCAAGAGATGGCTTTATGAATGTAAATACAGAGGCTTCACAACAAGGTGCAAACCACTGGTAATGCTCAAGAACAGAAAGGCCAGATTAGCCTTTGCCAGCAAACACCTAAAAGAGCCTGCCCAGTTCTGGAAGAAGATTCTTTGGACTGATGAAACCAAGATTAACTTGTACCAGAATGATGGGAAGAGAAAAGTATGGAGAAGGAAAGGAACAGCTCATGATCCAAAGCATACCACATCATTTGTCAAACATGGTGGAGGCAGTGTTATGGCATGGGCGTGTATGGCTGCCAATGGAACCGGGTCACTGGTGTTTATTGATGACCTGACTGCTGATAAAAGCAGCAGGATGCATTCTGAAGTGTATAGGGCTATACTTTCTGCTCAGATTCAGCCGAATGCTGCCAAACTGATAGGATGCTACTTCATATTACGGATGGATCATGACCAAAAACATACAGCAAAAGCTACCCAAGAGTTTCTCAAGGCAATGAAGTGGGGCCTGGCAAAGCATCTCTAGGGAGGAAACTCAGCATGTGGTCATGTCCATGGGTTCCACACTTCAGGCAGTCATTGACTGCAAAGGATTTTCATCCAGGTATTACAGGCAATCCTTTTGTTTGAAATGATGTTGGTTTGTTCCATTACTCATGAGCCACCAGCAACGGGTGTGTGTGTATGCCACTGGCTGTCCTTCCTGAATGGTTAGTGCCCCACTTTTGTCCAACCCCTTGAATTACAGCTGAAAGTCCTGACTTCGCTCCCATCTTGGTGCGTTTCCTTTCAACTTCAATGTGGTGGTGTACAGAGGCCAACTGCCAAAACAGTTATCCTTGTTCCGATATTTCTGGCCCTGACTGTATAGTTACGTAGCCTATCACGGCTAAAGCAGGGTCACAAATGGCATCCCCTACGCAATTTGCGTTCCCGCTTTAGCCGTGATAGGCTATGTAAATATTTATGTAGCCTATCACGGGCCGGCGTAGGGACGCAAATGGCATCCCCTACGCAGGACGCCATTTGCATCTGCACCAGCCTGGCAGCGGCTGGAGGCTCTGCTAAGGGTTGGCCTGGCCGGCAGCTCCGCAGCCTGACCGTGGAACGGAGCCAGCCAGTCAGGATTCCAGGGGGGAGGAATGGATCACCTGCCCCCAACTGCGAAACCTGGTGGAGCCAGGTAAGTGGGGTTTCGTACACCCCTATAAATGTAATGAACTTTTAAATAGCCTTAAGTCAGCTCAGTCTGGTTACACTCTCTCACCTATTGGGGCAAAGTCAGAACCTCATTTTCAATGTGTTCATCTAGAACACGGGCCCTGAACCTTTTTTGGAGTCAGTGGGCACATTTTGAATTTTGAGACTGTCATGAGGGGCATTCACAAAATGGCTGCTTTGGGGGCACCTTGCTCATTCATAAAATGGCTCCCATGGTAGGCATGGTTGTTTACAGAACTCTCATTTAGGGATGTGCGAAAGTCACTTACCTTTTCGAAGGGGTGATTCGTGGGGGGGGGAGGCGCTGCGCATCTCCCCCCAAAATCCTAACCCGGTCGGCTCCGCTCCATGGCAATTCCGCGGAGCCACCGTCTGGGTGCATTCGCAGTGCGGAGCCTGCAGACGCAAATGGCGGCAGCTACGGCAGCCGCCATTTGCATTCCTGTTTTTTTGCCGTGATAGGCAACGTAAATATTTACGTAGCCTATCACGGCAAAAAAACAGGAATGCAAATGGCGGCGACTGTAGCCGCCGCCATTTGCGTTCCCCTTTTTGTTGTGATAGGCTACGTAAATATTTACGTAGCCTATCACGGCCTCTGCAGAGATGCCAATGGCGTCCCTGCATTAGCTGGGGTATTTACATAGCCTATCATGGCAAAAGTGGAGAAGCGAATGGCAGCCGCAGATGCGGCCGCCATTTGCAAAGCAGCACGAATGGCAGCAGGTAAGTGCTCCGTTTCGCACACCTTTCACGGGGTGGTGGGGCGGGGGGGCTTCGTTCTGCCACGGATTCTGGGGGGCCAAATGCACCGGCATTCGGCCTCACTGAGATCCGTGGCGGAATCCTCTGACATCCCTACTCTCATTTCCTAGATTCCAAACTGGTGAGACAGAAAGGAACGTAACTTGATCAAGGACCTGAGTACAAGGCAGGGCTGGGAGCTGAGCTCCGAAACACAAAAACACTGTTTTGAACCCAAATAACGATGGCACTGGAGGGCAGCACTTCACTCTGCAGATGGCCAGCTTCCTAGTTTCAAAGAATAATGTAAAATATTCAGAAATAAAATAAAAATCAGGAGGTGCAGGGAACCTGGTGGACACCGAAAGAGGTGTCAGCGTGGGCACACGTTGGGGACCCCAGATCTATATGAACATTGGAACTGATTTTCCCATTCTTTGCCTCCATGTTTAACCTTGACCTTTGCGTAGAATCCAAAATTCTGATGGACAGGAGAAGAGTGGACAAAGTGGGATGAATGAATTTAAGGCCCTCCTGTATGGTGTGACTTGTTGTAGTTTCTATGGTAGAAGAAGACTTCTAGTTCTATTTCCTTTGTACACCATATACTGGGGGATTTGAAATAGAATACAAACTATACGGTTGGAATTAAAACACATAAAGCAAATTACGTTTGGAAATTCTCCATTCAGTGAAACAAAATTTTTACTTCGGTGGATCTCCATACACTTTGCTACCAGAAAATTTGAGTTAGCGCATGGTTCCGAAAGTTACAAAGGTAACTCAAATTCATTATGAATATTTTTAGTGATGAAACCTCCCCAACAGCAGCTTACTGTATCTGTCACAATGAATAAGCTTACATGGCTGACTTGTCTTTAAGATTCACTACAGTGTGTCATAAAAGGACTTTATTTTATTGTCAGCATGGACTTTTTCCAAGTGATAGACCCAATTAACTAGTTCCCTGCTTCTCTAGTGTCCCTTGACAAACAGAGATAATCCTAAACAAGCACATTGAAATAGCCACAGATAACAAATGCAAATATTTTATTTGGCAAAGAAAATAGGTTACAAAAATACTCTGGGAAAATCCTAGAATTCCACTCTGTCATTTTTGATTGCTCATGTAATGCCTTGCATATGCTAAGGGGTCTTAGTTACAGAAGACATCCAATCTGCCAAGGGTAGGTCCTTGAGAAAAACTGGTAACATCAAGTTTTAAATATGTAGTCCAAATGTAATTTGCAAGGTTTGTTCTGCCTGAAGGACAACTTGAAAAGAAAGAACAGTTGGTAGTGCATATGGCATGGGTGTCTGGGAAAAACGAGACAAGACTTTGCAATAATAGTGGATAAAACATCAGCATATGTGCACAATATACGTAAACTGAACTCTCTCTCTCTCTCTCTCTCTCTGTGTGTGTGTGTGTTTTAATTATACCATAGAAAGATAGATAATATCTGGTGGCTTGCTCCGTCATAGACTTTTCACCTCAAATCTACTGAAAGCAAACTTGAATTTAGAGGTTTCATCTCAGATGACACAGCTAAGAAATTCTGAGGGAGCTTCAAAACGTTTGGATGACCCATTAGATTCCTCAAAAAGCTATGTTAGCTTCATAGGCAACTCTGCTGCAGTTCATGAATTCTAGAAGAAGTGAATAAAACACACACACCAAAATGTTGCTAATCTGAACAAAACTTTTCCCTCAACGTTTTTACAGATCATTTGTCTTAGTGGACAGTCCCAAATACGTCTCCAGTTTTGCTTTGGCAACTTACAGATGTGTGAAACGGAACCCTCCTGAGAATTTTTGCTAATTTTGTCAAAGAAATTACTGTCTCTTGAATTATTATTATTACTACTAGCAGCAGCAGCAGCAGCATAGGATTATCCCAGGTTAGTGTCATGAATGGCCTGCAGTGATGCTGAACTAAAAAAATCTGTCAAATAATCGGGTGTACAGAGAGGTTGTTTGGTGAAAACTGTATACACATTTTTAAAAAAGAAAATTGACAAAAACAACCAAGCCCCAAACCCCCGAAACCTTTTTGTTGCTGACCAGAAAGCATCTATTTGCCTCTGTTCTCTCTGCTGGGCTAATCCCTTTTATAGAGCTGCAGTCCCTTCCCTCCTTAACTGCTTTGTCCTGGGCGGAAGGAGGGTCACAGCCACTTCCAAAAGCAAATAAAAGTGCGAGTCAAAGCCAGATACACACCTAAGAAGATCTATCCCCTGATTTGGGTTAGTTCCACTATCCTGCAGCTTTAAGTTCCATAGTTTTCAGTGAATGTCAAGAAATCCGTTTCCTCCTGTGTCTTAGCAGCCTGTAAAGTTCAGCTCCTTGAGGCTAAGCCTGCGTGTATTTGTTAGGCCATCTGTGTGTGTTACCTCATACTGCCATAGCCGCCCTTTCACTAATTCGGTTGAATGATTTCAGCTGAGTGTCTGTGAGAACTTTCTCCCCCAGGCCCCAGCCCAGAAAGCTTGAGAAGACTGTCTCACTTAGCTTGCGATTGGCTAATAAGAACCACCTTAGCTTTGCTAATGGTTTGGGGGTATAAACCTGGGGGGGGGGTATAATTGCCCATCATCTTCATCAATGTCTTGGGTTTCAATTGTCCCCATTTGGCCCTGTCCTATTGAAGACCCATGCTTTGGTACATATAGGCAGGTTTTAGCCAGTTCTATTATTTTGCCTTGCAAGCACTGTTTCCAAATATTGCTCTGTTTGTCATATGCTTTTCCTTTTCCCTTTTGTAAATAAACTCACCAACTGTCGTAATTGGAAGTGTGTGCTTGATTCCAGGTAAGCCTTGGCACTAAGTCCACAGCTTTCCTTCTGGTTATCGCTGCTTAAGGTTTCAGGTGTAGGGCTTTGAAACAGAGGGTTCTGGCTTGGGACCTAGCTTCAGAAGCCGTAAGGGTGTCCTCTACAGTCTGAGAGTAGAGATGGACAGACTCACCTGTGCCCGGCTTTGTCAGGCTCTCGCCAAGCTCCTGCCACTGCCTGCCCCTGCTCACGGCACTGTGTGAGCTCCCTTGTGGCCTGGTGAGCACCCGACAAAGCCATGGGACCACCCGTCCTCCCTAGTGAACCCCCACTGAGTGCAACAGTGGTGGCTTGGGTGCTTACTGGTAGGTGACGTTGTGCACTTGGCAGCCATAAATGGGCCACCTATTCAACATTACAGATGTGAATGCTGCATTCACGCCTGTATTGTTGCTAGATGGCCCCTTTACAGCCACCAAGTATGCAACGCTACCTACCAGGAAGCACCCAAGCCACCACTGTTGCACTCAGTGGTGGCTCGCTAGGGAGGACAGGCAGCTGCCAGCCGCTTGTCTAGCCATGGGGAGCTCACCAAGTGGGTCTGTGAGCGCCCTATGGTTCAGCAAGTGGGGTCCGGGAAGGCAGGTGAGGGGGAGTCCATCAGCTAAGTTGGACCTAAAGGGTGGTAGCAGCCTACCTGGCTGGGTTGGTGTTCAATCTGGGCAACTTTTTGTCCCTGCCTACACTGCCTGGAGTTAGGGTACCTCCACTTCCTCTTTTCACCATTACAAAATCTTCTGTTGCAGTGGGGTTTGCAACATCTGAGAGGCAAGGAAAGGAGGGATGGATGACTATCCATCAGTAATTATTGGCATATTTAAAGTAAAGTTTATTTTATATATTTGAAAGCAAATTTGCATTAGAAACCACTGTTAGGCATATATCTTTGCAGACGTTGCTGTTATGTGGAAATCTTTCTGCATGCATTCATATCTACATACATCAGGGAAAAGGGTGCCTTCAAATGACTTTCCACCAAAGAGCTAAGCAGCTGGCTGAATTTTGCATTAGTAAAATGATGTTTGACTGGGAGTACTGATGCAAGAGATGTTCTGACACTGTATTCCAAAAAACATGTTTGCATGGAGTGTGGCAGGTTGACACTTTAAACGACTAATTAATATCTAAATCCTGTTGTGTTTCCAAATGCATCCAGTCTGTGGCTAAAGGTGAAAGAAAATATCTCAGCTTTTCTGGAAGGGACCCATGACACTGCTCTTTCCTATTTCCCCAGTGTATGTAATGAAAAAGCAGAAATGTAACGAGCATTCATGGTTCTCTTGCTTAAAATATATTGAAGGAATTAATCGGGAATAAACTTTTCATTTGCTATTTATTTCCATTATTTAGCATTCATATAATCAAGTGAGGGCCAGTTTAATTTCACAGCAGATCTACAGTACAGCTATATCATAAACACATTCAACAGTGTTTACTATCTAGATGGGATTCATGCAGGAGATTGTAGAGAAAACAGTTGCCATTTTGTTTCCAAGCATCCAAGAATTAATGTAGCCTCAGCTTGGGTCTGCTAACATGAGTTACTCATAAGCCACCAAACTCAGAGGTTTGCGAGTATCCTATGCGGGTGTGTGTGTGTGCGCGCGCGCGCTCATCATGCCTTCCATGCTGCATTTTAGCTAGATGAGTGATTTTGCCTGTCTAGCAGAGGTTTCAGGGAGGGGGAGGGAAGGAGGCTGAGGCAGCAACAGGAAAAGGTGTAAGCCAGCCACACTGGCCTCTCCCCTGCCCCCCACCGTGCCTCCAGGAACACCTCCTTTCCTCCATCTCTGTGCTCCATTTACTGAACATGGAGAGGCAGTCAGCATGGTTCTCTCTGCACCAGCTATGAGGCGGTGGGGGTGGGGACCATGGCTTCCTGGCTCTGAGCTCAGAGCCCTGTCTTTGAACGTGGAGCCAGGAATCCGAAAAATCCTATGTCCCTCAGACGCAGAAAAAAGTGCTACCACTCTTGGCTGGCTGGGGAATGCTGGGGGTTGCCACACTTTTTTCTGTGTAAACATGCATAGGATTATGCCCTTAAAACAAAAATTGTACTATACTACAAAAACAAAATCCTCCTATAATATATCGTCATACCAATGTTGGGCTCAGTAACCCCCCTTTTCGGGGACCCTTCATCCTGCATGAAAGTTTGTGTGTGGGGTATCTTTAGTTGTTTTGGGAGCAACTGAGTTTCACAAAAACTTGGGGGTGGGGTTGGTTTACCTTAGTTTAGACAGGGCGGCCAAGGGTTATTTTTCCTCTTGTTTTGTCTTTTAAAAAGCTTTGCAAGCACTCATAGCTACGTTATGGTGTAGCATCATTCCTAGGGCCATTCTTTGGTTAAGAGAAAGCAAGCAAGCAAGCAAGCAAGCAAGCAAGCAAGCAAGCAAGAAAGAAAGAAAGAAAGAAAGAAAGAAAGAAGGCTGCCTCTGGGAAGCCTGCTATGTCATAATGCAGCATCAGTCCCATGGGCATTCTGACCCAGGAAATACAGCAGAAGTCTTACCACCACTAGTAGTGGGTAGTGGTGGCAATTAAAGGCACCGGGGGGTGAGGGGGAGGGAGAAATGGTCTTGGATACGTAATCTAAGACAAGCTAAGTCAATCCCCTTCCAGAAATAGCTGATAAATTAGCCCACCTCCAATCTTTGTGGCCAGTTTCTTTTCACCAAACTCCTTCATGAAATGTTGGGAAAAGGATGGGCTGAAATGTTTTGTCTAAGCTTTATATCATAATAAATTTTGAATCTCATAATTTAACAGATGGTGCCAGCTAGGGGTGGGTGGATCACTTACCCCGTTCTGGCTGGGGGTGGGGTCTGCGGGGGGGAGGTGATCCGTCCTTCCCCCCGGAATCCGTCCAGGCCGGCTCCTCCCAATGGTGATCCTGCGGAGCCAGCTGCCGGCTCTGCAGCACTGGTGATACGGCTGGCTGCCATTGCCATGCTGAATCGCTGTGCTGAGTCTGGACACAAATGGCATCCACTATGCCATTTGCGTCCCTGTTTTCACACGATAGACTATGCAAATATCTACGTAAATATAATTTGCATAGCCTATCGCAGGATCACCACATGGAGGAGCCAGCCTGGATGGATTCTGGAGGGGCGCGGAGGTGAGTGCTCTCTTCCACCCCGGACCCCAGTGGGGCCAGATTCTTGGAATCCGGCCTCATTGGGGTCCGTGGCAGAATTCTCCAACATCCCTAGTGCCAGCTTCTTTAAAAGAGGCAGTAATCAGGCCACTCCTGAAAAAGCCTAACCTGGACCTGGAGGATGTTAACAACTATAGGCCAGTGGCCAACATCCCCTTCCTGGGCAAGTGCTTGGGCAGGTGGTGGCAGGACAACTCCAGGCACTCTTGAGTGAAATTGATTTTCTAGTTCCATTTCAATCAGGCTTCAGGCCTGGTTTCGGAATGGAAACTGCCTTGGTCGCCCTGTGGGATGACCTCAGCCGGGAGAGGGACAGGGGGAGTGCGACCCTGTTGATTCTCCTGGACCTCTCAGCGGCTTTCGATACCATCAACCATGGTATCCTTCTGGATAGGTTGTCTGGGTTGGGAGTTGGAGGCACTGCACTGCAGTGGTTCCACTCCTGCTTGGATGGCCGATTCCAGAAGGTGGTGCTGGGGGATTATTGCTCTGTGCCATGGCAATTACGCCATGGGGTTCCACAGGGCTCTATTTTATCCCCTTGCTGTTCATCATCTACATGAAACCACTGGGGGAGATTATCCAGAGGTGTGGGCTGAGGTGCCATCAATATGTGGACAACACCCAGCTCTACCTCTCTTTTTCATCAAACCCAGGTGAGGCAGTGGCTGTTCTGAATCACTGCTTGGGACAGTAATGGACTGGATGAGAAACTGAAACTCAATCCAGACTAGACGGAGGTACTGTTAGTGGGTGGTTCATCTGCCTGGCTAGGTGATGTTCAACCTGTTCTGCACTCCCCCTAAAGGATCAGGTTCATAGTTTGGGAGTGCTCTTGGACCCAAAACTGTCCAAGTTTTGAGGCACAGGTGAACTCAGTGGCATGGAGCACTTTTTATCAGTTTAGAGTGGTATGCCAACTACACCCTTATCTGGACAGAGATAGCCCAGCTACAGTTATCCATGCTCTGATAACCTCTCGTCGGGATTATTGCAATGCGTTATACGTGGGGCTGCCTTTGAAAATGGTCCGGAAACTTCAGCTAGTTCAAAATAGGACAGCAAGATTGTTAACAGGGACTAGCCAATGAGATCACATTATGTCAGTACTTTTCCAGCTGCACTGGTTGCCAGTCCATTTCCAGGCCCAATTCCAAAGCCCTAAACAGCTTGGGGCCAGGTTATCTGACAGATTCCCTCCCCCCCATATATGCCTGCCCGGACCCTAAGATCATCCTCAGTGATCCTTCTCTGTGAGCTCCTCCTGCCAAAGGAAGTGAGGCGGGTGGCTACCAGGAAGAGGGCCGTTTCTGCTGTGGCACCCTGCCTGTGGAATGAGCTCCCTAGAGAGGTTTGCCTGGCATCTATGTTGTACTCCTCCCGGCGCCAGGTGAAGACCTTTTTATTCTCCAAGTATTTCAGCATTTTAACATCCTAGTCTTTTAGCTTTGGTGTTTTAAATCTGTATTTTAAGTATCTGAATTGCTGCTAGGTTTTATTCTGGTTGTACTGTTATATGTGGTTTTAAGCTTTCATATTTTATATTGTTTTATGCTGCACTTTGTGGTTTTAATTTTTGTGAACTGCCCGAAGAGCTTTGGCTATTGGGTGGTATAGAAATAAGTAAATAAACAGGTGAAGTGGCAAGCTGTATTTAAAAAACAAGCAGATTTAGTCAGTTCCACTCCATGAGTGTTTTGCCATTCCAGTATCCTTTGGGTTCTGCTTTGTTTGAATAGTAGAAATTATGCATTTCAGAATGTCAGTTACTAATTATACACATGTACATCAACACTATAATAAAAAAATTTTATGCACGATGGGAAAAAATAGATTATGGACTTGTAAATAAAGTTTTTAAGCAGCTTTGATTAAAAAAAAACCAAAACCTTCCCAAATAATTAATCCATATGAATACCATTATGTTCTCAGCACATTAAATTACAAATTATTGGAATTTGTTACAAGGGTTAAGGCAGAGATGGTGAATATGTGTCCCTCCAGATGTTGTTGGACTGCAACTCCCATCATCCCCCAGAATTGGTTATGCTGGCTATGCTGATGGGAGCTGCAGTCTACCAACATTTGGGTGGGGTCACACATTCCCTACTCATGGGTTAAGGTGTAAAGATATTGGGTTTCAAAGCATCAAGTGCTGGGATACCTTGACTTTTACAATATCTCCAACGCATCAGGCTGATGAATGCAAGGTTGTATTAGTTTATATTAGGGATGTATGAGAATTCCGTTTCCATTTGCAAATCAATTGAAAATGCCCACGGACATGAACATGAATGGGAGAGAACGGTCCCTGGAAAATGTTCACAAATTCCCAAACTTGTGATCAAGTTTGGAAAACCTTTACTTGAAAAATGCACAACTCTCTCAAAATGCAGAACTTTTCCCATTGAACAAACTGAAAAACAGGCCGCAAGCAAGAACAGGAATGAGCCGAACTGAACTTTAAAGTTTGGAGAAGATCAGTGAGCTTGAGCATCCCTGGTTCTCCCATCCCTAGTTTATATCTGTAATATTAACTTAGGTAGGAAGCATCTCTGCCATTTTGGGCTATTCATGCCACTCAGCAGCTGCAATTAACCAGTCTTATTTGGAAACAAAAATATTCTTTCTTTTTTTGATAGGTTTGCAAATAGGAGGTTCTTGGAACTGTTCGGAAGTTCCTGGAAGCTTCTAGAGCAGCTGGAACATTTCCATTTGTAGTCATGATTTGGTTGTGTTAATTGGCACCATTCGACTATAACTTACTCACCCTATACAGCATCTCATTATTTCTGGCAATTAGTTACAACACCTGGTAAAGGTGTTTTCTTTGATGGAAAATGTTTTCTTTCATGGAATGGCCCTTTTTATAAGAAGGCTTTTCTGGCAAGCAGGCTGATGATGGGTAACAGTAAACATAGCCAGGAGAGCAGAAACTGAAAATCTGGGAAGGAATCCAACAAAGGTGGATTCATTCTGTACTGTAAGCACCCCTATTGCATACTAGATGCTGCTTTACCTTCATGGAACAAAACCAGAGAAATTGACATAAATGGCCTTGGGGGAATTTTACTAACCCAAGCCACACTCAACTGTATCCCAGGGTAGTCAACTTTCCCCAAATAAAGCCAGATGTGTAGTTACAGAATATATCCACTTAATTCTGCTTACTTGTATCTTTTATCCCAATAGGACATTAATTTTTATCCCAATACATTAACAGTGGCTGGGACAAAAAAGCACATCAATAGCAAAACAAATTAATAGATTTCTTGGTCTTTTTGTCCCAGGTTCTTTTTGACTTTCCAAAAAATAAAACTCTGTTTAGGCATCCAAATCTGCCTCCACCGTCCCTGGACCATGTTTTGTTAGAGAAAAATTACCCCAACCATTTACACTGGATCTGACTAGATTCAATGTAAACTGTTGGGGTAATATATATCCCACAATTAATGATTCAGTTGCAGATTTAGGGCTGGGCAGACATTTGTTTGTCCCAGGCACTTTTAGTGTTCAGAAAGAAAACTATAAGTGGTATGTGGCTGAAATTTGAGGACATTGTTACTACCATGCAGGCGACAATCTCCTAGAATAGGGATAGGCAACCTCCAGATGTTTTGGACCAGAACTCCCAGAACTCCTGACCATTGGCAATGATGGCTGGGGCTGATGGTTGTTGTAGTCCAGAACACCTGGAGGGCACCAGGTTCCCTACCTGTGTCCTACAAGGACTACATTTTAATTCTACATCTGTGTAAATTCTAGGGATGTACGAAAGTGACTTACCTTTTCGTGGATTCTGTTCATGGTGGGGGGGAGGCGTTCCGTTCCTCCCCTCGGAATCCTCGACGGGGGGGGAGGTGATCTGGTCTTCCCCCCCAGAATCCTCGATGGCCGGCTGTGCTCTGCGGCGGCTCCGTGGAGCAGCCAGCCAGGCCCAGGCCAGGGCCGTCTGCAGCCGGATTTCTGGCCACGGAGGGCTCTGGGTAAAAACAAAACAAAACATGTATGCAAATGGAGGCAGCTACGGCTGCCGCCATTTGTGTTCCTTATTTTTCACCATCTTAGTCTACGTCAATACTTACCTAGACTAAGACAAATAAAAGAAAGGGGAACGCAAATAGCGTAGTGGGCACCATTTGCGTTCCCCTTTCTTTTCTTCGTCTTAGTCTACGTAAATATTGATGTAGATTAAGACGGCGAAAAATAAGGAACGCAAATGGCGGCGGCCATAGCCGCCGCCATTTGCATACACGTTTTTTTTTTAAAAAAACCCAGACGTGATAGGCTATGTAAGTCTTTACATAGCCTATCATGTCTATGGGGGGGGGGGAGACAGACTGCAAATGGCGGCGGTGGCAGCCGTTCGGAAGACCAGCCGCCACTGCTACCACCACCGAAGCCACCGCTGGAGCCACCGCCATCCGGAACATCGGCCCCAGGTAAGTCTCATGCTGGGGGGGGATCTGCGGGGGGCGGGGGGGGTGGCAGGCCGTTCCACGATGGATTTCAGGGAGCCGAATGCACTGGCATTCGGCCTCACCAAGATCTGTCATGGAATTCTCTGACATCCCTAGTAAATTCTCCAGTGAAAAGTTCATCTGAAATAAAATGTACCCTACATTGTTGGATGAAGATACTAAGAAATTTACATGCATGTGAAATAAATGGCTCTAGGTTCACCCATTCCCCATGCAAAGAATTAACTTCTAGTGATTTGGGGGAGATAGTGCATTTTTGAACTTCAACAACTTTATACAAATGACCTCAGTATTTTTTCCACCTCTACCGCAACTTGTTTCTAGCTTTAAGATGGTAAATTTTGCCACTGGCTCTGTTTAGATACGTTATCCAGGGTTATGAGAATATCAAGCCTCTCAAACAAATGATGACCAACCATAAACCCTTTGTTACAATGGTTAGCCCAAACAGCAACATTTCCTCCTTATGAAAATGAAGTAATAATATCCCTTGAGTAGAAAATATGATATTTGGGGCAGATAAAACAATATTAATCTCTAAAACACATTGCTATTGTAGAAGTATTGTGGCTAAAGATCTTTGTAGGCAAAAATGGAAATTGTGTTAACAACATGGTCCCAGATAAATCACTTATAATAGAAAATGTACACACCTTGGCAGACCATATATATATACAATACCTGGGACCAGATAGATGGACAGGAAGAATGTTTTGCCAGAGCCACACTGATAGCCAAATGTATAATCTTGAAAAAGTAGAAATCCCAAACCCCCTTTGCATTGATACTAGGATCCAAGACCTTCTAGCACTGGCAGCCCATGGAAATATATTCTACAGTAAATAATAAAAAGAGGGAAAATGTCAAACCATTTTGGTATAGCCTCCTCAAACTATATGTGTAGTAAAATACCTTTTCTAATAAGAACTGAAATAAAGCTCACTACAGAAGCCTAGGGACAACTACCTCACCTTTCTTTCTTTCCTTCCTTCTTTCTTCTCTTTTCCTTCCTCTGTCTCTTTACTTTCTCCCTTCTCTGTGACTCCGCCTGCCATCTCTTCCTTTTCCATAAGAACCAATCTGTAACAACCTAGTGCACCAAGTGAAAACACAAAACTGCAAAACAGAGTTAGGAAGGGTGGGGGGAAATTAGGAAATTGTAGTTAAACTTGTAAAAAACCTGAACAAATATACTCTTAACAACCACCACCACCACCACCACCACCACCTTACCTGCTTTGTCATGTGCTTTTGGACACACAGGGAGTGTCATAGATGCTAGAATGACAGATAATGGTCAGGGCCAGCCCTGGAGAAACAGCATTTTGCTGCCACTGCAAAATCTAGCAAAATTAATAAAGCTGTGTTCTGCTGAATTTCATATAGAACAAATGACATCACACTGGAAAAGAGAGGGGAGGGATACTTTAAAGCTAATTGATGGCTGTTCATTTTTGTAGTTAATTTAGTACCCAAATGATCTGTAGAACATTAAAAGAAACTTTCACCTGCAATCCTATGCACACTTTCCTGGGAGTAAGTCTCATTCAACTTAATAGGGCTTACTTCTGAGTAAACATGTACAGGATTGTGGTGGATGTGCTTTTTTCACCCGAGCTCACGGCAGACAAACACGGAGCCACCAAGCTTAGCTCAGCACCCACTTCATCATGGCACCAGGGCACTCATCCCTAAGGCTGGCCCAGCACGGGTAAGGAGAAGGGCACCTAAGTCTCCTTTCCTATGTGCAAAACTCTTGCCCCAGAACATACAGAGACAAATGTCCTTTCAACGCACACCTTTTAAAAA
Source organism: Heloderma suspectum (assembly GCF_057233095.1). Taxonomy (NCBI): domain Eukaryota; kingdom Metazoa; phylum Chordata; class Lepidosauria; order Squamata; family Helodermatidae; genus Heloderma; species Heloderma suspectum. The sequence continues at coordinate 151,691,935 of NC_139460.1, read as the reverse complement.
CTCCTCTGGCACTAGTTGGATAGGGTTCAGTACTGTAGAGAAATAAATAAATAAATAAATAATAAGCAGTAACTAAGATTTGGTGCTTATTAATTTTAAATAGAGTAAGTATTACACACAGCTCAAGAGAGAGCGAGTATAGTATGTGTAAACACCCCTGAAAATAGCTGGACATCTTCATATTCCCCAAAATGGAGGATGCAATATTTCTCCCCCTCCGTCTTCCCAGTGTAGCCAGACAGCAAAGCCCTCCAATAACCATTTTATTTATTTATTTATTTCATTTCTATACCGCCCAATAGCCGAAGCTCTCTGGGCAGTTCACAAAAATTTACATGACTTGCTGACTCCTCCTCCAGCATTCACCTGGGACTGGTAACAGATCTTTTTTTTTGCTATTATACTAAACACTATGGCACCATGTGCATTACTTATAACCTTTCTGTTCAAGGTTTCATTATTCAATCAAACATTCATTTCAGAGTGAATCCTGGCTCACAGTGACCACGTATGAAAGGAAATCAGTAACTAAGAAACACGGAGGAAAACACGAATGATCAGTTTTGCAATAGCAACCTTGTCACTTCCCTGAATCATTTACAAAGTCTGTTGATTAATTAGGGATAGGCAAATCTGTCAAGCTCGATCTTGTTGAGGTTCTCATTTTTTCCACTGCCAACCTCATTCTGACTCAGGTCTGCATCGGTTTGCGAGCCTTTTCTCCCCGCTGCACAGAAACTTGTACATATTTCCATGTGCATTTTTTCAAAATGCATACATTATTTGTATGCATGTCTTAAATATATGCATTTTTAATATGCATTTTTCATTAAGGAAAAATTGGTTTTGTGCACCTTTTTCAAATGTGCATATTCTTTGTGTGCATATTTCACAATTTTTTTGTACGCATCTCCCCCCCCCCCTTCCTGCCATTGCAAGCCTCAGAAATGTATGGATTTTGTCAATGAGATGCATTCCACCACATTTCCTGTTTAGCAAATCGGGTATTCTCTCATTCAAATGTGCACTCAATGAATTGATCACCAATCCCTATTAATAATATGGGGTAACAGGATTTTGCAGAACAAGTGTTACAAAGATACATGGTGTGAATCCAAAAGCACAGATGAGTATCACAAATGATTATATAAAAATAAAATACTTAAAGAGAACTATACGTATCGGCTACTTTGTAAGAGTAGGATATAAGTAAGTACTTTATATACTCGGTAGACTCAATGGCACAGCTGTCAAACTGTGTTTCAGGAAATCCTGAAATTCCTCAAAAGCTTATCAGTCGGTTCCCATAAAGTCAATTAACAACGGTAGACAAGCTTCTCTGAAAGATAGCTTACTGGCACATACTGATTATCCCTGGAAATATACAGTTGTGGCTGTATATTAGGTATCCTCGCATGCCTCAAACACAGTGACAGTGTGTACCCTAGAATAAGCCTCAGAAGCCTCTAATACACAGGTACTCTGTGGCAGGTGTGCTTTGGTTACTCAACAGATGAGTCAATGTGAAAGGGTTCCCACAAGGTAGAAATATTAACAAGCTACTACTTGTGGTATTGAGTATATGATAATTGAGAGATCTGAGAGTAGATCATTTATTGTGTGTGTGTGTGGGGAGGGAGTAGATATATTTGGTATACTTGTCATATTCACAAGAGTATACCCTATCTTACTGAATAACTATTTTTACTGGTATTTATTTAATCAATACTGCTTACCAGATCTAAAATAATGATAATCTTCAAGTGGTTTACAATACATATTTATATAGGTCACCATAGTGACCTACGTAAACCATCTGCTGATGAAAACACACTGTTGGATTGGCTAAACTAGGGCTGAGCCATGGGCAGGATGTGTGTGGCATTGGGGAAGAGCACACTTGCGCCACATCCTATACCCCTTCAATCCTTTGTCATGACCCCATTAATGGCAGAATTTTACACCACCCTGTCATGTTTACAGAGTCTGAGCCTAGCACTTGCAAGTTCAAGGGCAGAAGAGTTCCCAAACAGTCAGCACAAACAGGAATCAGGCAAAGGGCAAGATCTCGACAATCCAAGTCACAGGTAACAATGACCCAAGGCAACACAACAGAAAGGACCAGATGGAAGGAGATTCAGAATTCAGCCCAGAAGCACTTGTACCAGGAAGCAGTCTGGAGTCACAAAAATTCAGGAAGTGCCCGAGAGTAGGGTGAAGTCTGATGAACTCCCCACTGTTTGGCCCCCCAGATGGTGGTCGCCGAGCTGCAGGGCACTGTAGGGGGGCCCTTTATGCCTCTAATGTTATGGCGATTGCCCTGCACAGCCGCCATTTTGCACAACATTAAAAATACTGAAATCACAGAGCCTCCATCTTGCATAAAAATGGCGGTTTGCATTGAGAAGCGGGTAGCTGTGGGGTGCTCCTGGACCATTCATCAGGCTCTCCAGGGCTCATGCAGCCCGGTGAGCAGGGGCAGGTGGCAGCTGTGACTCAGCGAGTACTTGCCGAGCACAGGCATGGGTGAGTCCGTCCATCCCTATCCACAGGTAATATTGTCACAGTAGTCACACCTGAGGGCCCGGGCTCTTCCGGGGCTACGGGTAGATCCTGGGCACTGGTGGCAGGTGGTTTCTGGTCTTCCAGCTCTTCCTCTCAGGAGAAGTCTTCCAGCAGGGGCATGACACTCCCCCACACCTGATGAAAGAAAATATCCCTCTGTTGACTTCAACATGAAGTTTGGCCCATATTCACCTTCATGCAGTGACATGAGTTTGATGTAAATTATACCCTTGCGATGTCCCTTCTGATGTTATCTTGCCCAAACAAATGTGAGAACCTTTGCCTACACTGTGCGCCCTTTTCCCACGTTTATGTCAGATTCCAGGAGGAACTTGGCCCCTCCCATAGAGACTGGGGCTTCTCACATAGTGTGAGAAGGAGCCACACTGCAACTGCTTCCATGTTGCAAAAGTAACATGAGAAGGAGCCAATGGTTACAAACTGTGGTACACTAATATTAGTAAGGGCTGCTTATATGTTTGGGGTTTTTAATTTTTAAATAGCATTTTCTAACTTAAGAGTCAGTAAGATAACCAGCCATTATGACTCTAAAGAGAAATAGGCTAAACTGAACATTCACCTTTTTGCTGGCAAAGGTCAGTGTAACTACTGCACCTGGAGACACGGTGCACAAGACAGATGCAAACAAAGCAGGAAAAATCACAGGCTCAGCTCTGCAAAGTTCACAGCCTCTTAAGTCATGTCTGAGACAAGATGGTTCAGACAGATAAAATCCTCTGCTTACAGATTCAGTAAGAAGAATAGATATTTTCCAAATTAAACTCCATGCAGGGAAAGCTTTGAATCATCTGGCCAACCTTTCTTATAGAAGAAACAACGCAAGTATCTTTAGTCGACTGGCTTCAAAAACAAGATCAACACCAAAGGAAAAGAAACAATTAATAGGCAGCTTTCTAGGGTCATACATTTTTGGTGCATAGGCAAAAGACCGTAACAAATCAGGACACACATAATACAATTTTGTCTATATACTGTTTATGATTATATTGTTTGGGCAGGTGTCAGAGAAGGCATCTTTCCATGGGATCAAGATGCCTTTTCCTCAGGGGAGCATTTCTTTTACATTTCTTTTACATTCAATTATATTTTCTCCTACTCCAACCAGAATATTTTGTTCCTGAAATAATGCCATTCTTCTAAAAGTTAGCAGTTCCATTGCTATTGTGAAATGGGCACTGACTGGATAGTGCTTGTGGTGTCATTAGAGTCAAGTGACAAAATGCCTCCCCTCTTGTTTCTGCACCATTTTGTGACCTTTTGCAATCGGAGTGTACTTTCTTTTAAAGACTACTACGGAGACAACACCCCTCTGCTGTAGCACCCAAGCATGGGAGCACTTCTGTAGTCCTCCTGTTCCTACATATACACTACATGGACAGCTTTGATAACACATTTGTAATATAAAAATACAAATCTCCTTCAAGGGAAGGACAAACAGCACATAAAGAATGTTCTCAGAAGCACAGGATGGCCACAACACTGCACCTTCCCAGGTGAGAGTCAGTCATGCTGGCACTATTTGCATGCTGAGGTAGCCTACCTCTTTGACTCTGATGCAGAGAGGCAGGCAGGATGCAGCAGAGAGAGAGAGAGAGAGAGAGAGATCACTGATAATGCATGATTGAATAAAGCTTCTTATCTCCAGTCTTGGTAGCCAATGTTACATCAACAGGGATGCACAATGTGCCTGAACAGCACTGTGCCACATTGGAACATAGAGGTTGAGGATGATTAGGTCCCACCAATATCTACTAAAGCTTGCTGTGATTTAGTGAATTGTTCAAAGGCCATTGCTAGCTATCTACAGGCCCAGAGAAAATATGAGCTCTTTTCAGGTGTTTGGTATGAACAGAGTAGGCTAGATGCATGAATAGGGCATGAGGCATGACAAGGTCTGAACTGAGAGACATGTACACTGGGATGTAGGACTTGGAGCTTATGTGCATGGCCCTGTGCCCTACTTGTGCTGAATGCCTGAATAAGGCTACAGTCTTTCCGACTCCTCTAACCATTAGGAAATCAGGAGCACCCTGAAAGGTTCTTCCTACTATCTCCTCCTCTTCCCTTCTCTTGTGTGAATTATCCCTCCTTTTCCTTTTCGGAGGAATTTTGTACCAACGTGACATCTTGCACCAACATTAGCACTAACCATGGTTAGTATCAAACAAGAGGTCACAACCATCTATAGAAGAAGGTTTGCAAACCCTCGTTTGACCCAACCCTAGTTAGCATTAACATGGGTGCAGATGTAAAGCTGCACCCTGGGTAGCTCCAAAAATTAATGTGTGAGAAGGAAAGAGAAGGAGTGCTCAAGCCCAAGCAGACTCCTGTTTTCCTAATAGGGTGGCCACTTGTGAATTGCCACAAAAGAGGGCTACATCACTGAAAAAGAACAAAAGAAGAGACTTGTTTCCATACATTCTCATATGCTGATATATATGTGTGGATGAAATTTTGAAATAATTAGTAGAATTTAAATAGAAATACAGTACATCTCACCATAGTGTGGAAGACTGTGACCAGGTAATCTGTGTGTCTTGCTCAGTCTTCTGTCTGGGTGCTGTTTTTTGTATAATAATTTTTTATTTTTTAAAAAAGAAAAAAAGAAAACACAACAACAACATAAACACACAATACACATACACTAAAATATCTCTTAAGATTGTAAGATATCTACCTTTGGCTCTCCTTACACAACAAATGCTTATTATTATTCTCTAGTTCTTATCTTAGTAGATAAGAACTCATACATAAGTTCTTATCTTAGTAGAACTCATACATTGAGTTCACAGACATTATCTCATTTCTCTCCTGATTTTAACAACAAAAAAGAGATCCATCTCAAAGTTCAAAATCCACATACATAGATATCATTTTTGTCTATTTCTTGTACAAATTTTATAAAAGGTTTCCAATCTAACAAAAATTTAGTTGTTGATCCTTCTTTAAATTATAATAGTAAGTTTTGCCTTCTCTGCCAGCTCCATCATTTTCATGATCCACTCGCTCACATTTGGTATTGTTTCATTCTTCCACTTTTGTGCATACAATAACCTTGCAGCCGTTGTCATGTAGAGAAAGAGGGTTCCCCCCTTCTCTTTTACGTGTTTATCTGTTAGTCCCAATAAAAAAGTTTCTGGCTTTAATTCTATAGTAGTCTTTAATATTCTTGAGCTAAAGACTGTATTTGTTTCCAAATGTTTTAGCTTTTTTACAAGTCCGCCATAATGATAAAACATTCCCTCTTGATCTTGTCCGGGTGCTGTTGATGGGCAACCTCAAGGCCCAGCAGTCCCTTCAGATGGTTCTTTATCTTTGAACCAGACTTGGCCTGGACAGCCCTTTAAAAAGAGCATGCTTTCAAAATAGAGGACAGTGTACCAGCAGCCCTTCAAACAGAGGACTTTCCTCTGTAAAAGAGGACACATGGCCACCCTAATTCACATCTGCACAGGACTATCGCCTCAGTGTCAGAGCAATACTCCTCTACCAGAGCTTGAGTGGCCTCTCAAGGCCTCCGCCTTGATTGACTCTCCAGACTCCTTGTTTTCATGGGCCTCTAACTGTTAGCTCTAGCCAGCTATGCTAACTAACTTGCATTCAGACTTGCAAAGTTCACCTTACGTAAACCAGAGTACAACAAGCTTTCATTCTTTTTTTTGCTTAAGGTCCAAAACATTCCGTTTAGCTAATACCACAAGCACACACACCCCCAAACAAGGAGGGGGGGGGAAATCCAGCTTCTTTTTTGCTCAGATCCGATTGGATTGCAGAGCCTTTGGTTTCTAGTCCTAACCAGGGAAGGTTTTTTTTTTCCTCCTGAGTATGAGCTCTGAATTCAATAGTCCTGAGGGGAAAATTGCATCCTTTGAAGAATGTAGAGAAATGACGGACAGAAAAGTGATCCCTTAGAGCAATTTTCTAAGAACAGAGTTTTCTGAGGACACACTGTACTCACAAGGACTAATGCCAACTGGCTTTGAAAAAACAGTTACATGAAAGCCCGCTCATGCCTCCCTGAGAAAAAGCTAACAGACTTCAGTTGCAAAACACAGCCATGAAAGTAAGTGAATGATATGGATAACACTAGCTGACTGGTCTCTTTTCCCAGTCTTTATTCACCAGGTAGAAAGGGCCTACCCCTATTCCCTGTAGTTCTGCTTTCAGAAGCACAAGCAGCAGTAAAAGAAAATTCCCAACAGAAAGACCAAAATGACATGGTGTTTACTAGCAATCTCCATATTATTAAGAGACATTTCTCTGCCATTTAGGAGTATGGAAGAGCTTCAAAACAATAAAAGAGCTAGGGGAGGGAGAAAGAAAATGTAAATAAATCTAAAAACTAATCTAAAACCAGGAAAGAAAGAAACAGGGTTTGATTGTCTCCCCCCCATCCCGCTCCTTTCACAGTTCAATTAATGTATGTTAATCATAGGAATTAAGGCTCTATTAATTTGTCCCTTGGGCAAGGAAAGTCTAAAATATGAAACAGCTGTTTCCTTTGAAAAAGTGCTTTACACAGTAAATAAGCTGCAGGCAATCCACAGGGCCATGGCGTAAAGAGCTCCCAAAGAGACTGAATGCATCCATCTGCATTTTTTAAAAAAGACTGTTCATGCATTCTTGTGTAGAAAGGAGAGCATTACTTAGTGGTGAGAGAAACTCCTGGCTTTTGAACCATTTATATGCTGCATATTGTAGGTTTTACTGTAGGAATAATACCTGAGCAAATGAGGGTGGGAACTACTACTGCCTTTATGACACATGCTATATGTTATGTTGCATCTTCCATCTACATAAGTACATATCAACAGTCCTCCCCACCAATGAAGTCATTCCATTTGAAACCATGTTTCAAGTGGGGCAAAGTAATTTCTAACATGCTGAGAAAGAAATCTCCTTCACATGCATACACACACTTTTCCTATAGGTAGTCACCAGTGTGCTCCGGTCATATGGCCACCACTTACACATGGCCAAAAAAGGGGAAATGCATCACTAAGAAGACCAGAGACAAATTTGCATAACATTTGTGTATGCAAATGTGTAGGTATCAGTGCAAATATAGAAATAATAACTATAATTTAACTAGAAATTAAATATATCTCACCATAGTGGAGAAGACTGACTGGATGACCAGTGTGCCCGCTCAGTCTGCTGTCCAGGTGCTAAGCATTGACAGGCAAATTCAAGACCCCTGATCTTTCTCCTTATTCTCCTGCTCTTTCTCCTCATTCTTTGATGACTTGGACTGGATGCCTCTTCAAATAGAGGACAACTTCAAATACAGGACTGGCCACTAGCCACCCTATCCTTTCAGCATCTGAGTCCTGATCCATGTGTCCCTACTGACGAAGGCATGGCACGTGACTACAAGGAAAAATAACTTTTCAGGTATAGTGGCAGCTTTATGGAATGCCCTCTCCAGGAACACCCACCTGGACTACTTCATTGCATGTTTTAGATGCCTGGAATACCTGTGGTTGTTCCAGCAGGCCATTGGGTTTGTCTGGTTTTCCTGTTGCATTTTCCTCCTGCTGTAATAGAGCTATACCTTTTTTATTAACTGCAGTGCTATCGTTATTTTTTGGATCGGATTATGTCTGCAAGCTTTTGCTTTATTGTCTTCTATTGTGTGGTTTCATTATGTCTTTGTGTTTTAGTTTTGATAGTTCGGTAGTTTGACTTCTTTAATTGTTGTTTTGCTTTGGTTTCTTATTGTTAACTGCTTTGGTTTCTTATTGACAATAAAGCAAGACATACATTTCTTAATACAAATAAAAGACACACACACTCCATGCAATTATTTTTTTGGCTTAGAAAAGACAAGTAATGTACAGTAATGGAAGGTTGATCCAGAGTTATAGCAGATACCATCACTAGTATATTGGCAAAATTTGGTATGTGGCAGTCTGATAACAGGCAGAAGGAATTAAGTCACTAGGAATAACAACTCAATAATGAAAAGAATAATGATTATGATGTTGTTGTTTATTCGGTCAGTCGCTTCCGACTCTTCGTGACTTCATGGACCAGCCCACGCCAGACCTTCCTGTTGGCCATCGCCACCCCCAGCTCCCCCAAGGTGGAATCCGTCACCTCCAGGTGATGATGATGATGATGATAACAAATTGTAATGAAGTAATGTAACTACTATAGAATCCACATAGCCAAAAAAGCAGTAGATGATACAGTTACAATTTTACAGTCACTACAGGTAAATTCTGACCAATCCTGGAAGAGAGTCAACAGGAGTTCAATAGATAATGTGAAAAAATACAGGGGTTGATGATCAATTAACCTGTTTCAGGAAATTATTATTATTATTATTATTATTATTATTATTAATTAAATTTATTAATTGCCCATCTGGCTGGTCACCCAGTCACTCTGGGCAATCTACAACAACAAAACAGTTCAAAGAATAAAATTCTACATTAAAAACTTCATAAAAAATACCCTAACCCACCCCAAATGCCTGCCTGAACAACCACGTTTTTAATGTGCGGCGGAAGCTCATTAAAGAGGGGGCATGGCGGAGTTCTCTAGGGAGGGGGTTCCACAGAGAGGAGGCCGCCACAGAGAAGGCCCTCTCCCTCGTCCTCACCAGCCTAGCTGTCTTGGCTGATGGGACAGAGAGAAGGCCATCCGAGGCTGATCTTGTTGAGTGGCCTGTCTGGTGTTGCTGGAGGTGCTCCTTAAGATAGGCTGGGCCGGAACCATATAGGGTTTTAAAGGTCAAAACCAACACTTTGAATTTGGCCCGGAAAACAACTAGTAACCAGTGCAACTCCTTCAGCATTGGAGTAATGTGATCTCGTCGGCGGCTGCCTGTAATCAGTCGAGCCGCCGTGTTCTGTACCAGCTGCAGCTTCCAAACTATCTTCAAGGGTAACTCCACATAGAGCGCATTACAGTAGTCTAAATGAGAGGAGACCAGGGCATGTACTACCAATGGGAGCAGATGGTCGGGAAGGTAGGGGTGCAGCTGCCATATCAGATGGCGTTGGTACAGCGCTATCCGGCTCACAGCTGACACTTGAGCCGCCATGGACAGCTGGGAGTCCAAAATGACCCCCCAGGCTGCAGACCTGGTCTTTCAAGGGTAACCGTACCCCATTCAACACCAGGTCAACATTCCCCAACCTCCTCTTTTCTCCCACCAAAAGTACCTCGGTCTTGTCAGGGTTCAGCTTCAGCTTATTCCTCCCCATCCAGCCACTTGCATATTGATGAAAATGGGGTATATTATATGGATTGATGAAATACTGCATGAAAATTGGCTGCATTAAAACAGGGATTCTACGGCCAACCTTGGTGAAGATTTGAACGAATCAACGGCCAATTTTCATGCAGTATTTCATCAATCCATATAATATACCCCATTTTCATCAATGTGCAAGTATAAAATCCAGTACTTTGATTCTGCTTGTGAAACCCGTTGCACAAGCTGTTGCACAAACACTGTGCAAGGCATCCCACAAGGTATTGCACAAGCTGCTGTGCATGGGGTTGTATCCAGTGTTAGTCTAACTTCAGTCCCATTCATTTCAATGGGTCTACTCTAAGTAGGACCAACACTGGATAGAACCCAAGGCATTCTGCAGGCTGTTTTACAAGCCATTTCACAAGCCATTGCACAACTCATAATTGCTTAATTAGACTGGGTGTTGCTTGCGTTAGTTGTTCTAGTTGTTCTGCTAGCAGTTGTGCAACTGCTAGTGGAACAGCACCAACTACTGTAATTTTTCCACTAGCATAATGTTGAATATAACCCAAAGAGTTTGCATTATCCGTCAATCAAAGATTATGTCTCAGCTAGAGCTATGTGCTCATGGCCTTGTAAAATCTTCCACTCTATTTGTGGGCAGAGAAAAGGGGGGGGATTTCACTGAATTTCTCCAGGGAGAGGAGAAGTTGAGAATTTCTCACAGGTGGGGCTCACCATTGGCAGGGACTGTAGCACAGCTTCTTTCTTTTTTTGTAAGAGGGTTGGTTTTTTTTGGGGGGGGGTGCTACCACTGCAAGTAGCAACAGCATCAACTGTGTTGGCAGTCTCGCCCCCCTTTGGCATTCACCACAATGCAGGTGGGGGGGGCAGAATTGTGTCCAGCTCCAGGGAAGAGGGGGAGCTAGTGCTGTGCCAAAAGCTGTCCTCCAATTTCCTGATACTTCCCCCGCCCCATGAAATAGGCTTCCAATGATCTGCCTCCTTCTTAGGGTGTTTATAATTTATTTTAGTGGTGTATTTGAGGTGACCTAATTGCTGCAAGGCAGCTGAGGGTGCTATCTGTGTTTTAATTACAACCAGTCAGAAGTGTAAGGGAACTATCCAAGGTGCTGCACCATTTTGCGGATGGGGTGAGCACCTTGCATAGCTTTTTCTAGACTTCTGGCTGGTTGTAACTAAAACCCAGAATGGAATCTCTGACCATTGAAATTGGATCCACCAGCCTCCCCTGCTGCAGCCTCCCAGGCTGCCTGCACTTCCTGATCTGAAAAAGCCCTGTGGGAGGAATCACCACACATGGTGTCTTCCCCTGGGCTTTAACTGAAGTCCCGGAAGCCATGGAGACTATAGGCTGTTGGAGAGATGATTGTACAATAAAAAGCAGGACACTCATGCGCACTCCTCAGCTAACTCCCAAGTAAGGTAAGCACAAGAAACCCAAACCCAACCCATGAGAATTTCTGCAAAATTTTCTTCAGCATTGGATTTCTTTTTGAAAGCAATTTCTTTTTTATCAAATTGGGGGGGGGAATAGTAAAAAATTGTGGGATAGATTTTTGGTACAGCACTAGTCTCGGAAAACAAGGAGGCTCCTTGGGGGAAGAGGGCAAGCAATGTGTGCCTTACAATTCAGAATTCTATGTTTTGTGCCACCTTTCCTTAAAACATGATATTATCTTTTATTCAAAGGCCCTAATTACACACATTAAAAATTTCAATGTTCCTGAAGTTATTCAAAGTCAAAATCTGTGGTTTTCTTTTTCACAAATGAGTTTGTTCATGCAGAGGAGAGTATGAACAATATAACTGGTCTAGAAATACTGGGCCAGGGGTGATCTTATTCCCGTGTGACAACTACAGCTGTGCACAAATGGCCTCTCAAAATTCTCCACCTTATTTGTGAGCAGAGAAATTTGGGAGACAAATTCATCGATCTTCTCTGGGGGGAGGGGAAATTCTCAACAGTTTCTCACAGGGCTTGTGAGAAACTGTTGTGAGAAAAACCCCACTGGCAGGGCCTGTAGCACAGCTTCTTTTTTGCTGAGTTTTTTTTTTTGGGGGGGGGGTTGTGCAACTGTATCAATTATCTTGGTAGGCTGGCCCTATCAATTTGCATCCACCACAATGCAAGTGTGGCCCAGGGGGGTGGGGTGGGGGCTGTGTTATGTATAGCTTCAAGGAGGAGGTGGAATTAGTGCTCTGCCAAATCTGCCCTCCAACTTCCTGAAACTTTTCTTCCCCCCAAAGGGGCTTCCATTGTTCTTCCTCATTCGGGATGTTTTTGATTTTGAATGTATTTTTGTGGTGTTTTTGAGCTTACCTAACCACAGCTAATCTCCAAACCCAGCCCATGAGAATTTCTCCAAAATTTCTTCAGTATTGAATTTCTTTTCGAAAGCAATTTCTCTTCTATCAAATTGAAAGAGAATGGCTGAAAAAAATGTGGGAGAAATTTTCATCACACTAGTGATAACATTATTGAAATGTTATCACGTTATTGCTATTATTAGAGATCAAATCTGAAAGTCAGGGGGAGCAATCCTGTGGCCGCTAGTCAGCAGCTAGACAGCCGTAGGATATCTGGTTTTCCGGGAACCAACCTCGGAGCCCATGCTCTGTGGTTAGTTCCGGGAGAACCGACCTCCCCCCCCCTTCCACACTGCCTGCCCCATGCTCTACGCTCGCAAGAGGAGTGTGAAGTGGCCAAAAAGGGGCATTCCAGGGGGCGTTCCAGGGCAGGGAGGGTGGAAATGCTAGTACGACACATCCTATGTGTCGTCTGGCAGCCTCTTCACCTGCTCCACCCTCCTGTGGCTAGACAGCCGAAACTGTCTGTCTAGCTGCAAATGCAGGGCAGAAGAAGCACAGAGGGAACGACCCCCTCCGTACTCCTGCCCTGCATTGGATAAGTGGTCGCCTCCGAGTTAGAAGGCGGCTGCCTATCTGCATAGGATTGCACCCTAAATAAATTATGCCAGGGAGACACATCTTCTAACAATTTTAAATATGACAGTTATTTATTATTAAAGGTAAAGGAAGGGCAAACAAGAAAGATCACAATTTAGCTTATGTTTATATCTAAACCAATCTGTCAAAATACTCATTACAGATGATGCATTATAGAGAACATTTTTTATTCTTCTTGTAAATTAATACCATAACAAGCTAGTATGAGCTGACCCTAGTTTCTCTTGTTCCACATGTGTCATCTTCTCCAAGGCAAACCAGTCTGCTGCTAATTTAGAGGCGTAAGGGTATAGCTTGATTTGAAGACAGTTATTATCTTCTAAGACATTTACCCACCTGTGCCTGAATTACCTGTTTCAATTCCATTGGGGCCCTGTGCTGTAAGAAAAGAAAAATCCTATATGGTGAAGATTAAAGTAGTTAGAGAGCAGTCCTGATCCACCCTCATCAGAGCACCATGATGTCTATTGCTGCATAAACACTGAAGGAAGCATCACCACCCTATTTATTTATTATGTATTTAGAGCATAATCCTACAGGGTTGATGCTCGATAGAGGGAGTGCTCCACTCTTGGAGGCCTCCATCTCTCATAGGCCCTGCTGGTAAAAAGCAGGGTAGGAGGGGTGATGGAGGTTTTTACAGCCACGACATCCATTCTAGAACTTTGTGCTAGATGGGCCTCTGAGCCTGCTTAGCTTGCTTACCTTGCTGTAGGCAGGCATGGGAACAAGGATGGGTGTGTGTGGATCCAGGAGATCCATGCCTTTCCCTCTGTCCTCCCTGTCCCCGGGCACACTCCCTTTCTCTTCCCGCACCCTCTTCCGAGGTTGCTACACTGACCTCAGAAGAGTTGCTGTTGCAGAGTTTCTGTGGTAGCTGGGAGGTGTGGGGGCTGATGGGAAATCCCCAGCTGGAATTCCCCTCCCCCAAAGTCATAGCTGTGTCTACAACTTCAGGGGAGAATCCCCAGAATCCTCTGGCTACTCAGATACCATCTAGGGATATAGGATTGCGCCCTTCGTGGATTTGTGCATCCTGCTTTTCAACGAAAGTCCTCAAAGCAGCTCCCTAAATGAATGAAATGAAATTAAAACAATGAAAGCTACACACTTAAAATCAGCATAGCTGGAACAGGATTTTAGGACTCTCTCACAATGGCTAAAATGTGGTATTCTCAACTGACCAGGTGAAAATCCCCTTTTCTTTATTATGGAACAGAAACAGGTATAAATCGTATCCCAATGTGGCTGACAGGCATTTTGCTAACAGGCTTCAAAGAAAGCAGGAAGACATTTGTCATGGTTCAGTCTTTGATTTCAAGCTCTCATTCTGTGCATTTGGTCTGCATAAAAGAAGCATCTGTATATCCTGCTGCTTCCTTCCAGATTTGGACACTAAGAGGTATGAAGAAGTACAATGCGGTGGTACTTTACTCTTCCTGGTATGGGTCTGCAGCATATCTAAGATTAACAGATGACGGGATTTCATATTGTCCTCTGCATGGCACATTAAAAGGACTCTCTCACATGTGCCACAATAAACTCAAAAATCCCTAAGATTCATAATTGTGTTCCCTATCCCTACTAGAATCACGGTTGGCAAAATGTGCTATTTCAAAACACAGTGCCGTCATTATTGAACCCCACTATGGTATAAAATGGAGGGTGGGGGAATCATTGCGACTCTAAAAAATGAAAAACAGTTGACAGTACATTTAATCTGAGTATTGTTAGAATCACTCGTATCTTATATTGCCATTAATGGATAGTAGGAGCAGTGTCTTGCTTCCAGAAAAAAAAAAAAAAAATGTAGTTGAAAATAGCCCCTATCAGAGCACATCTTGCAGTCAGAGCAGAACCACATTTGGGTCTTTTGTTGACTTTTAATATCTAACATTTCCTTGATGATCTGCACAAGCATCTCTCCTTAGAAAATGTCCCTTATTTCAATTACATCTCTAATAACAGGCACATAGGAAGCTGCCTTATTGTGAGTCACACAGGTCCCTTCCAACTCTATCATTCTATGTGGATGGTTCTGGTTGCCAGTTGGGTACTTATAACATCAAATGGTAGCTTCAGTTGCATGATAGCTTTAGTTACATAGACCCCATGTCACTGTTCCAGTGAAGAAACAAATCTGGGACTTAGCTCCACCACTCTGCCACTGACAGTCATCCAGAGTAGGGAAGTACGAAAGTCACTTACCTTTTCGAAGGTTGACATTCGCGGTGGGGGGGAGGGACTCTGTCCCTCCCCCTGAAATTCTCTCCAGCCGGCTCCACTCTGCAGAGATTCCGCAGAGCCGCCAGCCGGGGCCAACCGCAGCTGGACATCCAGCCGCTGGGCAGCCTGCAGGGACGCACATGTCGGTGCTGCCACAATTTGGGTCCCTGTATTTTTGCCGTGATAGGCTACGTAAATATTTATGTAGCCTATCACAGCAAAAAAAAGCGAACGCAAATGGCGGCAGCTACGGCGAACGCAAATGGCAGTGGCTACGGCGGCCACCATTTGCATTCCCTTTTTTCTTTTGCCATAGTAGCCTATGTAAATATTTATGTAGGGTAAAACAGCAACAAAAAAAAAGGGAACTCAAATGGCGGCCGCTTTAGCCGCCGCCATTTGCTTTCCCTGTTTTTGTTTTTGTTTTCCTGTGATAGGCTACATAAATACTTACGTAGTCTATCATGGCCCCTGCAGGGACGCAAATGGCGTCCCTGCGTTAGCCATGATAGGCTATGTAATTATTTATGTAGCCTATCACGGCTATAATGAGAAAGCGAATGGCGGCCGCAGATGCAGCCGCCATTCAAAAAGCAGCGCGAACGGCAGCAGGTAAGTGCTCCATTTCATGTGCCTTTCGTGGGGGGGGGCTTCGTTCCGCCACAGATTTTGGGGGGCCGAATGCACTGGCATTTGGCCTCACCAAGATCCATGGCAGAATTCTCTGACATCCCTAATCCAGAGGCAAGGTAGTGATGAAGCTGGAACTAGCTGCAGCATGGGACACCATATACATATTGCCTAAATGACATATATCATTTCTAGGGATGTCAGAGAATTCTGCCATGGATCCCCCGCAATCTGTGGCAGAACAGCCTGCCACCCCCCCACCTCCCACGGATCCCCCCCAGGACGAGACTTACCTGGGGCGGATGTGGCAGTGGCTTCGGCGGCGGTGGCTTTGGAGGCTGGTCTTCCGACTGGCTGCCGCTGCCGCCATTTGCAGTCTGGATGTTTGGTTGTGGTTTTTTTTTACAGAGACGTGATAGGCTACATAAAGACTTATGTAGTCTATCACATCCCAGTTAAAACACACACACACACATATGCAAATGGCGGCGGCTATGGCCGCCGCCATTTGCGTTCCTTATTTTTCGCCGTCATAGTCTACGTAAATATTTACGTAGACTATGACGGCGAAAATAAAGGGGAACGCAAATAGCGTAGTGGGCGCTATTTGCGTCCATTTTTGATTCGCCATTTTAGCCTACGTAAATATTTTTTTTCCGTCGTGTTAGGCTACGTAAATAATTACGTAGCCTATCACGGCTAACGCAGGGAACGCTACGCTATTTGCGTTCCCCTTTATTAAAAAAAAAAGCGTACGCAAATGGCGGTGGCTATGGCCTCCGCCATTTGCGTTCCTTATTTTTCGCCGTCTTAGTCTACATAAATATTTACGTAGGCTAAAATGGCGAATCAAAAAGGGATGCAAATAGCGCCCGCTATGCTATTTGCGTTCCCCTTTAGTTTCGCTGTAATAGTCTACGTAAATATTTACGTAGACTAAGACAGCGAAAAATAAGGAACGCAAATGGTGGCGGCCGTAGCTGCCGCCATTTGCGTACGCTTTTTTTGTGTGTTTTTTTACCCAGCAGCCACCGCAGCTGGAAATCAGGCTGCGGACGGCCCTGGCCTGGCCGGCTGCTCTGCGGAGCCGCCACGGAGCAGAGCCGGCCGTCGAGGATTCCGGGGGGGAGGACCGGATCGCCTCCCCGCCCGTCGAGGATTCTGGGGGGAGGGACGGAACGCCCCTCCCCCCCCATGAACAGAATCCGCGAAAAGGTAAGTCACTTTCGTACATCCCTAAATTCATTTCCCAACATTTTGAAGCTTGAGTGAGCACTGAAAGCCCTTAACAAAACATGTTCAACTGAAAGGGTGTGTGTGTGTGTGTGTGTTCATGGAATTGGCTCTACTGACTGTCTGAAAGTGGCTCTCGAGCATTTCAGCCTGGGCTCTTTCCTAGTTCTTCTCGGAGCTGCCAGGGATTGAACCTGGGATCTTCCGCATGCAAAACAACTTTGTAGTTTGGGCCACCCCGACCTCTTGCCCTGTGGATGGACTCTTTCCACTGTGTCCTTTATAGTAGAGAACAGTGTTGTTTGTTTGGTTTGGCAGTGTTCTTGGTGCCAGTATTTAGTCAATCCAGTGTTGACAACAGATTCAAGCATAATTGGCGAACTTATCAACCCGGCTAACTAGGCGTTCCTTGACAGACTGCTGCTGTGAAGACTGTCATAGGATTTTTTTTTTATTTGTCAGCTCAGCTGTGATAAGATCGCAGCTCTAGGTGGCAAGTCACTTTTCGACTGCAAGGAGATAGACTCTCACTCAAGTATCTCTACATTTTGGAGGCTGATGACCCTCTTAAAGAATATAAGATGGCACTTCCGAACAGCCGTTATATTGTAAGAGAAATTCCCTGGAGGATGCTCATCAAAGTAATGCCTGGAGCAAACCATTCTGTTTTCTTATCTTTGCTGGAGTGCCAGATGGTGTGGCATCATGATTGCCATCTCTCTTCATTGGTTGCTTATGGAAGATACCATTAATATCCTTTTGAACATAGCACTCAACCTTAATATATAAAACTGTATGTGCTCACCTGTATGTAAGGATGTTGGAGAAATCCTCCACAGACCCCAATGAGGCCGGATTGTATTGAATCCAGCCCCCTGAAGTGGAATCGGATCCCCTACCTCCTCCTCTGTTAAGAAGTCCTTGCCGGCAGATCCTGCCTACTGCCAGCTCCAAAGACCCAGCGATACGGCCACCATTGCCGTATCGCTGGATGGACTGACAAACTGCGGATGCAAATGGCAGCTGGCGTAGTGATCTTAAGTGCCATCTTATATTCTTTAATATGCCATTTGCATCCCTGTTCCTTTGCGCGATAGGCTATATAAAGATTTACATAGCTTATCACATCAAAGAGCAGGGGAAGCAAATGGCAGCCACTACGCCATTTGCATCCCTTCTCTTTTTGTGATAGGCTATGTAAAGATTTACGTAGCCTATCACGGCTAAAGGAGGGATGTAAATGGCACCCCTACACTGGACGCCATTTGCAGCCACAGCCCGGCAGCGGACAGAAGTCCGGCTGCAGATGGGCCTGGCTGGTGGCTCCACAGACTTGCCGCAGAGTGGAATCGGCCAGGGAGGATTCTGGGGGGAGGGACAGATCACACACACACACACACACCCCGTGGATGCCCCAGATCAGAAAGGTAAGTTGATTTCTTACACCCCTACCTGCATGTGCATAACAAACAACAAGCGTTCAAATCCATTAAGGATCCTTTGGTATGCTCCAGAGGCACACACACACCAGCTACCCCCCACCTTTTAACAGCTGTCCACACTGAATCATCACATTGCTTTTTTAAAGACTCCACCTAGGTTTCAAATAGTAGATGTCCTTGTACCATTAAAGGGTAGCAAATTGCCCAATATTTACTTTATTCCCATCTTACCATCATAGGGGCACCATTCGGATTTTCTTCCTCACAGCCATCTATGTGAAAGAGAAAGGCAGGTGCATTGCGCACAGTGCCATAATCATAGACGTGTAATTGTGATATTCTCCTGTGAACATTTTATCGTTCTGTAGCACATGTAACATATTGTAAATTTATGATGAGTAGGGAAGTTGCAACCATCCACTGAAATGTTGTTTAGAATGTCTATCTGAGCAGAACATTTATTTACATCTGAGTAGACTAATGGATGCATCTTCATTATTCCCTATGCCTCTATTAGTCTTCCTGTGAGAGATGTTTCACATATTATCCAGATGTAGGCAGAGAGGAAGTGTAAATTGTGTCATCTGATATTTTGATGTAATATTTGAGAAGGAGCTTGCCTGCCTGCTTGCCTATGACAAGGCAAAGTGGGATCTGCAAACTGTTTCTGGATCAGCACTCCATCCATGTTCCTTTTTAAAAGTTACACAGCCTGCATCAACACAGGAAACACAACTCACTCGCTTTTCTCTCCCACCGTATCTAGCTATGGTGTGTCACTTCCATGAAGTAATGGCTGTAACCCAGAGAGGTTGTCCTGGCACCTATGTTGTTGTCTTTTTGGTACCAGGGGAAGATCTTTTTATTCTTCCAGGCTTTTTAGTCCTTCAGTTTTTGTCATTTTAAATGTATGTTTACATCTTTACACTGCTGCTGACTTTTACTTTGGTTTTATACTGTAGTTTTAAACTTTAAAAGGTTTTATGGCATGCTTTATCATGTTGTATTTTATGGTATTAACTGTTGTGAACTGCCCAGAGAGATTTGCCTATTGCTGGTACAGAAATGTAATCAATAAATCAATAAATTTAGAGCAGACAGTTTCATTCTCTCTCTCTCCCTCCCTCTCTCTGGATTTCAGATACATTAATGTTGCATATGCTGGTGTCTGGATGAAGCAGTTGCTCTGTTTTTCTAGGTGGTAACTTTGACAGCAGAAGAACTTGAGGGGCTTATAATTACCTCCATTTTACATAAGACATGCTTCTGACTCACTGAGAGCTATCTATAAAAAGAAAACCCAAACCAAATAGCATTTTCCCCTCTCCCATAGTCACCTTTTTAGCTGCTAATTTTTAAAGTTTGTTTTAGAGATTTTCCAGGAGGCAGATGGCTCATTCCACGTACTTCCTCTCACCATCGATGATCTATCAGGAAGAGTTTACACAGGGGAGAAGCAAACACAAGAGCTTGTCCTATATCCTAATAGCAAACTCTGTCACCGAGTGTGGGTCTCTATGTAGACAAAATGGTACCATCTACACACAAGAGTGAGGTATCAGCAGGCTTGGGGAAACCCCAAGATTTGCAGAAGTACAAAACTTTAGAAAAAAGAAACCCCCAGAGGGAACCCTCAAAACAGCCCCACATGGACTGAACATACTCAGATCCATATTAGTGTAATACCTTTATTTGGCCAACCAAAAGATCACAAAAATCTGATGCTTTAGAGATCTCCAGATCTCTTAATCAGGAAAGATGTTATAAAAAGCAGGTTGGGGAGGGAAGAATAGGGGAGAAAAACCCCTGACTTCATGGTGAAGTCACATTATCTGCATATTCAAAATCCCAAGATGGATATGGGAGAAGTTTCTGCAGATGTTCAAATTAGGCTCAGCAGGTCATATGACAGTTAGAGGAAGGAACTGCTGCTGCTGCCTAGGGCTGCTGGGACAGAAAAGGGAAAATGTTGGATCCTCCATTTTTGAAAATATAAAATGCAACTATTCTTGGAAAGCTTTTCCATCAGGCATGAAGCACATGGGTTCCTTTTATCAGTGGATCACAGAGAGAAATTAGGCAGTCTTTATATTAACAGGTTTCAAATAGCAGATGTCCTAGGAGAAAATTTTAGATGGTGCTCTGGGTAAAAAGATAAAGAAGAAGTCAATTCCAGCCAAACTGGGTAGCTTTACCTAATAATTACAGGGGATGAATTCTCAGAGAATAAAGTCCCAGCTTCTGGGGGTAGAAAATCCTCTTCCTCTAGTGTTGGGTCCCACTGCAGAACAACTAAATTTGATATTCAACAAGTCATCCCATGAAGCCAAGTGGTGGGATATTTAGGACAGATAAAAAGTACTTCTTCACAGAGTGGGTAGTTAAAATATGGAATTCCCTATCACAAGATGCAGTGATGGCCACCAATTTGGATGGCTTTAAAAGGAGTTTAGACAAATTCCTGGAGGAGAAGGCTATCCATGGCTACTAGTCCTGATGGCTAAATGCTACCACCAGTATCCGAAGCAGTGAGCCTATGTATACCAGTTGCTGGGGAACTTGGGTGGGAGGGTGCTGTTGTGCTCATGCCCTGCTTGCGGGTTCCTAGTCAACAGCTGATTGGCCACTGTGCGAACAGAATGCTGGACTAGATGGACCCTTGGTCTGATCCAGCATGGCTTTTCCTGTGTTCTTATTAGTAAAATTCCAAAATTCACATTTGTGTAATACGTTTATTAGGCCAACCGAAAGATCACATGTAAAAAAAAAAGTTCTACAGTGGGGCCCTGGAAATCCTGCCAAAAAAAAAATTGTGATCTTTCGATTGGCTTAATAAAGGTATTTAAATAATATGAATTGTTGAATTTTACTTATGGTAAACTCAACTACCTTTGCTTTTTGTGAACCTTCCCAGTGGCCCCAGAACACTGGCTGACTGTTGGAGGGCAGGGGACAGAAAACCAGGCAGGAGGGGGAATAGAACAGAGTATTCTAGAAAAGGACATAGCTGGCTGATTGAAATCCAGCACAGGAGCACTCATACTGCAATATTTTGTTGCAGGCCCAACTTGTGTTTCACTTTTTCACTGTGCAGCATTTTACTGTGTGGTGCCATGACTCTAGCCATGCCACTCAGCACTTTCCGGTCTTCCTGGAACTCTGACCACCCCCATCCCTGCAAGGGCTCAGCTGCAGTCTCAAGCCCCCAGAAAGCAGACCAGCAAAACTTGGAACAGTGCCAGTGCCAGGTTTTGGTGGGCCCTTGGGGGCCAACCCTCAATGGGCCCCGCTCCCTCAGTGAGCTGACCTTTTCACAGACATTGTCACCAGCTACAATTGTTCCTAAACCTCTTTCTCAACACTGATACCACTTGCTTGCTTGGCAGGCAGAGCACCGGTGAGCAAGCATGCAGGGGCATCTGCTCCTCCTCCTCACCACTGTTGTCTGGGCCAGAGTGAGAGGCAGTAGGACAAGCAGGTTGCAATGGTGAAGAGAGGAGCAACTCCCAACAGGCTCATGTCAGTGGGCCCCTGCTGGTGGGCCCTCAGCAAGTGCCCAGCCATGCCTACCTTTGATGCCAGCCCTGACTGGGGGAGCTGAGACTAGGCTCCAAGTGACCTCCCTTTTTGAAATCCTTGGAGTAGCTGGTTATAATGCTCCTTCATGCAGTGGATGTCACAGAAAAAAATGCTCCTCAGTGCAATGGGTGGGAGGATAAACGTGTAGACGAGGAAGAAATAGAGGAAACACTGTCTACTAGCAGTGAGTTCATTGGGGGCTTCCAAAGGAAAAGGAAAAGAGGCGGCCAGGAGAGAGGTGGGAATGTTGCACTCTCCTAGAGCAGAGCAAGCCACCTGATCCTGGGAATATGGGCCAGGCCAAAATAGGGCAATGTTTTCATACATGGCAGCTTTACCTATTCCATCTGCGTGAGTCAAATTGTCATTCTACACCAACTAGGGATGTACGAAAGTCACTTACCTTTTCGAAGGGTGACATTCGTGGTGGTGGGGAGGCGCTCCATACCTACCCCCGAAATCCTACCCTGGCCGGTTCCGCTCCGTGGCAACTCCGCAGAGCTGCCAGACAGGTGCATCCTCACGGCAGGTCTGTGGACGCAAATGGCGGCCGGCATAGCAGCTGCCACTTGCATCCCTTCACTGAGCCGTCATAGGCTACGTGAATATTTATGTAGCCTATCACGGCTCAGTGAAGGGATGCAAATGCCATAGCGGCCACCATTTGCATCCCCACTTTTGCCATGATAGGCTACATATCAGAAAGAAATGGCATATCTATGATTTTCGGAACCACCCTGCTAGAGGAAAACAGACTAGAGATTATGTCAGTATGGTTCCCCTTCAAATTGCCAAAATGGAAACCCACAGTATAGGTGCTATTTCAGATATGAGGGGTAGGAAAGAGAAATGTCAGGAAGAGTTGGGTAAAATTCAATAGTTTCATTCAGAGGTAAGCAATCTTGTGCCCTCCAGATGTTATGGACTACAACTCTCATAATCCTTGACCATTGGCCATGCTGGCTGTAGATTATGGGCTTCTTCACATGGAGCTTTTATTCTGCTATTGAGATTGCTCAGTCATGGAAGTTTGCGAGTACTTTTCATGACAGCATTAACCTCCGGGACACATCCATAGGTATTGCCTGGTTACTTTGTCAAAAAAAGATCTGGAAGTAATGAACCATTTTTTAAACTCAGAATGTTATGTGATTGAAAAAGCCACTAGATGGTGCTGTTTCATTGCATTCTATGGAAACTTGAAAATTAAAAGTTTCCCCTCTCAGCAATCACATGGTCGCTGTCTGGGAGCCTGGGATAAATGTGGAAAGGCTCCAGAATGGGACGACTGCAGGGGTTTTCCTTAGTGTAAAGGCAGCCTATGAGAGCTGTAGTCCAAAGCATCTGGAGGACACCAGGTTGCCTACCCCAACCTAAAGAGTAAGTCTGACACCCAAATAGAACTACAGCATTCGATAAAACGCAATATAACTTCTTTACCATGTTCTGTCACAACAATATAGACATATCCAAATTAAGGGAAAGAGAAAAGTGGAGGAGGGTGGGAAATATCCTCATGACATTATGGCAAAAGGCCTAAGAAAGGAGTCTAGATTGATTCAAATCGGTCGATTTTATTGTCTTTAAGAAAGAAAAACAAGTTTCCTCCTTTGCTGCCGAACAGATACATTTTCAATTCAGTTTTGAATATCTGAAATGTGGGGGGGGTTTAGAATTTCAGTCTTGCAAGTTGCAAGACTCCTGTTTGGCAACCAAAAAGGCTCTTTACATTCGTAATTGCTGTTGCTCAGTTAGGCCCTAGGTAGCTGGAAGTTATCCAAGAATGGTGTTCAAATGTTCCAAAAGAAAGTTAATGTATCTAAATATATTTGCCTTTTAAAAAATCTACACTTCCATAAGGTATTAGCAGAGGGAGATTTTAAGTAAGTAAAGCCCATACATAAGGACGATTGTGCTATGTCTTTATTCTTACAATCTGACTTATCACGTATGTGCTTAGAGTAGTTAACCCGTTCCTGAATAGTATGCAGCAGACTCCAGTGAAAAGTGAGGGAAAGGCACTCTTCATAGGTTCAGATGCATTTTTCTTCCTGTATTTCGAATCCAACCTTAGTACTGATAAAAATAATTTGTCTGCTATTCATAAAGTAAGATGTGGTTGGGAACAGAGAATAGGGAGGACAGTTAAAATGACCTCTTTGTGTGGAGGGGAGGTTGCAGTAGTGGGTTGCAGTAGCAGTAATGTCAGTCTGTAATTTTAAAAAGAGACGTGCTGGGGGGGGGGTTAATTCTGTGGCTCATATACTGATGCATTTTCAACCTGAAAGCCCTGCTTCCTAATTCTAAGTGTGTGGGAAAGCTTGGGTTACTTATTGGTGAAGGGAAAGCACTATGTGTATGCTCAGAAGCACTTAAAAAAAAAGAAATATGATGAATGATTATTTCTGCATAAGGATTGTGTTGCCATACATTCACAGATTGATCTTGGGCTAGTCAACTATTGCTGTGTCTCAGTGCTCCTCAGCTGTAAAACAAGACACATGACCTCTAAATAGTATAAATGCAATATAGTGCACTGGCATGTATTACATGTACTTGACGTTTTGTGTAGCATGCAGCTTACAGTCTCGTTTCATTCCCATTTCCTTCTTGTGGCACATTTGAGTCTTGATTGTGTTGACCAGGATGTGCCAATGGGTTGCTAGACTATGGGCCAGTTTGCATGATCGAACAGCCCACCATGGTATTTAAGCCATGGTGGGCTGCACTATGTGCCAGTGCATGCCAGCAACCATTTTGAATATTCAATACCTGGCCACAGCTTGTCTTGTCGTGCCAACCCGGGGACCATGGGTTATGTGAGGGTTAAACAACTCTCACATAACTCATGGTCTGTTGCTGGGTTATGTGAGGGTTATTTAACCCTCACAAATGTGATTTAGCCCTCATATAACCCATGGTCCCCAGGTTCGCCCAACACAAGAATATGCAAATCCCACCTGGCATGTGTCGCAGCCCACCATAGCTTAAATAAAGCCATGGTGGACTGTTTTTTATTGTGCAAACCAGGTCTTTGACTCAGTTCCACCAACCCATGCAGAATAAATGCCCTATTTTCTCTCTGTGACTTGTCATGGTAGGGTATGAAGGTCTTCTGACTGTTCAAGATAATTTAAATGTATAACCTGTTCTCCTTTAGAAACATTGTAGAACACACTCCTTGATCCTGGAATGTGTTGAAGATAGGAGGTGGACAATACAATCATATGCATTGCTCAGAAGTAAGTGCTAATGCATCCAGTGGGACTTACTCCCTAATAACCTACTCCCTAATAACCTAATTAATTCTAATAAATAAGAATTAATCCACTTAATTCTGGATTAAGTAAATCATCCTTAATCCAGAATATGACAAAGGCAGGAGAATCAGAGATAGAACAGATTGGAGCCAGATTATGCCAGATTTGAGCTTGTTCAGTTTTTTAATTCCTTTTCTGGCTCTGGTATTTCACAGTTATATAGAATATTCTGTGTTCCAAAACTGATTGAAAGGAATCCCTTGCAACAGTCTATGTATGCATGTATGTTTACCCCATCTCGATGTGGCTTAATCATTTCATATAATGACAGAGGGCAATGTGGCACATGCTACACATCCAAGATATTTCTTAGTGATTGGTATAGTATAATTGGGATAAAGACCTAAGAGCCCTGCTGGGTCAGACCAAGGGTCCATCTAGTCTAGCATTCTGTTCACACAGTGGCCAACCAGCTGCCTGTGGAAAGCCTGCAAGCAGAACGTGAGTGCAATAGCACCCTCTGATTCATGTTCCCAGCTCAGTGAGTATTTGAAGTTAGGAATTTTTAATTTTTTTTGCCTCACTGTGCATCACTTTTGCACCTGGCTTTCCCTTTATACTACAGCTGCAATTCTGGGAATCAGTGCACAGACAGTTACTGGCACTAAGGAAAGGAAACCCAGTTGTGCAAATTGGCCCTAACAAGCCATGCTTCAAATGAAGGTTGACGGGGGGGGGGGGGTACTTAATACAGGGACCAACACATATGAAATCTGTCTCCCAAAAGAAACACCATCTGCTACATTAACACTTGGATCCTACCCATTTGCATCCAAACACACTGATAGTGTTTGTGGACATTCGCTAACATTGGGAACCTGGAGATCTCTAAGAGATCTAAAGTTGCGCAAACTGTCAAAATGAAATGGTTGCCAAAATGGAGTTGACAACACTGCACAAGAAGTGACTGTTCATTATCCATACAGCCAAGGTAAACCTTGGTCCTGGGCTTTTCTCTAGGATATCATATTTATCTGTATTTTAAAGGCTTCGAGGAAGCCAAGATTGGGTGGCATCAGAGCCTGCCATTCCTTTTCCCTTGGCAACAGTCAGCAGGTCTCTAAAGGCTTGTTTTTCAAGTGTTATTTGCTGGACTCTCCTTTGATCCTACCATTACTTAACAATAGCTCTTCTGCTTCTAGAGAAGAGAAAAGGCCTGGCTCTGGCTGATAGGCTAAAATGGTCCTCTTTGGTCCAGTAAACAGGATTCAGTGAGAAATGGCTCAGTTGACAAAAGGGATTTTGTATCTGCTGGTCTGATGAACAAATATAAGAAAGTCAGCATATTTTTGCCTCCAGGAAGAAGAGCTTTATAGTGTAGCCCTGGCTTGCTGTTTCCCAAAGCAATATAAATAAAGTTGAAACAAAAGCCCTGTTCAGGCATTCTTAATCTGTGTAGAATCAACATGCGAGGAGAAGGAGCGCACTAGCCCCACCCCTCTTCTCATGTGTTTTCATTGTCCTGTGCTTGTTTAGGGCAATGGTCTGAAGAGGAGAGCCTCCTGTACCCATGGAGGCTGTCCACATGAGCCAGGAAACATCAGCATCGTGGCTCACATGGAAAGCCTCCACAGATACATGAGGCTCTCCTCTTCAGACCACCAGCCTAAATGAGTACAGGGTGATGGAAACATTCAATGAGGGGGATGAGGCTAGAGCCCTCCCCCTCACACATTGATTCTACACAGATTAAGAATACCTGAACAGGGCTAAAGTGACTGGGATATGTGTGCATTGCTGACACTCTGACAAGCAGGGCTGGCTGCCGGACCAGGAGGGCACTCAACAAAGAGGCCTCTGTGCTCCTCCTATATCAGTGAGTCCCCCAGCTGTCAGTTTACCTGGCAGCAGTGGCAGGCAGCTGTACAACACCATTTTAAATTCCCCATAATACCCTGGAACAATGCTATCTTGAGTGCTCTGGGGCATTGTGGAAAATTTAAAATGCTGGCCTTAGATACCCAATCAGTCAATCCTAAAGGAAATCAACCCTGACTGCTCATTGGAAGGACAGATGAGCTGAAGCTCAAATATTTTGGCCACCTAATGCGAAGAGAAAACTCCCTGGAAAAGACCCTGATGCTGGGAAAGATTGAAGGCAAAAGGAGAAGGGGACGGCAGAGGATGAGATGGCTAGATAGCATCACCGATGCAATGAATATGAACTTGAGCACGCTCCGGGAGAGAGCGCAGGACAGGAAGGCCTGGCGTGCTATGGTCCATGGGGTCATGAAGAGTCGGACACGACTGAACGACTGAACAACAACAACAACAATAGATACCCAGTGCTCAGTTTGGGGGCGGACCAAAGCAAATGTGATGGTCCCTGGTCCCTGAGGGTGCCAGTTGTTGTGCACAAGCACAGAAAAAGCAAATAATGTAGTCCTGAGTATAGAATTCAGCTTCCTAAAGATAGCGCCATCCATTAAAAAGCAAGTTTCTAGCCCTTAATATTGTGAAGATATGCTTGAAACTGTGTGGGCAATGCCTCACGAAGAGGCATTTCTACACTATTTCTGCAGAATAGTGCAATTACACAAGTGAAAAAAGTGTTTTCTTTCAATTTCACAAATAATGCCACATTTTCCCTGCTCTAAAAAAAACTCACTGAAAGTGCTGTTTAAAAACAGACACAAGACTCTGGACACTCACAACATTGTCTAAAGAACCTGTAAACAACTATGAGTAGGAAATGATAAGCACACACTAACTGTCTCATGTAGAAAAGCTCTGTGCCTCACAAGACAGAAGGTGGGCTGATACGGATTAGGGATGGGCTTCAGTTCCCTGCCCCTCCTCATGACTTGCAGAAGGAGAACAAATTAGGCCTAATAATAATAATCACAATTATTAAATAATAATTTAATGCATAAAGGGATAATTATGCAAATTTGCTTAATTTTCATAATTTCAAAAAATTTGCATAATTGAATTTCTTGGTACAGAATGTTGATATGTTAACTTTGTTTCAGCATAGATTGTATGTAGTGGTGATACAAGTGAAAATAGTTTCAAAAATATTATCTTTAGAACAAACGTATAGTGGAAGGATAAAAGCGCCCTGTAAGGTTAGGATTGTGTCAAATGAATGTTCTGTTTTTGCAATATGCAGTCTTCTGCTTAGACACGCTAATCAGAGTGCCATTTTCCAATTTCATTAGAAATATTTAAAATGAATGCTTTATCAAAACTGTAGTGCTTCACATATTATGCGTGCAATAATTGTGAAGGGTAGTCAGTGACTATTCAATATTCTTTCACTTGATTAGCCATCCTCTCTCATTTTCCCGCATTTACTGCCATATTCGTAAATGGGAAAGGACAATGTTCAGCCAATCAAAATTAAAAAGTCAAAGGGAAGTTCAGGTCAATAGCCTTTCTGAATATTTGTTTTGCCAAATCCATTCTACTCCCATGGCTAGAAGAAGCTCTTAAGGTTGTCACATGGGGGGGGGGGAGAGAGAGAGAGAGAGAGAGAGAGAGAATGAGAATCCTGCAAACATCAGAAGCAATAGGTTCAAACCTAAGATTGCCAGCTCCTAAGTCAGGGAACTGGGCACGCTGCCTCTGTGTTCCTTGACTGAGGAAACTGCATCTAGTGGACAAAGAAAGCTGTCTGGCTTGTTCAGTGCTCTTAGGCCTTACCTGCTATTGGTTACTCAGCCCCTCTTCCTTGTCTGGTTCTATCCTTGGCAGGGGCGGTGGGATCACATGACTCCTTCACTGAATTCAATTCACACGCGGACTAGCCCTGCCCACTGCCGGAATGCACTCTGCTTTCCCTGATGAATAGTGGACTTTTGGGAGAAGAAACTTTCTGCATGTAAATCTATGTGTGTGGAGAGCTCCTACACTCAAGGAAGGGACCCTGATGTGGCAGCATCCTTCCCTGAGTGCAAGAGTCCCTGTGTGTACAGATGTACATGTGGAGAACTCTTCCTCATGAAAACCCTCCTGATGTTTGTCAGGAGAGGAGGGCAGCAGCACGCGGTTCCAGCAGTGGGTGGAGCTGGCCTGCACAGCCCTTCAGCCGGTTCTCTCCACAACATGTGGAGAGCTGTGTCTACTCCCTTTTATTTCCTCTCCTCCCAGTTTATGTGTCTATACTGTGGTGAGCTGCATGGCTTTACAGTACAGCCCTGACCCTCCCTCCAGATTGAATCCTCTCATACCGTCCAATTTCTGACACAATCGTATGCATGTTGAGACTGAAAAAGTCCTCCAACTCCCAGTATTCCCCAGCCAGCACTGTTACAATGCTATCAGTTTGGTCCAGAAGCTTATGTCTGGTAAAGATGATTTGATAGAATGCCTAGGCTATAACTGTGATGGATACTCCTACTCTAATCTGGTAGCTTTGAAACAAACAAACTTAGCTATCATGAAGTGAAATGCCTTGAAAACAAAATGTGATTTAAATAACTCACATGTTTAGTGTTTATAAAAATGTATGAATAAGTAACAACATTCTGTGATTGTTCATTATACTATTTTGTTCACTTAAGATTTGAAGACCAGTGCCAATCCCCTCAGACAGCTAACCACCTCGGAGGCCCCTCTTGCATTTAGGAATGTCAGAGAAATCCACAACAGAATCAAATGAGTTTGGATTTGTATGATTCCAACCTGTGGATTCTGCAGCAGACCAGGATTTCCCACCTCACACGGATTCTGCAGGCTTGCGGACTAGTTTTTGTATTTTCCAGAATTCTACACAAATTTACTTGTAGGAAAATATGTAACATTAAAAAAAACACTGACTGAAAACTCACATTTCCTCCATGGGCTAAAGCACAAAAGTGCACATTTTGGGGTAATTTGTGCATTTGGGGGGTTGCACATTTTTGCAAGTGCAAATATGCACACATGTGAATTTGCGCAAATTTGGGAAATTGGAAAATCTGATTCTGCCAATGAGCAGATGACAGAACGAAAGGCACCTGATAATCCGTGAAACGCAGACAAAACAGATTTTACAAAATCTGTAGTTACACTCACAGAATTCTCTATGGGTGTCAGTCTACCGCCAGCAGGGTTCCGGCCACTGGTAGCCCCCAAAAGGAGGCATGGGGGATGGGGATTAGATGTGGCTTCAGATGCGCAGCTTTTAACACCCTTCCATTCACCTGAGAGGAGTCTGGATTGCACTAGGCCAGCCTGGAGCTGGCATAGCTCATTTCCCCCCTCTCCCACTGGTTTCAAAGAAGAAATTCCAGTAAAAGAGCTACCAGTATAAAACACCTAGCAAACCTTCTCCCCCAGCTCCTGCCCTAGCCAGTGTGAGCTGAGTCTTGGAAGTAGTGAGTAATCCACAACTTCCCCCACCCCAGTTAGATTTGGTCTCATACAATATATCTCATTTCCACTCATATGACAAATGTACTTTTTCTTTTCTTTCTTTCAGATTTAGAATGTAACATTCCGCCTGATATGGGAACAAAGCCAAACTAAAACAAATCAATCACAATAAAACAGCAAGATAGTAATAAGAGTCAGCCTCAGCATAATTAAAATAGTCAGCTCAGTCCAAAATTCTGTGTAAGAAGCCAAGGAGACACACAGCCAATTACTTTCTGGAACAGAGTGGGGTTGAGAAGCTGAGTTACAAGGTAATAGTTACTCCTGGCCACAAGGCTAAGCATAAACTAATTAGATTCTTCTTCTCTTTCTCTCTCTCTCTAAGTTGGGCAAGTGTCCATGATTAAGGTGAGGGTGGCTTAAGAAACAGGGTGTATATATATTGCAGGGCCCCTTCATCTATGCACAAATTGCATACACCTCCTGCAGAATCTCTGTTAGTCAAGACTGCGCTACTCAGTATTAGGTACAGCAGGAAGGTATTCCATTCACTGCAATAATGGGATATTTTAAATGGAAACATAGGCAGTCATGTGGACTGCAAAGCATCTCCTGGACTAATTTAAGTCCCTGCCATTGACAGCCTGCTGTGGCTGGAGCAGCAACAGGAGAAATTGGTGACTTTTCACTGGGAAAAAGATACAGGTAAACTGCATTCTGTCCCCAAATCTTTTCAATGTTTATGCAGGATGCATCCATCAACAAATGCACCATTTCTCAAAGTAGAAAGATCATACATTTTGAATGTTGCCAAAAGCATATTGCCCTATTTCCAATACACTGCACCAATATGGACAAAATTAAATGACAACCGTTGTTTCATATGCCAACATTTGGAATCACACTCTAGCTCAACTGGCACAAAGAAAACATAGAAATATTTATGAGGGTTGTGCTTTGGATCCAGCCAAATCACAAATCCAGAACCGAACTGGGCTGATTTGGACAGATTTGGGAGGTATCCAAAGCAAAGCAAAGCTCCTCCAAAGCAGACTGAATCCAAATCTGAAAACTCTTGAAAATCTGTTAGCAATTTAGATTCAGTGGGAGTGACACAGAGACACAGGCAATGAATGTGTCCCCAAAAGTTGATCATTTCTCCCCAAGCTCTCCATATAAGGGAAACATTGGGGATGACAGAGGGGTAGGAAAAGGAGATTAATTTTGTGACAGGATGCTCTAGCTTTTAATCACACTGAATGGTTTTAGCAGAGCTGTCCAATCCCAGTGCTTTAGGAGAGGGATCCTGAAATAATATACTGCAGGACTGACTCAGTGTTCCATGCTGTTTTCTAGTTCTTTTTCCCAGCAGCAGGACTGTTAAGAGTTTTGTCTCTGGGGCCTGGGAGGGTGTAGCACTGGGTGTTCGTATGGAAAATAGTTGATGTTCAGGTCCTTCTGCCTCTGCCACTGTATGTTCCACATCCATCTTCCACCACCTCTGCTTCTGTGACTTTGGCAACAAATGAGCAGAAATAAAAAACTCTCAAAGTGTTTTTCTTTCATCCTAACTCCCTAGCCCCTGTGATGATCCTTCTGAAATTTTGCAGGTTTCCTAACAAGGCCACCTCTATTCTGTATGTCATTTTCATAATAATTGCCACAAAAAACATGGAGTGTTAAGCACACCCTTTTTAAAAAATCCCCAAACTGTAAAGTAAGGTTGTCTCAGGAGTCCAAGAGCGGGGTGGAAACCGGCAAACTCCCCCCTGCTCAGCCTCCTGAACGCCATTTGCCAAGCTGCTGTGCTTGCCAGACCCCACTCACCAAGCTGCTGTGTGGTCTGTGAGTACCTGGCAGCCGCCTGACCCCTCTGTGAGCCACCATTTTGTGAAAAAATGGCAGCTTCAGCTTTTCTGTAAATGTAACATTATATAAATGACAGCCATAAAGGGGCCTTTTACGCAGCATTACAGGCGTAATGGTCCATTTATGCCTGTAACATTGTGTGATTAGCCCCTTTTACAGACACCATTTATACAACATTACATTTACAGGAAAACCCAAAGTGCCATTTTTTTTCACAAAATGGTGGCTCACTGAGGGGTCAGGCAGCCACTGGGCACCTGCAGACAGTGTGGCGCTCATTCAGGTTGCTGAACAGGTACAGATGAACAGCAGTGTGTCGGTGAGTGCCCAGCAGTGCAGAAGGAGGTGAGTCAGTCTATCCCTACTGTAAAGGCTGCTCTGACACAAAACTCCCTGTGCCTTTTCATTGGAAACTTGGCAGGACTGATCTCCTTAGAAAGGGTAACTATCCCTGTAAATGTCATCCAATTCTGCCAAGAAATAATAATTTAAAAAATCAACATTTTTTTTTTTGGGGGGGGAAGCATTGTTTAAAGTCACGTGGCATAATCCTCTCTACACTTATTTGTCTGAAATTTGGCACGTGTAATCCCCTCATCAGGGAATGCTATGCCTGCAAAGTTCATCAAATTCTGAAAAACAGAAAACATTATACCCATTTTTTTAAATTTCCACTTATAGTCAATGAGAGGCACAGACATTTGTATTTCCAATCCAAATCAAGATTCAGATCCATGCTCAAGTTGAAGTGGGCTGCCTCCAGATCAGACTGAGGTGAATCACTGAATCAGGATCTAATCTGAACCTTATGGTCAGTGCACACCACTAATATTTATTTTTAAATGAATAGACCTTTCCTTGCAGGAAGCCCAGGGTAATACACAACACAGCCTCAGCAGCAAAATCACGATGACCATAATTTGAAACCAAAGCAATCATTCCAACACAAATTCCAAAACAAACAAGCTAAACCTCATGAGAACCATTTTTAAAAATTTCTTCAAAAATAGCTGTTTGAATATACTAAACTACACTTGCCTTTACAAGGTCTGTTACATTGGGCTCTTGTGGGCTTTCCTAGGCTGGCAATTTGTTGATACCACAAGAAAAGGGTCCATTCCATACCCTAACAGATTTTACCCTTTATATCCATTTCACCTAAAGAAGGGCTTCTCTTAAAGGTCTTAAGTTGTTGGGATCCCTGTAGAAAATAAAAATGCAAGGGTGAGCAGAATGATGACTGTGATTAACTGGTCCTACATGGGGCTTGCCTTGAACTCTGATCCAGCATGACACTTGTGTTATCAAGCAAATGTCCATATTCAGGAACAATTTTGTTATACCTTAACTGCCAAGAGATCCTGAATATGCAGTCTTGCTTGTAAATTTAAAACACCATTGCTTGTATCCAATGGTGGGGCTGCCTTAGCAAAACACTCACGCAACTTGCAGCACCCAATTTTGCTGTTCCCCCACCACCATCGCATTTCAGCTTCCCGTCCCCTCCTGAAAAGCTGCTCCTGAATGTTAGGTCATCCTCTGAAACAGAATGGGATATATGACACAGAGGGCTGCGGAAAGTAGGGGGAAGTGGCAAAATCGGGTGTCTGAACATGTGTGTATGGAAGTGTTCTCTGCTAAGCAAAGCTGCCATTGGAAGTCCAGTGATTCTACTGAAAAAAGAGATCATGCAATATTAAGTCAGGCAGGCCAACCTGTCCTAAGGTAACAGCAACCACCTCACTCAGCTATCATGAGGATACAGTAGGGATGGACGAAAGTCACTTACCTGATCCCGAAGCTTGCTTTGCGGTGGGGGGGAGGCGCTCTGTCCCTCCCCCCAAAATTCTGAGCAGGGGGGAGGCGCCCCGTCCCTCCCTGCCAAAATTCTGGCCGGGGGGAGTGCCCCACCTCTCCAGCCGCGAAAGTTCTTCTCCTGTCGGGACGCAAATGGCAGCGACCAAAACCGCCGCCGTCGTTTGCGTCCCTGGCCTGCAGTCAGCCGTGATAGGCTACGTAAATTTTTACGTAGCCTATCACGGCTGACTTTGGGGGGGGGGGAAAAAGCGCATACGCAAATGGCGGTGCCCATGGGCGCCACCATTTGCGTTACTTATTTTGGCACAGGTAGTCTACGTAAATATTTACGTAGACTACCCATGCCAAAATAAGGAACGCAAATGGCAGCACCCATGGGTGCTGCCATTTGCGTATGCGGTTTTGTTTTGTTTTTCAAAGTCAGCCGTGATAGGCTACGTAAACACTTAGCCGTGATAGGCTACGCAAACATAAACCGACTCTGTTGGGTGGAGTCGGTTGCTGTCCATTTGCACGTTCATTAACAAATGGAGATGTTTATAGCTGGATATTGAGAAGAATAAACTCAATAATAATTTGAAAGAATAATTTGGTGTCATTTCTGCAGTACAGTTGGAAGTAACTTTTAGATTTTTATCCGAATAGGAATGTTTATGGTTCATGATGAACAACCAGACCAAAAGATGGCACAAATCAAATTTCTGGGCAATAAGCTCCTTAGTATTTAAAGCGCTTGATTGATATAGATGCTTCTGGAGAAAATGTTGCTATGTCGTCGCCAATATTCAGACATGATGACAAAATGGACTGCACTTAGTGTGCACTCAGAATCTTAGAAATGGGTCTTTGCAGCCTGCTTGGCGACACAAACCCTTTGATACGCTTATTAAAAGGCGACCAAGCTACTCTCTTGCCCCTCCTCTTGCCACACACTTTTCCTTTAGGTTTCAATGGTTTGCTTTGTTGTTTAGGCACCACATTATCTCCTGGGGCTAACAATTAATTAATAGAGAACTTGTTCGAAGGATATGCTTTTAGTGAAGCATCTTCCTCTTATTGTATTTCTTTGTGGATAATCAATTTAGGCCTTTTTGGCTGTCAATAAGTCTGTTCAGTCACCTTCTTCACTCTTCTCCTCTGTCATTAGTGAGTAGTGTTGCCGCCATGAGGTAAACTATCTGAAGATCTTAAAAGCACACACACAGAAAGAGAGAGAGAGAGAGAGAGAGATGGGAAAGGGAGCAAGAATAGGCTGGCCAAGCAGACAGAAACTCCCCTAATAAAAGCTTTTTGTTGGTCCCATTTTCAATAGGAAGCATTTTTCCTCTCTCTCTGAAAGGTCTTTAATAGGGGAAGCATTTCCGTTTTCATTTTGGTGGACATCAAATATTTTTAGTGGTATGAAAGCAAGATTCGCAAGGATTAAATGCTTGCTCTTTGATATACTCATGAATCTTAAACTGCAAAAACAAAAACACACTCCAGAGTGTATTTGGGGTGGGGATTGGGGGAGTTAATATGTTGCAATGACCACAGCACAGTTATCAACTCAGATAAAACAGTCATCCTTTAATTGAAGGGATTTATGCTTTCAACTTACTGTATGTGTTTTTTTTTAATTCACAGAACAGAATTATGACTAAAACCACATGCAAAAGTGACACAGACTGAAAACACAGTCATCCACCCCTACTGGTTAGTAAACTAACATTAAACCAGTCTTGGAGGTAATGGAGAACTGTGATTTTAAAGAGATCAAGATCAGAACACCAAAGCTAGCATGTGAGAGGAAGAACGGAAGAGTGCTCAAGTCCAATGAGCCCATTATGTCCAAAAAGGCCCAGTGTGTCATACCCAGTAAACTGATCAGAGATA
Organism: Heloderma suspectum; assembly: GCF_057233095.1. NCBI lineage: Eukaryota > Metazoa > Chordata > Lepidosauria > Squamata > Helodermatidae > Heloderma > Heloderma suspectum. The sequence goes on along the minus strand of NC_139460.1, from coordinate 151,655,861 downwards.
TAGTTGCAGTCATGAGACAAGTCCTTTTGATAAGGTTGTAAACAAATGCTTCCATTAGACACCCATGGTCCCATTTAGGGGAAATAGGGATGGGTAATAGATACGCCCACACATTGATTCATACCACATCATGATTGTTTAGTGGGGCAATAACATCAGAAGGCATTGCATAAAATCCTTCACAAAGATTTTTGGCGATAGAGTTTAGATGAAAAGCTTTTCGTATTGAAGCCATTTCAGAACATCCTTGGAAATGGCTGATATTATTTAATACTGAAACCTTTGAAAATAGAGATGTCCAAAACGTCTCCCTTTATTTCCATGGATATTTCAACTTCCAGCATGCTGGCCTTCAATATTTCATTTATATGTGTATTTATTGTACTTTTAAACTGCCCAATAATCAAAGTTCTTTGGCAGTGTACAATACATTAAAAACATAACAGTACAAATATTAAAACCAAAAAATTAAAAAACAGCATAGAATAAAACAAAGATAAAACCAACAGCAAAGAATAAAACCATTACAATGTCATAAAAGCAGATTAAAACCAGCGGCAGAATAGCGTACTAAAAGCAGTTCTTAAAATGCCTGGAATAATAGAAAGGTCTTTGCCTGGTGCCAAAAAGACCATAATGTAGGCACTGGGTGAGCTGTTCCATGCAGCAGCTTCCACACCGATTAGTCAGTCGGGTAGGGTTAGGCTAGAGTTGCAAGACCACAGATAGGTCCAAGCAGAGAGCTTGCTCCAGTGAGGTCTGGAGGTCTTTTATCCCTCCCTCTTGGGCCAGACTTGTCAGCATTTACCCCTTTCCTGAAGAACGGAGAGTCTTAAAGGGACCTAAAGGCTAGCACTGCACCACTTCTCAGTCAGTTCCCATCTTGTACATTGCCTGTACTGGTGAGCAGGCACTAGGGAATGCAAGGTCCATGGTGTAAAAGGGTCCAATTCCTCAGTGAAATATGGCTTGGGGGTTCTGTCTTTAGGGAACAGTACTGTTATGTTTTTAATGTATTTTTAATGTAATGTTTGAAGTCTGCGGTTCAAAGGTGCTGCAAGTCTTCCCAACCCGATGCCTTCCAGATTTTCCAGACTACATCTCCTGGCATTCCTGACCATTTCCCATCCTGGCTGGGGCTGATGGGAGTTGAATCCCAAAACATTTGAAATGCACCAAGTGGGGGAAGGCTGATTTAGCACCTCCTCCAGATCCAACTGGTTTCTCCTTTTCTCAGTCAGATTCCTGACTCCTGCTCAAGGTTTGGGCCATGACAAGATGGAGTCTACCCATCATGAATATTTCTGGTATGCCATATTAATTTATATGATCTGTAACAAGGTTCTACTCAAAAGTAATTATCTTCCTTGATCCTAACAATTATTCACAATATAAAAAGAGAAAGGCATAATGAAATTCCATTCTGGTGTGTGTGCGTGTGTGTGTGTGTGTCACATCATAACTTCAGGCACCCCTTGGCAGAAGAAATTGTAACAGTATCTCAGAAGGAGTCAGTCAGCTGCTTCACCCAGCAATATTTAATCATGCAGCCTCTCTTTGTCAGCGAGTGCTACAGTGGCACCTTCTGGCATACAGAAGAAATCATTGCCTTTTCTCTGTAAATGATCACTTGCAGTGTGTTATGAGCTGATGAATCGCAAGCAACACATTATAAGTGGAACAAAGTGAAAGCAACAGTGGGCAATCTCATGCTAATGTGTGTTGGGAAGGTACATAGGGTTGTAAAAGATCAATGTAAGATCAATGTAATGCACTACATCAACGCCAGTGCACTAAAGGTGATTCTCACACGTTACTTTTTGAAGTCAATAACAGTTCAGTGAGACAACAGCACATGCTCCCATAGAGGGCTTCTGGTGTTTCCAGTGAAAAGGATCTCAGATAGCAAGGCTGGGAAAGATCTTGCAGACCTCTGGACAGGCATTATTGGGCTAGATGGACCAATGGTTTAAGGCCATTTCATACGAATTTAAATTGCCAAACTACATGCATGGTGCCACCATTTGTGAATGGCAAACATATGATTGATGGGCATGATTCAATGCAGAAGCAGAAATCAAGAAAAGATTGTGCCTCACCTTCCCTGCTTATTGTGGAGCAACCCAGCCAATGACATGTGCATACCCCACTCACAGTTTATGATGCATTTTAATAACATTTGAATGCCACTTTAGCAGTGCATAAGTGGCCTTCAAAGCAGCTTCAGGCTGGTGTTGCTGTGCATATGTTTTGTCATTTAAACTGATAAGAAAAGTGTCAAAACATTCAGGGAAATCTGGCCCTTTGGGGGATTGCTGGACTTCTGCAGCACACCTGCCTCAGCTTGCTTTTGTGATGCAGGCTGCACGCTTTCCCTGAGTTCTGTGGACATTTTACACATTTTGGGGGGTCTCTGCCATAATTTGTTCAAATAGAGATGTGTGCAAATTATGCCCACAAATTGTGCAAATTTACATTGCACAAAATTACATTGTGGGTGTAATTTGCACAAATTGTGCAATTTGTGGCTGTGATTTGTGCAAATGTCTTTTTACACAACACCCCCACCCCAAATTCCACTAGCTGGCCCAACTTGTTGCGTACAGAGTTGGGCCAGCTAGAGGAAGATAGGACAGAGTCCAGGGGGCTGAGCTGATGAAAGATTGTCACACTCCACCCCCCCAACCTGATTCCTCCGATATCCCTAACAACATCTGAAGAAGTGTGAAATTCAGCAGATAACTATTGAAGCTCAAATCTAACACAGTAGTCCAAGCAACACAGAATATCATATCAGTTCATACTGGAATTAGCAAAGATCAAATCCCTCAAGCATCCTTACTCAGCATTCATACTTCCATAACTCTTCCTTTTCCTTGCTAGCTAGAAATATTGGTGATGATGACGATGATGGCCAATGCATTTTGTGGCCCAGGTTTTCTGTCTCATAATAATATTTTATTGCAGCTATTTAAGAGAAATCCATCCCAAAGAAAAAGAAATGCAAGAAAGCCAAGTGGCTGTCTGATGAAGCTTTACAAGTAGCTGAGGAAAGAAGGGAAGCAAAAAGCAAGGGAGAAAGGGGAAGATATATCCAACTGAATGCAGAGTTCCAGAGAATAGCAAGGAGAGACAAGAAGGCTTCTTAAATGAACAATGCAAGGAAATCGAGGAAAACAACAGAAAGGGAAAGACTAGAGATCTCTTCAAGAAAATTGGAGATCTCAAGGGAACATTTTGTGCAAAGACGGGCATGATAAAGGACAAAGAAGGCAGGGACCTCACAGAAGCAGATGAGATTAAGAAGAGGTGGAAAGAATACACAGAAGAACTATACAGGAAAGATCTTAATGTCCTTGATAGCCATGATAGTAATGTCCCTGATAGCCATGATAGTGCGGTCACTGAACTTGAGCCGGACATCCTCGAGAGTGAAGTCAAGTGGGCCTTAGGAAGCATTAGTAACAACAAAGCTAGCAGAGATGACAGTATTCCAGCTGAGCTATTTAAAATCCTAAAAGATGATGCTGTTAAAGTGCTGCATTCAATATGCCAACAAATCTGGAACACCCAGCAATGGCGTCAAGACTGGAAAAGGTCAGTTTACATTCCAATTCCAAAGAAGGGCAACGCCAAAGAGTGTTCAAACTACGGCACAATTGCGCTCATTTCACATGCCAGCAAGGTGATGCTCAAAATCCTACAAGCTAGGCTTCAGCAGTATGCGAACTGAGAACTACCAGAAGTACAAGCTGGGTTTCGAAGAGGCAGAGGAACTAGACATCAAATCGCCAACATTCGCTGGATCATGGAGAAAGCAAGAGAATTCCAGAAAAATGTCTATTTCTGCTTCATTGACTACGCTAAAGCCTTTGATTGTGTGGATCACAACAAACTGTGGCAAATTCTTAAAGTGATGGGAGTACCAGACCACCTTACCTGTCTCCTGAGAAACCTGTACGAGGGCCAAGAAGCAACAGTAAGAACCGGACATGGAACAACTGAGTGGTTCAAAATTGGGAAGGAGTACGACAAGGCTGCATATTGTCACCCTGCTTATTTAACTTATATGCAGAGTACATCATGAGAAATGCCGGGTTGGATGAATCAGAGGTCGGAATTAAGATTGCTGGGAGAATTATCAACAACCTCCGATATGCAGACGATACCACCCTAATGGCAGAAAGTGAAGAGGATCTAAAGAGCCTCTTGTTGAGGGTGAAATAGGAGAGTGCAAAAGCTGGTTTGAAACTCAACATTAAAAAAACTAAGATCATGTCATCTGGCCCTATCACTTCCTGGCATATAGAAGGGGAAGAAATGGAAGCAGTGACAGATTTTACTGTCTTGGGCTCCAAGATCACCACAGACGGTGACTGTAGCCATGAAATTAAAAGACGCTTGCTCCTTGGGAGGAAAGCTATGGCCAACCTAGACAGCATAGTAAGAAGCAGAGACATCACCTTGCCAACAAAGGTCCGTCTAATCAAAGCTATGGTTTTCCCAGTAGTAATGTATGGCTGTGAGAGCTGGACTATAAGGAAGGCTGAGCGCCGAAGAATTGATGCTTTCGAACTGTGGTGCTGGAGAAGACTCTTACGAGTCCCCTGGACTGCAAGGAGGTCAAATCAGTCAATCCTAAAGGAAATCAACCCTGAGTGCTCATTGGAAGGACAGCTACTGAAGCTGAAGCTCAAATATTTTGGCCACCTAATGCGAAGAGAAAACTCTCTGGAAAAGACCCTGATGCTGGGAAAGACTGAAGGCAAAAGGAGAAGGGGACGGCAGAGGATGAGATGGCTAGATAGCATCACCGATGCAATGAATATGAACCTGAGCACACTCTGGGAGAGTGCTCAGGACAGGAAGGCCTGGCGTGCTATGGTCCATGGGGTCACGAAGAGTCGGACACGACTGAATGACTAAACAGCAACAACAACAAAGCTGGTATTTCAGATACCAATTGCAAAAAGTGGATAGAAGGATATTTTTCCTGCTGTTCTAGTGCCAAGATATTTAACAAAAAGCCTTTTGATGCTTCCCCCAAAAATGTTATAGTGCACAATTTCTTTTTATGACAATTTCTTTTTATGAGGCATCTTTATATGAAAAGATCTAACTATAAGCAAATAGAAAGTAGGAAATTAGCCACACAGTCTTCTAGTTTCAACCCACACGCAAACAGGAAATTAGACATACCCCTTGAACAATTGCACCCTGATCACGCAGCCATGTGGGAGGACATCCTGAAAAAGCAGCTCTAACACAGCTGGGGCCAGTGTCTGAGGGGCACCTTAATTTTCAGGCAAATGGCAAGATCAGGTGGCAGGCTCAGTGCAATCCAGCTCAGTATTAATTCAGTCACACATGTTTCTTTCTCAACCAGATTAGATCATTAGATCCAGTCCAGATACAGCTTTATAAGGGGCTGCTTTTGAAAAGCATTTGGAAACTTGGTGCAAAATATACGAGCCAAATTTAACTCAGGAGACTGTTTTGACAAGCTTGACACCCAGTTTTATTTTCTCTACAAATTTCTGAGCACAATTCAAAGCCCTAAACATTATGGGACAAGGATATTTGAAGGACTGCCTCCTCCCATGCAATCCTGCCTGCCCTGTCCACTGCAGGTAGCCCTGCTCTGCACTGCATCCCACCTCCTTTGAAGGTGCAGCTGGTTGGGATAAAGACAGGGCCTTGACTATTGTGGCACCCAGGTTGTACAACTCCATTATTAGAGAGATTTGGTAGGTTCCCTCAGATTTCTTTCTTTTTAAGCTTTAAGTCAATGGTGGACAACCTTTTCTTTCTTTCAAGGGCCACTGTGGAAAGAACAAAAGGCAAATGAAGCAGTTGGAAAACACAGGAAGGGTACAAGTTGAAGACGACAACATCTGGACTCCCTTAAAATTCTGTGAATGAGTCAGGGTGATTGCCTCATCTGGAAGCACCCATACCTATTTATTTATTTGATTTGATTTGTACCCTGCCTTTCTACCAAAAAAAATGGCACTCTAGGTGGCTTTGTTTTGGCCTTAGCTGTTACTGTACACCCATTTCCCCTGCACACCCAAACACCTAACTAAAATCAACGTCATCCAGCAACAGGTGAACAAATCTGAGTCCCATTGATTTCAGTAGGAAGGTTAAATGCATGGCTAGCTCTCTCTCTCTCTCTCTCTCTGTCTCTGTCTCTGTCTTGCATTGAAGTTAATGGGTTTCAAAGTGTTTCACTGTGGCTGAGTCATGACTGTTGGCTTGAAGGGATATTTTATTTATTTATTTATTACATTTAATCCTGCCTTTTTTGCTCCTTAAGGAACCCAAGGCAGTGTACATAATCCTCCTCCTCTCCATTTTATCCTCACAACAACAACCCTGTGAGGTAGCTTGGGCTAAGAGTCTGCGACTGGCCCAAAGTCACCCAGTGAGCTTCATGGCAGAGTGAGCTCCATGGCAGGCTCCATGGCAACCCAGATCTCCCAACTCCCAGTCCAACACTCTTGCCACTACACCACACTGGCTCTCATATTTTGCCATGTTTTGAGAGTTTGCTTCCATTTTTTAAAAAAATATTGTTACACAGTCCCCAGTGCCCCCGGTGATGAGACATTCCAGGACCCAGACTTCCTTTTGGAGAAGAGATCATATTATGATTATGATTAGTAAATGTACAAGGACAACGCAGGTCAGCCTTCCCTCAATGTGGTGACTTCTAGATGTGTCAGCTTGCAGTTCCATGGCCAGGCTGGCTGAGAATGATGGAAGTTGTAGTCCAACATACTGGAGGGCACCCAGTTGGCGGCACTGGGTGTAGGTGGAGACAACCAGCACCAGCATTCCTAAGCATGCAAAAGCCCACTGCCCCACATCAAAGTGAGACACCTCTTGTACTCCTAGGTGACTTCAACTCAAAGCTCAGCTCTCTCACACTCGATTTGCTTTTCTGCTTCTCTCCAAACTAATATGCTGTCAGCCACTCTGATCATCAGGACAGAGTGGTATAGAAGTACTTAAAATCTAATGTATATAAAAATAAGTATAAAATAAATGTAAAATTGTTGCAGAACAAAGCCTGTGCTGTGGCGGGCTGTGTATGTTTAGCTCAACTGGGGAAAAACAGCCTGAGACCACAGCAGGTCTGCCTCAAGCATGTGCACAAAGGCAGGTAAATTAGACAGTTCCCCCCCCCCCCCGACTTCCTGAGAAGGGACAGTATGTGATTAACGGCAGCAAATGAAACACCACTGATATATCGACGGCTTATGCAACCACTGAAAAATTAATATGGCATGCAATGTGATGGAAATCAGCCAAGGTTTAACTAGCAATAAATACCTTTTAAATCTCAAACCTTCCAGAAGGTTTCATGTGTGATCGATACTGCTGTCTAGTTTTGAGTATTCTGCTAAACAGTTTTTCAGCAACAGTTTTCACTGTAATGGGCCACCTCCTTTTGCTGCTAATGGTCTGGATATTTTTCTCAGTAAGAGCTTCTGATCAATCTACTAGATGTGAAAAGAACATCTGGCATCATCTTTAAGTCGTAGGAGCTTGTGTGTGTGTTTTAATTCAAAGAAAATAAATGAAAAGCTCTGTTTTTCTAGTAGGTGCCTGCAAGTAATGTATTTTATGAAGTAAAACTTAGGGAGAATATTTGACTTTGGCATGAGACCATAACCCAACAACTGTAGGATTTACCCCACTTACCTCCTCTTCTACTTTTAAAAATACACATTTAATTTCATTACACTGGTTTAGCTATTTCTAGAAAGCATATGGGTGCTTTCACACATGAACCTTCAATAGTTCTTTTTTCAGTTAATTTGTAATATGAATATAAAACTGATGGCCAGTATGCTCATTCACATTTTTAATGTATCTCTTCTACATTAGCAGCAATGAATTACTCAAATAGCATGAAACTAGTGCTGTGCCGAAAATTTCTCCTACATTTTTTTTTTTTTTACCATTCCCATTCAATTTGACAGAAAATAAATTGCTTTCAACAAGAAATTCAGAGGAGGAGAAATTTCGGAGAAATTCTCATGGGTTGAGTTTGGGGTTCTTGTGCTTACCTTACTTAGGCTGAGGAGCATGCATGAGTGTCCTGTCAGTCATTATACAATAATCTCTGTGGCAGCCTGTATCCTCCTCAGTTTCCTGCACTTCACTTAAAGCCATCATGGGGAAGACATCCTGACCCGATTCCTCCCATGAGGCTTTTTCAGTTCAGGAAGTGCAGGTGGCCTAGGAGGCTGCAGAGCAATGGAAGGATATGTAATAGAGAGAGGAAACACACACAGCACCCTTGGCCACCTCGCAGTGTTTAGGTCAGCTCAAAAATACCACCAAATTTTTCTCAAAATTCTAGGGATGTACGAAAGTCACTTACCTTTTCGAAGGGTGACATTCGCGGTAGGGAGGAGGCGCTCCGTCCCTCCCCCCGAAATTCTGTCCAGCCGGCTCCTCTCCGCGGAGATCCACCAGCCAGGACTGCCCGCAGCCAGACATTCGGCCACTGGGCAGCCAGCAGTGATGCAAATGGCGGCTGCCATAGCCGCCGCCATTTGCATCCCTGTATTTTGCCATGATAGGCTACGTAAATATTTACGTAGCCTATCATGGCAAAACAAAAACAAAAACAGCGAACACCAATGGCGGCGGCTGCAGCGGCCACCATTTGCGTTCCCTTCTTTTTTTTGCCGTGATGGGTTACATAAATATTTATGTAGCCTATTACGGCAAAAAAGAAAGAAAGGGGGGAATGCAAATGGCGGCCACTACGCCATTTGCGCCCCCTCTTGTACCGTATAGCCTATGTAAATATTTACGTAGGCTATCACGGGGGGAAAAAAAGGGAACGCAAATGGCGGCCGCCATAGGCACCGCCATTTGCGTTCCCTTTTTTTTTTTTGCCATGATAGGCTACGTAAATACTTATGCAGCCTATCACGGCTTCTGCAGGGATGCAAATGGCATCCCTGCATTAGCCGTGATAGGCTACATAAGTATTTACGTAGCCTATCACGGCTATAGTGATGAAGCGGCTGCAGCCACCATTCGCAAGTCAGCACGAATGGCAGCAAGTAGGTGTCCCGTTTTGCGTGCCTTTCGCAGGGTGGGGGGTGGGGGGGCTTCGTTCCACCATGGATTTTGGGGGGCCGAATGCACTGGCATTCGGCATCACTGAGATCCGTGACAGAATTCTCTGACATTCTCTACAAAATTCATCCTCAGAAAAGTGGAAGCCTCGACACAGTTGATGCTGTTGCCACCTACAGAAGCAGTGCAATAAACAAAAAACCCTTAGGAAAAAAGAAAGAAGCTGTGCTACAACCCCTGCCAATAGTGAGCCCTATTTGTGAGAAACTGTTGGAGATTTTCTCCTCCCCTAGAAGAAATTCTGTGAGATTCCCCCCCCCCCAATTTCTCTGCCTACAAATAGCTTGGATAGTTTTGGGAGGCAATTTGTGCACAACCCTACATGAAACAGTTAAAGAGCAAATAGCATGAAACAGTCGAAGAGCTTATGTATTCTATTTTTTGTCATAAACCCAATACAGATATTTTCATACGTTGTAGATGACTTGTTATGTCCTGCAATAAAGTAAACTTATATACTCTTTTTTCAGGGCTCCATTAACTATCTTGCTGTTTAGAGCTGCATTAACCATCTCTCTTTATAAGTATTCCATCCTTGTGATTATCCAACAGCCAGCCGATTTTGTGTGTTTGTACCTCATGTTGAGAACCTGAGACAGGATTGGGTTTCTGTTGGTGTACCATCCACGCTGCTGCCTAACAGTTAGGGTTGTCAGAGAATTTCGCCACGAATCTTGGGGAGGCCAAATGCCAGCGCATCCAGCCCCCTGAAATCGGTGGCGAAATGGTCTGCCACCCCGCCCCCGGGACGGGACTTACCTTGGGCGAATCTCCCTGGCGGCGGTGGCTCCAGCGGTGGTTCGGCGGCGGTTCGGCAGCGGCGACTGCGGCTGCCGGTCTTCCGACCAGCTGCCGCCGCCGCCATTTCCAGTAAAAAACAAACAAACAAACGTGATAGGCTACGTAAAGATTTACGTAGCCTATCACAGCTAGATTTTTTAAAAATACCGTGATAGGCTACGTAAATGTTTACGTAGCCTATCACAGCTAAAGCAGGGACGCAAATGGTGTCCCCTACGCTTGCGTTCCCATTTTATCTGGGAATAAAACTGAGTTTGTCCCCTATTCAGGACGCCATTTGCGTCCACACCAGCCTGGCAGCGGCTGGAGGCCCACTGCAGGTTGGCCTGGCCAGCGGCTCCATGGCCTGGCCGTGGAGCGGAGCCGGCCAGGCAGGAATCTGGGGGGAGGAACAGATCGCCTCCCCCCCCCGTCGAGGATTTTGGGGGGAGGGACGGAGTGCCTCCCCCCCACCGCGGATGTCCCTGGACGAAACCAGGTAAGTGTTTCGTACATCCCTAAGTCTGGGTTGGGGCTGATTACATCAGTGTTCCCGCCTCCTTGGCCATGTTGCCAGGACAATGGAAGGAGAAGCTAATGGATTTTTAAAAAGGAATCAGCTTTGCTGTGAAGAGAGATTTCACCCCTCTCCCCCTGCTTTCTCCCTTCCCCTGAAAGTCCAGACGCAACTGCATTTCAAGAGCAGGCCTCACTGAGCACAATGGGAGTTACTTCTGAGTAGACACACATATGCTTGTGCTGGGGAAGGGGGGGACACAAAGAGGGAAACCAGCCCCCATTTTAACCCAGAGGACCTCATTGACCACAATGGGAATTACTTTTGAGGAGACAGTAATGGGTTTGTAGGTGGAAAGAGAGCAGTAAACACAAAAACGGAAACCAACCCCCATTGTAAACTGCAGGATATCTATAATGACGGTGTGAAGTACTTTCTTCCTAAGGCACCTCAAGATCCCACTTGGTAGCTTAATCGCACTTAAAGAATTGGGCTTAGAAGGGTGCCATTTCAATTGAGGGGGAATCTCTGTAAGTTCTGGTGTGGGCATTCAAAGACAAGCCTCATCAACTGCAGTGGGAGTTACTTCTGAGGAGACACTAATGGGTTTGTTGTGGGAAAGAGACTGAAACCAGCCCCCATTTTAACACACAGGATCTCTATATGGAAGCTGTGAAGGAGTTACGTCCTAAGGCAGTGGACCGGAGCCTCGAGATCACGCTTAATTGCATTTAAGGAATTGGGCTTTGATATGTGCCATGTCAATTGAGGGGCTTCTCTATTATTTCTGTGGTCACTGAGAAGGCAAGCCTCATTCAGCACAATGGCAGAAAACACCCCTTGACTGGGGTCATGGGCTGTGTTCTAGTGCTTATTTTCAATGATGTTTTAAAAGTTGGTCCCTCGGCATCCTGCTCCAAAATGGCGATGAAACTTCCAGAAAACAGAGAGGGAAAGGGTTGGGTCACTGAGGTCAGAGCCACACACCCAGAAGGGCCAGGCTATATGCCCCATGGGGAGGACTATGATACCAAAACCAGTGTGGTTGTGGAAACAGGTCAGTAATGGAGCCTAAGTAAGCTGGAAAAGTCAGACTATAACCAGTCTCAGAAGAAGTGGTTTTTCCATGTTAAAATGCGGGGCTGGTGCTGAATGGCCACGACATCATAGAAAAACAGAGACCTCACTGTGTAGCCAGACTGGAGTAAATCGCTGGTGGAAACACATCCCTAGAAGCCACATTTAGGTTGCTGGATAGGAGGCTGAAATCCAGAACCACCAAGGTGGCTTTCTCTGAAATGCTACCTGTTCCTCGTGCAGGGCCAGCTAGACAGGCAAAGCTGAGGAGCCTCAATGTGTGGAAGAGATGATGGTGCAGAGAGGAGGGGTTCAGATTTGTTAGGCACTGGGGAACGTTTTGGGACAAGCCAGGCCTGTACAAGAGGGACAGGCTCCACTTGACCCAAAATGGAACCAGGCTGCTGGTGCTAAACATACAAAGGGTGGAAGAGCAGCTTTTGAACTAAACCCTGGGGAAAAGCCGACAGGAGCTGGGAAGCATCTGGTTTGGGTTAAATCATCCCAAAGGGATGAAGATGAAAATGTTTTTGATTGCCCAAATGTAGAAGGGGAGGAAATAGGCCAGGAGTACATGGCAGAACATAATAGCCAATCAAAGGGGCCAACGTCCCATAGCAAAAGATGCACACGCCAGAGGCATCTGGGGAGGGATAGCATGTATAGGTGTTTTTATGCAAATGCTAGAAGCCTCCATGCCAAAATGGGAGAATTGGCATGCTTGATTTTAAAGGAAAACCTTGATATAGTGGGCATTACAGAAACCTGGTGGACTGGAGAGAACCAGTGGGATACGGTCACCTCTGGATATAAACTCTATAGGAAGGACAGGGAAGGGCGTACTGGGGGAGGTGTTGCCCTGTACATCAAAGAGGGCATAGTGTCGAGAGGACTAGAACACCTAAAACGGGTAGGCTCTTCCATGGAACCACTGTCGGTGACTATACCAGAGTCAAAAACTAATTTAGTGCTAGTAACATGCTATTGTCCCCCAGACCAGAATGCTCAGAGTGACCTTGAGATAGAAAACGAAATCAGGCAGGCCTCCAACCAAAGAAGTGTTGTAATAATGGGCGACTTCAATTACCCCCACATTGATTGGATACATGCATGTTCCAGCCATGACAAAGAGCTTAAATTTCTTGATGCCCTAAACGACTGTGCCCTAGAACAGTTGGTCATGGAACTGACCAGAGGGGAGGTGACCTTGGATTTAATCCTAAGTGGTGTCGCCCAGGACCTAGTATGAGATGTAAATGTTGTTGAACCACTTGGAAACAGTGATCACAGTGCTATCAGGTTTAATATATATTTAAGTGGAAAATTGCCCAGGAAGTCCAGCACAGTCATATTTGACTTCAAAAGAGGAAACTTCTCTAAAATAGGGATGGCGGAGAATTCCGCCACAGATTTCAGTGAGGCCGAATGCACTGGCATTTGGCCCCCCAAAACCTGTGGCGGAACGGCCTCCCACCCCCCGCCACCCCGCGGAATCGCCCCGGGGAAGAAGCTTACCTGGGGCGGATGTTCCGGCGGCTCCAGTGGCGGCTCCCGCAGCGGCAGCTGGTCTCTCAGCTGGCTGCTGCGGCCACAAATGGCGGACACCATAGTGGCCACCATTTGCATCCTGCTAGGCTGCCATGATAGGCTACGTAAGTATTTACATAGCCTATCACGGTAAAGGCAGCCACACAAATGGCAGCCACTATGCCATTTGCGTAGCTGCCTTTACCGTGATAGGCTACGTAAATACTTACGTAGCCTATCATGGCAGCCTGGCAGGACGCAAATTTGTGGCCGCAGCAGCTGGCCGTGGCCGGAATTCTGGCTACAGACGGCCCTGGCCGGCAGCTCCACAGAGCCACTGCAGAGCAGAGCCAGCCAGGGAGGATTCCAGGGATACGGACAGAGTGCCTCCCCCCGCACCATGAATCAAAGCTGCGAAAGTGACTTTCGTACATCCCTACTCTAAAACGAGGGAACTGGTGAAAAGGAAGTTAAAAGGGGGAGTCAAGAGGATGAAATCCCTTCAGAATGCTTGGAGATTACTCAAAACCACAATAATTGAAGCCCAGCTAAAATGTATACCACAGGTTAGGAAAGGTGGCACCAAGTCCAAGAGGTCACTGGCATGGTTAACAAGCAGTGTTAAGGGAGCTATTCGAGAAAAGAGAGCTTCCTCCAGAAAATGGAAGTCTTGCCCAAGTGAGGAAAACAAAAGGGAGAAGAAAGCTTGCACAAAGTCGATGCAAGCAGACAATAGGAGTTGCAAAAAGCATTTTGAAAAGCATGTCGCTAACAACAGCAAGGCCAACAATAACAAAATCTTTAAATATATGAGAAGCAGAAAACTAACTAGGGAGGCAGTTGGACTATTGGATGTTGATGGAGTTAAAGGAGTACTGAAGGAGGACAAGGAGATTGCAGAGAAGCTGAATTAATTCTTTTTATCCGTCTTCACTGCAGAAGATATAGGACAGATACCTGCACCTGAACTGATGTTTTCTAGGGATGGTGGAGAATTCCCCCACGGATTTCAGTGAGGCCGAATGCACTGGCATTCGGCCCCTCGAAATCCGTGGTGGAACAGCCTCCCGCTCCCGCCACCCCGCAGAATCCCCCCAGAACAAAACTTACCTGTGACTCCGGCGGTGGCGGCAGCGGCTCCAGCAGCGGTGGCGGTGGCTGGTCTTTCGGTCGGCTGCTGCAGCTGCCATTTGCATCCTGCCAAGCTGCCATGATAGGCTACGTAAGTATTTATGTAGCCTATCACGGCAAAGAGCAGGGACGCAAACAGCGGCCGCTACGCCATTTGCGCCACTGCTCTCTCCGTGATAGGCCATTTGCATGCCATTTGCATGGCTGCCTTTACAGTGATAGGCTACGTAAATACTTACATAGCCTATCACTGTAAAGGTAGCCATGCAAATAGCAGCCACTATGCCATTTGCGTAGCTGCCTTTACCGTGTTAGGTAAACACGGTACCTGCACCTGTTAGGGTCATCCAGGGGAGGTTTTTCAGGTGGTGAAGGTCCTTCTTGCTGTACGCTCTGTTAGCAGGCCTGGGAAATACCTTTGCCTGAACCTTTGGAGGACATGTGCTGATGAGTAGGCAGTATTGGGCTAGATGAAGTCTCAAAGCAAAGCAACATTTCAATACAGAAAAACATCCATTATGTTTTTCTAAACTTGAAAGCATCGCAGTGGTTTACTCATTACATGGCAGGGTAGCATGACTATATTCCCAGCTTTGCACATTTTTACACCAGCGGGTCAGTGGACACATTTGGAATTTTGAGAGACTGTCAGAGCCACTCTCACAGAATGGCTCCCATGGGGAGACTTGGCCATTCATCAAATGGCTGCCATGGTAGATGTGGCCAGTTACAAAACCCTAATTTCCCAGAAGGCAAAATGGTGAGGTAAGAGAAAAGTAACTTGTCCAAGAAACTAAGTACAAGGTAGATGCAAGGCCTGAGCTCCAAAACACAAAGCCATTCTTTCGAACACAAATGGAGCTGGGTTCAAATCTCACTTTTCAGCATGCTAACCTCCCAATGTAGTTTTGTTTTTGTTTTTTAATTAAGATATACAACCAAAATCAGGAGGGGCAGGGAGGCTGGCGAGCACCAAGAGTGTTATCTGTGGGTACACTGGTGCCTATGGGCACTGTGTCGGAGACCGCAGGTTTACACACTTAGGGCACAATCCTGTGCATGTTTAGACAGAGAAAAGGCCTACAACTCCCAGCCAGCAAGGCTGGCTGGGGAATGCTGGGAGTTGTAGGCCTTTTCTCTGTCTAAACATGCCTAGGATTGCACCCTTAGTAGCGTGCCTTAACATAAGGCTGTTTAACAATGTTCCTGTGTTGCTGGATCCTGATCCACCTTGAGAAGATTGCTGCAGAGCTGGAGTGAACAGAATAGAGACTATTTTCCTTCTTCAGTCAGCAGAAAAAAATCAAGCTTCTGAGAGAAGTTTTATTTATATTTTTGTTGTGGACTCAAGCTGAAAAAAAGACAGAACTTTAGGAGGGCTGTGCTCTGTTTTATAGTTATAAGTAAATTGTGATAAGTAAATTGTTATGCATGTAAAAATTATTACATGTGCATTATTATTGTTTTAATTAAGATATTCAAATATATGTTAATTGTCCCTGTTAGTCCTTTTAGGGCACAATCTTATGGCCTCTAGTCAGCAGCCAGCTACACAGCCATAGGATAGGTCGGTTCCTGGGAGCCTGCACTCCGAGGTTGGTTGTCTGAGAACTGACCTCCACCCCCTCCCTGTACTCTGCGCTTGTAAGAAGAGTGTGGAGCAATGAAAATGGGGCATTCCTGGGGGCGGGGCGGAACAGGAAGGGCAGAAGTGCCTTTCCGATGCTTCCGTCCAGTGTCCGCCCTGCCCCCTCTCTGACTTCTGCGGCTAGACAGTCGAAATCGAGTCTTTTAAATCCTCAAATAAACAGTTTAAGTTTATTCATAAGAAACTGTGTATGTTCTTAGTGGAAGCCTGAGATGATCTCTGAATCTCTGTTACAATAGTCTTAAACATTGCGAGGTTTCTTCAAAGCCCATTCTCTGATTAGTTTCTCCTGGCCTCAGTTCCCTACCTCTTCTATCCTTTTCCACAGGCCTCAATCACCACCTATCTTCAGATTATTTCTTTCTAGTCTACTCAATCCCACTTTGCATTTTTAGGCAAAGTGACCTGATTCATAGTTCTGATCAAATATGCAGATCCAGTTACACATGAGTTTTTGTACTTTTACAAGCTGAATTTTGTGATAAGGTCCCAGAATGTCCTCAAATGGTGTATTTTCTGGTAAAATGCATACCAAAAGTGTATCTTTAAAAATTGCATACAAAAATGCATATTTTGTGAAAAACAGATTAAAGATAATACATGTTTGTGCAGATGGTTTTAAAATTGCAGATTGGGATGGAATTTACTTATGAATGAATACATGCAAAACTGACGTGGGACAAAAAACTTATCTCATCTGTCCATACTTAGCCATTACTACATTGTATGGCAGTGAATGAACTCTTGTGTGAAGAAATACTTATTTTGTCTGCCTTGAATTTAATGACAATCAAGTGTCATTGGGTGACCCTAAGTTCTATCATTATAAGAGTGGAAGACAAATGTCTTTATCTCCATACTGTCCAAAACATTATCATCATCTATAATGTCCCACCCTTATGCCAGTCGTTCTTTTTAGCCTTCTCATTTTGTGGTAGAAGGTAACTTTATTGGCACAAATGTTATTTATTTCAGCAAAAATGATTATGATTGTGGAAGCACAGATGAACTGTGAGACCCTCAAACCATTAGCTTTACATCTCTGAAATATTTACCATATTTATTAAAAAATACAATAAGGCTGGGAGCATTTTGTGCTTTTCTAAGGTTCACAACATGCTCCCTTTACTGCCATATACACTTTTATTAAAAAATATGAAATCTTGAAGTGCAATCAGTTCCAGAGCTGAGACTAACGCTGCAAGCTTATAGTCACTTATCTGGGAGTAAGCCCAAATAAATGCAGTGGGGATTACTCCTGAGTAGATATGTAGAGGATTGTCCTGCAAAACACCACACTCAAAGAAATGTGGAAATATGCAAAGTGTGCTGACATGTAAATAGCTTATGTGCTTTTTAAGTTAACTTTGCAGTATCCTTGGTATGGCACAAATAGAGAACCTGTGGTCCTCCAAATACTTTTGTCTCCCACAAACCCCAGCAAGTATGGATAGTGGTTAGGGATTATGGGAGTTGTAGTGCAACAGCTGAAGTGACATAGGTTCCCTATCCCTACTGTATGAGATGGATTTTTTTAAAAAAGGTAATGTTTTTAAATCACTGTTGGAAAGAGATGGTCTTAAACAAGATACAAGAGAGTCATTATCTATTTACAAAATGATTTACAGTGCAATCCTATATATGTCTACTTGGAAGAAAGCCCCATTACAGCCCTAGGCTGCAATCCTATACTCACTTATCCAGGAGTACAACCTACTGGACTCAATGGGACTTCCATCTGAGCTGACATGTATGGGATTGCACTGTCATTGTTCCAGCTAATTTCTTTATGTAATTGCAGCCTAGGTCTCTGTAACATAGCGGCCACAATTTAAGTAGAAGAGTTTTATGGCCACAAATGGCATAACATACACCAGGTATGGCCATAATTTTCCCACAATAGGCTAATGGCAGCCACCATTGCCTATCTCACCTTTTATGAAGCTGGAGAGCCATCACGTGAAATCTGGCAGACACACCAGGGCTCTGTTGAAATCCACAGGGCTCCAAGCAGCCTAGATTTTCCACAGCAGATCTCCACCCCTCCTAGACTGAATGTTGGGGGGGGGGGTGTCACCCGTCACTACTTTGGAGAGCAACCCTATGAGTGTGTAGCCCAAACAACAGAGCTCTCCATCTATGCAAAGCCCAGCCGAGTCTTGCCAGCAGGGCAGGCCATTTTCCCCTCTGCCCTCCATTTCAGCATTGTTCATCACACAGGCCTCTGAACCCATCTGTCTTGCTCACACTGCCTGGGGGCTGAGATGCCATCAGATCCAATGGTCTCTCCACTCCCTGCCCACTCCCAACACACCCATTTTCTTCCTGCTCAAGGTCAGAATCCTGACCTTGGGAGAGGGAGCTGCTCTGGAGTTTTCCTCAGCATTTGGAGGAGGGGGTGGGGGGAGATCTACAGTAGGATCTACTCCTCTGAGGTCAGAACTCTGTCTCTGGCCTGAGAGGGGGAGGTTGACTGCATCATATGGCTCTTCAGAGGGTGTAATCCTATGGTGATAGGCGGCCGCCTCTGAACTCAGAGGCGCCCGCTTATCCAATGCAGGGCAGGAGAAGCATGGAGGGGATCGTTCCCTCCGCGCTTCTCCTGCCCTGCATTTGCGGCTAGACAGACGATTTCGGCTGTCTAGCCGTGGGAAGGTGGAACGGGGGAGGAGGCTACCGGACAACACATAGGAAGTGTCATACTGGCTTTTCTTCCTTCCCTGCCCTGGAACATCCCCCAGAACACCTCGTTTTGGCCACTCCATGCTCCTCTTGCAAGCATGGGGCTGTTCCGTGCTGCCTGCAAGGCAGTGCGGAAGGGGGGGAAGGTCGGTTGGAGCACAGGCTCTGAGGTCAGTTCCCGGAAAACCACATATCCTATGGCTGTCTAGCCGCTGACTAGCAGCCATAGGATTGTTCCCTTAAGTAAGTTGCAGTGCATATTGGAATGGTTGTCGATACAGTTGTAGGATAGCTAGACCATTGCTCTAATTCCAAGAGGCAGTTCTTATGTTCTTCACTACAGAGATAAGTACAATCACCTGAACAGCATAATCAAAAAGAGATTAGTCAAAGTTATGGAATTATAATTACTGATAGTGAGAAATGCAAATGAAGAAATTAATTCAAGTTTCCACTTACACAGAACAGCAAACCCTCATGGAGGTTACAGTATTTGGTTATTTAAAGAATACAAAAATAGTTATGTTAATAGAAGCTGTAGAAGAAAGCTGGCTTTTAGCATGTACCATATTTTAATAATTGCTCTAATTAAAATGTGTTTTTGTAATAAATCATGGTTTCTTACATCTTTTAGTTGATCTGCAGCATTTAATATACTATTATTTATCAATTTAAGTATACTGTATTTTATATAGGATGAATATGAACTTGAGCACACTCCGGGAGAAAGCGGAGGACAGGAAGGACTGGCATGCTATGGTCCATGGGGTCACGAAGAGTCGGACACGACTGAACGACTGAACAACAACAACAATTTTATATATACCTTCATTTTCACAGGAGAGGCCTCAGGATATGTCCCTTAAACCTTTCCTCATGAGTACATATTTAGTACATTTTCCTATTTTCCTGCACATTTCTGAAGGATGTTATGGCCACATTTGTTACCTACCTGCAGACAATGTGGATTCACCTAAAACTGTACCATATTATATCAAACGATCAGTGAAAATAGTTTGAAGGCACATCCCTAAAATCCATTTAACATATTTAGGGTTTGTTTTATTTAAGTGCTTTGTGCAATTTCTAAAAGTGCAGGAAGACATAGAGAAATGCATGCATGTACCATGAAAGAATAATGTTCCATAACCACAGTTTAAATATTTTAATACCCCCACAGTATCACTATAGTATAGCCTCAGAAAAGAAGTTTCAAATGAAAATCCTACATGGCTGAAGTTTTATTAGGTTGTAAAGTCTTTTTATAAGGGGTTAAAAAAGTAATAATAACAATAGTCATCTCTTGTCTATCAGACTACATGCCACAATATGCTTTCAAGGTTGTGTCAGTAATGGAGAAATTAGAAAAGGCAAAAAAAAAAATGCATTATAAGATTTCCCATTATGCAACATGTCACATCATTATTTCACAAAGAAATAGGCAAAACTGAGCAATCCTTTCTGGCATATTGTAACTGGTATGGGGTCATGGTTCCACAGTAATGGTTACAGAGAACTCCCATAGTAATGGTGGTAACAGAGAACTCCCATCACCTCTCACCATTTGCTATGCTGGATAGGGCTTATGGAAGTTGTAGGCCGAAACATTTGGAGCACCACAAGTTGCCTATCCCTGACAAAGAGATGCTGATTTACAGCGCAATCCTATATTTGTCTGTTGTTGTTGTTCAGTCTTTAAGTCGTTAAGTCGTGTCCGAGTCTTCGTGACCCCATGGACCATAGCATGCCAGTCCTTCCTGTCCTCCGCTCTCTCCCGGAGTGTGCTCAAGTTCATATTCATCGCATCGGTGATGCTATCTAGCCATCTCATTCTCTGCCGTCCCCTTCTCCTTTTGCCTTCAATCCTTCCCAGCATCAGGATCTTTTCGAGTGACTTTTCTCTTCGCATTTGGTGGCTAAAATATTTGAGCTTCAGGTTCAGTATCTGTCCTTCCAATGAGCACTCAGGGTTGATTTCCTTTAGGATTGACTGATTTGACCTCCTAGCAGTCCAGGGGACTCGTAAGAGTCTTCTCCAGCACCACAGTACGAAAGCATCAATTCTTCGGCGCTCAGCCTTCCTTATATAGTCCAGCTTTCACAGTCATACGTTACTGTTGGGAAAACCATAGCTTTGATTATGCGGACCTTTGTCGGCAAGGTGATGTCTTTGCTTCTTACTAGGGGTGGACGAAAGTCACTTACCTGTCGTCGAAGGCCATTCGCGGTGGGGGGGAGGAGCTTCGCTCCTCCCCCCACGAAGTTCAGGCCGGGGGGGGAGGCTTCCCGCCTCGCCCGGCCGAAATTCAGGCCGGGGGGGAGGCTTCCCGCCTCGCCCGGCTAAAATTCAGGCCGGGGAGGGGGCGCCTCGCCTCGCCCGGCCACGAACGCAAAAGTAAAAAAAAAACAAAAAAACATGCCCCCTGATAGGCTACGTGACGATTCACGTAGCCTATCACGGCTAGATCTGCAAATTCAGCCGTGATAGGCTACGTCAATCGTCACGTAGCCTATCACGGGTGACTTTAAAAAAAAAAAGCGTGTACGCGAATGGCGGCCCCCATAGGGAGCCGCCATTCGCGTTCCTTATTTAGTCGCTGTAGTCTACGTAAATGTTTACGTAGACTACGGCAAAAATAAGGGCAACGCAAATAGCGTTGCCCTTATTTTCGCCATAGTCTACATAAACATTTACGTAGACTACAGCGACCAAATAAGGAACAAGAATGGCGGCTCCCTATGGGGGCCGCCATTATCCGTACACTCTTTTTTTCTTTCTTTTTTTAAAGTCACCCGTGATAGGCTACGTGACGATTCACATAGCCTATCACGGCTGACTTTGCAAATCTAGCCGTGATAGGCTTTGTGAATCGTCACGTAGCCTATCAGGGGGCGTTTTTTTTTTTCTTTCATGGCAATGGCGGCGGCGGCAGCCGGTCGAAAGACTGGCTGCCGCTCCCGCCTCACTCGAACACCCGCTGAACTGCCGGCCGGACCAGCCACCGGGAGGGACATTCGGTAAAGGTAAGTCCTGTCCCGAGGGGGGTGCGGGGGGCAGGGGGGGTGCGGAGGATTTCTCCCCGAAACTTGTTCGGGGGGCCGAACATGTTGGCACTCGGCCCCCCGAAGTTTCGGGGAGAAATTCTCCGTCATCCCTACTTCTTACTATGCTGTCTAGGTTTGCCATAGCTTTCCTCCCAAGGAGCAAGCGTCTTTTAATTTCATGGCTACAGTCACCATCTGTGGTGATCTTGGAGCCCAAGAAAATAACATCTGTCACTGCTTCCATGTCTTCCCCTTCTATATGGCAGGAAGTGATGGGGCCAGAGGCCATGATCTTCGTTTTTTTAATGTTGAGTTTCAAACCAGCTTTTGCACTCTCCACTTTTACCCTCAACAAGAGGCTATTTAGATCCTCTTCGCTTTCTGCCACTGGGGTGGTATCGTCTGCGTATCTGAGGTTGTTGATAATTCTCCCAGCAATCTTAATTCCGACCTCTGATTCATCCAAACCGGTGTTTCTCATGATGTACTCTGCATATAAGTTAAATAAGCAGGGCGACAATATGCAGCCTTGTAGTACTCCTTTCCCAATTTGGAACCAATCGGTTGTTCCATGTCTGGTTCTTACTGTTGCTTCTTGACCCTCATACAGGTTTCTCAGGAGACAGGTAAGGTGGTCTGGTACTCCCATCTCTTTCAGAATTTGCCACAGTTTGTTGTGATCCATACAATCAAAGGCTTTAGCGTAGTCAATGAAGCAGAAATAGACGTTTTTCTGAAATTCTCTTACTTTCTCCATGATCCAGCGAATGTCGGCGATTTGATCTCTAGTTCTTCTGCCTCTTCTGAACCCAGCTTGTACTTCTAGTAGTTCTTGGTTCGCATAGTGAAGCCTAGCTTGTAGGATTTTGTGCATAACCTTGCTGGCATGTGAAATGAGCGCAACTGTGCAGTAGTTTGAACACTCTTTGGCATTGCCCTTCTTTGGAATTGGAATGTAAACTGACCTTTTCCAGTCTTGTGGCCACTGTTCAGTGTTCCAAATTTGTTGGCATATTGAGTGCAGCACTTTAACAGCATCATCTTTTAGGATCTGAAATAGCTCAGCTGGAATACTGTCATCTCTGCTAGCTTTGTTGTTAGTAATGCTTCCTAAGGCCCACTTGACTTCACTCTCGAGGATGTCCAGCTCAAGTTCAGTGACCACACTATCATGGCTATCAGGGACATTCAGATCTTTCCTGTATAGTTCTTCTGTGTATTCTTTCCACCTCTTCTTAATCTCATCTGCTTCTTTTAGGTCCCTGCCTTCTTTGTCCTTTATCATGCCTATCTTTGCACAAGACGTTCCCTTGATATTCTTGAAAAGATCTCTAGTCTTTCCCATTCTATTGTTTTTCTCAATTTCTTTGCATTGTTCATTTAAGAAGGCCTTCTTGTCTCTCCTTGCTATTCTCTGGAACTCTGCATTCAGTTGGATATATCTTCCCCTTTCTCCTTTGCTTTTCGCTTCCCTTCTTTCCTCAGCTACTTGTAAAGCCTCATCAGACAGCCACTTTGCTTTCTACTCAGGAGTAAATCCTGTTGAGTTCAACTGGACTTTCTTCTAGGAGAAAATGCAGCCTGAGGCTGCAATGCTATATCTACTTACCTAAGTGTGAATCCCACTTGTCTCAATAAGACTTACTTCTGAGTAGAAATGTGTAGGATTACACAGCAAGTTTTGCATAGGGATGTACTAAAGTCACTTACCTTTTCGCAGGGGTGCTTCGCGGTGGGGGGAGGCGCTTCGCTTCTCCCCCCAAAGTTCAGTTGAGGGGGGGAGCTGTCCCGCCTCGCCCGGCCGAAATTCAGGCCGGGGAGAAGCGCCCCGTCTCTCCAGCCGCGAAACAAAGTCTAAAAAACAAACAAACAAACCCTGTGATAGGCTACGTAACGATTTACATAGCCTGTCACGGCTAGATTTCCAAAGTCAGCCGTGATAGGCTACGTAAATTGTTATGTAGCCTATCACGGGTGACTTTGAAAAAAAAAAAGCGCGTACACAAATGGCGGCGGCCTATGGGCGCCGCCATTTGCGTTCCTTATTTGGTCCCAGTAGTCTACATAAAGATTTACGTAGACTACGCTGTAAGTGTAGTAGACCCACTGTGAGTGGACCCACTCACCCACAGGGCTTCCATCTTGCCAGGATTCAGCTTCAGTTTATTCATCCTCATCGAGCCCATTGCTGAGTCTAGGCACTGATTCAGGACTTGCACAGCCTCTCCTGATTCAGATGTTACAGGGAGATAGAGCTGCGTGTCATCAGCATACTGTTGGCTTTTAGCTCCAAATACCCTAATGACCGCTCCCAGCAGCTTCATATAGATGTTACACAACATTGGGGACAAGATGATACCCTGCGGCACCCCATCGCTCAATTGCCAAGGGGCCGAGGAATAGTCACCCAATGTTACTTTCTGAAATCGGCCTCATAGGTTGGACCGGAACCACTGTAGCACAGTGCCTCCAATACCCATCCCATGCAGTTGATCCAGGAGGATACCATGGTTGATGGTATTAAAAGCCGATGAGAGATCGAGCAGAATTAACAGGGTTGCACTCCCCCTGTCCCTCTCTCGATAAAGGTCATCCATCAGGGCAGCCAAGGCTGATTCAGTGCTGTAACTAGGGATGTTAGAGAATTCCTCCACAGATCCCAGGGAGGCCAAATTCCAGTGAATTCAGCCCCCCAGAATCCATTGCGGAATGGAGCAACCCACCCCACCACCCCGCGAAAGCCTCGTGAAATGGAGCCTACCTGGCTGAGGCTCCAGCGGTGGCAGCGGCAGCTCCGGTGGCGGATGAAGCGGCGGTGGCAGCGACAGCGGCGGTTCTGGCCACTGCCGGGCTGCTGCAGCTGCAAATGGTGGCCATTGTAGTGGCCACCATTTGCGTCCCTATGCCAGCCCATGATAGGCTACATATATATTTACATAGCCTATCACGGGCCAGAGTAGGGACGCAAATGGCGTCCCCTACGCAGGATGCCATTTGTGTCCACAGCAGCCCGGCAGCGGCTGGAGGCCCCGCTGTGGGTTGGCCCGGCCAGCGGCTCCGTGGACTGGCTGCGGAGCAGAGCCGGCCAGGCAGGATTCCGGGGGGGAGGAACAGATCACCTCCCCCCCCATCGAGGATTCTGGGGGAAGGAACGAATTGCCTCCCCCCACCTGCAGACCCCAGCGGAGCCAGGTAAGTGGGGTTTTGTACACCCCTACCCGTAACCAGAATGAAACCCAGACTGAAATGGGTTTAGATAATCAGTATCCTCCAAGAGTGCCTGCAGTTGGTCCACCATGACCCTCTCAAGTACCTTCCTTAGAAAAGGGGTATTTGCGACTGGGCGGTAGTTGTCTGATACCATTGAGTCCAGAGTGGGCTTCTTCAGGAGTGGCCACACTACTGCCTCCTGAAGGACAGCAGGGATCACCCTTTCCCATAGGGAAGCATGTATTACTCCCTGGACCCAGCCAGTCATACCCCCTCGGCTAGCTTTAATTAGCCAGGAGGGACAGGGATCAAAAGGGCATGTGGTCGGTTGCATTATTGCAAGCATCTTGTACACATCATCAGGCTGTAACAACTGGAACCAATCCTCCAAAATCGGGCAGATGGTGGCATCAGACGCCTCGACTGGTACTGTACTAACAACAGCATCAAGGTCGCTGTGGAGACAAGCAATTTTGTCCTCAAAGTGCGATGCAAAAAGGTCATGATGGGTCCTCGACGGGGCCAGGGCACCCTTTACTGGGGAAGATGTTAACAACTGCCGGACCACCCAGAAGAGCTCCGCTGGATGGCTACTTGAGGACGCAATGGAGGCGGCAAAATAAACCTTCTTTGCTGCCTGCACTGCCATGCAGTAGCCACAATTATGCACTCTAGAGCATGCTCGGTCGTCTTCACTTTGAGTCTTGCACCATTTGCAGTCTAGCCAACATCCAGCCTGTTTCATTGACCACAGCTCCCCAGTATACCAGGAAGCAGAATGGGCTTCACAGCCTGGGTTCCTCCAACACCACACTTGCGACTGCTTCCGCCAGCTCAGTCAGGGAGGATGCTGGGCAGCAGGGTGGGAACTACACCAGCAGCATCCCCAATCTATCTCTATGGCCCAACACCAGGTGCAACTCCTCAAGGCCTGCTCCAAGGTGGAGTGCTCTCCTGGTGATAGAGATGGAAGTTTTATGAAGCATGGCAACTCCCCCCTGGCCCTCCAACCTATGTTGGTGCTGCACTGAGTACCCAGATGGGCAGAGCTGAGTCAGGTTGACTCCACCCAGCTCACCCACCCAAGTCTCATTAATACATGGCAGGTTGGCCCTCTCATCCACAGTTAGATCGTGAATGAGTGCAGTCTTATTTCAGACTGATCTGGTGTTAAATAGCAGCACTGCAAGACAGGAGGGCACAGTGGAACAGCTATCAGCTACATGAGAGCTAGAGGAGGGGGGTAGAAGGGGAACAGTGTATAAACACCTGTGTCCCATTCTACTTGGTTATAATCACTTATAACCAAGAGCTGAAGCAATTAACATCCAATTTACAAAGAAGTTTCTTATACATAACATACCAACACACACACACACACGTGGGCGTGGGGGCTTCTGTGTTCTAAGATGTGGTATAGTTTTTCTTATTGTATTGTGCCATAGCTTGCTTTTACATTTGTTTGTTTTTAATCTGAAGGCCTTTGGATCTGTATTTCTCTTTGCAAGTTGAAGGGCAATAACATGTGTTGTTTCAACTACATGTCCTTGGGGTTAGTTACAGCAGGGCATGGGAATTGGGGAGTTGCACCAAATGCCTCACAGAAAAGATTTTGAGGAAATATTTGAAGGAAGGAGTGTGTGGCATAGCACAGGTGTTCTGGAAGGCAGTTCCAAACATAAGGGGAGCAACAAAGAAAGGGCTGAATCCTTTGCGGGACCAAGAGAACTTCAGACAGCTGAGGGCAATGGAGCAAGAGTAGGGATGTATTGGGATTAAGCGTAGAGGAGGGGTACCCTCCATATGCTTTGGATTACAACTTCCATCAGCCCTAGCCAGAATTGCTAATGACCAGGAATTGTGGGAGTTGTAGTCCAAAATATCTGGAAGGCACCAGGTTGCCTACCTCTGGAGTAGGGATGTGAGTGGGTGGGAAGGCCATGGAAGGCTTTTAAGTCAAGGAGAAGCAGCTTGTGCTGTATTCCTGATTGGGTACAGATAGATGTAGGTGGCCAGATGTCCTCTTTTTACAGAGCATGGTCCTCTATTTGAAAGGTTGACAGAGGACTGTCCTCTGTTTCAAGGGCCTCCCTGACCAATTCCATTTTAAAGACAATAAACTGGAATTGGTATAAATATCTAGACTTAAACATTAGCATATGCAAATGTGCAAACCACTGCTCTCAAAATTTTGTTATCTTTTTCCTCTGCATTTCCTCTTTTTTGGTGATTTGAATGTGGCCACCCTAGATAAATGATAAAATAGTCCTCACCTTGTGGAAATATGCTACAGATGACCAGCTCCCCATCAGGTTATTATTGCCATTGTGTCAAGTGACCAGGGGTGGAATCCAATAGGGGCATTTATGCCCCGCTGATTCCCTTCTTTCCTGCCAATTCCCTTCTGCAAGTGGTGGGTCCTGTCAATTCTGTTGCACCAGCAGATCCACCACTTACAACATGGAGCTTTAGCACTTCCTAGAGGAAGTCCTGAAATGAATGGAAACACTCATTTCTGGATGAAGGCAGGACAGCGGAGCTCCCTTCTCTGAGCTCCACTGACCTGCCTCCTTCCAGAAATGAGCATTTCCACTTGTTTGGGTTACCCCAGAAGTGCTAAATCAGCATTGTGCATGTGGTGAGAGCTGCTTCAGCAACAGAATTGGCAAGGTATAAGAGAACTGGAAGGGAGCATAAGCACTCGGTTGGATTCTGCCCCAAGTAACTAGACATCAGTATTCACCTTCTGATTCCAACAGAAATAGACCAAACAAAAGATACTATGCTATCTATTTTCCACTGCTTCATGTCAGAAAAATCACTGGTTACTGTGCACCTGTTCCCAAACTGTGAAAGCCTGCATAAGAAATATAGCTGACTTGGGATCTCTTGGACTGGAGTGGGGAGGAGACAATCTCTCTCCCCTCCTACACACACACACACTTGTGGGTATAAGGGGATGATTTATGACACAATGGCAATGTGGGGTAAATGTTTTTAATTTCATTAAATGTTACATTTAGTAATGTTACAGACATGTCTGTCTATCTATCTATCTATCTATCTATCTATCTATCTATCTATTTATCTATCCTCCATGGTGTTCAAGGTGGCATACATAAGGTCATCAGGGCCAAACTAGATGCGTTGCCATTCACACAAATAGCAATTGTATGAATAGTGGGTGGGTGTTGTTTTTACTTAAAAAAAAGAAAAAAGTAAATAGCCGGCACAGGGAACCCAATCCTAATCGGTATCATAACTAGTTTGGTCCCCAGGCAGTGTCTGTTACAGGCACTGTCGAAACCCAGACCTCCTTAGCCTCAGCCTGGGTAGTGGATCATGTCCTTTCTGACCATGCCTTATACAAGTAGATACTACGCCCAAACACAAACTGAATTCAGAAGTACTGGAATGTCCTTTCCTATGCTTAGTATTCCCCCAGAACTCAGCATTTTCAATTCTAAACCACTCACATTGATGCCTCATTATTATACTGTCAGGTCAGATAATTAGATCAACGATAAA
Source organism: Heloderma suspectum (assembly GCF_057233095.1). Lineage (NCBI taxonomy): Eukaryota > Metazoa > Chordata > Lepidosauria > Squamata > Helodermatidae > Heloderma > Heloderma suspectum. Next base: position 151,627,551 of record NC_139460.1, on the reverse strand, counting down.
TAGAGGTTACACAGGCTTCACTAGGACATTAGTACACAAACATTTAAAACAAATTATGTTAATTTCCAGCCTTCCAAACTTTCTTCAGTACATTTCATCCCACTACACTGGGAAAATAATCTTGCCAAGAAGATTAATTTATGTGACAACGTTAAGATGTACACTAAAACACACTCTTATTTTAAAGGCCTTGTATTAGCAGATGTTTAATAATCCTTCTCTCTGAGCTGAAACATATTTTGCTTAAAAGATGTATCAGAGCAGTATTCAGTTGTGACATGCTTGTGTTATAGAAAGAGGAACCTAAAGCTGCAATAGTGGTACAAATTGTTCTCATAATCCATTAATTTACTGCTTTGTTGCAATGCATACAAAAATGTATAATATTCTATAGATGGAGCCTAAGTCTAATACATAGCTTCATTGAACAATGAAGAGTCTTGTGGCACCTTACAGACTCTTCGTTGTTTTTGCTGCATCAGGCTAACACAGCTACCCCTCTGGAAACTGTTACAATGGTGGGCTTCATCAAATTGTAATTAGAGACACCATACCTCAGCGTTATGAACTAATTTCCCAATGACTAATACATGGTGAGTATTAAGTAAAATTAGAGAACCACAGCCAGAAATGTGGTTGGCTATTTTAGATCGTTATGTCTCCATGGGCCCTTAGTTTTCTGCCCCACAATCTCCCTGCCTCTATTCTATTCCCATTAAGAACACAACAGTTATCCATTATGCTTTTCTCACAGCTTCTCCCTCTCAGTAGCTTTCTTCCCCCTCAACTCCTGGTCTCCTCTACTTCTTTCCCTAAGTCCTTTGGCCTCCTTAAAATACCCTTCTTTAGTTCTCTGTTTGTCAGCTCACTGCCTGTTTTGTCTTGCTTCCTTAGCATCCCTTTCTCCTGTTCTCCTGTGCTTTAGTTCACCTTCCTTGAGGACCCTCTTGTTCCTCTCCTGCCTCTTCCCACTTTTCCCAACACTTCAAAGCCCTTCCTGTCCATCAGCCCCATAAGAAGACTTTTTCCAGCCCCTTTCTCCCTTTCCCTCAACTCCCTCTCACCCCCACCCCATTATTTTCCCCCAAAGGCTTGGCAAACTGTTCCTTCCTTTTCCCTCAGTGCTGTGCTTCTCATCTCACAATGTGCTGTGCAAAGTAACAGAACAGACTACTCACAAATCCAGCCAACACCGAGCAGTTTATAATCATCCAAATGTTGACAGCCTGGTCAAAATTATGGTTCACCACTGGCAAATATTATGCCAATATGGCCAGGCACATTAATTCAGTATCCAAATTAAAATTGTTCTGCTGATTTGAACACTTGCATCCTCCAACTGTTTTGAGTGAGGAATTTGGGCACAAGTTCCAAGTTCCGTTCCAAAATAAATTTGACAGGCCTGGATTTTTCCATAAGCATTCCAGAACATTTCTAGAATGTATGCCATTTTAGAGTCAGGACTCCAGCTTCATGATGAACTAAATGGAATTTGACAGGTTCCTCCGGTACATTGTTGCAGTAGACCTTACTACGCATGTGTTTTCCCAAACCAATGAAGCCTCTGAAATAGTCCAAAAGTATGAGATTCTGGCAAGCACATGGATCTGTTCCAGAGCATTTCTGACAAAAGTGGAGTTGCAAATATAGACCACCAATTTATTTTTAATTTGGTGGCATTTCTATTATATTCTACCAGGCAAGTCCAGTAAGTTAGTGTCAGTTATGCCCCTGCTCTTCACTGCTTAAGGCACGGATGAGCAATCTCTACCCCCACTCCCACCCCTGGAAGGTTGCATTTCTCGAGGGGAAATCTGCCAAAGGCTACATGCCAGTGGTGGGTGGGGCTGGAGCCAAAAGTGGGCAGGGCCAGAGCCACCCCTCCCCCCTCTCTTTCACACACACACATTTATTTTCACACCCATCCATTCACACTCCTCCTCCATCCATTCCATTCTCTTTCCTTTCTCTTTCTTTCTTCTTTCCTCTCTTTCTCCTCTTCCCTCCCTGTCTGCTGACATCCATAGATTGAGGTGGACATCTGCAGAGGGAAAGTCTGCATGATCAGGGTTGACATGTATGGACTGTGTAAAATCTGCTCTGCTTGTGTTTCATGGATTGTCAGGCGCCTTTTGTTTCATTGTTCATGCACAGATGGATGTGAATATATTTTTTCATCATGCAGAAAAATACGCAAATAATTACGTAAAAGGTTTTGTAAGAATTTACATAACTCACCTTAGTACATAACATTTAGCGTATTATCCCCCATTCCATTAAACTTTTCCTCAGCAGAAAATTTGTATTTTCCTACAAATAAATATGCGTACATTTCGGGAAAGTAAAAAAAAACATCCAAAAGTCCACGGACTCCACGCGGCCTGAGGAGGTTGCTCCACAGCAGATTCCACCATACAGATTCTTAGAAATCTGAGCTCATTTTAGTCTATCTCAAATTCCTCCAGCATCTCTAGATCAGGGTTCCAGTTCACATAGAAAGGGCTTTCCCCCTGAAGATGTCCACATTTAATGCATGGACAGCAGGGGCAGGGAACCTGTGCAACCTTGGTGTGACCAGTGGCACAAACCCACTTCCCCTTCATCACATGGAGTCCCCTTCACATGACTAATGCATAAAGGGACTTTTATGGCCACCATATTGCCATTATAACATAGTACAATGTGAATCAAAGATGCCACCAGAGTCTCTCAGTGTCCTGACTGGCAAGGTTTGCTCTAGTACTACTAATGACACTGCTGAAATCTAATGGGTTCAATATGCCACATGGCTGCAAAAGAATTGAGCAGCTTTGTTACTCTAGGTTGTATAGGACACATGCCATCTGCACTGAAATGCACATACTGATCAGTTCATCCAACAGGGGTGGTCCAAACATCCCCAAGGTATCATAATGTATGACTTCAATTGCTATACCTCTTTAGGATGCAATCCATCAAACACTGTTCCCACACAAGTGGTCCCAGGGATATTAAGAGAGCTTGAATATGAGTAATGTGGCTACTGAACATTATTTCAGTGGAAATAAATGTAAAACAATACTGGCAACATCCATTTGTTTTTCTGTATCATTTCACTGTTGTGAAGGGACATTTAAGTAAATGGTACAAAAGCAATGTTTTCTTTTCACTGTAAGACAAGTTATAGCCTCTATAAGCCCTCTCATTTGAACTGTTTCACTGAATTGCACCACACCTGCCATAGTATCCATCAGGCCTTCTCAAAATGGGTTTTGGGGAAATGTGGGGTTCATCAGAAACATATAAGGACGCCCTCCATCAGAAAATCAGTGAAGGCAGATAAATTACTCTGAAACACAGCTTGCTCTCCACTAGGGATGTATGGATTTTGTAAAATCTGTTCATCTGCATTTTGCAGATTGTCAGGTGCCTTTCGTTCCATTGTACGCTCATTGGCAGAATCAGATTTTTTTTCCAATTTCCTGAATTTGTGCACATTCACACTTGTGAAAATGTGCAAATCCCCCCCATGCATGTTTTTGTGCTGCAGCCTATGGAGGAAATGCACTTTTTTGGCCAGTGATTTTTTTTATGTATTTTTTCTACAACTAAATTTGCATAAAATTCTGGAAAGTAAAAAAAAAAAGTCTGCAAGTCTACAGAATCCTTGTGATTCAAGAGAAGCCATTCTGCTGCGAAATCCATGGATCAGAATCACAGAAATCCCAACTCCTTTGATTCCATTGTGGAATCCGACATGGACGAAAGTCACTTACCTGGTCCCGCAGCTTGCTTCATGGTGGGGGCGAGGCGCTCCGTCCCTCCCCCTGAAATTCTGGGCAGGGAGGGAGGTGCCCCGTCCCTCCCCGCCAAAATTCTGGCTGGGGGGGAGGCGCCCCATCCCTCCCCAACGAAATTCTGGCTGGGGGGGAGCGCCCCACCTCTCCAGCTGTGAAAGTTCTTCTACCGGGATGCAAATGGCGGCAGCCATAGCCGCCGCCATTTGCATCCCTGGCCTGCAGTCAGCCGTGATAGGCTATGTAAATCTTTACATAGCCTATCACGGCTGACTTTGAAAAAAAAAAAAGCACGTATGCAAATGGCGGCACCCATGCGCTGCCATTTGCATTCCTTATTTTGGCCCGGGTAGTCTACATAAATATTTATGTAGACTACGGCGAAAATAAGGACAATGCTATTTGCATTGCCCCTATTTTCGCCTTAGTCTACATAAATATTTACGTAGACTACCCGTGCCAAAATAAGGAACGCAAATGGCGGCGCCCATGGGCGCCGCCATTTGCGTATGTGCTTTTTTTTTTTTCAGAGTCAGCCGTGATAGGCTACGTAAAGATTTACGTAGCCTATCATGGTGTTTTTTGAAAATCTAGCCGTGATAGGCTACGTAAATCTTTACATAGCCTATCACGTTTGTTGTTGTTGTTTTTTTTTACTGGGAAATGGTGGCGGCGGCAGCTGGTCAGAAGACCGGCCGCTGCCACCGAACCACCACCGAGCCGCCGCCGAGCCGCTGCCGGGAGCCGCTGCCGCCAGGGACATTCGCCGAAGGTAAGTCCCATCCCAGGGGTGGCGGGGGGGGGGGTGGCGGACCGTTTCTCCACCAATTTCGGGGGGCCGAATGCGTTGGCATTCAGCCTCCCGGAGATTCATGGAGAAATTCTCCGACATCCCTACTACTAATCTTTCCTGGAATGTGCTGCCAGAGGGGACTGTTGGTTGCATTCCAGGGAGCGTTCTGTGTTCAGCTAGGCAGACACTGAAGCCCAGAAGACCTGACCAGTGCCCTGTGTGAACAGTTGCGCCTGAGAACATGCTCCAGAATCATCCTGTGCAATTCACAGGGTTTGTTAGCCAATAGCTCATCAGATATGTGTAGTTGCCTAATTAATAGATCATCTCACACACTTTCTTGACCAATATTCATGAGTATTAAACATTCCTAGAAATGTTTTTCTCTCTTCGTGTAAATACATTTCTCTTTTCTGAGTTATTACTTTGGTCTCCAGATCATTTTCTTTTTCTTTCTTTCTTAAAAACAAAAAAACAAAAACCAGACATCAACAGCGTATTGTGTATCGAGTTGTAATAGGAACAAATGTCAGTTACAAGAAAATAAGTGTTTGAGATTGCTGGGATAAATTGAGATCCCTCCTGGCATATATAATCTGCAGCCAAAGCATACATTTAGAGCTCTGTTAGTACAAACCTACTTCATATTAAAATATTCGAACTATGTGGTGCCTCAGCTCAATCTTTGTGCCACTCAAATCTTTTACAGCAGCTTTATCGTTAGTGTCAAAGCATATATCAATATATATGAAGGCTGGGAATTATGCTCCAGCATTAAATGGAAACAGGAACATGACCTATCTTCCCATTCCTTTGCCCTACATCATATCAGGATATTACTCCCTGCGGTTTTCTGCCTGCTTGTCAAATATCAAAAGCAATGAAATGTTAAGCAGCTAATTAGGTAGTCCACTGGTATTTAAACATGTGGATTGGTTTTGTTTTTTGTTTTTTTGTTTTTTAAAAAAAGCAGCTAAAGATGATTGCATTAGGAAATTGCATCAGTAACCAAATCTAGTTGGCGCTGATGGATCATATACGTCATTGCCAACCACTAGAGGGAATGAACTGTATTTGGCAGGCATGGGCAAGAAAATAAAAATCACTTGTTATTTCTGCAGGTGTTAGCACTCTTAGGAAGTTTCGCCTTAGGAAGAATCAGAGGTGGCTCAAAACATTTTGCTGCCTGAGCCTGAGACAGAATGGGAAATGGTGTCCCCACACCCAATTAAAGGTGCATGCTGACCAAGGTTGCCCAATTTCTTCTGGCATCTGAAGCAGAAAATTCTACAAGTTCTTCTCCATAGGAGTGAAAATCCAAAAATAATAATTAAATGGCAATTTGCTCATGTTGCCCAAAATCTGCTGCTCCAGGCAGCCCCTGCCTAATGCTGGGCCAGCTCTCCTCCTAATATTTCACCCAAACGTGCCTCCTGTAATTTCCACCCATTGGTTCTAATCCTGCCCTCTAGAGCAACAGGAAACTCTGCTCTGTCTTATGCATGACAGCCTTGTAGATATTTGAAGACCGCTATCATGACTCCCCATAAACTTCTTATCTCCCAACTAAACTAGGTATGTCACAGGAGTCCGAGAGGACTCCCCCCAACTTGGCCCCTGCTTGCCAAGCCACTACCACTTATTGGACCCGTTCACCGGACACTCAGGTAGTCTGCAAGCACCCGGTGGCAGCCTGTCCCCTTAGCGAGCCACCTTTACAGCTGCCATTTACATAACATTACTTTTCCGTAAAACCTCAAGCCACCATTTTACGCAAAATGGCAGCCGCTGCAGTCTCACCACCGCCCGCCAATCCCTCATTCTCTCTGCCTTGCAAGGAGAGAATGAGCAGTTGGTGGGCGACTTCCACAGTTGGCGCAAGAACAGGCATAAATGGTGGCTCGGTGAGCAGGGTCCAGTAAGTGTGGTGGCTCAGCAAATGGGGTCCAGGAGGCTGAGCAGGGAAGAGTTCACTGGATTCCACCCCCATCTCAGACTCCTGCAACATCCCTACTATCTGGCTTTTACTTCAGCTTCATGTTGCTATTATTACAGCCACAAGAGTGGTTTTATAGTTAAGATGAGTGGCTTTTTCATTCTAAAGGCGGAATATTAATTATAAAATCAAAATCCTTTGTTCCATTGGTAGGAAACTTGAGCAGGTAAGATCTGCCATCTCGGGGTCACAATCTGTGGTGTCCTATGATCCATGTAGGGATGTACGAAAGTCACTTACCTTTTCGAAGGGTGACATTCGTGGGGGGGGGAGGTGCTCCGTCCCTCCCCCCGAAATTCTGGCCGGGGGGGAGGAGCTCCATCCCTCCCCCCTGAATCCTGGCCAGCTGGCTCTGCAAATGGCGGCGGCCATAGCCACCGCCATTTGTGTCCCTGCAGTCAGCTGTGATAGGCTACGTAAACATTTGCGTTCCTTATTTTGTCACATCTTAGTCTACGTAAACATTTATGTAGACTAAGATGGCGAAAATAAGGGGAATGCAAATAGCGTAGCGTCTACCCTTTTTGCGTTCTCCTTATTTTCGCCGTTTTAGTCTACGTAAATGTTTACGTAGACTAAGACGTGCCAAAATAAGGAACGCAAATGGCCGTGCCCATGGGCACTGCCATTTGTGGACATGCGGGTTTTTTTCCCTTTTAAATCAGCTGTGATAGGCTACGTAAACATTTACGTAGCCTATCACAGTGTTTTTTTAAAAATCTAGCCATGATAGGCTATGTAAATCTTTACGTAGCCTATCATGTTTTTTTGTTTTTTGTTTTTTTAACTGGGAATGGCGGCGGCGGCAGCTGGTCGGAAGACCAGCCGCCGCAGCCGCCGCAGCCGCCGCCGCCAAACAGCTGCCGAACCGCTGCCGAACCACCGCCAGAGCCGCCGCCACCAGGAAGATCCGCCCAAGGTAAGTCCCATCCCGGGGGGGGCAGGGGGGCAGACCGTTCCGCCACCAATTTTGGGGGGCCGAATGCGCTGGCATTCGGCCTCCCCGAGATTCGTGGCAGAATTCTCTGACATCCCTAGATCCATGAGGATGCAGCTCACAACTTGATGCTGTAATTATCAAGTTCTCAAGGGATGCCTGTACATGTTCACTCAGACACCTACTATGGCAGGTTCTGCAGCCAGCATAATTCCATTTACTGTATATATACAAACAGGAGAGTTATGTCCACAAACCTTCATGTTTAGAACATATTGACCATTTTGAATAGGGTACCTTCAACCTGTATATTTGACGATGTTGATATACCAGTCATGACAACAATTTTAACAATTTAGCATTTATTTTATGATACGTATCTTTTTCAGTTCTATACGATGGATCATTTTGTTACCTAAGAAAAACCTAGATATGGTCAAACTGCTTTGACCTTTTTGATATTCTGTAAGGTTTTACTGTCTGAATGCTTTGGTATCTTGCCTTGTTTACTGCTTCACTGATCTCTCAGCCAAGGAGCATAATATTGAACCAATCAAAAGAAAGAATTTTTAAAAGGTCAGCATTTTATGGCTTTCTTCTTTCATGGAATGTATAATGAATTTTCTGCCATACCAGGATCAAAGCTAACTGAGTGTATTAAAACCACACATTGGACAAATGAAATCTACTGTCATTACAAAGATCATAAAAGTGGGATACAAACTCTTTCTGCAATTCTAGATTGTTTTCTAGTGACCAGGGTCATTTACAGATGAGACTTTAAAAAAGGTACACTACTAATTTACCACACTAAGAAGAACAGCCTAAAACAGGATTGCAAATAAGCCCATGAAAGTTCCGCATCCACAAAACAATTTTTACTAGTCTCTCAACACATACACTCACACAGTTGATCATCAGCTGTGGCACATCAAACAAATGCTTTGCTGGAAGGTATTCCACCAGCAAACAGGTAAATCCCTATTTATGTCTGGTCTAAACTTCTCTCATAATAAAGTGGTGAGTTGTAACAAGGACAATTGCATGCACATAAACTGTGCATAGAAACGATATATAGTCATACACTGTACAACAGGTGTGCGCAACTTATAAACTGCCAAGCTAAAACAGGATATGGCAACTCACCTGCAATATACCGTGGACTGCAAGGTGCCTGACACAAACACCTTTTTCCAGTCCCAGGCTTGCAAACAGAAGGTTTATTAAGCCCCTGGTGAGCCACCATACATGGTGGGAAGGATGCATTGATATGGTAGGTCAAAGCCTGATGTACAATAAACAGAAAATAAAAGGCATAGAGGTTTCAAGTATGAATAGGATGCCTTGGTTTTATAGCAGAAGAATAGGAAAGATGGTGGAGAAGAATTAACTCTACTCTTTACTTTTCTTTCCTCTTTATTGGACTTTGTCAATGGACACAGTTCTGTGTTTGCTTTTACTCTGCTGCAATTCCCAAAAATGGGTAGCAGAAGCAAAAAATATTACTCCTCTCCAATTTCCAGTCTAATATAGTGAGAGAGGAAATGAAATACAGCTAAAACAAACAATAACTTTTCCCCCATATCATCTGTGACTTCACAGTTAACATTACAGCTGAAATAGTCACAAACGTTCAGTATTTAATAATTTTTCCAAAGCTCCAATTCACATTTTTGAATGTGAAGATCAGAAGCGAAATTCAAATTTACATTTTGAATGTGAAAGGTTTCACTCAAGACTTGAATGAGGTGCAATCCTATAAACGTCTAGTCAAAAATAAGCCCCATTGTTTAATGAGACTTAGAGAAAAATCCTGTTGCCGCTAGGCACTGTCTAGAGGGCCACAGGATTTTTCTGTTTACTGGCTCTGAGCCTGTAGACAGTGCTCCAAGCTCGGGGCCAGGAAACCACACTCCCCCCCGCCTTCCCCTCGTAGCCTGCATGGGGAGAATCGTGGTGGCTGCCTCTTCGTGCTCATAAAATGGAACTCGGAGAGGACAAAAGGGGGGTGTTCCTAGGGTGGTGAGGGGAGGAGATCACAGAAGCCCCTTTACATTGCTTCCTATGGGGTCTCCAGGCCTGTTTCCACCCCTTCTCCAAAGGCGCAGCTAGAAGCAAGAAATTGCTCATCTAGCCAAGAATGCAGGGTGGGCACAGAGCAGAGAAGAGGATCCCTTCCATGCGCTGCACGACTTGCATTGGATAGGTGTCAGCCTCCAAGTTCAGAGGCTGACACCTATCTCGATAGGAATGTGCCCTTTCTCCCAGAAACTGTATGTACTTGTTCACATAACTTTGTTGTTTTGATTTTGGCAGGCTTCAAAACTCATAAACTGTCACAGAATAATAGCATCATAGAATAATAGGGTTGGAAGGGGCCTACAAGACCATCGAGTCCAACCCCCTGCTCAGTAAAAGAATCCAAGCCAGAGCATCCCTCACAGATGGCTGTCCAGCTTCATCTTGAATGCCTCCAGTGTGGGAGAGCCCACCACCTCCCTAGGTAATTGGTTCCATTGTCATATTGCTCTAACAATCAGGAAGTTTTTCCTGATATTCAGCTGGAATCTGGCTTCCTGTAACTTGAGCCCATTATTCCATGTCCTGCACTCTGGGATGTTAGGGATGTACGAAACACCTACCTGGCTCCGCGCCGCACAATCTACGGTGGGGGGAGGCGCTCCATCCCTCCCCCCGGAATCCTTGATGGGGGGAGGCACTCTGTCCCTCCCCCCAGAATCCTGCCCAGCCAGCTCCGCTCCGCAGCCAAGCCGCGGAGCCACTGACCGGTTCCGGCCGCCTGCAGCCGGACATCCGGCCTCTGGGCAGCCCTGCATGGATGCAAATGGCAGCTGTTGTAGCCGCTGCCATTTGCGTCCCTGTATTGAGCCATGATAGGCTACATAAATATTTACATAGCCTATCACGGAAGGGGGGAAAAACCCAGCATACGCAAATGGCGGTAGTCGCTGCCATTTGCGTACGCTGAGGTTTTTTTCCCCCTGCCATGATAGGCTACATAAATACTTACATAGCCTATCATGGCAGGGGGGGAAAAACTCAGTGTACGCAAATGGCGGTAGCCGCCGCCATTTGCGTATGCTGGGTTTCCCCCCTGCCGTGATAGGCTACGTAAATACTTACGTAGCCTATCACAGCCTCTGCAGGGACGCAAATGGCATCTCTGCGTTAGCCATGATAGGCTATGTAAGTATTTACATAGCCTATCATGGCTATGAAGAGGAGGAAGAGAATTCGCAAAGCAGCGCAGACAGGAGCAGGTAAGTGCTCCATTTCGAGTGCCTTTCATGGGGTGGGGGTGGTGGGGACTTTGTCCCGCGTGCCTTTCGTGGGTTGGGGGGATGGGGGCTTCATTCCACGATGGATTTCGGGGGGCCAAATGCGCTGGCATACAGCCTCACCGAGATCGGTCGCGGAATTCTCTGTAGGGATGGACGAAAGTCCCTTACCTGGTCCCTCAGCTTGCTTATTTTCACCGTAGCCTACGTAAATTTTTACGTAGACTACCCATGCCAAAATAAGGAATGCAAATGGCGGCACCCATGGGCACTGCCATTTGCGTACGTGCTTTTTTTTTTTTCGAAGTCAGCCGTGATAGGCTACATAAATCTTTACGTAGCCTATCACAGTTTTTTTTTTTTTTAACTTGGAAATGGCGACCGCGGCAGCCGGTCGGAAGACCGGCCGACGACTACGACCCGCCGACAACCCGCCGCCAGGACCCGCTGCTGCGAGGGACATTCGCACGAGGTAAGTCCCATCCCGGGGGGGAGGTGAGGGGGTGTCGGAGAATTTCTCCACCAATTTCGAGGGGCCGAATGCGTTGGCATTCAGCCTCCTGGAGATTCGTGGAGAAATTCACTGACATCCCTAATTCTCTGACATCCCTAGGGATGATGGAGAAGAGATCCTGGCCTTCCTCTCTGTGACAACCTTTCAAGTACTTGAAGAGCGCTATCATATCTCCCCTCAGTCTTCTCTTCTCAAGGCTAAACATGCCCTGTTCTTTCAGTCTCTCCTCATAGGGCTTTGTTTCCAGTTCCCTGATCATCTTTGTTGCCCTCCTCTGAACCCTCTCCAGTTTGTCGGCATGCTTCTTAAGGTGTGGTGCCCAGAACTGGACACAGTACTCCAGGTGAGACCTAACCAGTCCAGTCCTGAGTAGGGATGTCCGAGGATTCCACCACGGATCTCAGGGAGGCCGAATGCCAGTGCATTCGGCCCCCCGAAATCCATGGTGGAACGAAGCCCTCCCGCCCCACCACTCCGCGAAAGGCGCACGAAATGGAGCACTTACCTGGTGCCATTCGCGTTGCTTTGCGAATGGCAGCCGCATCTGCGGCTGCCATTCGCTTCCCCATTTTTGCTGTGATAGGCTATGTAAATACTACATAAATACTTACGTCGCCTAACACGGCTAACGCAGGGATGCCATTTGCATCCCTGAGGAGGCTGTGATAGGCTACATATATATTTACATAGCCTGTCACGGCAAAAAAGGGAACGCAAATGCGGGCCACCATAGCCGCCACCATTTGCGCCCTGTTTTTTTGCCGTGATAGGCTATGTAGATATTTAAGTAGCCTATCATGGCGAAAGGCAGGGGCACAAATGGCAGCCGCTATGCCATTTGCGCCCCTGTTTTTTTGCCGTGATAGGCTACGTATTTACATAGCCTATCATGGCAAAAAAACAGGGGCGCAAATGGCGGCCACTGTAGCTGCCGCCATTTGCATCTGCAGGCTCCACACGCCTGCGAATGCACCCGGCCGGCCGCTCCGCGGAGTTGCTGAAGAGCAGAGCCAGCCGGGTTAGGATTTCGGGGGGAGGTGTGGAGCGAATCACCCCCTTCAAAAAGTTAAGTGACTTTCGTACATCCCCAGTGCTGAGTAAAGGGCAACTACTACTTCATGTGATTTGGAAGCTATACTTCTATTGTTCAGTCATTAAGTCGTGTCTGACTCTTCGTGACCCCATGGACGCCAGGCTTTCCTGTCCTCCACTCTCTCCTGGAGTGTGCTCAAGTTCATATTCATTGCATCAGTGATGCTATCTAGCCATCTCATCATCTGCCGTCCCCTTCTCCTTTTGCCTTCAATCTTTCTCAGCATCAGGGTCTTTTCCAGGGAGTTTTCTCTTCGCATTAGGTGGCCAAAATATTTGAGCTTCAGCTTCAGCATCTGCCCTTCCAATGAGCACTCAGGGTTGATTTCCTTTAGGATTGACTGATTTGACCTCCTCGCAGTCCAGGGGACTCATAAGAGTCTTTTCCAGCACCACAGTTCGAAAGCATCGATTCTTCAGCTTTCCTTATAGTCCAGCTCTCACAGCCATACATTACTACTGGGAAAACCATAGCTTTGATTACACGAACCTTTGTCGGCAAGGTGATGTCTCTGCTTCTTACTATGCTGTCTAGGTGTGCCATAGCTTTCCTCCCAAGGAGCAAGCATCTTATAATTTCATGGCTACAGTCACCGTCTGTGGTGATCTTGGAGCCCAAGAAAGTAAAATCTGTCACTGTTTCCACTTCTTCCCCTTCTATATGCCAGGAAGTGATGGGGCCAGATGTCATGATCTTAGGTTTTTTTAGGGATTTACGAAAGTTACTTACCTTTCATGGATTATGTTGATGGTGGGGGAGGAGGTGCTTCGTCCCTCCCCCTGGAATTCTGGATGGGGGGGAGACGCTCTGTTCCTCCCCCCCCCCCGGAATCCTGGCCGGCCGGCTGTGCTCCACAGGGATTCTGCGGAGCCGCCAGCCCGCTCCGCCAGCAGCCGGACATCCAGCCGCTGGCTAGCAGGGATGCAAATGGCGGCAGCCGTAGCCACCGCCTTTTGTGTCCCTGCAGTCAGCCGTGATAGGCTACGTAAATGTTTACGTAGCCTATCATGGCTCACTTAAGAAAAAACAACAACAACGTGCATACGCAAATGGCGGCTGTCACGTCCACCGCCATTTGCGTTCCTTATTTTGGCACGTCTTAGTCTACATCAAGATTTACGTAGACTAAGACAGCGAAAATAAGGGGAATGCAAATAGCATACCGTGGCCACCGCCATTTGCGTACGCGCATTGTTTTTTTTTTTTTAAGTCAGCCGTGATAGGCTACGTAAATCTTTACATAGCCTATCACGTTTAAACTGGAAATGGCGGCAGCCAGTCGGAGCCACCGCTGCAGCCACAGCCGCCAGGAAGATCCACCCCAGGTAAGTCTCATCCCGGGGGGGCGGGGGGGCAGACCATTCTGCCACCGATTCCGGGGGGCCGAATGCGCTGGCATTCGGCCTCCCTGATATCCGTGGCGGAATTCTCTGACATCCCTAGTTTTTTTAATGTTGTGTTTCAAACCAGCTTTTGCACTCTCCACTTTCACCCTCAACAAGAGGTTCTTTAGATCCTCTTCGCTTTCTGCCATTAGGGTGGCATCGTCTGCGTATCTGAGGTTGTTGATAATTTTCCCGGCAATCTTAATTCCAACCTGTGATTCATCCAACCCGGTATTTCTCATGATGTACTCTGCATATAAATTAAATAAGCAGGGCAACAATATAATGTCGTACACCTTTCCCAATTTGGAACCAATCAGTTGTTCCATGTCTGGTTCTTACCGTTGCTAGGGTTGGGGGAGAATTTCTCCCCGAAACTTCGGGGGGCTGAGCGCCAACATGTTCGGCCCCCCGAACAAGTTTCAGGGAGAAATTCTCTGCACCCGCCCCCCGCACCGCCCCGGGACGGGACTTACCTTTGGCGAATGTCCCTCCCGGCGGCGGGTCCGGCCGGCGGTTCGGCGGGTGTTCATCCGGGGCGGGAGCGGCAGCCGGTCTTTTGACCGGCTGCCGCCGCCGCCATTCCAATAAAAGAAAAAAAAACGCCCCCGTGATAGGCTATGTGACGATTAATGTAGCCTATCACGGCTAGATTTGCAAAGTCAGCCGTGATAGGCTACGTAAATCATCACGTAGCCTATCACGGGTGACTTTAAAAAAAAAAAAAGCGTGTACGGATAATGGCGGCCCCCATAGGGAGCCGCCATTCCCGTTCCTTATTTGGTCGCTGTAGTCTACGTAAAGATTTACGTAGACTACGGCGAAAATAAGGGCAAAGCTATTTGCATTGCCCTTATTTTCGCCGTAGATTTACGTAGACTACAGCGACCAAATAAGGAACGCGAATGGCGGCTCCCTATGGAGGCCACCATTAGGGTACGCACTTTTTTTTTTTTTTTAAGTCACCCGTGATAGGCTACGTGACGATTAACGTAGCCTATCACGGCTGACTTTGCAGATCTAGTCGTGATAGGCTACGTTAATCGTCACGTAGCCTATCACGGGGGCGTTTAAAAAAAAAACAAAAAACTTTTGAGTTCGCGGCCGGGCGAGGCGAGGTGCCTCCCCCCCCGGCCTGAATTTCGGCCGGGCGAGGCGGGAAGCCTCCCCCCCTGGCCTGAACTTCGCGGGGAGAGCAGCGAAGCACCTCCCCCCCACCGCGAACAAGCTTCGAGGACAGGTAAGTGACTTTCGTCCACACCTAACCATTCCTCCTTTAGAACTTTCTTTTCAATAGTTCTTCTCCCAGGATTAAGACTGTGTGAGGGTATCTTCATGTGGCTTATTTCTTCAGGATCATACAAAGGCTGAAATAAAGTACCTCTGAGAGCGCATGGCTGCCTGTGAAGCTGGCAGAGTCTTCACTTTTAGTAATATTCTAATAGATAAAACCACATGGTGAGATGTCATTACGTTGTCAGTTTCCTCACCCCACAAACAGCAGTCAACATGATGAAGCTACTTTATACTGAATGGCTGATCTATCTAGCCTAGTATTCGCCCCTTAGCTGATAGTAGTTCTCCAGCATAGGTTTTTCCCAGCCCTGCTACCCATGATATTTGGAAATGGAGCATCTGGGGTCTAAACCGAGGCCCTTTTACATGCAAATCTCATGCTGTGCCACAGAGCTATGGGGAAAATGGATCAGAGCATGAAAATATGCATAACGTTGATGCAACATTATTCATTTTGATTTACTAGGTCAGATCAAGCAAGTGGTGGGGCCACAGTATCCCCCCTTCCCCCCCTCTCTTTCACTCACGTAAATTTACACAAACACATACATAACGTTCTCCCACTCATTCTCTCTCTCTCTCTCTCTCTCTCTCTCTCTCTTTCACAGACACACACACATGCTTACTTCCCCTCCACAGAGGGAATCTTTATCAGGATGTTAAACCACCCCTCCCTGGGCAGGGAAGGCATTCTTCTCCCTGCTAGGAGAGGAGAAATGGCTGCTGCAGCCCACAAAACTCTGTAGTTTCCCAACCACAGAGTACGGAGAGCTAAGGTTTCTTTTGCTCTTCTAGCCAGCTGTATTAGGAGTACATCAGGAGAGAGTGCCAGCAGATACTCTCCATACTCTGTGGTTTCCCTCTCAAGAATGCCATTTCTAGAGCTGTGCACAAGTGGCCTCTCAAAATACTCCACACTATTTGTGGAGAGAAGTTAAGGGAACTATTTCACTGAATATCTCCAGGGAAAGGAGAATTCTCCATAATTTCTCACAGGCAGGACTTGTCATGCAGCTTCTTTCTTTTTTGATAAGGGTTTTTAGTTCTTTTGTGTGCTAAAACAACATCAACTGTGTTGATAGGCTACTCCTCATTTTGCATCCTCCACAATGCAGGTGTGAGGGAGGTTGTGTTGTGCCCATCTCCAGGGTAGGCGTGGAGCTAGTGCTGAGCCAAAATGTTCTCCAGTTTCCTGAAATTTTTCTTCTTCCATGAAAGAGGCTTCCATTGTTCTACCTCATTCTCCATGTGTTTTATCATTCATTGTTGTGGTGTTTTTGATTTTGAACTTATCTAATCACTGCTAGCCTTCCAGGCTACCTGTGGTTCCTGAGCTGAAAAGGCCCTATGGGAGGAATTACCTCATGATGCTTTAAATGAAGTGTGGGAAGCTGAGGAAGCTTAGAGCTGAGTTGATGGTCTGCCCCAGACATCCAGGAACTTGGTCGGGGTATGTGTATGTCCCTAACCCAGAAATATTGGTTGGGGGGGAACCCAAGTTTGCACAGCCACCACTACACCACTATTCCTCTCTCCCTGCTGGTGTTGGCACTGGCAGGGACAGAGAGAGTGTTTCAGGGCAGTGCAGTAGTGGAAGGGTGGGAGGGAAATGCTCGCTTCCTACCCTTCTGCTATGCTGGTGGGGGCAGCATGCTATTCTCTCTGTCCCTGCCACTGGCCGGGACAGAGGTAGCATTGTGCTGCAGTGGTGGAAGGGTGGGCGGGAAGTGCCATGGCGCTCCCCTCCCGCTCTGCCGCCATGCAAAGGTGGAAAATCCACCAGCAGGCCTGAATTGTTGTGGGCCAAGGTGGGCCAGCTGGTGGATGTCAGACCAGAGTCCAGGGTGGGGGGAGGCAAGCCAGTGAAAGCTCACCGAGCTCCACCCCCCAAATGGATTCTTTCTACAGGAAGGGGTAGTCCCTGCTGTCCTTAAGAAGGCATAGTGCGGCCACTCCTGAAGAA
Organism: Heloderma suspectum; assembly: GCF_057233095.1. Classification (NCBI taxonomy): domain Eukaryota; kingdom Metazoa; phylum Chordata; class Lepidosauria; order Squamata; family Helodermatidae; genus Heloderma; species Heloderma suspectum. The sequence goes on along the minus strand of NC_139460.1, from coordinate 151,610,499 downwards.
GCCCACTCTGGACCCAACGGTAGTAGACAACTACCGCACAGTCACAAATACCCCTTTTCTAGCGAGGGTACTTGAGAGGGTCGTGGCAGACCAACTGCAGGCACTCTTGGAGGATACTGATTATCTAGACCCATTTCAGTCTGCGTTTCGTTCTGGTTATGGGACTGAATCATAGGGATGTATGAAAGTCCCCTTACCTGGCTCCGCCGGGTTCCACTGGGGGGGGGAGGTGCTCCGTCCCTCCCCCCGGAATCCTGGCCAGCCGGCTCCACTCCGCGGGGATTCCACGGAGCCACTGGCTGGCTCCGCCAGCAGCTGGACATCCGGCTGCTGACTAGCAGGGACACAAATGGCAGCGGCGGCAGCCGGTCGGAAGACCAGCCACCACAGCCACCGCCTGGAAGATCCGCCCCAGGTAAGTCTTGTCCCTGGGGGGAATCCGTGGGGGGGCGGGGGGGCAGGCTGTTCCGCCACAGATTTCGGGGGGCCGAATGCACTGGCATTCGGCCTCACCGAGATCCGTGGTGGAATTCTCTGCCATCCCTACTGAATCAGCCTTGGTCGACCTGATGGATGACCTTTATTGAGAAAGGGACAGGAGGAGTGCAACCCTGTTAATTCTGCTTGATCTCTCATTGGCTTTTGATACCATCGACCATGGTATCCTCCTGGATCGACTCCATGGGATGGGTATTGGAGGCACTGTGCTACAGTGGTTCCGGTCCTACCTATGAGACCGATTTCAGAGAGTAACATTGGGTGACTATTCCTTGGCCCCTTGCCAATTGAGCGATGGGGTGCCACAGGGTATCATCTTGTCCCCAATGTTGTTTAACATCTATATGAAGCTGCTGGGAGCGGTCATTAGGGGATTTGGAGCTAAATGCCATCAGTATGCTGATGACACGCAGCTCTATCTCCCTGTAACATCTGAATCAGGAGAGGCTGTGCAAGTCCTGAATCAGTGCCTAGACTCAGCAATGGGCTCGATGAGGGCGAATAAACTGAAGCTGAATCCTGGCAAGATGGAAGCCGTGTGGGTGAGTGGTTCCCGGGTCCGGGAGATAGGCTCACTGCCTGTTCTGGATGGGGTTGCACTCCCTCTGAAAGATCAGGTCTGTAGTCTGGGGGTACTCCTAGATCCATCATTGTTGTTGGAGGTCCAAGTGGTCACAGCGGCTTGGACTGCCTCTTACCAGCTTTGGCTGATTCGCCGGCTACGGCCTCTCCTGGACAGGGATAGCTTGGCCATGGTGGTATAGGCATTAGTAACCTCAAGACCGGATTACTGAAATGTGCTCTATGTGGGGCTGCCCTTAAGGCTGGTCTGGAAGCTGGAGCGAGTGCAGAATGCAGCAGCTCGGCTGTTGTCGGGAGATGCCTCTTTTCAGCATGTAACTCCTTTGCTGAGGGAACTGCACTGGCTGCCTATTCGCTACTGGGCCAGGTTTAAGGAATTAGTACTAGTGTACAAAGCCCTAAACAACTTGGGACCAGGATACCTGAGAGAGCGCCTCCTTCCTTACCAACCTGCCCAGTCACTGAGGTCATCAGAGGGCATGTTCCTGGTGGTTCCACATAGACCCATGGCCTGGTTGGAGTCCACCAGGAAAAGAGCCTTCAGTGTGGTGCCCCTCTTCCTGTGGAATTCCCTACCTTTAGAGGTTAGGCAGGCACCAACATTGTGTTCCTTCCGGCGCCTCCTGAAGACGTTGTTCTTTCAAGAGGCCTTCCTTGCATGACCAGCCGTGGTTTGTTAAACTCCACTTTATTGGTGTTTGTCTTTTTAAAAAAAAAAGTTAAAAAAAAAACTCTTTGAACCATTGTTTTATTATTTTATCATGTTGTTCGCCCCTGCAAAATCTTCTGATGAGGAGCGGGGTAAATATTGTAAGTAAGTAAGTAAGTAAGTAAATAAATAAATAAATAAAACATCCCTAACAGACAACACTAGTAATTTCTCTCTCTCGGTTTCTCTTTTCCTCAGTGTTATTCTTGACAGCAAAACAACAGAGTTGAGCAGTACTTTTTAGGCCTCAAAGGGAAAAAGGCTCAGTGGAAGAGGTGCAGGGAGGGGAACGGGGGAAGCAAGGGCACTGGTGGGTCATTGGGGAAATCTCCTGAGGGCTGCCCAGTCCTGTTCTAGACAAGAAAGAGAAGAGGAAGAGATACTTTTGGCAGTAGCTGCACAATAACCCCTATTTCAGCCAACAAGAGGGTACCATCACTCTGATGAGCATACAGGGCCCTTGAAACATCCCTACAGCAGTTACTGATGTAAATTGGTGTTTCTCTCTCTTTCTCCCTTTGTATTAATTATGGCTGGGGCCTAAATGCAGTATGGGTTGAATGTGCGCCAGAATCTGAACCTACAAAAATTATATGCAATTATTGTCCTGTACAAAGATGATGTCGATCTTCATATTCCTTTATTAATGTTTGAAATATGCAGGGAAAGAAATGAGTGAATTCCAGTTAGTTCAAGGCCTGCACTCCTAAATTTAGGCTACTAACTGCCTTACTAAATGCCTTACCATTGTATATAGCTGGGGAAATGAATTTATTTCCATCTATTCGACATTATAATTAAACTTTACATTTATCGTTTTATAAATGGAAAAGCAGCATGCAGAGAAAGACTAAGGGCCTTTTATGTTCAATTGAGGAATAAGAGCAATTTATTTCTGTAAGTTATGACCAAGAGTTATAGTGCAATAAGGTAGTAAAACATGAAAATGAACCACATACCAAGGAGACCACCACTAAGTGGTAACGATGGCTACAGTATCGATCTTTCATAAACTCTGGGACTCCATTTGAATCTCATTCTCTATCCCAAACTGGAGGGCTAAAATTTGCAAGAACTTTAAAGCAATGGTTTTCAAACTGTATCCCTGGGAATTCATAAGTTTCCTAAGAAGTGTCTGAGGGTTTTCTCATAGAGAAAATCAGTACTGGTAGAAATTCCTCCAAAAGGCAGCTTGCCTAGTGGCACTACTGATCTTCACCAGCAATGAGCAGGTGCAAGTGGACTGTTGGCTGTGTCCTTGGCACATTCTCAGTCTACTCAGGCTGACAATGTCTTCATTGCGTTCATTGTTGTTGTTGTTCAGTCGTTCAGTTGTGTCTGACTCTTCGTGAACCCATGGACCATAGCACGCCAGGCCTTCCTGTCCTCCACTCTCTCCCAGAGTGTGCTCAAGTCCTTATTCATTGCATCAGTGATGCTATCTAGCCATCTCATCCTCTACTACCCCCTTCTCCTTTTGCCTTCAGTCTTTCCCAGCATCAGGGTCTTTTCCAGGGAGTTTTCTCTTCACATTACGTGGCCAAAATATTTGAGCTTCAGCTTCAGTAGCTGTCCTTCCAATGAGCAGTCAGGGTTGATTTCCTTTAGGATTGACTGATCTGACCTCCTTGCAGTCCAGGGGACGCGTAAGAGTCTTCTCCAGCACCACAGTTCGAAAGCATCGAATTTCTTCGGCGCTCAGCCTTTCTTATAGTCCAGCTCTCACAGCCATACGTTGCTACTGGGAAAACCATAGTTTGATTATATGGACCTTTGTCGGCAAGGTGATGTCTCTGCTTCTTACTATGCTGTCTAGGTTTGCCATAGCTTTCCTCCCAAGGAGCAAGCGTCTTTTAATTTCATGGCTACAGTCACCATCTGTGGTGATCTTGGAGCCCAAGAAAATAACATCTGTCACTGCTTCCATTTCTTCCCCTTCTATATGCCAGGAAGTGATGGGGCCAGAGGCCATGATCTGAGTTTTTTTAATGTTGGGTTTCAAACCAGCTTTTGCACTCTCCACTTTCACCCTCAACAAGAGGCTCTTTAGATCCTCTTCGCTTTCTGCCATTAGGGTGGTATCGTCTGCATATCTGAGGTTGTTGATAATTCTCCCAGTAATCTTAATTCCGACCTGTGATTCATCCAACCTAGCATTTCTCATGATGTACTTTGCATATAAATTAAATAAGCAGGGCGACAATATGCAGCCTTGCCGTACTCCTTTCCCAATTTTGAACCAATCGGTTGTTCCAAGTTCTTACATTGCTTCTTGACCCTCGTACAGGTTTCTCAGGAGACAGGTAAGGTGGTCTGGTACTCCCATCTCTTTCAGAATTTGCCACAGTTTGTTGTGATCCACACAATCAAAGGTTTTAGCGTAGTCAGTGAAGCAGAAATAGACGTTTTTCTGAAATTCTCTTGCTTTCTCCAGGATCCAGCAAATGTTGGCGATTTGATCTCTAGTTCCTCTGCCTCTTTGAAACCTAGCTTGTACTTCCGGTAGTTCTCGGTTCACATACTAGCTTGTAGGATTTTGAGCATAACCTTGCTGGCATGTGAAATGAGCACAATTGTGTGGTAGTTTGAACACTCTTTGGCATTGCCCTTCTTTGGAATTGGAATGTAAACTGACCTTTTCCAGTCTTGTGGCCATTGTTGGGTGTTCCAAATTTGTTGGCATATTGAATGCAGCACATTAACAGCATCATCTTTTAGGATCTGAAATAGCTCAGCTGGAATACTGTCATCTCTGCTAGCTTTGTTGTTAGTAATGCTTCCAAAGGCCCACTTGACTTCACTCTCGAGGATGTCCAGCTCAAGTTCAGTGACCGCACTCTCATGGCTATCAGGGACATTAAGATCTTTCCTATATAGTTCTTCTGTGTATTCTTTCCACCTCTTCTTAATCTCATCTGCTTCTGTTAGGTCCCTGCCTTCTTTGTCCTTTATCATGCCCGTCTTTGCACAAAACGTTCCCTTGATATCTCCAATTTTCTTGAAGAGATCTCTAGTCTTTCCCATTCTATTGTTTTCTTCAGTTTCTTTGCATTGTTCATTTAAGAAGGCCTTCTTGTCTCTCCTTGCTATTCTCTGGAACTCTGCATTCAGTTGGGTATATCTTCCCCTTTCTCCCTTGCTTTTCGCTTCCCTTCTTTCCTCAGCTCCTTGTAAAGCCTCATCAGACAGCCACTTTGCTTTGTTGCATTTCTTTTTCTTTGGGATGGATTGAGTTGCTGCCTCCTGAACAATGTTACAGACCTCCGTCCATAGTTCCTCAGGCACTCTGTCTATCAGGTCTAATCCCTGAAATCTATTCCTCACCTCCACTGTAAGGGATATGATTTAGGTCATACCTGAATGGTTTAGTGGTTTTCCCTACGTTCTTCAATTTAAGCCAAAATTTTGCAATAAGAAGCTCATGATCTGAGCCGCAGTCAGCTCCAGGTCTTGTTTTTACTGACTGTATACAGCTTCTCCATCTTTGGCTGCAAAGGACATAATCAATCTGGTTTTGATATTGACCATCTGGTGATGTCCATGTGTAGAGTCGCCTCTTGTGCTGTTGGAAAAGAGTATTTGCTATGATCAGTGTGTTTTAGGGATGTACGAAACACTTACCTGGTTTCGTCCAGGGACATCAGCAGTGGGGGGGAGGCACTCCATCCCTCCCCCCCCGAAATCCTCGATGGGGGGGAGGCAATCCGTTCCTCCCCCCCAGAATCCTGTCTGGCCAGCTCTGCTCCATGGCCAGGCTGCGGAGCTGCCAGCCAGGCCAACCCGCAGTGGCCATCCCGTTGCCGAGCTGCTGCGGATACAAATAGCGTCCTGAGTAGGGGACGCCATTTGCATCCCTATGGTAGCCCGTGATAGGCTACGTAAATATTTACATAGCCCATCACGGCTAAAGCGGGGATGCAAATGGCGTAGGGGACGCCATTTGCATCCCTGCTTTAGCCGTGATAGGCTATGTAAATATTTACGTAGCCTATCACGGGCTACCATAGGGACGCAAATGGCGTCCCCTACTCAGGATGCCATTTGTGTCCTCAGCAGCCCAGCAGTGGCTGGAGCCACCACTGCCACCACTGGAGCTGCTGCCGCAGCCACTGCCACCGCCGCCGCCACCGCCACTGCCAGGTAGGCTCCATTCCGGGGGGCTTTCGTGGGGTGGTGGGGTAGGTTGCTCCTTTCCGCCTTGGATTCCAGGGGGCTGAATTCACTGGAATTTGGCCCCCCTGGGATCCGTGGCAGAATTCTCTAACATCCCTAGTTCTCTTGGCAAAACTCTATTAGCCTTTGTCCTGCTTCATTTTGTACATCAAGACCATGCTTGCCTGTTATCCCAATTATTCTTGACTTCCTACTTTAGCATTCCAATCCCCTAGGATGAAAAGGACATCTTTTTTTGGTGTTAGTTCTAGAAGGTGTTGTAGGTCTTCATAGAACCGATCAACCTCAGCTTCTTTGGCCTCAGTGGTTGGGGCATAGACTTGAATTACTGTGATGTTGAATGGTTTGCCTTGGATTCGTACTGAGATCATTCTATCATTTTTGAGATTGTACCCCAGTACTGCTTTTCCCACCCTTTTGTTGACTATGAGTGCTACTCCATTTCTTCTAAGGGATTCTTGCCCACAGTAGTAGATATAATGGTCACCTGAATTAAATTCGCCCATGCTTGTCCATTTTAGTTTGCTGATTCCTAAGATGTCGATGTTCAATCTTGCCATCTCATGTTTGACTACCTCCAGCTTACCTTGATTCATTGATCTTACATTCCAGGTTCCTAAACTATAAATGAGTCAGTCCTCTAGAACAGAGGTGGGCAGAAATTGGATCTCCAGATGTTTTGGACTTCGGCTACCAGCAGTACTGACCATTGGCCATGTTGGCAGGAGCTTCTGGGAGTTGAAGCCCAAACCATCTAGAAATCTACCTTCTGCCTGCCTGTGCTCTTAGAATGTACTTTAGAATCCTTTACCTGTATAAGGGTTCCATGAAAGAGGTGCAAGAGTTCCTCAGCAGAAAAATCAATGTGGAAAGGGATCCCACAACCTAGAGAACCTGAAAACCACTGCTGCAATGATGTTCAGGTTGGCATCTACCCTCTTAAGCCCAACTCACTTGTTAGACAGCCCCCACATGATTTCCTTGGGAGTGTTCATAGCCATTGTTAGGCTCATATGGTGGTGGTGTTTATCTGAACTATCTCCTCTGCATGAATGGCACATGTGAGCCCCCCCCCCCACTCCCAATTCCTGATTCCTGTGATGGTCATGTTATCTTTTATTAGTTAAATATTCCTGGCTATGGAATGAGCTCCCTAGAGAGGTTCGCCTGGTGCCAACGTTGTTCTCCTTCTGGCACCAGGTGAAGACCTTTTTATTTTCCCAGTATTTTAGCATTTGAGCTTCCTAATCTTTTAGCTCTGGTGTTTTAAATCTGTATTTTAAATCTCTGCATTGCTGCTAGGTTTTATTCTGGTTGTATTGCTATATTGTGGTTTTAAACTTTTATATTTTATATGGTTTTATGTTGCACTCTGTGGTTTTAATTTTTGTGAACTGCCCAGAGATCTTTGGCTATTGGGAGGTATAGAAATAAATAAATAAATAAATAAATAAATGTTAAAGTGACTATTGTTTTATTGATTGCTTAGTATTGATACAGCTTTTGTCCAAATCAAACTGGGCACAAAAAGGCTCTGCACTTGTGTTTCACTTGGGCCAGATCTACATCTCATATCATGGCGATATGATCCCATCATGGTGATGCTATATTCCTTTTGTGCATACTTCATAGCACACAGAATGACATCTGCTGTGGTATTTTGGATAATATGAAATAAAAAATGGGAAATAACGCAAGAAAAGCGGCATAAATACATAATGTGCCCCAACAGTTATCAGTGCATTTCAATACCAATAAAAAGCACTAGTGTAGATCTAGCCCAGGTTATGCTGAAGCTGCTCTTCTATAATATCTACTGGTTTTACACAGTATATTTGTTACTTATGCAAATGCTTAGTTATGGACCCAGCTTTGTATGCATGTCTAACTTGAGTTGTTTGTGTAAGCATTAGCAAATACCTTACATGATTCTTCTTTCCCCTTCCACACGTTAACTGTGCACTGAATTGTCAACTGCACAAAGATGCAATAACAGCTCGGATTATTTGCCCACCAAGACCCTGTCAGAGGCTCATCAGAGCTGGCAACCTACTCCTTCTAAGTAAGTGGAAATAGTTGTGCCAGTTTTTTTCCCTGACAGACCTTCCTGTGAACCTGTAAAGCTGCATGAGAAGGATAGAGTGGTCAGATGCAGCTTTTTCCCAAGATGTAGCTGCAGTGATGGAGAACAGAATCATGTCAATCATGCCTGTACTTTCACATGAACACAAGCAAGAAAGTGTTGCTCACTGGGTATAATGCAGTTCCAGTCTCTCTATGAAACTGACAGCAGCACTTCCTTATGAAAGTACAAACATAAGAACATAAGAAGAGTCCTGGATCAGACCAAAGGACTGCCTAGTCCAGAGTTCTGTTCATACAGTGGCCAACTAGATGCCATGGAGAAGCCCATAACAGGGCATGTATATAATAACATCCTCCCACTTGTGTTCCCCAGCATCGCATACAGAAGCATCCTGCCTCTGATTGTTGTTGTTCAGTCGTTCAGTCATGTCTGACTGATACTGGTGGTAATATATAGCCGTCATTATTAGTAGCCATTGATAACCTTGTCCTCCATGAATTTGTCTAATCCCCTTTTAAATCTGTTCAAGTTAGTGGCTATCACTACTTGATTCACTACATCATTTGGTAGTGAATTCCATAGTTTGACTATGCACTTTTTAAAGAGTACTCCCTTTTATCCGTCCTGATCCTCCCTCCACCCAGCTTCATAGGATGATCCCATGTCCTAGTATTATGAGAGAAAGAAAAAATAAAATATCTTCCTATCCACTTTCTCTACACCATGCATAATTTTATACAAGTCTATCAGCTTCCCCCTTACTCAACTTTTTTCTAAGCTCAAAAGTCCCAAATCTTGTAACCCTTCCTCATGGGGGAGTTGCTTCAGCTGCTTGATCATTTTGGTTACCCTGTTCTGCAGATTTTCCAGCCCTTTCTATGGTATGGTGATCAGAACTGTACACATTATTCCAAGTGTGATCACACTTTAGATTTGTATAAGGGCATTATGACACGGGCAGTTTTATTTTTTATTCCTTTCCTAATTATGCCTAACATGGAACTTGCTTTCTCACAGCAGCTGTTGACTCTGGATCAACGTTTACGTCTAGTTTACGTCACACCACAACCCCAAGATCCCTCTCCTGGGCAGTCACTGCCAGCTTAAACCCCATTGGTGTATACATGAAGTGAGGATTTGTTGTCCCAGAGTGCAACACTTGCTTACTGAACTACATTTGCCTTTTAGTGACCATTCCCCCAATTTGGAGAGATCTTTTGGGAGCACTTCTCAATCCCTTTTGGTTTTAACCACCCTAAAGAATTTGGTGTAATCAGCAAACATGCCCACTGCACTATAAACCTCTAACTCCAGATCATTAGCAGTTTCCTGACATACTGTGGAAGAAAGGCTTGCACAATATCAACATTCATTTTGTATCAGAATGTGTCTTCCCAGTGATAATCCTAAAAAGCCTGACGATTGAGCACCAGGCACAAGAACAGTGAACTCTATGAGAAGGTGAAGCTATGGTACTGAGCTCTGATATTGTTAAGAAGCGAAGGGTTGTTTCATTCATTTGTTTTGCAATTAATAAAGATTTTATGGCAAATTTTATGCCTCTTTCAACTTCTGCAGCAATAGGCGTTGAATCACTTTCAGACTGTTATGAGAATAACTAAACTCCAAAGCACTTGAGTCAGCAATCTGAAGCTTTTATGAGCCAAATTCATTCTCAAATGAATTTCAGATGAGCTATGTTCATTTTATATAATTCTCATACATGTATTGGTTGCCACTGCATTTCAGAAAATGTCTGGAAATGCTCATTAAATTCATCTATGCATCTTTTTAATGTAAATGTGAAATTTTATTATAAATGGATTTTTTAAAAATCAAGAAAACAAAGATTGAAATAAAACCTTCATATTGTGCTGAGTGTTTCAATTCATCACAGTCCAATTACATATGTGCAAAATCCTAGCCACTGAGGGGATAAAACATAATAAATCCAGTGATATTTCAATTAGGGTCTGAAAAAGAAGCTGTATTGCATTTAATTTGACTGAGATGTCATTATTGCATTGAATCTATTTTAGCACAACATTCTTTCAGCAAATTGTATTTGAATGACATAACCTAAGCATTATATTTGATAGAACAGATCTAAAATATAGCTGCCAAAGTTGATACCCTGCATTTCAGTTCCAGATCTTTAACATCCTCACTTCCCATTACATTGTCTGCAAATGAAATGTTTAAGGAAGCAGGTTTTAGCAAATAGCATGACAAGTATTGCCTGTAGAAACATTTCGGACACAAAAGTGAAGCACCTTGGAGTGCCGGTAGGGAGAGCTAGGCATGTGCTTAAACCTTTTCGCTTAAATCAATGGGACCATGTATGGCACCCTGAGCACCTTGAATAAAAATGAAATACTCAAACACAGAGGGCTGCCAAGAATCCTTGAGGTAGTTAAACAGAAAAAACAGGGGAGACCTATGGTGATGCAAAAGAGAGTGCTATGTAATGAAAAAAGAAAATGGAGGGGAGTTAATAGATTCAGAGCGTCCTGGTATGGTGGCCAGACATGAACTGACAAAAAAGAGGAAACGCATCACCAAAAATGAGGACAGCCATTTGCATGAAATTTGCCGTGCTAATTGGTATGTATAAATGCATATTTTGATATAATGATGATAACATAAAGAGAAATACAGGTCGACTCACCATAGAGAGGACCACTGTGCCCAAGTGACCCGCCGTGTGCCTGCCTGTCAGGCTGCTGTCTAGGTGGGAGGTGTCGAGAAGCAACAGTTCTTACAGTTCTTTATCGCTTAGCTGGAATTGGAGAGGACAGCATTTCAAACAGAAGACACCATCAGTGAGGATTGTCATCTGCAACAGAGGACATATGGCCACCCTAGGAGATGGAAACATTGAGCTAAACTTGTAACAAATATGTTATCTCATAGATATTGTAGTGATGTGGTCCACTTTAGTTTAAAACATAAAGGTGGCCCTCACAGTGATTTCCTGTGTGTATCTCTGGAATATTCAGTAATCTCACACAGTATACTAGCAAAGGCATGGCAAATGGAAAACTCAGTCAGATAGCTTTTCCATTAACTATCAGCTACCTCCAGTTGCATGCATCTAGTATAAGTTTACCAAAGTATATTAAGTTGACAAAAGTAATGTGTTACATCGTGTAGAGCTGTTGAGTTATACTTGCTCCTGAGTGCAATCATCACCAAAGCTACAGCTGAGAAACTTGTCCCTAGAGCTACTAAATATCTTGCCCTTAAAAGGGAAACATCACATGTTTCAGAACACATGCGCAGCATCAAATTTCATAAATTAGTGCTCAATAGGGCCAGGTTGACAGCTTAGCAATTCATGTTGAATAGCAAGATATGGAAAACCCAACCGCCCATTTCCTCCCACCCCACCCGCCCCCACACTCTGCAGGATCAACAGCCTCTTACTGAAAATGTCTTCCCACACACACTCCATGTGCCTTAAGCCATAATTGTAAGAGCTTATAGAATAGTTCTGCCAATTATAACTTTTGCATATTTCTGAATATTTGGGATACTTATACCAATGCTTTATTTCTTTTTGAAATCTGCTAAGCACTACCTTGATTATGTATCCTGTAGCAACAAATTCATCAGGCTCTTTGAGCTCTGTTATAAAAAGCAGCTCTTTTTTCTAGTCTTCAGTTGCATACACTTAAGGCACTCCCGTCGCCTATGTTCTAGCTGTCCTCTAAGATGATGGCTTATCTAGCTATGCAGTGATTGAAGTCCTGCTGTTTCTGTACACTACTGATGCCCCACTGTTCAGTAAGGGCCTGGTGTATAATTTTCCTTTGGTGTAAAGCAATACTATAGTTCAAGAGGTTTTCCTAGTTCCTTTCCTTTTTTACATCCCTGCTGTTTTGCTTCCTTCTTCCCAAAGGCATTTAAATTACATGCTATTTGGTACAGTTCATTAGCCGGATATAAATGAGGACTTCCAAGTGGCCAATTTAGAGTCCAAATTAATAATTTAGGGTGGTTTTGTTTTTAAGTCATTCCTGAAGGTCCATTTGTCTAATAGAACCATAAATATGTAGTCATAATATGCAAATTGAAACCTCAAAATATAAATATCAGCTGTGTTGTTGTTCAGTCGTTAAGTCGTGTCCGACTCTTCATGACCACATGGACCATAGCATGCCAGTCCTTCCTGTCCTCCGCTCTCTCCCGGAGTGTGCTCAAATTCATATTAATTGCATCAGTGATGCTATCTAGCCATCTCATCCTCTGCCATCCCCTTCTCCTTTTGCCATCAATCTTTCTCAGCATCAGGATCTTTTCCAGGGAGTTTTCTCTTCGCATTAGGTGGCCAAAATATTTGAGCTTCAGCTTCAGTTTATGTCCTTCCAATGAGCACACAGGGTTGATTTCTTTTAGGATTGACTGATTTGACCTCCTTGCAGTCCAGGGGACTCGTAAGAGTCTTCTCCAGCACCACAGTTTGAAGGCATCAATTCTTTGCCACTCAGCCTTCCTTATAGTCCAGCTCTCACAGCCATACGTTGCTACTGGGAAAACCATAGATTTGATATGAATCTTTGTTGGCAAAGTGATGTCTCTGCTTCTTACTATGCTATCTAGGTTTGCCATAGCTTTCCTCCCAAGGAGCAAGCGTCTTTTAATTTCATGGCTACAGTCACCATCTGCGGTGATCTTGGAGCCCAAGAAAATAACATCTGTCACTGCTTCCATTTCTTCCCCTTCTATAAGCCAAGAAGTAATGGGCCAGATGCCATGATCTTCGTTTTTTTAATGTTGAGTTTCAAACCAGCTTTTGCACTCTCCACTTTCACCCTCAACAAGAGGTTCTTTAGATCCTCTTCGCTTTCTGCCATTAGGGTGGTATCGTCTGCATATCTGCGGTTGTTGATAATTCCCCCAGCAATCTTAATTCCGACCTGTGATTCATCCAACCCAGCGTTTCTCATGATGTACTCTGCATATAAATTAAATAAGCAGGGCGACAATATACAGCCTTGTCGTACTCCTTTCCCAATTTTGAACCAATCGGTTGTTCCATGTCTGGTTCTTACTGTTGCTTCTTGACCCTCATACAGGTTTCTCAGGAGACAGGTAAGGTGGTCTGGTACTCCCATCTCTTTAAGAATTTGCCACAGTTTGTTGTGATCCACACAATCAAAGGCTTTTGTGTAGTCAATGAAGCAGAAATAGACATTTTTCTGGAATTCTCTTGCTTTCTCCATGAGCCAGTGAATGTTGGTGATTTGATCTCTAGTTCCTCTGCCTCTTCGAAACCCAGCTTGTACTTCCGGTAGTTCTCGGTTCACATGCTGCTGAAGCCTAGCTTGTAGGATTTTGAGCATAACCTTGCTGGCATATGAAATGAGCATAATTGTACAGTAATTTGAACACTCTTTGGCATTGCCTTTCTTTGGAATTGGAATGTAAACTGACCTTTTCCAGTCTTGTGGCCACTGTTCAGTGTTCCAGATTTGTTGGCATATTGAGTGCAGCACTTTAACAGCATCATCTTTTAGGATCTGAAATAGCTCAGCTGGAATACTGTCATCTCCGCTAGCTTTGTTGTTAGTAATGCTTCCTAAGGCCCACTTGACTTCACTCTCGAGGATGTCCGGCTCAAGTTCAGTGACCACACTATCATGGCTATCAGGGACATTCAGATCTTTCCTGTATAGTTCTTCTGTGTATTCTTTCCACCTCTTCTTAATCTCATCTGCTTCTGTTAGGTCCCTGCCTTCTTTGTCCTTTATCATGCCCGTCTTTGCACAAGATGTTACCTTGATATCTCCGATTTTCTTGAAAAGATCTCTAGTCTTTCCCATTCTATTGTTTTCCTCTACTTCTTTGCATTGTTCATTTAAGAAGGCCTTCTTGTCTCTCCTTGCTGTTCTCTGGAACTCTGCATTCAATTGGATATATCTTCCCCTTTCTCCCTTTCTTTTCACTTCCCTTCTTTCCTCAGCTACTTGTAAAGCCTCCTCAGACAGCCACTTTGCTTTGTTGCATTTCTTTTTCTTTGGGATGGATTGAGTTGCTGCCTCCTGAACAATGTTACGGACCTCCATCCATAGTTCCTCAGGCACTCTGTCTATCAGGTCTAATCCCTGAAATCTATTCCTCACCTCCACTGTACATTCATAAGGGATATGATTTAGGTCATACCTGAATGGTTTAGTGGTTTTCCTTACCTTCTTCAATTTAAGCCAAAATTTTGCGATAAGAAGTTCATGATCTGAGCCACAGTCAGCTCCAGGTCTTGTTTTTACTGACTGTATAGAGCTTCTCCATCTTTGGCTGCAAAGGACATAATCAATCTGATTTCGATATTGACCATCTGGTGACGTCCATGTGTAGAGTCGCCTCTTGTGCTGTTGGAAAAGAGTGTTTGCTATGATCAGCATGTTCTCTTGGCAAAACTCTATTAGCTTTTGTCCTGCTTCATTTTGTACACCAAGGCCATGCCTGCCTGTTATCCCGGTGATTTCTTGACTTCCTACTTTAGCATTCCAATCCCCTATGATGAAGAGGACATCTTTTTTTGGTGTTAGTTCTAGAAGGTGTTGTAGGTCTTCATAGAACCGATCAACCTCAGCTTCTTCGGCCTCAGTGGTTGGGGCATAGACTTGAATTACTGTGATGTTGAATGGTTTGCCTTGGATTCGTACTGAGATCATTCTATCATTTTTGAGATTGTACCTCAGTACTGCTTTTCCCACCCTTTTGTTGACTATGAGTGCTACTCCATTTCTTCTCAGGGATTCTTGCCCACAGTAGGAGATATAATGGTCACCTGAATTAAATTTGCCCATGCTTGTCCATTTTAGTTCGCTGATTCCCAAGATGTCGATGTTCAATCTTGCCATCTCATGTTTGACCACCTCCAGCTTACCTTGATTCATTGATCTTACATTCCAAGTTCCTAAACCATATTGTTCTTCACAGCATTGGACTTTCTTTTCACCACCAGACACATCCACAGCTGAGTGTCCTTTCGGCTTTGGCCCAGCCGCTTCACTCTTTCTGGCGCTACTTGGAAATTGCCTCTGCTCTTCCCCAGTAGTGTATTGGACACCTTCCGACCTGAGGGGCTCATCTTCCTGCGTCATATCTTTTAGCCTTGTGATACATTCCATGGGGTTTTCTTGGCAAAGACGGGCATGATCAAGGACAAAGAAGGCAGGGACCTAACAGAAGCAGATGAGATTAAGAAGAGGTGGCAAGAATACACAGAAGAACTATACAGGAAAGATCTGAATGTCCCTGATAGCCATGATAGTGCGGTCACTGAACTTGAGCCGGACATCCTCGAGAGTGAAGTCAAGTGGGCCTTAGGAAGCATTACTAACAACAAAGCTAGCAGAGATGACAGTATTCCAGCCGAGCTATTTAAAATCCTAAAAGATGATGCTGTTAAAGTGCTGCATTCAATATGCCAACAAATCTGGAACACTGAACAGTGGCCACAAGACTGGAAAAGGTCAGTTTACATTCCAATTCCAAAGAAGGGCAACGCCAAAGAGTGTTCAAACTACCGCACAATTGCGCTCATTTCACATGCCAGCAAGGTGATGCTCAAAATCCTACAAGCTAGGCTTCAGCAATATGCGAACCGAGAACTACCGGAAGTACAAGCTGGGTTTAGAAGAGGCAGAGGAACTAGAGATCAAATCGCCAACATTCGCTGCATCATGGAGAAAGCAAGAGAATTCCAGAAAAACGTCTATTTCTGCTTCATTGACTACGCTAAAGCCTTAGATTGTGTGGATCACAACAAACTGTGGCAAATTCTGAAAGTGATGGGAGTACCAGACCACCTTACCTGTCTCCTGAGAAACCTGTACCAGGGTCAAGAAGCAACAGTAAGAACCAGACATGGAACAACCGATTGGTTCAAAATTGGGAAAGGAGTACGACAAGGCTGCATATTGTCACCCTGCTTATTTAACTTATATGCAGAGTACATCATGAGAAATGCCGGGTTGGATGAATCAGAGGTCGGAATTAAGATTGCCGGGAGAATGATCAACAACCTCCGATATGCAGACGATACCACCCTAATGGCAGAAAGCGAAGAGGATCTCAAGAGCCTCTTGTTGAGGGTGAAAGAGGAGAGTGCAAAAGCTGGTTTGAAACTCAACATTAAAAAAACTAAGATCATGGCATCTGGCCCTATCACTTCCTGGCATATAGAAGGGGAAGAAATGGAAGCAGTGACAGATTTTACTTTCTTGGGCTCCAAGATCACCGCAGACGGTGACTGTAGCCATGAAATTAAAAGACGCTTGCTCCTTGGGAGGAAAGCTATGGCAAACCTAGACAGCATAGTAAGAAGCAGAGACATCACCTTGCCGACAAAGGTCTGTCTAATCAAA
Organism: Heloderma suspectum; assembly: GCF_057233095.1. Lineage (NCBI taxonomy): Eukaryota > Metazoa > Chordata > Lepidosauria > Squamata > Helodermatidae > Heloderma > Heloderma suspectum. The sequence goes on along the minus strand of NC_139460.1, from coordinate 151,594,076 downwards.
GCTATGGTTTTCCCAGTAGTAATGTATGGCTGTGAGAGCTGGACTATAAGGAAGACTGAGCGCCGAAGAATTGATGCTTTCGAACTGTGGTGCTGGAGAAGACTCTTACGAGTGCCCTGGACTGCAAGGAGGTCAAATCAGTCCATCCTAAAGGAAATCAACCCTGACTGCTCATTGGAAGGACAGATAATGAAGCTGAAGCTCCAATATTTTGGCCACCTAATGCGAAGAGAAAACTCCCTGGAAAAGACCCTGATGCTGGGAAAGACTGAAGGCAAAAGGAGTAGGGGACGGCAGAGGATGAGATGGCTAGATAGCATTACCGATGCAATGAATATGAACTTGAGCACGCTCCGGGAGAGAACGCAGGACAGGAAGGCCTGGCGTGCTATGGTCCATGGGGTCACGAAGAGTCGAACACGACTGAACGACTGAACAACAACAACAACTGTACCACCCAATAGCTGAAGCTCTCTGGGTGATTCATAGCAATATATAATTCTATAATATAGCAATAGTGTGTGTGTGTGTGTGTGTGTGTGTGTAGCGATACTATATAATATTCACATCTTTTTGTCTTTTGTAATCAGCTGTTAAAATTCAGTTCTCTTTATGATGGATTTCTTTCATTATACTATTCTGTTAGAAAGCTTCTTATTCAAATAGTGGAGATCTACTACTATCTGTTTTCCTCACTAAACCATCATACAGTTCAATTGCATGCTCTTGCTCTCCTACAAAATGTACATGCTTTTTTGTTTGATGCTTCTCCATTTTATCAAATGTATGTAAACTTCCTTCTAGAGATTTGCCTGGGTTTAGAGCAAAAGTAGTTGAAAGTTATGCACTTTTAAGTCCCATTGACTTCAGTGTGGAAGATATAAACACATGCCTCAGTCAGCAGACTTCAAAGTGCTGTTCTTTCACTGCATAGTGGCCCTTTTTAATGTTTTTATATTTATCCCAGTTCCTTAATTACACTGATACATTACGGCTAATAAAATGTAATTTGGTCTAGACTTTTTGCATCTATAAAAGAGAGCATTTAATGAAATTAAACTAAATGCATGTCCCAAATCCAAAATGCCTCTTCTCCATAACCAAATAACCAGTCTGTGCACAGAGTCACATATTACTGATTTACAGGTACTGATTTCTCAGTAAAAGTTGGACTATGCACTGTCAAGAATGGAAGACATTGTTCTTACTGCAACAGTGACATCAAGTACAACTTTTAATTTTTCTGCATAGGAATTTACTGCCACTTACTAAATTAGAAGAAGACTCATGGTCATGACTCCCCACTGGCAGGGGCAGCTTTTATTCCCACAACTGCTGAATGGCCTAAGACAAAATGATGAAAATAACAAATTCTGTCAAATTCAACAATTTAGTGCAGCTGATAGATTTCAATGGCATTATTTCCAGTTTTATATTATACACCTGATTAAAGAGAAACTGTAAGATGTTCCCCCCTATACATACACACCATTGATTCAGTGAATTTGTAATGTAATTTGATTCTACCACTTTCTGATAAAATTGTTATGATGTGTAATTGATAGATCACAGTGTTAAGTATTTATAAAATAAATACTGATATTCATACCCACTGATAATACTAATATCCACAGCAGGGAGTGATTGTTAAGAGAACCTGAAGAAGAACCAGAAATCATCTTGTAGCAGAAAAGCTGGGAGAGACCAAAGGCAAAGCCCAAGGAAGGTACCCTGTGACAACATAAAGTGCCTTCATAACATTCTGCATTTAAAAACCACCAGCAGCTCACTGGTGATGCAGTTCATTCAAAACACATCTGAATCTATGTTGATTAGGCCTTGTAGCATCAGAAGATATCCCAGAGCAATAGACAACTTTAAAATATATAATTTCATCTACTTTCCATAGAGACTTGGGGCTCATTTGATGATTTTAATTATTCTGTTTAGCTATTACAGCTTTTAAGTGTTTTGCAGTAATCAGCAGTTATTAGGCATAAAACTATAAGATATTCATTTTCAAAACACTAAATCTTAATTACACTGTAAACGCCGACATTAGCAGATTACACAGCAGTTTGTTTGGCTGCCCAGTTGGGAACTGTTTTAAATGCTGTAATAATAAATGCAAACTAATACGCTAGGAATTTAAAGCAAGTATATTTATGCTTCAGAAAGACTGTGAAATTAAGCACCACCACTTCCAAACATAACAGATTTATGTACAGTAAAGATAGTAAATTAGAATAGATTGGACAGGAGGATCCAAATCACCTTTTATCCTCAAGGACAAAGAAGTGTCCAGAAATCCACAGGGATTCATAGATAACTCTATGCATTAACATTGTTATGACATTACTCACTGAAGTGGTTAATTCCATCCATATTGTAACGTCACTGATAATATATATATATAATTAAATTTATTAATTGCCCATCTGGCTGGTCACCCAGCCACTCTGGGCGATGTACAGCATACAATAAAACAGTTTAAAACAATAAAATTCTACAATAAAAACATTTTCTAAAATACCCTAACCCACCCCAAATGCCTGCCTGAACAACCACGTTTTTAATGCACGACGGAAGCTCATTAAAGAGGGGGCATGGCGGAGTTCCCTAGGGAGGGAGTTCCACAGAGTGGGGGCCACCACAGAAAAGGCCCTCTCCCTCGTCCCCACCAGTCTAGCTGTCCTGGCTGATGGGACAGAGAGAAGGCCATCCGAGGCTGATCTTGTTAAGCGGCCTGTCTGGTGCTGCTGGAGGCTCTCCTTAATAACACATTATAACACATTATTCTCCCCTTCCCCCATCAACAATTAAATTATCCTCAAATGTCAAAAATACATTTGGTTTAAGAGTTTAAAATTACTGAGATTTGCATGTTATATAGTTCCAGATACCCAAGTTCTCCTCCACTATTTTTATTCAAATCCTTTTATTTACTTACAATATTTGTATACTACATCCCAGCCTGAATAATTTTCTTAGGGCACAATCCTATGGGGATAGGCAGCCACCTCCTAACTCAGAGGCAACCACCTATCCGATGCAGGGCAGGAGAAGCACGGAGGGGATTGTTCCGATTTTGGCTGTCTAGCCGTGGGAAGGCGGAGCAGGGGAGGAGGCTGCTGGATGACATACAGGATGGGTCATACCAGCATTTCCACCTTCCCCCCTCTGGAATGCCCCCCAGAATGCCCCATTTTGGCTGCTCTGTGCTCCTCTTCCGAGCACGGAGCATGGGGCTGTTCCGCACTGCCTGTGAGGTAGCATGGAAGGGGGGGGAATGTTGGTTCTCCGGGAACCGACCTCAAAGTGCAGGCTCTGAGGTCGGTTCCCAGAAAACCAGATATCCTATGGCCGTCTAGCCACTGATTAGCAGCCATAGGATTGTTCCCTTAATGGTTCTTGAAAACAGTGAAGTTATCTCTGTGATATGGAATGGAGTTTGTAAGGGGCTTAGCCATATTCCAACAAAGCACATCAAAAGATTAATGATGTCGTTTTTCTTATCCTGTATTCTATGGAACCAACTAAAAAGATGCAAGCCTTCAAAACTGAGGTCCTTCTTTAGGAATATATGTTGAAAATATATATTGATTCTTATTGATTTCCTGGAGGGTTTCTCCACAAGAAGCGAATGGAGAAGCGAATGGAGGATTACCTGGATTTTTCCAAGGGATTGGCTTTGGTGTGCTTGTGTCCATGCAGGGCTCCAGGAGCCAGTGCATCACACCAGTATAAGTCGCTTCATGGAAGATACTTCAGGGGGGGGGGAGTTTTGGAGTGAACATCATCTGACTGACAGTAGCTGTTCAGCCAATAAGAGAGCCCCCCCCTCCAGGCTCTCCCCCCCTTTCTCCTTCAATAAAATCCTGAATTTCCTCCAATGTCTTGCCAAAAATCACTCCCCCTACTCCAGATTAAGTACTTCCTTAAACCAACAATCATCACAGGAACACAGTGTTCCCCCTGTCTTGAAGCTGCAAACAATCTTCTTCTCTCTCTCTTTCTCTCCCTCCTGCCACATTACTTCCTTCCTTAAATAAACAATCATTATAGGAACACAGTGTTCTCGCTGCCCTGTTGCAATCAATCAAAGCTTTGAAGCTTTGACATTAAGGGTCTCTAAATGCGTTATTTTGATTCATGGGAAACTCAGTAACTTTGGGAGTGCACATTTCGGAAAGAAGCCTTATTGATGACAATGGGAGTTACTTCTGAGTAGACACAATTATGCTTGTGGAAAGACAGGGAGGGGAAACAAAGGGATGGGGAACTAGCCCCCTGTCTAGCCCGATACTGCGCAAGAATGAAGGTGTGAATTAGTTACTTCTGAAGGGAATAAACCAAACCATGGAGAATCGTAGCTTCGGAAAAGCACTTTACAGCCTTTAGGGAAGTAGTGCTTTAAAATGTGCTATTTCAGTTGAGGGGGATCTCTTAAATACTGGTGTGTGCATTCAGGGGATAAGCCTCATTGACCACAATGGGAGTTACTTCTGAGTAGCAACTAATTGGTTTGTGCTGGGAAACACAGGGAGAGGAAACACCCCAGGGCAGGGTTAGCATATAGAGGTGTGTGAAACACTTACCCCGTTCCAGCCGGCAGTCCGTGGTGGGGGGGAAGGCAATCTGTCCCTCCCCCCTGGAATCCTCCCTGGCCAGCTCCGCTCAATGGCGAGACCATGGAGCCACTTCCAGTCGCTGCCGGGCTACGGCCACAAATGGCGGCCGCTACACTGGTCGCCATTTGCGTCCCTGCCAAACCATGATAGGCTACATAAGTATCTATGTAGCCTATCATGGCAAAGTTTGCGTCCCTGTCTTTTGCCGTGATAGGCTACATAGATACTTACGTAGCCTATCATGGCTTGGTAGGGACGCAAATGGTGGCCGGCGTAGCAGCCGCTATTTGCGGCCAAAGCCCAGCAGCGGCTGGAAGACGACCCAGAGCTGCCGGAGCCTCCGCCGGAGCAGCCACCAGGTAGGTCCGTTCTGGGGGTGATTTCGGGGGGTGGCGAGGGGGTAGTCTGTTCTGCCACGGACTCCAGGGAGCCAGATCTTTAGAATCCGGCCTCACTGGAATCCGTGGTGGAATTCTCCAACATCCCTACTAGCATACCCAAGGTAAATGCGGGAGTTGGGGCACACAACAACTATACCACGGAGAACCTAACTTAAGGAAAAGAATTGGACTTCAAGCAGTCTCAGGAAATCCGGTTTTTCTGTGATAAGCTCCAGGGTGGCTGCTGGATGGCCAAGACGTCATGTAACCTTAACAACCTCCAAACGCAGCCAGCTCAGAGTAAATCGCTGGTGGAGACAGCCCCCTGGACACTTTGAGAATATCAGGCTATAAAGCTGATTTAGTTAAAATCGATGATGCCCTCACAGGAAAGACAACTGCAGAGTCAGATGTAATTACCTCAAGTCTATGCACTTCATGGCTGGTTTCATGTAATGTGTTGCTCATATGCAAGTAAGAAGGGGTGTAATCCACACCACATTCAATCTTTTATCACTGTTCATGCTCTGCTTCTTGGTCTTCCCTCTCAAATGCTATCTGCTTTATTAAAGTGGTACAAAGTTTTTATTCAGACTGAAATTGTGCATTGCCCCTTCCTGCCATGTCCTTCCCTGTCAGCTCCTTTTTAAAATTTCTTTTCCATGAAACTTTGTCACTGCATTTGTGCATGCCTCACTATGCTAACAGAGCATTTCTTCATAAAACTCAACTATAGCTCCTGTACAATTCCTCAAATGGACTTTGTCTTGATTCTCTCTCCAAGTTGCCTCTTCCTCCAGTTCTCATGCTGCATTGAAATGTTTGAGATAGGCATCGGTATACAGATGTGACTATGCACATTCAGCATTAATAAAGGAAAATATAGAACATGTAGTTCCTGGAGGAGAAAGCATGTATGTACATTGGTACATTGGTATGCACTGGCTGCCAATATGTGTCCCATCAGAATTCAAGATGCTGGTGATGACATTTAAAGCCCTACGCAGTTTGGGGCCTCAATATTTCAGGGAGCTCCTCTCCCTATATATGCCAGCCCAAGGATTGATATCTGTTGGAGGGGCCTTCCTCTGCATCCCACCAGTGTAAGACATACACTGAGGTGGGATGTGGAAGAGGGCTTTCTCAGCTGTGGCACCACGGTTAGGGATGTCAGAGAATTCCACCACGGAATCCAGTGAGGCCAGATTCTTTACAATCCAGCCCCCTGGAATCCGTGGCGGAATGGCCTCCCCACCCCACCCCACCCCGTGGAATCCCCCCGGGACGGAGTGTACCTGGAGGAGAATGCGGCGGCTCCGGTGGCTCTGGCGGCGGCGGATGCAGTGGTGGATGCGGCGGCGGTGGCAGCTCCAGCTGGTCTCCCAGCTGCTGCCGGAAGATGGTCCCCCATTGTATGGTCTCCCGTTGTAGCGGCCGCCATTTGCGTGGCTGCCTTTCTTCATGATAGGCTACGTAAATACTTACATAGCCTATCACAGCATAGATCAGGGGCGCAAATGGCAGCCGATATGCCATTTGTGCCCCTGCTCTTTGCCGAAATAGGCTACGTAAGTATTTACGTAGCCTATCATGAAGAAAGGCTGCCACGCAAATGGCGTAGCCACCACCATTTGCATGGCTGCCTTTTGTCATGATAGGCTATGTAAATACTTATGTAGCCTATCACGGCTTGGCAGCCACACAAATGGCAGCCGGTGTAGTGGCCGCCATTTGCAGCTGCCATTTGCGGCCGCCGTAGCCCGGCAGCGGCCGGAATTCCGGCTGCGGCTGGCCCCGGCTGGCAGTTCTGCAGAGTCCCCATGAAACGGAGCCGGCCGGGGAGGATTCCGGGGGGAGGGATGGAGCACCTCCCCCCCACCGCAGATGCCCTGGAACGGAGCAAGGTAAGTGTTTTGTACATCCCTAACCATGGTTGAGGAATGTCTTCCCCTTGGAGGCCCAATTGGCACAGACGTTGGTTGAGTTTCAGCACCAAGTTAAAACATGGCTCTTCACCAAAGCCTTTGAGGGCTAATTGAATTCCCTAAAGTTGCACACTGTTTTAACTGTTTTATTGTTTTATAATTTCTAATTGATATTAGTTTGTTTAATTGTTTAATATGTTTTTAGATGTTTAAATTATTTATTGCTTCGTACCGTTTAAACTGATTTTATCTCTATGCCGCCCTGAGTTCTTAATGATATAGGGTGGGACACAAATGTTTTAAATAAATAAATAATACATGAAACTCATTTTGATTTTTTCTGCAACAGCAATAAACAGAAGTGAACTGTACCAAAATGGGATAAAAATGTCACCCTGTTTAAGAATAGTTGGCCAAAAGACAGAAAGGGCGGGGGGGGGGGGCTTTTCAGTTAAACAGGTCTCTATACTCACATTAGTTCAGTACACTCGTTTTGTGCCACCTAGGGAAACCATGGTTTATTAGCCACAACAAATTCCTGGAACGAAAACAACCCAATTTCATTTTATCACATTTACAGAGACTTTTGAAGGCTACCCTAAAAACTGGTGAAGGGCATTTACAGACAGAAAGTGTAAGTCCCTCTCAAGCATTCTGAATTTATTTCAAAGGTTCTGGCCTAAACAGGACCATAAACTTGTCAAATTCCCAGCTGCTTGCTTTCCACATGGTGTTACAGTCTATTATGTTCCCAGAAACATTAAGGCTTCACAGATCAATCCCCAGAATAGCTCTCTTTCCCCTGCCCCTCCCCCTGGAATATCTTGGCTCCTGCTAGCAAAACATCTTGCTTGCCAGACTCCAAATTGTAACCCAATCTCTAACATATTTAGGGGAACACATGACTCGGATCAAATGTTCCTAATCAGCAACCAGCTGGCGCTGCCTCCTCCTAAGTAACTTTGAAGTCCACTTGGTAATTTAATTGGGGGCGAGACCAAACAATCAGAACCTTTTTGCAAAAGGCCATTTGAAAAGAGCAAGGACTATAAAAAACTGCGCTCTCTCAACTTTGCTGTAGGGGAAATCTATCCATTCAAGGAATAACGTATGACGAGGTTCTACATTTTTTCTCTGTTTCTTTTTGTCCCGTACAAGTGTCATAGAATTCAATAAGGTTCCAATTAAACTCAAGAACCTGTGAGTGGAGAACTGATTACTAGCAGTTTCAAGAACTGAGATATGACTTTCTTTTTTGTGAATGATTCAGGGTGCATTTTGATACTACAAAGAGGATAATGTTGCTCTAATGACCCAATTTCAATGGATATATAATAACACAATCCCTAAACATATTTGATTGTAATCCACTGACTTCAGTAGGACCTTCTTAGTATAGGCATTTATTTAAGTAGTGATTACATTTATATCCTTCCCTTCCTCTGAGGAAATCAAGGCAGCATATAGGACATGGCTCTCCCTCCTTCCCAGTCTATCTGCACAACAGCCATGTTAGGTAGTGACTGGCCCAAGGTCAGCCAATGAGCTGCATGACTGAGCAGGAATTTGAACCTGGGTCTTCCCAGTACTAATCTGATACTGTAACCCAGCAGTGGTGAACCTCAGGCCTACAGACCAAATCCTGGGTTTTGCAGTATTTTCCTCATACTAAAAAGTTGGAATGCCTCCCATAAAGCTTAGCTACTGGAAGTCAGAGCTATTAAGCTAAAATACGCTGATATTTCTTGTTATTTTGCCAGTTTTGTATTCAGCCTTACCCCTTTTGCCTTTGGCCCACCCTACCACTATAGTAGAGGAGAGTGCAAAGCTGGTTTGAAACTCAACATTAAAAAAACTAAGATCATGGCACCTGCCCCATCACTTTCTGGCATATAGAAGGGGAAGAAATGGAAGCAGTGACAGATTTTATTTTCTTGGGCTCCAAGATCACCACAAACGGTGACTGTAGCCATGAAATTAAAAGACGCTTGCTCCTTGGGAGGAAAGCTATGGCAAACCTAGACAGCATAGGCAGAAGCAGAGACATCACCTTGCCGACAAAGGTCTGTATAATCAAAGCTATGGTTTTCCTAGGGGTGGACGAAAGGCACTTACCTTTCGTCGAAGCTTGTTCGCGGTGGGGGGAGGCGCTTCGCAGCTCCCCCCGCGAAGTTCAGGCCGGGGGGGGAGGCTTCCCGCCTCGCCCCGGCCGAAATTCAGGCTGGGGAGGAGGCTTCCCGCCTCGCCCGGCCGCGAACTCCATTGTTGTTGTTTTTTTAAAAAAAAAACGCCCCCGTGATAGGCTACGTGACGATTAACGTAGCCTATCACGGCTAGATCTGCAAAGTCAGCCGTGATAGGCTACGTTAATCGTCACATAGCCTATCAAGGGTGACTTTAAAAAAAAAAAAGTGCGTACGCTAATGGCGGCCCCCATAGGGAGCCGCCATTCGCGTTCCTTATTTAGTCGCTGTAGTCTACGTAAATGTTTACATAGACTACAGCGACCAAATAAGGAACGGGAATGGCGGCTCCCTATGGGGGCCACCATTATCTGTACGCGCTTTTTTTTTTTTTTTTTAAGTCACCCGTGATAGGCTACGTGACGATTAACGTAGCCTATCATGGCTGACTTTGCAAATCTAGCCGTGATAGGCTACGTTAATCGTCACGTAGCCTATCACAGGGGCGTTTTGTTTTGTTTTTCTTTGATTGGAATGGCGGCGGCGGCAGCCGGTCAAAAGACCGGCTGCCGCTCCCACCCCGCTCGAACACCCGCCGAACCGCCGGCCGGACCCACCGCCGGGAGGGACATTCAGCGAAGGTAAGTCCCGTCCCGGGGGGGGGGGGTGCGGAGGATTTCTCCCCGAAACATGTTCAGGGGGCCGAACACGTTGGCGCTCGGCCCCCCGAAGTTTCGGGGAGAAATTCTCCGCCATCCCTAGGTTTTCCCAGTAGTTATGTATGGCTGTGAGAGCTGGACTATAAGGAAGGCTGAGCGCCGAAGAATTGATGCTTTCGAACTGTGGTGCTGGAGAAGACTCTTATGAGTCCCCTGGACTGCAAGGAGGTCAAATCAGTCAGTCCTAAAGGAAATCAACCCTGACCTTCCCTGACTGCTCATTGGAAGGACAGATACTGAAGCTGAAGCGGAAATATTTCGGCCACATAATGCGAAGAGAAAACTCTCTGGAAAAGAACCTGATGCTGCGAAAGACTGAAGGCAAAAGGAGAAGGGGACGGCAGAGGATGAGATGGCTAGATAGCATCACTGATGCAATGAATATGGACTTCAGCACGCTCCGGGAGAGAGCGCAGGACAGGAAGGCCTGGTGTGCTACGGTCCATGGGGTCACAAAGAGTCGGACACGACTGAACGACTGAACAACAACAACCACCACTACAGTGTGGCCCACAAGGCCTTCTCTGAAATAGAATGCAGCCCTCAGTCAACGACCCTGCTCTAACTGTTCTTTAATGTCAAGAAATTCCAGGCGCCTTTGTTTTCTCCTTTCACTGAGTGAAAAACATCACACCCACTGATTTTTTTCTATATTATAACCAGTTAAAAGCACAGAACCCTGTGCCAGCAAAGATAAAAACAGTGAGTGAGGTTCATACAATACTCACGTGTTGAAAGAATACATGGGGGGGCTCACAGGACTGCATGGGCTAGCCCTGCTCCTGCTTCTGACATGCCCAGCAGCCACATTCCCAACTGCCACTTCAGCTGGCTGACCTGCCCCCCTATGCATTTGGAACACATAGGAAGGGGCTGTATGCATGCACTGATGTACACCCATAGAACTCCATGCAAGGGGGACCCTGATTGGGCCAGTATCCCTCTTCACATAGTAGCGTTCTACACCCATAGAGCCCCTTTCAATCCTGAAGGGAGGTAAAGGACAAGATGGCTGCCCTTCCATTCCGCAAACAGAAGCTGACTGGACTAGCAGTTGAATCATACTTCCAACACTGGTGATGGGACAGCATCTTCCACCTCATCTGAGGGCAGCCGGCTAGCATAGGGGGTGCAGGGCAGACTGCCTGGGACACACAGGCCTGTCCTGCAATAGAGCAGAATGGCCAGGGGTGGGACTGCCATTGCTGCCCCCTCCAAGTTACGAAGCATCTGCTACCTGAAGCGACTGCCCCACGGCCCTCCCCATGACCTCTTTTAGGGGTCATGTGAACCTCTCTCTTACCTGAAGGATTTTATTTTATTTATTTATTTTGAGAGGGAATGTCAAAGATCCACTTGACAGGGTGAGGAGGAGACCTCAGAAAAAAAAGGAATGGATCATTTGACTACCTCTAGGTGGCAATGAAGAGAGCAGCTTGGAGAGAACAGGAATGGTGAATACTCTCCTCTGAGAACAAAGAAGGGAAGAACACACAATGTAGATTTTACTAATTTACTTGAGTCAGCTTGATCCACTAAAATGAATGCTCAGGGCCCTTTTGCACATTACGGGGGGGGGAGGGGAGCCTTTTTTCATGCTTCCACTATGTGCAAGCTAGCTAAGCTGGAGTATTTTGTGTCTGTGATCCTACACACAAAGAGGTAAGTAATGTCTGAAGAAGGGAGTCACGGATCTTTACCATGGGTAGATGAATGAGGTCTACCAACATGTGGATCATTTGGGGAAGATGCACTACCTGCCCTGAAACATTACATCATATCATACACTACTATAAGGGTGTTCCTACATTAAGCAAACCCCCCGAAAAACCCCACATCCTTTCTGGAGCTTCCTGCTTTCAGTTTCTTTACAGGATTAGGAAGGGCTTCTTTACATGGCAGCCACATGGTTTGAACTGAGGGAGTGCCTTCCTCCCTCCCTGGCATGTGTGCAGAGGAGTGGGTGGGGAGTCTTGTTTTCCTAACTTAACTTCTGCTGTACTGTTTTCTCACAACCCCCAGGAAACCTCTTACTTACTTCTGAGTAGACATAAAATGTGAGCTTGTGCTGCAAGTCTGCAACCCTTGGCACACTTATTTGGGAGTAAGCTCCATTGAACTCAATGGGACTTACTTATGAGTAGACATAAGATTGCCCTGTAAGTCTGCAACCCTCAGCACACTTACTTGGGAGTAAGCCCCATTAAACTTAATAGGGTGCTCTGAAACAACAGAGGACGTTGCTTCTGAGCTTGGTGGGGTGGGGAGTCAGATGTGTCTCCCTTCATTGCAGGGAGGCATTTTACCCTCTTCTCCCTCCAACTGAGAAATGCAGAGGCAGGAGATGCAATCGGCAGGCGATTCTTGCCCTTGTGCCATATCCTGACCACCACGCTCCAACAACTGAAAACAAATGCCCACAGCAGGCAGACACAGCAGTTTCTTCCACTATTGGAGAACTTCACGGGGAGGTTATGACGCTCCTGTTCCGTGGGCTGGAAAAAATACCAATTGTTTTGCATTTGGGGAAAACACAAGATAGACTGGAGGAATGGCAGGAGACACCCTGGAGGGTAACGGCATTATCTAAAGAGCCTGCAAACTTCTGAGAGAGAGCCATCTCAATAGCAGGATAAAAGCTCTGTGTGATGAACCCTTAAATGTGAAAAAGAGGGTGGGGGGACACATTATTTTTCAATGACCTCTGATCATATGTTGCAACATGAAAAGCCAGCTACAAGAGCTTCAAGAGTTTCACCGTAAGTATTAAGCTGACACTCAAGTACAAAGTGCTAGCATACTACTATGCAGTGTGTGTGTGTGTGTGTGTGTGTGTGAGAGAGAGAGAGAGAGAGAGAGAGAGAATGACAACTGTAATTTGGACAAAAGCTCTGTTTTGTACACAAGTGTAACATTAATAAATGACACTAGATATGTTTATGTTTATAATGGGAATCATTTCTGAACATACAACAGATTTTGAATTTGACCTTACAATTTTAATTCATTTTGTGCAGGCAACTATAACAAACTATTTAATATAGTTAAGCAACTATATTTTAGGAGCACATTATTATGTTGAATACACCTTGTCTTAAGATTGCAAATAACCCTTTCAATTAAATCATTGACTGGAAGACGAAGTACTCTCTGATTGCATATTGTTCCCTGAGGCCTCTCCAGATTTTACAATACATAGTTCAACTGTGGGTTTAATAATGGTATAATCTGACCCTGATCACCAGGTAATATGTCTGACACCTTAAACACACTAAAACAATTCATTAAACAATCCCATAACTTCTTCTGCATCCAAAGCCATAAGCAGGTTATTTACTTTATTGCCAGAAACTTCAAAGACATGGAAGAATAATCTGTGCTTGTTACTTCAATTGGCACAGAAAACTGCCTTGTGCAACAGGAAGAACTCCTGTGAATTTTAATTCTTTTAGGCTGCTTGAGTATCTGGAGACCCTCATAACAGTAATACTGCATGGAAGGGTAAATCGGTCAATCGATACAGGTGGGAGCCTTTCTTTCCCCTGGTAAGGGCCCTGCCCTTCTGAATTAGAGAAGGTCCTCTGTCATTTTGCTTGAACATTAAGAAAAGAATAAAGCTAAACTGTAAATTTAAGACAAATCCAGCTAAAGAAGAAACAGCTGCTGCTATTGCAGGAGGGAGTACAAGAGACATTTCCCTCACTTACCACTCACTCCTTTGAGCAATGTGATCAGTCTTAGCATTATCACATTCACTTTACATTTACCCTTTAGGCTGATTTTTTAAAAAATCAAATCATAGCCACACAAGGGCGCCAGGCAGAATTACAATGACTTTCTTGCTAGCGCCTGCATTACATTTATATTAGAGTGCTCAATCTAATCTTTCTCTCTTTTCTTTTTACATGCTTACTGTCAGGAGGGAAGGGGGGGTTGGAAGAGGAATTGAAAGTAATTCAATCCATTGCCCTGCACATCAGTGGGAGCCTCTTCATCCCAATATCCTTACCAATCAGCTCTCATAATAGAATGTCATCACTTCTGTTCCTCTTATTTTGACACTAGCCAGTAGACATTGGCCACATTCAAATGAGGATCTCGAATGAGAAGTGGCAGGCCTAAAATCATGCACTTCCTTCCAGCTCAAAGGAAGAGATCAGAAACTTTTGCTTCCCATTTGTAGCAAACCATCATTTGCCTTTTTATCTGAACATGGCAAACTGGATTTAAATCAACCATCATTTGCCCTTATATTAGAATCTTGGAATAATTTCTGAATATTTTAAATTGCTGTTGTTTTGCCATTGCGAGTAGGGATGTCAGAGAATTCCATGACGGATTTCAGGGGGGCCGAATGCACTGGCATTCGGCCCCCCAAAATCCATTGTGGAATGAAGTCCCCCCCATGAAAGGCGCGCAGGACGAAGTCCCCGCCGCCCCACCCCATGAAAGGCATGTGAAACGGAGCACTTACCTGCTCCCATCCGCGCTGCTTTGCCAATGGCAGCCGTCCTGTGGCCGCCATTCACTTCCTCCTCTTCATAGCCGTGATAGGCTACGTAAATACTTACTACGTAGCCTATCATGGCCATTTGCATCCTTGCGGAGGCCGTGATAAGCTACGTAGGTATTTACGTAGCCTATCACGGCGGTGGGGGGAACCCCAGCGTACGCAAATGGCGGCAGCTACTGCCATTTGCGTATGCTGGATTTTTCTCCCCCTGCCGTGATAGGCTACGTAAATATTTACATAGCCTATCATGGCTCAATACGGGACACAAATGGTGGCGGCTACGACAGCCGTCATTTGCGTCCCTGCAGGGCTGCCCAGCAGCTGGATGTCCGGCTGCGGGTGGCCGGAGCCGGCCGGCAGCTCCACGGCTTGGCCGTGGAGCGGAGCCGGCCGGGAAGGATTCTGGGGGAGAGGACCAGATCTCCTCCCCCCCCATTGAGGATTCTGGGGGGAGGGACGGAGCGCCTCCCCCCACCACAGATTGCCCGGTGCGGAGCCAGGTAGGTGTTTCGTACATCCCTAATTGCGAGCGGAGAGGGGTAATGAAGAGATGGACATGTGTGTTTGGATTAGAACAAATTCACCTAAGGACTTACCCTCCCCACTTACAGTGTGAAGTAAGTGAAAAGACACATAGCCCCTGCCAATCAGACTATGAGCCAAAAATTCCTACTTCACCCCCAAAAGGGCAACCAGATTAAACCCAAACTGCATAAGAGAAGTGAGGGGGAGCCGCACATCAAAGAGGCATTTGGGAGGGGCAAGGAGGACTAAAAGAGGCCTCTCCATCCCCTCCCACCTCTGGTGGCCCCACCACCTAGCAGCCAATGGCTGCCAGGCATGTCACCTCTCTAGGGATGTCAGGGAATTTCCCCACGGATCCCAGGGAGGCCAAATTCCAGTGAATTTGCCCCCCCCGAATCCGTGGCGGAACGGAGCAACCTGCCCCACCACCCTGCAGAAGCCCCCCGGAACAGAGCCTACCTGGCTGTGGCTCTGGCGGCAGCTCTGGCTGCTGCCGGGTAGGGATGGCGGAGAATTTCTCCCCGAAACTTCGGGGGGCCGAGCGCCAACGTGTTCGACCCCCCGAACATGTTTCGGGGAGAAATCCTCTGCACCCCCCCGCCCCCCGGGAAGGGACTTACCTTCGCCGAATGTCCCTCCCGGCGGCGGGTCCGGCCGGCGGTTCGGCAGGTGTTCGAGCGGGGTGGGAGTGGCAGCCGGTCTTTCGACCGGCTGCTGCCGCCGCCATTCCAACAAAAGAAAAAAACAAACAAATGCCCCCGTGATAGGCTATGTGACGATTAACGTAGCCTATCACAGCTAGATTTGCAAAGTCAGCCGTGATAGGCTATGTAAATCGTCACGTAGCCTATCACGGGTGACTTTAAAAAAAAAAAAGCGCGTACGGATAATGGCGGCCCCCATAGGGAGCCGCCATTCCCGTTCCTTATTTGGTCGCTGTAGTCTACGTAAAGATTTACGTAGACTACGGCGAAAATAAGGGCAACGCTATTTGTGTTGCCCTTATTTTCGCCGTAGTCTACGTAAACATTTACGTAGACTGCAGAGACTAAATAAGGAACGCGAATGGCAGCTCCCTATGGGGGCCGCCATTAGCGTACGTGCTTTTTTTTTTTTAAAGTCACCCGTGATAGGCTACATGATGATTAACGTAGCCTATCACGGCTGACTTTGCAGATCTAGCCATGATAGGCTACGTTAATCGTCACGTAGCCTATCACGGGGGCGGTTTTTTTTAAAAAAAAAAACAATGGATTTCGCGGCCAGGCGAGGCGGGAAGCCTCCTCCCCGGCCTGAATTTTAGCCAGGGCGAGGCGGGAAGCCTCCCCCCTGGCCTGACCTTCGCGCGGGGAGCCGCGAAGCACCTCCTCCCCACAACGAACAAGGTTCAACGAAAGGTAAGTGCCTTTCGTCCACCCCTACTGCCGGGGTGCAGCCGCAAATGGCGGCCGCTACACTGGCCGCCATTTGTGTCCCTTCGCTGAGCCGTGATAAGCTATGTAAATTTTTAAGTAGCCTATCACGGCAAAGAGCAGGGACACAAATGGCAGCCGCTAAGCTGGCCGCCATTTGCATCTGCAGACCTGTCGCAGCTGGATGTCCAGCTGCGGATGCACCCAGCCAGCAGCTCCGCAGAGTCACCATGCAGCAGAGCTGGCTGGGGAGGATTCTGGGGGGAGGGATGGAGCACCTCCCCCTCCACCGCAGATGCCACTTACGAAACAGGTAAGTGGTATCGTACATCCCTACACCTCTCCCCACCTGCCCACAATGCCCGCCCACCATAGCCAGGCAAGCCGGACACGGGGTGGGGCACTTGTAAGCAGAGATGGCTAATAAAGAAATGGACACATGTGTTTGGATTCCACATTTATTGGAATATCTGCAAAGGGGAACCCAGGATGGGCACTAAATTGCGCCAGCCGCCAGCTGACACTGCAATGGGTGGAAACATTCACAGCCTATGGAGTGGAGTATCAACATCACCACCCCACAGGGCTACCCCTTAGAGGGAGGTAGACCTTTCCCTATCACCACCCTCCGGGGCTGCAAAACACCAGGTGGATGAGGTGAGTCGGCCTCACAAGTAACACTTATCCCCCAATGGGCCGCAAAACCCAGAGTGGAGGCCTCAGACGTCACCTGTCACCAGAACAGTGCCTCTGAAAGCTCACCATCCCTATTCTCGTCCCCATTGCCCGTCCCAACCACCACTGGGAGTGACAAGCCTATTGCTTTGTCAAACTCCCCCCACCTGCACTGAAGCACTTCTCACTGGTAGGGGTGCATGAAAGTCACTTACCTGGTCTTGCAGATTTCCGCGGTGGGGGGGAGGCGCTTCGCTGCTCTCCCCCCGAACTTCAGGCCGGGGGGGGAGGCTTCCCGCCTCACCCGGCTGAAATTCAGGCCGGGGAGGAGGCGCCTCGCCTCGCCCAGCTGCAAAATTAAAAGTTTAAAAAAAAAAACGACCCCGTGATAGGCTACATGACGATTAATGTAGCCTATCACGGCTACATCTGCAAAGTCAGCCGTGATAGGCTACGTAAATCGTCACGTAGCCTATCACGGGTGACTTTTTTTTTAAAAAAGCGTGTACGCAAATGGCGGCCCCCATAGGGAGCCGCCATTAGCATTCCTTATTTGGTCCCTGTAGTCTACGTAAAGATTTACATAGACTACGGCGAAAATAAGGGCAACGCAAATAGCGTTGCCCTTATTTTCGCTGTAGTCTACGTAACCTTTACGTAGACTACAGCGACCAAATAAGGACCAGGAATGGCGGCTCCCTATGGGGGCCGCCATTATCCGTACGCGCTTTTTTTTTTTAAAGTCACCCGTGATAGGCTACGTGATGATTAACGTAGCCTATCATGGCTGACTTTGCAGATCTAGCCGTGATAGGCTACGTTAATCGTCACATAGCCAATCACGGGGGCGTTTGGTTTTTTTTTTTAAACTTTCAAGTTCGCGGCCGGGCGAGGCGGGAAGCCTCCTCCCCGGCCTGAATTTCGGCCGGGGTGAGGCGGGAAGCCTCCCCCCCGGCCTGAACTTCGCGGGGGGAGCAGCGAAGCACCTCCCCCCCACCGCGAACAAGCTTCGGCAAAATGTAAGGGACTTTCGTCCACCCCTCGTGACAATTTACGTAGCCTATCATGGCTGACTTTGCAAATCTAGCTGTGATAGGCTACGTTAATCGTCACATAGCCTATCACGGGGGCGTTTTTTTTTTGTTTACTTTTATTGGAATAGTGGCGGCAGCAGCCGGTCGAAAGATCGGCTGCCGCCCCCGCCCCTGACGAAGACCCGACGAACCACCGCCGGGACCTGCTGCCGGGAGGGACATTCAGGAAAGGTAAGTCCCATCCCGGGGGGGCGGGGGGGCAGAGAATTTCTCCCCGAAACTTTTTCGGGGGGCCGAACACGTTGGCGCTCAGCCCCCTGAAGTTTCGGGGAGAAATTCTCCGCCAACCCTACTAGGGATGTACGAATTGTGTACCTTCCGTACCGCTTGACTTCTGCAGTTTGCAGCCAGTGCTCCATACCGTCGTTCGCAAGCCCCCAGAATTCTCCTCTTTTTTTTCCGCTCTGAAAATTACGAAGATAAATCCAGGCCAACCGCCATAATTCTGCATAACTTCCGTGAGAGAGGCTATTTTTTGAAGATATTTACATATTTTTTCAACTGCCCTGAGACGTGCAGTAATTACTTTCAGCCAAAACACTTCCTCCTCCTTGGGGCTTCCCAAAACAAGGCTGCCGTAGGTGTGCCTGAGTGATGCACTCTTTGCTTAAAGCAACACTGTTTGAAAGAAAAAAAGAAAAAACCTTTTAAAATGACCATGCCAGTCTGGAGCCCTGCATGAGTATTATTCCCCCTGCTAGGCTTTCTATTTCCACATCCAGCCTTGTTGGTGACATGGTGAGGCTAAAATGGAGAGGAGAACCAACTCTGTGCATGTCTACTCAGAAGTAAGTCTTACTGAGTTCAATGCAACTTACTCCTACACATGTCAGCACCCCACTTGCCCCCTGCTCAGCTTTGTATTTCCACATCCAGCTCATTAGCAAACCTCCTGTTAGTTATCTCAGAAGACCCTTGGGTGAATGGGGGAGGGGGGTTCCAGGGAACAGCTGGATGGAGGGAGATTCCCCAACCTTTTTCTTCATAAGTTTCATAACAGAAGTATGGTCTAGTGGTTAGAGTCCAGCCCAAAGTCACCCAGTGAGATAACACGGAGTACCCAGGAAACAGGCCACACCTGGCCATGCAGCTTCTTGTCAGCCATTCGTTCCATTACTTATGAGCCACCAACGATGGGTGTGTGTGTATTCCACTGGCTGTCCTTCCTGAATGGTTAGTGCCCCACTTTTGTCAACTCCCTTGAATTACAGCTGAAAGTCCTGACTTCACTCCCATCTGGGTGTGTATCCTTTCAACTTCAATGTGGTGGTGTGCAGAGGCCAACTGCCAAAACAGTTATCCTTGTTCCTATATTTCTGGCCCTGACTGTAAATTGAAAGGCCTTGGCGCACCACCTGTCCCCACCTGAACTTGTCATGTACAAACTAAAAGAGATGGCCAAGGAAGCGGTTTAGGAATGCAAAGGCCCCAAGGCCTCCCACCTCCCAGGTCACCCCCATGATCACTGAATGAATACTTTAGTTAAGGGGGGAACCATCGTGAAGAAAAAAGGGGGGTTTCCCCAGCCCATAACAAAAATGGAAGCCATGACAGCCTCCACTGAGCCCAATTCCATGACTTGTATGTTAAATAAGGACACTCCTACACTTGTACCCCACAGGTTGATCCTGGGCCGGCAAAGCCAGATATGTATGACCTGTTGAGAGAACTGAATATCCCAACTAGAAGGCCCATTTGTACACATTGTCCCTGGCTGCCACCACTATTAAGAAGGATAGACCGCCCCAAAGAAAACTGTCAATAATGCAGCAGGGGGTAATTGCATCATAAAGAGAGTTGCACTGAAGGCTGCTGGCCCCATAGATGTGGAGAAAAAAACCGGGGGGGGGGGGCCATGGGTGAACGACATATTTCAATGAAATCATCAGGCCAGATACTGGCCAAACTCTATAGCGTGTCCTGGACCCTAAACTCTGTGGTGTATATCAAGCTGCTCTCAGACTCGACCAGAAGACAAATGCAGCCAGCTCACTGCCAATAGTCCAGGCTGCAAGTCCTACACTCCAGAAATGGACGAGGGACCATAACGGTAAACTATCAAGATGGCAACAACAACCACAGATGAATGTCAGAGCCAAAGGCCTCGGACTCCATATCTACCCAGGTATAGAAGGCCCTTGTACTGTGTTCTATGGGGTGCACCATGGCTTGCCAATCTTAAATGCGCCACTCCCCACAAGAACCTCTGGCATGGTCTCTGGAAGTGCCAGCACCCAGGGAACCCCTCATACCATAACATTTGCATCTGGCCATGCCACAAAAACGCTGGCACCAGCGTTGCCCCAGTCAGTTACATGCCTGCACACATATTGTGCAGGAGCCGAGGTGGTGCAACTAAATACTATAACCAGAGCCAAAATTTCCAGATTGAAGGAGGACTGTTATAAAGAAAAGAATGGAGGCCTTGTCTTCAATGCAAGAGAATTAAGAATTAGGCATTAAATCGGCCCATATAAGTGCTGCCATGAATAAGAGAAGTTCTAGTGAATGGGATCCCGAAAGATAAGATGGCCAACCCTTGGGTCTGCCACTCCACACACAATGAACCTGTTATTGACCCTAAGACCCAACCCCCTAGTGGCATCAGAGTAGATCTACAGCTCTACCTTGATGAGGAACTCATGTTTCCAAAAAGGAAATGCTGGCAAGCTCTGGAAAATTGAGGCCCAAACAGAAATCCTCTCTCAAGAGTGGGGAAAAACCCTTAATACGATGGTGCAGGAGCCAAAGCCCCAGTGTGGCACAGCACAGTTTCCACCAAAAGGCCAGCTCAGGACAACAGCCCAGCTGACAAAATAAGGAGTCCGCCACTTCCCACAGGGCATGAAGTGAGACATTATGAGAGTGTCTGATCACCAAGATCTTGTCTTTCAGTGCCGGGACCTCATCCCTTGAGATTTTACGGCACTGATTAATGGAGTCCGGCACAATCACGGGGCCATTAAGCTGGTTGATGGGCCTTTGGTCATCTGATCAGGAAGGATATTCCAGGTCCTTGGTCACTGTTCAGAACCCTTAGATTAAATGAGAGGACTGGGCAGCAACCCCCAGGGCACGTAACAGAAAACTCACCTGAATCATGAACCATACTCTATAAGCCCATTATTATTATTATTATTATTATTATTATCATTATTATTATTAAATTTATTAATCGCCCATCTGGCTGCTCACCCAGCCACTCTGGGCGATGTACAACATACAATAAAACAGTTTAAAACAATAAAATTCTACAATAAAAACATTTTCTAAAATTCCCTAACCCACCCCAAATGCCTGCCTGAACAACCACGTTTTTAATGCACGACGGAAGCTCATTAAAGAGGGGGCATGACGGAGTTCCCTAGGGAGGGAGTTCCACAGAGTGGGGGCCACCACAGAAAAGGCCCTCTCCCTCGTCCCCACCAGTCTAGCTGTCCTGGCTGATGGGACAGAGAGAAGGCCATCCGAGGCTGATCTTGTTAAGCGGCCTGTCTGGTGCTGCTGGAGGCGCTCCTTAAGATAGGCTGGGCCAGAACCGTATAGGGTTTTAAAGGTCAAAACCAATACCTTGAATTTGGCCTGGAAAACAACTGGTAACCAGTGCAACTCCTTCAGCACTGGAGTGATGTGATCTCACCGGCGGCTGCCTTTAATCAGGCGAGCCGCCGCATTCTGTACCAGCTGCAGTTTCCGAACCGTCTTCAAGGGTAACCTCACGTAGAGTGCATTACAGTAGTCTAAACGAGAGGAGACCAGGGCATATACTACCGATGGGAGCAGATGGTCAGGAAGGAAGGTGCGCAGCTGCCGTATCAGATGGAGTTGATACAGCGCTGTCCGGCTCACAGCTGACACCTGAGCCTTCATGGACAGCTGGGAGTCCAAAATGACCCCCAGGCTGCAGACCTGGTCTTTCAAGGGTAGCCGTACCCCATTCAACACCAGGTCAACATCCCCCAACCTCCTCTTGTCTCCCACCAAAAGTACCTCGGTCTTGTCAGGGTTCAGCTTCAGCTTATTCCTCCCCATCCAGCCACTCACCATCTCCAGACATTTGGACAGGGATTCTACAGCCAACCTTGGTGAAGATTTGAATGAGAGGTAGAGCTGCGTGTCATCCGCATATTGATGACACTGCACCCCAAACCTTCTGATGATAGCCCCCAGCAGCTTCACATAGATGTTAAACAGCATCGGGGAGAGGATGGAACCCTGTGGCACCCCACAAGTAAGTGGCCACGGGTCCGAAACCTCCTCTCCCAGAGCTACCCTCTGGTACCTGCCGGAGAGGAAGGACCGGAACCACCGCAATACGGTGTCTCCAATGCCCAACCCCTCCAGGCGGTCCAGGAGGATACCGTGGTCAACGGTATCAAAAGCCACTGAGAGGTCGAGGAGAACAAGGAAGGAGCATTCACCCCTATCCAGAGCCCTCCTCATATCATCTACCAAGGCGACCAAGGCCGTTTCTGTCCCATGCCCAAGCCTGAAGCCTGACTGAAATGGGTCTAGATAATCAGTTTCTTCCAAGTGTGCCTTCAACTGCACCACCACCACCCGCTCAATCACCTTGCCCAAAACTGCCAGATTTGAGACTGGGTGAAAGTTGTTCAAAACTTGAGGATCCAAGGAGGGCTTCTTTAATAGCGGTCTTATCAGTGCCTCCTTGAGGGCTGATGGCATCACTCCCTCCTCAAGGGAGGCGTTCACCACCGCCCCGATCCCCTCACCCAGTCTCTCTCTGCAGCCCATAATGAGCCAAGATGGGCAAGGATCAAGTAAGCAGGTGGTTGGCCGTACAGATGAAAGTACCTTGTCCACTTCATCAGGAGGAAGAAGCTGGAACCGATCCCACAAAACCAGTTTGCCACAGGCCGCCTCTTGCTCACTAACTGTATCCACAGTGTGCAGAGTAACACACCTAATCTGATCAATTTTATCTGCAAAGTGCTTTCCCAAGGCCTCACAGGAGGCCTTAGAATGCTCCAGTGGTTCTGCAGCCACAGGACCGACCAGGCTCCGGACCACTTGGAACAGTCTCCTGGGACAGCACTCTGCAGACGCGATAGAGGCAGCATAATATTCCTCTTTTGCTGCCTTCACCGCCACGTGATAGGCTGAAGATACAGCTCTAGCTAGGGGTGCACGAAAGTCACTTACCTGGTCTCGCAGCTTTTCGCAGAGGGGGGGAGGCGCTTCGCTGCTCTCCCCCCGAAGTTCAGGCCGGGGGGGGAGGCTTCCCACCTCGCCCGGCTGAAATTCAGGCCGGGGGGGAGGCTTCCCACCTTGCCCGGCCAAAATTCAGGCCGGGGAGGAGGCGCCTTGCCTCACCCAGCCGCGAAATAAAAAGTTTTTTTTAAAAAAAACGCCCCCGTGATAGGCTACGTGACGATTAACGTAGCCTATCACGGCTAGATCTGCAAAGTCAGCCATGATAGGCTACGTAAATCGTCACGTAGCCTATCACGGGTGACTTTAAAAAAAAAAAAGCACGCATGCAAATGGCGGCCCCCATAGGGAGCTGCCATTCGCATTCCTTATTTGGTCGCTGTAGTCTACGTAAATTTTTATGTAGACTACGGCGAAAATAAGGGCAACGCAAATAGCGTTGCCCTTATTTTTGCCGTAGTCTACGTAATCTCTACGTAGACTACAGCGACCAAATAAGGAACGTGAATGGCGGCTCCCTATGGGGGTCGCCATTAGCCGTACATGCTTTTTTTTTTTTAAGTCACCCGTGATAGGCTACGTGACGATTTACGTAGCCTATCACGGCTGACTTTGCAAATCTAGCCATGATAGGCTACGTTAATCATCACGTAGCCTATCACGGGGGCGTTTTGTTTTATTTTTATTGGAATGGCGGCGGCAGCAGCCGGTCGAAGGATCGGCTGCCGCCCCTGCCCCTGACGAAGACCCGACGAACTGCCGCCGGGACCCGCCGCCGGGAGGGACATTCGGGAAAGGTAAGTCCCATCCCGGGCGGGGTGCAGGGGGCGGGGGGGTGCGGAGAATTTCTCCCCGAAACTTCTTTGGGGGGCCGAACACGTTGGCGCTCGGTCCCCTGAAGTTTTGGGGAAAAATTCTCCGCCAACCCTAGCTCTAGCCCGTGTCTGATCTAGGGATGGCGGAGAATTTCTCCCCGAATCTTTGGGGGGCCGAGCACCAACATTCAGCCCCCCGAACTCGGCGGTTAAATTCTCCGCCACCCCCCCCCAGGATGGGACTTACCTTTGGCGAATGTCCCTCCTGGCGGTGGGTCCCGGCAGCGGTTCGTCAGCCTTTCGGCGGGGGCGGGGGCGCCAGCCGGTCTTCTGACCGGCTGCCACCGCCGCCATTAAAAAGTGTAAAAAAAACAAACAAACCTGTGATAGGCTACGTAATGATTTACGTAGCCTATCACGGCTAGATTTCCAAAGTCAGCCATGATAGGCTACGTAAATCGTTACATAGCCTATCACGGGTGAATTTGGGGGGGAAAAAAGCACGTACGCAAATGGTGGCGGCCTATGGGCGCCGCCATTTGCGTTCCTTATTTGGTCCCGGTAGTCTACGTAAAGATTTACGTAGACTACTTATTTGTGTACGTAGACCTTATTTGGTCCCGGTAGTCTATGTAAAGATTTACGTAGACTAGACGTGCCAAAATAAGGAACGCAAATGGCGGCGTCCATGGGCGCCGCCATTTGCGTACACGCGGGTTGTTGTTGTTGTTTTTTACTCAGTCGTGATAGGCTACATAAACATTTACGTAGCCTATCACATCTGACTGCAGGGATGCAAACGGCCGCCATTTGCGGCCCGGCCGGCCAGGATTCGGGGGTGGAGGGACGGACCGCAGATACACAATTATAATCTGACTGAGTTTCCTCTGACAATTCTGAACTTTCATTGTACTTTCTGTTTTCACCTGCAGCTTACCTTTTCACTATCCATATTTCTAACTATTTACTACCTGCCAGTTGTACTGACAAAACAGATTGTCTCTATTTCCACACTACTCTAAAGATCTGTTTCAAAAACAACTCAGCTCCGAAACTCTAGTGGGTACCTTTATAGAGCTGCAAAATATCATTCACCTCAAATATATGCCAAATAAAGAATGTTATGACACCATTGATATTCTGTAAAATGACAACAGCTCATTCTGTGATAACATAAATTATCTAGCAAAGGAGAATTTTAAAAAGTCAAAACAACATGGCAATTCGATTTTACTTTCCATAAGCTAGTGTCAGGCCACTTGCTATGTATTATATCACTGGAAATTTAAAAAGAGCTTAAAATTGGGAATATATTCCTTGATATGCACCGTATAACAGTGGGTTTTTTGTTTTGTTCTTTTACAGTTTTTATCATTTTTCCAATAACTTTTTCAGAAGCCATTCAGAAAATGTTTAGCCTGCTTTTCAATAAAATATTCCCAGGACAGAGAACAACAACATAACCAATAACCATTGTATTAAAAAAAAAAATTCCCCATGGTTTGCAAATATCAGTGAGTGGGTTTATTGGCCTGATTATTTAGTATCTCACCCTGATCACAAGCTGAGATAATGCTTTTACATCTCTAAGACTGCACTCCATAACTACAATGGTGCTTTGGGGGATATTGAACAATATTAGCTATGAAAATTGTCTGTGTATTTGTAATTCAAGGGAAGTGGAAGACTTAGCCCATTGTTTACTGTTGTGTAAATTTTGCAGTGTTTAGAGGGAAGCTTTGTTCAAGAAATGTTGGCTGATCACATACAAACCTATTGGCATCTTGACTAGATTTTTATTAAAAGATAAACAAGAAGATATTACAATGGCTCTTGCTAAATTTGACCTTAAGACTGCAAGGATAAGAAAAGTTATGTAAGTCAAAATGCTTTTAATTGGGCAAATGGCTACCATGTTTACTCCTTCTCTTTTGTTCGGTTTAAGTTAAGCAATATATATTATGTAAATGGGATGCATCATCTCTTATTCCCCTGTATGCTGCTATTTTATGTTTTTTAGATTGAAAAAAATTTTATGCTATTTTATGTTTTTTAGATGGTGACTACTCGATAAAAAAACATTGATTAATAATGATAATAAAATAAATAAAACAATCAAATAAATAATAAAGACAATCAATTAATTTCAAACCCCAGTGGCGTCAAGCCGTCATTTCAGCTGGTGCTGGCTCCATGTTTTTGAGAGCCTTTTGGCAAAACACCCTCAGCGGGCTCCCTCCATCGGTTAGTCTACTTTCTCTGACCACTGTTGTCACCAGCAGTTATTGCTCTTTCTCATAATTGCTACCACTTGTTTGTTTGACAGGCAAAGAGCCAGCGAGCAAGTCAGCGGTGGCACCTACTGCTCCTTCTTCCTTCTGGAAGCAGAGCAAGAGGGAGGTGAACAAGCAGATTGCAATGGTGAAAAGGAGGAGCAAAGTTCAGGGGGCTTTCGGCAGTGGGCCCCTGCTGGGTTGTAGGCTCTCAGCAGGTTCTGGACAATACCTACCATTGATGTTTACCCTGATTACAACTCCAACTAGCATATTCAGCAGTCATAACCTAATTTGAATAAGGTTGTCAAGGCCCACTGCCATGGAACAAGCTCCAGATCAGGCAGATTTCTCATGGGAAATACCACAATATAGTAGAAAAGGCCATCTTGGCCATAATCACTATTTTAACACTGCACTTGCAATACATTTTCATTGCTACAGCTCAATGTAAAGATGGGTATGTATGGGAGAAAGTGTTCCCTCAAGTATCCTGGACCTAGGCCATAAAGCTCTTCAAGGCTGCAATCTTATACCCACAGACCTGGGAGTTGTGTCCCATTAAACTCAGTGGGTTTTACTTCTGAATACACATGCATAGGATTGCACTGCATAATACTTTGAATTTCACCCAGAAAGGAAGTGGCAGTCAATGGAGTTCATGGACAATTGGGGCAGTATTCAATCGGACACTAGCGCTATCCTAAATTACACTGTACTTGGATAAGAGACCTCTCACTCAACAGCAATAGTTAGCTGGAACAATAGGATTCCCCAGAAAGCCCATCTCAACAGCTAATGCATCCTGCTAGATGTCCTTTGCACTAGCAAATATAATTTATGTTAGTGCTACTGTCCAATTGGATACTGTCCATGATATTTATGTGTTCATTATAACCAGCACTGGTACAAAACCTGACTGCTGCATTCTATGCTAGTTAAATTTTCTAAATCATTTTCAAGGGGAGACCCATGCAGAGCAGAGGTGACAGCAATTCTCTCTCTCCTCACTCCTCTCCTACTGCTGCAGCAGCATAATATAGGACATACAATCAGCTCATGTGGGGCAATTGTTGTTGTCGTTCAGACATTCAGTCGTGTCCGACTCTTTGTGACCCAATGGACCATAGCACGCCAGGCCTTCCTGTCCTGCGCTCTCTCCCGGAGCGTGCTCAAGTCCATATTCATTGCATCGGTGATGCTATCTAGCCATCTCATCCTCTGCCGTCCCCTTCTCCTTTTGCCTTCAATCTTTCCCAGCATCAGGGTCTTTTCCAGGGAGTTTTCTCTTCGCATTAGGCAATAGTGAACCTCAACACCTACTAAGAGTGTCCACTAAAATACACTGTTCTCCTTTCTGCCACTTCTCTAGAAATTGTGCTTTCCTGATTCACTTTGCAAAAGAGAAGCAAGCAGCCAGGATTTGAAAACAACCTATTGGAAGTTTAATGTTTAGCTGTGCCATTAGCTTATCACAGTTTTAAACCAAGGCTCAAGTCTAGCCACCTGCTTTCACACCAGTAGGCTTTTTACTGATGTGGGGCATGGTGGGAGGGAAAGTTTGGTAAATGGATGTTTCCCAGCATTTTTTCAGAGAAAATATAGAAATCCGGGGTGGGGGGAGGGATGAATTTAAAAGCACATTCAACGTAACAGTAAAGTTTCCATTTTATTTTTGGGAATAGATACAAGAAACTCTACCCATCCTTGCTGGGTTTGAATGGCATTTTATCCAACCTTGGCTGGCTACTAACCACTGTAATTCGGCTGATGGCAAGAGCTTACTATTTGAAAATGTCAGCTAGGCAGAAGATATTGAAAAGTAAGTGAATGGTAATCTTTCTAACATTTACTTAAAGCTACTCAAAATTAACGTTCTCCTGTGCCTCACCATATATGAATTGGGAGAGGGCAAATTGTCTTTTAAAGCAGGAGATTAAAAATGTACAATATCTTTTATTATGTTAACACAAGGAAATAATGCCAATGTTTAAGTGTAATGAACAGTAAAAAAAAAAAAAAGTATCAGAACGTTATGTGCTCTTGTGCTCTTAGTATTAATTTTGTTAACTAAATTTCAGATGTTCATTGATACGTAGTTGTGAATCTGTACTCTCTTCAACACCTACAACAGCAATGGTCCACTTAACAGAGCACAAGCAGATCACCATTTTACCACACATTTACCTGATGTGTGATAAAAACTTTTGTTACCACTTGGCAGGAGAAAGTAGTTTGGTCACTTGTATAAACTCAATGATATGCATTAAAGAAGCTGAGAATTAGGACAAACCTGTGTCAGATTTTCCCTTCACTGGTTCTGAATGTCAGCCATAATGTCAAGGGCTCATTTACCTTCATAATCACTAATGTCAGATATGCCATCACTTGCCAGTGATGAAGAACTATGGGGAGGGGCCCCACACCTCCCTTGGCAAAGGCTTCAATAAGCAATGAAAATATAGAGGAGTTACTTGCTCTGATAAAAGCTTTGTCTTTGCAATCTGCTGAACAAGCTAAGAGACTGGATTCAATCCAAAATTCCATCACCACCCTGCAAGGGGCTGTGGATTTAATTAACAACTCTTGGCAAAAAATGGAGGTGAAGGTTAATGAGCTGCAAGATCAAATGGCAGCACAGGAGACCGTCTCACAAGCTTTTCATAATAATTTTTCTGCAAGAATCTCGCAATTGGAGGCTTTCACACACAGAGCAAATGTGCGTATTATTGGTATCAAAGATTTATCTACTGATATAAATTTATTTACTTTTGTAGATAAGCTCCTGCATGAGATACTTCCTTTGTCATTTGATTATGTACTTGATATTGAGCATACATTCTGTATGCCAAATGCTAAAGGGACTGACTATACAAATATAGTTCAATCTGCAAGAGTGTCCACAAAAAATCATATCCTGCATTTGGCAAGACAGGGGGGGAATCTTTTTGGGGGATCAAAACAATATAGTTATGTTATTTCCGGATTACACCAAAGAAGTTGTTGATAAAAGAAGGCTATTTACAAAGGCGAGAAATCTGGCAAAATAAATGAATCTACAATATAATTTAAAAATCCTGCTATGTTTTGCATTTTCTCTGAAGATCAGATGAAGAAGTTTCTAAATCATGAAATGGCATGGCTAATCAGAAAAGCACACAAGACTTCTGCTCCAGCTCCATGAACTGGAATTTACAAAAATGTTTTGTCAATTGGCTATGTTTATTCTGTAAGGCCAGAAATAGCTGATTATATATATCCGTTCTTTGTCTTTCATCGTTTTCCTTTTCTCTTCTTCTTTTAAAATGGATATGATAGACTGTATTTAAATCTTCTGTGTGAGGGTGTACAGATGTAATTTATATATTTAGAAATGATACTATCTAAAATATAGATAGTATAAAATATATTAGTGATTGTTTTATTTTTATTTTTTATTCTTTATAATCTCTTTTCTTTTTAATTATTATTATCATCAATATTATCAATATTATGATGCTAGGATTAGTAAATATTTTTCGCTGGTTGTTCTTAAGCTTTATCATTATATAGTAGCTAAAAGGCATGATATGGCCAATGGAAATGAATTCTAAGCTTGCTTCTTTGTTATAAGCCTGAAGACACAATATTGAAATTGATTATTTAGGCTGTATTGACCTGTAACATTGGTATAACCTTTAAGTAAAGTGATATTTGAAATTTATGTGTAATGTAGTTTAAATTTAAGTTTGTTATGTAAACTTCTCTTAATATTTTGCTTTGTTTTCTTCTCTTTTTGCATTTTTTCTTCTTTTTTGTTTCCTTCCCCTTTGCTCCTCTCTCTCCTTTTTATATTATCTCCTTTCTTCCTCTCTTGTTTTCCTTATTTCATTATTGAGGGGTCCTCTTAAGAATACTGTAATGTTGGCAACTGTAGAAGATGATTATGTTGTTGGTGTTCTTTGGTTCATTTATAAAAATAAAAGTGGAATAAAAAGTATTGGGTGGGGAGAACTATGGGGAGGGGACATAACTCAGTGATAAAGTAATGCTTTGCATTCAGAAGATCCAGGCCCAGTTCTTGGCATCTCTAGTTACAGGAATCAGGCATGGCCCTTCTGAGCCTCTGGGCCCTCGGCTTCTACCCACCTATGCTGACCCCTGACACTGGGCCTGGGTAGCACATGGTCCTATGCATGCTGGGAATAGCTGTACCTATTGAATGTGGCTGGTGCAGATGGGTGAGGGTTTTTATTCAGTTTGGGTTTGATCATAATTTACCAAAATTTGGAAATTCCTCCATATTCAGGAGAGAAGGAATTTGAGATTTAAACATTCAATTGTGGGAGAAAGTGAAAGTGAGAGATTCGCCCATCCCTGCTCTCTGTCCAAGACCCTGAAGACCCACTGGCTGTCAGAGCTAGATGGAAAAATAGTCTGAGCTGATATAAGGCAACTGCCCATGTTCCAGAACAAACCGTTACCATGCAACGACACAAAGTATAACCACACGTAACATAGGGTGGCCCTATAATCTTGTGCTATACCCATGGTTCCGACTCCTCATCACTTTGTACCTGATTTTGCCTAATGTTGCATACAATAGGGGGACTATCTGTTCTGATGTCACATCAGTTGAGTAAATACAGGACAATGGTATCCAGGTGGCTATGTTAGACATTAATTTTCTGAGGTGAGACCACAACATGCCCACTATCCATCATTGCTCTCTGTTTGTTGCTTTTGCATGCATCATCATCATTTCTATACTGCTCAGTAGCTGAAACACTCTGGGCAGTTCACAACAATAACAAATCACAAATACAAGATAATTAAAATATAATATAAAACCGTTAACATACAACATAAAAAAAAATTGAACAGCTAAACAAAACTGCCCTCTGAAATTTGTGGGTGGGGATTTTGTGGGGCCAGTTCCATGGAAATGTTTTATTAGAGACTCTAAAGAAGAGACGGAACATCTTGGTGCTCGATTATCGTTCAATTAAAAGGCCTTTCAATTCAATTGATCTATACCATGTATTCCTACTTCTTTTTCTTTATTCAGTTCTTTATATATAATCAAGACTTGTGTCTCAAATGCTCTAATTCATTTTTAGCTTTATGTAAAGGGAGTGCTTTTAATAACATGGCATAGAGGATATTGCTTGACATTTTCAAAATTGATTTACTGCACTTCCTACAATATATTCAGATTAGTACTAATCTTGCAAATGCAGTAGGTCTATGCAGCACTGATCTTCATGATTATACGGCCTGTAGGTGTGTTCCTTTTTTTTTGCTATATATAATTATGATTTATCACCCATTCCTTGAAGAAATCACATCCCTGCAGAAATCAGGGTATGCCATTTTCTCTTTGCCAGAGCCATGTGTGTCATCTAAGCACCATTAGATAAGGTGGGAGTAGACACGTTATAAAAATTCACTAAGGCCAAAACTGCTCAAGCTGTACATGGCAAAAAGCTGATACATCTTTTATGTGCTCTCCTAACAGCAGGCACAGCAAATGTGCTGGAATTTAATCACAATTAGCCTAAGGTTTTCTACAAATACACTATAAGCAACACCTATACATAAATAGGTATATTATATTCACAAGAGTATGGCATATTTCCATACCTTTCTCCATGTGCCTAACTACAGAGCTACTATCTAAATCGGAGATTAATTAATCAGTGGCAGGAAAGCTATTAGATTTAAAGCGGTTCCTCTCTGATTACTTGTTCTGCTCAGAACACAATTGGGTTTGATCCAGGATCTTCCCTTCATGGACAGAAGGGCTCCACTCACAGAAGGTACTGCCAACCAGTTTTTGGAGATCCCCCTTCACCCCCTACACCACAGTTCACCCTGATCCTCTGTGTTGTATTTTCAGGGGTCTGGAGGAACTGCTGGGGAGAGGAGGGGGTGGGGGGTGCTTCTGCCATCCCAGATGCATGCTCCTAAATCTGCATCCAACCCATTGCATTTGTGCTGAAACTGCACAGCTTTTTCAGACTAGATTTATAATATGCTTTTAGTTCAGTTGAATAGAAATCTGCTTTTCTGTAATTGCTTTAACTCTGCCTCAAACTACTAATAGTAACCGCATTTTTCTTACACAGCCTCAAAACAAATTGCTGATAATAGTAATAATAAGGAACTGCCCCCCCCACACACTCTTTGCTTGCCACTTGACTGTGTTTTATTGGCTCCATTTTAATGGTCCCTGCTTTTCTTGTGTTTGCATAGATATGTGTGTGTGTCTGTGTGTCTGTGTGTGTGTGTGTGTGTGTGTGTGTATAGATAGAAAGAGAGAAATACTGGCTGGGGTCCCTTTTAAGGGAAAGAAGGCATTATATAAATGGATGTGCAATTAAATAAACAAATGCACTTTAGGGTGTTTAAGTCACATCACATATATTATCTTAGTAGTTCTTAGAACAGGTACCAAGGCAGGCCATTATTATCTTAGTACCACAGATGCTGGGGCCAGGGGAAAGAGTGACTCTTAAGTAATTAATTTTGACATTTAGATCCTGCCTTTATATGACAAAGCATACTTAAGGCAGCTTACCTAAGGCCATCTCATGAGTTTGTGACAGTGGCAAGATTTGTCCAAGAACATCCTGGTTCAACAGCTGCAAGCCTGCGATTTGTTGGGTTGGTTCTGATGATCAACTAAGCACATGTGGCTGCAAATCAACCCATGTGAGATTATCTCTTCCCTTCCCTGAACTGGAAAATTACAAGTGGTGGTTTCTCCAATGCACAGAACACAGGAAATTGTGGTTTCTCCAGTACACATTTGTTTGTTTGTTTAAAAGTGCTTCCAGCAATGTTTCCAGAGAAGTTTTACACAATAATAAAATCAGAAGAAAATGCAAAATATGCCACAAAGATCATGATAATTAAAGACCCTTGCAATGGGTCGCTACTTCCACATTACGTTGCTGACATGAACAGCCTATTTCCGTGAGACATTTTTGCAGAACTGAGTGCCTCACTGGTCATCAGAGCCACCAACAGACTCTCAGCCCCTGCAAAACATAAGACCCTATTAGAAATGGTTTATTTTCTTTCATGGTATTAAAAAATGTGTGACTTGGCTCATGCAAAGCGTGCTCTATTTCCATATATGACTCCAGAATCTAATAGCCTGATCTTTAGACAAAGGTTCAAAGGTTAAATTCAGTGGTTAAGAGCATGTGGCATGAGCTGGAAGTCTCTAATTCAAATTTCAGTTTGGCAATGACTTCAGTGGGTGGACTCACACAAATCACTCCCTTAGCACTTCAACTGCATTTGAAATGTGGAGAATAATATAAGCATCCTACTTTAGTGGCCTGTTATGAGGGTTATTGATGTAATATACGTGAAATGCTTTCAGCATTTGTCATTCATATTGTACTTTTCCTAACTACCAATTCTTAAGCGCTCTTACGTTCCATGAATTTCAATTGTAGAGTGAAGCACATGTTAAAATCTCTTCCACTGAAACAACATGGGCCTACACATTAGGGGTGTATGGATTACTTACCCCGTTCTGCTGGGGCCATCCACTGGGGGAGGAGGCGATCCATCCCTTTCCCCCCTTGAATCATCCCTGGCCAGCTCCGCTCTGTGAGCAGCCCATGGAGTGGCCGGCCAGGGCCACCCACAGCCAGACTTCCATCTGCTGCTGGGATGCGGCCACAAATGGTGGCCGCCATAGCGGCCGCCATTTGAGTCCCTTCAGTAGCCATGATAGGCTATGTATATATTTACATAGCCTATCATGGCAAAAGTCAGGGACGCAAATGGTGTAGCGGCTGCCATTTGCGTCCCTGCCTTTTGCCGTGATAGGCTACGTAAATATATACGTAGCCTATCGTGGCTACCGCAGGGCCACAAATGGCGGCTGCTACGCCATTTTCATCTCTGCGTTAGCCGTGATAGGCTACGTATATATTTACGTAGCCTATCACGGCAAAAGGCAGGGACGCAAAGTCCCTGCGTTAGCCGTGATAGGCTATGTAAATACTTATGTAGCCCATCACGGCTAAAGTACAGAAGAAATGACGGCCGCAGACATGCAGCCATTCGTGGGGCAGCGGACGGCCGACAAAGGTAGCTTCCGTCCCGGAGGGATTCCACGGGGTGGCGGGGGGCATTGCTCCGATCTGCCATGGACTCCAGGGGGCCGGATTCTAGAATCCGGCCTCACTGGAGTCTGTGGTGGAATTCTCTAACATCCCTACTACACATATATGAGGGAAACATAAGCTCCCCAAGCCATGCTTTTCTCATAAGGCAAATGTTTTAGATATAGAGCAAAATATGGAGTGGTATACACACATTCTAAATAAATAAAATGTGTGGTGTATATGTGGAAGAGAGAGGACACTTCCATCAGAGGGTAAAAATGAGGGTGCTCAACCTTTCACTTACTCATTGATTCCCTCTATATATCCACCCAACCTCCATTTTTAACCATTGTTCCCCACCAGGCTCTGAAAGTGGAAGTAAATCCAGCTGAGGGGAAAATGGTGGGTTGGGGGGGGGAGGTCAGAGGAGCATTGGCAGGTACAGGAAGTAGTAGGGAACCCCTCCCAATGATGACACTTTACACGTAGTCCCTGCATTCACATTATCGCAGCACATGCTGGTCTCCAAAACTCTATTTGCCAAAGTAATATGCAGTTCTGTTTTCATTATTATAGTTTATCTGGAAATAAATCCCATGGATCACTTAGGATTGCAGCCGATTACATTCCCATCCAAGTGGCATGCACACATACTTAACTAATGGAGGGAGCAATTCTATGGCCACTAGTGTCTAGAGGGACATAGGATGGGCTGTTTTCTGGGAACCGACCTCAGAGCCCATTAGGGATGGGGGAGAAATCCTCCATGGACCCCAGTGAGGCCGGATTCAGAAGAATCTGCCCCCTCCCGGACTCAGTGGGGGATCGGAAGACTTACCTCCGCCTCCTGAAGAAATCCTCGCTGGCCGGATCCTCCCCACCAGCTGGCTCTGGAGCGCCAGCAATGCCATATCACTGGCTGGGCGGATTAACTGTGGCCGCAAATGACGTCTGGGACACCTTTTGTGGCTGTAAAGGCCTTAGTTTAAGGTAAATGCAGCCGTAAATGGCTGCATTTACCATAAACTAAGGCCTTTATGGCCGCAAATGGTGTCCTGGACGCCATTTGCATCCATGCTTTTATTTAATGCGATAGATTCTGGGGTGGGGAGAATGGAGCTGCATGTACAACACATCCAATGTGTTGTATGGCAGCTTCTTCTCCCGGTCGCCCGCCCCTCCCCTGCCAGATAGCCAAAAACGGCTGTCTAGCAGAATATAGCAGGGCAGGAGGGGCATGGAGAGAACTATCCCCCTCTCCCCGTGCCTCTCCTGCCTTGCTTTGGATAGGCTGTCGCCTCTGAATTTGGAGGCAGCCACCTATCTTAGGGATGGACGGTAGTCCCTTACCTGATCCCAAAGCTTGCTTCGTGGTTCTGGCCAGGGAGGAGGCGCCCTGTCCCTCCCCGCCGAAATTCTGGCCAGGGGGGAGGCGCCCCGTCCCTCCGGCCGCGAAACCTCCTCTCCTGCCGGGACGCAAATGGCGGCGGCTGTAGCTGCCGCCGTTTGCGTCCCTGCAGTCAACCGTGATAGGCTATGTAAATGTTTACGTAGCCTATCACGGCTGACTTAAAAAAAAAAAAAGTGCATACACAAATGGCGGCGCCCATGGGCGCCGCCATTTACATTCCTTATTTGGGCATGTGTAGTCTACGTAAACATTTACGTAGACTACGGCGAAAATAAGGGCAACGCAAATAACGTTGCCCTTATTTTCGCCGTAGTCTACGTAAATGTTTATGTAGACTACACGTGCCAAAATAAGGAATGAAAATGGTGGCGCCCATGGGCGCCGCCATTTGCGTACGCGCTTTTTTTTTTTTTAAGTCAGCCGTGAAAGGCTACGTAAACATTTACGTAGCCTATCACATTTGTTTGTTGTTGTTGTTGTTTTACTTGGAAATGGCGGCGGCGGCAGCCGGTCGGAAGACTGGGCGCTGCAGCTGCCGCCGCCAAGCCACTGCCACCAGGGACATTCGAACAAGGTAAGTCCCATCCCAGGGGGGCGGGGGAGCAGACCGTTTCTCCACCAATTTTGGGGGGCCAAATGCGCTGGCATTCGGCCTCCCCGAGATTCGTGGAGAAATTCTCTGACATCCCTAATCTTGATAGGATTGCTCCCTCAGTAGATTGAAGCCCGTGAAAATAAGAAAAGATCTAACTCCTCTGTAGCAAACGTCAGTTCCTTGACCTTGAATGTATGTTGTCTTTTTGCTAAAATTCTTTGATGACTATGTGCAAAGAATAAAATGAAATAATATGTGATCCAGTATCTCTATATGTATTTAGAGATAAATATATAGATATCAGTTGAGCTCTTTAGGATTTATAATAAAGAACATAATGCTTTAAATACATGTATGATAAGTAGTGCCCTAATGGCTTAACAATTCGGGCTAACTGATGTGCTTGTAAAAACTACCTGACACTGTTTTAAAGGCTGTTGAATCAGGTCTGGAATCAACAGCTCCTGTCTGTCTCTATGTTCAGTGTGTTCTAAGGTTCATCAATTATATATACCTCCTCACTGAGTATTTCAGGTCATTCACAGGTCACTATCCATGCTCTTTCAGATATTCTGACTACCAGACATGGCCACCCTGCTACTGTTTCCTAAAAGAAATTACAAAAGAACACATTAATATTAATTCAAAGTCCCTCCCCAATCCCTTCCCCAGCTCAAACACTTTCAGGATTCTTCTTCTCCCCTTCTTTATTTTCTATTTCTATTCCAGGGTAATATATGAATTCATCCTCTTTCATTGCTTTAAGAAGCAATCCTATGGCCATTACTCAGCGGCTAGACAGCCATAGGATACGTCAGCTTCCAGGAACTGACCTCGGAGTCCACTGAGGTTGGTTCCCTGAGAACCAACCTCCCCCCCCCCGCCGCACTGCCTCGTGGGGAGCTCAGAACAGCCCCATGCTCCTTGTTCAGAAGAGGAGCATGGAGCAGCGAAAATGGGGCATTTCGGGGGGCATTCTGGGGTGGGGAAGGTGGAAATGCCGGTACGCTTCCTATGTATCATCTGGCAGCTGCTTCCCCTGTTCCACCTTCCTGTGGCTAGACAGCTGAAATTGCCTGTCTACCCACAAATGCAGGGCAGCTGAAGCATGGAGAGGATGATCCCCTCTGCACTCCTCCTGCCCTGCATTGGATAGGTGGTCGCCTCCGAGTTTGGAGGCAGCCACCTATCCTGATAGGATTGCGCCCTTATTGTCTTCTTCTTTTCATGAGTCCCACAGGTTTCCAAAAGCTTCTACCAAGGTTGTTCTTCGACTCTTTTTTCATAAAGTCTCTATATATTCGACTCTTTTTTCATAAAGTCTATATATATTTGCCAACTTTCCTGAAGGTGTCTCCTTTCTTTATTCCTCTGTGCATTCTTAGCTTCTTTGTCGACTCTTCATGTATTGCTACGTCCCAGATTTTCTTTTTCCACAAAGATATTGTTAGCATCTTAGTTGTCTTCCAATTATTTGCAAATAATTGCCTCGTGGCTGTCAACAAGAAACCAATTAATGTTTTCTCTCTAATCCATTTTCTTTTACAAATGTATTCAGTAAAGCTAATTCTGCTGTTTTACAAATCCCTTGATCAGTAATTCTTTCTATTTCTTCAATTTTCTTGAAATATCTTGTCCCTAAATTTTCTAATCCTCCTATATTCTAGGGATGTACGAAAGTCACTTAACGTTTTGCGGATCTGCTTCGTGGGGGGGGGAGGCGCTCCATCTCTCCCCCTGGAATCCTCAACGGGGGAGAGGCGCTCCATCCCTCCCCCTGTAGTCCTGCCCGGCCGGCTCTGGTCCGCGGGGATTGTGTGGAGCCGCCGGCCGCCTCCACCCACAGCCGGACATCTGGCCACTGGGCAGCAGGGACACAAATGGCAGCTGCCATAGCCGCCGCCATTTGCATTCCTGTATTTAACCGTGATAGGCTACGTAAATGTTTACATAGCCTATCACGTCTTGGTAAAAAACAACAACATGCATACGCAAATGACGGCGGCTATGGCGGCCGCCATTTGTGTTCCTTATTTTTCACTGTTTTAGTCTACGTAAATATTTACATAGACTATTACGGCAAAAAAAAAGGGGGACGCAAATAGCGTAGTGGGCGCTATTTGCGTTCCTTTTTGATTTGCCGTTTTAGCCTACGTAAATATTTACATAGGCTAAAATGGCGAATCAAAAAGGAACGCATATAGCGCCCACTACGCTATTTGCGTTCCCCTTTTTTTCGCAGTAATAGTCTACGTAAATATGTACGTAGACTAAAACAGTGAAAAATAGGGAACACAAATGGAGGCTGCCGTAGCCAGGCTCTTCGTGATCAAGTGGCTCAACTGTTGACTGCTGTACAGAGTCTGCAAGCTGCGGTTCAACCCCCACCACCTCCAATTCCCCCCCGACGCAAGTGCCCAGTGGCTCTGCCAGATAAGTTTTCTGGTGAGAAAGGACTTTTTCAGATTTTCCGGGCCCAATCGGAGCTGTACATGCACCTATGACCTGAGGATTTCCTGACAGAGCAGGTTTGTGTGGGCTTTATCATTAACCTCCTTTCAGGAGTGGCAGCTAGATGGGCTTCGGGACTTCTTCTCGCTAATGACCCCCTGCTCGAAGACTATCAAGGTTTCATGACAGCGATAGCCAGATTTTTCGGTGACCCCCTGCACACGCAGATGGCTTCTCGGGAGATTTGCCACCTCAGGCAAGGCAAGGACTCAGTTTCCAGCTATGCGACAACTTTTTGTTTGCTGATGCAGGATTTACAGTGGAATGATGCTACGCTAGTGGCTCAGTTTTTGGATGGTTTGAACGACGAGATCTTGGATGAGTTGGCATGCACACCTAGCCTGCCTACGTGGGAGGACCTCATCCAGACCTGCTTCCAAATAGATAGTTGGCTGGAGGGGCACTGGCAGACCCGGCGGGGTGCCGAGGGCTGAGATTTCCCTCCTCCCATTCCCCCATGTTTCCTGCCCCCTCCCCCACCCCCTGCACCTGCAGGGTCTGACTAGGCTGCCCCCAAGCCTGTTGGGGGGCTCCAGTATGGGGGTTTGTTCCCCACCAGGTGGGTGCCTTCTGCAACCCCCCCCACCCTCCCATCTGCTATTGCATGTTCACCTCCACTCCTCCCAGTGGGGTGGGGTGGAGGCCCTAGCTTTAGTGGACTCTGGGGCTATGACCAGTTCCATGGATGAAACATTAACTCACTTCCACAAGATTCCTACCCTGCCTCTTCCTGCCCCCTTGGCAGTGGAGACCATCGATAGACTTCCTCTGTCTTCAGGTGCGGTGACCTGGATTACAGCTCCGCTCACTCTGTGTGCCCAGTCCCACGTTGAGCAGATTCAGTTTCACTTAGCCAAGGTTCCCCAATACCCAATCGTGCTGGGTGTTTCCTGGCTCTCTAAGCATAATCCTCAGATATCTTGGGGGCTTCAGCAAATGGAGTTTGTGTCTCCCTACTTCCAGGAGCATTGCCTCCCAACTGAGGCACCAGTCCTAGTCCAGGCCTTAACCCTTTCCTCCCCCTCTTCGTCTGCTTCTGCCTGTTCTTCAGCTACCATGATCCTACCAGAGAAGTATGCGGCTTTTCAGGATGTTTTCGACAAGAAGGAGGCTGACCAGCTCCCCCCTCACTGCCCTTTTGACTGTGCCATTAATCTCATTCCTGGGGCCACCGTCCCCGCCGGCTGGCTATATTCGATGTCGGAGCCAGAACTTCAAGCTCTGCAGTTTTTGGACACAAACCTCAGCCGTTGCTTCATTTGCCCCTCCTCCTCCCCCGCCTGCACCATGTTTGTGCGCAAAACATCGGGAGAACTCCACCTGGTACACAACTTCAGAGTGTTGAATTCGGTCTCAATCCCAACAAGTACCCCCTCCCCCTCATACCGGAGATGCTGGAGCGCCTAGGGCAAGCCAAGATTTTCACAAAGTTGGACCTCCATGGCGCCTACAATCTAGGGATATATGAAACACTTACCTGGTTTTGTCCAGGGACATCCGCATTGGGGGGAGGCACTCCGTCCCTCCCCCCAAAATCCTCGATGATCTGTTCCTCCCCCAGGAATCCTGCCCAGCTCGCTCTGCTCTGTGGCAGCTCCGCAGAGCCGATGGCCAGGGCCATCCACAGCTGGAGTTCCAGCCGTGGATGGGCTGCTGCGGACGCAAATGGTGGCCACCGTAGCGGCTGCCATTTGCATCCAGCGAAGCTGCCATGATAGGCTACCTAAGTATTTACATAGCCTATCATGGCAAGCCCCCCCCCCCAAAAAAAGCATATGCAAATGGCAGCAGCTACAGCTGCCGCCATTTGCATTCCCTATTTTTAGCCGTTTTAGCCTACGTAAATATTACTGCGAAAAAAAGGGAAGTGCAAATAGTGTAGTAGGCGCTATTTGCATTCCTTTTTCTTTTCGCCATAATAGCTTACTTAAATATTTATGTAGGCTAAAACAGCGGAAAAAAGGAACGCAAATGGCGCCCACTATGCTATTTGCACTCCCCTTTTTTTCGCTGTAATAGCCTACATAAATATTTACGTAGGCTAAAACAGCTAAAAATAGGGAACGCAAATGGCGGCTGCCGTAGCCACTGCCATTTGCGTACGCTGTTTTTTTTTGGGGGGGGTTGCTGTGATAGGCTATGTAAATACTTACGTAGGCTATCATGGCTATGATGAAGAAGCGAATGGAGGCCGCCATTCGCAAGTCAGTGAGGACGGCAGCAGGTAAGTGCTCCGTTTTGCATGCCTTTCATGGGTTGGGGAGGTGGGGGCTTCGTTCCGCCATGGATTTTGGGGGGCCAAATGCACTGGCATTCGGCCTCACCGAGATCCATGGCGGAATTCTCTGACATCCCTACTACAATCTGATTCGCATCCAGGAGGGGGATGAGTGGAAGACCTGTTTTGGCGCCCAGTACAGAGCGTATGAATACCTAGTGATGCCATTTGGGCTCACCTGCACCCCCCCCCCCACGTTTTCATGTTTTATGAATGCCATTTTCCGGGACTATTTGGACACTTTCCTCATTGTGTATCTCGATGATTTACTTATATTTTCTGAGGACCCCCACGCCCATCAGCACCATGTCTCTGCCATCCTCCAGCATCTCTGCGAGCACCATCTGTATGCCAAGCTGGAGAAATGTGCATTTGACCTAACCTCTTTGGACTATGTCAGCTACATTATCTCAGCTGACGGTATCAGGATGGATCCTGCAAAGGTCCAGGCTGTCCTCTCCTGGCAGGCTCCATCCACCAAGAAGGACTTGCAACGTTTTCTGGGGTTTGCTAATTTTTACAGCAAGTTCCTGCCCAGCTTTGCTTGGCTGACATCTCCTCTCATGGACCTCCTTAAGGGCAGGAAATCTCCTTTTCATTGGACAGCATCTGCCCAACAGGCTTTCGAGGAACTTTAGAAGCTTTTTAGTTCTGAGCCGATCCTGTTACATCCCGACCCGAGGAAGCCTTTTGTAGTGCAAACTGATGCCTCTGACTTTGCGGTGGGGGCGGTGCTTTTTCAGCCAGATCAGGCGAGCAGCAGGTTGCAACCCTGCGCCTACCACTGCAGGAAGCTGAATATGTCTGAGAGGAATTATACCATCTGGGAGAAGGAACTGTTGGCCATTAAGTCCGCTTTGGAGACCTGGCGTCATCTTCTGGAGGGGGCACAGCACCCAGTCAAAGTTAGAACTGACCACCGCGACCTGAAACATCTTCAGACAGCCCGTGCCTTAAACCAGCAGCAGATTAGGTGGTCGCTTTTTTTTCTCCAGTTCCACCTTAAGATTTGCCATGTGAAGGCCTCCGACAACCTACAAGCAGATGCTCTTTCTCGTAAGCCTGACCTTCAGCCAGGGGGTGAGAGAAACCCCCCCCCTTTGATTCTTCCCCCCCCCCCAGAGCCTGGCGGCAGCTCTGATGCCTCACTCTTGGGAGGAGCTCCTTCATTCTGAACAGGCTCAGGATGCTTTTGTCCGCACAAAAGTGGAGGAATTGGGGCTAGCCTCTGCCCCCCCCTCTACCCCCTTCTCTTTGTGAGGTGACCTGCTTTACCATTCCAGCTGGGTCTATGTGCCTTCTAGACACCTCCATGAGAAGGTCCTCCATCAGTGCCACGACTCCCCCACCGCTGGGCATTTTGGCTTTGCCAAGACCCTGCACGGAGTGACATGGGATTTTTGGTGGCCTCATGTGTGTCGGGATGTCAAGACCTATGTCACCTCCTGCCCAACCTGCCAGCGGGTGAAGGCCCCCTCAGGCAAGCCCACAGGCTTGCTTCACTCCCTGCCTACCCCCTTAGGACCTTGGAAAATGCTCTCCCTTGACTTCATCACTGATTTGCCTTGCTCACACGATAAGACCATTTTTCTGGTGGTGGTGGATTTGTTTTCTAAGATGGCCCATTTCATCCCCTGCTCTGGGTTACCCACAGCCAGGGAGACAGTGGTGCTTTTTTTGGCACATGTTTTTCCAGCTCCACGGATGGCCCGAGGGTCTCATTTCAGATAGGGGGGCCCAATTCACTGCCCATTTCTGGAGAGAGCTACTTGGGCTTCTCCATGTGATGCTCCATCTTTCCTGCGCCCACCATCCACAGATGGACAGTCAGACTGAGTGCACCAATGCGACTCTGGAGCAATATTTGCGCTGTTATGTCAATTACCAGCAAGATGATTGGTTTTCCTTGCTGCCTCTTGCAGAATTTGCTTATAACAATGTCTGCCATGCTTCCACCCACCCAAAATTGGCAAAAAAAAATTGCCAATTTTGCCACCCCAAGGCTTTCCCGTCCACCCTAGCTCCCTCTTTGGTGCCGGCGGCCCATGAGTTTTTAGAGTAGTTGCGAGCAGCACACCACTTCTTACAGGACTCCCTCGAGCAAGCCAAGACAGCCTACAAGGCTTCTGCAGACCGGCGTCACCAGCTGGGTCCAACTCTGCAACTGGGGGACTGGGTTTGGTTGTCCATCCAATACCTCCCCTCTCACTCACCCGCAAAGAAGCTTGTGCCTTGCTGCACGGGGCCTTTCCAGATTATGGCCCAGATTAACCCTGTTGCTTTTTGCCTGGCTCTCCCACCCTCCATGAAGATCCATCCCATTTTTCATTGGTCCTTACTGTCCCCCCTGGTTTCTGGCAACCCTCATCACTTGGTTGGCTCCCCCCCGCCGCCAGTGCTGGTGGAGGATAAGGAGGAGTTTGAGGTCATGGAGATTCTGGACTCCCGCCTTTCTTGCGGCCACCTGCAATATCTGATGGACTAGAAGGGGTACGGGCCAGATGAGCGATCCTGGGAACCCGTGGAAAATGTGCATGCTCCGTTGCTGCTGAGGCGTTTCCACCAGCTGTACCCCCACAAACCCAGGGCCCCAGGGGAGGAGCACGAGGGGGGTCTCATGGGAGCAGGGATGATGTCAGGGTGGAAACTGAGCCCATAGAGCCCCAGAGCAGTTCTGATTCTGAGGAAGAACAGCAATCCGTGGGAGAGGAGCTCACTCATCTCTCACAAGCACAGCAGCTGGCAGAGATTCCTCCTGCCAGCATTCATGGGATAGATAGTGACCCTGGTAGTGATAGAGCAGTGGAGGGGGGGCTTGCTGGATGC
The DNA here is from genome assembly GCF_057233095.1 of Heloderma suspectum. Lineage (NCBI taxonomy): Eukaryota > Metazoa > Chordata > Lepidosauria > Squamata > Helodermatidae > Heloderma > Heloderma suspectum. The sequence goes on along the minus strand of NC_139460.1, from coordinate 151,550,030 downwards.
TCGGCACAGATGCAGGGAGTGTCAACAGATGGAAGGCGCCGAAAGGAGGCGCTCCGCTCATTTGGTGCTAAAACAACAGTCGCGTCCTGAGGACCCAAGGGAAAGACAGAGGATCTCTCCATAGCCCATAAGTTCAGAGTCCTCCTGTGGTTCTCTTTCAAATGGGGACCAACTACCTTACCTGGAGCTTGGGCTACTCTGCTATCTATCCCCAGTGCAGTTCCTTGCTTAGTCACTAGTGATTAGTATCTGCAAGAGTCATAAGGGAATAAAGGAATAAAGGAATAAAGCCTTGGAAAGAATCCTCATCGTCTGTGTCCTGAGTTGGCTATTGGAGGGGACTGAAAGAGGCAGCTAGGGCACTCCTGACAAGCACATTGAATTCGGTAGACTGGCAAGTTAAATGTCATCTCATTAAAACATGATTATTCATACTCACCCTGTTTCCCTGTTCCAGTACTTCATCAAATGCACAAGCACAGCTCACACTCGAGCACTGTGCTGTTTTCCTTCTCTTAAAGAAGGTAGCTCTCATTGGAGGAGCAGAAACTCTTCCTGTTTCTGCTGATTCCCCGCCCACCATCCCTCTCTTCCTCTATCCCTGTGTGTGTGTGGGTATGGTGTGAACATCCTGTTGGGGCTTGAAGCCCGGCAAGAAGTTGCCACTCCACCGCCCTGCCTCGGACATCAGTTACCTCAGCAAGAAGAGGGGAAAAAGGCAGCACCTCTCATCCTCCTCCCATCATTGCTACAGTGGCAGTGGCGTGGGAGAGGCTGGTCATTTTCCCTAAGTTCTCCTGGCCTTAGGGAAAACCACCAGCCTGTTCCTTGCCACCACTGCTGTAGCAAGTGGGGGTGAAGAAGGAGGCACCTATCCTCTTCTCCCCCACCTGCTGGAGGCCAGGGCAAGAGGCTGGGGGGTGTCTCCTGATGCTCTTTCCCCCACACCAGCCCTTGACAGCCAGCGTGAGGAAGAGGGGCAGAGGTGGCAGCACCCAGCGCTCGGGTTTGGGGGGGTGCTAGCATCTTTGAAGCTTTGAAGACTACCCTGTTTTTGTACGCCACTGAGGAGATGACGTTAAAATTGTCCATGGACATTTTTATTGATGTTAGTCCGTGAACGCTGATGACTGTCTGCCTGGATATATGTGTGTGTGTTTCTTTCCATGCTGTGAGCATGGAGGGGACTGTGAAAAAAATGATACTTGCCTGGGCTTGCCTGGGCAAGTGCACAGAGAAATCAGGTTGGAAGCTACGATTCTTCAAAGATTTGAAGATTAGAAGATAATGCCTTAATTTAAAAAAACAACAACACAAAAACCAAAGCAGGGGATAGAAGGAGGTAAAACTTAGTGTCATTTGAAGGGAGAGAACAACCCCCTACTCAATGCAGAAAGCCTGATTCTCAGGCAGTCACCCATCCAAGAACTGACCAGGGCTGACCCTGCTGAGCTTCCAAGATCAGACAGGTGTGTGCACATCCAGCCCTTTGCTTGTTGGTGATGAAACTTTGAGTGCTGTGGAAGCTATGCAATCAGTAGCCAGAAGACCGCATGGGGGCATTGAGAGCTGTGATTGGACAGGAGGGAAATACAAACACTGCCATATATGGACAGGTGTGGGAGGGGACTATGACCTTATACAGTGACGAAGACGGAAGAGCAGAGCACATGAATGGGAAATACCAAAATATTAGGGTATGGAAAGCGGTAGCAGGCAAGTAAGAAATTGCGGTTCCAATATGAAGTGGGGATGGCGTAATGTGAAAGACGGGGCACAAAACCTCATTGGAAGCGTAAGAAACCGTAAGTGTAGATTGGCCCCTCATCAATATCTCTCACTGCTTTATTGTTACATTCCCCTTTATCTCCTGCTTTATCAGAATTGTATATGTTTGGGTCATTATAGTGTGCTTTTGTTGTTGTTCAGTCGTTCAGTCGTGTCCGACTCTTCGTGACCCCATGGACCATAGCACGCCAGGCATTCCTGTCCTGCGCTCTCTCCCGGAGCGTGCTCAAGTTCATATTCATTGCATCCGTGATGCTATCTAGCCATCTCATCCTCTGCCGTCCCCTTCTCCTTTTGCCTTCAGTCTTTCCCAGCATCAGGGTCTTTTCCAGGGAGTTTTCTCTTCGCATTAGGTGGCCAAAATATTGGAGCTTCAGCTTCATTATCTGTCCTTCCAATGAGCACTCAGGGTTGATTTCCTTTAGGATGGACTGATTTGACCTCCTTGCAGTCCAGGGGACTCGTAAGAGTCTTCTCCAGCACCACAGTTCGAAAGCATCAATTCTTTGGCGTTCAGCCTTCCTTATAGTCCAGCTCTCACAGCCATACATTACTACTGGGAAAACCATAGCTTTGATTAGACGGACCTTTGTCAGCAAGGTGATGTCTCTGCTTCTTACTATGCTGTCTAGGTTGGCCATAGCTTTCCTCCCAAGGAGCAAGCGTCTTTTAATTTCATGGCTACAGTCACCGTCTGCGGTGATCTTGGAGCCCAAGAAAGTAAAATCTGTCACTGCTTCCATTTCTTCCCCTTCTATATGCCAGGAAGTGATGGGGCCAGATGCCATGATCTTCGTTTTTTTAATGTTGAGTTTCAAACCAGCTTTTGCACTCTCCTCTTTCACCCTCAACAAGAGGCTCTTGAGATCCTCTTCGCTTTCTGCCATTAGGGTGGTATCGTCTGCATATCGGAGGTTGTTGATAATTCTCCCAGCAATCTTAATTCCGACCTCTGATTCATCCAACCCGGCATTTCTCATGATGTACTCTGCATATAAGTTAAATAAGCAGGGTGACAATATGCAGCCTTGTCGTACTCCTTTCCCAATTTTGAACCAATCGGTTGTTCCATGTCTGGTTCTTACTGTTGCTTCTTGACCCTCGTACAGGTTTCTCAGGAGACAAGTAAGGTGGTCTGGTACTCCCATCACTTTCAGAATTTGCCACAGTTTGTTGTGATCCACACAATCAAAGGCTGTAGCGTAGTCAATGAAGCAGAAATAGACATTTTTCTGGAATTCTCTTGCTTTCTCCATGATGCAGCGAATGTTGGCGATTTGATCTCTAGTTCCTCTGCCTCTTCGAAACCCAGCTTGTACTTCCGGTAGTTCTCGGTTCACATACTGCTGAAGCCTAGCTTGTAGGATTTTGAGCATCACCTTGCTGGCATGTGAAATGAGCGCAATTGTGCGGTAGTTTGAACACTCTTTGGCGTTGCCCTTCTTTGGAATTGGAATGTAAACTGACCTTTTCCAGTCTTGTGGCCACTGTTGAGTGTTCCAGATTTGTTGGCATATTGAATGCAGCACTTTAACAGCATCATTATATCCAAAAAGCACTATGAATTGCCCAGGCAGGAGGAGGAGGAGGCAGAGCACACATCCCCTCCACTCGCTTGCTGTCTACTCCTCGCAAGCAGGAGACGGCTAGTGACAGAGGACCGTGTGATGCACCTCCTCCTCCTCCTACCCAGTTGGCTGTCAAAAACAGCTGACCAGTAGGGATGTCAGAGAATTTTGCCACGAATCTCGGGGAGGCCGAATGCCAGCGCATTCGGCCCCCCGAAATTGGTGGCAAAACGGTCTGCCCCCCGGCCCCCCCCCCGGGATGGGACTTACCTTGTTCGAATGTCCCTGGCAGCGGTGGCTGTGGCGGCGGTTCAGCGGTGGCGGCTGCGGCAGCCGGTCTTCTGACCGGCTGTCACCGCCGCCATTTCTAGTAAAAAAAAAAAGTGATTGGCTATGTAAAGATTTACATAGCCTATCACGGCTAGATTTTTAAAAAATACTGGGGTCAGCTGAGGTCATCTGTGGGGGGGAGGTGATCCGCCCCTCCCCCCCAGAATCCTCCCCAGCTGGCTCTGCTCTGCAGTGAGTCTGTGGAGCCACCGGCCAGGCCTGTCTGCCGCTGGACTTATGTCCGCTGCAGGGCTACAGACGCAAATGGCATCTGGCATAGCTGACGCCATTTGCGTCCCTGTGCTTTTCAGTGATAGGCTACATAAATATTTATGTAGCCTATCATGGCAAAGAGCAAGGACGCAAATGGCATAGCTGACATGCATTTTACGTAAATATTTACGTAGCCTATCACCAAAAAGTACAGGGACGCAAATGGCGTCGGCTATGCCAGACACCATTTGCATCCACAGTCTGGGGCAGTGGATGGACAGCAGCATATGGACCCGGCTGGCAGCAGGTAGGGTCCGTCCCGGGGGGATTTCGGGGGGGTGGCAGGAGGGTAGTCCATTCCGCCACAGACTCCGGGGGCCGGATTCTAAAGAATCCAGCCTCACTGGAGTCCATGGCGGATTTCCCTACTCAGAGCTGTTCTTTGCCCTGGCCAAAACACACAGCTCCCTGAGCAGACAGAGAGCAGGAATAAAGAGTAATGTGACAGTCTTCATATATTAGCAAAGCCAGCAATTCATTTTAGGCAGTGTACTAGGTTATCTAGGTTGATTATCTACCTATTATGGCTGTTTATACTGTCATCTGTACATCCACCTTTAACTTCCTTCAAAGCCCCAAATAAAGTTGTGGCCATTTTAACTCCCTAAGCATGTTGTCTGTGTCTTCTTTTCAGCTCTGTCCTCTAAAATGTGCTTCTTTGTGACAGACTTTACCTCTCCTCAATAATCTTGACCGAGATAGCAGTTTCCTCACCACTATATGCATCCTGGCAGCAATCTTGGCAGCACTGGGATTGTTGGGGGATGGAGATATGGCTCCCACCCTACAGTAATCATCTCCAAGATCACGGGGGGGAGTTAAACCCTCTTCCACCACCCAATGACTCTGGGATCACTGTTTCCCTGCTGCCATAAGTGGTGGGGAAACAGTAATTTCAGCTGCATCAGGATCAGTGTGAAAGGGAAAGTTAAAGCCTCTTCTCTCAACCCCTGATCCTAGGGATGTCAGAGAATTTCTCCACGAATCTCCGGGAGGCCAAATGCCAATTCATTCGGCCCCCCTGAAATTGGTGGAGAAACGGTCCGCCCCCCTGTCCCCCCGATGGGACTTACCTTGTGCGAATGTCCCTGGTGGCGGCAGCTCCCAGCGGCTGTTCGGCAGCAGTTTGGCGGCGGTTCAGCGGCTGCGGCGGCCGGTCTTCCAACCGGCTGCTGCCGCCTCCATTTCCAAGTAAAAAAACAACAACAACAAACGTGATAGGCTACGTAAACATTTACGTAGCCTATTACGGCTGACTTTGGGGGGGAAAAAAGCGCATACGCAAATGGCAGTGCCCATGGGCGCCACCATTTGCGTTCCTTATTTGGGCACGTGTAGTCTATGTAAACATTTACGTAGACTACAGCGAAAATAAGGGCAATGCTATTTGCGTTGCCCTTATTTTCGCCGTAGTCTACGTAAATGTTTACGTAGACTAGACGTGCCAAAATAAGGAACGCAAATGGCGGCACCCATGGGTGCTACCATTTGCGTATGTGCTTTTTTTCCCCCAAAGTCAGCCGTGATAGGCTACATAAACATTTACGTAGCCTATCACGGCTGACTGCAGGGACGCAAATGGCGGCTACAGCCACCTTGCGTCCCGGCAGGAGAAGAGGTTTCATGGCCAGAGGGACAGGGCGCCTCCCCCCCGGCCAGAATTTCGGCTGGAGGGACGGGCCGCCTCCCCCCCGCCCAGAATTTCAGCAGGGAGGGATGGGGTGCCTCCCCCCCGCCCAGAATTTCAGCAGGGAGGGACGGAGCACCTCCCTCCCACCACGAAGCAAGCTGCGGGATCAGGTACGGGACTTTCATCCATCCCTACCTGATCGTGATCTTGTCCTGGCATTGCAAATAGCAATGGCTGAACAGGGGCGGGGGGGGGGGTTCCCATAGCCCAGCTAATCAGGTTGGGCTCCCTGAGCCTTGACAGGCTGCACCAAGAACAGCAGAGGGCCACATGTGGCCCATGGGCTGTGGTTTGCCCACCCCCTTATTTAAAATAGGTAGGCTGGGCTTGCCCTGGCCCACCCTGAATTCCACCCGTGGTCTGGCCTTTTGAAGAGTCATAAGTTGTTCCCTCAAGCTCATTTTCACATACTCCTCTTTACCTGGTAGTCAGGTTGGAACAAGACAAGAGCTTCTGAGGCAAGCTCTAGATTTCAGACTTATTGGACATCTCTACACCAACCTAAAATCCTGTATTTAAAATGGAGCTTTTTGCTTCCGTTTTAAATGCAGGATCACAACAGCTCCCTTTTTCACCCGCTTCCTTCCTTCCCTCCCCTTCCCCCCTCCTTCTCCCCGGATCTGGGTCTTCTATTATCTTGCATTGATCTCACTCCTCTTCTTGCCGCTTTCCCTCTTTTCACAGAGGAAACTGAAGTGGAACACAATGGGGGCTCATTATCTGTGATCTGTTTATAGCTCATTATCTGTTATCTATTTAAACATGGAACAAAGGGCATTTAGTACAGGAGACACCTTGGAGGTTCACAGCATCATGTAAAGAGCCCGCAGACTTCCATGAAGGAGCAATCTCAATCGCAGGATAAAAGCTCCGTGTGAAGAAAGCCATTCACACATCAGTTACTCTAATTCTATTGTGAGTGTGACATGTATCCTGAATTCTCTCCTGGGCTCTCCCTCACTTTATGTGATAGCTGTGGGGTTGGCTATCACAGAAGATTCTCAAACTTGCTTGTTGACTGTATAATTTGCAGGGGACCTGTCTTCTCATCACAACATTCCTCCCTTCTACCGTATTCCCATTTCTCTCATGCTCCATTAAGCCTTTTTAAAAATGACTTGGGTATCCTGTTGTTTGAAGAAAGATGCGTAAACATAGTTGTTACATGCCTTGCATACACTTGATGTGGGAACAAAAATGATGTTAATGTAAGGCAAGACTTATTAAAAGCAGAGAAACTGAATGGAATAATAAGTCTTTGGATATGCAGACAAGATAGGTATCAGTGGACATATGTTTAAACTATGTATTTCCATGGGTGTCTTTTCCCTATGCATATTCACTAGAGGACATTGTTTTATGTTATATTAAGGCAGCAGAAGAGAGCAATGATCAGATTGCAATATTGCACAGATGTCTGCGTATTACCTAGATTTGGCTACCCACCTGCCTAACATTAATTTTGAAGTGAATTTCTAGTCCTCATAATTGCAGGTGAAAAAAAAAAAGTGCATGAATCTGCATATACAGGAAAAAGTAATGCTCTCTGAAGCCACTCCGGTGCTCTCTGTTCTGGGCAATAAGAAAAAAATCCGATTGGAAAATAGGGAAGCTATTTTATCACCTGACAGCCAGTGTGGTGTAGTATGGTGTTTAGAGCACTGGACTTGGATTGGGAAAACCCAGGATCAAATCCCCACTCAGCCATGAAGCGCTCTAGGTGACTTCAGGTCAGTCACTCTTTCCTAGCCTAAATTAGCTCACAGGGTTGTTGTGAGGAAAAATATTGGGGTGGAGTAAAATGCCTTGAGTATCTTAAAAGAAAGGTGGAATATAAATTAAATAAATAATCCTTTGTTCATACCACTGCTCTTAGGTACATGGTATAGTCTTCATATAAGTACATCATGCAGACATGTTTGCTTGAGAGCACTTTCATGTGAAAATATTCCCACACATTAATTAATTAATTGAAATATTTTAAATGTTGAATTTCAAGGCAAAATCCCTCTCAAGACAGTTTACAAATAACAACTATAAAACAGGAGGGAAATAGGGAAAAAAAAGTTAACTGAAGCAGCAGCATAAAAATCCCTTTCAATACAAACTAATATATATCAATGACAATTAAAATTAAAACTGATAAAAACAAGACTGTCATTGTTTCATTAAAGGCATAGTGAAACATCCAAGTTTTTAAAGCCCATTTAAAAGTCAGGGAAGGAGCCAAGTGCACCTTCTCTGGTAGGACATTCCATAAGGATGGGGCAACCACAGAAAAGGCCCAAGGTTTGTACTGATAGCAATCCACAGATAAATATATTTTGCACTTTTTCTAGAGGATCCAGATCTACTACGGCTCATAATGCAGCACCATACAATAATTGAGGGTAAATTCCTGATTTATGCAATCCTGGGGCTAAATTTATAAGATTCCCACCCTTAGTTTGATCAAAATGAAGGAAGTCATTAAATATTCTTTCTGCTAGTACAGCAATCCTATAAATGTGAATGGGCCAACTACCTGATTCATGGAACACAGTTCCTAAGTAGTTGAATGAAGAAATAGATTCCCATCTAGTGTCCACTTTTACACTCTCTGATGTTTGCTGAAAACTATTATTTTGGTTTTATTTTAATTTGCTGTTGTTCATAGTAGCAATAGAAATTAAATTGTCATAGCAACCTACATAATCCAACTTGCAAGTGGGAAATTAAAATAACATCAGTGGCATATATGATAAGCCAACCTTCTCCCCTTCCCTTCTTTTTTCCCTCTTCCCTTCCTATTTCTTTTTTTCCTTTTGTGTCACATATTTTAGACTGTAAGCCTTCATGCAGGGGGACTGTCTTTTTTTTACTGGTTGTTCATACCCACCCCCCATGCCTGGAGCCTTTCAGCCTGAAAGCAGGATAAAAATACCCCAAATAAAAAAAATACATTGAAATGTCTTAGAACAAAGGACATGCCCAGTCTTCTTTAGGTAAGAAAATCTACATTTCTCCACTCCACCCCCATGACTCAGCCTTATGTTAAATAGGTACATACAGAAATCACCTAAAAGACACAAGAGCAGCTCAACCCAGGCACTGATTGATCAGTCTGAATTTCCAATCCCTCTGTAGGAGTTCCTACCATACAGTGAAATACCTTCCTATGTGAAATCTTACTTTGAGTGACTGGCAAAGTGTTAAGGTTGGATTCTGCCATGCTGGAAAGCCTCAGGTGCCCTTTTACCACCTGGAATCTGCATTGGCGAGTTATTCTTAGGATTCAGGTTCTAAGTACATTTTCATTAGCTAATTCTATGATTCATTTCATTTTAAAAGCAACTCACCATTTATGAACATCTCTCTGCTTGGAAAAATGGTCTTATCCTTATCCATAAATAGAAGCCATAAACCTGGATTCTCATGTATGCAGGATAAGAGTTATTAACCATAGGGGTGGTGGCAATGAATATGCTTAAATACACAAAGAGTGTCTTCCAACCTGTCCTACTTCACAGGGTTGAAGGTGGAGAATCCCATTTGTCACAATGTATAAAAGAAGAGATATTATGTTATGATCTATTGTGCCAGAATACATCTTTATTAAAAAGCCTCACGATTGTGAATTAATACCTATTGATTGCAGCTTTCCCCATAGACGCTGGTGGAGAATAGAGTCAAAGGCCTCTTTAGATCAATAAAAACCACAAAGATGTGCTTAGATATTCCTGCAAGGCATTTGTCAATAATGTGCTTCAGAAAAGAAGCAACAATCTAGAGTCAAATGGCCACTTGTTCTGCTTTTTCCTCCTCCCATTTTTCTAATTTCTCCTATAAATATTTAGCAGACATTTTACCAGTGGTATCTGACAAGCAAGTGTGTATATAATTTGCAGGGCCATTTCTGAATCTCTTCTTATAAATAGGATTGATAATAGCTGTGCCCCAGTTTTTAGTTAATTACATGTGTGACTGTATAGCTGTCATGATAGCTGTAGCCCATATCACCATATCTTGTAGATCCATAAATTCCTCAGACAATAATCTCTGTAACAAATCATGCTCAAGCTTAGGGTTCCATTCCATATGTTTAGACTAGCACTGTGCCAAATTTTTCAACCTATTTATTTTCTATGCATTGGGGGTGAGGGTGGGGGAACTGCACCTGAAAATTGTGGGATGGGGTGAGAATTTCAGAGAAATTTCTCTGGGTGCAGGGCTTCAGTGCTTACCTTACTGGAAGAGGTGGCTGAGGGGTTCGTATGTGTTTTTTCTTTGACCAACCCACCCCTCCACCCCCGTTCTGTCCTCACAGCCTCTCCGGCTGCTTGAGCTTCTTGGGAAGCCCCTTGGAGGACCTTTAGCCAGGACTCCCTCCCTTGAGGCTTCCCTGTGCTTCTGCCTGCTCAGTGCCTGAAAGGTGAGAGAGGCATTTTTGGTTTTGTTTTGTTGTTACTGAAAGTCCTTTTAATAATAATAATAATAATAAGAAGAAGAACAACAACAACAACAACAACAACTCTCTCAGCTTTCAGGCAGGCAGCAGCACCAGAAAGCCCCAAGGGAGGGAGCTCCGGCTAAGTCCTCCAGGGGGCTTTCCAAGAAGCTCAAGCAGCCTGAGAGGATGCGAGGACAGAACAGGGGGTGGGAGGATGGTAAAAGAAAGATCACACATGGAGCCCTTAGTCACCTCCTTACAGTAAGGTATGAACTGGAGACCAGTTCTCCAAAATCCTCAACATCTCAACAAAGAAGGCAGAAAAACAACTGGAAACAGTTTTGCAGGGAAACAAAGCAGTTGCAAAAGGGCAGGTAGGGTTTCCGCACAGACAGCACTACTTTAAATCTAGTTAGGACCATGTGTTTGGGATTAAACTGAAAAAAAAAGCAGGTACATTTTGCAGGGTTAAGCAAAACAAAATGGCTGGTGATCCCAAACAGCAGCAAGGAACACATTAATTGCCATTATTTCTGAAATGGAAACATTGAGTGTCATTACATAATCCACAGTGCTTGCTTCTGCAAATCCCTGTATATATAACTCTCCACAGAGCTGGCATCAAGGGTAGACATTGCAGGGCACCTGCCAAGGGCCCACATTCCAGCAGCCCTCCCCCCGGAGTTGCTCCTCCTCTTCATTGTTGCATCTGCTTGTTCATCTGCTTCTTATTACGGCTGAGACAATGGTGGTGTGGAGAAGAAGGAGCCTTAGATGCCACTGCCCACTTGCTCACTGGCTCTCTGCCTGACAAGCAAGCAAGTGGTAGCAACGATGAGAAAGAGCAGGAGCAATACACTCACTGAAGGAGTGGGCCCATTGAGTGTGTCTTGCCTCCAAACCTGAAGCTGGCAGTGGCTCTATCTAGATCACCCAGACTGTAGATATTAAGAGCTACAAGATTTAACCTGGTAACTAGGGGTGCTTATTTCTTTATTACACTTCTATCCCACTTCTATCCCACCCAGTAGCTGAAGTTCTCTTCCAGAGGGACAGTTCGTTGCAGTACAAAGCAAAAAATAGTGTGCATCTATTACATATTCCCCTCCCCTGCAAAACAAAAAGGGTGGTGGGAAAACATAGGAGGGTAACAAATGGAAGAGAACGATGTGTGGATCCCCAGTAAAATTCCATGAATGAGATATGGCAATTGCACAATAAAAGCCTCATCTAGAAGATCTCTAATTCAAGGCTCCCCAGTGTGGCACCTGCAGGCACCCACAAAAGAACCTTCCCCTGTTTTTAATATACATACATGGATTTGTATATATCCATTACAGTGAATACATATGAAATGCATACAGCTTTCTAGCAATGATACACAGGCATCAGCAAAAGCAGACAAAATATCCAAATAAGTATCCATGTAATAATGGATTACATGTATTACAAGTTGGATTACAAGTATCCAATAAGTATCCATTTGATCCATTACAATGAATAATGGATTATTGCATAATCCAAAATACCCAAATAAAATATCCAAAATATCCATGTATTACAAATTGGATTACAAGTATCCAATAAGTATCCATTTGATCAAGTAACCTCCCTTATAGACCGTGGGAATGCTGTAGACATCAATATACCTCGACTTCAGCAAAGCTTTCAACAAAGTGCCCCATGATACCCTGATGAGCAAACTAGCTCAAAGTGGGCTAGATGAAACAACGATCCGGTGGATCCACAGTTGGCTACAGAATCGGACTCAAAGAGTGCTTATCAATGGGACCTTCTCAAACTGGGGAGAGGTAACGAGTGGGGTACCGCAGGGCTCAGTCCTGGGCCCAGTGCTCTTCAACATTTGTATTAATGACTTGGAGGAGGAGGTGCAGGGAATGCTGATCAAATTTGCAGATGACACAAAATTGGGAGGAATAGCGAATACTTTGGAAGACAGAAACAAAATTCAAAGTGATCTGGATAGACTGGAGCGCTGGGCAGAAAACAACAGAATGACATTTAATAGGGACAAATGCCAAGTTCTGCACCTAGGAAAAAGAAACCAAATGCACAGTTACAAGATGGGGGATACATGGCTTAACCACACTACAAGCGAGAAGGATCATGGAATTGTTGTCGATCACAAGCTGAATATGTGAGCCAACAATGTGATACGGCTGCAAAAAAGGCAAATGCTATTTTGGGCTGCATTCATAGAAGCTTCCAAATCGCTTCCAAATCCCGGGAAGTACTAGTTCCCCTCTATTCAGCACTGGTTAGGCCTCATCTGGAGTACTGTGTCCAGTTCTGGGCACCACACTTTAATAAGGATGCAGACAAACTGGAGAGGGTTCAGAGGAGGGCAACAACGATGATCAGAGGACTGCAAACAAAGCCCTATGAAGAGAGACTGAAAGAACTGGGCATGTTTAGCCTTGAGAAGAGAAGACTGAGGGGAGATATGATAGCACTCTTCAAGTACTTGAAAGGTTGTCACAGAGAAGAAGGCCAGGATCTCTTCTTGATCATCCCAGAGTGCAGGACACGGAATAATGGGCTCAAGTTACAGGAAGCCAGATTCCGGCTGAACATCAGGAAAAACTTCCTGACTGTAAGAGCAATACGTCAATGGAACCAATTACCTGGGGAGGTGGTGGGCTCTCCCACACTGGAGGCCTTCAAGACGAGGCTGCACAGCCATTTGTCAGGGATGCTCTGACTTGGATTCCTGCATTGAGCGGGGGGTTGGACTCAGTGGCCTTGTAGGCCCCTTCCAGCCCTACTACTATTCTATGAATCTATGAAGGTGATGTCTACATGCCACCCATTCAAATATTGAAAGCATTGTAAGGTTCTTAATCCATTGTATTATAGGAGGTGAGCGTTTAACCTTCCAATGTTATCATTTCAGTCTTTTAGCTGTCAAAAAAGTGCAGATAATCAATTTTGTTAATTTCCAGGAAGCAAGGGAGAACACAATCTTATCAGGATAGGCGGCCACCTCCGAACTCGGAGGCAACTGCCTATCCAATGTAGGCGGGCAAAAGTGCAGATGCGATCTTCTCCTCCATGCTATGGCCACCCTGAATTGGCGGCTAGATGGCCGATTTCGGCGGTCTAACTGCAGGACTTTGGAGTGGCGGGGGGAGGCTGGATGACACATAGGAAGCCCTCGGGAACACTTCCTTTTACCCCACTCCATGCTGTTCTTCCAAGCATGGAGCTTGGGGATGATCCACACCACCTATGAGGGGGCAGGGGAGGGGGCGGGGAGGCGATTTTCTGGGAACCAACCTCGGAGCACGGGCTCTGAGGTCAATTCCCAAAAACTGAACAATCCTATGGCCGTCTAGCCACTGTCTAGCAGCCACAGGATTGCACCCTAAATAATTTAAAAGAGACTGTACGTCAGTGAATATTTTATTTATTTATTACATTTTTATATTTCCCCATAGTTGAAGCTCTGGGCAGTTCACAACAATTAAAACCATAAAATACAAGGCAATAAAGTGCAGATTACAAAATACACTATAAAAGTTTAAAACTACAATACAAAACTAGAAATAATAACCAAACAGAAGCTAGCAGCAGAGCAAGCATTTAAAATACAATGCCAGATATAAAGCAAACTAAAAAACTAAAATGCCTAGGAGAATAAAAAAGGCTCCAAAACAAGCACAATGTAGGCACCAGGCGAACCTCTCTGGGAATATTAAAGATTGTTCCATTATAAAATGTATCTGTGTAATAATCTCCTCCCCAAAGAAACAAGAACTGGACATTACCAAAAGCTATATTTTTAAAAGAAGCATTAGCTGTATTGCACCAATTAGCCAAACTAGACAATCCTTTATTAAATAGATATTGCAGTGTCCAATAGACACAAAACAAACATTTTTGCTGAATCAGATGCAACCTAAGATCCATAGACATGACAGATGCCAAAGCAGTGATCCACTGATCAGGCATTTTGTGGTGTTGCCCACAGTATGGCCTCAAATTCCGAAATGTGCCTCCAGGTCCAAAAAGGTTGAGAACTCCTGACCTAAAGTGTGAGATGTATGGCCTCCCTCTAGCCCCACCCACTGCTGACATGCAGCCCCTACTTAACCACAAGGGAATGCAGTCCACTGGCTGAAAATGATCCCCCCGATGTAGATGTTTAAAAGCACGGGGGACAACCCTGTGGTTCCTCAAAAGTCATGGGTTGGAATGCAAGTTTCCCAGCACCACCAGGTACGTCACCTAGAAAGGACTGTGAAATTTCCCAGGTCACACACAGCCCAGATTAAAAGGAAGGCAAGCCCAGGGGAATAGGGGTTGCAAGAACTGTGATGGAGCAGGTCTAAAACATCTTAGACAGCACTACAGCAATTAGACTGTACTCCCATTCTCTTATATATTCTCCTTACTTTTCCACTGCCATGTAGACCCTTAATGTCTTATAGCAGATCAACCTTTGGTGTGATGTAGAAACAATTGTTTATTTATTTGTTTGTTTGTTTGTTTATTTATTTATTTTTAAACTTTTATTTCTTACACTTACAGAGTGTCCAGTAATCAGAGTTCTCTGAGCAGTATACAGGTAAATTAAAACATAAGCTACAAAAAAATAAGGAAAGGAAATGTTCCTCCTGTGAAAGCACTGGGTCATTACTGACCCCTAGAGGGATGCCACTTATGCTGGCGTTTTCATGGCAGACTATAGCGGGGTGGTTTGCCATTGCCTTCCCCAGTCCTGACTACCTTTCCCCCAGCAAGCTGGGTACTCATTTTACCGACCTCGGAAGGATGGAGGGCTGAGTCAACCTGAGCAGCACATAACAAAACCAAGACAAAACCAGTAGCAAAGAGGAAAAAATAGTGTGGCACATAAAACTGAAGTAAAAACCACCAGCAGAAAGAAACTGCAAACATCTAAAAGCACTAAAAAAACTGTTCTTAAAATACCTGGGAGAACAGAAACCTGGCACGAAAAAGACAATAACATAGACACTAGGTGAGCATTTCTGGAGAAGGAGTTCCGCAGATGGGGACCACCCCAGAAAAAGGTTTCTTGTAGCCACCCACCTTGCCTCATTTGGCAGGGGCATCTCTGGAGGAGGGCCTCGGACAATGAGCTCATGGTCTGGGTAAGTTCATATGGGAGGAGACACACCTTCCAACCCAAGATGGTTTAGGGCTTAAAAGGTTAAAAGGAGCACTTTGAATTGGGCCCAGAAATAGATTGGCAGCCAGTGCAGATGGCAAAGTATTGGTGTAATATATTGGCCAGTCCCAATATATTTACAGTCTAGCTGCCCTGTTTTGGACTAACTGAAGTTTCTGGATTGTTTTCAAGGCAGTCCCACATATAACACATTGCTGTTGTTGTTCAGTCGTTCAGTCGTGTCCAACTCTTCGTGACCCCATGGACCATAGCACGCCAGGCCTTCCTGTCCTCCGCTCTCTCCCGGAGCGTGCTCAAGTTCATATTCATTGCATCCGTGATGCTATCTAGCCATCTCATCCTCTGCCGTCCCCTTCTCCTTTTGCCTTCAGTCTTTCCCAGCATCAGGGTCTTTTCCAGGGAGTTTTCTCTTCGCATTAGGTGGCCAAAATATTGGAGCTTCAGCTTCAGTATCTGTCCTTCCAAGGAGCAC
Organism: Heloderma suspectum; assembly: GCF_057233095.1. Lineage (NCBI taxonomy): Eukaryota > Metazoa > Chordata > Lepidosauria > Squamata > Helodermatidae > Heloderma > Heloderma suspectum. The sequence continues at coordinate 151,534,307 of NC_139460.1, read as the reverse complement.
TCAGGGTTGATTTCCTTTAGGACTGACTGATTTGACCTCCTTGCAGTCCAGGGCACTCATAAGAGTCTTGTCCAGCACCACAGTTCGAAAGCAATTGCAACAATTCAAACAGGAGATTACCAGAGCGTGAATAACTATCGCAAGACTAACTCTGTCCAGGTAGGGTCATAGTTGGCATATCAGCCTGAGCTGATAAAAATGCTCCAAGCCACTGAGTCCACCAGGGCATCTAGTTTTATGCAACAATTGAGCCAAATTACCAAGATGGCATGTACTGAAAATAGTTTCTCTCTTTACAGGTTCATTTCTCTCCTGATTCCCTTTGCGAAGATCTCATTTTCCCCAAAGCTTCATTCAAACTTTCATTCAGAATTAATTTCCCACTAGATGCCCTCTTCTTCCTCCCATAGGATTCATTTTCCTTTCTCTGCCCCCTCCATTTTTTCTTATGCCCATTTTTCTTATCCCCTCAAGTTCTGAATTTGCAGATGAGCCAGATCCAGAATGTCTCGAGTCTCCCTGCATAGGCTATGGGTTGCAAAGGCATTGTCCTATATGCAAGATTGTTCACTTACAGGCATTCTAGTATTTTCAGATCCACCATGAATCAGTGCATAAATATAGCTGGTGAGGCATTATTCATCCTTATTCTGTCTTCAAGCCCTCCAGAATGGTTAGCCTCAACAGAGTTTCCTTGCGTCTTTAAACATTGCATGGATTTTCCTGTAAACTCTCTCTCTCCCTGAAGTTATAGCAGACTCTTTAATGATATTGGACCTCCACTCTTAGAAGCTACTAAAAGAATGTGTATAGTAATAATAATAAAAAAAATAGGCTGGATAGGCTTCTACTAAATTGGGTGCTGTGAGGCATTCTTCTATAAAGTCTGGACTAATAAAAAAAACATAACTGCTAGAAAATGAACCCCATTGTTTCAAATAGATTACAAGAAACTTTATGGTCATGGGACTTTTTGCACAATAAAACCTAACAGGGCATTTTTTACAGAGCCATTTTTACACTCCTTGGTTGCCCTATCAAGCACAAGGCCAAAACCTCACAGTCTTTGGCCTACCAAAATGTGCATTATGGACATAAAGCACACTCTGGAGCATCCTACTGAGATTACCCAGTAATGGGTTCCTGAAATGTTCATGCAGGGGGCAAAACAGTTTTCTGAAACTTCTCCTTGAATATGGATGTTGTCCCTTAGTTCCTGTGATCTGCCAGTAGTATTATGTTAGGAATTTGTTATAGGGGTTGGGTGCATAGATACCCAAGAATGAGACTCACAAAGTAGCTCAACTGGTCCTTTTATCTGACCAATTTCTATTTAAACAGGGTACAACTTTCACTCTCACAGAACAATTTTTCAAGCAGGATCAAAAGATCATTTAACAGTGAAAATAGTTATAGTTTGTTTTTATGTAAAGCTCTTGATCCTGTGTATCTATGGCAACAATGTTCTGTGACTAAAATGTCAGTGCACTGATATATTTTCTAATTTTGTGATGGTGTAGCTGGCGTGGGGTGAGGGTGGGGGATTCAAATGGAATCCCTATTCTGTCCTCCTGAACAGCCACCTGTACACACACTCAAAACTGGAAGAATGCAGTTTTGGCCAATTTTCTAGTACAGTTCACAAATATGTTCTTCTTGACTCTGAAGTCAACCAGAACCTGAAGTTCCCTGGAAAAACATAGTAAAGCTTGATTATTTTTCCTTAACTGGGACTTGGCATGTGATAAAGAGTTGTAATAGCTATGTTAATACACAAGATAGTGGATGTAAAACTAATGACAGAATGTACATTTCACCTTAAGAATAACAGTAGAGCAAGTTGTAAAACTGTCTTAGAAATCAACAAGAAAAGTGGCCGTGTTTAAATGGGGATTAATTTTAAGAATTACACGTTTGTAAAATGTGGCAGTTTTCAGGACTGCCTTGTTGTGGATCTATTTTTACTATTATCAGATCTCTCTCTCTCTCTCTCTCTCTCACACACACACACACACACACACACACAGAGAGAGAGAGAGAGAGAGAGAGCTCTTTATTCTCCAACCTTCTGGGTAAGAATTTAAGGGAGATACCGTTAGATTAGTGATAGCTGGGATATATGCATCCTTCTGGAAGAAGATGATGAAGTGAGATTTACCTGAACTTTCCCTCACATTAAGTATGCGTTCTGATTCATTTTCTTTGCCCTTATTTTGTCTCCATCTCCTAGTCTCAGTTCCCAAATGAATAACCATTGCACCGATCCATAGAATAATTGCACTTAAATGCTTGCACTTGTTAGAAAATTGAAATCCTTTTGTAGATGGGAAGGAAATTAAAATAAAATGCTGTGAAATCATTTTAATGCTATTGCATTTCATTAGGCAACAGCAGATCTCATTAGTGGCTATTACCTATCACTTTTACATAAAATGCAGCACTCATTATATTTTTATTAACCAAATGGTACAGTAAGCAGATGTCTCACACATCCAATTTCTCTGCTGTGATTATTTATATACATCAATTCCCTATGATAAACATAAAAGGTTGAATCATTAGCAGCAGACTTTGGTTCATTTACAGTAGGTAAGTTAACGAAGCATCTGCTGTACAGAACAAGGATCTACCCATGTGTCTAGTCTTCTATTCATATTGTGATATGTGGCCATGTAAAATTCTCAAATGGCCTTGCCTTAGGGCCAAGCCACACGTTGCAGTGCACATCTCTTATTGGATCTCTTGACATTTTTATTTCTTACTTTTAAGCAGCCATGGAGGACACTGACTTTATTGCGAGCAGTGGTGCTGGAGGAACGGGTTAAACTCTTTCCTCCTGCTCCATTTTTCATATCTGAGTCACACACAGACAAAAGCTGCTGTTCGCCAGAGAAATATCTTTGTTATGTATCAGGGGGGTGGGGGTGGGGGTATTGTGTCTTAGTTATTGATTTGAACCTTGACAAGTCAGAGTTGGGAGGAGCAACAGCAGATGGAGCTTCTGCTAAGTTCTGCAGTTCTGTGTGTGATAAATAAAGGACAGTTGTGTTTGAGGCCTGCTGAGTCTTACAGCCATTCGTTCTTCCTATACAACAATTTGTGGCGACAGGGATGGGATACTGAGCACTATACAGGCAGACTGTGAATCCATTTACACTTTACACAGCTAACTGGTAAGCAGTCAGCTAGGCCCGCGTAAGAACTTGAGCAACTCCTGTGTTTTAAAAAAGAGAGAATTAAAATCAAAATGGCTGCTCTTGGACATATCAAATATTCATCTTAAATCAGTGGTGTTGAACCTACAGCGGCTATGGCAACCGCCATTTGCGTCCCCTTTTTTTTGCCATTTTAGCCTTCGTAAACATTTACGTAGGCTATTACGGCAAGAAAAAAAAAGGGAACACAAATGGCATAGTGGCCATCATTTGCGTTCCCTTTTTTTTTTGCCATAATAGCCTACGTAAAGTTTTACATAGGCTAAAACGGCAAAAAAAAGGGGATGCAAATGGCGGCCGCCATAGCCGTTGCCACTTGTGTCTGCTTTTTTGTGTGTTTTTTTGCTGTGATAGGCTATGTAAATACTTATGTAGCCTATCACGGCTTCCACAGGGATGCAAATGGCATCCCTGTGTTAGCCATGATAGGCTACATAATTATTTACATAGCCTATCATGACTATAATAAGGAAGTGAATGGCGGCCGCAAACGCGGCCACCATTCTCAAGTCAGAGTGGATGGCAGCAGGTAAGTGCTCCATTTCCTGTGCCTTTCGTGGGGTGGGGGGTGGGGGGCTTCATTCTGCCATGGATTTCAGGGGGCCGAATGCACTGGCATTCGGCTTCACGAAGATCCGTGGCAGAATTTTCTGAAATCCCTATTCAAAAGATAGCTATGAAAGTTGCCCACCGTTTGAAAGAAAGTCGGTCTCACTAGCCTAACTTAAGGGTGTGGGGAGGTCTCTCTCTCATGAGGCATCTAAGCACCGCTGTTCACATAGAGCCAACTGGGTAGACCTTTTAAGTTCCGCCCCGGCCATCTCCCTCTTGGCTCTGCATCTGCACCTTGCATCTAATTCAGATAATTCATCTAATTCAGATTCTCCAAACCCCGCCTCTCCCTGTTCACCATCTCTCATGAGGAGGGGGGTGAAGAGGGACCTTCCTCCTCCAGCTGTACCTTTGAAACCTGAGGAGCCTGCCTAGCCACATCTGGAACTGCCTGGGAACATGTCTGGTGGTTCTTCTTCAGAATCTGAACTGCTCTTCCGCTCCCTGCACTCAGAAGCACTCCTGACAGTGGTGGCTGGGCCAAAGGTAAAACAGGACAGGACCAAAGGCAAAAGGGTGTGGCCCCAATCCCCCAAATACTGCCAGTAACTAAGCCTTAGCAGAAGGATTGAAACCTTTAAGAATGGAGAAAAAATGCTAAAAAGCTGGGAAACGACCAGACAATTGGCAGTTGGAGGAAAGAGGGTGAGATGAGGGGACAGGGATGAGGCCTTCCAGGGAATCCCAGAGGGCCAGTTTTAGCCCACGGGCCTGAGGTTCTGCACCCTTGTCTTAAAATATTTTGTACAGCATTATAGTTCATAATGAATGTTGAGCAAGGATGGTTTCGATCTACAACTCAATTCAGCCATGTGTTGGCTTAGGCAAGCTGGGTAGAATGGCTCCATTTACTACCTGAGGTGCCACAAGATGTAGTCTTAGCAAAGAATAGTGCCTGGGCAAAGTATGCACGTGATGCAGGTATGCATCTCCAATCTTTAAAAAAAAAGAACCCATGGAGATGAATATAGGAAAAGTTATTCCTGTAGACGACTGATGCAGAAAAAATTGAAGCTTGTATTAACCTATATTGAATTGGCACTTGACATCCTTCTTCTTGGTACTGACTGGGTTTGCAATCCAACAGGACTGGGCCGACATCTGTGTGGATACTATTCTGCAAGTGCATTGCCTTCGTTGTGACCATGTACAACTTGCAGAAACCTGTTTGTGGATTTGGGGGGTTGGTTCTTGGCAGGCCACTCCTATGCACATTTGTATTACATAGGCCTAGCTAAAGATCCAGCATGGCTGTTCTTATGTTCTTAGCAGTCCAATGAAGACTGAACATGTTCAGTGGCCACATGTTGACCGACTGTTGGAGCAAAAAACAAAAAAACTGGCTGGGAGGGTAGAGATATGGAATGGAATCCTGAACAGCAGGGCTCCACAATGCAGCATTTTTTTTGCAGGTGCCCAGATAATATGCAAGCCTGACCAAATTTATCTGTTTGCTGGCAGCCTTCTCCGGCTTTATATAATCAGTCAGCTTAATTATCTCTACTATCTTCAACATTTTAATGGGGGGGAGAGAGAGATTCCCATTATACTGTGCCTATCTATTTATTAGGAAGTGTTTATCCCTCCATTTAGCCACCCAAAGGCCCACTGAAAATGACTTCCAGATTAAAAACACATCAGCTTGATGCTCTTATTTTATGTTGTAACTTAACAACAACCAAAAAAGCCTGATCGATGATATAGTCCTGCATAGGGCAGCATCCAGTGCTGTCACAGCACTAGTATAAACCAACACTAGCACAGTGTCATTAGCACTTGCTAGGCAAAGGAGAAAAGTGGTGATTTGCCACCAAGTTTTGATGGCAACCCATACCTGCTGAAATTCAGTGGAAAATCAGTGTTTCCCCTTTGCCTAGCAAGCACTAATGACATTGTGCTAGTGTTGGTTTATGCGAGCGTAGCATCATTAGCGCTAGCACTGAGACAGCATTGGCTACTGCCCACAGTTTTGGGGTCTCACATGTGTTTCCTTCCTTAGAAATATCATTGACAAAAATAAATACAGCCTAAAAAAGGCAATGTTTTCACCAGTTTTCCTGCTGAAAAATGATAATAAAAAGAGGTACATCTGTTTTCAGCTAATTCAGTATAGCTAATTCAGGGAGTAAAAACGACGGATGGAAAATGTGTTTTCCCAGTGGGCAATAGTGACGAATGACAGTTTGGCTACCCTTCTGAAGATGTATTGACAAAGCCAGCACACGTTTCTAATTCAGCCGCAGATCCCTTTTCTATTAGTGTTTTTCAGGTAAAGCATACCATAGGGGAGACTTTTAATTGAAGGCTGGGTGTGCAGTATAGCGATGCAAAAGCAGAATGCCTTCCAACTTTCACTTACAAATTAAATACAATCCTATGGGATCTTCAACTGGTAGGCAGTTGAGGAAAATTAAATGCTAATGTGTGCGGTTATACTTTTTTTACACCCACAGACATCAAATATACAAAGGCATTAACTTTTCCTTCATTGCAGTGTTCGTGTGATGCATGTGGTAGAGCAGAAGGTTAAATCTTATTAGTAAAGGGAAAGCTCAATATCAAATCGCACATTGGCAGAATAATGTGTGCCCATGTCATTTTAGCCTTAAGAGTATTCAAATGGCACACAAACATTTTTATTTCCTTTTTTTCCTCTCCAAGAGATATGGCACTGCTGCAGAATTCAGCAAGGCCTGAGATGGCTACTTGAATGGAAATTATACCCATGAGAAAATGTAACTGAATTACTAGGATGTTACTGTGCACAGGCTTATATGAATTACTCCCATGGAAGGAAAACATTTTAAACATTTTCTACACAGGAGGAGCTTCAGAATGTTTTTCTGTAACCAAAGTAAGAGAATACAACCTGTAAGGACAAAGATTTGGTGTGTGTTATGGCTCTCATCATATCCTGTGCTCTTGGTTGATTTTTAAATCAAATTTCTACAGTGTGTGTTAATGCAGCTGTAATTCCTCTCACCATCTCCCCTAGCTTAGACAGAGTATTTAAATTCTGACTGCTTTTTAAAGGGCCCTTCAGAGTGTAGATTTGAAGAAACTTTATTTTATGCATTATTATAATTTATTTATTTATATACAACATTTATATACTGCTCAAACTCTAAGCAGATTCTGGAGTGGTGAACGATAAAATATGATAAAAAAGAATAAAACACCATACTAAAACATATGCACTTATTTTATTACATTTATATCCCACCCATTTTTCCTCTTGTAAGGCATCCAAGGTGGCTTACATGATCCTCCTTCCCTCCATTTTATCCTCAAAATAACCCATAAAGAAGCAAACAACATATTAAAGATTTATAAAAACAGAATACCAATAAAAGCCATGGCTGGCCAATCAAGGAAGCCTTGAAATAAAGATGTCTTCATCAGGCACTGAAAATGACACAATGTTGATGCCTGATGGACCTCCAGAGGCAGGGAGTTCCACAGAAAGGGGGGCACCACACTGAAGGCTTGTTTCCTGGTGGACTCCAGCTAGGCCATGGGTCCACGTGAAACCACCAGAAGCATCCCATCTGATGATCTCAGTGACCTATGTCCTGCCTTCCCATTAAAAATAGTGTTCAATGTGGCTAACAATAAAATTACAATGTTCTATTAAAATATTAAAACCCATCCAATAAAGACACATCCATTAAAAACACATCAAACAAAAACACAAATTAAAAACATATCATCCATAAGAAAGAAAAAACAGCAACTACCAAATTACTTTAGAAAAAAAGATAAAAGCTAAACGCCTGTCTGAATAAATACGTCTTTGCCTGTTGGCAGAAGGACAACAGAGATGGGAGTTACCCTGCCTCCTTTGGCAAGGAATTCCAGAGCCTGGGAGCAGGCACTGAGAAGTAGGGATGTCTGTCGCTGGAAATCTAGTTCTTTTTTGGCTCGACAGAGTTCCGCAGTGTGCACAACTCACTCTACATGATCTGTGAGCCAAACTGCAAGCGGTTCCCCAAACTCCAGGAACTTTTTTTCACATTTTTTGTGGGGGGGAAGGCTCTGCAATTTGTGCAAATTGCTTGCAATTTCCACAGATTATGGCTGAATTACGCACATTTTGATGTAATTTGCACAAATTCAGCCATATTTCACAAGATGCAGCACCTTAAAAAAAAAAAAAGGACAAAATCCCTGGAAAATCTGCAAACTGGCCTGATTTGCTGCAGATCGAGTTGGGCACCACAGCAGGAACCAATACAAAGTCCAGGAGGGCAACCCTAGGAAAACCTGCTGAACTCCACCCCCAAATGGAGTTTTCTGACATCCGTACTGAGAAGGCCATCTCTCATGTTCCTGCCAACAGTGGCTCTAATACTGGTGGACAGAGAGAAAGGCCTCTCCTGAGGATCTTAAAACACAGGCAGGCTCAAAGGGAGAATGTGGGTTTTCAAATAGCCTAGTCCTGTGTCATGTAGGGCTTTAGAGGTCATAACCAGCACTTTGAATTGTGCCCCTAGTTTCTCTTACAGCCTGCAGTATAGGATCCCAAAGATGTTGCTACAGATTTGCCTAATGACATTCTGGCATAATGACATTCTGCCTAACTTGTCATTACCATCTGTTGCTTCAGATTTTATGAATAAGGTGTATAAATATGTTGGCATACTGCAGTACTCACATGGTTCCACAGTATGCCATCATATTCATGGGAGACCTAGAATGCTTCCTCAGTGACTATTTCCAAACATCTCACATCTACCAGAGATATATCAGTGACATCTTCATCATCTATGAAACCTATGGAAAGGGGTCCCTTGATAAAATTCCACCAGGAGGACTTCCACAACTTTCACACCACCTAATCCTGGACCAGTCCATGCCACAGGTTTCCTTCCACAGCATCATGCTTCCCACAATGCCCTGGTGTTGCACATCTTTATGACCAAAAGTTACAAATTACTCTGAAAAAGGTGTAATTCCCATTCATAGTAGGGATGTCAGAGAATTCCGCCACGGATCTCGGTGAGGCCGAATGCCAGTGCATTCGGCCCCTCGAACTCCATGGCGGAATGGCCTGCCACCCCCCCGGCCCCCACGGATCCCCCCCGGGATGAGACTAACCTGGGGCAGATCTTCCGGGCGGCAGCGGCTCCGGCTGCGGCGGCGGCCGTGGCGGCTGGTCTTCCGACCGGCTGCCACCACCACCATTTCTAGTCTTGTTTAAAAAAAAAAAAAAAGACGTGATAGGCTACATAAATCTTTATGTAGCCTATCATGGCTGGGTGGGTTAAAAAAAAAAAAACTGCGTACACAAATGGTGGCGGCTACGGCCGCCGCCATTTGCATTCCTTATTTTTGGCCATCTTAGTCTGCGTAAATATTTACATAGACTATGACAGTGAAAATAAAGGGGAATGCAAATAGCGTAGTGGGCGCTATTTGCGTCCCTTTTTGATTCGCCGTTCTAGCCAACATAAAGATTTACGTAGGCTAAAACGGTGAATCAAAAAGGGACGCAAATAACGCCTGCTATGCTATTTGCTTTCCCCTTTATTTTTGCCGTCATAGTCTACGTAAATATTTACGTAGCTTCAGATGGCCAAAAATAAGGAACGCAAATGGCAGTGGCTGTAGCCACCGCCATTTGCGTACGCATTTTTTTTTCCCCCCAAAGCCCTCTGTGGCTGGAAATCTGGCTGCGGATGGCTCTGGGCTGGGCTGGGCCCGGCCAGCTGCTCCACGGAGCTGCCACGGAGCACAGCTGGCCATTGAGGATTCCGGGGGGGAGGAACGGATTGCCTCCCCCCTATCGAGGATTCCGGGGGGAGGGACGGAACGCCTCCCCCCCCACCATCAACATAATCCGCAAAAGGTAAGTCACTTTCGTACATCCCTACAACTCCTCTGAAAAAGTGTTTTCTTTTTTTCTGCCCTAATTCTGTCTTGCCAGTCAATTTTATTGGGTAACCCTGAGTTCTAGTACTGAGAGGGAGAAAACCTCCTCTCTGTCCGTTTTATTCCACAGTACATGTAATTATACGATTATTATACCACCACCACCACCCTTTATGAAGAGATATGGTAGAGACAAGGAATGTGTAGGAATGTGCCCAAAGAAACCATGTGACTGGCAAAGTGGGCTCTAGGTTTATGCCACAATAAATGTGTTAGCCTTCAAGGTATCACAAGCATTTTTGTAGTTTTTGCCACAGGAGCCACCCCACTGGAATCTCTGCACGATCTCATGGAGTTCTAAAATAATTCAATGGGATCATGGAGGTGTATTTTGATAGCCCTAGAGAGTCGCTGAAAGCAACGGTTGACAGTAAGAGCCAAACCACACATTACATGACTTGAATGAGCTGTAGTTGAGGCTTGTATTATGTTTTACTCTGTATGCAGTCCCAGTTTGGATCAGGACTAGCACAATCCAGGAGGGGACGGTTAATCCTCCCTCCACACACACACACACAGTGTTCCATCACTGAAATTCCACCTGGGGTGGGTGGTGGTGGTAAAAAAAAGCCTGTGTTGGAATCAACAGAGGCCTCCCCCTTTTTTAACACCCCAGGGGAAATGAGTGGGGGGGGAAGGTTTAACTGAGTGCACTGGTCCCAATTCAGAATGTGCGGTTACACTAGAGTAAAACTAAAGGTTTGCCCCAGCTGCATGCTATGTGATTAGCATAGCAAGTAGTTTGGCCCTAAGGGGGCATACCAGAAGTGTCTGTCATGTATAGGAAGGTGGCAATGCAATTGGGATGTGGATGTGGCCAATGTGGTACTATTGACTTCTTAGCCTGCTCCCTTCCTGCACTGTAGAGAAATAAAATGCAGTGTGAGAGAGGAACAAATTTAGGCCAGCCTGGCATGGTATAAGACAGATGTATTTGCCTTGTCTTGATTAATCTTCCCGTCTGAGCAGGAAGAACATCAGTACAACTGTTCCTGGCAGAACAGTTCTGCCTCTTTGGGTCTGGGATCCCAGAACTTTTCACTCCCACATTTCTGTGCAAGGAAAAAGGTTCCTCAGATTACCACATCACAGAAGATGATCCAGGGTTACAAACCCTCCATTTCAGAGGAGAAAAATAACTTAATTATAGTAGGATTAGGGGGCATTATATAACCTCAGTGTAAAACCCGACCTCCGCCTACCCTTGACGCAGGCTCTGATAGTTGAGAGAGCTGTTAATCTCAAGCAGAGCCAGAAGCAATCTCATTCCCCTAACAGGGCAGCACTCTAACAAACCTCACCTATCGGGACATCGTTTACAGGACAACTTTTTAGCAGGGAAGAGGGAGAGCCATTATCATAAGCCACCTTTGTCTGACCATCACCGACATCAGAAACTTGTTTTGTTGAATAAACAAAAGTATAAGTAACCAAAAACACTACAAGGGCAGGAGGGAATGATCAAAACTGTGCATCTGCAGACCCCTGCAATTCCTTGGGTGGAATTCCTTTAACAATCACAGCACAACTCAGCAGGGTACATTACTGGTTGTCATGCAATGGACCACAAAGGCTGAGAGCAGCATTCATAACACAAGGAGCAATAACAGAAGGAATGCCCTTTCATCTTTTCCCGTGGTCTCTTATTCTCCAACAAAATGAGATCATTATTGTGGCAAAGTTCTTTATAATCCCTTCTGAGTCAATGAAAATTTTGTCTGCCATAAAAAAGAGAGTTATATCTGTGTTATCTGCCTTAAATACAACCTGCTTCTCTGGATATCTGAATTACAATGAGGCCTCCTAAAACGTCATTTAGGTTGAGGGAGGCAAATGCAAATGCAATTGTCCAGATCAAATGATCGGCCTTGAGTTTTGTAAATGTTACACTACAAATTGCACTTGATATACATTCTTACTCCCAAACTTAGAGTGACCACTTATGAATCGACCAAAAAGAGGAAATGCATCACCAAAAAAGAGGACACTGATGTGCATAAAATTTGAAGATGCTAATTCATGTGGATATATGAAAAATTAGAAATGATTATTATAATTTAAATAGAAATAGAGAAATCGAAACATCTCACCACAGTGAGGAAGACTGTGACCAGGTGACCTGTGTGCCTGATCAGTCTGCTGTCCAGGTACTGTTGATGGGCAACTTCAAGGCACAGCCCTTCCTTCTGATGGTTCTTTTTCCTTCAACCGGACTTGAACTGGACAGCCCTTCAAACAGAGGACATCTTCAAAACAGAGGACTGTCCTGTAAAAAAGGACACTTGACCACTTTACTATACATGATATTAAAGGTGCAATCCTATGAGTGTTTAGGCAGAAAAAAGTCCTACAACTCCCAGCATTCCCCAGCCAGTGTGTAGGATTTTTTTCTGTTTAAACATGCATAGGATTGCACCCTAAATGTGTCTTTGCATCTCACTTGTAGGATTTTTTAAGAGCAAACTGTAGCTGGGTTGTTGATCTCTGATCCCCTGTTGAAGTAGTGAGGAAAATTCCCCTTCCTGAAGCTAATATTTGATTCAGGGAGAAAACCTCCCATTGGCTGCCTGTGGTCCACCTGGTGCCAGCATGGTCATCTTTTTGGCACCAGGTTAAGACTTTCCTCTACTTCCAGGCATTTGACAGCATATGACAGGGGATTTAATGTCAGTTGTTTTATTAGGTCCAAATATCTTATTGTAACAGTTTTTTAAAACTGTTTTAAATTGTTTGTAAAAAAAATTGTGTTAAACATTTTATGCTATGTTTTTATTAGGTTGCATTTTGGGGTTGTAATTTTTGTGAACCTCCCAGAGAACTTTGGCTATTGGGTGGTATAGAAATGGAATGAGGGCACAATCCTATGCAGGTTGTAGGACATTTTTCCATGAATGAATGAATGGCGCCAGTGGGAACAAATGTGTCATTCTGTCTGAGAATGATGACTGGGCTGTTTGAGAGAAACCAAACCACTAGAAGCTATGGCAAAGCTTGGTGGGGGGTTGGGGGGATAAAATAAAGAAAAATCTTAGCTTCTTTATGTTTAAAGGTAAGACCACCACCACCCTCAAGTGTCTTAGAATTTTGGCTGTCCCCTAAAGACCCAACACAACCCCCCAAAATCAGAGAATCTGACTGGGCCAAATACTTCAGCCCAGCACTAGTTCAAACAATATTAAGCTAGCTAACAGTTCACATCAGCAATTTACTCATTTGAGCAGTGTAATGTCAGAGAAGGCAACCTGAGTGAGACCACAATTTCTCTTCCATGATTAGAAAAAATCAAGAGATTAAGCTTTTCCAATAATGGGAGAAGGAACAATCTCACTCACCACCTTCTTTCATGTTGTTCTGTATGTGCAAATAGAACATTCATGTGTGCTGTTATTTAGAAGAGTTTAGCTGGCACAATATGTATGCATGTATGTATGTATTTATTATTTCTTACCTTTATATCCTGCCTTTCCTCCAAAGAGGCCAAAGAGATGTATGTGATCCTCCACCTTTCAATTTTATCCTCATAACAACTTTGTGAAGTAGGTTAGGCTGAGAGTTAGTGACTGACCCACAGTCACCCAGTGAGCTTTATGGCAGGGTAGGGATTAAACCCTGGGTCTCCCCAATCCTAGTCGAACGCTCCAACCATTGCACCACACTGACTAAACCAGCTTGCTACGAGGAAGGATATGGACAGCAATGATTGTGGCAGGGTAGGAATTCATTTTTCCCTTTGATCTTTTAATTTCTAAAATTTACAATACAGATTTCTCAAATTATGAGAGAGAGAGAGAGAGAGAGAAAGAGAGAGAGAGAGAGAGACAACATATCCATATGTAGGATAGTCAGAAAATCATTTAAGAAAATGACCCCATGAAATGGATAAATCAGTATCGATGTTTAGAGCTCAGGTTACAGAGCAATCCCCATGTTATTTTTGAAAGACACTCTCAAGAGTCACAACCTTTCTGAAAGATCTGTGAAAATGTAATGTCTAAGCTGGCACACGTGATGTCTCGATGTGATATCCATGGGAGAGAATGTGAGTTTTTATTTTCCTCGATGATGAGGACGTTTTAATTTGGTAAGGAAATGGTGACATTACATTTTATTTGTTGTTCATGCTTATAATGTCAGTTCTGATCTGGCGAAGCTGTTCCATGTTTTAAAAGTAATACAAATTGCTTTAGTTTCACATAAAATGTCATGATCTCATAGAAGCAGTTTTATAAGCGTGCACAAAGGAATTCCGTAAGTGGCCGAAAAAGTATTATGATAGAAAGGGCAGTAAAAGAAAACTATTGTGTAACTGAATACATTGCTGCAGGACATTATAATTCATAAATGACTTAGAAGAAGAATACAGATACTTTATTTTCACACTATTGAGACTGTTATAAACTGATCGGCAAACACACCTATCTTGATGCACAAAACAGACCCAGTAATTCACAGTGAACACAGTTGCTAGAGATAGGGACAAGAGATACTGAATGAGCGTCTTTTGCCTCCCAGTAGTGGGACTCTATTGCACTGCTTCCCAAGGGAATGTCCAGATGCATAAGGAAAGGAAAATGGAGGTGGGACAAAGATGACAGGTCTTTTAAGAGTGACACCAAGCACATGCAGAAAGTCAAAGGAATAGGAGGGAACACCACTAAGAAAGAAGAGCGCCAAGTGAGAGAGCAGGGGAAAAGCATGGAGTAGGCCACCAAACCTTTGACATTTGACCAACACTGTTTTTCTTTCTGAATTAAAAGTGGAAGCACATTTCACTTTGACACCTGAAAGCATTTACTTTTAGAGTGTATAAGAGTAAGAATTACCCAGCCTCAATGGTGTATATCACTATATTTCTGCATGTCAACTGACTGTTCTGGGTGTGCCTGGTGGGTGACGCCGAAAGCTTCTGTTGGGCAGAGTCTGATGTTATGGGCATAGAGGTGAGTGATTTTCAGTGACTTGAAGATTCAACTGAGTACCATTTAATCACAGCTATTAGCATCCACCATACTCTTCCCCCCTGCAACCACTGAGCTATAAACAACCAAACCATAGAACCAAACTGAAACCCACGACTGTGAGGGATACTCACGCAAAAAGAAAGAACTGGTGTCGAAGTTCAAGAGTAGTTATAGGCTTCAAAACAAAGTGTACAAAGGGTTCAGTAGCTCTGAGGCTGATGGGGAAGAACAAAGGGAACAAAATATTTGCGTAGCCTATCGCGTGAAAAAGCAGGGACGCAAATGGCATCCACTACACCATTTGCGGCCGTAAAGGTCTTCATTTAAACTAAGACCTTTACGGCCGCAAATGGTGTAGTGGATGCCACTTGCATCCATAGTCAATCCACCCAGCCAGCGATATAGCAATCAATGGCAGCCTTATCGCTGGCACTCCGGAGCCAGCTGGTGGCTTCATGGAATCACTGCAGAGCAGAGCCTGCCGGCTAGGATTCTGGGGGGGAGGGATGGTTCGCCTCCCCCCCTGCGGACACCCCCCCCCGGACCCAGAGGTAAGCGTTTCACCCATCCCTAGCTGTGACCACTGAGAGCACTAGAAAATTTGTGGCACAGAAACGATACAGCATGACATCATGTGCACTGGGGGGGGAACTCTTCGGAAGTGTGACAAACCGTGAGTGTAGATTGGGCCACAGTTTCATTTGTTGTGGCTCCAGGTTTTTGAGGGCCCTTTGGCAAGACACCCTCAGTGGGTCCCCTCCCTCAGTGAATGTACTTTCTCATAGGGATGTACGAAAGTCACTTACCTTTCATGGATTATGTTGATGGTGGGGGGGAGGCGTTCTGTCCCTCCCCCCAGAATCCTCGACAGGGGGGAGGCGCTCTGTTCCTCCCCCCCCCCCGGAATCCTCCACGGCCGGCTGTGCTCCACGGCAGCTCTGCAGAGCAGCCGGCCAGGCCCAGCCAGGCCAGAGCCGTCCACAGCCGGATTTCCAGCTGCGGAGGGCTCTGGGTAAAAAAACAAACAAACAAACCGCATACGCAAATGGCGGCAGCTATGGCCACCGCCATTTGCATTCCTTATTTTTGCTGTCTTAATCTACGTAAATATTTACGTAGACTATGATGGCGAAAAGAAAGGGGAACGCAAATACCATAGCGGGCGCTATTTGCGTCCCTTTTTGATTCACCGTTTTAGCCTACGTAAATATTTAACATTGCACTTCCTTAACATTGCACCCATCTGCTTGTCTGACAGGCAAAGAGCCAGCAAGCAAGAAGGCAGTGGCATCTACTGCTTCAACTTCTCACCATCACTTTTATCTGGGTCCGAATGAGAGGCAGATGAACAAGCAGGTTGCAATGATGAAGAGTAGGAGCAAGTCATAGAATCATAGAATCATAGGGCTGGAAGGAGCCTATAAGATCATCGAGTCCAACCCCCTGCTCAGTGCAGGAATCTAAGTCAAAGCATCCCTGACAGATGGCTGTCCAGCCTCATCTTGAATGCCTCCATTGTGGGAGAGCCCACCTTCTCCCTAGGTAATTGGTTCCATTGCCGTATTGCTCTAACAGTCAGGACGGTTTTCCTGATGTTCAGACGGAATCTGGCTTCCTGTCACTTGAGCCCATTATTCCATGTCCTGCATTCCAGGATGATCGAGAAGAGAGCCTGGCCTTCCTCTCTGTGACAACCTTTCAAGTACTTAAAGAGCGCTATCATATCTCCCCTCAGTCTTCTCTTCCCAAGGCTAAACATGCCCAGTTCTTTCAGTCTCTCTTCATAGGGCTTTGTTTCCAGTCCCGTGATCATCTTTGTTGCCCACCTCTGAACCCTCTCCAGCTTGTCTGCATCCTTCTTAAAGTGTGGTGCCCAGAACTGGACACAGTACTCCAGATGAGGACTAACCAGTGCTGAGTGGAGGGGAGCTTGTAAGTGGGCCCCTGCTGTGATGTGGGCCTCTGGCAGAAGCTCAACTAGGGATGGATGAGAATTTTGTTTCCGTTTGGTTTTGATGAGAATGTATCAAAATTCACAAAGTTCTCCATATTTGGAACAAAAAGAACTTAAGATTTATTTATTAAAAAAAAAAAAAATTGAATGTGGGAGAAACCAGAACTGACAGATTCATGCATCCAGGCACACGACTTTAAGTGCTTCATTCTTCAGAGTCTAGGTTTGAATCCCCGTGTTTTCAACCATGTTAGTGCTTAATTAGGGTTGCCACCTCTCTTTTTCTGACAGGCTCCTCATCTTTAACAGCTACAGAGCAGGCAGGTGCATGCTGGGAATAGCTGTACCTATTGAATTTGGCTGGTGCAGATGGATGAAAATTTCATTTTGGTTAATTTTTTATAAGGATTTAGCAAAATTTGCAGAGTTCTTCATATTCGAGAGAGAAAGAATGTGAGATTTTAAAAATTTGAATGCAGGAGAAAGCGAAACCAACAGATTCATCTGTCCATAAGCCCAACTATGCCAGTCCTTGACACCGGTCCTGTTTCATTTTGATTTACCAGAACTACTATGTAGTCTGCCAACTACTATGTGGTCTGCACTTAGCTAAGTACTCACAGAAATCCTGACTTAGGATACAGACAATTTAGAATTAAGAATCAGTTCTTATGAGGCTTGCAAGAAAGTACAGAGATGTTAATAAAAGAATCAAAAGAGAAAATATCATTTTAAAGGGATACCAGAGTGATGGCAATAGAAAAATGCATTTGTTTCTGTGAAAACCACATCCAATTTGATAGCAAAGCAGCTGCAGATGTTTTTGTTTTTTAAAAAAGAAATGCAATTCCAGCAGAAATGAATTCTTTGCAGGAGGGGCTTTTACAAGCACATATCAAAGTGAGTAATGGTGAACAAAGAGAAAAACACACATAGTGGAACTATAGATTATGAAAATGTCAGGCTTTTTCCTATTTATAAAAGAGAGTAATCAGCCTAATTGAGGGTTGTAATATTTATGTTGATAAGCAAGGCAATCCTTTATACGTTGCATATTGCACACATGCACTTTCTACATTAATTGTTCATTTTTCATTTTCAATGAGTGCAATTATTTTTTTTCTAATTCACCTTCAAAATGTGAAGATAAGCTATGTGCATACAAAACCACTCATTTCTCGCAGGGTGCCAAGGTTTAATAGGGATGCTGTGATACGGCATCTTTTTCCTCTGATTAGAGGCACATATCATTTCACTAAATAATGGCAAGATCTGAAGTAGCATGGCTTTGTGTAGGGCTCTGGTTAAGCTTACCTTAAATCAGGGGAGCCCAGCTCAGCTTGCCTTGAGGGCCATTTTTATGCTCTGTGCCAAGGAGAGGGTTCAGCACCTGGCACAACATGTAGGCCATATTCATACACAACAGTAAGTCAGACTTCCAGAGAATCCTAGCTTACGACGAATGAGCTGAGTGCTGGTGCACGCAGCTTGTTCACTTCTGCCTGGCCCCTCCTGTCAGCAAGAGCTGCTGAACAAACCAGAAACCAAAAGCTTATGTCATCTGAACTGCGGGGAGGACAGGCTAGCTTGTCGCAGCCCTTGTAAGCCAGGATCACAAACAATTACTTATTCTTGGTTTACATATCCTGGCTTGCTCAGATATCACATTAGGCTTTCAGTTTCTAGTTTGCTTAGCCACTTCTGCTGGTGGGAGAAGCCAAGTGGTCATTCATGGTAAGCCAGAGTTCTCCAGATTTCTGGCTTATGATTGTGTAGAAACACAGCTATATTATGAGTCATGGTTCAAAAACCCACTTACCACTATGCACCAGCAGGGTCCTGGGCCTTTTAAATGGCTGGCAACCTGGACTATAGTATAGTTGTAATGCTATTGAGTGAAAAGCACATGACAACCCACCTGTTTTCACTGGGTTTCCCATGGGTTTTCTACTGGTAAGTTCTGTTTTTATTCATTTTAATTGGCAATTGTTTTTTATGGATTTTATTGAAACATGTTTTTATGGAGTTTAAAATGTATCCAGTTTGTGTGGTTTTTGTCTTGTATGCTGCCTTGAGTGGGTTCCACCCCTAGAGTCAGCCTATAAAAAAATTCAGATGGATGATAGATAGAACCTCAAAGATAAAACTCCAGATATGTACAGGCTACTGAACAACATGGTCCCCTTTGCCCTTTCATAGAGGGTATTCATCAAGTCAACCTGGATATTCAGTGAGGAAAATATGGGAGATAGGTGAATACTAGAGCTTCCGTAGACTTCATATTCACAGGGAGTATGATAAGCAACAAGCAGATATTGCACCATTTTGAAGATTCATACCAGACCTCTAAAGCCATCAGCTGTGTGTTTGCTCTAAATAAATATGCTCCCTTTTCATCATATAAGTCAGTATTAAGTGCTCTCACAAGAGGAATATGATATATTTTAGGAAACATGGCTTGCAGTGGCATTTTGACATAAGTTGTTGGATGTATTCTCAACTAGGGATGTGTGAACCCAGTCTTGTCTGGGTTCTCCAGGTGCCTGCCCAGCCCCTGTCCCCGCTTGCCAGTCTCCGGACAACACTCGAGCTCCTCCTGTGCTCAGCAAGCAACCTGCACTCATCTTGGTGGCCTCGTCAATCTCTGTGATCACCATTTTGGGAAAAATAAAATGGCGATTGCAAAAATGTGCATACTTGCATATGCATGAAAATGCACATTTTTGCATATGCAAATATATGCATTCGCAAAATGTGAATTTTCATATATACACAAAAAAGCACATTTTTGTGATCATCATTTTGTTTTTCAGAAAATAGTGATCACTGAGCTTGACAAGGCTGCCAGGGTGAGTGTAGGCCTCTCACCAAGCATGGGCAGGAGGCAAACGGGGGCAGGGGCTTGGAGAGCAGGGCTCACAGTGTGTGAAGGGGGGGTTCTGCCAGATTCCTGGATGGAATTGGGCACCCGCACCTAGGGATGTTGTGTTGGAGAATTCTGCCACGGACTCCAGTGAGGCCAGATTCTTTAGAACCCAGCACCTGGAGTCCATGGCGGAATGGAGCAATCCCCCCTGCCACCCCACGGAATCCCCCTAGGATCGAGCCTACCTGGTGGCAGCTCCAGCAGCAGCTCCAGTGGCGGCTGCAGCAGCAGCTATGAAAGCGGCAGCGGCTCTGGCAGCAGCTCTGGGTCATCTTCTGGCCACTGCCGGGCTGCAGCTGCAAATGGCGGCCACTATGCTAGGGATGTACGAAAATCTTAGCTGGCTCCGTGCCGGGCAATTCACAGTGGGGGGGAAGCGCTCCGTCCCTCCCCCTGGAATCCTCTGTCATAGCAGCCACCATTTGCATCCTTGCAGTCAGCTGTGATAGGCTATGTAAGTATTTACGTAGCCTATCACAGCAAAAAGCAGGGATGCAAATGGTGGCCGCTACGTAGGGATGGCGGAGAATTTCTCCACGAATCTCCAGGAGGCCGAATGCCAACGCATTCGGCCCCCCGAAATTGGTGGGGAAATTCTCCGCCCCCCTGCCCCCCCCGGGATGGGACTTACCTCTGTCGAATGGCCCTCTCGGCGGCGGGTCCCGGCGGCATTTCGGCGGCATTTCAGCGGGGGCGGGGGCGGCAGCCGGTCTTCCGACCAGCTGCCGCCACCGCCATTTCCCAGTAAAGTTAAAAAAAAAAAATGTGATAGGCTACATAACCATTTACGTAGTCTATCACGGCTAGATTTTCAAAGTCAGCCGTGATAGGCTAGGTAAATCTTTACGTAGCCTATCACGGGTGACTTTGGGGGAAAAAAAAAGTGCGTACGCAAATGGCGGCGCCCATGGGCACCGTCATTTGTGTTCCTTATTTAGGCATGGGTAGTCTACGTAAAGATTTACGTAGACTATGGCGAAAATAAGGGCAACGCTATTTTTTTTTTTTGTAACTTTTTTATTTCGCGGCCGGGGAGACGGGGAGCTCCTCCCCAGCCAGAATTTCGGCAGCGAGGGATGGGGCGCCTCCCCCCCAGCCTGAATTTCTGCCGGGAGGGGTGGGGCGCCTCCCCCCTGCCAAGAATTTTGGGGGGAGAACCGAAGCACCTCCCTCCCCACCGAAAACAGCTGCGGGACCAGGTAAGGGACTTTTGTCCATCCTTTCACACCATTTGCACCCCTGCTCTTTGCCGTGATAGGCTATGTAAGTATTTATGTAGCCTATCATGGTAAAAGGCAGGGACGCAAATGGTGTAGCAGCTGCCATTTGCGTTCCTGCCTTTTTCTGTGATAGGCTATGTAAATATATATGAAAATTCCATCCACTGCTGGCCTCTGCAGGGACGGAAATGGCGGCTGCTACAGTGGACACCATTTGTGGCCAGCGCAGCCCAGCAGCGGACGGAAGTCTGGCTGCGGGCAGCCCTGGCTGGCAGCTCCACAGAGTCACTGTGGAGCGGACCCGGCCGGGGAGGATTCTGGGGGGAGGGACGGAGCGCCTCCCCCCCACCGCAGATGCCCCGGATCAGAAAGGTAAGTACATTTTGTACATCCCTACCCGCGCCATCCCTATTCTCAACATGTCCAAATAATTGCACAGGAGATTTTTAGGAGATGGGAAGATTACAGTGAAACTGCCCCCATGGGTGATAGGGGTGATTGCAGGTCAATTGCCTTTCTCAAGACAGTTTTCCTCTATCTGGGCCCTCTAGATGTTTTGGACTACAACTCCTAGGATTCCTGACCTTTGCCCATGCTGACTGGAGCTGATGGGAGTTGAAGTCCAAAACATATGGCAGTCACTAGGTTGGGGAAGGTTCACCCAAGAGGTCATTGTGGCATGGGATTCTCCAATATCTTGTGACTGCTTTGGCTTCTTTTCCACATTTTTGGATTAACATGGAAACATCTAACGAGGAATATTGGATGCTCCCATGTAAACAGGCTCAGGACATGTGGCAGCCAATTGCTTTAAGTCTCTTAGAGATAAGATTTAATTAATTAGGTTATCTTTGTATACTTTACCTCAGGTTTCATAAAAGATTAGTACTGAGTTTTTTCTTGGTAGACAATGCCATTATTTTTTACAAGAATGTTATCTTAATGGGACTTTATGATCATGCAGTTATATTTAGTCCCATTTTATTGGTCATAATTCTTGTGTTATGCCATTGGCTACAGGAAAATTGTGTAGAGGGCATTACAGGACTGGGTTGGAATCATCCCACTGCTTGGAGTAAAGGGAAGGTCTGAAGACACAGGGTTTTATAATGCTGAAACCAATGACTCCAAGTCCAAACCAAGTGATAAAAGGAAATTTGAATTTGAATTTAAGTTATCTTAAGCATAAAATTAATTTAGAGTTAATTATTCTTTAAATCCATTTAATACCTTGTAATAAAAGATATATTGCTAATGGATGTGTTTGGTTCATTAAAACAATAACTTTTTATTGCTGTGATGAGACCAATTTAAAATGAAATTAATTTCTGGATGCAAGATAGAATTCCAATAATCTAGATTGCTTTAGATTGACTATATGATTGCCAAGGGCACTTCTATTACTATGCAACATCTGGTATTACAAAGGCTGCATGACTCTTATGTTGGAAATATGGAAAGTTATCACAGCTTCTCCAGTTTGGTTCTAATGCATGACTACATTGGAGCACAGAGGACAGGTGCATAGAAATACTTGTTCTTCTGGAACAGAAGCTATATTTTCATTGAAAATGAAAAACCAGTAGTTTCACAACACCTACGGATGTGCAAATCCGCAAAACTCAGGCTTGTTGAGGCTGTTTCCCAGCTTGAAGCTTGTTCGAACTCATGTCCATATCAGATTGTGAGCTTTGGGGGAAGGAGTGTGTTCTGCATGAAAATTCATGCATATTTGTGCTTATTTTGTGCAAATCGTGCACATTTTTGAAATGTATGCATATTTCTCCCATTGACTAAAGGGTTTTTGTGCACATTTTCGAAATGTACATACCTTTTCAAGCACATTTTCCAATGTACACATTTATGAACACATTTTTGGATCCATGAATTGCACAGCCAGCTTGGAAATGTACAGACTTCGGATTGCGTTCAGGTCCAGGAGTTCCAAATTGAATACATTCAGGTCAAAAACAAACTGAAATAAATTTCTCACCCATCCCTTAGAACACCCATTATATATTTATAACACTCTTATGGAGGCATCTGGGATGCATCACTGTGAACCTCCCCCAAATTATCCTATGAATGTCAGTACCCTCTGGAACTTGAAACACAGCTGTCAACCAGAAGAGGCTACAAAGTGGCTGAAGTTCCATCTTAGACTGCTCAGTCCTTCTCACAAAGGAAAGCTAGAACCCTGGTGTTGCACATCTTTATGACCAAAAGTTACAAATTACTCTGAAAAAGGTGTAATTCCCATTCATAGTAGGGATGTCAGAGAATTCCGCCACGGATCTCGGTGAGGCCGAATGCCAGTGCATTCGGCCCCTCGAACTCCATGACGAAATGGCCTGCCACCCCCCTGCCACCCCCTGCAGATCCCCCCCGGGACGAGACTTACCTGGGGCAGAACTTCCAGGCGGCGGCGGCTCTGGTGGCGGCTGTGACGGCAGCGGCGGCGGCAGCTGGTCTTCCGACCGGCTGCCGCCACCGCCATTTCCAGTCTTGATAAAAAAAAAAAAAAGACATGATAGGCTACGTAAAGATTTATGTAGCCTATCATGGCTGGGTGGGTTTAAAAAAAACAACAACCCGCGTACGCAAATGGCAGCTACGGCCGCTGCCATTTGCGTTCCTTATTTTTGCCTGTCCTAGTCTACGTAAATATTTACATAGACTATGATGGTGAAAATAAAGGGGAACGCAGATAGCGTAGCGGGCGCTATTTGCATCCCTTTTGGATTTGCTGTTTTAGCCTACATAAAGATTTACATAGGCTAAAACGGTGAATCAAAAAGGGACGCAAATAGTGCCCACTATGCTATTTGCGTTCCCCTTTATTTTCACCATCATAGTCTACATAAATATTTACGTAGATTCAGACGGCCAAAAATAAGGAACTCAAATGGCGGTGGCAGTAGCCGCCGACATTTGTGTACACGTTTCCCCCTCCCCCCGAGCCCTCTGTGGCCGGAAATCCGGCTGCAGACGGCTCTGGGCTGGAGCACAGCCAGCCATTGAGGATTCCGGGGGGGAGGAACGGATTGCCTCCCCCCCGGTCCAGGATTCCGGGGGGAGGGACGGAACGCCTCCCCCCCACCATCAACATAATCCGCAAAAGGTAAGTCACTTTCATACATCCCTAATTCATAGTTTTCTCCATTGATGACATGGCTTGGGTGAGGGGAGAATGATCCATTCCAGTATTCCCATGGGGACACCAATCAACATATCATTGTATAGACTGTGCAAGAGTTTAAAGTATGAGTGGGAGAGGAGACATGCAATACTAGCTAAGTAGAGTGACAATTTGGAGATGGGAAGAGGTGGTAGGAGGACTGAACCTTCTGCATAGGAGAAAGAGGGCTGAGACAAAGAAGTCCATGAGTGAAAATGTAATCATCTGATGAATCCCCAAAGGATTCACCCTGAAGCACAATTGGATTTGGATATCAGATGAGATGATGGCTAAGCTCCTTCTGTCAGTATTGTCACTCTTTATCTCTTATCTTGAAAGGTCCCTTTCCACCTCTTCCCTGCTCCCCTCCCAATTTGCTCCTTTGGATTCTTTCTATGATTTCCATCTGGTACTGTATAAAATAATTGTTCTGCCTATGTATAGATCGATCTTTGGTTCTGTCTAAGCAGAACTTTACAATACAAGACAGAATCGTTGGCAGTAGCTTCAATACAGAGGTCCTTGTTGCTGTTAGGACCTCAAGAAAAGGCTTATTCAAGTCTTATTCAAATGGTTCTTATTCAAAATGGAAAAAAAAAACAATCAGAACATATGCAGTACAGGTGTAACACTACTAAAGGCAAGTGGGACGAATCACAGTGAAATTCCCACAGATCTGGATGTTGGCAGCCTTTGGAAACTGAATGTGTAATCACTATGAAACCTGAACCTGTGAAGCTATGTCCCCAAAAAACTGTTTTTCCCCATTTGGACCAACTGCTGCAGATGAGATGAAGCACAGGGAAGGGTCCAATGGTGTACTGCTGCTAGCACTGTTCATGTTGTACTAGCATAAACCAATTCTTGCACAACATAACTAACACAATGGGAGAAAGCGGTGATTTGCTGCCAGAATTCAACAATGATGCTGAAGTTTCAGCAGCAAATCACTGCTTATGATTTCCTGTTATATTAGTTACATTGATTGTGCAGGCATTGGCTGGTGCTAGCACAACATTAATAGTGCTAGTGAAAGCGCACTGTTGGATCATTCCCAAGTTTCTTTAATCTTTCAGTGGAAAAGCATGTGCACACCAAGAAAAATTAATCCAAACGTAAAGTAATGCACCTGTTAGAGGTTTAGGGGTTTAAAAAAATCTCTCTTGCTTTTTTTATTAATTGGCCAATTAAAATAAATATCCCTGTATCTCAGCTGGAACTCAATATTGTGAGCTTATTAATTAAGGTAAGAGGTGGTGGTTGTTTTTCTTCCTAGCTACATTACAACAATGGATTTCTGAGCATAACCATTACCAAAACCCAGAATGCAAGTGGTATGGCCTGCCCATCTGTAGGAGAAAGCCCAGATAAAATGAGGATACACATTTTAAGAAAATAATTTAGTTGTATTTATTTATATATGTATATGATTATCAAGTAGGCACTTTTTAACCCCAGAAAGCTCCTCAAGACAACATACAAATTAGAACATATAAAACAATATCCCGATAAATAATATACCAAATAGATTAAAACAGAAGATAAAATATCTTTAAAAACAGAGAGCAGAATTACATATAACATCATCACTCACTTACCAGGTGGAACAAAAATGTTTTAGTGACCCACCAAAAACTAAACAAGGAAGAAGGGAGGGAGCTCCCTCCCTAGGGAGGGAGTTCCACAAATTCCATAGAAGGCCCTGTCCCATGTTCCCACCAGCCTAACCTCTCTTGGTGTTGGGACATACAACAAGGCCTCTGAAACAGGTCTCAAACTATGGGCAGGATCATATGGGAAGAGGTAGTCCTTCAGATAGCCTGGCCTCAAACTATTTAAGACTTTATAGGTAAGCACCAGCACTTCAAATTGTGCCTGGAAACAAGATGGAAGGCAGTGCACTTGATAAAGGAGTGGTGACATATAGTCAGCAAAGCATATGCCAGAAAGCAAACTGCCTCCATATTTTGTGCTAGCCACATTATGTACCCTTCAAGGGCAGCTCCATGGAGAGTATATTGCTGTAGTCTAAATGCAGGTGTGATCTGTGTCCCAATTAGGGGTGCATGAAAGTCACTTACCTGGTCTCGCAGCTTTTCACGGTGGGGGGGAGGCACTTCGCTGCTCTCCCCCCGAAGTTCAGGCCGGGGGGGGGAGGCTTCCCGCCTCGCCCGGCTGAAATTCAGGCCGGGGGGGAGGCTTCCCGCCTCGCCCGGCCGAAATTCAGGCCAGGGAGGAGGTGCCTTGCCTCGCCCGGCAGCGAAATAAAAAGTAAAAAAAAAAAACCACCCCCGTGATAGGCTACATGACGATTAACGTAGCCTATCACGGCTAGATCTGCAAAGTCAGCCATGATAGGCTACGTAAATCATCATGTAGCCTATCACGGGTGACTTTAAAAAAAAAAAAAAAGCATGTACGGCTAATGGCGGCCCCCATAGGGAGCCGCCATTCGCGTTCCTTATTTGGTCGCTGTAGTCTACGTAAAGATTACGTAGACTATGGCGAAAATAAGGGCAATGCAAATAGCGTTGCCCTTATTTTCGCCGTAGTCTACATAATCTTTACGTAGACTACAGCGACCAAATAAGGAACGTGAATGGCGGCTCCCTATGGGGGCCGCCATTAGCCGTACATGCTTTTTTTTTTTTTAAGTCACCCGTGATAGGCTACGTGACGATTTACATAGCCTATCACAGCTGACTTTGCAAATCTAGCCATGTTAGGCTACGTTAATCATCACGTAGCCTATCACGGGGGCGTTTTGTTTTTTTTTTTAGTTTTATTGGAATGGCAGCGGCGGCAGCCGGTCGAAAGATCGGCTGCCACCCCCGCCCCTGACGAAGACCCGACGAACCGCCGCCGGGACCCGCCGCCGGGAGGGGCATTCGGGAAAGGTAAGTCCCATCCCGGGGGGGGCGGGGGGTGGGGGGTGGAGAATTTCTCCCCGAAACTTCTTCGGGGGGCCAAACCCATTGGCGCTCGGCCCCCCGAAGTTTCGGGGAGAAATTCTCCGCCAACCCTAGTCCCAATCTGCTTTCTCCAGGAAGGGTTGCAACTGGTACTCCAGTCAAAGCTGGGCAAAGGCATGGCTGGTCAGTTGAGTCAAACTGACCCCCTCACCTTACCCAGCTGTATTTAGGTCTCACATGTGATATGATTCATACTTCCAGCTAAACCTCTTGGAAATGTTTTTAAATATATTCAGTGATATATAAATCTATTAAATAAATAATAAATAACAGAAAGTAATGGCTCACCAGCTATAGCTGATGATGATAAAAATTATTGGGATATACTGGCCCTACTTCCTGCCCATTCACACACAAAGGGCAAAATCCAGCCACAGTTAAGCTGTTTTTTCCATCGATTTCCATGTGTATAGTTGTTAAAACAATTGTATTCCACCTTGTTGTTGTTGTTGTTTATTCAGTCAGTCGCTTCCGACTCTTCGTGACTTCATGGACCAGCCCACGCCAGAGCTTCCTGTCGGCCGTTGCCACCCCCAGCTTCCCCAAGGTCGAGCCCGTCACCTCCAGAATATCATCCATCCATCTTCCCCTTGGTTGGCCCCTCTTCCTTTGGCCTTCCACTTTCCCTAGCATCAGCGTCTTCTCCAGGGTATGCTGTCTTCTCATGATGTGGCCAAAGTACTTCAGTTTTGCCTTTAATATCATTCCCTCAAGTGAGCAGTCTGGCTTTATTTCCTGGAGTATGGACTGGTTTGATCTTCTTGCGGTCCAAGGCACTCTCAGAATTTTCCTCCAGCACCACAGTTCAAAAGCATCTATTTTCCTTTGCTCAGCCTTCCTTATGGTCCAGCTCTAGCAGCAATAGGTTACTACAGGGAATACCACTGCTTTAACTATGCGGACCTTTGCTGTCAGTGTGATGTCTCTGCTCTTCACTATTTTATCAAGATTTGTCATTGCTCTCCTCCCAAGAAGTAAACGTTTTCTGATTTCCTGGCTGCAGTCAGCGTCTGCAGTAATCTTTGCACCTAGAAAGACAAAGTCTGTCACTGCCTCCACGTTTTCTCCCTCTATTTGCCAGTTATCAATCAAACTGGTTGCCATAATCTTGTTTTTTTGAGGTTGAACTGCAACCCACCTTTTGCACTTTCTTCTTTCACCTTCGTCATCAGGTTCCTCAGCTCCTCCTCGCTTTCAGCCATCAAAGTGGTATCATCTGCATATCGGAGATTGTTAATGTTTCTTCCAGCTATTTTAACTCCAGCCTTGGCTTCATCAAGCTCACCACGTCACATGATGTGTTCTGCATACAGGTTGAATAGGTAGAGTGAGAGTATACAACCCTGCCACACTCCTTTCCCAATCTTAAACCAGTCCGTTGTTCTGTGGTCTGTTCTTATTGCTACTTGGTGCTTATACAGATTCCTCAGGAGGCAGACAAGATGACTTGGTATTCCCATACCACCAAGAACTTGCCACAATTTGTGATGATCCACACAGTCAAAGGCTTTAGAATAGTCAATAAAACAGAAATAGATGTTTTTCTGAAACTCCCTGGCTTTCTCCATTATCCAGCGGATATTGGCAATTTGGTCTCTAGTTCCTCTGCCTTTTCTAAACCCAGCTTTTACATCTGGCAATTCTCATTCCATGAATTGCTGGAGTCTACCTTGCAAGATCTTGAGCATTACCTTACTGGCATGTGAAATAAGTGCCACTGTTGGATAGTTTGAACATTCTTTGGTGCTTCCCTTTTTTGGTATGGGGATATAAGTTGATCTTTTCCAATCTGTTGGCCATTCTTGTGTTTTCCAAATTTGCTGGCATATGGCATGCATCACCTTGACAGCATCATCTTGCAAGATTTTAAACAGTTCAGCTGGGATACTGTCATCTCCTGCTGCCTTGTTATTAGCAATGCTTCTTAAGGCCCATTCAACCTCACTCTTCAGGATGTCTGGCTCTAGCTCACTGACCACACCACCAAATCTATCCCCGATATTATTATCCTTCCTATACAGATCTTCCATATATTCTTGACACCTTTTCTTGATCTCTTCTGCTTCTGTTAGGTCCTTGCCATCTTTGTTTTTGATCATACCCATTTTTGCCTGGAATTTACCTCTGATGTTTTAATTTTCTGGAAGAGGTCTCTTGTCCTTCCTATTCTATTATCTTCTTCCGCTTCCGCGCATTGCTTGTTTAAAAATAATTCCTTATCTCTTCTGGCTCACCTCTGGAATTTTGCATGTAATTGGGCATATCTCCCCCTATCTCTGTTGCCTTTTGCTTTCCTTCTTTCTTGGGCTGCTTCCAGTGTCTCAGCAGACAGCCATCTTGCCTTCTTGGTTTTCTTTTTCTTTGGGACGTTTTTTATTGCCACCTCCTGAACAATGTTGCGAACTTCTGTCCATAGTTCTTCCGGGACCCTATCTACTAAATCTAGTCCCTTAACCACCTTACAACTGCATTAATTTTCAAGGCAAGATACATCATTTTTAAAAAAGTGTAAAAAAAAACACACACTAAAAAATACTACTAGAACAAATACATCAGACAACTAGAAAGACTAAACACTCTGAAGCCAGCAATAAAAGCAGTGACTAAAAACTCAGAAGTGAACTTATAGCCAATATAATAGTAGTTTCAATTCAAACTCGAAGTCTGGGTTCAGACAATATGCTAACCCACCATGGGTCGCTCCCAAAGGTGACCCACAGTGGGTTAGCATGTCATATTGGGAGCATTTTTCCTGCCCACAGTTGGTCAGTTACCCACCCTCATTACCCACCCTGGGGTGGCTAACCATGTCATCTATCAGGCTTCCCATGGATAAATTCCCATGGCCATAGAGATGGCCGCCTAGAGCAGCCAGAAGTGCCAGCGATTCTCTAGCCTGTGTGGCCAATCTCTATGGTCGAGATCACCTAGCAACACAGGTGTGGCCGGTGCGAGTGAGCCTGTTCCCACCGCAGTGGCCACTGGGATGCATGGCTGTCGCAGCTGGAGGACAACAATGGGACCAAGGGTAGGGGAGGTATAAGGGAACCATGCTACCTGGCGTGGTTCTGCGATCATGGGGGGGCACTTGTGGTTTCCCTATCCGTCCCTACAGTGTGGTTCCACTACACCTCCCCCCCCCGGTGATCATGTGAGCATGCTTTAGAAGTCATTAAATAAATGACCAGAACCTGGGCCAAAAAGCCCATCAAGCTCCTTGGGCAATCCTGCCTGTGGCAATTATTCCTGAGTTGTAGTGCCACAGTGGGAAAGTCTTCCTCCTTGTCACCACCCACCAAACATCCAACAGTAAGGGCACCCAGGGAAGGTCTACCATTGATTATCTTAGCACCCAGTGGGATGAGGTGGTCCTTTAAATACCAGGTCCCAAGCCATTAGGGCTTTAAAAGTTACAACCAGCCCTTTGCATCATGCCTGCAAATGGACAGGAAGCCAATGTAGCTACTGGAACAGTGGAGAGAAGTGTTCCAACCAACCAGTCCCAGGCAATAATCCAGCTGCTGTATTTATACATTAAAAATTGATATTTTCTGAACAGCCTTCAAAGGTCTCACATACAATATATTGCAGTAGTCTAATCTGGATGTTGCCAAGGAATGGTTAATTGTGGCCAGGCTATCTCTGCCCTTTATCAGACTGAAATCAATGAGATTTTGTAGTGGTGAACTTTGATTGGATCGCGGCTCCCACCAGTTTCTGGTAATCCTATTATTCTTGTAGATTGTGAGTCACGGTCCTGAACATCTACCATATACTGGTCCAATTCTTTAACAAGGTAGTCAGTTAAGTCTCTTTACAATTCTCTGGGTACTGATGCAACTCTGTGCTACCCCCTGCAGCTGTCCCAGCTGCTACCTGCATTATTACTAGTGGATGACAGGGAAAAAAGGACGTGCCAAATATAAAACGTGCTTAGCAGGACTGGAGCAATGAGAAATGGCTGGGAGTACTGCAGCCATCATCTAGTTTAACGGTAAGTATGCCCTACTTATCAAAGCTATTCTCACCTCTGGGGAGGGAAGAGAAGATGTGTGCTTTTTTCCAGAAAGCAGGGAAGAATTGGGGAAACTTCACCTGTAGAATGAACTGCAGATCAAGCATACTTGTTCCACAAACTAGATATAAAAAACCCTACAATACAGCCATCGACTCCAATCTTCAGAAAACAACATGACTATAATCATTCACCTCTACCCACACTTAAGACATTCAAAAGACTTGTTGGGGCAGAATGACTCATGTTGGCCTGGCAGGTTGCATTCTAACAACCTAATAATATCTATCATCATCACAAGCAGTGACTTAGCCCGCTGCAGCTACAGCAGTAATCTTCAGCCTTTACAGACCTGAGACTCTACTTTAATCTCAGCCTGCAATATGAGATCCTCATTTGATGTTTATCAGAAATGCCCATCATATTTCTCGCCCTTCTCTTACTGGCTCCTTCTTTTCTGTACTATTTTTGACCTTCACTCTTCACTCCATGTCTTCTCTCTCTCTCTCTCTCTCTCTCTCTCTCTCCCTCTCTCTCTCTCGCGCACCCCCCCTCTGTTTCTCTCTTTTTGTTTAAACAAAGCAAATAGCATAAGAAGAGCCCTGCTGCATCAGACCAGAGGCCTTTCTAGCCCAGCATCCTGTTTCCTACAGTGACCAGCCACTGGGAAGGTCACAAGCAGGCCGCGAGGGCAACAACAGCCCTCTCCCACTGCTATTCCTCAGCAGCTGGCATTCAGAGGCATACTGTCCCTGATCTTGGAGGTGGCATATAGCCATCATGACAACTAGCCATGATAGCTTTATCCTCTATGGCAGGGATGGGCAAGTTGTTGCCCTCCAGATGTTTTGGCCTACAGCTCTCATCAGCCCTAGCCAGCATAGCCAATGGTGAGGGATGATGAGAGTTGTCGGCCAAAATATCTGGAGGGCCACAAGTTGCTCACTCCTGCTCTGTGGAAGTTTCTTATCTCTCTTTAAAGCCATCTACTGGGAGTGGTCACCACCATGTGTTGTGGCACAAATGGAAAATGGTGGTGGCGGTGCTACTGCTGCCATTCAGCTTAGGCTGAAGACCTATGAGCTGCAGGATAATCCTATGTCTGGCAAGCAAAATGTAACTGAATAGTTTTGAGATGCTTTTCAGGAGAAGTTCAGCCCTCTCCGTTACTACGTACATTTAGAAGTACATGTTTGATCCACAGCTGCATTGGGCCAGAAAAGTTATTGGGTGACATAAAAAGGAACAAAGAGCCTGCTCCCTTTCTTGTGTAGCTGACATCACAGACTGTTGCAGCTGATTAGATAATGACTGGGTTCAACAACACAACAACCTACACTCAAGGATGAGTGTGGATTGTTGTTGAACCATGGGTTGATGTTGAACAGAGGGTTGTTGCGTTGTCTGAACCTAGCTGCACTAACAAACCATAGTTTGTTAACCATGAACAACCCACAGTTCACAATTCAACAACAAACCATGGGTTCTCTTGGTGAGTTATTTGTGGTTAACAAACCATGGTTTGTTAGCAAGGCTGGTTTCACACAACACAACAAACTATGGTTCAACAACAACCCGCATTCAACCCATACTCAACCTTGAGTGCTGCTTGTCATGTTATGTGAACCCAGCCACTCCTTCAGAGCAAGGGTAAATAGAATTAAACTGATAATGGAAGAGTTTAAAAATAATCCTAAAATTCTCTTTCTCTTGTATTATTTTCCATGGAGAATTTGGATAATTGTTTCAGGTATATGTTTTATCTTAATATGTTCAGTGCATGATGATTCTTTTGAGGAACTAAAATAATAATTAGAAAAAAACAATTTACAAGTTTCCCATAGACTATGGGAGGAAATATATTCTATAAAATCATATATAACTAGTGGTAAAAGACAGGAAACAAAATATACTAAATCTTTCCACATACCATCTGTTTCATATAGCAACTATGGAAGGAGCCTTGGTTACTTAAACTATTATGTTACAAGTCGAACAGGATTCGATGGTTATATTGCCCCCACCCCTGCTTTTTGTTGTGGCTGTATCTATGTGAAATTGCTGTGGATATTTTAATTTTCATAGACACCTTGCTCCTTGCAGCTAAGCACAGGGATGTCCCATGGGACCTTTTCCTGTCATCATCAGTGTGGTTTTTTGATCTGATCAAATTGAACCTTTCATGCTTGGTGAACAAACAGGTGGTGTTTTGTTACAGTGTCTACCACTTGGATTTTCCATAGTTGTTGCTGTGTTTTCTGTTTTCACATTAACTAATGCCTGCAGGGGAAAATATACTTCTTTTTTCAAAATCTATATATTTGTGTCAACATTCATTTGCCACTTAAAGGCAGACATCAGGCTTTTTCGGTTCACCCACATGTAAAAAAAAATTAGCTGATAACTGTAGCATTTAAAGCCTGCAAAGATAGGAAGAGAAAATGGATGAATTCTTGAAGGTCATTTTCTCCCTTGTTGACCAATTAGTTTCTAGCAGAGAAGCTCTTCCGTTTTTACACATGTGGAGGCTAAATTCCGCATGGAATTTCTGAACCAGTATCACAAACAATAGCACATACCTTCATAGAATTGGAACTGAAAGGGGCCAAATGGCTGCAGAAGTATTGAGCCACCAGGACCCACATAGCAGCCTATATAATTCAAACTATAAGATGCTACAGTCAGCCATAATTGGCGACACATGAGAGAAAAGACTGCCTACCATACTCCATTCTTGAATGGCTTTATTTGGAAATCAGGAACTTTTGATGCACTGTATTTGCTCATCTGCATGATACTGGTTGATTTCAAAATATCTCTCTGATGTAGATGCTATCATACAGTCTAATATTACAGGTTGGGTTGTCAGCTTTCTTCTGGCTCTGCTACTTAACTTGATATGAGGAAACTGAGCAGCTGACACTTTTACTGGCATATAGATAACAGTGATGATCAAAGCCTTACCTGCATAATCTCATCGTGTCCAGCTTCTGTTAAGGATGCTGGGGCAGGACCCTAAAAATGGGAGAACAAGCTTCATTTTTGATGACTTGGATACAGGATCTGCCTTCCATTGATGGAAGAGGTCCACTCACAGAAGGTACCTCTTCCCAACTTTCAGGGATCTCACCTTCCCCTCACACCACAGCTCATCTACTCACCAAGGTCCCCTGTGCAGCATTTTCAGGGTGATGAAGGGGCTGCCATGGGGACGAGTGCACCAGGAAGTCTACTTTTGCCAGCCCAGTTGCATGTGCCTAAATGTGGATCCAACCTGATCTATTTACATCTTTCCAAACTCATCACATACACAAACATCTAGAATACCTCAGACGATCGGGCTCTACAATTCACAGAAGAACCATGCTATGACATTCTTCTGGGAAACATCTACCAACAACCTCCCTGCCCATGTTAATTGTTGTTGGTTCTTTAGGTGTTCAGAATCGTGTGAGGGGAGAAGGGGGACTGCACTCCTTGTGTTTCTGTCACTTAGCTCCATTATTCCCCACACGTTGGAAGGGTAACTTCTGCAGCTGAGAGTCTGCTTTACTCATGTAGGCTTCCTGTAGATCGTACAGGGCTCTAAATTGCACAAGGAGCCTACACAAATCGAACAGGCTCCCTGTTGCAGGTGTTCACCCTCCAATGCATGGGGGGTGAACACTTGAAAGGGCTTTTGTCTTCTAAGGTTTTATTTATTTTCTTTCTAAAATTTAGTAATCACCCTTAACTAACCTAAAAGCAGTTTAGAATAACAACAAATACACCATACAATAAAATTAATAACTATTTAAAAATCTGTCACTAGCAAGATAACACATGCAACCCAGCCAATAGATTCAAATTAAAACTTCAGCAGCCCCAAATCCTTCTAAACATGACAGACAGCACGTATCCTGAAGAGCAAAGAGAGAGCCAACCAGGAAGAAGTTACAAAGTGAGGGTGCAACCAACAAGAAGGTCCTACTCCTGGTAATTTCTCCCCAAATTCAGAAAACAAGAACATCCTAAGCTGAATCTATTCAGTAAATCTTAAGGCAGGAAAAGATACTTCACCTACTCCTTCAGTTATTCTGGATGCAGACATTTAAGGGCATTGGTCTTCAAGTGGTTGGTTGGGACTCACAACAAGGTCATGGCCCATAACTGGGTCCTGGGCTTAACTCAGGTGGATTGCACTGACAGCACTACCATGATACACATCCATGGTAAAAAAAAAGAGAGAGAGAGATGGGTCCCATAGTGCATGTTTAGGCTAAAAGTGTGTTCTAGGTCAGAAATGATTGAAGACTACTATATTAGGGCTCTGAAGGTCAAAACCAGTTACAGCTTTGAAACACTCTTCAAAAGCAGCCCATAACATTACAGTAATTGAATTGGAGTTGGATACCTTTCTCATTCAGACCTACCATTTCTCATTAACTGTCTTACATTCCGTTCACAAATGTACTCTCTGTACTTTCTGGAGAGAAGTGCAATAACCTACTTCCTGTTAGTTCTTTCCTTTAAGCTGCCCCTTTATTTCTTCTCCATGAGCCCCTATAGTGTCCTTCCCTTGTTATCTTCTACTCTTGCACTTTGAAATCCATGTGTGTGGTTCTTAATAACATCACACATCTAGGAGGTGTAGCTTACAAGTTTTTGTACATTGCTTTAATGCCACCTTAGGGGGAAACAGAGGAGCATGGAAGTTATTTTTAAGACCATGTGGGTAAAATGAAATTTCAGAACACAATGATATGTTTTATAAATGTGTGTTCCATGCTGTTCAATGAATTTGTTTTAAGTACTCTCTTTTTAGCCCATTCTCCTTTGGCATTCTGTTCATACTTCATTAGATTCAGCCTTGTCTTGTTGATTTCTAAGACTGTCAGTAAGAACTACCACATCATTTCATAGACCCTTCTGGGGTTTTTTTCCCTTTCCCCCTGCACAGGTATCAATTTGTTAAACCGCTTGAGTCTTTGCGACTTACACAACAGTTCAGCTAATGGTCCATGCATTAATACATCTTAGCTGCAAACATCTGCCTAACGTGACTGTACTTTCCTGTCAAGCTCCAGGGGAAAAGTGAATTTAGATATTATTTTGTTGATTGGGTTTAAAGCAATGGCTGAAGGACCAAAAAAGAAAAGAAAAGAAAGCCAGCAACAGCTCCGTGTAAATAATTTATGGTACGCAAATAATGCCCTACAGAAGCTTCCATGGAAAAAGTTGCCTAAACAGTTGTTTTATAACCATTTCTTTAGTATATTTCTGATTAATATTCAGAGATTACTGGGTTCCTATGCACAAGTGAGTGGTGGATTAATATTGCATAAGCTGTCCTCCTCTTCTGCCTAGGTAAAGCACAACATGCTGTCAGCAATATTGACAGGAAACACATGCACAGAAGAACTGAATTGAAGGCCGTTGCTGTTCATAAAGGAATTTACTGTTCACCTTGTTCTTTTATGGTAATTCTCTGTCTCAAAGGGAAAAGCTTAAGACTAGCACTTCATTTTAAAAATAGCTCATTTGGATCAGATACAGAAAGCTACTAATGACAAGGAAGGAGAAAAAAATCTTGCCCTGAATAGTATAAAGCTATGTTGCTGCCATCTCTGAGGTTCATACCTTCACAAAGATGGGAACTTCTTGGTAGGTTTTTTTTAAAAAGGAATACAGACGTACACAGAGCAATACTTGATAGTGAGTCGTGACGACTGCTAGCACCAGTTACAGAAGGACAATGCAAATGGGCTCAGTGGTTCCATTTCATGGTTAGGATGTTGAAGTAGATGTCTAGCTCTAGGGCCCCACTTAGCAGAATGGCAGGGAAAGCTCCCAAATGCAACAGGTCTGGCTTATTACCACATTTTAAAGTAAGTGAACTAATAAAGAAAGGGAGGAGATAAGGCCATTAAGAGAGCAATCATATGGGAGAATGTCCCAGGGACCATAGGATTGCTCATAAAATCCTTCTGAGGTCAGAGACAGCTCTCCTACCTCAGAAGGGGGAGTCAGAGATCTGATCCCTTCCCCCACCCATTGCTGCTGGCACCAAGAGAACCATGTTGGCTGCCTCCCCAAGGTCTGAAACTCAACCTCGGAGAGGGGGAAAATGGGGTGTTCTGCTGGGCAAAAGGGGAGGAGACTGGAGAGGACAAGATATGGTTTATCCTGAGCCTCTTCCAGCCTCCTTCCGTCCCCCTCTGAAGCACCCTTGCTAGATGGGCTAAAAATCCCACTAAAAAGCCTGTCTAGCAAAATATACAGGGTCGGAGGATGGGGAGGTGAAGATCGCCTCTACCGCTTTTCCCACCCTGCACTAGATAACTGGCCACCTCTGAGTTTGGGGGCTTCTGATCACCAAGGACACACTTGATAGGGTTGTACCCTAAATTCAGAGCCTAAAATTACCCAACTATGCCACTAAACAGGTTTCATAGAATAATAGAATAGTAGGGTTGGAAGGGGCCTATAAGACTATTGAGTCCAACCCCCTGCTCAATGCAGGAATCTAAGTCAAAGCATCAGTTTGCCACCCTTTTTAGTCATTGTGCTCTTATGCTTTTAACAGCAGCCTGATGCACTGAACTGAAGCAGCTTTTCCCACCACTTAGCGCCACATCAGGAAAAGCTTCACCTGAATAATATCCACGTGTCCAGTTGCCATTAAAGGCACTGGTGCAAGGCCCGTAAAAAGAACGATGGCCATCCTAAACATGAAGGGTATCCTTGCCCTAGAAAAATCTCTTCTTCTTTTTGTTAAAGTCATGATTAAATAATTGAAATACCTGATAAACATAATGTCACTCATTGATTTATTTGTATCTAACTATGGATTGCATTTCATAATGAATGTATCACAAAAAACAAATCAGATCTCCTAAAGCAGCCCGCTGCCCCCCAAACCCCAAGCACAATAGCAAATAAATGTAACAATATGGTGAGCTGAATGGAACTTCACAACTACACAGTGATTATTTTGACAAGTTCAGCTGTTTAATATCATGCCTGACTGCTCCTTTATGCTTGATAATTTTTTTTGTAAGGTATGACAGGCCTAAATGAATTTGAACCTTAGTGAATGAAAACCCTGTGGTTTATTTACTTTGGCTAAAATCCTGTATGTTCAAATCAAGTATATGGATGGTATTTTCAGTTTGTTTGTTTGCTTCTCATTTATTGGAAGGAATATATGTCTACAAGTACAGATTTCCAGTTGTCAGTTTCTGTTCCCTAATTATGAAACCCCATGGAGTAAACAACAACAGAATCGTGAGGCAAGACACATTATCTCGTACCAGGGAATAGGCTCATTTCATAAGTAGTCATTCAGATGCCAAAGCCTAATCTAAATCCACATGTGTTTCAGATATTGAAAATTAAATCCAACTGCAATGGCATATGTACAGCCTGAGCCCCTAAAGAAGTGAATGTCTTATAACCAAAGCCCCTTTTGGAATCAGATTGTATCAGTGGGGCTGCGCCAAATGGAAGTGGGGCTGCACCCCTGATGTTGCACACTCCAGCTTGCCCTGCCCTGAATCTGTGCCTTGGGGTTGAAGGTCTGAAGAAAAGATCCTGGCTTCCCACATGACTTGTACCTGGTTTGTGCAGACCTCTGTATCACTGTGTGTGTGTGGGGGGGACCTACATGTGTAAAGCAGGGTCCCTGTTTCAGACCTTTTCCTCCAACGGGCTGCATTGGGGGGGGGGGCAGCTGAGAGAGACACAAGGGAGGGGGTAGTAACAGAGAGCACAGGTCCACTCCAGTCCTCCTCATGCTATTCTAATTGTGTGAAGGATTGTACACCCAACTAAGAATACAACTACAGAACCTTTTGAAAAAATGGAAGAATTCCTACAGATTGAGGTAAAACTCTGCGCTCTACAACCAGCTTTCATAACATGCAACCTATCAAGCTACTAGTGTGATACTGTAGCACATCCTACATGGGGCCAACTTCGAAAAGTATTTCAAAACTTCAGCCGGTCCAGAATGTTGCAACCAGGCTCTTGACTAAGGCCAGTTATATGGACTGTGGAGGAACAAAGGCATCCTCCATTTTGAGCCTTAATTTGTTTGTAGGATATTATGAGCAGTATCCAAGGGAGCCATTGTGCAAGTGGCCCCTGCAGCTGATTCCATTGCACAAGCGGGGCCCAGTGCTTGCACAGGAGAGATTTAATGCTTCTTATTCGAAGTCCTAAAACAAAAGGAAATGCTCATTTCTGGAATGGGACAGGTTGACAGAGATCCCTTATGCGAGCTCCGCTGACCTGCCCCATTCCAGAAACAAGCGTTTCCACTCATATCCAGTCGCTCCTGGAAGCGCTGACTCTGTTGCTCGAGCAGCGGTTGTCACTGAGGAACAGGATCGGCAGGGGCGCAACAGGATCGGCAGGGGCGCAACAGGATCGGCAGGGGTGCGCAGTGCCCCATTGCATACTGCCCATAAGGTTTAAATAATTTTGTGTATGTGCTACTCAGTTTCAGCC
The DNA here is from genome assembly GCF_057233095.1 of Heloderma suspectum. Classification (NCBI taxonomy): domain Eukaryota; kingdom Metazoa; phylum Chordata; class Lepidosauria; order Squamata; family Helodermatidae; genus Heloderma; species Heloderma suspectum. The sequence continues at coordinate 151,494,833 of NC_139460.1, read as the reverse complement.
AAAAGATTAATAGTTTAGAGAGCAAAGGTTTAATTTAGAATGTAAAGGTCAGGATGTTTTGCCCAGGAAGCAAGAGGGTGAAATGTTCAGAAAACAAGCCAGCCAAGGAAGCAAGGCATTATTAGGGATGTACAAATCCCATTTACCAGACCGCTGCCTGGGTCCGCTGCGGGGGGGAGGCGATCCCTCCCTCCCCCCTGGAATCCTCCCCAGCTGAACTTCCAGCCGCTGTCAGGCTGCTGCGGCCGCAAATGGCGGCCGTCGTAGCAGCCGCCATTTGTGTCCTTGCATTATGCCGTGATAGGCTACGTAAGTATTTACATAGCCTATCATGGCAAAAGGCAAGGATGCAAATGGTGACCACTACGCCATTTGTGTCCCTGCCTTTTGCCATGATAGGCTATGTAGGTATTTACGTAGCCTATCATGGCCTAATGCAGGGACGCAAATGGCGGCCTCTACAACTGCCGCCATTTGTGGCTGCAGCAGCCTGGCGGTGGCCAGAAGGTGACCCGCCTCCACCGCCACTGCATCTGCCACCGCCGCCAGGTAGGTCCGTCCCACGGAAGACTTTGCGGGGTGGCGGGGGGGATTGCTCCATTCCGCCTCGGACTCTGGGGGTTCTTTAGAATCCAGCCTCACTGGAGTCCTTGGCAGAATTCTCCAACATCCCTAGGCATTATGAACTTCAACAGGAGGTTAAAGAAGAAGAAGTTTATCTCAGGAAACAGAAACTTAACTGGCAAGAATAAACAAGAAACTACCCTCATGATTGTTAGGGATGGACGAAAGTCACTTACCTGGTCCCGCAGCTTGCTTCGCGGTGGGGGGAAGGCGCTCCGTCCCTCCCCCTGAAATTCTGGGCAGGGGGGAGGCGCCCCATCCCTCCCCGCTGAAATTCTGGCCGGGGGGGAGCACCCCGCCTCTCCGGCCGCGAAAGTTCTTCTCCTGCCGAGATGCAAATGGCGGCGGCCGTAGCCGCCGCCGTTTGCGTCCCTGGCCTGCAGTCAACTGTAATAGGCTACGTAAATCTTTACATAGCCTATCACGGCTGACTTTGGGAGGGGGAAGCACGTACGCAAATGGCGGCGCCCATGGGCACCGCCATTTGCATTCCTTATTTTGGCCCAGGTAGTCTACGTAAATATTTACATAGACTATGGCAAAAATAAGGGCAACGCAAATAGCGTAGACGCTACGCTATTTGCGTTCCCCTTATTTTCGCCGTAGTCTACATAAATGTTTACGTAGACTAGATGTGCCAAAATAAGGAATGCAAATGGCGGTGCCCATGGGCGCCGCCATTTGCGTACGCGCGGGTTTTTTTTTTCTCAGCCATGATAGGCTACGTAAACATTTACGTAGCCTATCACGGTATTTTTTTAAAATCTAGCCATGATAGGCTATGTAAATCTTTACGTAGCCTATCACATTTTTTTTGTTTTTTATTTTTTTTTACTGGAAATGGTGGCGGCGGCAGCCGGTCGGAAGACCGGCTGCCGCAGCCGCTGCCACTGAACCTCTGCCGAACCGCCGCCGCAGCCGCCGCTACCAGGGAGATTCGCCCAAGGTAAGTCCTGTCCCAGGGGCGCAGGGGGGCAGACCGTTTCGCCACCGATTTCGGGGGGCCGAATGCGCTGGCATTTGGCCTCCCTGAGATTTGTGGCAAAATTCTCTGACATCCCTAGAATAAATTCATCACACAGAGCTTGGAATGGTCATTTTTAATGGTTTCTTTCTTTCTTTCTTTCTTTCTTTCTTTCTTTCTTTCTTTCTTTGGAGTTGTTTTAGATGAGACAGTAATGCTAAGGTGGTCTTCATCACCTCCACATCAGAAAGGAACCTTAAAATCAATTTGCTTCCAAGAGGCTCCCCCCTCCTCCTTGAAAAGATGCAGGCACAGGCAAAGTAGAGCTCCTGGCTTTGCGAATGGAAGAGTGGACCTGAAAACATGGACTGGATTAAACACAATCCAAATCTCCCTACGGACCATAGAACTAAAGACGTCAGACAAGGCACAGAAAAGAGAAGGACAAGAATAGGCTAAAATGGGGAATCAAAAAGGGATGCAAATAGCGCCCGCTACGCTATTTGCGTTCCCCTTTATTTTCGCTGTCATAGTCTACGTAAATATTTACGTAGACTAAGAAGGCCAAAAATAAGGAACGCAAATGGCGGCGGCCGTAGCCACTGCCATTTGCGTACGCGGTTGTTTGTTTGTTTTTTAACCCACCCAGCCATCACGTCGTGTTTTTTTAAAAAACCTAGCCATGATAGGCTACGTAAATCTTTACGTAGCCTATCACGTCTTTTTTTTTTTTTTTACAAGAGTGGAAATGGCAGCGGCGGCAGCTGGTCGGAAGACCAGCCGCCGCAGCTGCCGCCACTGCCGCCACCAGAGCCGCCGCCACCCGGAAGATCCGCCCCAGGTGAGTCTTGTCCCGGGGGGGATCTGCGGGGGGGCGGGGGGACAGGCTGTTCTGACAGATTTCGGGAAGCCGAATGCACTGGCATTCAGCCTCACCGAGATCCGTGGCGGAATTCTCTGCCATCCCTACATAAGCCTGCCTGGGTTTTAAGATCCTCAGAGAGTCCCTTCTCTCTGTCCCACCACCATTGGAGCACAGTCATTGGAAATCTGTGAGAGGTTCTCCTCAGTGGCTGTTCCCAAACTATAAATCTTCCTGCCACAGGAGACCAGGCTAGTTCCATCACTGTTATCCTTCCACCAGAAGGCAAAGACATTGTTATTCAGACAGGCTTTTGGCTTTAAAACTGACATGTTTGCTGAAGTAGGTTTTAACTATTATTTCTTTTTTATATGTGTGTTTTTAATTGATTTGCTCTTGAATTATAATTTTGTATTTTATGTATATTTTATTATTGCTAGTCACCTTGAGCACTGTTTTTTTGTGGAAAGGTAGGATATACATCAAATAAATAAATAAATAAATAAATAAATAAATAAATAAATAACTGGAGCCCCACCAACCATATATGGTGGCTCATTACAGGCTTAATAAACCTCAATAACCTGGTTTGCACAATATATGCTAATACATGGGTTGTTGAATTCTGCGTTGTCATGATGTGTGAACCCAGCCACACTAACAAACCATGATTTGTTAACCAAAAGCAGCTCAGAAAGAAAACCCATGCTTTTAAAACCATGGGTTATTATTACATGCAAACCCAGAACCATGGGTTGTTCATGGGCTGTTTGCCAGGCTACAGAAGCAGCATTAAAGAATTGGGGGGGGGGGAATACCAGCTATTTTTCATGCCAAAACTACAGTGCTGCAAAGGCATTTGGGGGGGATACAGGGAGGGAATGGGTGAAGGAGGAGGGAAACAAACAACCCAGGGACTGAGAATCCAACTGTGGATTGTTTAATTGCCAGACAAACCTTGGCTAGGGGAACACACCATGGGTCAAATAAAACATGGGTTAGCATTATGTGCGAACCAGGTTATTGTCTGCCTTGGACGTCTAAACAGAGGGGTTTTCAAGCTTCTGGGATGACATAATACATGATTCTAGACTGTGTTTTGATCCATGACTTACAAGTTGTGCAGGCTAGCTCTTCATCAGGATGCAACAGGCTGTGCTGCATCTGTTTTACAAAAAGGAATGGAAGGCATGACACCTAAATCTATCAATCTAAGGCTCATTACTCTGCTAACAAGGGAAGCCTAATGCCCCCACCAGCTGTTCTGACTTAAGCCCCATTTCCTTAGAAAACAACAACAATGTAATGTATAGATGGCCTTATTTGAAAAGACAGTGTGCAAGCTGTGCCCAGGCCTCTAATTTTTCTTTTGTTAACCTGCTTTTTTTTAACTTGACTTGTTTTTTTTAAAAAGCAGACAGGAGCTCTGCTTCAAATTGCTCAGTGAATGTCATGTGATAGATTGATCAGTTTTAATATTCCGGTATAGCAGGGGTGGACAACTTGTGGCCCTCCAGATGTTTTGGCTTACAACTCCCATGATCCCTCTCCACTGGCTATGCTGATTTGGGCTGATGCACTGAGAACCTGCTTCCCCCTTCACATATTGACTGAATGCATAATAGAGTTCCCATGAAGACCTCTATGAGGGTGCTCGATTACAAACCTATAAAATGTAGTAGGATTAATTGCAGAGTCAAACAGGCGTATCTGTTCAGAGTCTTGTACAATACAGACTCAAACTATTCCCTCTGTAACTTGAGGAATCCTGTGTATGTTTTACTTGGAGGTCATGTTCAGTGAAGCTTACTTCCAGATCAGCATCCATAGGATTGAAATCTAAGCTATATATTTTCCCTGTTTTACCCTACAGCTTCTAGGAAGTGAAGGCAAATGGAATTCTTTAGTAAGCTAGTCAAATGTTTAATCTTAGTTGACAATATAATAGATTTACAGTAAGAAGCTATTCACTTTTCTCAGATGTAAGTCTCATTTACATTTAATGTGGCTTACTCCCAAGTACATGTACCTAGGATTGCAGGGCCAGTCATGTTGAAGTTATATAACTTCCTGGGACAGATATAAAATGAAAGCATTGATAAAAATAGGTATGTTAGAGAAATCCACAATGGAATCAAATGAGTTCAGATTTCAATGAATATGATCTGCAGATTCTGCAGCAAACCAGTTTTTCCTGAGTTGTACAGTTTCTGGGGACTTACAGTCCGCTTCTTTTACTTTCTGGAATTTTACACAAATTTAGTCGTAGAAAAATACATAAAATAAAAAAATGGCTGAAAATGTGCATTTCCCCCATAGGCTAAAGTATGAAAATGCACATGGGGGGGGATTTGTACATTTGGGGGGATTTGCATATTTGCAGAAGTGTGAATTTGCACAATTGTGAATTCATGCATATTCAGGAAATTGGAAAGATCTGATTCCGTCGATGAGCAGACAATGGAACGAAAGGCAATCCACAAAATGCAGACAGAATAGATTTTACAAATTTCGTACATCAATACACACACACACACACTCAATAATAAATAAACCCTGCTGGTTTAAAAGTCCAGAGTTAACGCTACCTCATGTTGGTTCGAACTTCGAAAAGCCAGGAAACTGGAAGCTAAGGCTGTTGCCTTCATTCATGTGCCCCGTTATCAGTGATGATGTTGTGCAATGTCACAAATCATGCTTGCTTACAACTTATCCTCCTTGCACACACATTTTTCCTGAGTCTTTAAGTCCCAAATCAAATCCAGATGGGGAGGATGGAGTGCCTGGGACCAACAAAGATGCCCCATGCTGTCCTAGTCCTAGATTGCCTTATGCAGTATCTCTAAGCCTTACTGTATTGCTAGAGGAGTCCTCCTGTGAATTGACCCATGCCTGTTTGTTGCTTACATCATTAGTTTGCAGGATGGGTTGAACAGGGAGAGGCAGCCCTCTTCTACCAACCCCCACCATCCTTATGTTGTTGTTGCTGTTGTTGTTGTTGCCGCCACTACGAGGTAAGATTGAATTACATGGGGGTGCAAGTTTTTTATTCTGGATTTTGAATGGCACCATGACAAATGAAGAAAAAACAGACATTCAAAACCATACTGAGATTTCCACCAGTAGGCATGCTGCAAGGTATTTGTGGTTGCTTTGGAATATGAAATGCTTGGTTGCAATAGAATGGGTTGGGAGTCTGAAAGAAAAATATTAATTCCTTACCACATTGAGATTTCCACCAGCATGCATACATACATGGTTGCTTTGGAATTTGAGGTGCCTGGTGAGGATAAAATATTTTTGGTGTTGCAGTTTAAAAGATGCGAGAAGTGGAAGAGTTAAGCACCCTCTTCCAGCACACTACTCGTTTGCTTCAAATTGCATCCTTACAACATCACTTCACACAGAAAAGATGTTTGGGTTCAGGTTTGTGAGCTCAGATGTCTAGCTTCATATTCTACGGACACCTTTTAGAGGGGGAAAAGTTCTGGTCTACAAAAGTATTTTAAGGGTGCAATCCTATGGCTGCTAATCAGTGGCTAGATAGCCATAGGATAGGTCAGTTTCTGAGAACAAAGCTTGGAGCCAGCACTCTGAGGTTGGTTTCTGAAGAACTGACCCCCACCCCCTCCCGTGCCACCTTGTAGGCAGCACAGACCGGTCCCGTGCTCCATGCTTGTAAGAGCAGCACAAAGCGGTGAAAATAGGGTGTTCTCAGGTGTGGGCTGGGGCGAGGAGGTTGCATATTCTACTACAACACATCCTATGTGTTGTCTGGCTGCTGCTTCCCATGCTCCGAGGTGTCACGGCTACTAGACAGCCAAAATCGGCTGTCTAGCTGCAGAAGCCAGGCAGGGGAAGTGAGGAGATCCGCTCTTCACCACTCCTCCCGCCCTGCATTGGATAGGTGCTCACCCCTGGGCTTGGAGGCAACCATCTAGCCAGATAGGATTGCTCCCTAATTTAATTAAAGTACTCTGGTCCACAAAAGTACTTTAATTAATCCTCCTGATCAAAACCAACCCTCACACTGCCAAGATGGACTTTTTCTTGGTGCCTCTTAAAAATCTATGAAGAGGGCTTTTCCTCCCCAAAACTTATTTTGACATTTCTGTTCATTACTGGCAATGTCATCAGTCACAATGGTGCTAAACAAAGGGCCTTAAAAAAAATAAAGTATTCCACTGACCCCAATAAATGAGGAATAGGACATCATCAGTGTTTGAGATAAAGAAACCTCTGTGTGTGTGTGTGTGTGTGTGTGTGTATACAAATCCTGGACAAAAACTATTTGCCAATATAAACTTTCAGTCACTTTTGACAGAGGGATGGTCTTTTGCTTTTTCTCTTTAAACTGCTCTTTCTCCCTCAATATTTCACCTATCATCTTGAAATTTTCAGGATATGTACAATCCACACTTCCATCTGGTAACCTAAAATTTCGGAAAGACTGTTGAAACCATTCCAAATTTATGAAGGCTAGAACAACCCACCCTGATTACCATTTTACATGGCAGAATGCTTTTTTTTTTTTTTAACAGATATGCCTTAACAAAGGAGACACTAATGTGTCTCCCTTAATTTATCTATATGACTTTTTCTTTTATAATAGTATGGTGAATTCTGCAAAACGTAACTGCAAATATTTTCTGTTGGTGACCATGGGAAACATTTTGTTCTCCAGAGTTCTTAGGGTCCAGGCCCTAAAGATTGTCTAATACCCGTCTGCACTTCTGACTGTAAGTTTGCAAATCCTGTCTTCTTACAAACTGCACAGCATGCAAAGCATACAGATGCTCATCCTTGCCTTGTTTGATTGTGGGTTTGTGTATGATTCTCCACCTTATTTTTCAGGAGTTGGATCCAGGATCTGTCTTCCTTTAATAGAAGGGCTTTGCCCATGGAAGGTGTCTCAGTCTGATTGCCAGGGATCCTCCTTTCCCCATACCACAGCTCTGTCCATTCACTAGGTCCCCAACTCTCTGTGTAGCATTTTCAGAGGGAATGGCAGGGCTACTGTAGAGACATGGGGGTGGGGGAGCCTGCTAAACCTGAATCCAACCCTAGGACAATGCAAATGATCAACTTGACAACTGGTTCTAGGCAAAATGTAATAGTTGTTGTATTTACACACTGTACTAGCTTGGGAAAGAACCACACTTTGCCAGTGCAAGAATAAGTTGCATTTATGATGGGAAAACATTATTATCCTGCAACAGAAATGCTTCTTTGTGACAGATGTTTGGGATCACCTACAACACCCCCCAAACCCCAATAATGAGTTGGATCAGACTCAGTCATACTTAGAGTAGACCCATTGAAATCACTAGGACAAGTATGACTAACTTAAATCCTATTGATTTCAATGCATATACTCGAAGTATGACTAAGTCTGGATCCAACCCAGTGATCTGGGTATACCAATTTATGGGTTATTCAACAACTCATGAATTGGTGGGGTTGCATGGGACCAAATGAGACTCCTACCTACTTGCCACTTCCACTTTGCATCAGCTTGCCGAAACAGCCCAGGAACACCTCATTCCTGGGTTGTTAGTCATGATGTCCAAATACAGCACTGTGGGTTGTTGAGGATTAAACAACCCAGAGTTTTAACCAAACAACAAACTATGAGTTCAAACTTTGGGTTGTTTAAGGGCTCCCACACCAGACTCTTATCCTGCGATTGAGATTGCTCCTTCACGGACATTTGCGGGCTCTTTACATGACACCATGACCCTGCCGTGACTCTCCTGCACTAAATGCCCTTTGTTCCATTTTTAAAGAGATTGCAGATAATGAGCTATCAAATTACCCTGTTGTGTTCCGCCAGTTTCCTCCATCAAAAGAGTTAAAGTGGCAAGAAGAGGAGCAAGATCAATGAAAGATAATGGAAAACTCAGATACGGGGAGAAGGAGGGGGGAAAGGGAGCATGTGTAAAGGGAGTCAGTTGTGATCCTGCATTTAAAACAAAGCAGAAAGCCCCGTTTTAAATGTAGGATTTGGGGCTGGTGTAGAAATGCCCAATGTCTCAACAACCCTGAGTGCCAGGTTCAGATGCCACAACTAACAATCTAGGAACAGGGTGTTTCTGGGTTGTTTTGGCAAGCTGATGCAAAGCAGAAACAGTGAGTGCATGGGAAACATCACACTTGCTCACTCTTGTCCCCGGCAACCCATGGGTTGTTGTTATGTGTGAACCTGGGCCAGTATGTTTCTGCAAAATCTACACAGCCTCCAGGTGAGAAAGCATTATTGTATTTTCCTTCATGGTCATGTTACCTGAAAATAAGTATCCATTATGATTATTTTTAGATTGACTAATACTGTTACAGCACAACCCTATATATGTCTACTCAGAAAGAAGTTTCATTGAATTTAATGGGATTTACTCCCAGTAGCAGGTAATTGGGTATAGTATTGCAGCTCTAGTCTTTTGAAAGCTTCTCCTTACAAATTGCTAAACATTCATTTTCTTTGGGGGAGGGGGGGAAGTATTTTTACAGTGTGTGGGGTATCTAAAATCTGAAGTATATGAAGCTACTTGTGACTGAAGTCTTTGGTAAAGTATGCAGTTATATTTACTGAACTTGCTAGATAGAACATTGAGTGTACCCTGAATTATATTTCTTATAGAAATGGAGTTTGTAAAAAGATAATACATATTCTAGGTTATGGGGCAGAAAGATCTCCAGGGAAACCATTGATCATAAACCAAGCTGCTTCTTGACAGACACAGAAAAGAAAGTGCAGAACTAATAATGATCTTGTTTCTGAAATAAATGAAAGAGATAAAAAAAAAAAAAACGGGAAGAAGCTGAAGATTGCAAAACAGTCCAATACAAGTGGGGTCAACAAACAAGATTCTGCCGACTACAAAGCTTTTTTGATAAATTTCTAGCTCAAGTAAATGGGAATTTTTATTTTGGTAATATATTGCATCTTAAAAATGAACTCAGTTTTTATTGATTTTGAAGGCAACACTTGCAAGTATGAAAGTAATAGCTTTTTGATTGATTCAGTCAGTATGAGTTAGGATTTGTGAATAAAGGGGAATTAATCAGTTAGGACTGATTTAGGACCACTTTCACAATATGGATTTCCATTGTTGTGTCATTGTTCTGTTGTTAAAGATGTGATGAAGTATTTGCACAGAAAGACATGATTAAATGACTGTAAGTGAAGGGCTCTAAAGTGAAGACCTCCTTCAAGTAATAAGACCTTCCTGAGGTTAAACCATCTGTTGTTCCAATGAACTTAAATGTATACCTGGAGAGAAACCCAAGAAATCCATGAGGATTTCAATAGTTCATTACATGACTTGCTTAAAGAATTTTCAAAAGCAAATTGCAAGGATTTCTCAAAGGACAGGACTCAACTATTTGTAATAAAATTGTGAGTGGCTCAGCACAATTATCAAGCTAATCTCTGCATTAGCTTTGGCAACCATGGGCTGAAATGTAGCATCAGTTATGACTCAAGCCAATATTTTTCAACCTCACTTTCCTTTTAACTCTGCATCATGGCAATCTACTGTAAAAATAGAGCTTACTGCCAGGTTACCTGAAGGATCGCCTCCTCCCATATGTGCCTGCCCGGACCTTAAGATCATCATCAGCGGCCCTTCTCCGTGAGCCCCTGCCAAAGGAAGTAAGGCGGGTGGCTACTAGGAGGAGGGCTTTTTCTGTTGTGGCACCCCGGCTCTGGAATGAGCTCCCTAGTGAGGTTCGCCTGGCGCCTACATTGTACTCCTTTCGGTGCCAGGTGAAGACCTTTTTATTTTCCCAGGCATTTTAGCTTTCTAAATTTTTATCTTTGCTGTTTTAAATCTGTATTTTAAACTCCTGTACTGCTGCTAGGTTTTATTGTGGTTGTATTGTTATATTGTGATTTTAATGTTCTATATATTTTAAATTGTTTTATTGTGTGTTGTTTGGTTTTAGTTTTTGTGAACCGCCCAGAGAGCTTCGACTATTGGGCGGTATAGAAATAAATAAATAAATAAATAAATACTGCGCAATGCTATGTATTTTTACTCAGATGTAAGTCCCATTGAGTTCAACAGGACTTATAGCTAGGTAAGTATATGTACAGGACCGCTGCTGCCTTAATTTGAATGCTCAGAGCTATTTTGAGTGCCAAGCTGGAAAATGCGAGCACTTCAAGAATGGCTTTGCATTCTCTTGCAACAATCTCCCAGGTCCAGCTTTCTCAGGCACTTGTACTAATCACCAGGAGTGTACAGGAATATAGAATAGACTGTGCTGGTGACTCCTATTTCATCTTGGTTTATGTGGTCAAATTAGATTTCATTCACATTCAAATATACATCTCTTTATATCTGTAGCGCCAAGTGGTGATTTGCACCTGTCAATGGGCCATGACAGAGCCAACACCACATAAATGCACATTGTCACTAAAAACTTTAGAGGAATCTGGATTCAGCTTACCTAAGAAGGGTTGTGACATCATCCCTTTTTGAACAGAAATTCTTCCTTTGCTAAGTAAGGCATCTGCCCTGATGGAGGGGAAGGAGGGTTGTTTTCTTATTCATTAGGGTTGGTATACTTCCATACTGAAGTATACTGCTGAATGCCACCACTGAAAAGGTCCTTCTTTGGGTGCCCTTATTCACACACACACCCATGAAGTGAGGAGAGGGTCTTTTCAGTGGTGGCATCCCGGTTATGGAATGAACTCACCAGAGAGCCTCGCCTTGTGGTCTTTTTGCCTCCAGGGGCCCATCTACATGGGAGGTTTTCTCTGATGCTGCTGTGGCTTAAAGTCATTAGGGACACATGATGTCATGGCCCCTCTGCAGCCACCCTGGAGTTTACCTGTGGGGAAGCTGCATTTTTGCAGAGTATTTTGTTTTTCTTTAATTTGATTCTCCTGCAGTTGAGCTGCTGTGTGCCCATCCCTCTACTATGAATTCAGTGTGATCGGAGCATTCCTAGGGGTGTGTCTTTCACCTGGCCCTGCCCTTGGTAACCCAGATAACTAAAGTAACTCGTCTGCCTTTGCAACACCTCAAAACCTTAGAGCGCTCTTTTGAGCCTTCAGAAATGCCCTGCACTTCCTTTTCACCAGTGGGACTAATTAGCCTCCCTGATTATGCACTTCTCTGATGTTTGCATTACTTTGCTTTCCCAATGTCCCATGAAATCGCTTCTCTGATATTGTGTAAACTCTCTTCTCTGATGCATAAAAGCTTTATCACAGTAGTGATCAGGTGAGGTCTTAGAATCAAAGAAGCCTGTCATTGCAAGCAGGGAGAAAGTGCCCAGAGAAGGAGAAAGGGGTAGTGGAAGCTGTAACTCTGGGACAGTTTGCTGGAATGTGGAGAAATTGGGGGGGCTGCTCTCAGAGGGAGCCTTCAGATGCTGCACTTGAGAATCAGGGATTTTGGCTTCTTCTGGCAAAAATGTGCACTTTGGGGAAAAGGTGGGGAGAGGAATAATTTTGTGACAGTTTGCTGGAATGGGGTAAATTGGGGTGGGTGGGATGCCCTCAGGGGGAGCCTTCAGATGGTGTACTCAAGAATCAGGGATTTTGGCTTCTTTGAGCAAAAGTATGCACATCCACATCATGGAAAACAGGGTGGGAGCAGTAACTCTGCAACAGTTTGCTGAAAGGGGGCAAAATTGAGGAGTGGGTTGCTCTCAGGGGGAGCCTTCAGATGCTGTACTGGAGAATTGAGGATTTTGCCTTCTTTATACAGAAGCAGGGGAGCCTGGACAGGGGTGGGAAACAAGCCTCTCTCATTGGTTGAGTAGCCCCTGCCAGGTTGATGACGTTCCATTCTACTCACCTGACCAAACCTAAAAGTATGTTCCTTTCAAGCACTGTGTGACCCATAAAAACCGGATTTCAAAGGTACAGTATAGTCAGCTTTTCTTGCTTCATGTGTCCCTGATGGACCACAGCCAATTCCATGAAAATCTGGATAATACTCCAACACGCTTCTCATTCTGTTGTTGTGAAAATCCCCCCCTTCCCCCCATGAAGATACTTTTTCATTTTCCCAGGCGTTTTAGTTCTCACACCCCAGTAACTAAGCAAACCATAACTTACTTGTGGTAATTACCCACAATTACGCTTTAAGAAAATACACTTGTTTTCCTTTGATTGTGGGTATAACAGGTGTTGCATTGACATTATATTAAAATTTGGGGGAGATACCTTGAGACAAAATGGATAAAAACGTATGTAACTTAAAAAAAAAAATATCAAACAGAATACTGAAATATAACAGTGTAGAAAATGGACAAAAATACAATAATGGTAGTGATGACAAGCAAAACACATTTCAAAAACTTTTTAAGGATTGTCAAGGAGTATGTCTTTAAAGTAAACATCTTAAACAAATGCCGTTGTTTGTCCCATGAAGGAGCACACAAACAGAGGAGCTTTTTAAAATCTCTGGGCACTAAAGTCATAGAATAGAAGGGTTGGAAGGGGCCGATAAAACCATCGAGTCCAACCCCAAGTCTCATATTTATACACTGAATTTTTATGAATGTGCATGTAATAACTCATTTGAAGAGAGTATTTGAACATAGGAGACTGCAAGGGGGAGGAGGAATCAGCAAAAATCACCTCCCGTCTTCTGCCCATGGGAGCAGCCATGTCATGAATTTCTGCTCAGCACAACACTGGATCCCAGTGTCTCGGCATCAGTTTTCAAAATATTTCCTCTAATCTTTTCAGCATTTCATCATCATAAGCAGAAACAGGATTAATATTTTTTATCATATATGTAGCTCTTCTACTGAACTCATTCTTATCAAAAGCCATTGTTTTCTCTCCCTTACTTCTTCTGAGAGACAGGAAGATGATGCAGGGTACAAAGTCTAATCTTGTTTGTCACCAGCTCCAGCATACTGAATTGACAGAAAATAGCTAAATAAGGACAGGGGAAATATACAGAGATGGTAGCTATGAACCCAAGAATGAATCAAGTTTAAAATGAGGGAGAATCTAACTCAGATTTTTCTTAATAACCTCTGAAAGATATAGGCAACAATCAATTTAAGGTCAGAGGCTAAAGATTATCTATGGCAACTGGAGGCAAGCCCCAACATGGCCTCATGTTGTTCCTGATAGCTGAAAAGAGATACCAGAACAGTTAAGAACCCACAGGTATCTTTCATGGTGCCTGCCAAGGTGCCCCAGCCTCCCATTTTTTAAAACAAATTAATGCTTTTTCTTAACAGCAGCTGGGGTTGCTTTGAAATAGGTTTCTGTTGGTGCTGAAAACTGTATGTTCAAAGGAGTTGTTTAGTGTGTTGTGTCTCAGACCCCACTGCTACTTTGTACTCAGTCTTTGGTGCAGGTTACCTTTCCTTTTCCAACAGCACAAGAGACGACTCTACACATGGACATCACCAGATGGTCAATATCGAAATCAGATTGATTATGTACTTTGCAGCCAAAGATGGAGAAGCTCTATACAGTCAGTAAAAACAAGACCTGGAGCTGACTGTGGCTCAGATCATGAGCTTCTTATTGCAAAATTTTGGCTTAAACTGAAGAACGTAGGGAAAACCACTAAACCATTCAGGTATGACCTAAATCATATCCCTTATGAATGTACAGTGGAGGTGAGGAATAGATTTAAGGGATTAGACCTGATAGACAGAGTGCCTGAGGAATTATGGACGGAGGTCCGCAACATTGTTCAGGAGGCAGCAACTCAATCCATCCTAAATAAAAAGAAATGCAAGAAAGCCAAGTGGCTGTCTGATGAGGCTTTACAAGGAGCTGAGGAAAGAAGGGAAGCGAAAAGCAAGGGAGAAAGGGGAAGATATACCCAACTGAATGCAGAGTTCCAAAGAATAGCAAGGAGAGACAAGAAGGCCTTCTTAAATGAACAATGCAAAGAAATTGAAGAAAACAATAGAATGGGAAAGACTAGAGATCTCTTCAAGAAAATTGGAGATATCAAAGGAACGTTTTGTGCAAAGACGGGCATGATAAAGGACAAAGAAGGCAGGGACCTAACAGAAGCAGATGAGATTAAGAAGAGGTGGAAAGAATACACAGCAGAACTATACAGGAAAGATCTGAATGTCCCTGATAGCCATGATAGTGCGGTCACTGAACTAGAGCCAGACAACCTAGAGACTGAAGTCAAGTGGGCCTTAGGAAGCATTACTAACAACAAAGCTAGCAGAGATGACAGTATTCCAGCTGAGCTATTTAAAATCCTAAAAGATGATGCTGTTAAAGTGCTACACTCAATATGCCAACAAATTCGGAACACTCAACAATGGCCACAAGACTGGAAAAGGTCAGTTTACATTCTAATTCCAAAGAAGGGCAACGTCAAAGAGTGTTCAAACTACCGTACAATTGTGCTCATTTTGATTTCACATGCCAGCAAGGTTATGCTCAAAATCCTACAAGCTCGGCTTCAGCAGCATGTGAACCGAGAACTACCGGAAGTACAAGCTGGGTTTCGAAGAGGCAGAGGAACTAGAGATCAAATCGCCAACATTCGCTGCATCATGGAGAAAGCAAGAGAATTCCAGAAAATGTCTATTTCTGCTTCATTGACTATGCTAAAGCCTTTGTGTGGATCACAACAAACTGTGGCAAATTCTTAAAGAGATGGGAGTACCAGACCACCTTACCTGTCTCCTGAGAAACCTGTATGAGGGCCAGGAAGCAACAGTAAGAACCAGACATGGAACAACCGAGTGGTTCAAAATTGGGAAAGGAGTACGACAAGGCTGTATATTGTTGCCCTGCTTATTTAATGTATATGCAGAGTACATCATGAGAAATGCCAGGTTGGATGAATCACAGGTCGGAATTAAGATTGCTGGGAGAATTATCAACAACCTCAGATATGCAGACGATACCACCCTAATGGCAGAAAGTGAAGAGGATCTAAAGAGCCTCTTGTTGAGGGTGAAGGTGGAGAGTGCAAAAGCTGATTTGAAACTCAACATTAAAAAATTAAAATCATGGCATCTGGCCCCATCCCTTCCTGGCATATGGAAGGGGAAGAAATGGAATCAGTGACAGATTTTATTTTCTTGGGCTCCAAGATCACCGCAGACGGTGACTGTAGCCATGAAATTAAAAGATGCTTGCTCCTTGGGAGGAAAGCTATGGCAAACCTAGACAGCATAGTAAGAAGCAGAGACATCACCTTGCCGACAAAGGTTCGTATAATCAAAGCTATGGTTTTCCCAGTAGTAATGTATGGCTGTGAGAGCTGGACTATAGGAAAGGCTGAGCGCCGAAGAATCGATGCTTTCGAACTGTGGTGCTGGAGAAGACTCTTATGAGTCCCCTGGACTGCAAGGAGGTCAAATCAGTCAATCCTAAAGGAAATCAACCCTGAGTGCTCATTGGAAGGACAGATACTGAAGTTGAAGCTCAAATATTTTGGCCACCTATGCAAAGAGAAAACTCCCTGGAAAAGACCCTGATGCTGGGAAAGATAAGATTGAAGGCAAAAAGAGAAGAGTATGGCAGAGGATGAGATGGCTAGATAGCATCACCGATGCAGTGAATATGAACTTGAGCACGCTCCGGGAAAGAGCGGAGGACAGGAAGGCCTGGTGTGCTATGGTCCATGGGGTCACGAAGAGTCAGACATGACTGACCGACTGAACAACACAAAAACCTTTCCTTTGCCACACCTCTCAGCTGGGTAGGTGCTGAAGGGTGTTGAAGTCCAAAATATCTGGAGGGCATCAGGAAGGCTGCTCTAGAGCCACCTTGAATTTCACTCGAGTGGCTACTCTACGCAAGACTCTTTCCTCCTTCATATAGAGTTGTTCTGGCATAACTGACAGATGATGCTCTTCACCAAAAGAGCTGGTGCAACAAGTCTTGGGATCAAATTGTAGGTCAAAGAAGATATCTGTGTTTTGTTTTCAGTGTCCTCTACATGAGATCAAATCTGATGAACCATTTTGTTCAGACTGGTTAGTTTACCTAGGTCACCCTCTCCTTCAGATGTTTCTTTGCTACCTGTATGATTCACAAAGGTTAATGTTGCTAAAAACACTATCAAGATGAAAAATGCTATATGTGTTATTGTTGTTGTCAGCAATAAAAATAAGTAATGGCTGTTCCAAATTTTGCTTAGCTTAGGAAATCTTGCATAATAATGGCTCAAGGTTGTAAAACTGCAGACATTCTATTGTTTCCATGTCCATGGCAATCATCACAGTAGTAACTGAATGGCTTCGTACAGTGGTTAGCTATAAGAGAGGATTTGGACTAACTTCTCTCACAGATAATTCATTGTCTTCCTATCACAGGAAAGGGGTCACTGTATTCTCTGTTCCTAAACATAAGGAAAAGTGCCTTTTGATCTATTGTTAAAATGTTTTGTGAATTTTGCCAGGTATTAAAACAGCTCAGAAATGACCGAAGAATGCTAAAACATATACATGACAAAAACAAACATTAATTTAGAAGTAACATACTATTAAACTCTGATTTAACAGTTAAATTCTGGTTAAACTCTTTTTTAAAAATATTAATTTTTACAATCTTTTAACACTGGATCCATATTGTTTTGTACAGCTTGTCCCCCGTCCCCCGCCCCCACCTATGAATGGCTTTTCTTGGTAACAATCAACTTTCGTGATTGGGTTTTAGTACAGTTTTTTCCCATGTAGCATTGTACCATTGGATTATTGTTTTCCATAAACTTGCTTGACTGAAAAACCCAATATAAAAGTAATCCCTTTTACCAATTCTTGTTATGGTGATAACTGCATTGTTTTCTAAGTAGTCTGCTTTTAAAGCATTTCAAACCAGATCATTGTATTGTAAGATAAGATGCTTTAAAAAAATGTGCACTTTTGTTGAAATTGAATTTATTTTACAACCTAAAGTCTGAGAGCCTTTGTACACAAAGCATTTATTGTTCACTTGTTATTCCTCACTCACAGTAGTTTGCAGGTGCTTTACATGATGCCATCATCCTCCAGGGCCTCTCCTGTTCTTTGCAACTATTTATGCAGCTTATTTATGTATTTATTTCATTTCTATACCACCCAATAGCCGAAGCTCTTTTTTTTTAAATCAAGGGAAGTCTGGTATTAACTGGAAATGATGGAATGAAATCCTGGTGTAGTTGTGCAATTCTGCTAAACCACAGCACCACCTAGTAGTTGTGTAATGGAACATAAGAAAGGCGGAGAAAGAAAAACCCCATGGGGAAAAAAAAAACATGTGTCAAGGACCCGACCTTAATCCCACAAAGAATCTGGAAGCAGAAGTCTTGGTAAAGTTGTGGGTTAAAAGCCTTGTGTAGAAAAGCCCCGAGGAATATGTTGCTGACCTTCTGCTTTTGGGGGGAAGCCTGGAAAATAATTGTAACCTTAATGGTGCAATCCTATGGTCCCTGAGACAGTGTCCCAAGGGCCATAGGATATGTCAGATCTGACCCACCGAGGGCCACCTTCCAAGGCAATCCAACCTCAGATCCCACCCACCCACCCCGAAACATCCATGCCCTTACGTCTCCAGTGTCAGGACTCCAACATCAGAGAGGGGGAAAGGAGGCATGCCAAGGTTGTGCTGGAGGAGGTCCAGGAGACATTGTCTTCCATATGTAACCCTACTGTTTCCCTAGTACTTCTTCCATTATTTTTCTTACCAGAGAAAATCCTTTAAGGAGGAATAGCTGCATAGTGCCTTTAGATTAGTAATGTCAGAAACCCTCATCTGAAAGCATGCTAAATCCATTTCATTGCTTTAAATGGGATCTAGCTGCAATTAACTTGTGCTTGATTGTGCCCAGAGAATTATTTTAATAACCTAAGTTTTCAATTTTTTTCATATAGGGACTGTTTCACACAAGTAGGTATGGACAAAAGTCCCTTACCTGATCCCGAAGCTTGCTTCGCGGTGGAGGGGAGGCGCTCCATCCCTCCCCCCGAAATTCTGGCTGGGGGGGAGGCACCCCGTCCCTCCCCACCGAAATTCTGGCCGGGGGGGAGGTGCCCCGTCCCTCCCCACCGAATTTCTGGCTGGGAGGGAGGCACCCCATCTCTCCAGCCACGAAACCTCCTCTCCTGCCGGGACGCAAATGGCGGCGGCCGTAGCCGCCACCATTTGCGTCCCTGCAGTCAGCTGTGATAGGCTACGTAAATGTTTACATAGCCTATCACGGCTGACTTTGAAAAAAAAAAAGCGCGTACGCAAATGACGGCGCCCATGGGCGCCGCCATTTGCGTTCCTTATTTTGGCACGTGTAGTCTACGTAAACATTTACGTAGACTATGGCAAAAATAAGGGGAACGTTATTTGGAACCAATACCGAAGTGAAGCAGCTTCGGAGTTGCCTTGGCATGATCCGAACTGGATCAGAACAGCACTGAGATGCCCTGAAGCAAAGCAGCTCATAACCGAGTTGCCTCGGTTCACGTTGGAGCTTCAGAGCTACTGAAGCCATTCCCAGACAGCCTCACTCAATGTATCAACTTGCAAAAGAACGGGGGGGGGGGAGGAGAACTGAGTGGGAAAGGGGGAGGGGGAAATGGCAACTCTGCAAATGGCAACTCTAGTTGCCAAATTAGGGCTGAACGTAACCCAGCAGTCTCCAATCAGTGACAGTCGTGGGGGGGGGGGCGTACTGGATTTTTGGAGAGATCAGCCTGCTTTCATTTCATTATGAGAGAGAGCATGCTGGTTAGAGCTGGAGGTGATGTTTTACCTGTTGTTAGTACCATCGTGTGTGTGTGATTGTACTGCAGCTTTGTCTTTCTTCTTCCTTCCCAATTCAACTATTTTTTTTTGTAGATTATTTATTTAAAAAACCAAACATTTAAAAAGCACTTAGTTTGAGTTTCCTCCTTTCCTTGCCTGGTTCTTTGTCTCCCCGCACCCCACCCTTCTCTAATAGGTTTTACCTTTCATTCTTTTGATCGTTTATTTGAAAAACCAAAACAAATATTAAAAAGTAAAGTGCTTTAGTTTCTCTTGCTTTGCCTTGTTCTTTAGCTTCCCCCACCCCACCCTTCTCAATTGTCAACCATTCGTTTTCCCTTACTTCATAAACGTTTGTTCTTGGCTCCCCTCCACCCCTATCCCTACCCTTCTCAATTCCTGTATTCCTTCCCTTCCCATTTTTTATTCTCTAAAAAATAAAATTAAATTAAAATCTCTTTTCTCTTCTGTTAGGATTATAGATAGTCCTCCCTGCTCCCGCTTTGCTTGTAGGTAGTTCAGTGTTTGCTTTTCTTTTGCTCTTGTGTATCTAGGGATGGCAGAGAATACCGCCACAGATTTCACGGAAATTTGGCAAGTGGAATCCATGGGCTCTGACAGGTCCCCAGATTTCATGTATTTATCATGAAAACTGAAAAAGTTATGGCCATTTCTGTTTTCCAATGGAAGTCAATGGGAAAATGTAAAGTCCAAATGATTCAGATATCTGAATCTCGCTTTGGATCCGAAGTGAAGTGCATGAGGTCTGAATTGGTCTGAAGAAAAGTGGGGCTGCTTCAGAAGGTCCGAAGAGGCATCCATTATGAAGTGGGAGGTCTGTGCACAGCCTTAATGTCAACTGTAGATGCTAAAGGCTTAAAATACATCAAGGAGTAAGAACTGTGACTTTTTTGTGAGATATTATTTTGTTCAACTGTGGACATGCATGTCAGAGGAGTAAGCAGGGCCTTTAAGGCTTACTGATTTCACAAATAAAGGAGGATCATTATTGATTCTGGCAATACATTACCTTCTGCAATTAAATTACTAGTGACATCTTGATTAAAATTGCTTGAAGAGGGACAGGTATCATTACAGTCATTTAAAAAATAGTTATCATTGATTTTAATTCTCAGCCAGATCATGATTATCTTGTTGGCTTTTGACAAATGCAGCACATTTTTTTTTTTTTGGCCTGTATTTCTATATTGTTACACAGACCGCAATTCTCCAAGTGCTGAGAAGTTTCAGGGGTGCAGATAAGGATGAACAATGCTGCCAATTTTGGTTTCTGTCTGTTCCACATTTTTCCAGTCTTAAATTCCACATCTTTGCATTGTTGATTTTTAAAGTCTGCATGTAACTTTGTACTCATTTTCATGTACATTTCTTCTAATATCCACCATTTTGTATGCAGTTTTGTATATATGCATTTTTGCAAGCAATTTCCCCTAATATAATACATTTCTGTACATTATTTTCACTAGTATATGTCTGTGCATGCTTTCCCCTAATATACACATTATTGTTCACATTTTTTAATTGGAGATATACATCAAAATTTTAAGTGTGTGAATACCAAAGAATAACCAGTTCAGTTCACATATTGGTTCAGGAAGCATGAATCCAATAGGTTCACATTAAAATATGAACCAAACAAAATTCTCCCCCATCACTAGGTGTAACAGAAGAGTGAGTGGAGGGAATGATGGACAGCTGAGACCAGAATGGAATGTTGGGTGGGGCTTGTGGCAGTTTTAAAAAAGTGAGTTAAATGGGGGACAGAGTTAGGGAGAGGTCAGGGAAGGAGGGAGTTGAGTTAGGGTGAACAGCAATAGCATGAGGAATTAGGGGCCAGAGCTATTTAGTTAAGTTATTCAGTGAACAGAATCAGAGACAGGTTGTGAATGAGAAGAGAGGGAGAGAAGCTATTGAAAGCAGATATGTGGTGTTAGGTTTCAAAAACCAGGAGTAGGACGAAGAAGAGGAAGAGGAGGAGGAAGAAGAAATTGTTTCCCCTGAACATTGACCTGTTAATTATGGGTTGGGGGGGGCAGTGTTAGCAAAGCAAAAGGTTTAATTAGACAGCGCCTCCATGATACTGAATGATAGAACAATTTGGCCACTATAAGAAAATTCTGTCCATGGTGTGATCACTTTCCACCCAGTCTTCTTGACACACCGGCATTTTATTTGCAAAATTTAACAGTTCTAAAATAGGGACAAGCTTTCCTTTTACTAATGCAAGAATGAATATACTGCCATCAACTGTACTTGAAAGAATTTGAAAGAATTCCATTTGAAAGAATCCCATTGCAGAATTGTGCATGCCCATGTGGAGATGGTAGTATTGAAACAGTAGTGCATGTATTTTTATTTTGCAATTTTATAGAGATTTGAGGAAAGAGGTGATTACTCCACTTATGTCATCTATTCCAGGGCGGTCAGTTATTTCCTCTGTGTCCTTTCTTCTCACAGATCAAGATAAGCTGGTGACAGCAAAGACTATAAAATTCTTAGCTGGTGCTATTAAAATAAGATCTATCATTTTATCTGAGTCTTAAATTTACACAGCTCCTTCTATTGTTTAGAGTGCAATCCTATTCAGATAGGTGGCCGCCTCCAAACTCAGAGGTGACTGCCTATCCAAAGCAGGGCAGGAGAAGCATGGAGGGGATCGTTCCCTCCGTGCTTCTCCTGCCCTCCATTTTTGGCTAGATAGCCTATTGCGGCTATCTAGCCACAGGAGAGCAGAGCGGGGGATGAGGCTACTGTACGACACATTGGGTGTGTCATA
This sequence comes from Heloderma suspectum, assembly GCF_057233095.1. Lineage (NCBI taxonomy): Eukaryota > Metazoa > Chordata > Lepidosauria > Squamata > Helodermatidae > Heloderma > Heloderma suspectum. Next base: position 151,472,902 of record NC_139460.1, on the reverse strand, counting down.
CAGGCATTTCTGCCCTCTCCGCCCCAGAACACCCTCCGGGAACACCCATTTTTGGCCGTTCTGTGCTCCTCTTGTAAGCGCGCAGCATAGGGCTGTTCCATGCTGCCTCCAAGGCAGCGTGGAAGATCAGGGAGGTCGGTTCTCTGGGAACCAACCTCAGAGTGCGGGTTCTGAGGCCGGTTCCCAGAAAACCAGATCTCCTATGGCCATCTAGCCACTGTTTAGCGGCCATAAGATTGCTCCCTCCATTATTTTATGTGAAATGGATTGTATATTAATTGTGGTATTCCTGTTTGATGTAAATATTTAGAATTCAACCTGGGTAACTTCAGTCAGTTGTAATCTTGCTTTTATCCCTTATACATTATATTTTAAATGCACAGTCCTGTGGCTGATGGAAATACAGGAATTGGTCTAAATATGGGTTGAGACCCTAGTGTGAGTGTGGGTAGGGAGGCTTTAACCCTTTGGCTTCTCTGTGATTCCAGTTTGGATCGGCCCTCTGCGCATGAAATTTTCATTGCCTAAAAGTCATCCATTAAAACAATTGGATCACTTGGAGGCAATGAATATTACAGTTCAAATTTGAACCACAGTGGGGGTCCTGAACTACATGTTGTTTTGAAGCTTCTAATTACCTCTTGGAAGTAATACATAATTGGGTCTTAGTCTGCAACTCCATTTTGCAGGATTAAAGTCAGAACTTAAAGCTGTAGTTGGAAAGTAGATGAACGTCTACAAGATAGCACAATAAACACACCTTTTTGTCCTCCTGAGGATCACCATCAACTTAAATATCACATTTTAGCCTGAACGTTCTCTACCTGCTGTTACTACAGCTAACACTTAAGATTACTGAAACTGGAAGAGGTCAACACAAGAAATGTATTTCATTTCCTTTACTTTGTGCATGAGACAGCACTTTTTCTAGAAACACTTTCATACATAGACATTTACCCTTCTGGCTTTGTTATCTCTCACACAATAACAGGTGAAAGAAAAATATGAAAAGGTCATTGTTAAACCATTATCAAAGGAAGCTATCTGAAATTGCTTTTACCTTTTCAGATGAAATTGATCACATTTTTCATTTTTAGCCTCAACCTAGAAGTATATTAATTGTATTTAATTGTATATTAATATAATTGTATTATATTGTATACATGTATTAATTGTATGTAATTTAATTGTAAGCTGCCTTAAGTCTCTGAAATAGAGGGAAGCATGCACTTCTGCAGGGGTGGGGGAATTCTAGACCCTATACATTGTCAGGTCCGGGATATGGGAGATCCTTGGGCATTTATACCTCATAGGACACACAGTGACATTCGTTGCGGCATATTAGATAATGTGGAATAAAAAGCAGGAAACAACACTACAAAAGCGGTATATTGAATATGTAATGTGCCCCAGCAGTTATTAGTGCACTTCAGTACCACTATAAAGCAGTAGTGTAGATCTAACCTTAGAGGGACCTCATCCTCCACATTTGTTGTTGCCAGTCACCTGATTGCCCTCTCTGAGCCAGAGTAGGGGTGAGCAAACAGGCAGCAACAGTGAAGAGGAGCGACAGAGCCAGGAACTTCTTGGTGATGAGCCTTGGCTGGTGCCTGACCAACCCCTGATACCATCACTGATTGTATATCTGACTGCCATTTCAGTAGGCATCTCTTGGTCATGCTGGGCTTCACATCCTCCTTTCCTGGATGCCAGGATGAAGGGGACAATTCAGAGGGATGGGATGAAATTGATCTGTGCTTAAGACCCATTGCCTCTTCCTTTGCAGAAATGTGCTGGGGGAAAAGAAGGAGAGAGAAAAAGAGTACATCCATTAACGAAAGTGATTTTTAAAAAATAGGGGGGAAAGTTATTAAAATGACAAGGCATTACTAGAGATGAAGGATAGCACAGCACTTTTCTTTTCAAAGGCCACATAAGAACTGGTAAATTGAATAAGTGCTCCCCCCCCCACCCTGCAAATACTAAAAGCAAGATGCCTTTTAAAAACAACTCTAAAACGGAGCAACCATTGGAGAAAGAAGCTGAGAATTGTTCTCCATCTTGGTGATGTCTCAGATGCTACCCAATAGGTGCCAGTCATTCTGATATGTTCTCACTTCTATTACAATCACATGAACTGTGCTTTTGGAAGATGTGGGGGAAAGGGTGTTGAGATTTTCAGAAATAACTCCTGGGGCGCTATGAAAACGCTGAAAAATTGGTTTGCAAGTGACAGAAGTGAAAGGAATAAAACTAGCAAAAATTTCTCCCACATTTTTTTTTCAACCAGTCAGTCAACCATTTTTTTCAACCATATTTTCAACCAAAATAAGGAACGCAAATGGCGGCTGTAGCCGTCGCCATTTGCCTACGCAGTTTGTTTGGTTTGGGGGGGGTTGTTTTTTTCCCCAGAGCCCTCCACAGCCAGAAATCTGGCTGCGGACAGCTCTGGCCTGGCCGGGCCGGGCCTGGCTGGCTGCTCCATGGAGCTGCCGCGGAGCACAGCCGGCCGTTCGAGGATTCCAGGGGGAGGAACGGAGCGCCTCCCCCCCGGCCAGGATTCCAGGGGGAGGGACGGAATGCCTCCCCCCACCACCATCAACATAATCCATGAAAGGTAAGTCACTTCCGTACATCCCTACTTTCTTCCTAAGGCAATTCATTCAAGCCTTGCTTGGGTGCTTAAACGCATTTAAGGAATTGGGTTTTAATGTGTGCCATTTCAATTGAGAGGGAATCTCAGCCTCATCCACCTCAATGGGAGTTACTTTTGAGGAGACACTAGTAGGTTGTGGGAAAGAGAGTGAAACCAGCCCCCATTTTAACACACAGGTTCTCTAGACGGAAGCTGTGAATGAGCTACATCCTAAGGTGATAGACCAAAGCCCCATGATCGCGCTTAATTGCATTTAAGGAATTGGGCTTTGATACGTACCCTGTCAATTGAGGGGCTTCTCTGTTATTTCTGTGGTCACTGAGAAGGCAAACCTCATTCAGCACAATGGGGGGGGGAACCCTGACTGGGGTCATGGGCTGTGTTCTAGTGCTTATTTTCAATGATGTTTTAACCGTTGGTCCCTCGGCATCCTGCTCCAAAATGGCGATGAAACTTCTGGAAAGCAGGGAGAGAAAGGGTTGGGTCACTGAGGTTAGAGTGACACACCCACAAGGGCCAGGCTACAGGCCTCATGGGCATGACTATGATACTGGACCCAGTGCGATTGTGGAAACAGGTCAGTAAAGGAGCTGCTATAAGCGGGAAAAGTCTGACTATAAGCAGTCTCAGAAGAAGCAGTTGTTCAGCAACAAAATGTGGTGCTAGGGCTGAATGGCCACGATGTCATGGAAACACAGAGACCTGGTTGGAGTAAATCGCTGGTGGAAACTAAGGGTGTACGGAAGTCACTTACCTTATCAAAGGGTGACATTCGTGGGGGGGGAGGCGCTCCGTCCCTCCCCCCGAAATTCTCTCCGGCCGGCTCCACTCCACGGCAATTCTGTGGAGCCACCAGCCGGGGCCACCTGCTGCCGGACATCCGGCCACTGGGCAGCCTGCAAGGACGCAAATGGCGGCTGCCATAGCCGCTGCCATTTGCATCCCTGTATTTTGCCATGATAGGCTACGTAAATATTTATATAGCCTATTACAGCAAAAGAGATGGGCACAAATGGTGGCCACTACAACATTTGCGCCCCTCTCTTTTGCCATAATAGCCTACGTAAATATTTACGTAGGCTATCACGGCCAAAAAAAAAAGGGAACACAAATGGCGGCCGCCATAGCCACCACCATTTGCATTCCCTTTTTTTTGCTGTGATAACCTATGTAAATACTTACGTAGCCTATCACGGCAGCCTGGAAGGACACAAATGGCAGCTGCTACAACGGCCGCCATTTGCGACCGCAGCAGCCGGCCGAGAGACCAGCCGCCGCCAGAGCCGCCGGAGCCCCAGGTAAGCTTCATCCCGGGGGGATTCCGCGGGGTGGCGGGAGGTGGGAGGCCATTCTGCCACGGGTTTTGGGGGGCCAAATGCCTGTGCATTCGGCCTCACTGAAATCCGTGGCGGAATTCTCTGCCATCCCTAGTGGAAACACAGCCCGAATTATGTGGCCTGCAGGTAGCATCCTATGAAACCTCTCCATGTGTATTTGTTTTTCCCCACGCACATATATATTTTCTATTTTAACAGCTAATCACATCTTCTTTCTTCTCCACACAATGAAGCAAAGGTTTGCCACATAAAACTGACATAACACTTCCCTTTCTAGTTTTGATACAGGAAGGATCATTATGAGGAACACTGCTGTCTCCAAGAACTCTAATTTTGATCATCAGTTTATCTTTCACACTCCTTTATAGGTCTTCATAAAAACATATGTGGTTGTAGAATGACAATTTTACAAAGATATTTTTGCAATAGTTATTAAGATTCTTTTTTAAAAAAAAATAATTCATTACTGGTATAGGCATGGTTTTCTATTCATGTAATAAAACTCCCTGGAAAAGACCCTGATGCTGGGAAAGACTGAAGGCAAAAGGAGAAGGGGATGGCAGAGGATGAGATGGCTAGATAGCATCACCGATGCAATGAATATGAACTTGAGCACGCTCCGGGAGAGAGTGCAGGACAGGAAGGCCTGGCGTGCTATGGTCCATGGGGTCACGAAGAGTCGGACACGACTGAACGACTGAACAACAACAACAAATAAAACCCTAAAAGGATCACCATATTATCTGTGATACTTTCTTCCTTACATTGTTTATTTTTACAAAGATGATAGCATGAAGTCGTTTATGGCTTTGTTTGCTTTATTTGACTAGAAGAAACAGAGACGTGAAAAAACTTTAATCCTTCTAGCAATTTTTCCTTTAGTGACGTTTCTTATATGAAATAAATATCTTGCAAGAATCCTGCTTTTCTAACCCTTTCTCAGGCATTACATACAGTACACTAGCAAGTTTTTGAAGTCTCCTTTGTTACGCAGGTTCACTATACTCTGTTTTCTCGGTCTCATTGGGTTGCAATCCAACGCTGTCCTTCCATCAGCAAAATCAATCCCACTGGTAGATTGAACTTTCTCTCCCCCTTGCAGACTGCAATGCAACTTGCATCTCCACAGCAGATTTGGGGGGCTTCAGGGGGGAGAAGGGAAAGGGAAAGACCCATCGCTCAAGTAAAGGTCTGCTCATGTAATTTTGGATTTAGCCTATTGTGCACAGATTTTCATCATGTTTTCAGATACCCCAAATTGACAATGAATTGGTCAAAGTGAAAGGCTGATTAAGCTGTACACTCTGGGTGACATTTACTGTAGAAAACAAAAACACCCAAATAAAATTATGCTATTTGGGGGTGGGGGTGGGAGAATAGAGAGTCACCAAACTTCAACTATGCATAATCAAGCATAATTCTAGGGTGAAATTCATAATATTTTCACTTTCACCTTGTTGGGCTTGATCTGAACCATTTTTTTTTAATGGGCTGTAGTCCAACAAAGTTTATACCTCAATAATCTGTTGGTATTCAATGTCTTCTTGTGTTTGCTGTAATAGATTAATATGGGTTCTTGAAGTGGACTCTTTTCACTGTAATTTTTTGGGGGCACAAGGGCTTCTTCACACCAGGCTTTATCCTACAGTTTACCAGGGCTTCTGATTCTGGATTCTTTGCGGGATTAAGATTGGCTCCTAATACAGGCTGACACAGGCTTTTTTTCCAGGACGTTCTTTGTCTGCAAGTTCTATGTGTCTCATTATACAGCCACTAGATGGCATTGTGTTATAGCAGAATGACATTTATTACTGCATTATCCCTGACATTTTAAAACAGAAATAAAGGTCAAAAAGCACAGGAGATGCCCTGGAGGTTGACGATGTTGTATAAAGCTCCCGGAAACTTCTGTGAGTGACCAGTCATGAGCGTGCAATAAAAGCCGCATGTAGAAATGCTCACAATCCTTAATATTTTGTTTTTTCGTGCATTGCTCCTTGCTGGTATCTTCTAGTTTCCTCCCTAATAACTGTGCAAGGTTCCTCTCCCCCCCACCCGCCTCCTCCATTAGGGGTACAGACTTAACAAAATTCTTAGAATTATGATGGAGTGTGCATGTATGCATGCTTGAAGAAAGAATGAACAATCCTATTATTCATCAGCTCATAATTAGATTGCATATGGGCCACTGAGCAGGATGAGCTTCTAGGACTCTAAAATGGAATATAGAATTGAAAACAGAACCTGAGAGTCTTGGAACAATATGCTTACTCATCCACAGACTAGCACAAGGATAGGCAACTTGGTACCCTAGTATAGCCGATGGTCAAAGTTTATGAGAGTTGTAGTCCAAAACATCTGGAGAGCTTCAGTTTACCTACCCATGCATTGGCAGTGTCCCTCAAACATATTTTCTGTTCTCGAAAAGAGACACCTTAAGGCCATTGCTGCAAGTCAGTCAGAATTCAATGAGAATAGTGAATATGTGCTGGCAATATGAGCAGTTCCACACAAAGAATGTGACATATTCCTGTCATATTCTTTGTCCAAGAAGAAATATTGCAGGAGACTGGATCTGTTGTCAAGCTATGGAAAAAAGCAAAAACACTGTCAGAAATTACTAGTATATCTGTACTTGGGTTACTACCTTTCCCCCCTAACACAGCTACTGTCCTTTAACAGCTGCGTAAACATCAGAAACCAGTTGCTTCCACATTGCATAGGCATTGTTGTCTGTAATTAGGTGAAAGTGGAATTTACTTCTCAACAGAAAAACTGACTGCACTCATCAGGTTTCAGAGTGAAATGAACCCCAAGTCATAAAAATAAAATACCTGGGGGAAGTTATTAAACATGACACCATTTGAAAATTTTTTTAAAAATCATGCCTTTATTAATACTTTTTTTTAGTAAAATAATATTGTTGAATATAAGTCATTGTGGTTAATAATACCCTACAATGTAAAGAGAAAAAACAACTCTACATTGAGGTAGGCAAACTTTTTGCCCCTGTGGATATATCTGTAATTTTTTTCCTGGACCCGTGGGCACATTTTTAATTTGGGGGGAGGTTCCCTCTCTTCTTGCCCCCTTTGCCTGGAATCTCTCCATTCCCCCCACACCTTGAAATATCTCAATTTTCATGCCTCCCCCACCTGGAATCTCTATTTCTCCCCCCACCCCCATGCACCTTCCCAGCCCTTAACTGTGATCCCACCCCACTGCCTACCTCGTCTCTGCACTGCTGAAGCCCTAGGAGGAAATAGGAGGCAAACAGATCAGAAGACATTGCGTGAGGGGGGTGCAAAGGGGTCTTGGTGGGCACCAACAGGTGTCTTGGTGGATTCTAGCGGGCACCACATTACTGACCCCTGAATTACATGAATAGTATGTAGGGCCTAACTGAGCCCCCATTTCTTTAAAACATAAAACAATATTTTGTGTCATTAACATGATATAACATAATTATAACAGTTGCACAAGTATAACTGCAATAATTATGAGTTGTGAATTAGTGGTAACAACAATAACTGATCTGACAGATCTTGCAACCACAATGCATGCAGCCTATGCACAGTCACCTTATTTCATGTTTGCTGCATGAGTAGGCAAACAAAACTGTTATATGAGGCACATAGTTGCTGCCATTTTCTGTCGCTGCATTGAGGTGACATTGAGGTGACACTGAGGTGACACCTGCCTCTTCTCTTGCTGTCAGCAGTGGGAGGTTCTAGCAGTTCTGAGGCTGCCTCTCTTGATGCCTCAGGAAAGCTGGCTATGTCCATAGACTCAGCTCTGGAAGTAGACTCACACCCAGGTCTACTAGGAAGAAATATCTTTGGGGATGATCCCATGTAGGTGATTCTAATTCCAAACAGTATAGGCATTTAAATAGGCAATGTTCGTTATATATGGGGGTGGGCAGGGACAAAATTAACCACCATTTGTTTTTTATATTTACTGTAAGGTGCACTGAGAGCTTTCTGCTAGGGAGTGGCACACAAGTGTCCTTAATAAATCAATGCATTTGGAAGTGTATGTGGAGACTGTTAGGTCACAGGTGTCTACAGCACTCCTAGTCTTATTATTAGGGGTGGTGGAGAAATCCGCCACAGACTCGAGTGAGGCTGGATTCTTTAGAATCTGCCCCCTCCCCGGAGTCCATGGCAGAATGGACTGCTATCCACCCCGCCACCTCACGAAGTCCGGTCGGGACAGACCCTACCTGGTGCCGGCCGGTCCGGGTCCGTTGTCTTTGGTCCGCAGCCATCCACTGCTGGGCTGTGGACGCAAATGGCATCCGGCATAGCAGAAGCTCTGCCCCAAACATCCCTGTGTAAACTAACTCCTCTTCAGATCTTAGAAACTTTCATAGTCCTCAGCTCATGAAGGTCTGGATATGTGGTAGTCTGAAATGGACCAGCACACATACTGAGCTAATGAAGTTATCCTCTATGCAGTCTGCACCGGTCAGCAACAGTCTAGGGCATGAGTAGGCAACCTGCAACCTTAGGGTTGTGTATGGTCCTCAGTCTAATTTCAAAGCCTTCTGCAAGTGATCAGTTCAGACCTCTGGCAAGAGCAACCTGTCCCTCTCCCAACACTTTGCTGGGCAGGAAGGGGGTGGTCCTGTTGGGAATATTGCTACCTCATCTGCAAGTTACAGGGAGGGGGTAGTGTTGCATTTAGTTCATGGGAATTTGGGGCATAGTTAGCCTTCAGATCTCTATAGCTGACAGTGTGGTTTCCTGCTCCTCCCTTTTCCCTCTCTCTGACCTCCTCCATTTCTGGAGGCATACGTGTTTGCTCTCCCTCCTGCCAGTGTTATAGAACACAAAGAAATGGACTGAACAAACTTTGTTTGAAACTCTACACTGTACCTGCATTTGTATATGCAAGAATATTGTGAGTAAACTATTTTTGCCTTTTCTTCACTAAAGAAGGGTGTGGTCTCCTTTTTTTTTTTAGCCTTGTGTGCATGAGGAACTGGTAAACATTCAAGCTGCCTTTTGTTTTCTCTGCCCTTTTAACAGGAGGCATCATTACCAAGTAATTCACTGCCCACCACTGGCTTTAGCCCTACTCACTGCAACCCATGCCAGATTACCCCTGAGAGAATGCGACTGTCAAAAGAAAAAAAGTTCCCTACCCCTGCTGTAGCGGATGGACCAGTTTGGATGGATTATTTTGGACCAGCTGACAGTTGCTGAAACAAACTGGAATGAAGTCCAAGGAAAGCCAGAGCCAGAAATTCAGATGACATGTGAACACTGGAGGATACTCTGGAGTTAGGGATCTATGAAAGTCACTTACCTTTTTGATGGGGTCATTCGCATTGGGGGGGAGGTGCTCTGCACCTCCCCCCGAAATCCTGATCCAGCTGGCTCTGCTCTGCTGAGATTCCACAGAGCTGCCAGCCAGGGCCGCCTGCAGCCAGACATCCGGCCGCTGGGCAGCCTTCCGTAAAAAAACACCCGCGTATGAAAATGGCAGCGGCTACGGCGGCTGCCATTTGTGTTCCGTTTTTTTCGCTGTTTTAGCCTACGTAAATATTTACATAAGCTATTACGGCCAAAAAAAAGGGAATGCAAATAGCGCCCACTAAGCTATTTGCGTTCCCCTTTTTTTCGCCGTAATAGCTTACACAAATATTTACGTAAGCTAAAACAGCAAAAAAAATGGAACGCAAATGGCGGCCACTGTAGCCGCCGCATTTGCGTACGCGGTTTTTTTGTTGTTGTTGCCATGATAGGCTACGTAAGAATTTACATAGCCTATCACAGCAAAGGCAGCTACGCAAATGGCATGGTGGCCGCCATTTGCGTGGCTGCCTTTGCCATGATAGGCTATGTAAATACTTACGTAGCCTATCACGGCAGCCTGGCCAGACACAAATGGCGGCCACTACGGCTGCCGCCATTTGAGTCCGCAGCAGCCGGATGAGAGGCCAGCTGCCGCCGCCGCCGGAACATCCGCCCCAGGTAAGCTTCATCCCGGGGGGGATTCTGCGGGGGGGGGGAGGCCGTTCCACCACGGGTTTTGGGGGGCTGAATGTCAGTGCATTCGGCCTCACTTATATCCGTGGCGGAATTCTCCACTATCCCTATCTGGAGTATCTGCCCTCTGCCTTTGCCCCCCATCCAGAATTTCCATCTTAACCTACAGGTGCTGTACAAGTAGATGAGCCTCTCTGAAGCACTCAAACAAATTGGAGGCCAAAGTAGACTCAATTGCACGAATGGCTTTTTAAAAGCAAATTGCAGGTATGGGGCCCCCAATTCATATTAGGACACTGGTGCAGTGCCGGGTGTGCTTTAATAGTTTGCCCCCAGCTGAGGTCCTGTAGGGACAGTTATATACCAAGAGGAATATTTTCAATGCATGCTTTAAGGAGATGCATGAATTGATTATGTCTCCCCACCTCCCACATCCACTGATCAGCAATCATTTTACTAAATGATCTGTAAGTTGGTTGAAAAATCTGACTGACGTAAGTCCACTATGCTGTTTAGGCCTATATAGTATAGCTTCCTTAAGCACCGCTTGGTGGAATGGAAAGTGCTGCAGATAATGGCGCAATCTTATGCATGTTTAGACAGAAACAAAGTCCTACAGTTCCCAGAATTCCCCAGTGGAACCAAGAAATCCCTACCCTGTCCCATAAGGCTAAGCCTGCCCTGTGATTAGCCGAATGATTAAGCAGGCTTCTTCCTCTCAGGGAAAGGAAGGCCCTTTACATCTTGGCTGGATTAAATAGAGGCAGCCCTCCACCTCCCTATGGCCTGCCCTCTAAGCAGCAGGGGTTTGCCAGGCTTCCTTGCCTCCTTCTTCCAAGAGGGGATAATGATAAACCACTCCCACCACACAAGGTGGATGGAGTGCCTTTGGTGTTAGTTGCATGAATGAGTATTCAGTGGCCAACCTCATTCTGTGATTTCATTTCATTTTATTGTTTAGAGCTTGGCTGGACTCTTGCATTCAGTTCTTTCTCTCCCTCCCCTCAAAAAACAGAACGACAGCTTTAACAGACTTGTCTCTCTGATAAACAAACAAGCAGCATCAAGAAGTATCTGCTGGAAGAGCATATTGTAACTGTATGACCTGTACACATCATTTCAAAAATGATTTACTATAAATTGAACTGTTATTGTCTCAGAAGGTAATTAAAATTGTTGCTAAATATTACCCTACTAGGTGTCAGAGGAGCAATTTTATTTCCTCAGTGGTCCTCACTCACAAACTAATATAGGCTGTTAACAATAGTAATTTAGTGACTAAATCAATGTTGCTACTTCATGAAATATGTTCTTGACTGAACAAGTATAGCAGCACAGGACCACTGTTGGGGCCTAGGATCCTACAGAGAGAGAGGGTGAATCTGTAAAATGGAATCTGGCAAATTAAGGACGATTTGATTCTTAGCCATATCAGGGTAGCAAACATGAGTAGGACTCCAAAGGACTTATTGTAACCACAAATATGGATATTAGTCACTTGGTTTCAATCATCTTCATTCTTAAAGGTGGAACTGGGAAGCTGCTCACTACAGTCCTTGTACTTCTACTCAGCATTTTCAGTTTTGACAAACAAAACAACACTATGTTTAAGATTTCCACATAGCAGTTTATGAGTCCTGTAGTTTTAGAAATATTATTTCTCTTTCTCTCTGCTCCCTCCAAAAGCTCTTCATCAACCGTATTTTCAAAACTGAAGGTAAGACTGACAGAAGTTTCAAGTTTGTTGTTGCCAGAGCTCCTCTCAGGGATGCAGCAACAACATTTTTTGATTAGTAGGCACAATGACGTCATCTGCCACCACCACCCCTCAGAATTTCCTGTTCCCTCTGAGCTTAGCTACAAACCTCACAGTACCTGGGGGTGAACTGAATTTTCCCAACAGCAACACAGTGTTCCCTGTTGTAATGCAAACCCGTGTGAGGTAGTAGTTACTGGGTGTTGGACTGGGAGTGGGGAGACCCGGGTTCAACTCCCCACTCAGCCATGAGTGGGGGATTTGGGGCCAGTCACTTGATTCTCCACGTAACCTACCTCACGGGGATGTTGTGAGGATAAAATAGAGAGGAGGTGGAGGATCATGTAAGTTGCCATGGGCCTCTTGGGAGGAAAAGGCAGGATATAAATATAACAAGCAAACATTGAGGTGGCTTGGCCTGGAATAGGCAATTAAGTCCCATTAGCCATACAAAAAACATGATCCTGGTGGAGATGAAAACTGTTAGTACTGGTTTGTTGAACCCAGCGGCCTGCACTTTTGGACTCTCCTTGGGGGCATGGCTATGGGACTGTCATGCTGAGTGCCAACACCACAGCACCAGGCAAACGTTGGCTAGCAAAGAAATTTGAGGGCAATGCCCCTTGATAGTTTTAATCACTGCACAGTGAGAAGTAGAATATAAAGCATTTTACCACTGTGAGTAAAATATGTGTGTAAGAAACCTCACCTCCCCCTGGAGCTGACCATGGTTCTTACTAGAAAATTTTCTCCATGAAGTTTCCAGCACAGTCATCGGTCCTGTTCTGTTTTAAAGATGATTTAGGGAGCAAGACTATCGGGACAGGTGGCCACCTCCAAACTTGGAGGTGACCACCTATCCAGTGCAGGGTGAGCAGAGTGTGGAGGGGATCTTCTCCTCCGCACTCCGGCCGCCCTGCATTCGCAGCTAGATGGTCAATTTCGGCTGTCTAGCCGTGGGACTTTGGAGCGGGTGGGGGGGAGGCCGGATGACGCATAGGAAGCGTCGTACAGGCACTTCCGCACTCCCCACCCCAGGACCTCCCCCTTTTGCCCCTCTCCGAGCTGCTCTTATGAGTGTAGAGCCCAGGAATGATCCACACCGCCTACAAGGTGGCAGGGGAGGCGGCAGGGAGGTGGTTTTCCAGGAACCGATGTCAGAGCACAGGCTGCGAGGTCAGTCCTTGGAAACTGAACAATCCTATGGCTGTCTAGCCACTGTCTAGTGGACAGAGGATTGCGCCCTTATTCTACCTAAATCCATGATGTGCCAGAAAACAAATCATGTGCAGTATAATTGTCTTGTGCTAGGAATGTGAAACAAACTGTTTTTCTTGAAATTCACTTTTGAAGGTATCTGCTGGGGGAAAAGAATGTACAATTCTTAAAGCAGCAGTGAGCTCAATGCCAAATTAAGCAACTACCATGACAGCTCATTTGGCTAGTGAACTGTACTACCTGAGATATTTTGATAGTCTTTGATGCATCTGGCACTGTAAGCACTCTGGTATTACACAGTAAACACCACCCTGTAGAAGTTTAATTTGCTCCAATACTTAGTGTAAACATGATTGGTTTAATTATATGCATTATAATTATATGCATACATTCCTAATTCTATTCAGTTTAATGGTTTTGCAAAGATTTAATTTCATAGTATTTTTTTTTTTAAAAAATGATTTGTTGATAAAGAATGGGTCTGCTGAGGATTTTGCATGACATGTAAAATTACCTCTCAGCTGATTTTCAGATTTGTTCAAAATATGAAGCCTGTTGAGTTGAAAAATGTCTTGATTTTTTTTCTACTAATGCATAAATAATGGGGGGAAAACCCCTAAGATTCCCCTGGAGGTATCTTGACTTGAAAAAATGATGCTTAGATTTTAGACCTAGGAAGAAGGGAGCGGGGAGACAGATTTCCTCCTAGAGAAGTAACAGATCCACCATCTGTGTTCATTACCTCTGTGGAAGTATGGTAATGTATCAAATCATTTTAATAGCATGGTTGGTCCCAAAGTACTATCCATTTTCATCAGAAATGGATAAAAAGTTGCAAGCACAGATATATTCATATTATACAAAAAAAAAATTTAAATGGATGATTAACCTATTTCTAGTTTAATATATGAATTTTCAGTTTTATACACAACTTTTTGTATTATGTTGTAGATATAGAATATATATTTTAACTTTAATCATACTATTTTATCCATAATCCTATTAGTTATCACTAGGGATGGATTCAGATCAAGATTTCCCCCCGTTTCAGGTGACTTCCTGCAATCAAGGTATGGAAGAGTTTTAGGGATTCTAACATCGTGACAGATTTTGAGTAGAGCTTGAATAGATTTTATCTGCTCCCCCAAATCAAAAGGGAGTGGGAAGGGCTGGGTAGTGCAGAAGCCCCTGCCAAAGGCAGTGAGGCAGGTGGCTACCAGGAAGAGGGCCTTTGCTGCTGTGGCACCTCGGCTGTGGAATGAGCTCCCTGGAGAGGTTTGCCTGGTGCCTATGCTGTACTCCTTCCAGCACCAGGTGAAGACCTTTTTATTCTCCCAGTATTTTAGCATTTTAGCTTCCTACTCTTTTAGCTCTGGTGTTTTAAATCTGTATTTTAAATCTCTGCATTGCTGCTAGGTTTTATTCTGGCTGTACCGTTATATTGTGGTTTTAAGCTTTCATATTTTATATTGTTTTATGTTGCACCTTGTGATTTTAATTTTTGTGAACTGCCCAGAGAGCTTTGGCTATTGGGTGGTATATAAATAAATAAATAAATAAATAAATGTTGAACCAGTCACAAGACTGGAATTCTCATAAGTTTTCACCCAAAGTTGACTGAACAAATTTATAACATGTTGTGTGAATCAACTTGCAGCAACCAGAAGAGCCCTGGCAACATAGCATGCTACTGGTTTATTATGTTGTGGGCAGGGTTGGCATCAAGGGTAGGTATGGTTGGGCACCTGCCGATGGCCCACACCCCAGCAGGGTGCCACTGACAAGAGCCCACCAGAGTTGCTCTTCCTCTTCACACTGGAACCTGCTTGTTCACCTGTCTTTCACTCTGGCCCAGGCAATGGTGGTGGTGAGAAGAAGCAGTGCATGCCACTAACTCTAACTCTCTGTTCTCTAACTCTCTGCCTGCCAAGCAACCAAGGGGTAGCGATGATAAGAAAGAGGAAAAGGAGCAACGGCAGCTGGTGACAATGGTGGTGAGAAGGTAGACTCACTGAGGGAAGGGAGCCATTGAGAGCATCTTGCCCAAGGGCCCTCAAAAACCTGGAGCTGGCACTGGTTGGGGGTATAAGCAAACAGGCTGTACTGGTCACTGTGGCTTCCAGAGCTGCAGCAGCTCCAAGAGAGGTGCCACTCTGCTTGTATGTAGGCTCCTTTCTCCAATCCTCAGTATTCAAGACAGAGGAAAGAGTAAATTCCATAGAATCATAGAATCGTAGGGTTGAAAGGGGCCTACAAGACCATCAAGTCCAACCCCCAATTTCAGGGGAGAAATAAAAGGAAAGAAGAGGCAAGTTAAATAAACAAAAGAGAGAGGGGAGGAATGGGAGAAGCAAGTCTAACAAAATCTCACTGTGAGCATCTTTTGTTTCTTGTCCCAGTCGGTACAGAATCCACTCGGTGTGCTTTGTCTATCAGTGAGTGCTGCCAGTCACCTGCGGCTGCTTGGGTTGCTCCTGAATTCAAAGCCTCATCTCTCTGAAGATCCCAGAGGTTGACCAGGATTATCTGAAAACTACAATTCTATCTGAATAGCTCAAGAATTATCAGGAAATTACAAAGGTGGAAGAAACTGTATCAATACTACTCAATGCTCCAGGACAAGTGCTGCAGCTAAACAAAATAGATCCCTCCAACCCCAAAATGTTCTCCATGCAGCTATAAAATAGCCAGTATCATTTGGTACTGCTTGTAAGTAGCCGCTATACTGATTTAAACTAAGGTGGTTTTCTGTTCTTGTAACGAAATCAGCTAATTGAAAGCCTAACCAGGTGCTATTTTATTGCATGGCTAGCAACCATGTCTGATTTAAAAAAAAAAAAAAAAAGCCAAACTGGAGGCTCTATTTTCATCAAGACCACAGCACATGGGGGGGGGGGAATTTGTCCCTCCCCAGCTGCAAACCTAATGACCACCACCCATGCAGCAATTAGCATTAGGGAAAAAACTTCCCATTAGCACCATTGAGAATTTCAATTTCTACTGTTTCATATGCAGCATATATGTGTACAAAGTGCCCCAAAATGCTCTCATGTGACAGTGTAATCTCTGAACTAGCCCCTTAGTGAACTCTTCTGATCCACTGATTATAAAATATTGCCTCCTAACTTCACTGATGTAAACAGACAATATAAACCTATTGCTGTTACAGTCACCTCACTTAAAATAAACAGATAGATGGATTCCTGCCAAAGTCAAGAATCAAGTCAAGAACAAGTGAAGTCAAGAGCAAATCTTAGATTTAATGGGGCTAGGAGTCCACAGCTAATATACGGTGTGTGTGGGTGTGTGGGTGTGCATTCACACACATGTGTAGATTGACAGGTAGGGAAATAGATAGGGGTTAGATCCAGATTTAGATACATGCATCTGTGCTGGATGAAGCAAACTTTCCCACCCCATCTTCCCCACGGCAGCCCCTCCAGCCCTGGGAAAATGCTACATACAAGGTCAGGGAACCCTGCTGAATGGAGTGAGCTGTGGTGCAGGGGATCTCCCCAAATTGAGCAGAGGCACCCTCTGTGAGTGGAGTCCTTCTGTCCATGGAAGGTGGATCCTGGATCTCTCTGTCACTCTCATTTTAATCTGGAAGTGCTACACGATTTGTAAGAAGATTTTTTATTGGTCCTGAGTTTTGTTTTTGTTGTATTGTGATTTTTAAAAATTATGTGATGTCTCATTGTTTTTGCAAGCCACCTTGCAAAGAGTCATCCTAAAAGGTGGTGGTGGTGGAGGAGGAGAATGTTTTGGCTATCCAGGATAGCCACTGCATTGCAGCAATGAACTGCTTGCTTAGGATGGGAATCAGTGGCACCGTGCTTTTGTAGTTCCATTTCTACCTGGTGGGAAGATCCAAAAAGTAGTGTCAGGGGACTTCTATTCTTCTCTCAAGCATTTATGCTATGTGGTATTGCAAGGTTGTTTTCTGTCTCCCATTGTATCTAACAGTCATGTGAAACTATGGTCTGAGGGCATTCAGGTATATGGGATGAGGTGTCACCAGTATGCTGACACCCAGTTGTACTTCTGTTTTTCATCTAATCCAGGCATGGTAGTGGATGTCCTATACAGGGGCCTAGGACACAATAAACCAGCAGAATAAGGATTAATGAATTGAAACTCAATCCAGAAAAGACAGAGATGGTGATGGTAGGTGGTCCACTTCCCCAGAGGTGGTGTTCCACTTGATGAGGTTACGTTCTCCCTTTCACATTCATGGCTTGGGGGTGCTATTAGGTCCAGTACTGTATATGAATGTCCAAAAGGACTCAAAGGGCCTTTAAGATATTGTTCAACATTAGAGCAGAAAGATTTTAAATAAATGAAGTATCCCACACCCTGCCTTTGCTGAACAATCATCTCAGCCATATCCACTATGTTGTATACATAGCTAAAAATCTAGTCAAATGGAACTAACCACAACTCTAAATTTACACAATCAAGTTGCTCGAAGTATGTTTAGCTACTCACTAAAACAAACAAACAAACAAAACCCAAGACAGCTGATTTTATTGAACTGAAAGAATAGCCGTTTCATAAATCAATAAAGTCACCTCCCTGGAAGAATATTTTGAGAAAATAGCTTGGTGTTGAAAACCATGCTTTTTGGCACAGTGAATAAAGTGCAATTGCTGTCTTACAATTGTGCAATTTATCTTGCACCCATAGTCTGTCTCGATCTCATTAGTCCATCTTAAAAAATTGTGTGTGTGTGTGTGTGTGTGTGTGTGTGTAGAAATGCACACCAAGAAATTTCTATAACTTCTGGTGTGAAAAATTCCAACAAAGGGCATGGGTTTTCAGGGAAGTCATAGAATCATAGAATCATAGAGTCATAGAATAGTAGGGTTGGAAGGGGCCTACAAGGCCATCAAGTCCAACCCCCTGCTCAATGCAGGAATCCAAGTCAGAATCCAAGTGCTTAAAATGCTCTTCACATCCCAAAAGAAGGCACAATTTTGACTCTTCGGAGTGTCTAACTGAGAGTACTCTTTATTCCTATGGTCAAAGTAATTGCTATATTCCACTTGGTCCACTTAGAAATGTTCCTTTGGTTGTTTTCAAACATCAGTTAAGCAGAAAAAAAACAGTTTTGAATTCAATATACTTTCTGTGTTAGTTTCTGGCCATCAGACAGAGCTGACCCCAGACAAGAAGTTTAAACACAAGTCATTGCAAATTCTGGGACAAAATTATAGACTTAAGCTTAAACACAAGATGAAGTCCAAAGTGCAGACTCTGGGGATCCATCAAGACTTGCAAACAGGACTTATTCAATGTGACACTAGAAGATAATACAGATTCAGGGTGAAGGCAAACTTTCACAGTCAGAGTAAGCAGATCAGGCAACACACTTGGCCTAACAACACCCACAAGCAAGTGTGTATACTATTTAGTTCACCACATTGCACGTTCAATTTTACTGCATTCTTGCCCTTGAGATGATGATTCAGCACAGTGAGCCCTGGTTAAAGATCTGGAAATTACAAGTATTCCTTTCCAAGCCAGATGAAAGAGAAATAAAAGTAGCTATGAGGATGTAAGAAGAGTCATGCTGGATCAGACCATCTAGTCTAATATTCTGTTGACCCAGTGGCCAACCAACTTTCGACCAGAGACCCACAAGCAAGACATGAGTCCAAGAGCACCCTCTTGCCCATGATTCCCAGCACCTGGTGTACATAGGCTCACTGCCTCTGGTATTGGATAGGGATGGCAGAGAATCCACCTGGGGCCGATCTTCCAGGTGGTGGCGGCTCCGGCGGCAGCTGCGGCGGCGGCCGGTCTTCCGACCGGCTGCTGCCGCCGCCGCCATTTCCACTCTTGTAAAAAAAAAAAAAAAGAAGAAAGATGTGATAGGCTACGTAAATAAAGATTTACGTAGCCTATCATGACTAGGTTTAAAAAAAAAACATGTACGTGATAGGCTACGTAGCCTATCATGGCTGGGTGGGTTAAAAAAAAAAAAAAGCCGCCATTTGCATTCCTTATTTTTGCCCTCTTAATCTACGTAAATATTTACGTAGACTATGACAGAGAAAATCAAGGGGAATGCAAATAGCGTAGCAGGCGCTATTTGCGTCCCTTTTTGATTCCCCATTTTAGCCTACGTAAATATTTACGTAAATAGTTTGTCTGAACTAGGGGTGTACGAAACCCCGCTTACCTGGCTCTGCTGGGTTCCGCTGGGGGGGGAGGCACTCTGTCCCTCCCCCCAGAATCCTCACGGGGGGGAGGTGCTCTGCGCCTCCCCCTAGAATCCTGGCCGGCCGGCTCCGCTTCACGGGGATTCCGCAGAGACGCCGGCCGGCTCCGCCAGCAGCCAGACATCCGGCCACTGGCTAGCAGGGAGGCAAATGGCAGCAGCCGTAGCTGTCACCATTTGCATCCCTGAATTCAGCTGTGATAGGCTACGTAAAGACTTACGTAGCCTATCACTTCTGGGTTAACAAAAAAAAATACATGTACGCAAATGGCGGCTACGGCCGCCGCCATTTGCATTCCTTATTTTTGGCCATCTTAGTCTACGTAAATATTTATGTACACTAAGATGAAGACAAGAAAGGGGAATGCAAATAGCGTAGCGGATGCTATTTGCGTTCCCCTTTACTATCTTAGTCTACGTAAATATTTATGTAGACTAAGACGGCGAAAATAAGGAGGAATGCAAATAGTGTCCGCTACACTATTTGCATTCCCCTTTCTTGTCTTCATCTTAGTGTACATAAATATTTACGTAGACGAAGACGGCGAAAAATAAGGAATGCAAACGTAGCTGCCGCCATTTGCGTACACTTTTTTTTTTTTAACCCAGACGTGATAGGCTACGTAAGCCTTTACATAGCCTATCATGAAGGGGGGGGGGACAGACTGCAAATGGCGGCGGCAGCCGGTCGGAAGACCAGCTGCCGCCGCCGCCAAAGCCGCCGCTGGAGCCGCTGCCATCCAAAACATCCTCCCCAGGTAAGTCTCATCCCGGGGGGGATCCGCGGGGGGGCAGGGTGCAGGCCATTCCGCCACGGAGTTCGGGGGTCTGAATGCACTGGCATTTGGCCTCACCAAAATCCGTGGCGGAATTCTCTGACATCCCTAGTCTGAACTGAACCTCCTACCAATCAGCTTAATGGGAAGACCCCAGGTGTCCTGCTCTGTAGCTGTCTTCGGACTGGCAGCTAATTAGTGTGGGCCTCCAGCCGTCGGGAAGCAAGTTGGAATGCCAAACTGGGGATGTTCACAGAAGGGTTGTCGTAGAAATGTTCCAAAGTGCAACAAGCCAATAAGCAAGAAAGCGACAACAGTCAAATAAATCACAGAGCAGAGAAAACACCGCTGAGAACAGTCTGGGTCATTATTCAGGAAAACCACATGAAGCATAGACAAGACCTTAACACAGGAGCATGGGCTGAAGACAAATGTTGTTTCCAGCCAAGAAGCCAGGTTTCTTCAGGGGCTTTTTAATTTTTGTGAACCGCCCAGAGAGCTTCGGCTATTGTGCAGTATAGAAAATAAATAAATAAATAAATAAATAAAATTTTTCAGGCCGATCAGCTTCAGATTCCACCCAGCTCCCAGCTGCAACTACTCAAGGCTCTTCAGATGCCCTCCTCGTGAAAAGCCCTTTCTTGCAGCCTACCACTGCACCCATGTGGAGCCAGCCATATGCCTTTTCAACTGGCACCTCTCCCAGGGAGTTATGAGAGGGGCCTGCTCCTATTTGGACTCTGAGTTTTCCAGTGGCACATGAGAGGGCCCTGGCTGTGCCTGTTCCTCATGAGGCTGACATAGTATTCCTTGGATCTCCCCCCTCCAGTTCCTGGACTGGCAAGCTTTCTTTGTCTGATGTTGAAGTGTCCTCCAGGGGAGGCATGACACAGGGTTCTAGTATTATACTGTCTATCTAGTTACAATAATAGATCCCTATAAATCATTAGGGTGTTTTAACAAATATGCTTGGTTGCATGCATATAATGAATTTACTTAAATATGAGTATATAGACACACACATGCTGTGAGGAAGGGAGGCTGAGATAATTCTAAAGTGAAATATAGTGTTTAAACTTGAAGCACTGTTTTATGACTGAGAAACGAGACAGACAGTTGTAAGCCCACTATAACTAGTTGCAATGCATCATGTTTATGTGCTGTTGAAAACCACTTAGACCCTTAAGAATTCAACTGTACCTTTATTTAAGAGTTTAGGAAAATGGAGACATATTAATTACCATAAAGAAGTGCATAAGTGTCTAGTGGAGACAACTCACAAAATAAACATAATTATCTGGGGGATAAATGCAAACATCTTCAAGACACAGAACTGTCAATGCTAATTAGTCTCAAGGAAGAAAAAATACTTCCTGTCCTGGGTACTAAATTTTTCTGCTGAAAACAAGCAAAAGGGCAAATAAAGAGAGAGGAAAAGATAATAAACTCACACCACTGTTTGGTACCGCAATCTATAGAAACAGAAAACTGACTTCATATATTCTCCAATATGATGCTTCCATAGACTGGCAAAGCAATATAATCCCTAGTGACTAGGAGATTACCTGATCATTTCAGGACTGACACCTGACCCAGTAGTGATATGTTCAATATCCATCCTCACATCCACATCCATGTGGGATTCACACCAGCACATAACAATTGCCGGAAAAAAATACACTCACTGTTTTTTTCCCTGGGTATATTGTTGAAATAATTTATGAAAAATAATCACAAAATGACAGCTAGGTTAGGATGTACAAATATCAAGAGGATGATATTTTTGGATTTTATTACCCACTCCAAACTAACAGAAGGTCAGTTTACAAATAAAGGTCAATTGAAGGAATCATCTTTAGTTCTATTATATTGACAAATGTGAAATGTATTTCAGCAATTGTACTAACAGAGGTGATGGGTGCTGATGGATGTTTTCCTGATCAGTATTGGCACTGAAATTCCCCCTGATACATAATACTGTATTTTATTGGCCTTTTGATAGAGTCAGGTACATTATGAGATAACAAAAGACTGCTAAAAATAAACCATTCCTTCAAATATTCAAGTTTCCCTGTACCTGTGCAAATGTGGCCAGCAGGAGGGAAGTATCAGTTGTCTTCTGGTAATCTCAAGGTTTGTGGGGTTATGAAAAATCATAAGAAAAAAACTGGTAAGGTGCTGGGGAGCAAACCACCCAAAACAGGCCAATGGCCTGGAACTCAAAGGCATAGAAAATTAACAGACTGAGAGAGAAAAAAACATCCCTAACAATGTGATGGGAGAGTTAATGGAATGGAGGGGGGGGGATAAAAACTGGATGGGAAGGGCAATAGAATGAAGTGTCTGGACAAGGAGGAGGGAGGAAGAGACACATCAAGATAGACGGAACCCTGCCATTGTCTAGAAAGGTCATTTCCTGGTTCACAATCAGAAGCTATTTTAAAATGTTCCCAAGAATAGAAGAGCTGCTTGCAGGCATCAAACATTTTCATGTAACTGTGACTGGGCATAAGTGTGTCCGTCCTGTAGCACTAATACCTATACTGCCCTCAGGATCAATTATTTGTTGATTTCTTAAAGCCAAGCAAATGATTGAAATGCATTCACCAGATCTGAATGAGATGAAAAGAGTACAGATATACTACAGTCACCTAAACGCAAAATGGAAAAATTAATATTGTAGACACATGAGTCCTATATCCTGCCACCTTTAATTTGCTTTCCAAAAATGACAGTGACGAGGACAATGCCCAAGGGGTGTGATAGGTGGAGGAATACAAGATGGAAAAGGAATGGTTTCAGCAAAATGTTTATCATTTTCTATTGAAATAGCTTAGAGAGACAGAGTGATGTAGTCAAAGGGGAACTCTGAATCTATCCTGAAAGATTTAGTTCACATCCTTGGTAGTAAACAATGTAGCTGATGAAAAGGAAGCAAGCAGTTCTTTCTTCCCAATCAGAATCACAGTATAGTATTTACTGAAATATTTATGGAGATTATAATGGACTGCAGGAAGCCAAAGCCCTTAATAATAAAAGAAAGCTTCAGACTATAGCCTGTGGGAACTGGGAACAAAAAGAAGGGGGAGGTGTTATTGCCTCTTGTATAGTGACTTGAGTGAAGCTCTTTGTGAATACTTAGCATGCACAGTCAAGGGAGAATCTATCGAGAAGGTACCATTTCATTTTAATTCCCCTTGTAATATGATTCTTTATAAGAGCTGAAGGAAGGGGTTGTTTACCACTCAACAAGAAACCTCAGGAGGATTTGTTACTTCTCTCAAAATTTCCTAGAGAAGACTGTGCCAGGCCATTTGAAAGCTGGTATAGAATACTGACTAAGAATGTCAGCAGGAAAGCCCTAGTTCAAATCTTACTTCAGTCATAAACTTTGCAGGTGGCCTTAGGCAAGTCACTAGTGCCGTATGGGCATAACAATGCAAGCCTACTTTGTGAGCTGTTTGAAAGGATTACTGAGATAAATTATCTGGGTCTGGGGTGGGGTATTCCTCCCAATCATGAAAGGCTTAGAGGACACCGCACTCAGAAAGCTTGGCAAGAATGTTATCATCTCTTGTAAACAAGAACACAACGCAATAGAAAATTCCTGACTCCACCCAGATACAACTAAGTCCAGTGCCACCTAGTGACTAAACTATATATGTTCTCGCTGGTCCATTCTCGCCAACATGTCCCAGTCATACAGCCCCACCATCTGCCATACCAAGGTCTCAACTAGGGAGACTGCTCTACATGTGGGTGCTCCCTGTGCAATTTGAAACCTGTCTGATCAGGGTTCTGGATTGTTTAGAGAAGCTACACTCCTAGACCAGGCTCCAGGGTGACCACTTACACAAGGCCAAAAGAGAGGAAATGCATCACTAAAAGAGAGGACACCAAGTTGCACAACATTTGCACATGGAAATCTCTCTATATATAGGTGCAAATTTAGAAATAGTAACTGTTATTTAAATAAGGGGGGGAGAGACATCTCACCATAGTGGAGAAGAGTGACTAGGTGACCTGGTATCTACTCAGTCTGCTGTCCAGGTGCTAATTGTTCATGGGTTCAACTTTAAGGCCCCTGTTTACTCTCCTTTCTTATGGTTCTTTGACTTTAAACTAGACTGGGAATGGAGACCAATTCAAATAGGGGACACCTTCAAATAGAAGACTCTGCCAGCTCTCCAAAATAAAGGACTGTCCTCTATAAAGTAGGAGACATAGCCACTCTAGGAGGCTCCTCACCACTAGAGATGGGTGAATCCCCTCTCCACCCCCCAAGCCACTCGCTGGAGACCCGCCACTTACTCGACCCTGTTTGGTGCACTGGGCAAGCCACTGAACGGTCTGTGGGTGCCCGGTGAGTGGTGCACAGCTCCTCTTCTTCCACAAGCCACCATGTCACATAGAAATCGTGGGTAAGCTATTTACATAAATTGTGATTTCTGCAAAATGGTGGCCATTAATAGCCCCACTTACATAAAATTACAGGCGTAAATGGTCACCTGTAATTTTGTGTAAATGGGGCTATTTACTACCGCCATTTTGCAGAAATCATGATTTATATAAGTAGCTTACCTGCAATTTCTACACAAAATGGCACTCACGAGTAACTGGGCATCCCTGCACTTGCCCGACTTAGCATGCACTGAGTCAAGCAAGAGTGGGGATCTGCAGACCAGTGCCTGGGGGACTGAGCTGGCGAGAAATTGCCGAGCCTTGAACCCCAACTGGACTCTCACAACATCCCTACCCACTACAGACCTTTCCTGTGCAAAGCTTGAAAGGCAGTAGGGCTGGGCAACGGGGAGAAGATAGAGGCAGTGGGGCCAGTGCATGAAGCCTCATTCTTCCACCTCACCCAGTGAGGGTGAAAACCTGTATAGGGCTTATATAATGACAACATCCACACAGCCTCTTCCCTTGTGTTCCTCCTGATGCCTTATTTAATTATGTTCCTCCTTATGCCTTGTTTTATTTATCCATTCCAAATATACATCTCCTGCCTTTCTACCAAATCTAAGCTTCCAAGATGGCTAACAACAACAAGACCAGATCTTACATGAGAAATGTTAAAAAATAAAATTAGAATAGATCTGGGAGGTAATGACAACAAACAGACAAACGAAATACCAGTTGGACACTGGCAAAAGCCTGAGCAAACAAAGGTGTTTACTTGGTGCTGAAAAAAAAAATTAGTTATGGAGATGCCTGACTGGAAATGAAGTGTCGAAATTTGCACACCACAGTGGAAAAGGCTGTATCCCCAATGTCCCCACTACCACCACCACCTCAGCACTGAGAAAAAGCTCAGAATAATATCCTAATAGGTGACAGGCAATCATTTAGCTATCAGTAGTTACTAGTTAAACTACTATTCATGTGGGTGAATGATTAGAAATACTTTATAAAAAAAAGTTCAGACTACATAGTTAAACGACTTTATTACTATAGTTTGATTACCAACAATAATCATTACCTTTATCTATTCGAGAAAAAAACTATTACTTAAATAATGTATTATTTGTAGGGATGGCAGAGAATTCCGCCATGGATCTTGGGGAGGCCGAATGCCAGTGCGTTCGGCCCCCTGAAATCTGTGGCGGAACAGCCTGCCACCCCCCCACCACCCCCGCAGATCCCCCCAGGACGAGACTTACCTGGGGCGGATCTTCCGGGCAGCAGCAGCTCCGGCGGCAGCTTCGGTGGCGGCGGCTGCGGCGGCTGGTCTTCTGACCGGCTGCCACCGCCGCCATTTGCAGGTTTGGCGGGGGGGTTACACCCATGTGATAGGCTACGTAAGTTTTTACGTAGCCTAAAACGTCTGGGTAAAAAAAAAAAAAAAAAAAAAGGGCGTACGCAAATGGCGGTGGCTACGTAAAAACTTACGTAGCCTAAAACGACTTGATTAAAAAAAAAAAAAAGGCGTACACAAATGGCGGCAGCTACGGCCACCACCATTTGCGTTCCTTATTTTGGGCCGTCTTAGTCTACGTAAATAATTATGTAGACTAAGACGGCAAAAATAAGGGGAACGCAAATAGCGTCCACTACGGAAGGAAGATTCTGGGGGGGGAGGAACGGAGCTCCTCCCCCCCGTCCAGGATTCCGGGGGGAGGGATGGAGCGCCTCCCCCCCCATCAGCATAATCCAAGAAAAGGTAAGTGATTTTCGTACATCCCTAATTATTTGTTGTCCTATTGAAAACTCCACAGAAATGCCAAACCAACCACAAAGAAGAATAGAAGCATGTACGGTGACCATGCATTCTACTTTACAGAGAACAGTCTTTTATTTGAAGTCACCTTCTGTTTGAAGGGCTGCCCAGTCCAACTCTGGCTAAAAGATAAGGAACAATGAGAAGGGAAAGCAGGGAGTCACCTTGAAGTTGCCCATCGGCAGTTATCAGCTGGATAGCAGACTGAGCAGGAACACAGCTCAGCTGGTCAGTCTTCTCCAATATGGTGAAAAGTATAGTATTTCTATTTAAAATATAGGAATCATTTCCAAATCTGCATCTATAAAGTAACATATGCAAATTTGATGCAGATCCATATCTTCTTTTGTCCTTTTTTAGTGCTGCTTTTCCTCTGTTTTGGCGATGAGTGAGTGGCCTCACTACAGGCATGCCTGCAATTACCATAAGAAGAACATAAGAAGAGCCCTGCTGGATCAGGCCAAGGGTCCACCTAGTCCAGCATTCTGTTCACACAGTGGCCAACCAGCTGCCCACAGGGAATCCACAGGCAGGACATGACTGCAACAGCACCCTCCCACCCATGTTCCTCAGCAACTACTGTACATCAGTGGGTGTGGCAATACCCCTTCCGTTCCTGTTATGGAATCACACTGCCTCGTTCACAGAGTTTTACAGGGGGTCCAGACAACGATGTCTTCGTTTTGTAGCCCTCACATCTTTTCCCACTGTTTCTTCTGTTTTCTACCCAACAAGAATCTATGCATTCTACCCCCTTAATATTCAGTTACTATGAGGGAAGCTTTAGCTAATAGGGTTCCCTCAAAGTAATAACAGAGTGTTTATATAGGTAATGTAATAGAAATTAGATCACACAACAAAGTATTAAAATAAGAGAGATGCTCATTGCTTGCTAAATCACCAATGTCATGTCATGTTAAATGGCCATTAACAAGAGGCAAATATGTTAGCATTCATTAATGATGATATGGCACTGAGCATTCCTGATGCCTCTGCCTGATGCAGGTATCATTCACTGAGTGCTTGAACTTCAACAGAATTACATTATAAAGATCTGCCAGATACAAAACCATGTATTTTCATAAGAGAAAATGGCATAAATCCAAACCAGTGCAAAACCTTGACACTTTAAGTATACTATACCTGCATAAATGTTTTTGTGAATTATCTTCTAAGCCAAATGTCTTCATTAGAGGTTAGTGTTTAGTTTAGTGGATTCCAAGACATTCGATTTACTCACTACCAAATGTGGCAATAAAAACAGAAAAGGAGAGAGAGACGATCGTCACTTAACTTCTATTGCTTTTATATGTGCATTTTGAGAGCCATAACAGTTTGACATTTCATTTTATTGATGCACAGATATTTAAAGTGGAGCTCATCAAAGTTCTGTTGCACAATAAGGTCGGCCAGTTCTACTGATCTATTAAATGCAATATTAAAATAAATTGATTGCTGTAATCAATCCTGAGCTTTCAGAATGGGGTTGACTCTAAATATAAATATAGTACATTCCCAAAGTTGTCAGCTATTAAGTGACTAATGCTTCATTGAAAAAGCACCCACAACAGGGCCTCCTAAACAGATCATGATATATCTGAGGTATTTATCTGTACATTATTAGTTTTTACCCAAATCAATGAAGGGCACCAACTACTAAGTACTACCAAAAAAAGTAGTTTTAGCTATAAGTAAAAGGAATTTAACTACTTTTGTAAGTGTACATACTTTCAAATAATTAAGTAGCTCCAACTAATTATTTATTTGTTAAAAAATGAAAATCAAAACATTTAAGAAGTTGTTAAATATGCCAGACAAAAGGGTTCTGCCCTTAAAGGCAGCCTAACAAACTTGTTAAATTAATGAAATAAACACTCTGCCACCCTATTCACATAGAGTACAGTACACACACATACTTAGGTCAGGGTAATGAGAGCTGGGATGCCGAGAGCATCTGCTCTTTCTTCTCTCTCACAAACACACAAGTTTCTCTGTTTTAAAGCACGCACTGGTCAAAAAAGCCAAAATGTTAACTTGCTTTGCTTGTCATGCTGCTGCCGCTGCTCTGCTCCCTCATCAGACAAAATGTACTCCACGCTATTCTGAGAGAGAAAAAATGGCCACCAATTTCCTGCTCCACTGAGCATGCCCAGAAAGAACTATTTTTTAAAAAAGAAATCATTATTTATTACATTTATATCCCACTTTTTTCCTCCTAAGGAGCCAAGGAAGCATACATAATCCTTCTCCTCCTCTCTCTTTTATCCTCACAACAACCTTGTGAGGTAGGTCGGGCTGAGAGTCTGTGACTGGCCCAAAGTCACCCAGTGAATTTCCATGGCTGACTGCAGACTAGAACCCGGATTTACCGACTCCCAGCCCAACACTCTAGCCGCAATGCCATACTGGCTCTCTGGCCATACTCTGTTTGGCTTAGGGCAGTATTTTTAAAATGCTGTGATTGGCTGGGGGCATCTAGTTTCCTGCCCATTTCCTTCTCTGCTCTGGAGTGACCTGATGCCTGGTGTAGGCAGAGGGGCAGGATTTCTAGCCACATATGGCACACAGGCAGGCCGGCCGGCATGGGCAAATGAACCGGTGCAAGTGCCTGCTTCATTCTCTTCTGCTGCTTCTGCACTAGCACTATCCAGCCTGCACTGAGAAGAGTGCGATGCCAGCCAGAGTTCTTTATCCATAATTTCCAGTCTGTAAGAGATCTCCCCTATTGGTACCTGTACAAAAACTTGTTCTCCTTGTGCAAGCTCTCTCTGTACGGGAGAAATCTTAGAGATCGGAAATGACTGACCAGGCATTCTGGCCAGTGCTGCACAGCGTGAGTCAAACAGGAATGAATGAGCGAAGGATGTTAATTTCAATGTGGGGACATTGAGTGGTGGAGGGAGGCACAAGCGGGGCACCACCCTCCCTGCCCTTATTAAAGGACCGCTCATGTTATTACCACTGCCATCTCTACTTGCTGCTTCTCCACTAACTGGGACTTGGCCCGTTTGTGCATTGTGGGAAAATATGGTCGCTGCTGCTCCCATCCATCTTACTGTACACTGGCTACATTTGAACACCACGATCATGTAGGAGAGGTCAAGACTGTTATTTTCCATACCACCAATATCTTTATGCATGGAGAGGAAATTTCAGTTTGGGAAGTAACCAGGTCACCACTCACACACGATCTCAGTGCTCTTGCATTCCCAGAGCAGCATGAAAAGGAGCTAAAGGACCATGGCAGTGACACTGTTCCCTCTCATACCTTATGAATACTTCTCATAGCAAGTTTTTCATTTTATTTACATACCACCATTCGGCCCCATAAGGGTTAGCAATATAAGATAAATAATAGTTTTACAGACCAGGTGTAACCATACGTACAGTAAAACACATGAGCTTGCATCCATCCTTTCCTTCCACCAGTGAGAGTGCTCCTGAGCCGAGTTGTGCTCAGGACACTCCAGCCAAAGGGTGTGTGTGTGGCAATTTTCACTGATTCCCCTCTCTCCCAGCAGCCCCCAGCACCATTTCTCACACTGTCTGGGGGGTCTCCCAAACTCTCAAGAGCAGGGTTTGAGGCAAGATAGAGGGTTACATCGGAAGAGCAGAATTGACTACCGTCATCTCCTGCATTCCACCAGCAGAAATGCTTCACTGGATCAGATGCCTTCTATGAATGGAAGCAGCCCATCCATCTGCAGAAGGCAGATGGTGGATCAAAGACATGCACAGCAACCAAAAGCCAACAGAATAGCTAGCAGTATTAAGCGCCTCTAGCTGAATGTGAATGGGAGAGAGGCCATTGAAGGGCTCCCCCCCCCTACACCTGTCTTTTTGTTGTGCTCTAAGAATGGATGTAGGATAAGAGACACATGTTGTGAGACAACTGTATGTAAGGAGAAGTGTGTAATGAGTCCAAGGAAATGCTAAAGAGTGGGAAGAGATTTTTATTATTCCATTCCATTATTCCATTTCTAGAGGGCAGTATCCAACAGGGCCACTCTGCATCCACTGGTTCCACCGCACTTGCAGGAATGACCAGTGATGCAACAGGGCTTTCATGTGTCTAACGCTAACCACGGAAAATGGTGACCTGCCCCGTTTCGGAAACAAGTGTTTCTGCTCATTTGGGGTTACTTTTAGACACATGAAACCCCCACTGCATGAGTGGTCACTCCCATGAGTGCATGGGCACAATAGGATACTAGCCTTTGTTTCCTCAAAATGTGCCTACTAGTTAGATTACAGTAGTGTGACATAGGATACAATAAACCATACATTTAAGCAAATAAACATTTTTCATTACATCTTATCCATGACACTGGTTGCTTTCACAAAAGAAAGCAAGTTTCTTTGCATACAGTATGAGCAAAGCCCAAATAAACACAGCAGCAATTCAAAGGCCCAACACTGAGCTGCCATTTGCCACTTTCAAAAGTACGTTATTTACAGCCAGGGCCAGAAATATTGGAACAAGGATAACTGTTTTGGCAGTTGGCCTCTGTACACCACCACATTGAAGTTGAAAGGAAACACACCCAGATGGGAGCGAAGTCAGGACTTTCAGCTGTAATTCAAAGGATGTGACAAAACTGGGGCACTAACCATTCAGAAAGGACAGCTAGTGGCATACACACACACCCATCGTTGGTGGCTCATAAGTAATGGAACAAACCAACAACATTTCAAACGTAAGGATCGCCTTTGATACCTGTAACCTGGATGAAAATCCTTTGCAGTCAATGACTGCCTGAAGTCTGAAACCCATGGACATGACCAAATGCTGAGTTTCCTCCCTCGAGAAGCTTTGCCAGGCCTTTACTGCAGCTGCCTTCAGCTGCTGCTTGTTTGTGGGTCGTTCTGCCTTCAGTCTTGTCTTCAGGAAGTGAGAAGCATGCTCTATTGGGTTGAGATCAGGTGACTGACTTGGCCATTCAAGGACATCCCACTTCTTTGCCTTGAGAAACTCTGGGGTAGCTTTTACTGTATGTTTTAGGTCATTATCCATCTGCAATATGAAGCGGCATCCTATCAGTTTGGCAGCATTCGGCTGAATCTGAGCAGAAAGTATAGCCCTATACACTTCAGAATGCATCCTGCTGCTTTTATCAGCAGTCAGGTCATCAATAAACACCAGTGACCCGGTTCCATTGGCAGCCATACACGCCCATGCCATAACACTGCCTCCACCATGTTTGACAAATGATGTGGTATGCTTTGGATCATGAGCTGTTCCTTTCCTTCTCCATACTTTTCTCTTCTCATCATTCTGGTACAAGTTAATCTTGGTTTCATCAGTCCAAAGAATCTTCTTCCAGAACTGGGCAGGCTTTTTTAGGTGTTTGCTGGCAAAGGCAAATCTAGCCTTTCTGTTCTTGAGCGTTACCAGTGGTTTGCACCTTGATGTGAGGCCTCTGTATTTACATTCATAAAGCCATCTCTTGACTGTAGATGTTGACAATGACATGCCTACCTCTGCAAGAGTGTTCTTGACCTGGCTAGATGTTATGAAAGGGTTCCTTTTCACCATGAGCAGAATTCTGCGGTCATCCACTTTAGTTGTCTTCCATGGTCTTCCAGGGCTTTTGCTGTTGCTGAGCTTGCCAGTTAATTCTTTCTTTTTCAGGATGTTCCAAACTGTTGTATTGGCCACTCCCACTGTTTTTGCTATCTCTCTGATGGGTTTATTTTGTTTCTTCGGCCTAATGATGGCCTCCTTCACTCGCATGGATACCTTTAGACCTCATGTTGGGAGTTCCAGTGAACAGCTACCAAATGCAAATGTAACACTCAGAACCACCTCCAGGCCTTTTATCTGCTTGATTGGTCATGGGGTACCCAGGAAACAGGCCACACCTGGCCATGCAGCTGCTTCTCAGCCATTCGTTCCATTACTTATGAGCCACCAACGACGTGTGTGTGTGTGTGTGTGTGTGTGTGTGTGTGTGTGTATGTATGTGTATGTATGTGTATGTGTATGTGTATGTGTGTGTGTGTGTGTGTGTGTGTGTGTGTGTGTATGTATGTGTGTATGTATGTATGTGTGTATGTATGTGTATGTATGTGTATGTATGTGTATGTATGTGTATGTATGTGTGTATGTGTGTATGTATGTATGTGTATGTGTATGTGTATGTATGTATGTATGTGTATGTATGTATGTGTATGTATGTATGTGTATGTATGTATGTATGTATGTGTGTGTATATGCCACTGGCTGTACTTCCTGAATGGTTAGTGCCCCACTTTTGTCAACCCCCTTGAATTACAGCTGACAGTCCTGACTTCGCTCCCATCTGGGTGTGTTTCCTTTCAACTTCAGTGTGGTGGTGTACGGAGGCCAAATGCCAGAACAGTTATCCTTGTTCCAATATTTCTGGCCCTGACTGTACTTGTTCCAATATTTCTGGTAGGGACGTCAGAGAATTCCGCCACGGATCTCGGTGAAGCCAAATGTCGATGCATTCTGCCCCCGAAATCCATGGCGGAACAAAGCCCCTCCGCCCCCCCACCCCATGAAAGGCATGCGAAATGGGACACCTACCTGCTGCCATTCGTGTTGCTTGGCGAATGGTGGCTGCATCCGCGGCCGCCATTCGCATCTTCATTATAGCCGTGATAGGCTATGTAAATACTTACGTAGCCTATCACAGCTAACGCAGAAATGCTATTTACATCCCTGCGGAAGCCGTGACAGGCTGCGTAAATATTTACATAGCCTATCATGGCAAAAAAAAGGGAACGCAAATGGCAGTGGCTACGGCGGCCACCATATGCGTTCCCTTTTTTTTTTTGGCCATGATAGGCTATGTAAATATTTACATAGCCTATTACAGCAAAAGAGAGGGGTGCAAATGGCGTAGTGGCTGCCATTTGCACCCATCTCTTTTGCCATAATAGGCTATGTAAATATTTACGTAGCCTATCACAGCCAAAAAAAAAAGGGAACCCAAATGGCGGCCGCCTTAGCCGCCGCCATTTGCATTCGCTGTTTGTTTGGTTTTTTGCTGTGATAGGCTACATAAATATTTAAATAAACACCTTTGCAGGCTGCCCAGTGGCCAGATGTCTGGCTGCGGGCGGCCGCGGGCGGCGGCTCCGCGGAATCGCCGTGGAGTGGAGCCGGCCGGAGAGAATTTTGGGTGGAGGGATGGAGCGCCTCTCCCCCACCACGAATGTCACCCTTCAAAAAGGTAAGTGACTTTCATACATCCCTAATTTCTGGCCCTGACTGTATATGCCTTCCTCCTGACAGTAATGTCTGTTAATTTTTTTTAACAGCTCTTTCTTAAAATAAGACCAAAACTGATCCACAAAATAAATCAGTAAAGGACAAGTGGAATTAGTTGAAAAACTGTAATGTTTTTGAGTCTCCACTGAGTGATATAAAGGTTCTCTACGTGAGCAATTTATTGCATGCTTGAGATTGGTCACTCACGGAAGTTTGCAAGTCCTTTACATGATGTTGTCAACCTCCAGGACATCTATGCTTTCCCCCCTTTATCCCTCTTTCAAAAAGATTGGAGATAAGCTGTAATAAAAAAAAATAATGGCACAACATCAGCAGTGTGTAATACCAGCATAGTGTTATAATTCAGCCACTAGATGAGACTGTTTCATTGAGCATATAGAGCATTGCTGAGAAAGGAAGTTTTCAATTCCAAATCATGTGTTTGCAGTTCCATTGTAAACTCAGAAAGACTCTGGAAGAAGACAGCCCTGGTAAGGATGGGAGATTTTTGCTTAATGTAGAGAAGCCCATAAAAGTTCCTATAGTAATCAGTGTGTAGCTGATTGCTGATTCACACATGCAAGTCATCTGTTGGTTCTAGAGTCAGTAAGTGAACATTCATATGTGGACTGGTCCTTACACTCAATGTGTACTATGGCTGTAATTACCACGGTTGATGCAGTTGGATATATAGTAGTAACTCTATATAAAAGGCTCAAGGTGCAATCCTAATGATGATTAGATAGAAGTCCTACAACTCCCAGCATTTCCTAACCAGCATGGCTAGTTGGGGAATGCTGGGAGTTGTAGGACCTTTGTCTAAACATGCATAGGATCACACCCTAATTTGCAATATCTGCACCACAGTGGTCCTTCCGATAATCCTATGGAACAAGAAAGTGTAAGGTTCTAGCCTGCCTCAGACCCCAAAGCCCAGCCCTCTAATTATGATTGTGTTTGGCCTCATTGTGAAAGTAGTGAAGAAAAGATACTCCTTACATCTTTGAAAACAGTATTCTTTATCATTGTCATTGGTTTCCAGGACGACTCGAAAACTAGGTTTTGTGGTTCAGCAGATGAGATAACTAAACAAATCTACCTGTACAGCATAGCTTAAGTTTCTTTTAAAAACTAAAAGAAAAAAATTGAAAAAAAATTAAAACAAACTAGGCAAAAATCACAACGATGTCAGTAAATATAACATGTAAATAGTGTAGCGGGGGTGGCTAAATGACAAAATAGAAAAGATATCATTAAAGAGATTCAGAACAGAAAAGAAAAAAAATCCCCTAAACTGCTCCCTCTCCCCCATTATTATCAACTAGGCTTGTGTTACAATCTATTTCAGACATCCTTCAATTTAGGTCACCTTTTATGTCTCCTGAGTTTCCTACCTAATGGTGGTGAAAGGTTACAACCAGTGGCTAAAAGTTCTAATCAGTGATGGAAGACAGAAGGTGTTAGAAAGAAATGTATCATTTCTTATCTGCTTGTGAGGTTCGTCTTTACGATTCTGTGTGAAGCTTCTAACAGAATCAACAACTGAACCAAGACCACCTGCCCCAACTTATCATTCCTTTTAACATATCTACTTTTTCAATTCATTCACATTTTTAGAATGTATTTCAAAATTAGAATTACTTTCTTAAAATGAGAGTAATTCCTGTTAAATTGTTAGCCTTTTCTGAACTACTTCATGCCTTAAGTAATAGGCATGTTGTAGAAAATGGGTTGTTAATGGCACTACAACCTATAGATGGAATCCAGCCTTCCCTCCTATATAAGCTAAAGAAAAAGAATTCTACTTTCTAGATTTTAACTGTATGTGATAGGGGGTTTTTTCCCCTACCAGTTCAGTTCTATCAACAGTATGAGTTTTATAGCTATCAGAATCCCAGATCACATGTAGATCTGTTAGTTTTTATCAAGCAAGTCAGCATCTCACATCACTACAGCCTAGACCTTTAAACTGGGATAATAATAATATTAGCCATAACTATGGGCTAAAGATAAATGATGCAGCAACCGTGCTGAAGTAAGCAGGTTTGTGTCTATCAGTGCCTGGATGAGAGAACAGAGGGATGTGCTAGTTCATACAAAGAGCACGCTCATTTGATCCCAGCCAGGCCATGAACCTGAATGTCCCTGCATTAATGATGTGCGGGCTACACATATATGAAGCTCCGCCAGCCCTATGAAACTCTATAAGGAATCGTATTATCATGGCTTCTAATAATAAAAGCTTTGTTCTCTTCCCACCCCCAAGTTTTGCAGGACTACAGTTACATAAATAAATCTGTCATTCTTTCTTTGGCCATTTTTCCCAGAAAAATAAATCATGATAGTGAAATTGGAAGACTTAAGGAAGGCCATTTATGTTACACAGGGGAATACAAATCAATAAAAGTTCATGGCTGAAAGGTTCTCATTGATTGGAACATACTGGTAGCACAGTAATTTCAAAAACCAATGTAGGGTTTGCTAGCCACACCACCTCTGCTGATTGTATACAATAAAATGTTATGACCTAGGAACGGCTCTCTATACAGAGGCCTCTTGAACATCTTTATGTGTTTGACTCCACCATGACTAAGCTGAATATCAACTCTCTGTGAAATATAATTGCAAAAACTGATATGACTCAAAGGGCAATATCTGAAATATTTTAAAGATGCATAAATACAGAAGTAACAGACACCACAAAAAAGACGTAAATGTCATTTCAAAGCAAATGGCTCTTTAAGTAAAATGCATTTGCATTTAAGTAAATATACTGCCAATGTTCCTTTCCACTGCAGTTTATTAACTTCATATCATATATAAATAGCTGCCTTTTATTTTCGTATTGCATCTTCTAGATAAGCTAGGAAAATAACACAGGACACAATAGAAAACAATGGCATCTTAAATAGGGGTTACTTTGAGATTTGATTAAGATCTCACTGATGGATGCGACAAGAACAGAAATGCCTTTGCTGCTTACTTAAACTCACCATGTACCAACTTCACACAGATTAGATAGAACCGAAAGAAATGGAAATTCCAACACATAGCAGATGTTAATCTGGTTCACATGTAATGACAACCCAGAGTAGAGGTTGAGTATGGGTTGTCATTGAATCGTGGGTTGTCATTAAGTGCAAACACTAAATTATGACTTAACTATGGGTTGTTACCCACAAACAACCCATAGCTCACAAACCAACAACAAATCATGGATTCTCTTCTTGGGTTGTTCACGATTAACAACCCATTGGGTGGTTTTGCATGTCATGCAAAGCCACCCTGTGAATAAGCCATGGTGAGTTGGTTGTTTGCTGAACAGCCCATGGTATGCCTGACAGACCATTGGGTTTGCCATGCCTCGTACTTCCCCCTCAGTCCTCCAGCTGGCTTCGGTATGTATTGCAGGTGCCTTTGTGGCAGAACCGATCTTGTATTCTCACCCCACACCAATTGCTACCTCCGATCCCCCCCTTGCCAATGTGATCCTCTCACATTTAAGTGTTGAAGTGGCACCTCTCATTGTCCTCCACCTTTTCAACACTTCCCCAAGTCTCCAGCTAGTCCAGAAAGGGGAGATAACTCCCACACACACTTTTCACTACTGCTTTAACAGTTACTGCAGGTGTGTAAATCCCCCTCTCCCCAATGTACTTTCCAGCCTTTAATTTGCACAAATATTCCCAGTTTAAAAAAAAAAAAAAAAAACCTTAGAGTGTGGCTGAATGGGACAGAGCAAATGGGCACTGGCACCCACAGTACTTATACCCACCCACCCCAGTGGGGCCCCATTCACTCCATTCCAGGCAGCTGCCTTCTCCCTTTTTTTTTTTTTTGGTAACTGTCAGGGAGATTTGTGTACATCCGCTGAAGTGTAGTAGCTGCAGCACTAACTGCTCCAAGAAGGAGCAGCAAAAAGTGTGGCAAGTTCCTATCTCCCCTTTCTGGACTAGATGGAGACCCAGGAAAGCATTGAAAAGGTGGAGGACACTGAGAAGTGTCAGTTCAACACTTATTGTCTTCCCCCCTTTGATGCACTTACTCTCTATTTTCCCCATTTTTGGTGCTTCTGAATTGCATTACTGGGTCCTCCTTTCTCTTACTGTTATTTCACCCCTGGTCCTTCACAACTCTGTGCAAATTACCCTATATGCAGCCTTGCCTTGTCAATTTCCTTGTACCTTACCTACTCCACTTCACAGTTCCCTTTGACAGCTGAAACATACAAGGAAATTAATGAGGCAAGACTACACATATCGGACAGCTGTAAGTGTGCACTTGCAAAAGGCTGACATACATACATATATATATATATATATATATATATATATATATCACTACAACCCCATCTGCACAATTTTGATGCACTGATTTATTTATTTTTTAAAGGTGGCAAATGAGTGATGTTCCTTTCAAAGTGCAGTTTCAGCATTGGTGGAAGGGAAGTCACTGGCGAGGGAGGCTAGTGCTGGTACTGCTGAGATCATGAAGAGCAGTGTGGGACTTTTTGCCACTCCTGCCAAGCAGCTCTGTAGCTGATTCTGGCAACCCATGCTAAAATCATTCTCCAGGGTCTGGACAACAAGACAACCAGCCATGGGTATGAACAACACTACAACAAGCCACGGGTTCTCGGAGTGGCTTGTTCATGAAAATTAAGCCATCCTGCAGAGAACACACCAGGTTCAAATGAAACGGCAATCCACCATGGCTGGCTGCCCATGGTGGGTTGTCGGGTCATGCGAACCCAGTCATTGCTAAACCACAGGGCAGGGTTTGCTCGTAATGGCAACCTATGATTCAATGACAACCCACCCTCAACTCATACTCTGGGTTGTCATTACATGTGAACCACGTGAAATCATTTCATCAAACTAAGTGTGATTCAAACTTTCCATCCCTCACAAGTAGGCAATGAAAACAAGTTTTCACAAAGACAGAGCCTCCATGCAGTGATATTTGTAAGCAAGGGGTATGCATTAATTTTAAAAATGAATGAAATAAATGCATCCTGTTCATTTTACATTAAACCAAATGTAAAACTAATTTGGGTTTTCATTTTTCCCACTGTTCAGTGGAGAAACCCACTCTGAATTCTGCTGCCTGTAGCTTTCATGTTTTCCATCCAAATGGCATGAAACATGAAGGCTCTCTCAGATACCTGCTGGCAAGATAGATACCAGTTACATGGGAAAGACACAAATGATGTGTCTCCCCCATCCCTTATGGTTGAGTTATATTTAAGTGTTACCCTCACTGCACAGGAGCAGTTCAGATAATATTTAAAGGCTCCCCAGATCTCTGTATGTTTATTGCATCTTAAATGCAATAAACATTGCATTCTCTTTCACAAAGAAAAGAGAACTTTCCCCGAGCTCCCGCCGGCTTCTCCGGGATTGGTCGCGTTACCACACTGGACGCCTTGCAGTGCCCGTCTCCACCACTCCGGATTCGGGGATCTGAACCCGACTCCCTTTTGATCGACTTGATGGCCTTGTAGGCCCCTTCCAACCCTACTATTCTATGATTCTATGAAATACTAGAGCTGGGAGGGTGAACACTGATTAAGTACCAATAAGGTTCACGATATCAACACTCTCAAGTTCACCAAGTGCGTGTATATGTATGTGTGTGCAAGCACGCGCGCGCATGCATGTGTTAGATTCCACGATTATGGCTCTGTCTTCAATATGAGATTCAATTGTGTTTTCTGACTGACCCAGTATCAGTTTTCCCTCTATAGAACTTCAAAAATTGGATCACTTCTTTATTAGACACAGGTAGAAGAAGCTAGGGTGGATTCTGTGTGATTCGACTGAAATCCCGTTATTCTGGTCTACATAAATGATGCAGAGTCATCTTTATAAAACTTTTTGACAATGCCTACCAATAAGCTTGCCAGTTTGGGTCCTAAAGCTTCTGGCATAGCTGTAATTATTTGTTTGTTTGTTTGTTTATTACAGTTATATCCTGCCATTTTTCCTCTTTAAGGAACCCAAGGCAGCATACATAATCCTCCTCCATTTTATCCTCACAACAACCACCCTGTGAGGCAGGTTGGGCGGAGAGTCTGCGACTGGCCCAAACTCACCCAGTGAGCTTCCATGGCCGAGTGGGGACTAGAACCCGGATCTCCCGCCTCCCAGTCCAACACTCTCGCCAGTACACCACACTGGCTCTCACACTTGGCTCCCAATTCAGAAATGGAACAGATTAGTAAATCAAAAGGTTAACCCAGCCACCAAGGCATAGCTTCCTCCCAGATCAAAATACTCTTGTCTTAAAGGTTGTTAGGCATCTGTATCTATTTAAGTTTAAATACCAGACAAAATGGAAGCAGTGAGAATAAGGTCAGAGGGTCACCTCAGCCCATCACCACTACAAGTCAGCTGCATGCTTCAGGTCTTGTGACTTGCAACTAACACTTGCAGAAACCTAGGCAGATTGGGTTTTGCATTCAGTCAGACAGGAGAGAGAGATCCTGTTAGAAAAGAAAGGTGAGAGGTAGGGAAAAGTTAGAGATTGCAGTTTGGAAACATGTGGCCTTTCTTTTAGGAGAGGCACCCCAAATGTTCTCTCTCTCTCTCTCTCTCTTACTCACACACACACACACACACAGAGTTTCCAGGAATAGCAGAATTGCCTGGTTTAAAAGCCAGAGCTCAAAATGGCAAGCTAGGCCATACTGCAGAATGGAAACATTCCCACTTTTTAGTGGGCAACACAGCTCTAGTGTCAACCAAGAAAAATACGGAAGTTCATAGAAGGGAAGCCCTTTTAAGAACATCCTTTCTTCATAAACAAGCAGCCAAATGGTGTCTTAAGGCTCATCTGAAAAACTTTCACTTCCTGATATAAACCACATAGCCATATACAATTAATTTTGAAAAGGTATGGTTGGAGGAAGGGGTGGAAGCAGCAGCACCCAAGGGAAGTAGCTACAATTCTTTCCAAATAACTTGTCATTTCTGAACACACACACACACACACACATGATTTTAAGCTTTTCACTGCTCTTTTAATTCCCCATTTGCCTTTCAAATCCTCTTCTTAGCTGCTCATCAGCTGGAGCTGGTGTTCAGGAAGTAAATCTCCCACAACCTGGTGTTTTTATGAACCCTCCTGCTGTTGTTCCTCCTTTAGCAGATGCTTCTCCTTCTGTTTCCTTCCAAGAACAAAGGTGATGGTCTGAATATTGCAAACTCATTGACTGACATACTATCTCATTCTTAAAAAGCTTAATAATCCTGCATGGCCTGATGCTTTGCGGTTAATTTTCTTATCAACTCCCAAGCTGATAGCCAATAGTACTTATATAATGCTCCATTTTATCAGATTTCTGATAGCTGTCAATAATATAAGAGAACGTATATAAATAGCAGGTTCACGCTGAGTGATTAGACATGGATCACTGGATTAACACAACTTTAGGGCCACAACTTTATTAAACTTATAATTCAATTACAAAAAAAGATTGGCAACAACCTATCCTGTGTGAAATTTATACAACTGTAGTACCCACCTAGCAACTAAACCTGCTTAGTGTTAGGGTGAGCCACACCCAGCTCTGTGTTGATAGTGATCTGTTTCTTACCACTCCCCCTTGCTTGGCCACATCTGTAAAGATGTTGCGGAAGACCTTCCTGAGCTGAATCACTCTCCCCTGGTCCCAGAACTCTGTATGAATGAGCCAGGTTGGCTCCAAAGGGGAGCCTTACTCCACCACGGGTCCCACAGTCCTGAACAGCAAGTTTCAGGAATCCCCTTAAAGGTATCCCAAGTTCTCACCTATGTTTTTGCCTCTGGTGTCCTTTTTCCCACATAGCCTTGCCATGGGGACCAGCCTATTTATTGCCCCGCTTCCCCAGCACTAACTGTCCCCCCCCCAAGTCACAGATTGCTCCCAGACGATACTTTTATCATGCAATGGCCTTGCCTCAATCATGGAATTTTACAGAACGTCTAGACAACGGGCTTCTCCACATGCAGCTTTTATTCTGCTATTGGTTACTCATGGAAGTTTGCAGGTCCTTTAGATGACATCATCAACCTCCAGGGTGTCTCCCACACTAAATCACCCTTATTCCATTGGTAAAAAGATCGGAGAGAATGAGCTATCAAATTGAGTCCCGCTTGAGTTCCTTCATGAAAACAGACCATGGCACCATCTAGTGGCTGTATAATGAACCATATCGAAGACTCAGATAAGGGGGATGGGGGGGGGGAGCCCATGTAAAGGGAGTCTGTTATGATCCTGCATTTAAAAAAGAAGCAGAAAGCCCCATTTTAAATGCGGGATTTTAGGCTGATGTAGAGATGCTCAACGTCTTCATCTCATGAACCTCCCATCTTTTCCCACCATTTCTTTCATCTTTTTTTCTTTCCAAAAAAGTAACCATTAAGGACAAAAAGGTGGAAGAGCTGCACAATACCTTTTGACCGGTAGTCCTAGGAGCCCTCCATCTGGAAGCACCCGAAGTGTAGAGAAGGTGACTTGTAAAGCATAGCCCATTTGTTTATCCTGTAAATAATTCCTACTCTGTCTGGGTACAACCAGCAAAGCCTACACCAAGGGTGAGCAACTTGTGCCCCTCCAGATGTTGTTGGACTGACTCCCATCAGCTGTAGCCAGCATAGCGGATGGTGAGGCACGATGGGAGTTGCAGTACAACATCTGGAAGGCCACATGTTGCCAACTCCTGGCGTGCACTATAAACTAAGGGTGGAAGGGGTACAGCAAGAATCAAAAAGGGGCTGGCCAAGGGCAGCATGGGTTTAAAGATAGTCCATCCCTGGCCAGTGTCAATATGGTGGGCATCTAGACATAGTGTGACACCGAGCCACCTCTTTCCTGGCCACAATGGTACTCCCATCACAAACTAAATATAATTTGCAATGGGTTGGGTGGGAGAGGAAACTTGTACAAACCATTGCCTCCATGTGGCTGGTATGAGTCCACCCTGATATCCATGATGGAGGAAGCACTTATTGAAGGCACCATCATCGTGGAAATTATGTATAAACCATCTGTATGGAGGTGCTGGTTCACAGAAGCAGAGTCTTCACACAAGTCTGGCTTGGACACTAGCCTTGTAATGGCCTCTCATATTCCCAAGGAAATCATATGAAGGATTGCCTGAAGTGTGAACTGGCCCTGTCTGGGTGCATGATCAGCAAAGAGGAATGTGAGGATTTCTCAGAGTCTAAACATACACAAGGGTGTATAATCCATGGGTGAAGACTCCTGGCTGAAAGTTGTCTCAGAGCATGCCGGTGGCGAGCCCAGGTGGGCTATTTGGGTTTCTAGTACACCGCAATCTATTCAAAAGGGCTAATCTATATAGACAGATCTGGCCAACTTTAAACAAGTCATGCTATATCCATAGTTTTCAGCTTTCTCTAGAGATCCCTAGAATATTTAATAATTGAAGCAATTTCTGGCTGTAGTCTCCACTGCAGTGTATCTCCACAGAAAGCCTGAGGGCTCCTTCATACTGAGCTTTTATCCTGCAACTGAGATGGCTCCTTCACGGACGTTTGCAGGCTCTTTACATGACGCCATGATCATTCAAGACCTCTCCTGCACTAAATGCCCTTTGTTCCATTTTTAAATACATCACAGATAATGAGCTATCAAATTACCCCGTTGCGTTCCATTTCAGTTTACTCCGTGAAAGTGGCAAGAAGAGGAGCGAGATCAATGAAAGATAATGGAATACTCAGCTATGGGGAGAAGGAGGGCGAAAGGGGTTGGGGGAAAAGGAAGCACATGAAAAAGGGAGTTGTTGTGATCTTGCATTTAAAACGGAAGCAGAAAGCCCCGCTTTAAATGCAGGATTTTAGGCTGCTGTAGAGATGCTCTGCATCAGCTTCACTCACCTCAAGCCTCAACAAGGAGAGGGCGGGAAAACTCTGATTGAAGCTTAGAGACAGAGTTTGCGTGCAGATTTTACTAATAGGAAAACAACGAAGAGTCTTGAGGCACCTTAAAGCAGGGGTGCACAACTGATGGGTGGTGGTAGACTGGATTGCCTCCCATCAGGCCTACTGTGGGTGGATGACATTAGGGGTGTGGCCCTGCCC
Organism: Heloderma suspectum; assembly: GCF_057233095.1. NCBI lineage: Eukaryota > Metazoa > Chordata > Lepidosauria > Squamata > Helodermatidae > Heloderma > Heloderma suspectum. The sequence continues at coordinate 151,429,397 of NC_139460.1, read as the reverse complement.
TTGATGTTACCACCCATTTTTTTCTTCTCCATGCTGGAACAGCATGGGGAGAGAGACCTAGGCCAGCCCATGCATCCCCACTGCTATCTCCAATCTCTGAGGGGATTCCTCCGGGAGGCGGGGCTTGGAGCCTAAGCTTGGAGCCACCCCAAGAGGCCATGCAGGCAGTGACAGATCATGGCACCAATCCCTTGCATGTTTTTCTCAAGCTATCATAAAAAAAATGCTGGCCTGGACCTACCTATAGGTCATATAGTGGCTGCACTATGAATTTCTGCTTGAGAAATATCTGTTACTTCAGAGTAAAACTGATTGTTCTAAAGTTACAGCTTCAAGTTCAGAATTTAGGTGGACTATAAATAGGTTTCTAGAATAGATGCCTTTTAGGGCCTTAATTTGATGTAGCCAATGTTACTGAGCATTAGCTCAAGAAATAATTTATATGGTACTTGCAAAACATCACAAATATCTTGAATAATGTATCTACTTATTAGTTTGAGAGTGTTTTGCTTTGTATAATATTGCTGTATGTCTTAGAGCTTTTCAGATCAGATCTTAAATCTTCTATACCTCTGAGGGCAAAAAGATGGCCATCTTAACTAACACCTTCCTAGAGCAGCCTCTTTTAATCATTATCAGGGTGTTCTATTTGACTCCAAGCGACAGATTTTGAAATGTCTGGCCTTCTCCTGAGTGAATACATTTATGTTGTTATGGCATGCAGTTGGCAATTAGTAAGATGAATTTTCCATGTCTTGTCAGCTGCCTGGCCCACTGAGATAACATTTCTAGTGGATTTATAAACCAGAAGGTATCATTAGCAATGTTTGTATTAAACTCAAAATCCAAAACCTTACATTGGTTTTGTACATTGTAGGTTTTGAAAAGTCAAACAGCAGTAGGTATTTTACAGCATGAACCTAGAATCAAGAGGAGAATTGTTTATACTCATAGCCAGGGGCATCTGGGTGTTGTACTTTGAAAAGTTAATTCTGAAACTGAAATAATCAAATTAATGAAATTGATGTATCAAATTAAGAGATGCACTTAATTTATATAGATATGGCTGTAAACATTGGACACAATTAAAACAAGATAATCTATGATTATGTATTATTAATTGCAACAGGAGCATTAACCACATGATTAAATCTCTCTCATTGGAATCCCTGAGACCTAAAGAAGCTCAGCTTTGCCTGAAGTATGTTCATTGCATTTTACCTGTTCAAAATTTGGCCCCTTCAGGGTAAGAAGCCTGGGGTCCTCCAGATGTTGTCAGCTACAACTCCCATCAGCCGCAGCCAGCATGGGCCATGTTAAAGGATTATGGGTGTTGTCATCCAAAACATCTGGAGGGCATCAAATTGCCTAATGCTAGCTTAGACAATATGGCAATAAATAAATAAATAAATAAATAGATTGGATCCAGACTTAGTAACAGTTAGAGTAAACTTAATGAAATCTTCAATGTGCCTATTCTCATTAAGTCTGAGTCTAACCCAATGAGGCATTGATGAGCTAAAGAAAAGGAACGTTAATTTGGGGACAATGATGACTGTTAAAATCAAAAGGTAAAACTAGTTATTCTAAATCATAAATTGACAGTCTCCAGCAGTCTGGGTTGAAAGTGGATAATGGGTCGTCATGATGTCTACAACTTTCAGCTGGTCAGTAGCATCAGCCACCAAATCCAAGCATTTATCACCACATCTGTTAGTACACTCTTATGAGCACTATGGCTCAATAGACTGGGCAGTTCATCTGTTTCTACTTTATGCTAAGGCTTCTTTGAAGGACTACTGGGAGTGTGAAGCTTTTAAATGAATGCTAATGTCACTTACATGGAGAAAAATTGAAGAGCATTGTCTTTTATTCCATTTATATTGTAATGAATGATTTATGCACAGCTGAGACATTAATGTCAGCTGGAATAATCATTTGCAAACCCTTGTTTAAATTCTGGGTATAGATTCATTCTTACTCAGGTTGGTAGTTCGCCTTTCATTTCCTGATGTACTATAACCTTTATTATCACTGAAGTTGAAGTTTGACTATGTTCAATTAAGTTAAGAAGCTTCAAAGGACGAACTTCTTCCTGTCAGAAATATCTCCAGATGATCATTTTCAAATGTAAATGAATTGCAATAGCATTCATTAGCATCCATCATTAGCCAGCAAAAAAGTAAACTTTAAAAAAAATTGACTTAACAAAAAGTTAAGTAGAAGTAGAGGATTAATGATTGTGTATTCTTGTAAATTATTTTCTTAACTTTCTTTACATAGCTTTCTTTAATTTTAGAGTGAGGGACAAATTATATTTTGGGACTGTTCTCACATAACTAAGCCACCACGGGTTAATTTCCTGTGGGGCTTAGCGGAGCGCACCAGCTGCCATTTTGAACATGCAAGCAGCAATGGTGTACTCATAGCTTGCCATGTTGTGCTAACCTTGAGTCATGGGTTGTTTGAGGGGGTAGATACCCCTCAAATAATCCTTAGCTTCTTCAAACAACTCATGACACCAGCAAACCATGGCAAGTGGGGTGCCCGCAAGCACCCGGCACAGCATGACAGCCCCCACAACTAAACTAAGCCATGGTGAGTTTTCATGTCATGCGAACCAGGTCATTATGTTATTCACACTTTTTTTAAAAAAAAGCATGCTTAATCTGGCCTCTTATTTTGAGGGAAATGCAGCAATGGGGCTTGGGGCTTGGGGCTCTGTGCCAGGTTCCTGTTAGAAATCACCCCCTTCCTGGCTGCTATTTGATCTCAAAGTGCTCCTTATTGCAAACAGAGTGAATAACATAAGACGCTGTTTGGCTCTGATAATTTTATAATATTAAGCCCTCTGATACATTTTCTGGGGGTCAGTGAGGACTATCCATTGAAGCATTCGTTGCAGATAAAATGATAATAAATAAAGGAAGTGCAAGGACAATGTGCAAATATGTCATAAGTGCCACAGCATTATCTATACATAGCTACTTTCCTGAGGTTCTACTCTATAGGTTGGATCCAGGATCTGTTGACAGAAGAATTCTGCTCCTGGAAGGTGCCTCTGCTGATTTTCAAGGATCCCTCCTCTCCCCACACAATACAGCTCACCCCATTCAGCAGGGTCCCCTCATCTTCTGTGTAGCATTTTCAGGGCGCTGGAGGGGCTGCCATGGGGAGGGGGGAAGTCCACTTCCACCACCCCAGTTGCCCACACCTAACTCCAGCCCTATATTGTCTTCCTCCTTACCAACCCACCACATTTCCTGTCTGTTTTCCATTCCAAGCTCTCTCTTCTCCTGCCAGATCTTGAGGACTAAATCTCCAGTTCAAGCCAACTTTTCTCCTCTATTCATAGATAAAATGGCAGGCAGTGTTGGAGGGGTCTATCCACTCCATTCCCCTAAGGTGGAGCTGCCCCACAGCAGAGGGCAGGGGGCAGTAGTCATCTTCGAAAACATGTCTCTGAAAACGTATCACCCATCTTTCACTCTCATTCTGCCATATACCCCCATTCTGCCATGGGTATATGTAGGTTTCCCCCCTGTGCACACTACTCCTCACCCTAGCTATCCCTAAGCCTTGTCCCTATATACACCATCCTAGCATGATCCCATAAACCAACTTAAATATCCTATGCACCATCCTATACAACATCCCTGCATCCTAGTCGTGTCCCCATATATGCCATCCTAGCATGATCCTATACACCATCTTATATATCATATGCACCATCCTATAAAACATCCCTGCAGCCTAGTCTTGTCCCCATATACACTGCTCTAGCACCCAGAGTAGCACCATCCTAGCATTCATATACAACATCCTAGCATCTGGCTGCCCTTTATTCACACACACAAGTGTTCCCTACTCTCAGACCCAATACTTATTTCCAGTACATATCTCGCACCCATAAACCAGTTCACTCAGCAAACATCCTTCACCTAGTACTTCTATGCTCCATTGTCCATTATATATGTTCCACTGTCCCCAATGCAACAGGAAGTATACAAAGGAACACAGAGATTGCTGCCATCCGTCTCTCTCCCAAACCTCGTCCATGAGCCCATATCACTTATCTCCCAGCCTCGTCTTGCTATATATCACTGCTGAATCCCAGTACCCACTTGACCTCCATCATAGCAGCCCTGAGGCCATTGCCTGCCCAAACATTCCATTTTTCCTGCATCACCCATTTCATCCCAAAGAAAAGTCCCCAAGCACCTAGCTGCTCTCATGATGGTGGTACACATATTCCCAATGCTAGGGTGGCCACTTATGCATCGCCAAAAAAGAGAAAATTCATCATCAGAACAGAGAACACCAATTTTCAAAACATTTGCATATGCAGATTTATATGTGTTGGGAAAACTTTAGAAATAGCTATACCTTAAATAGAAATGCAACACATCTCTTCATAGTGGGGAAGATCTTGACCAGGTGACCTGTGTGCCTTGCTCAGTCAGCTATCCAGGTGCTAACTCTTGATGGGCAGCTTCAAGTCCCCTCCTCTCCCTTCTTGGAGTTCTTTTACTCTGAAGGAGACTTACACTGGCAGCCCTCCAAATAGAGGGCGCCTTGAAATAGAAGACGGTCCTCTGCCCGCTCTCTAAAATCGCCCAGCTGCCCCATGCTTCTCTCCCTCTCCACAGCCTGCACTGATCATCCTTGTGTGCCATTCTCACCAACCCAAATTAAAGCAAATAAGGAAAGCCGGTGATCAGTGGGCAGTGAGGCACCCAATGAATGCACCCAACCAGTCCACAGTTTGTGGTGCCCCCATCCTGCATAAGACAGCAACTGGAGCTGAAATACCAAAGTAAAGTATGGAGGTACTGAGCAGAACATGGAAGACCATGCAACGTCTTTCTTACTCATTTGGTGTGTATTTTGAGGTAGATGCCTGAAAATATTCACCAAATAAGTTTATATGTTATACACTTTGTAATAAAATGGGTGTCTTTGTCAGAACTTCAACTCTTCACTTTTCCTTTAATTCTTGTTAGAACTTTAATGCTTCACTTAAATGGAAGGATGTTTTTCATCCTAGAAGGATTTCCATTTTTTAAAGGGGGTGTATTAAATTACCTCTCTTAATGCAGTATCAATTTTCATAGGATTTCTAAATACCCAGGTATTTTTCCTTTCATCCCACACGTTCTCATTTCTGTATTTGATTTTCCTTTCATGCTTGAACTTCATTTTATTCTTAAAAAGAAGCTAGCTGTAAACAAACACAAACACAAAAAACTTAATATCACACACACGCACACACACACACGCACCAATGCAATCGTACCTCAAAGCTATGGTTAAAATGTGTAATGGAGAATTCAAAATTACTTCTGTCTACTTCTCACCGTAGCCTAGACCCTTTCTTGTCTAACCCCCCCCCCCCCCGACTCTGGGCATTTACTATGGCACTCAGAAAGAAAGTTTTCATTCTCTAAAGTTGACCACTGTTGCCAGCAGTAGCTTGTGAGGCAGTTCACTAGAGGGGAAAAAATGGTTGGAAAGCCCCAGGGGATCTCTTCTCCTCTCAGTTTCTAAATTACTGCAACCATTTTTCTACTCAGCCATTTTTCTTTTGATTTCTCTAACATTTGGAAAGCTGATAGCCTTCACCAAAGAGATACCAATGTTTACAGTGAGAGGAGAAATCATATTGATTTTACAAGGTATAAAATTTGTGTGGTTTTTAAAAAGAATACAACACACCTCAACTATAGAACTACTCTCACGGTTCAAATGTCCCCTAGAACAGACATGGGCAGATTTCATGCTTGCAGGATCTATTAGAACCTTGAATTCCACCAATCAGGTGCAAAACAGTGGCTGGAGGCAGATCCACTTAGCTGCTGGGATGACTTACATATACAGATACATACACTGAGATGACCTCTATATGCAACTAATATTTCTGTCTGAATTGCTACATCTAACAGCCTAATTAAGCATGGAGGGAACATTTGAGAATGGAGATGGGAAAACAAAGAGACTGACACGAGTTCTTGGGTTCCAATTGGGCCACATTTATTGATAAATCTGCAAAGGGTAAACCCAGGATGGGCAACTGAACTGGGTCAGCCACTAGCAGACCCTGACATGGGTGAAAACATTCAAAGGCTGTGGAGTTGCATGTCATCTCACCACCCCACAGGGCTACCCCTTTTGGGGGAGCTAGGCTTTCCCCTGTCACCCTCGCCCGGGCCGCAAATCCCTGGGTGGGTGAAGTGAGTTGGCCTCACAGGTATCCCCCCGATGGGCCGTGAAACCCAGAGCGGGAGGCCTCAGGCATCACCTGTCACCAAAACTGTGCCTCTGAATGCTCACCTTCCCTGTTCTCATCCCCAATGCCCGTCCTAACAGCCACAGGGAGTGACAAGCCTAATGCTTAGTCAAACTCCCCCCACCTGCGCTGAATTACTTCCCGCAGGCCCCTTTGCAGATCCAACAAAAATATATTGTTACCTAAATCAGACAGGTGCACCCTGTCCTGCCTATAAAGATCCCCCTGCACCCGCAGAATTTCTGGATGAGAAATGATCCCATCTCCATGCTGGAATAGCCCCAAATCTATTTCCCTGTTAACTTTCTGCTGAGCTCTTTCTATAGCCTGCTGGTTCCAAACATTTCTCCATAACAGTCTAGGGAGCAAGCATGATCAAATGATAGTTATCCCCAGCCAACAGCACCTGATAACCTGAAAATCCTTCAAGGCTTGCAAAATAAGGCCCTTGCCTTTTAAACAACCTGGGTCATTCCCCCCAGGTACAGCACCAAAACCTGCTGGGAGACATGCACCAAACCTTGATGGAATAGAGTGGGTAGGAGGCGCTCCCACCGCATGCCGCATATGCCACTGCATGCAAGCATGCTGGGACAGTCTGAGCTGAGGTCTGCCGCCTGAGCTGGAAGCCCTCCAACCAGCCCAGAACACCATGCTGTGTCCATATATGAGCACACACACACGGGTTCACGTCCATTCCATCGATCTAAAGGAAACAAGAAAACAGTAAGAACAGGAATAAAAAAGGGGGGTCGGCACCATTACCAAGGTGAAGGCCTTAAAGCGCCATCTGCCCACTGCCTTCACCTGGTCGGTTGAAAAACCCAATGACGCAGCTGTTGAAGCGGCCCCTATTCGGAAAGAATGTGTCCCAAAGCAAAATTTACCTATACCAAGGGCGCCCAATGCCAACTTAGTAATGGCCCAAAATTGATATTTCATTAATGGAGAACCATCATAATGACAAAACAGTGGACCTTCTGAGGGCCTTCTTCAGTCCAGAAAAATGGCCACCGCCCTGACAGGGCATAGTTCCTCAGCCTGTGCTGGCAGTAGTGACACCGTGGCACCCCTACCCGTCTGAGCAGTCTTGGACCTCCGGAGAAAAATCCTGACAACATCAGGATGGACCTGGATGTCAGAATATTGCAGAGCTCTTCCAGATACATCACCTTTTGATGTCATGACCAGTGCGGAAATCCTGAGGGGCCCAAAGAAAGCTGTTAAGGCGGCCGAATTGGTGAGTTGGTCAGCCCATATGTGTACTGCTACGTAGATTGGAAAAAACTCCAAAAATGTTAAATCCTTAACAATTCAGTCTGCTAACCAACCCTCCTCAGGCCATAGTTCTGCACACCAACGATCACCCCAGATCACCCTCAAACCCAGCAACCCGGCAGCATCAGAATGAACCTGCAAGTTGTCCTCCAGGAACAACTCACGCCTCCAAAAGGCGCCATTTACCCCTGTAAAAATTGAAGGCAAACCTCGAGATCTCGTCACATGGCTGAAGTAACTCTGGTTCAGTGATGCAGCCGCTGCAGCCCCTACATGGCCCAGCAGAGCCGTTTCAAGAAGGCCCGGCCTGGGGCAACTACCCTACATGCAAAATTGAAATGACCAACCACCTCTTGCAATGCGTGCAGGGTGACTTTACATGAACATATTATTGTGTGTATCTTTTCCCCAAGGACAGAGAGTTTGTCCTCTGGAAGCCTACAACATCAGCTGATAGTGTCTAACTATCCCCAAGAACATTAAAACTGAAGATGGAACGTCTTTTTTTTCGTGAGCCAGAGGGACACCTAGCTCCTCCACCACAGATGCAAAACCCCACATTAAGTCGGCACATTGTGTAGAATCCTTAGGGCCGGCAAACAAAAAACCATCCAAATAATGGACCACACTCTGCATCCCTGTTCCGTATCTCACTTCCCATTCTAAGAAGGTGCTAAACTTCTCAAACATGGCGCAAGAGATGGAGCATCCCATGGGGAAGGCCCTGTCCAGGTAAAACATTCCCTGGAAACAGAATCCTAAGAGGTCAAAATCCAAAGGACTGACTGGCAAGATGTGGGATGCAGACTTTATATCGCACTTGCCCATCAATGCCCCATGCCAGAGAGTCCGGACCATAGATATTGCAGAATCAAATGAAGTGTAGCACACCAAACACAAATGGGCTGGAATCTCATCATTTACAGAACCGCCTTTTGGGAAGGAGAGGTTGTGAATTAACCTGTACTCCCCAATCGCCTTTTTGGGAACAATACCCAAGGGAGAAACTCGCAAGTTAGGGATCGGCGGTGCTGCAAATGGGCCAAGAACCCTCCCCGTGGCAACTTCCTTGTCAAATTTGGCTTTTACCAGCTTCACCATGCTCAGAACAGAGTTCTGATACTTAGAAAATTGTGCTTTACGTGTACCCTGAAAAGGGATTTTAAAACCGTACGTAAAACCTTGGTCTAGGTAAATGGCATCTTCCCTCTGCTGATATTGCCCTAGGAGCTGCCAAAGGGGCTTGATCCTAACCGGTCTGGGTCCCTTTGGGAGGAGGTTGCTGCCCACCCCCAGATTTCTTACCACCTTGTCCGTCTTGTGTGTGACGGTGACCCCGCCAACCCTTGGTTCTTGGACATGTGGTGCACGCGTGCTGTCCACAGCATATGGAACATTCATGGCAGAAGCACCACGGGTTTTGGGAACAGGAGCCTCTAGAACTGTACTCCCAGCAAAGCAAGCACTGTTGAACCACTTGCCCCACATTCAGCCGGACAGCCAATGTGGATCGCTGTTTGGCCAAAATATGACCGCTGTCAGATCTAGCACCAAATCCTGGTCTAGCCAGAGTCATGAACTGGAGCCATAGATCCTGTTCCTTGAAGTCCCAGCAGATGGAGGGGTCATTGGCGGCCCTCATACAAAAGGCCTCATCATAGGCCAGCCAAGCCCTACCCTCATATTTAGTAAGGATCCACCCTCACTCTGGGAATTTCTGTTGTAATACACCCATATAAATCAGGAAGCCCGGCAGCCAATTGGCCCAGGTGCGAGCAACTTTCTTCCGCCTGCCTTTGTCCTGTTCCTTATCACCAGATTTTTCCTTGTCTTTAGAGTCCGGTTCACGGAATAACAAGGAGAAAATGTCAATGAACTCTCCACGTAAAATCTTGTCTCTAGAGGCAGGCAAAAGGTGAAAACCTAGTGATGTAGATATACTACTGGTGGGTATAGCATCCTTCCCAATATTGGCATATGGGTCTGCATGTACTGAGGAGAACTGAGACTGGACTCCATTGGCAGGGCTGGCAGGGCCCTGCCAAACTGATGCACTGGCCGCCGTTGCTGGAGAAGGCTGACACGAATCAGCCTCCGGCAGCGTGACAGATTCTCCCGCCAAAGATCCCACAAGGGGCGCGGCATCGCCTCCAGGCACTGCCGGGGGTGATATGGAAGTTTCCTGCACGCTTGCAGCTGCAGAAGGATGTGCTGTGGCTGACCCCCTGCCGGCGTTGCCAGGACAGGCGGGGGCTGTGTAGCTACGTGAGGCAAAATCTCATTCCCCACTGCGTTTGGGTCAACTTGTTCTCCAGTGGGCAGAGAAAAAGGCCATCTAGGGGCAGTCATCCATAGAAACCAGCCCCATGGCCCCATCAGGCCCCACCCCACCCCGGCCAGTGGAAAGCGTTTGTAGACATTGTCTCATCCGCAACTGGGACAGCCAGAGCCGGGTCCCCCGGGGGTGCAGTAGGCAAAGCTGCCCCCGACACCGATGCCTGTGTTGCAGTGGCACTGGTCCTTCCCCTGCAGGGGGCGCCGGTGCGGGATTCTGCGTGGTGACAGAGCTGGAAGATGCCTCAATCGCAGCAAAATGCTCTGCAAGAGAAAGCAACAGTGTGCAGTCTGTTTAGGCTGCGAACCTCCAGATGTGCTTGGCCTAGGTATTGGTGGAGGTGTAATCCCCTTATTTTTCTCCGCGGTCTCCACACATGCAATAATCAGTGCCAAATCAGGTTCCTCCTCCCTTTCTGAGGAAGAGTCATGCCTCCTTCGAGGCCCTTTAGCTGGTGGGTGAGGGGCTTTGCCCTTTCTCGTCTTGCCCCCTTGTCCTTTTTTTAGGGGGCATACTGCCGCAAAATGTGATGGACCAAACACCTGGCTCCGAGGGGAGCTCTTCAATACCCCCAGTAGGAGGTCAGATGCTGTAATCACTAAAAACACAACCCTCCACAAACAAGTCAAAAGGGAATCAATCAAATCAAATGTATATGGGATTATAAGGTGGTCACCCTTCCAAATACTGACTGGACCCAAGCTTGCTTAGCTTCAACAAGGCAACCTTCATGCACCCTGTAACCATTCACATGGCCCAAAGGCTGGGCCCACAAAATAATACCACACGCAGGGGGGAGGGGATGGCACGGATATCCGGAGGATTCCCCCCCCCCGAGACTGGGAAGAACCCCCAACAACGAAGGCACCCTCCCAGCAAGCGCTCCCCAAACCTCGGGCCAGCTGGCCCTAGAAGATCAGGCCTCCAGGCCTCAGAAACTCAGGTGTGATGCAGATCCCTCTGCTGCCCCCTGAAGAAAGGCCCGAGAGTGGATGCATGGCCCGGCCAGGCCAAGAGGCCTGTGATTGTAAGATGCGCAACCGCTGTCATGCCAGAATCATAGAATCATAGGATAGTAGGGTTGGAAGGGGCCTACAAGGCCATCGAAGCCGCCATGGTGATGTGACCTGCCCCATGTGGCTGCGGCAAGAACAAAAACTCTGGCCAGTCTGCGTCCCGGGAGAAGGAGGCTGCCGTCGCATGCCAGGAGGAGCCGCCGCTGCGGCAAGCGCCCTGGCCTGTCTGCGGCTAGAAGGGGATGCCTCGCCAAAGGCTCCTCAGAGCCAGAGATGTTGCTGCTGCCGCCACCGCCCACAATCCGTCGGCTGCAGAAGCACGTGGCACCCACCCTGCAGCCGCGCGTCAAAGAGGCATTGGGGAGGGGCACGGAGAGCTTAAGGTGCCTCTCCACCCCCTCCCACCTCCACCTCAGTCCGCCAATCGCGGCCGTCAATGTCTCCTCACCCCACCCACCTACAACGGTCCACCCTGAGGCCAGGCAAGCCAGACTCAGGGTGTGGCATTTCTGTTGTTTTCAGTACCAGAACTGGAGCTTGGCCACAAATTCTTTCACACACAAATCTACTTCTATCCCCAGCCCCCAAATTTCTTCCCCAATTGCAGGGGATGGGTTGTGTTGTAGTTGCTTTTATTAAACAATTGGGAGTTAGAAACCCTTGCTGATCCACTGCAAATCATCCAGAATACTGTGGAATGCTCCCCGCACCAAGGCTTGCTTGGTACCAGGTAGGGATGGTGGAGAATTCCTCCATGGACCCCAGTGAGGCCAGATTCAAAAGAATCCGGCCTCCAGAGTCCGTGGAGGAACGGAGTGCTTACCTCTGCCTCCCATCAAAGTCGTCGCTGGCCGGATCCTGCCCGCTGCTGGCTCTGGAGCGCCAGTGATACGGCTGCCATTGCTGTATCACTGGCTGATGCTGACTCCACTCTGGACACAAATGGCGTCCAAATAGCCTATTGCTATTGCTAGCCTATTGCGTGAAAACCCACAGATGCAAATGGCAGAGCAGATGCTATTTGCGGCCATAAAGCCCTTAGTTTAAGCTAAATGCAGCCATTTACTGCTGCATTTAGCTTAATCTAAGACCTTTACGGCCGCAACTGGCATACTGGACACCATTTGCATCCAGAGTGGAGTCAGCATCAGCCAGTGATATGGCAATGGCGGCCGTATCGCTGGTGCTCCAGAGCCGGCCAGCGGCTCCGTGGAATCGGCGTGGAGTGGAGCCGGCCGGCTAGGATTCTGGGGGGAGGGATGGATCGCCTCCCCCCCCACGGACCCCCCCACGGACCCCCCCCCTCCAGAATGGCAGGTAACTGTTCCGTACATCCCTAGTACTAAGGTTGTCATTTTGGGGGCGCCAAGTTAAGGCTTTCCTCTACTCCCAGGCATTTCACAGCATATGATGGAGCATTTAATGTCAATTGTCTTATCAGGTCCTGATATTGCATTGTGATTGTTTTTATTTTATGTTTAGCTTTTTAAAATTGTTTTATGTTTTTGTATGTTAAGATTTTATATTATGTTTGAATCATGTTGCATCTGGGGTTTTTAATTTTTTGTGAACCATGCAGAGAGCTTTATTTATTTATTATATTTCTATACTGTCCAATAGTCAAAGCTCTCTAGGCGGTTCACAAAAGTTAAAACCACAAGTACTGCATAAAAACAATATAAAAGTTTAAAACTACAATATAAAAAAGTACAACCAGAATAAATCCTACCAGCGATGCAAAGGTTTAAAATACACTAACAAATTTAATATAGCAGAGCTAAAAGACTAAAATGCTAAACTTCCTGGGAAATAAAAAGGTAAATAAATGGGAAAATAAAAAGGTATTTGCCTGGCACCAGAAAGAGTACAATGTAGGCACCAGGTGAACCTCCCTAGGGGGCTCATTCCATATCCGGGGTGCCACAGCAGACAAGGCCCTTGGCTAGTGGATGGTATAGAAATGAAATAAATAAATCATCATCTACCAATATAGCCCAATTTATCTTCTGACTGCCCCTGCTTTAGAGCTCCCACATTGGGAAGATTGGAGCCCAGTTATGCGATATTCCAAAGTACCTTTCAGACTCAATTCTGTATGCATTGTTATTAGTAAAATGGCTTCTCTCTCAGACTTGATAACTGTGATAATGATGTTGCCTTTACCCCATTACCACGTTGTTTTGCCAGTTGAAGTTCCAGTTGTTTCTCCCAGTGTAATGACAACATATCTAAGAGTGGTTTTCAAGCATCCCTCTTACCTATGTCACTACCAAGACTGGCTGCATCAGCATTTATTATTGTCAGCATTTAATCAAGAGTACCTAATTCTTGAGCTCATTTCACTGTAGTTCACTAGTGTATAACCTGGAAACACATTTTAAATTCAACATGCCTAAAACATATTTACTTGAAAGGGAGTCCCATTGATTTCAGTACCCAAATACATGTGGCAAGGATCAGTGATCAGAGAAAAACCTAATAAAGTATATTTGTAAAACAGAACCAGAAACTTGCATCTTGGGAAGTTCCTTGTACATTTCACAGAGGGACACCATAGGCTATGCCCTTAGGGACAGGTCTTGGGGAGATATCATAGCTCAGTTTCTAAACTAGAGCACATGTCCTGACTGCATAAAGTCTCAGATTCTCTTCTAGTTAACATGGATCTATGGAAGGACTGGCAAAGACCCCTCCCTAGGACCTTGAAGAACCACTGCAAATCAGAGTACACAATATAGGGCTAGATGGAGCAATGGGTTGACTGAGGAGCACTTTACAGGCGTTCAGCCCGTGGGACAGAGCAGCATTGCCTACATGCAGGAGTGGACAACCTGTGGCAATTCGGATGTTTTGGCCTACAGCTCTCATCATCCTTAGCCAGCAGAGTCAATGGTGAGGAATGATGGGAGTTACAGGCCAAAAAATCTGGACAGGTACAAGTTGCCCACCCCTGCCTAAGTCCTGAACCACTACTTGGACGCACTGATGGAATGGATGTGGGTCAACAAGCTCAGGCTGAATCCAGACAAGAGGTACTGCTGGTGAGTGGAAAAGCTAATACAGGATTACAGCCTGTTCTGGATGTGGTGACACTCCCTCTGAAGGATCAGGTTTGCAGCTTGGGGGCTCTCCCGGACACAGCATTGCTCCTAGAGGGTCAGGTACCTGCTGTGGCCAGGAGCACCCCCAACTAGTGCGCCAAAGTTGTGCGCCTTCCTGGCAAAGAGAAATCTGGCCATAGTGATCCATCCTTTAATCACTTCATAAAGGCATGGATCACACTGTGACTCATAAATAAATAAACAAGGCATAGCACACATGCAGCTGTATGCATTGGGGATAAACATGCAATAAGAATACTGCAAGATTCCTGATCACATGTAGAGAGTCCACTGCACATGCAACTCTACGTACAGAGGTTCTTTCCTTAAGTCATGGCAGATTATGCCACCCTTCCATGCACATTCATCTACCTAGAATGGAAGTCTGAAAAAGGCTAGTGTAAGGCAACTTCATACATTTATAGTGGATACTATTACACACACATTGCATATTGATTAAAATAGTTGATTGTACCACTTTAACAAACAGCTCTAAGAACACCAAGTATTCAATCAGCCTGCAAGTGGCAGAGACAAATCACAAATTTAGAATAGAATGTGGCTTGCATCATACTGTTTAATACCTTTCTGTATTCACATCAGCGCACAACATATATCCATCTACCTTTTGCGGGTATGTCAGTAGGGAGTTGCCTAGGTTGTTTGTTTCTGCACAGCCTGCTGAAACCTTGGTGACAAAATGGCTAGATACAAATTTATATGGCACAGCTGGTGTTCTGTAACAGCCACTGGGAATTTCAGTACACTGCACAGAGTCTTTGCAGTTCTCAAGAGTGAGTAGCCTGGCACTTGCTTTCAAAAACATTAGCTGGGGTGGGGAACGGAGAAGAGGTGTACAGCACATCTATTCATTCTGTAAGTGACCACCATTAGGAATTAATTTTCTGTCTCATAAGCCCTTGCTAGAATATAGTCATTTTTCTTAACTGTCAGGTAAGGGAACAACCAGATTAGATTAAAGCTGACCTAGTAATTCAGATGTCTTCAGAGTATAAAATATTTCTTTTTTTTAAAGATATCTAACAACACAAATTGAACTTTCTTCTACTAGGTTATACTGATCAACAGTTTGAGGTAGAAAGTAAAATAACTCATCTCCCAATAAGAAGAGATAACTGGCAGTTTAATACATGAAAAGATGAGAAGCGTGCAAATGTGTTTTCTTCAAAGCCAATGGTTACACTTCAGCTGGCTTCAGATAGTCTTGGTGCCATGATTCTTCTCTCAGGAGATGGAACATTTCCTTCTTAAAAGAAAAAAAGGGTAAACATTTAAATGTCTCATTTCTAGAGATGTACGAATCCCCTACCTGCCAGTCTGGGGGGGCGGTCCGCAGGGCGGGGAGGTTATCCATTCCTCCCCCTGGAATCCTCACCGGCCAGCTCCGCTCCGCAGCAACTCCGTGAAGCCACTGGCCAGCTCCATACAACAAGTCATACGGCACCCATTGCCATGCTGTATCGCTGAGCACTCACTGCAGGAAGGGATCCGGACACAAATGACGTCTGCTACGCCATTTGCGTCCCTGTTTTTTCATGCGATAGGCTATGCAAATATCTATGTAAATAGAAATGTGTAGCCTATCGCGTGAAAAACCAGGGATGCAAATGGCATAGTGGACGCCATTTGCGGCCGTAAAGCTGTTAGATAGACCTAAATGCAGCCATTTACAGCTGCATTTAGCTTAATCTAAGACCTTTATGGCTGCAAATGGCATAGTGGATGACATTTGCGTCCGGATCCCTTCCTGCAGTGAGTGCTCAGTGATACGGCATGGCAATGGTGGCCGTATCGCTTGCTGTACAGAGCCGGGTGGCGAGGAGGATCCAGCTCTCTGCGGGTCTGGCGCGAAGCAGAGGTAGGTGGACCCATTCTGCCACAGACTCCAGAGGCTGGATTCAAAAGAATCTGGCCTCAATGGAGTTCATGGCAGAATTCTCGGACATCCCTACTCATTTCATATTTCATAATCTATAATAATAGAGGATGTCCATCCATCTTTGTCCATCCATCATAGCCATAGCACCAAGACCATGAAACCTAGACAACTGAAACTTGGCCTGCATACTATGGGGTCCCTGAGGGTGTGCATCTCAGGGTTATTTTGGATAGGGGTGAATGCTCCTTCCTTGTTCTCCTTGACCTCTCAGTGGCTTTTGATACCATTGTCCATGATATCTTCCTGGACCGCCTGGAGGGGTTGGGCATTGGAGACACTGTATTGCGGTGGTTCCAGTCCTTCCTCTCCGGCAGGTACCAGAGGGTAGCTCTGGGAGAGGAGGTTTCGGACCCGTGGCCTCTCACTTGTGGGGTGCCACAGGGTTCCATCCTCTCCCCGATGCTATTTAACATCTATGTGAAGCCTCTGGGGGCTATCATCAGGAGGTTTGGGGTGCAGTGACATCAATATGTGGAGAGCCACTGTGGTGTAGTAGCAAGAGTGTTGGACTGGGAGCTGGGAGATCCAGGTTCTAGTCCCCACTCGGCCATGGAAGCTCACTGGGTGACTTTGGGCCAGTCACACACTCTCAGTCCAACCTACCTCACAGGGTTGTTGTTGTGAGGATAAAATGGAGAGGAGGAGGATAATGTAAGCGGCCTTGGGTTCCTTGCAAGAGGAAAAAAGACAGGATATAAATGCAATAATAATTAAAAATAAATAAAATATGCAGATGACACACAGCTCTACCTCTCGTTCAAATCTTCACCAAGGTTGGCCGTAGAATCCCTATCCAAATGTCTGGAGATGGTGAGTGGCTGGATGGGGAGGAATAAGCTGAAGCTGAACCCTAACAAGACCGAGGTACTTTTGGTGGGAGACAAGAGGAGGTTGGGGGATGTTGACCTGGTGTTGAATGGGGTATGGCTACCCTTGAAAGACAGATCCACAGCCTGGGGGTCATTTTGGACTCCCAGCTGTTCATGGAGGCTCAGGTGTCAGCTGTACCAACTCCATCTGATACGACAGCTGCGCCCCTATCTTCCTGACCATCTGCTCCCATCGGTAGGGATGGACGAAAGTCACTTACCTGTCCTCGAAGCTTTTCGCGGTGGGGGGGAGGCGCTTCCCTGCTCCCCCCGCGAAGTTCAGGCTGGCGGGGGAGGCTTCCCGCCTCGCCCGGCCGAAATTCAGGCCGGGGGGGAGGCTTCCCGCCTCGCCCGGCCGAAATTCAGGCCGGGGAGGAGGCGCCTCGCCTCACCCGGCCGCGAACTAAAAAGTTTTTTGTTTTTTTTTTAAATGCCCCCGTGATAAGCTACGTGACGATTAATGTAGCCTATCACGGCTAGATCTGCAAAGTCAGCTGTGATAGGCTACGTTAATCGTCACGTAGCCTATCACGGGTGACTTTAAAAAAAAAAAAAGCACGTACGCAAATGGCGGCCCCCATAGGGAGCCGCCATTCGCGTTCCTTAGTTGGTCGCTGTAGTCTACATAAATCTTTACGTAGACTACAGCGACCAAATAAGGAACGGGAATGGCGGCTCCCTATGGGGGCCGCCATTATCCATACGCACTTTTTTTTTTTTTAAGTCACCCGTGATAGGCTACGTGACGATTTACGTAGCCTATCACGGCTGACTTTGCAAATCTAGCCGTGATAGGCTACGTTTATTGTCACGTAGCCTATCACGGGGGCGTTTTTTGTTTTTTTTTTACTTTTATTGGAATGGCGGCGGCGGCAGCCGGTCAAAAGACCAGCTGCCGCTCCCGCCCCAGACGAACACCCGCCGAACCACCAGCCGGACCCGCCGCCGGGAGGGACATTCGCCAAAGGTAAGTCCCATCCCAGGGGGGGTGCGGGGGGCGGGGGGCGGAGAATTTCTCACCGAAACTTGTTCGGGGGGCCGAACACGTTGGCACTCGGCCCCCCGAAGTTTCGGGGAAAAATTCTCCGCCATCCCTACCCATCGGTAATACATGTCCTGGTCTCCTCTCGTTTAGACTACTGTAATGTGCTCTATGTGGGGTTACCCTTGAAGACAGTTCGGAAGCTGCAGCTGGTACAGAATGCGGCGGCTCGCCTGATTAAAGGCAGCCACCGGCAAGATCACATCACTCCAGTGCTGAAGGAGTTGCACTGGTTAATATAGTTGTTTTCCATGCCAAATTCAAGGTGTTGGTTTTGACCTTTAAAACCCTATATGGTTCTGGCCCAGCCTATCATAAGGAGTGCCTCCAGCAACACCAGACAGGCCACTTAACAAGATCAGCCTTGGATGGCCTTCTCTCTGTCCCATCGGCCAGGACAGCTAGACTGGTGAAGACGAGGGAGAGGGCCTTCTCTGTGGTGGCCCCCACTTTGTGGAACTCCCCCCCTAGGGAACTCCACCATGTCCCCTCTTTAATGAGCTTCCGCCGTGCATTAAAAACGTTGTTGTTCAGGCAGGCATTTGGGGTGGGTTAGGGTATTTTTAGAAAATGATGTTTTTATTGTACAATTTTATTGTTTTAAACTGTTCTGTTACATTCTTTGTACATTGCCCAGAGTGGCTGGGTGACCAGCCAGATGGACGATTAATAAATTTAATAAGTAAGTAAGTAAGTAAGTAAATATTTTGTTTTTAAAATGCATTAATTCTTTTAGGGTGCAATCCTACTCATGTTTAGATGGAAAAAGGTCCTACAAGTCCCAGCATGCCCCAGCCAATGATCCTGGCTGGAGCATGCTGGGAGTTATAGGACCTTTTTCCATCTAAACATGCGTAGGATTGCACCCTTTATTAATTTTAATGTCGCCATCTGGTTGAAGCCTGCAATGACATCTTCAGCCACTAGGGGCAGACTTCTCTAACTTGCCCATAGCTTTGCCAACCATATTGTCTGAAGAGGGGAGTGGGCCAAGGGTTAGAGTTCCGTGCCTGTCTCCTCACCACTACTCTGGGACAGTCCCCTCCCCTCAGGAGAACGGAGCGGATAGAGCCCTCCAACACCTTCAGTCACCAAGGTCAGACTCCCTTAAACAGTTCATAGCTTTACAGTTGATAGTTTGAAGCCAGGGGACACAATTATAGGCCTGCCCCTCTCTCCTGCTGTGGAGCATCTGCCCCCCTCAACAGAATGAGGTGGACATGCCCCTCCCTTAAGGGGCTATAGGGGTGCACCATGGGAGGGGCTGTGTCTAGGGGTGCCAGCAGCATGGCTTCACTCAGATAGGGCAGGTGCAACTCTGACAGCTTCATAAGTTTGCTTGCAGTCTTCACTGTATCAGGGTAAGGGCTACTCTCACTCTGTGATGCCATGACTGTTCAGTAGTACATAATATTGAACAATCTGTCTATTGAACAATAATGGACAGCCATCTGTCAGAGATGCTCTGACTTGGATTCCTGCATTGAGCAGGGGGTTGGACTCAATGGCCTTGTAGGCCCCTTCCAACCCTACTATTCTATGATTTTATGATTCTAATCTGTCCAAAAGAGCTAAACCAAGGTTACCTTAATGAAGGAACAGGAAGTCATAATATGAGATGCTAATACTACACTCCTCTGCAGCTTATCCTAGGCCAGGCTAATGGTCTGAGCTCATTCTAGGCCACACAATTTTCTTGTAGCCAGAATCAGAAACTTAAGAGGAGATGTACAAAAGGCAAAATAATATAGAGGGATGTAGCCCCCCTTTGTTCAAATCTCCTGACAAATTAATATATTCAGGGCTTCTTCACATGGAGCTTCTATCCTGCTATTGAGATTGCTCACTCATGGAAGTTTGCAGGCCCTTTAGATGATGCCGTCAACCTCCAGGGTGTCTCCTGCACTTGTTCAGTCATTAAGTCGTGTCCAACTCTTCGTGACCCCATGGACCATAGCACGCCAGGCCTTCCTGTCCTGCGTTCTCTCCCAGAGTGTGCTTCATATTCATTGCATCGGTGATGCTATCTAGCCATCTCATCCTCTGCCGTCCCCTTCTCCTTTTGCCTTCAATCTTTCCCAGCATCAGTGACCAGTGACTTTTCTCTTCGCATTAGGTGGCCAAAATATTTGAGCTTCAGCTTCAGTATCTGTCCTTCCAATGAGCACTCAGGGTTGATTTCCTTTAGGATTGACTGATTTGACCTCCTTGCAGTCCAGGGGACTCGTAAGAGTCTTCTCCAGCACCACAGTTTGAAAGCATCAATTCTTTGGCGCTCAGCCTTCCTTATAGTCCAGCTCTCACAGCCATACATTGCTACTGGGAAAACCATAGCTTTGATTAGATGGACCTTTGTCGGCAAGGTGATGTCTCTGCTTCTTACCATGCTGTCTAGGTTTGCCATAGCTTTCCTTCCAAGGAGCAAGCGTCTTTTAATTTCATGGCTACAGTCACCGTCTGCGGTGATCTTGGAGCCCAAGAAAGTAAAATCTGTCACTGCTTTCATGTCTTCCCCTTCTATATGCCAGGAAGTGATGGGGCCAGAGGCCATGATCTGTGTTTTTTTAATGTTGAGTTTCAAACCAGCTTTTGCACTCTCCACTTTCACCCTCAACAAGAGGCTCCTTAGATCCTCTTCACTTTCTGCCATTAGTGTGGTATCGTCTGTGTATCTGAGGTTGTTGATAATTCTCCTGGCAATCTTAATTCCGACCTGTGATTCATCCAACCCGGTGTTTCTCATGATGTACTCTGCATATAAGTTAAATAAGCAGGGCGACAATATACAGCCTTGTCGTACTCCTTTCCCAATTTTGAACCAATCGGTTGTTCCATGTCTGGTTCTTACTGTTGCTTCTTGGCCCTCGTAAAGGTTTCTCAGGAGACAGGTAAGGTGGTCTGGTACTCCCATCTAGGGATGTATGAAAGTCACTTACGTTTCACGGATTATGTTGATGGTGGGGGGGAGGCGTTCTGTCCCTCCTCCCAGAATCCTCACTGTGGGGGAGGCGCTCTGTTCCTCCCCCCCAGAATCCTCCGCGGCCGGCTATGCTCCGCGGCAGCTCCGCGGAGCAGCCGGCCAGGCCCAGCCAGGCCAGAGCCGTCCGTAGCCGGATTTCTGGCCGCGGAGGGCCCTGGGTAAAAAAAACACAAAACCACGTACGCAAATGGCGGCGGTTATGGCCGCCGCCATTTGCGTTCCTTATTTTTGCCGTCTTAATCTACGTAAATATTTACGTAGACTATGATGGTGAAAATAAAGGGGAACGCAAATAGCTTAGCGGGCACTATTTGCGTCCCTTTCTGATTCCCCGTTTTAGCCTACATAAATGTTTACGTAGATTAAGATGGCAAAAATAAGGAACGCAAATGGCGATGGCCGTAGCTGCCGTCATTTGCGTACGTGGTTTTGTTTGTTTGTTTTTAAACCCACCCAACCATGATAGGCTATGTAAAGATTTACGTAGCCTATCATGTCATATATATATATATATATATATATATATATATATGCCTGGAAATGGCGGCAGCAGCAGCCTGTCATAAGACCAGCCGCCGCCATCACCGCCGCCGCCACCCGTAAGATCCGCCCCAGGTAAGTGTCATCCCAGGGGGGATCCGCGGGGGGGCGGGGGGTGGCAGGCCGTTCCGCCACGGAGTTGGGGGGGCCGAATGCACTGGTATTCGGCCTCACCGAGATCCATGGCAGAATTCTCTGACATCCCTATTCCCATCTCTTGTAGAATTTGCTACAGTTTGTTGTGATCCACACAATCAAAGGCTTTAGCGTAGTCAATGAAGCAGAAATAGACGTTTTTCTGGAATTCTCTGGCTTTCTCCATGATCCAGCGAATGTTGGCAATTTGATCTCTTGTTCCTCTGCCTCTTCGAAACCCAGCTTGTACTTCCAGTAGTTCTCGGTTCACATACTGCTGAAGCCTAGCTTGTAGGATTTTGAGCATAACCTTGCTGGCATGTGAAATGAGCGCAATTGTGCGGTAGTTTGAACACTCTTTGGCATTGCCCTTCTTTGGAATTGGAATGTAAACTGACCTTTTCCAGTCTTGTGGCCACTGTTGAGTGTTCCAAATTTGTTGGCATATTGAGGGCAGGACTTTAACAGCATCGTCTTTTAGGATTTTAAATAGCTCGGCTGGAATACTGTCATCTCTGCTAGCTTTGTTGTTAGTAATGCTTCCTAAGGCCCATTTGATTTTACTCTCTAGGATGTCTGGCTCAAGTTCAGTGACCGCACTCTCCTGGCTATCAAGGACATTAAGATCTTTCCTGTATAGTTCTTCTGTGTATTCTTTCCACCTCTAGATGACCTTTATTTCGTTTTTAAATAGATTGGAGATAATGAGCTATTAAATTACCCCGTTTGTGTTCTGCTTGAGTTCCCTCCGTGAAAAAGGAAAAGCAGCAAGAAGAGGAGAGAGATCAATAGAAGATCATGGAAGACTCAGCTATGGGGGAAAAGGAGGGGGAGGGGGAGGGGGGAAAGGAAGCATGTGTAAAGGGAGTCCGTTGTGATCCTGCATTTCAAACGGAAGCAGAAAGCCCCCTTTTAAATGTGGGATTTTAGGCTGGTGTAGAGATGCTCTAAGTCTGCAATTCTGTGTTCACTTACCTCTGTTTTAACCATATCCGCTGAGTAACCTTAACTACTATACTACACCCAGTATAATGAATCTCACAGGCTAACTGAGAGATGAGGGAAAAGTACTTCTTCCTACTGTTTCATATTCACTGAAGCATGTGAAGCTGGTGGGATTAAGAACAATTCTACTGAGAACAGAACCAAGTAGGAATTTGAGTCAATAACAACAACAACAACAACAAAGATAAGAGAATAAAGCAAATAATAAAGCAGTAACACTACTACAATATATTTGGGAAGCAAGAGAATTACTGTGGGTTTGTGGCAAATATAGAATTATGGTCTTTAAAAATCATGATGTGTAGAATGTCACAAGACCAATGTGAGAGAGTTGACACAAGCTGCCTAGAAATAGCAGCTAATTAAATTTTATCTCTATCCAGAGCCATTAATACGAGAATCTATCAGTTCACATTTAATATCGGGGGAAAATATACTCCATTCCATTTTTGCAGAGGCAGCCGTTTAAAGATTTGCTACATCAAAGTGCTGCAAAAAATGTGAGAAGTGGGAATTTCCATAAGGGTGGAGGGAAAAAAGATGCTTAGGATCAGATTCAAAGGCCTGTCATGATAGCAGGGCTATGCTTAACTATATATGGCCTTCAGCAGCCTTTTTCCCCAAATATAAAACATTTCGCAGATCTTCACCAGTGTCTTCATGTTTCAGTGTTAAATGACTGCACAAGAACCACATCATAAAGTTTGTAGTATTTTAATTTGTAGCAATTAATATGAGTGCACAATTGGCTAACAATTTAGGGTGCAATCCTATGCACATCTAGACAGAAAAAAGTCCTACAACTCCCAGCATTCCCTAGCCAGTTGTAGGGCTTTTTTCCAAACATGCATAGGATTCTGCCCTTAATGTTGCATCTAGGTAAATGCTTCTAATCCAAGGCCATTTATGTATTATAAAGCCAACTGATGAAATTACTGTCTATACTGCCCTCCTATATTATTACTATTTGTACCACAGTTGAAGAATTTCAAATCACAACTGTGATCCAGAGGCAAACTTCAACACTTGCTTGCCACCTCCCTCTAGCAAGTGTAATGGTTTGCTGGTGTTTTTCTCAGCTTTAAAGCTGCAGAACTGGCTGGGGATCCACCAAACAATTGTACAGTGATCTCTCCCCCTCCCCCAGTGCCACAATTGGGAGTAAATCTAAGGATCATTTGTGAGCTGTGCACCCAAGCACAATTTCCTGCATGAGAGCAGCAAAAGGTAGTGAGCCTTCCTTGCTGGCTGTGCAGTGATGCTCTGAGCACGCTGCCCAGCATTGGCCAAGCTAGTGTGCTTCCCACCACAGAACATAAGACGAGCCATGCTGGATCAGACCATCTAGTCCAGCATTCTGTTCACACAGTGGCCAACTAGCTGCCAACCAGGAACCTGCGGGAGAATTTGGCAGAGGTTGGGCTTCCTTGGCTGCTGCTGGGCAGGTCTTGCCTTCACCAAGCCAGCGGAGGACAGGGTGAGAGCAGAGGCAAGAGCTTGGCAACCACCATTTTTGGCTTAGCTAGCATGTCGGGCTACTCTCCACTCATCTTCCCACCTCGGATGGAGCTTTATCATCCCAGAAAGGGATGTGAATTTCTGCAACCCTAGAAACACTTTCAAGGACTGGGGGGGGGGGGGTGTCTTACTATCTGATGAAGTTCATATTTTTTTTCTCTTCCTCTTTTCTTCCTTTTTTAAAGCAAGGGCAGCCAGCCACTGGCAAGTTAAACATCTCTTTAAGAAAGGCACTGGGAACATTGCAACACAATGAAGTAACATGTGGGGGATGGAGGAGAAATGGCTGCCCTGCCAGCTGCTCAGTGCAGAGAATTGGAAGGAAGGAAGGAAGGAAGGAAGGAAGGAAGGAAGGAAGGAAGGAGACCAATCAGTAACCTCATCAAATAGTAGATACCCCGGACCCCTGGAAAAACTGGATCTAGCCCTTGGAGCCAAAAAGGTTGTGTACCCCTGGTGTATGGTGAGCTCAACATATGAAGAAAGGCTTCCAAATCTCTTCCAAAAGTGACCCCCCCCCCAAAAAAATAATACTATTCAAAAAGTCATCCCCAAATTCATGAAACCATTGGAGTTGCTTCCAGCATAGCACTGCATAAATAACAGCTATAGAGCAGTAGGAAAATGAGAACACATGATGTGCGCATGCCAAAAACAGCCTCTGTCTGGTGTAATTGGAGTCCATGTTCTTATTCTTTTTTAATGTGGCATCATGGATGAGCTCATGTAGACACAACATTATTAGATTTGTCTGTGGTGTCTTGGTGGGGGTGGCAGCCTCCCCTTTCTCTCTTACTGAGCTGCCTTTTTCTATACAGAGATGCTACAAGCTGATGGCATGAAATGTGTTGATGCAATTCCATGGGTCTAGTTTATGTTTTGAGTTGCTGCTTGATGCACTTGCTGATGTTGCAGTTATGCATGTAGCCTTAGGGAGGCATCACAGACTCACTTCTGCCATCATCTTGACTTGGCCACAAGATGCTGTCACACGTCCATTCCTGATTTTTAAGCATTAATATAATAAACTGTGTTAAATGTGGACCATTTAAGTTGAAGCCAGCAGTGGAAAGGAGATTCTTTGAACTGGAGTCAGCTTCAAGTAAAGATAAGGGTATTGTTTGCCAACCTAAAGGTTGTTTGTGAATAATTAATGTGTTCAGAAACCAAGGTTTGTAAATGGAAGCTTACAAGGCGGAAAGGTTTCGCTGGGATATGAAACTGAGCCACTGAACTATTCCCTGAAATGCTATTATTAAAGATATGTCTTCACTTTTGAACTGTCCCATTCTTGTTGGGACTTTGCTTGAAAATACTTATTTCTGAGGCCTATTAAACATGCTCTTTACCCAGTTAGGCTGCAACCATATGCACACTTCTGTGCGAGTAAGCTGCACTGAACTCACTGGTACTTAGGGTGGCCAAGTATCCTCTTTTACAGATGACAGTCCTCTATTTGAAAGGCTGCCAAAGGACTGTCCTCTATCTGAAGGCGTCCTCTGTTTGAAGGGCTGTCCTGACCAATTCTGGTCTAAAGATAAAGAACCATAAGAGCTGTTATCCATCCACAGGCAGCACCTGGATAGCAGACTGAACAGACAGGCACACAGCTCACCTGTTCACAGGCTTCCACGCTATGGTGAGATGTACTGTATTTCTATTTACATTGTAATTGTTTCTACATGTGTGTGTGTGTGTGTGTGTGTGTGTGTGTGTATTTCAACTTGTATGCAAATTAATGTACCTTTTGTCCTATTTTTTGGTGATTCATAAGTGACCATCTTACTTACATCCCAGTAAATACACCTAGGAATTGTGCTGTTGGCAACAAGCCAGGGGAGCTGCTTTGGTTCTTTCTGCTTTTTGAAAGTTTGAAAGAAACACACTACATGTGATTTCAGAGACTCATGCTTTAATCCTAGCTTTCCTTCCATGAATGGGGCAGATTTCATGTTAATGGAATGTGGCTTTTCAGCTTCCCCCGTCCTTAAACATCCTGCACTCCCTGAAAGTCTGCTCCTAGGTGGGAGGACTTTGGAAAGGTATGGAATATGCTGCTGTGGGCAGCAGATAGATGGGGAAGTTACTTCCCCTTACCTGAACAGAGGAGCAACAGAGGATCCAAGCCTCAATGTGAAACTACAAAGAAGACCAAGTTTAAACTGATCTTCATATTACAACATCATTCTCACTGCAACCTTACCCCAGGGCAATCACACTTTGAGAAAAAAGGTTCTCCGATACCTAGACTAAGATTTTATAGCCCTAACAGTAGATATTGTCATTGTCTCACTGCCAGGCTGTACCACAACAAAAGATGAGAGAGGCCATGGGTAGCATCTAATGCAGCCTGCACACTATCAGGACTCGCCACTAGCACAATGGGGAGCTAGCCGAAATACTAATTTCCAAAACACGGCAGGAGCTTGCAGAAGGGAGCTACGCTCACCTGTCCCATTCCGGAAACAAGCATTGTGCGGCATTTCTGGAACGACTGCAAGAAGCACTAGTTCGTGTTGCCAAGTGGTGGGTCCCGCTGGCACAACAGAAACAGTGGAAGTGCAGCAGCAGTACTGGATACTGTCCAATGGACACTTCTCAGTTTCCACACTAAACTCAGGATATGAGGCAACATCACCCACCCCACAAATGGGGTGAGGCAGGCTGTGCCTGTCTTGGCACTGGATCTATAGAGCAGAAATTAATTTGCTCCCTAGATGTCTCTAGATATTCATTAGTGATCTTTAAATGTTGGATATTTTCGGGGTATTCTGTGAATACACAAAAATTTGCCAAATATTCACATAATACTGGATTGTATTTATAATCTGTTGACTATTAGTTTTAATATGAGCTACTTGATAGCTGCCATATAGTATTATTTTTAATAATAGTGTTTATTAAATGGTATTTTACCTTGCACATCACCCAATACCATTTAACATTTGATTTAAGTGGGAGCTGACATTTAGTATATGTCAGTATTCGATAATGTGCAGTGGTAGTAGTGAATCCATGGTTTTCAGCACTAACAGAAACCTATTTCACAGCAATTCAGCTACCGGTAAGAAAATGTGTTAATTTTTTAAAAACAGTGGGAGGGTTGGGGCACCTTGGTGGGCACCAAGAAAGGTGTCTGGGGGCAGTATTGGTGCTCACAGGCACCACGTTGCCTACCTTGGTCTAAAATATTTTATTTGAAAGTTTTTCTGAAATGAGTTACAAGCCTCTCTAATTCCACCCTTACTTCCAATTCCACCATACTACTGGAAATTGTAGGAGGTAACTCAGAAGAGTAGAGGGCACATGAGCAATACATTAACTAGTTGTTGACACCCTTACCACTGCACCCTCGTAACCGGAGGAAGAAAATATCCCAGCACAAGCTTACACGCACACACGCACACACACAGAGATTCTCCTCAAAGCTCTTCCCCCCCCCCCAAACACACACAAAGCAATTTCCAGAGTTGTAACTGCAAGCCATTACTCAGCTTTTAGGAAATCAAAGTGCACAGGGAATAAACTATGGTAAACAAATACAAGTGATCAATAGGTTTTGAACTTTTCTCTCTTCAATGCCGCTGGAGGATAGTTATGAAAACTGCTGATACTACTGATAAGGAAGATGTTGTGGCTTATTTCAAAAGAGGGAGGAAAAAATGAAATGGAAGGAGTATTTCCTTTCTTGCAATGACCTGCTGTCCTATTTCAGAAAGCTGATACCAAGGATGGGGAAGCAGATTCTTAAAATGGAGGACTGATTATTAAAGAAAGTAAATGTTACCAGCAAAACTAATTATCCTTTCCTCATGTACAGTGCACTGATGCCATCTACAGATAACATGCAAGCATTTTAAAGTCGATATTTCAAATTATGAATCCTTGCTGTTGAGTTCCAGCAACTACATTTGAGATTTAAGCCTGTGATCCTATAACTGAAAATAAGCTCAGTGGGAGTAGACACCTATAGGACTGCACTGTAGAAGTCAAGAATTAGATGTAAATAAGATTTTTAAAGTACTTGTGAATAGTCCATTTTATAAGTATGAAGATACTGGCGAACTGATCCTCACTTAAATTAGTAGACAGGATTAATATTGGGTGTTTTTATGCAAGCAATGAAGTCTACTTAGGTGACTGTGTGCTTTTGAATCAAGCTTTACTAGCCAGACTAATGCAGTCTTCCCCAACCTGGTGCCTGCTAGATGTTTTGGACTACAACTTCTAGCATTCCTGATCATTGGCCATGCTGGCTGGGGCAGATGGGAATTAAATTCCAGAACATCTGGAGTGTATCACGTTGGGGAAGGCTGGACTAGTGGAGGACTAAAATACATATGAAACTTCTACACTACAAATAGCAATAAAAAAGCAAACCCACATCACAGAAGACCCTACATACCCATGAGATTTCAACAAACAAGGTATTGGCTAGTGAAAATAATTTTGTAACATAAATATTATGAAGCATAACAGTGGCTAAAACCTTTTGGCTGACTGAAAATCTGAAATGAACAGAAGAGTAAGGTTTCCATATGCCCCCATTTCCAGGTTTTGTCCAGATTTCAGATATACAATCCAGGACCTGTTTGGGGTGTCTGCCAGCCCAGGGGTGTTTTTTTTTAGCATTCCTTAAAAGCAGACAAACAAAACAAGTCTCTAGACTAGACCTCATAGAATCAGAGATACGCAGTAAGATGTACAAGTAGTAGTTTGTCCAATCGTTTATTGGGAAACAAGCTTGTTCTTGCCTTCCATTGTTTTAGCAAATAAGGGAAGTCCTCTTATGGTTGATATAGTAGCAGAGATAGGAAAAGTTTAGATTCACAATTTAATTGTCTGTAGATGGAACCTCTTGGTTCCTTTCTTTTGATCCTATCTCCCTCTCCTCTACCCCACAATTCCAGGGCAGAAGAGGGAATTATCCATAGGAAACAATGAAGAAATCCAGGATTTTTAATGCAGCTATGTACCCACTGAGAAACAAAAGACAGCAAGAAAAATGGGAGTTTATGCTCTTTCTAAGCCATGTCTTATTTCATATGGAAAATGCCATTAATTTTTAAAAATTGTCCTGCCAGTGTCAATATAGTCCTTTATTCCCTTACTGCAGGTTGAGAGAAGTGTGACTGAAAGATAATGGCTTGTGACAATATAACCCATTGCAAGCTAGAATAGTGATCTCCTGCATATATAGGCTAAAGGAGGAAAATGTACAGTTTCTGCCACCCTGCATTCTCAATGAGAGCTTTGTCTTTGTTCTTCGGTGAAAGGAAACAAGTATTCAGATAGTTTGTGCTAACTTATGCTGTCAGCCTAGATTTTTCTGCTTTCTAAACTAATCAGATAAACAGTGGTGCAGTGATGGATTCTGAAGTACAGTACAGGCACTCATTATGAC
Source organism: Heloderma suspectum (assembly GCF_057233095.1). Classification (NCBI taxonomy): domain Eukaryota; kingdom Metazoa; phylum Chordata; class Lepidosauria; order Squamata; family Helodermatidae; genus Heloderma; species Heloderma suspectum. The sequence continues at coordinate 151,399,928 of NC_139460.1, read as the reverse complement.
CATCCCCAAGGAGAATAAAAAATTCAGGCTGCTGTGCTGATCCATAGCAACAAACCAGGTTTTGCCATTTTCATCTCCACTGGGAGCAGGTCTTTTGTAGGCTAATGGGTCTTAATTGTCCATTCAAGAACAAGCCACCCCAAAATACTTCGCGTTATAACAGTGACAAAAAATCATTCCCCTGCCCCCCTGCCCCAGCTACTGGGGCTGTTTGCAGGACGCAACAGCCCACCATAGGTTATTTAACCCACGGTGAGGCTGTAGTACATGCAACCACCATTTTGAATATGCAACCCGCACTCAGGTGTTGTCATGTTGTGCAAACCCATGGAGCATGGGTTATTTGAGGGTTAAACAACCATTTTAGGGTTATGCGAGGGTTGTTTAAGCCTTGCATAACCCATGTTCACTGGGTTTGCATGACACAACGATCCCCTAGCAAGGGTTGCATATAAAGCCTGGCGCTTGTGGTCACCATTGCTCATTATGGGTAAATAACCCACAATGAGCTGCAGCGTGTTGTCTGAACTCAGTCTTTGTGAGGATTGCAGCTATGCTCAGAGAGAACAGGGAATTCTGAGTGGGGTGGCAGATGGCATCTGTGTCCCTGCTAATAAACAAGTGCCAGCATTGTATCTCTGCAAGCCCTGGCTCCACTACAACACTGAAGATAAGCCATCTTAAGGGGGCACCCCATCTCTTCTTGTGGGTTCCCAAGGCAGTCTAGTCTTTAGGTGCCTGAGGTAATGTGGAGAGCAACCCCTCATTTCCCCTTCCCCCCAACTCCAAATCCTAATTTAACCCCATGGTCCTGGCCCTTTTCACTATTCATTTACTAAATTCAAACTTCTTACAGTATATAATTGTCATTGTTTTTATTTCACTTTGGAAGGTTTGATGTGTTCGATGTCAAAGGGTATATGAAAAGCCCAGTTTCTTTTCTGCAAACCAGTATTAGAAACTGGACATTTGGAATGGAAAGCACTATGGGCAGCATTGCCTAACCCTTCCCCACCCACAAATTGATTTGCATTAAGGACCCAATCTTAAGGATGTTTAAACAGAAAAAAATATTGTACAACTCCCAGCATTCCCCAACCAGCCACATTGTAGGACCTTTTTTCTGTCTAAACATCCTTATGGTTGTGCCCTAACAGTGTGGATAATTTGCAAATTAAGCTGTCCATATTTGGGGGAGTGGAATATTACAACCCTACCTAATGGTGATGTTAAAAGGTCACGTAAGAAAAACAATGTGAGGTTTGTGACGCTTCTACAAAAGAAAACAAAAATAGCAAGACAAGAACATGCCAGTAATATATCATTCCTATGAATCCATTCACTGCAGTATAGAGAGTAAACTAGCCAGATATCGAAAGAAAAAAATGAAACAGCAAAGTTGACATTATCTATTTTTGTACAAGGAATTGCAGAAAATAATTGAAAACAGCTCATTTTCAGCTTTAGTCTTCCTGAAGCCATTCCTGCAATTCTGTGCTGTAAAGAATACCTGCCTGTACTCCTCCTTTGTAGCTTGGCCTTCCTTCACTTCCTATATTGTATGTGTCCTTTTTTGTTTTCAGGTCATCTCTAAGCTTTTTGTGAAGCCACATTGGCTTCTTCTATTGTCTTCCGCCTTTTTTTCTTGTTGGAATTGTTTGTAATTTTAAAAATTACAAAAAATTTACAAAAATTTAAAAAAGGAAGTGCTTTTAGCATTTCCTTTTTTAAAAACTCCCACCCATCTTGGACTCCTTTTCTCATTAGAGTCTCTTGCCATGGGACCTTACTGATCATTGTTCTGAGTTTAATAAAATTGGCTTTCCTAAAATCCAGGGTATGCGTTTGGCTACACTCGGCTTTGGCTTGCTTTAGAACCAAGAACTCAAGTATAACATGGTCACTTTCCCCCAGAGTTCCTGTAACTGCTCCTTGATCCACTACGTCATCTCTACTGGTTAGGATCAAGTCAAGGACAACCGATCCTCTAGTTGCTTCCTCTACTTTCAGCAACACAAATCATGAATTCTTGGAGGGGCCATGTTTTGCAGAATTTGTCTCCCAACAAATATCAGGGAAATTGAAGTCCCGCATTACTACTACATCATGCTTCCTTGAAACCTTGGCAATTTGTTTTTCAGAAGTTTCATCCTCGTTTTCTCCTTGATTGGGTGGCTGGTAGTAGACTCCAACCACCACATTCCTTTTATTCTTTGGTCCATTTATTTTAACCCAGATGCTCTCAATGGGGCTACCAAGCTCCTCCTCCTGTATTTCTGTGCAGAGATATGTATTTTTCACATACAGCGCAACTCCACCTCCCTTTCTGTTCCTCCTGTTCTTTTTGAACAAGTTATATCCTTCAATTGCTGTATTCCAGTCATGAGAGTCATCCCACCAAGTTTCAGTTACACCTATCAAGTCATAATTTCCCTCCTGTATTAAGAGTTCAAGTTCGTCCTGTTTGTTTCCTGTTCTCTGGGCATTAGTGTAAAGACATTGAAGACCATGTGCTTCATAGTCTGGCTTTCTTCCTACATGTGTCTGAAGACTATTATTGGGTGCTATTAGAGCTGTTCTCTCCGTTGTGGTGCAACTTCATCCACTGTTACCCCCAACTTTACATCTCCCTCCCCTGTAGGATTCATTTTAAAGCCCTCCTGATGAAGTTCTTCATGCTGTGGCCAAAGTCCACAGTGGACCGACTCTACTCACCTCCAGGTCTGCTGGATTCCCCGTGGGGCAGCTGTCCTCCATTCCAAATGTCGCAATAGGCTAATGGCCGTAAATTGCATAGTTTAGGGCATTAGTGGTTGTAAAGCACTTCTTTCTATGTAAATTGTGGTGTAAATGGCTGCAATTTATATAGAAGGAAGTGCTTTATGGCTGCAAATGCTATAAACTATACAATTTACGACTGTAATTTTCCTGCGATTGGCTAATGCTGTCCACTGTTAGCCTATCACGAGGTTTAGAATGGAGGAGAGCTGCTCCATGAAATCCAGTGGACATGGTAAGGCTCTGGGCAAATCCACAGGGCCACAAGTGGCCTGGATTTCCCCGCTGTGGACCCCCCCCCACTGACTGGATGTTGGGGGGGGGTTGTACATCCCCACTTGGACCACTAGGGCACAGCTGCCATAAAAAAGACTATTTGTCCTTGACAAGACCATGTCAGGATACAGTCAGGGCCAGAAATATTGGAACAAGGATAACTGTTTTGGCAATTGGCTTCTGTACACCACCACATCAAAGTTGAAAGGAAACACACCCAGATGGGAGCGAGGTCAGGACTTTCAGCTGTAATTCAAGGGGGTTGACAAAAGTGGGGCACTAACCATTCAGGAAGGGCAGCCAGTGGCATACACACACACCCATTGTTGGGGGCTCATAAGTAATGGAACAAAGCAACATCATTTCAAACTTAAGGATTGCCTTTAATACCTAGATGAAAATCCTTTGCAGTCAATGACTGCCTGAAGTCTGGAACCCATGGACATGACCAAATGCTGAGTGTCCTCCCTCGAGGTGCTTTGCCAGGCCTTTACTGCAGCTGCCTTCAGCTGCTGCTTGTTTGTGGGTCTTTCTGCCTTCAGTCTTGTCTTCAGTAAATGAAAAGCATGCTCTATTGGGCTGAGATCAGGTGACTGACTCAATGTGTACGGAGGCCAACTGCCAAAACAGTTATCCTTGTTCCAATATTTCTGGCCCCGACTGTACACTTCCAGGGCAGTTGTCTCAATTGTAGGAGCATGGACAAGAGACTACAAGTGCATCTATAGCAGGGGTAGGGAACATGAGTCCTGGGTTCCTAATCTGGCCTTCTGAGGTTTCCCAAATGGGTATGCCCCCTTCTCCTGACCTCGCCCCCTTTTCCCCAACTTTTGGTAATTTGGTGGTTTCCCAGCTTTTGCTCAAAGCAGTAAATAATAAAATTTCTCCACAAAGGAGCCCTCATATTTAAGGTATGCTCCAATGGGAAATTTCTTTTTAGAAAAAGCCACATTTTTACTGTGCAATATTATTTTCAAGCCTCATATGTCATTTTAATTTTTCCCGCAAGAGGCTGCCAATGATCATAATTTAGCAATGCATTTGAGACGTTGTTTATATTTAAACACAGAAGTGCACTTATTTTTAATCAGCTGTGTACTTAACGACACAGTTTGCGCCAAATACATTTGTTAGTCTATTTAGCGAGGGTGGCAATGTAAGTCTTCAGGTACCATCTGTAGCCTTCATGACCACAAAGAAAATCTTGCGAAAGTGATGAAAGAAAGTTTGACAGTACAAGTATGGACTGAAACAGATAGGTCATGCCCCAATTGCTTTCCCGTTCTTCCAGGTGACTTCCATCCTACCAGTGAGAATATAACAGGCATCTGTGTAGCCCACACTGAAGGGTATATGAAGGACCAGATTCAGTGTGGTGCAACAATCTTCCAGAAGCTGAGTAACAAGATTAGGCAAAGATCAGTTTCCACCGTATTAATAAATGCCATTTAACTGTTTGTTTGTCTTCCAAAGTCTTAAATCCATACCAAAGTAATACCTTTATTAAGCCAACTAAAATATCTCAAAAATGTGCAAGCTTTCAAGATATCCAGATCTCTTTGTCAAGCAAGATGTTACAAAAAATAGGTTAGGGAGGAGAAGGCAGAAAAAGTTTGACTTCCCCCATTTCTGAAAATATAAAATCCAGCTGTTACTCAGAAATGTCTCCATTTTGGGTGAAGCACACCGTGGAAAACAGAGAGAAACTAGGCAGTATTTGTATTAACAAAGCTGGAGGTGATTTTAGATGCTGTACTAGGTTAAAAAAATTTAAAGAAGCCAAATTGGGTAGTTTTACCTAGTCCTTAGAGGGAATGAGCCCTCAGAGAATATAGTCCTTGCTTCAGGTAGTATAAAACCTTCTTCCTCCTGTGTAGGGTCCTGCTGTTGAATGGCTTAATACCAAGTCACAAAAAAGCAAAGGTAGCCCTGTTGGCCATAAGAAACATTCCAAAATCCATATTAGTGTAATACCTTTATTATGCCACCCAAAACGTTATCTCTGATCAGAGACTGGAGATAACAGCAGGGATTCCTCCAGGGGGTGGGACTGGATAGGCAACTTCTGTGGGCTAAATTAGGCCTGTGAGCCGGAGGTTTCTCTCCCTTGTGCTAAAGGAACACATCCTTTTGCTTCAACATTTGGTGATTTTTGTTGATTACAGTGCTCTAGTTATTATGATGTGTTAATCAAAACAATGTTCATTTGTTTTTTACATAGACTGCTTGTTATTTAACCGTGAATGTAAAAGCAGGCCAGGCGTTTGGAAGCTGGAGCCTGCTGAATCTTCTCTTCTCTCATTACCATTAACTCAAATCTTAAATATTAGTGCTGTACCGAAGCCCTACCTGCCCTTTCGCAACCTCTTCATTTTCCTGTGAAAGAAACAGTTGTTTTTCTGCCTCTTTTGCTGAGATGTTGAGAAATTTGGAGAAATTTCTCTGGGCTCCAGTTCTTACCTTACTGTAAGGAGGTGGCTAAGGCAGGCTTCATGTGTGCACTTTCCTTTACCATCCTCCCCCCACCCCCCACCCACCCCCATTCTGTCCTCACAGTCTCTCCCACTGCTTGAGGTTCATGGAAAGTCCCCTGGAGGACTTAGCCAGGACTCCCTCTGTTAGGGCTTTCCAGTGCTGCTGCCTGCCTGAAAGCTGAGAGAGGAATTGTTATTCTTGTTGCTGCTGTTGTTATTCTTGTTGTTATTAAAAGGACTTTTAATACCAACAAAGCAAAACCAAAATGCCTCTCTCAGCTTTCAGGCAATCTGCAGGCCGCAGCACAGGGAAGCCCCAAGACAGGGAGTCCTGGCTAAGTCCTCCAGCGGGCTTTCCATGAAGCTCAAGCAGCTGGAGAGGCTGCGAGAACAGAACGGGGGGAAATGGTAAAAGAAAGAGCACCCCCCACTCCCCTCAGCCACATTTTCTAGTAAGGTAACCACCAAAGCCCTGCACCCAGAGAAATTTCTCTGAAATTCTCACCCTTCCCACAAGTTTCGGGTGCAGTTTCTTTTTGCCCCTCGCCCCCCCAGCAAATGGTTGAAAATAAATAGGTCAAAAAATTCAGGACAGTGCTATTAAATATGCCCCGTAGTATACTTTAAGGCCATCTGCTTCTCTCCAAGTTTCACAGAAAACCATGGACTTCCTATAGATGACTAATGAAGGTATAAGGAGTGGTAATACATGTTTATCTCTGTTAATTAAAAATATGAGAGAGAGAGAGAGAGAATCTCTCTTGCACATTCTACTATAATGCATAGTTTCCATATCCTTCTGAGCAATGCCAATGTGTTTCTCTTCCTCAGAATTTCATATTGTTCCTTTCAAGTCACTTATCAATATAATTTTGAATTTAATTTCTGATCTAATCCAATTGGTTTGCTACTGTATCCAGTGAAACGTTAGATAGGACGTTTTTATATGCTCAAAGCCACAATCTCCTCATCTACCGATCTTTCCCCCCTTTAACCACAAAATACACTGGTATATGTTTTATTATTCGGACCAGGAGATATTCTTCTTTCAGTCTTCAACCTTAGGACAATGCACAATGCTCTGTCACTTCAGTGAGGCTCCAATGGCAGTGCCTCTGGCAGCCTGACAAAGGCTAATGAAAATTTCAAAGCTACAAAGCTCTGTTTAGAACTTGCAGAAAGTGATGGGGCCTGTCAGCAGGTTCATACAGGTATATCTAAGTAAACTTGATGAGAGAAAACAAAAGGTATTCCCCCTCTGCTGCTGAAATAACTAAAAGCCAGTATTTTTTAAAGAGTTTATTTAAAACTAAACTATCTTCTCCCAGCAGTCAGAAAGAAAGAGCTTGTGAAAGAAAAAAGGCATATGCAGCAAAGTAAAAAACTTTCTGAAGGTCAGAAGAAAAGCCTTTCACATTAAACATTTAAAAGTCTGTCAGGCTTGAAGAGTAAACATACAAATATAGATGGCATTCTGTGTCATGCAGTGTAAATGCCTCGAGTCCTGAGAAATGTCTCAGTTATACCAACTCGTCTCCAAAAGAAAGAGAGAAAGAAAAGCTAAATGTTAATCCTGCATATGTGAAAGGGTTTAAATGTGAAATTCACATTAACAACAACAATAACAACAGTTAGACCTTTCAGTTCCAAAGGCACTGCCCCCAAATGCCAGGAACTTCGGTAGCTCTAATTTCAAATTTGTGGCTCATGTCTTTAATATACTACACTCATAGGCCTAGTCTTGACTTTGCTTGAGAAAATAACTGTTACAGAACGGGACAGGCTGCCGTTTTCTAGAGTGGGGGCAGGGGAACCTGCAGCCCACAGGCCACATACTGCCCTCAGCCTAATTTCAAAGCCATCTGCATGTTATCAGATCAGACCTCTGGCAAGAGCAATCTGCCCTTTCTCTGGCTGCCCACAAGGCAAGGAAGAGTGAGAGTGAGAAAATTGGAGTGGAAAAAGAGAAAAGAATGGCAGAAAAAGAAAGATAAAAGAGGCGGCCTACACCCTTTTGGCTTTGGGCCACCACTGACATGCAGCCCCTGACAGGTGACACGAGGTCTTTAATAGAAAAATGGTTGCCCACCCCTGTTCTACAATGAGTAGTACACAGAAACCTTTCTCACATTTCAGAACAATATTAGTTGTGTGTCCATGAAAGGGGGATACAGGTCATCTCCAGAGCAAGGAAGATTAATGTAGGTGAAATAACTAAATGATAAAGTATTGCACCACAAAATATTACTCTAAATAGTTTAGATGTACAATAATGATACAACATTGGGGATGAAGCCAGGCAAATAAAACAATGTTACTTCTGACTCTGTGCTTCTCCTGTCTCATCTGGAATCCATGGGTGAGGCTCTTAAATCAGAGAAAGGAACAGGAAAGTTATTTCCCTGCTTCATGAGGCATCATGTGTAATAAGAAGAGGGAACAGTGCAGAGGTAGGGCTTATGCTTTGCAGATTTCCCTGGGCATCTTCACAATGGAACGAGAAGCGTGTTGGAGTATTATCTGGATTTTCATGGAATTGGCTTTGGTCCATCAGGGTCACATGAAGCAAGAAAAACTGAGTGTATAATACCTTGAAAATCTGATTTTCGTGGGTCACACAGAGCTTCAAAGGAACATAATTCCGGGTTTGGTGGGGGAGTAGAATGGAATGTCATCAACCTTTGCAGGCTCCCCCCTTTTGCATGAAGAAGTCAAAATCCCCAATTCTTGAGTGCAGCATCTGAAGGCTCCCCCTGAGTGCATCCGACTGGGATGTACGAATCACTTACCTGTTCCAGTCGGGGCATCCGCTGGGGGGGGAGGCGCTCCGTCTCTCCCCGCAGAATCCTCGATGGGGGGAGGAGGTGATCTGGTCCTCCCCCCCAGAATCCTCGACAGCTGGCTCCGCTCCGTGGCCTGGCCGCAGAGCAGCCAGCCAGGGCTGTCCGCAGCCAGATTTCCAGCTGCGGATGGGCTGGTGCAGACGCAAATGGCGGCCGCTGTAGCAGCCGCCATTTGTGTCCAGCCAGGCAGCCGTGATAGGCTACGTAAGAATTTACGTAGCCTATCACAGCTACCCCCCCAAAAAAAAATCCTAATGTATGCAAATGGTGGCAGCTACGGTGGCCGCCATTTGTGTTCCCTATTTTTCACTGTCCTGGCCTACGTAAATATTTACATAGGTAATTACGGCGGAAAAAAAGGGAACCGCAAATAGCGTAGTGGGTGTAGGCTATTTATGTAGGCTAGAACGGCGAAAAATAGCGAACGCAAATGGCAGCCGCCGTAGCCGCTGCCATTTGCGTACGCTGTGCCCAGCCGCAGCCAGCCAGGAGACCAGCCGCCACCGCCGCCGCATCCGCCACCGCATCCGCCGCCACCACCGCCGAATCCACAGCATCCGCCCCAGGTAAGTGCCGTCCCGGGGGATTCCGTGGGGGAGGGGCGGAGGGGCAGGAGGCCATTCCGCCATGGATTCCGGGGGGCCAGATTCTACAGAATCCAGCCTCACTGGAACCCATGGCGGAATTCTCCACCATCCCTACATCTGACCCACCCCAATTTCACCCCATTCCAGCAAACTGTCACGAAGTTATTCCTCTCCCCACCTTTTCCCCAATGTGCACACTTTTGCCAGAAGAAGCCAAAATCCCTGATTCTCAATTGCAGCATCTGAAGGCTCCTACTGAGAGCAGCCCCCCCGCATTTCTCCCCATTCCAGCAAAATGTCCCAGAATTATAGTTTCCAGCCTACCCCCCTTTCTCTTTCTCTGGGCACTTTCTCCCCACTCACAGTGACAGGCTTCCTTGAACCCAAGACCTTGCCTGATCGCTACTGCGATAAAGCTCTTATGCATCACAGAAGCGCCTTTATACAATATCAGGGAAGCAATTTCACATGACATTGGGGAAGCGAAGTAATGCAAACATTAGAGAAGTGCATCATCATGGAGGCTAATTAGTCCCACTGGCAAGAAGGAAGTGCAGGGTGATACTGAAGGTTCAAAAGAGGATTAGAAAGGCAGGCAAGTTACACTTGTTACCTAGGTTACTGAGGGCACAGCCAGGTGAACCCTCCCCAGAAACACCCCCATCATACCAAATTTAAAGCAGAGGGATGGGCACGCAGCAGCTGAACTGCAGGGGAGCTGAATTAAAGAAAAACAACAGAGTAGACGTACTGCGAAAATGCAGCTTCTCCACAGGTAAACTCCAGGGTGGCTGCAGAGTGGCCATGACGGCATGTGTCTCTAATGACTTTAAGCCACAGCAAACATCAGAGAAAACCTCCCATGTAGATGGGGCCCCAGTTTCTATAATGCCTATCAAACACCCCTGCCAGAGACCTTGGGGAGCCGCTGCTGATCACAATAGATAGTACAAGGCTAGTTGGAGTAACGGCATGATTTAGTGCAGGATGGGCAACCCTTTTGGCCCCAAGGGCTACATGCAGCACCAGGTGATGGGTTGGAGACCCTCCCCCCCCTACACACACACACACATCTGCACACTCTTCCACCCACTTCTCAGTGTGCAGTCTGACTGATAGATTAGGGGATGGGATCTCTGTGGGGAAGTTTAAAGCATCCCCCTCCCCTCACCATTCCCAGTGATCCAGACCTCTGTTTTTTCACTGCTAATACACAGAATGCCCTTGGCAAAAGCAGTGAGTAAACAGCATAAAGATTGCTGAGAGGGAGGAGAGGTTTTCACCTCACCCCCCCCCCCCAGCAGTCATCGTCCAGACTGTTGTTTTCTTGCTGCTTATTTGCTGGATCAGGATCTCTGGTAAACAGCAATCCCTGGGTCAGGATCACTGAGAGGGAGGTGAGGTTAGGGCATCTCCCCTTAACCCAGTAATCCTGATTGAGATCGGTTTCCCCGATGCTATTAGCAGCAGAGAAACAGTAAGCTGTTCCCCACAGGAAAAAGTGGGTAGAGCACCCCAGGGCTCCACTAGCCACAGAGAGAGAGGCAAAGGGGCAACACATGGCCCCTGGGCCATGAGTTGCCCATATGTGATTCAGTGTAATCCAATTCCTTATGTCTCATTTCTACCTGCAAACAAAAATAGACAAGTTGCTGAGTGGGAACAGTGCTCATGTACAGATTATCTTCCCAACTGCCCAATAGTTCATCTGTTTGTCTTCCTGCTTTCAGGCTACTTTAAACAAACTGTAACTTGGTTCCAGGCATACTCTGAAACAACATTATGAACATATTGCCATATCTTGAGTTAACAAACGATAGTAGTTTAAAAGGAAGTGACCATAAATATCCTACAGACCACATAGGCCTGTTCTGCAGTGTTCACTGTTTAAATGATTCACCTCTAATGCCACTGGCATGTCACTGAAAATAAATAAGGTCTGGTCTTATTTCTGATCAAGATCAGTTTTTAAGGGTGCAGTCCTATGGGGATAGGTGGCTGCCTCCGAACTCAGAGGCATCCGACTATCCAATGCAGGGTGGGCAGAGCATAGAGAGGATCTCCTCCGCACTCCAGCACCCTGTATTTGTGGTTAGACAGCCCATTTCGGCTGTCTTAACTGGGGCGCCTTGGAGCAGGGTGTGTGGTGGAGGCCAGACAGTGCATAGGAAGCATTGTAATGGCGCTTCCGCAGTGCCCACCCCCAGGAACACCCCCTTTTCAGCCACTCCATGCTGCTCTTCATAGCATGGAGCTGGAGACAAACCGTGCCTCCTATGAGGTGGGGGGGGAAGGGGCGGGGAGTCAGATTTCTGGAAACCGAAAATCCTATGGCCATCTAAGACACTCTTTAGTGGCCATACGATTGCACCCTAAAGGTCCTATATTATTAAGTGTCATTGTTATCTCTCATGTATTTCCATTTCATAAGGTAATTTCTCTGCTGAGCTAGGATTTCAGCAAAGCTAGTACAATGCGAACAGTCTACAATGTGGAACCTAAGCAAATCTCTGCTAAGAATGATGGAGCAGAACTGAATGTGAACAGAAAGAAACCATAGAACATGTATTTAGTGATCAAACTCCACTCTCAGATATGTGTAGTAGAAATAAATCTATTGTGTTCCTCTTGTACCCAAAGGGCGGTCAGACATTCTAGGGCAGCTTTGCAAAATCAGTTTCCTTGAGTGGAAAAAGTACAAGAGTTTAAGGGAAGCTCCAGTTGTGGTAGTGAAAACAAATTCCTGGCTTGAGCATGTGCTGAGAGGCACCTTCTGCAAATCTATGTCCAAACCAAACCAAAAGTGTTTATTTAGTCCTAGGGATGTACGAATCCCTTACCTTGTTCTGTTGTGGGGCTTCCGCGGTGGGGGGGAGGCTCTCTGTCCCTCCCCCCGGAATCCTCCCCAGCCGGCTCTGCTCCGCGGCGACTCCAGAAAGCCGCCGGCCGGGGCCGGCCGCAGCCAGACTTCCAGCCGCTGCCGGGCTGCTGTGGCAGCAAATGGTGGCCACTACACCGGCTGCCATTTGAGTCCCTGCCAAGCCATGATAGGCTACATAAGTATTTATGTAGCCTATCACAGCAAAAGGCAGGGACGCAAATGGCATCCACTACAACGGCTGCCATTTGCAGCCGCAGCAGCCCGGCAGCAGCCGGAAGACAAGCCGGAGCTGCTGCCGCCACATCCTCTGCCACCGCTGCATCCGCCGCCAGGTAGGTCTGGCCTGGGGGGGGATTTTGGGGGGTGGCGGGGGGGAGGCCATTCCACCACGGACTCCGGGGGGCCAGATTCCAAAGAATCCAGCCTCACTGGAGTCCATGGCGGATTTCTCCAACATCCCTATTTAGTCCATAAATCTTTCCACATATTAGTACATAAAACACAGTTATTGGAGCAAACCAAGGATATATTAAGACATATGAAATAAATAGAACAGAATATATAATGCAACTAATCATAAAAAATATTAATTTAAAACTAAACATACATATGATAAAATCAGCAACCAACTTTACATTATAAACAGTGCTTATACCATTTACCTCCTAATAAGTGTAAGGAGCCATTAATGTATTGTGATCTCATCTTAGTAGCCACACCAAAATATTTGGCTGTTAGTCTGTTTCAACCTCATTTATGATGGCCAACAAATATGCAGCATAAAATCCAACTGTCCTTCTATGACCAACTCCCTGAGCCACTATTCTGCACCCGCCTCCAGCTAGTACATCTCAGGATTCTAGTGAAACACAAAGCAGATCCCACCAGCCTATCGTCTGCCCACCTCTGCCCAGCATAATTTCCTCCTAGCTAGCTCCAAAAAGTGACAGTTTTAAGTTACAGTTCACAGCTTTCCTCTTCCTCCTTCAGATTCAAGTCGAAAGCTGCTGCAGCATCCATCAAGGCAGATGGGTGTGCCTGTGCCCTCCTCAATTCACCTTGATTGCTCACTGCTTACTCACCGTTAGTGAGCATAGGCAAAGCAGTGTTTGTACTATGGCACCCTCCATAAATAGAGCTGGATGTCACAAAATATAGATAAGCAATGACAAATTAGGAAGAGACATTGCTCAAGATAACAAGTCTAAGATCAAAGGGAGAATGGCCTAAGATGATCAGGAAGGTTCAAAGGAAGATTAGCTGGTAGTCTACGAAAGGGGTGGGCCACACCCACCCACTGCTGACAGGCTGACGAAATTTTCAGCAGAGAAAAAAAAAAAGCCAGTTTGCCGCAATTTGTTTTCAAGGTAATTTGGTCATTGTAACATTCCATAGTGGTTCACTACTGAAAATTGGTGGCAAATCAATGTGGGGTTTTTTTGGGGGGTGTCACCGCTGCCAAGTCCATGAGGCAGTGGTAGGAGTGCTGCCCATAGCAGTGGTGGTAAAAATGGCCACCAGACTTCCCGAAGTTACTCACCCCTGGTCTAGGAACCAGACTTCTCCCTCCCAGCTTTCTATGTTCTTTACTCACTAGTGCAGTGGAAATCAAAGGTTAAACACAAGATTAACTACTGTTAATCTTTCTTCTATTATCTACAAACAGCCCACCATAATAAAAACCAGCTCCCTTGTCCTAGAATGGCCCAATATATATTTTGCATCCATCCATTTATTTATTACATTTATATCCCGCCTTTTATCTTCTTCCATTTTCTGTAATCATCATTCATTTACATGACTTGCCTGTAAAAACATAAGTGAATCCATCACTTTAAAGCATTAAGGGAGGTGTATACATCATTTTAACTCACAACAAAACCCTTGGAGGTCGGTTAGATTTTCAGATAGTGACTGACCCAACATCACCCAGTGACCTTAATGGCTGTGCATGAAATGTGAGGGCTGTCAGACAGAACACCCTATGTGTGTTCTGTTTTCCCTGTTTGAGCAGTCTAATATTTCAACTTCCAAACAGCCTTCTTCATTGTAGAATTTAAAAAGGAAAAAAACAAAATATATTCGAAGTGTTTTATATATATATGGTCCAGTTTACAGAATTAAATAATGCTCACAGACATCGCTGAAACATCACTTAGAAAGTTTGACTCCTTTAGCAGCAGCTCCACTGTGTGGTTCATGTGAGAAGGTGCTTCAGAAAACATAAAATAATTGTCTACAGCTCTCCAAAACTGAATAAAATGGTCATTTAAGGTACAATGACAATCCTATGCACTTTTAGACCCAAAGAAGTGCCCACAAGTCACAAAAACTCCCCCCAAAATGCCTTTTTTCTGTCTAAACATGCACAGGATTGCACCCTTAGTCATAAATTGGGGTTTCTGTTGTCTTCTCTCTCTCTCTCTCTCTCTCTCTCTTAATCTAACAAAATAATTTAACTTAGTTAACGGTATTAATTGCCATACTTTGCTTATCTGTTTTTTTGCAAGTTGGAATTCTTGTTTTTTCTTTCCAGTTCTTTGAACAAGCATTAACTTGAGACCACTGCACAATACATCTTAAGTATATTTAAGTAATTAAGTTCTAACACTGTTGCATGTTCTAATACTAAATCATATCCAGCTATCCCCTAGATGTCTCTTTCAATTTGGATCCAAAATGCTTGGATATGAGGACAAGACTACCATTTGTGTAATTAGCCTGCTGTCATTAATCCACATTTCCAACATGCATATGTATTATTTTTAAATATTTTATTTTCTTTGGTGTCAAATACCAACAGTACATTAATTTATTAAAGTTTACTTTTAGATTGACACATATAGCGTTACTTGCATCTCTAGAAAAAAATCATTTCAATTCATTTTCACTTATACCAATTAATTCTCCCAACATTCCTTGAAATAGTCCCCTTTATGTAGATCATTTAAAAAACTGAATTTCTTTCAAAATTGGAATTATTTCCTTCTGTTTCTCTTCATCTTAAAATAAAGCAAAACACCATCAACACAGCCATCAACAGACAAAAAGTGTGGTGCCAAATAGTATGACCCACCTTAAGTCAGGGTCCCAATGCACCAGCTGAAGACCAGTGATCTAGTACAGATGTTTCTGAAGTGATGCAGTAATTTAATAAAGCTTCAATCTTACTACTAGCAGCAGCAGTTTCAAGTCAGCAAAAGTACTATTGCCTGAGAAGAAATTTACTGGTCACCCAGATGAGCCTGGACTCAATGAGTACTTGGCAGACGGAGGGTTTTTTATTTGCTCTGTGAATGGATGGACTGATCAGAAGGTTGCACAATATTTAGCATGTTTCTATAGAAAAATGCCAAAACATTTCACCAGCAGATTCCTAGTATAGTCTGTGGCTCCTCCAGGCAGTCACCCGAACACGTAACACAGGGGTGTTGCACCTTTTTCAGCTCAGGGGCCAAATTGCATTCCATGGGCACTCTCGGGGGACACATTCCAGTGGTGAGTGGGGCCAAAGGAAAAGGGGCAGGACCAAAAATACCAGCATATTTTACCTTAAAGCTCTTCCTGATGGTAGCTAAGCCTCAGGAGAAGCATTTCAGCCTTCCAGAACGGCGAAAAATAAACTATCCAAAAGCTGGCAAATCACCACATGATTTATTTATTTATTTATTTATATATATTAAATTTCTTAGTCGCCCATCTGGCCAGTCACCTGGCCACTCTGGGTGATATACAACAGTACAATTTAGAACAGTAAAATTAATTACACATTAAACATTATTTAAAAATACCCTAACCCACCCCAAATGCCTGCCTGAATAACCATGTTTTCAGTGTGTGGTGGAAGCTCATTAAAGAGGGAGCATGGTGGAGTTCCCTAGGGAGAGAGTTCCACAGAGTGGGGGCCACCACAGAGAAGGCCCTCTCCCTCGTCTTCACCAGCCTAGCTGTCCTGGCTGATGGGACAGAGAGAAGGCCATCCAAGGCTGATCTTGTTGAGCGGCCTATCTGGTGTTGCTGGAGGCGCTCTTTGAGATAGGCTGGGCCGGAACCATATAGGGTTTTAAAGGTCAAAAACAACACCTTGAATGTGGCCTGGAAAACAACTGGTAGCCAGTGAAATTCCTTCAGCACTGGAGTGATGTGATCATGCCTGTGGCTGCCTTTAATCAGGCAAGCCGCCGCATTCTGCACCAGCTGCAGCATCTGTGGTCAGGGGGAAGGAACATGGCAGAAAAGGGTAAAGAAAATGATCAAGGGGCTGGAACATTTCCCCTATGAAGAAGGTTACAACAGCTGGGATTGTTTAGCTTGGAAAAAAGAGGGTAAGGGGAGACATGATGGAGGTGTACAAAATTATGCATGGTATGGAGAATGTGGATAAGGAGACATTTTTCTCCCTCTCTCAAAATACTAGAACCCGGGGTCATCCCATGAACCTGATTGGTGGGAGATTCAGGACAGATAAAAGGAAGGACTTCTTCACACAGCACATAGTTAAACTATGGAATTCATTACCACAGGATGTAGTGATGGCCACCAATTTGGATGGCTTTAAAAGGGGGTTGGACAAATTCCTGGAGGAGAAGGCTATCAGTGGCTACTGGTCTTGATGGCTATGTGCTACCTCCAGTACCAAAGGAAGTGAGCTTATGTACACCAGTTTCTGGGGAACATGGGCGGGAGGGTGCTGTTGCGCTCATGCCCTGCTTGTGGGTTCCCAGTCGACAGTTGGTTGGCCACTGTGTGAACAGAATGCTGGACTAGATGGACCCTTGGTCTGATCCAGCATGGCTCTTCTTATGTTCTTATGGCCATTCGGGGAACCCTGGAGGACCAAATTGGGACCCCAGACCTGAGGTTCTGCTGCCCTGTCATAACAGGGCAACATGAAGGAGGTCTGGCCCTTTTGAAACACAGAAAAGAATGGCAAACTAGGAGGCAGAGGGAGAATGAACTTTTGCCTTCTCATTTATCTGCACTGAGTGCCAGACTACATATAATGTGAGAGATCTGCAATTGGGTCTCCCAAATCTTGTTCTTTTCTTCAAAACTGCAAAGCTAATTTGGTTAGGGAAACAGTGATGGAAGGGAAGAGTTTAACCTCACTCACTCACTCACTCACTCACTCACACAGGAGCACTGGAGGCTGGAGAGATTAACACCTCCCTTCCCCCCGAGTGTTCCTGATGGAGACAAAATTGCTTTTCACATACTTCTTTTATCAGCACGCTGACAGCAATCTTGGCTGCATTGGGAGAGGGTCTGTGTGTGGGTGTGTGGGTGTGTGGGGGGGTTACAGCTAATAGCGACATGGGAACCACAATCTTCTCCCCACTGTGCAGCTGAGGGCTGATCAGCTGGGCGACAGGAAAAAAAAAAGGGGGGGGAGAAGGGCTCAGTGAGCTGCCGGGAGAGCTGCCCAGGTTTCCCACCTGTGCTTTAGATAGAGGAGACAACATGGAGAAAAAGAGTTCAATGTTTCCTCCATTGAAATCACCCCTCAGAGATTGGTATTTGCTGGCAGGGGCCGGGAGGAAGCACAGTTTGCATTGAGGGTGGATTTCTTGCAAGGAAGCACAGTATGCCTGGGTGAATGGCACACATTTGTCATACATATTCTGCTGTATAGGGGGCATTGAGGGACTTAAATGCCAGGAAGCGGCACTTCAGGAGGAGGAGAAACCATGCCATGCTATCAGGCTGAGGAGCTTCACATGCTCGGTAACTCAGAATAAAGTGATAGTGAAACCTAGACATCATGGCAAACACCCCCAAAATATAAATAAGTGTCATGAAAAGGGAGGACTGTTTGAATCCAGCACTATCTCGTCAGATAAGCTGTTCAGCAGAAACCCATCTAAAGTAGAACCAAACGGGTGCTCTCGGATAGAGTAATCCCCAGTGAATTAGCCTTTCTGTGAAATGGCCATCTGTTAGTTCAGAGATGTAGGTTTGTGTTTTGTGGCTCAGACCTAGGGATATTAGAGAATTCTGCCACAGACTCCAATGAGGCTGGATTCTAAAGAATCTGGCCCTCCAGAGTCCGTGGCAGAACAGAGCAATCCCCCCTGCCACCCCGCAAAATTTCCCCGAGACGGACCCTACCTTTTGTCAGCTCTCCAGTCCTTCCGCTGCCCCAGTCTGCAGCCGCCATTTGCCTCCCTCCTTTAGCCATGATAGGCTACGTAAGTATTTACGTAGCCTATCACGGCAAAGAGCAGGGATGCAAATAGCATCCACTACGCCATTTGCATCCCTGCCTTTTGCAGTGATAGGCTACATAAATATATACGTAGCCTATCACGGCTAATGCAGGGATGCAAAATTTGCGGCCGCAGCCCAGTAGTGGACGGAAGTCCGGCTGTGGGTGGGCCCACCTGGTGGCTCCATGGGCTCGCGGTGGAGCAGAGCTAGCCAGGGAGGATTCTGGGGGGGAGGGAGGGATCGCTTCCCCCCCAGTGGATGGCCCCACTGGAATGGGGTGAGTAATCTGTACACCCCTACTCAGACCACACTTTTGCTTTCTGTTCAGGTTCTTGGGCAAGTGACTTGTCTTTTAGCCTCACCCTCTTCCCTTTCTTTGAAATGCGTGTTTTGTGACTGGCCGTGCCCACCACAGCAACCATTTTGTGCTGGTGCCCATGATACTTCCTCAAATTTCCAAATGCGGCCACTGGCCCAAGAGGTTGGAGAACCCTGGTTTCAAACATACCATATCTTTGGAGTATTTGCTTGAATAGCGTTGTTCTCATGTAAATACTGGGTAAAACTTTCCATGAGAAACAATCTCGTTCTATTGGTGCATGTGGTTGGTGCTCACTCTAGAATGTCGGGATGTTCACAGATCCAGCTATTCCTGCAGTTCCAGGTTCTGACTGCAATGATGTGGAATTTCCTCTAATCTGGGGCTGCTTTATACAGCATGTTTTCTCCCAACTAGGAATGCTGGGAGGTGTAGAGCAAAACATCTGGAGGGCACCAGGTTGGTGCAGATGGCGTAGGATCACCCCAAAGTGTGGTGGTGTTCCAGCAAGACATACAGGGGTGCCAGGAATCTAGATATGAGTGAGCCTACCAACCCCTCCACAAGAGAGTTCATTTCTCCTGCTGTCCTTTTGAGAAAGGCAGCCTGAGAATCAAACAATGGTTGAAAACCACAACCAATTTGGAGCCATTTCACAGTTGTATTAACACTGACAGCACAATTCAAGCTGTGCAACTGTGCAACTGACAGGGCAATTAGAGCTGCAAAAAAAAATCCAATAAAGATAACAAAGATCCTATTGAAGCAAAAGCATCCATTCATTTAAGAGACAAATCACTTCAAAAATTATTATTAGTAGTATCCTGTTAGACAGTCCCTTCTTACTATGAAACCAAGAACATAAGAAGTGCCATGCTGGATCAGACCAAGAGTCCATCTAGTCCAGCATTCTGTTCACACAGTGGCTGACAAGGTCCCCATGGGAAACCCACAAGCAGGAGGTGAGGGCAACAACACCCTCCTGCCCATGTTCCCCAGCAACTGGCGTACATAAATTTACTGCCTCTGGTACTGGAGGTAGCACATAGCCATCAGGACTGGTAGCCACTGATAGATAAAAACCCGGAGAAGAAGGCTAACTCCTTTTTAAAGCCAGCCAAATTCGTGGTCATCAGGTGTCTCTACATCAAGCAGGTATCTCTACATCAAGCAAAAAAAGACATCCTTTCTGGAGCTTCCTACTTTCCATGTCTTTGTGGGATTAGGAAGGACTCCTTTACACGGCAGACACTGGATGGAAAGGAGGGAGTGCCTCCCTCCCTCCCTGGCATATGTGCAAATGAGCGGGGGGGGGGAGTCTTTTTTTCCGTAGCTTAACTTCTGCTGTACTGTTTTCTTGCAGCCCCCAGGAAACCTCTTGACTTACTTCTGAGTAGACATAAAATGTAAGATTGTGCTGTAAGTCTGCAACCCTTGGTACATTTATGTGGGAGTAAGCCACATTGAACTCAATGGGACTTACTTCTGAGTAGACATAAGATCACCCTGTAAGTCTGCAACTCTTGGCACACTTACTTGGGAGTATTGAACTTAACAGGGTGCTCTGAAACAACAGAGGACGTTGCTTCTGAGCTTGGTGTGTTGGGGGATCAGATGTGTCTCCCTTTGTTGCAGGGAGGCATTTTACCCTCTTCTCCCTCCAACTGAGAAATGCAGAGGCAGTAGACACAATTGGCAGGCCCTCGTGCCTGTCAAATCTCATCCTGACCATGCACCCAACAACTGAAAACAAACACCCACAGCAGGCAGACACAGCAGTTTCTTCCAATTTCACATGGAGGTCATGGCGCTCCTTTTCCGTGGGCTGGGAAAAATTCCACATTTTTTGCATTTGGGGAAAACACGAGATAGGCTGGGGAAAATTGCGGGAGGCACCTTGGACATAACAGCGTCATGTCAAGAGCCCGCAAACTTCAGAGAGAAAGCCATCTCAATAGCAGGATAAAAGCACCATGTGATTAACCCCTACGTCTTGTGGTAGCAAATTCCATAGTTTGATTATGTGCTGTGTGAAGAAGAACTTCCTTCTATCTGTCCTGAATCTCCCACCAATCAGCTTCATGGGATAACCCTGGATTCTAGCATTATGAGAGTGGGAGAAAAATGTCTCCTTGTCCACATTCTTCACACCATGCATAATTTTGTACACATCTATCATGTCTCCCTTCACTCACCTTTTTTTCCAAACAATCCCAGCTGTTTTAACCTTCCCTCAAAGGGGAGATGCTCCAGCTCCTTGATCATTTTAGTTGCCCTTTTCTGCACTTTTTCCAGCTCAACTATATATATATATTTTAGGTGCGGTGACCAGAACTGTACACTGTATTCTAAGGGTGGTCACACCACAGGTTTATATAAGGGCAGTATGATATTGGCAGTTTTATTCTCAATCCCTTTTCTAATTATGCCTAACATGGAGTTTGCCTTTTTTACAGCAGCAGCACACTGGGGCAGTGTGGCAGCACACTTCATTGAGCTGTCCACCACAACCCCAAGATCTCTTTCCTGGTCAGTCACCACTAGCTCAGATTCCATCAAGTTATACTTGAAATTGGGACTTTTTGCCCCAACATGCATCACTTTTCACTTGCTTACATTGAATTGCATTTGCCATTTAGATGTGCATTCTCCCAGTTTGGAGAGATCCTTTTGGAGCTCCTCACAATCCCTTTTTGTTTTCACCACCCTAAATAATTTGGTGTCATCAGCAAACCTGGCCACTTCACTGCTCTCATAATTCCAGATCATTTATGAACAAGTTGAAATGCATTGGTCCAATACAGATCTCTGTAGGACCCCACTATTTACTTCCCTCCATTGGGAGAATTTAGCATTTATTTTTACTCTTTGCTTTCTGTTCTTTAACCAGTTACTGATCCAGAAGAGGACCTGTCCTCTTATTCCATGACTCCTAGGTTTGCTCAGGAATTTTTGGTGACAGACTTTGTCAAAAGCCTTTTGGAAGTCCAAGTAAACAATGTCGACTTGATCACCCATCTGTGTGTTTACTGACCCCCTCAAAGAACTCTAAAAGGACTTACTTTTGCAGAAGCCATGTTGATTCTTTTTCAGCAAGGCTTGTCCTTCTATATGCTTACTAATTTTATCTTTAATAACACTTTTAACCAATTTACCCAAAACAAACATTAAGCTATGCAGCCTGTAATGTCTTGGATCCCCCCTGGATCCCTTTTTCGAAACTGGTGTTACATTGGCCATCTTCCAGTCCTCTGGTACAGAGGCTGATCTTATGGACATGTTGCATATTTTGGTTAGAAGATCAGCAATTTCACATTTGAGTTCTTTAAGAACTCTAGGATGGATACCATATGGGCCCAGTAATTTATTTACTTGTCAGTAAAGTTGAGAACTTCATCTTTTGTCACCACTATTTGCCTCAGTTCCTCAGACTCGCTTCCTGAAAACATCTTTTCAGGCACAGGTATCTGTCCTATATCTTCTGCAGTGAAGACAGATGAAAAGAATTCATCTAGCTTCTCTGCAGTCTCCTTATCCTGCTTTAGTACTCCTTTAACTGCATTGTCATCCATCATTCCAACTGCCTCCCTAACTGGTTTCCTGCTTCTGATATATTTAAAGAATTCTGTATAGTTGGCCTTGATGTTGTTAGCGATATGCTCTTCAAAATGCTTTTTCACATCTCCTATTGTCTGCTTGCATCAACTTTGTGCAAGCTTCTGCTCCCTTTTGTTTTCCTCACTTGGGCAAGACTTTCATTTTCTGAAGGAAGCTCTCTTTTCTCTAATAGCTCCTGTAACACTGTTCGTTAATCATGCCAGCGACCTCTTGGACTTGGTGCTATCTTTCCTAACCTATGGTATACATTTTAGCTGGGCTTCTATTATTACAGTTTTGAGTAATCTCCAAGCATTTTGAAGAGATTTAATCCTCTTGACTCCCCCCTTTAACTTCCTTTTCACCAGTTCCCTCATTTTACAGAAGTTTCCTCTTTTGAAGTCAAATGTGACTGTGTTCCTTGGCAATTTTCCACTTAAATATATATTCAATCTCAAAAAGCCTGCCGGTTTAAAAGACCAGACAATAAGGCTATCTCACATTGGTCCGAACTCTGCAAAGCCAGGAAATTGGAAGCTAAGGCTGATGCCTTATCTGATGTGCCCCGTGATCAGTCATGATGTTGTGCAATATTGCTGCGTAATGATGTTCCCTGGGACCAGCAAAGTTGCTCCGCGTTGTCCAGGTCCAGTATTGCCTTATGAAGCACCTGAGCATTACTGTATTGCTAAAGGGATAACTCTGTGTAACTGGGAAGTTTGCACTTTTCTTTTTGTTTGAATCTGCACAAATTGCCCTGAGAAGATGTGAAATTACTGTTCTTATACAGTATTTGCCTGACTTGAACCAGAAAGTCATGGATTGGGGGGGGGGGTCAAGACTGTGTTGAAACACCAGTGCCTTGCAGCATTTTCTGATTCCCTCAGCCTAGTTGTTCCCTTTCCTAATTATGCCTTGGAATACATGGAATAAGTGTAATTTGTCATAGCAGCTGCACACTGGGTCAACACTGTCATCAAACTGTCAACCATAAGCCTAAGATCTCTGTATTGGTCAGTCACGAGCATACAAGTGAAGTTGGGATCGTGCATCACCCACAATATGCATCACTTTACACTAGCTGACAGATAGAACTGCATTTGCCATTTTGATGTCCATTTTTTCACTATGGAGTGATCCTTTTGGAGCTCTTTTCAATCCCCCTTTGTTTTAACTGCCCCAGATAATTTGGTGTATTCAGCAAACTTGGCCACCTGGCTGCTTAGTCCTAGTTTTAGATCATTTATTAGTATTACTATTATTACTACTATTATTACTACTACTATTACTACTACTATTACATTTGTTATTATTTCATTTATATCCTGCCCTTTTTCCTCTTGCAAGTAACCCAAGGCAGCGTCCATGGGCATCCTTCTCCTCCATTTCATCCTTACAACAACTGTGTGAGATAGGTTAGGCTCAGAGTCAGTGAGTGGCCCAAAGCCAGTGGGGATTAGAACCCAGATCTCCCAGGTTCCAGTCCAACACTCTAACCACTACACCACACTGTCTTTATGAAGAAGTTGAAAAGCATTCCATTCCACCAACTACAATAGAAAGGGAAAAGGAAAACATATATGGTTTTCATATATAGCTTCCAACTTTTTGGCAAATGATGGACACAAATGGTTGCCAACACGTTTTCAGTGCCAAAACTGAGTGACCGAGTATTTTATTTTTTCTGTTAACTTCCCTTACTCCTCCAATCTTTAACCAATCTTCCTGAAATTTTCACATTATGTAAAATAGACATTTCTGTCAGGCATGTGTGATTTTCAGGAAGTTTGGTGAAACCCTTTCAATGTTATTAAGGTTAGAATAACCCACCCTCCTGATTTTCATTTAACATGGCGGAATCCTTTTTTGACTGATCGTCTGATAGCACAGAATTAAATTTGATAGCACTGTGGTCACTGTTTCCAAGTGGTTCAACAACATTTCCATCCCTTACTAAGTGGCAACACCACTTAGGATTAAATCCAGGGTCGCCTCCCCTCTGGGCAGTTCCATGACTACCAGTGCAGAATCAACTACCTGTCCAGAAAATATTTCTCTGAGCAAAAAAGATGCCAATAACAAGACTCCAATAACACTTATGCAAATTGACGTACTACAGGGGAAAAATGCTGCATTAGCATCCTAACTATCTTTCAAGCATGACACAGAGAGATTTAGTGCCACTGCAAAGGGTAATTGGATAACAAGCCCTCAGACATGGCAACTAACAATGTAAGATGATTGAAAGCTTAAGTGAAGTATTAGTCCACTAGTCCACTGCAGAGCCACCCACCATCAGCTTTGCAGAAAACCTAGCTCCATCAGGCTCCTCCCTTCCTCAGCTGTGTCACCAGACAGCGACCACTCCATCAGGCTGAGGCGAGGGAGAGAAGAAAGCAGGGCTACTCCACTGTTTCTGCTAAGAGACCAGTTGGCTTCCCCCTCTCCTGGGGTTGTTCTCACAGATGATTTGCTGCAAATTGGGAGCATTTGGAGGTAGTTGGTGGCAGATGATGTCATAGCAAAAGCGAAGCCATCCCAGGCTTTACCGAGGAAAATCCGTATTTTCTGAGACTACTTATACTCTGTGTTTCCCCCTTTAATTCAGGTTCTCCACGCTTCTTGTGCTGTGTGCCCCTATCTTCTGCACCTGCTTTGGCATGATAGCCCCATCCATGGGTGTTTCGAGGGGTGTTTCCCTTGTCTGTACTTTCCCAAGGTTTCAGCTATTTTGCAGCCAGGCACTCCAGCATTCCAGTATTTATTTCTCCTCACTTCACTTTGCCAGTAATTGCTGTTGCTTTGTATTGCCTTCACTGCATCAGCCACCCTGCATACCTAGGTGACCCCTGCCTACGACCCCCATTTTATTTATTTTTTTATAAACATATCATGCATTTGGCCGGGCTCAGCCAGCATTAAGCACTAACTAGTGCTGCTTTTAGCAGCGGGAACCCTCGATTGGCTGAGCCCAGCTACAGGGAAGGCAAACCAGAGCACCTCCCCCCTTTCTGTGCATGTTTACTCAGAAGTAAGAAATAAATCTCACTCCCCTGCAGTGAATCTTTAACAGATCTCCATGGTAAATCATTAAAGCATGTAAAAAAAGGCTGACTCTAGTAACTTGCCCTAAAGCACTCTTTCGCTTCTCCTTGAAATCGCTATCTCGATTCTGTGATTCTTTGATGTTCTGTAGTTTCTCTGCTGTTATGTAAAGTCACAGGCGCAATCATTCGAGACCTCGGGAGCTTCTCAACTCATTGAGCAGGGAGAAGGAGAAAGGGGGATTAGAAGTAATAATTCCCTCGCAGAGTGCTGGAATGGGGCTGAATGGGGCTAAATTCAGAGGCTGGGCTTTCATGGGAAGCCTTTAGATGGGAAGACTTTTGTCTTCTCAAGGCAAAAGTGCACACATTGGGAGAAAGCTGCGGGGGGTGGTGGTAATATAGTAGCAGATCCTTCTACAGGGAGCCTTCAGAATTGTGAATTAGTGCCTCTCGATTCATAATAACATAGTAGCAGGGGGGAGCCTGGACAGGAGGGCAAACAAGCCTCTCTCATTGGTTGAGCAGCCCCTGCCAGTCTGATGACATTCAGTTCTACTCCTCCCACCCCACCTGGAAGTATGTTCCTTTCAATCACTGTGTGACCCCTGAAAAATGTATTTTTTTAACAGTGCTGCACATTCAGCTTTTCTTGCTTCGTGTGTCCCTGATGGACCAAAGCCAATTCCATGAAAATCCAGATAATACTCCATTCCATTCTCATGAAGAACCCCCCCCCCCCCGCCGCCCTTGAATTTTTTCAAATCCAGCTGGCTGTTATGAGAACTTTGTGACTAAGAGCTAGCCCCCGAGTTTGTTTTTTTTCCTCCTCTTGATCTCTTTTCCTTTCGTGTCATCCCTTTCATATTGTCAGTCTTGTTATTGATCTTTGTAAGCTACTATAGGAGCCTTTGTCAGTTGAAGAGTGGAGTAAACACGCTTAAAATACATACTGTTCCAGAAGCCATGAATTGCTTTCTTTTATACTTCTTTCCCAACTGTTTAGGAAGAAACATTTTAGCAACAGTTTATAGCCTGAACTTCAAGTCAGAGATAGCATTGTTTAAATGCACATTGTTTAGCGCCCTGATTGTGTTGGTTATCATAGTTAAATCTACTTCTTCTCAAAAGCTTGCCAACCTGTCTCCTCTCTGCAACTCCTGCTTCGAGGAATAGTAATACTTTGTGCCTGATCAGCACACTTTGCTTCTTCGTTGTTCTCTGGTTCCTGCTTATGGTAAGAAACTACTAGATGCACCTTGCTGTTTAGGTCACTTTGAGCATCTCTACACCAGCCTAAAATCCCGCTTCCATTTTAAATGCAGGATCATGATGGACCCCCTTTACACATGCTTCCTTTCACCCCTCCTCTTTCCCCCTCCCCCTCTTTCTTCCCCATAGCTGAGTCTTCCATGATCTTTTATTGATCTTGCTCCTCTTCTTGCCACTTTTCCTCTTTTCACAGAGGGAACTGAAGCGGAACACAAGTGGGGTAATTTGATAGCTCATTCTCTCCAATCTATTTAAAAACGGAACAAAGAACATTTAGTGCAGGAGACGCCCTGGAGGTTAATGGTGTCATCTAAAGGGCCCGCAAACTTCCATGAGGGAGCAATCACAATAGCAGGATAAAAGCTCCATGTGAAGGAGCCCTTTGTGCCTTGCACCCTCCCTTCATACCTCTTTCATTCCCGAGTACTGTGAGGCTGTGGTGCTTGTCCAAGTCCCGTCAGATAAGATAACCCTTCAAACTGCCGCTTTGCTTTGGAAATACCAGGTTTAAGGGGCAAGGTGCCCCCAACCACACTCTAGTGAGGCTTACCTGAGGGAAATGAAGATGGTGGCAACTGCAACAGCCTTGGCCAGTGCTTCTCAGTGAGTGGCTGAGCACCGTTGTCCTTCCTCACCAAGGAAGGCACCTGGCCCCCTCCTTCATTACCCCTCAGGTAACCTAACTGCAGGGACACAGAACCTCAGCCTTGGAGGCCAAATACGGCCCTCCTGGAGGCCAAATATGGCCCTCCTGGGGTTTCCCAAATAGCCACACACCCTTTCCTGGCCCCTTTTCCCCGAACCATTGATTGTTCAGTGGTTTCCTAGCTTTTGTGCAGCTTTTTCTCCATTCTAAAATGGGGAAATGCCACTCTTTAAGCTCAGTTCTGGCAGTAAGAGCATTGAGCTACAATATGCTGGCATATTGGCCACACCCCTTTTGCCTTTGTCCCCACCCACCACCAGAATGCAGCCCCTGAGAGCTTCTCTGAAATGGAATTTGGCCCTTGGGGTGAAAGAGTTTCAACACCCCTGGCTTACTGGGTCAGCTAGCAGTCATGAGAAGAGAAGAGCTAAGTGAAGTAGCTGCAGCCTCACCTGTCACTTCTCTTTACATCACTAGGCTGTGTGCTACTTTCACTGCTTCTTCTTTAAAAAAAGGGGGGGATGCAGGGAACCAGCATCACACCTAGTGTGTCCTAACGTTTGCCCAACTGTACTGGCTGTTGACACCAGGCCCAATTATAGTTTTAAGCAACACAAAATCCTAAGCTGCTGCAAAAGGAGGTCTAGAATATTATGGTTACCTGAATTAAAGCTGCAACTACTGATAGCTTAGCTGATACAAAGGTCAGGAAAAACAACAACAACAGTAATTGATCTTTCTTGTTTCTGCACAACAGAGTGGAGACTTTTCAATAAAGTCTCTGGGAGAAAGAGAAGGGTAATTATTTAGAAAGCTCCATTTTTTAAGATGCAAAAAGGTACTCATTTCCTAAACCCTAACACCTGGGCAAAGGCTTTGTAGGATGGTAACTCCTAGGCCCTCTTTGCAGGTACTGTTGGGGTCTTGGCGGATGCTGTGTTGCCAACCCTCTCCTAGAGCTATAATGCAACGATTCGCTCTCATCCAGTAGTGCTGTGCCAACTATTTCGATTCTTCAGTTTTCAGCCGGGGAGCGGGGGGGGGGGGGAGCGGGGGGGGAGTGGGGGGGGGGCGGGGGACAAAAAAAAAAACTCTGGCAAAAGAGGCTTAGGAGGTGAGAATTTTGAATAACTTTCTCCTTGGGAGAAGGACAGAATTTCCGCTTACCTTTTTAAGTGTAGTAGGTGGCTGAGGGATCTTCTATTTTTTTTTTTTTAACTTTAAAAACACCCCTTGCACTTTCAGCAGCCCAGGACTCTATAGAAAAGCTTCTCCAGCCCAGCAACTCTTTCTGAACTCCCATGAGACCATGTGACCTTGCCTTCTCCTATAGGCATTCAAGACGCACTTCAGGCTGCAGAAGCCTCTTTGAAAAGCAACAAATGGGGCTTTTACAGCTTTAGAAAATCTCTGTTCTTCCCTTCAGCAGTACAGAGCTCTTTGCAGAGAGGCTTTCTACAGACAGACGTTCAGGAACTCCTGCTGGGCTGCCAGTCTCTCTGCAAAGAGCTCTGTGTTGCTGCAAGGAAGATCAAAGTTTTCCTAAAGCTTGGAGGGAGCAATCCTATGGCCGCTAGACAGTGGCTAGACAGCCATAGGATATGCTGTTTTCTGGGAACTGACCTCGGAACCCGCGCTCCGAGGTCGGTTCCCAGAAAACCGACCTCCCCCAAGTCCATGCTTCCTTGAGAAGCCCCGTCCTCTGCACTCAGAAGAGGAGTGCAGAGCATCTGAAAAGGGGCGGGGCTGGGGGTGTTCTGGGGCAGGGAGAGCAGATCTGCATGTACGACACATCCTATGTGATGTACAGCAGCCTCCTCTCCCGCTCCCCCCCCCCACAGCTAGACAGCCAAAAACAGCTGTCTAGCAGAAAAAGCAGGGCAGGAGAGGTGCAGAGGGAACGATCCCCCCCCCCGTGCTTTTCCTGCCTTGCTTTGCATAGGCGGTTGCCTCCGAGTTCGGAGGCGGACGCCTATCTAGTTAGGATTGCACCTTAAAAGTCCCATTTGTCCTTACTTGCAACAGCCCAGGACTCTTTGCAGAGAGGCTTCTGCAGCCAGAGAGGTCTCCCTGAATGCCTATGAGAGAGGGCAATGTCCTGTGGTCTCATGGGAGTTCAAGAAGTGCTGCTGGGACAGAGAAGCCCATCTGTAAAGAGTCTCTCTCATGCTGCAGCAAGTGAACAAGACTTTTTTAAAGTAAAACTAAAAAAAAAAAAATCCTTCAGCCACCTCCTAAACTTAAAAAGGTATGTGGAAACCCTAGCCTGCTCCCCAAGGAGAAAATTCTCTGAAATTCTCCCCCTCCCTGTGAAAGAGCCAGAAAAACACCTCTTTCACAGAGAGAGAGGAAAAAATCCTGAAAATAGGGGGCAGGATTCAGCACAGCACTATCTCCTAGTGCTCCTACAGACACAGGGAGTTCTGCACTGACTTACACCCGGGCTTTTATTTCATCCTGCAGGATAGAATCAGGACTCACTACTGGGAACCAGAAAACTTGAAGGATCTCAATTCTGCTAAAACATTACATAGCCTTCAACATTTCACAGATGAAAGTTGGGATACTCCTGAGTCAGGGCAGTTGCAAGATTTTCAGGTTCCTTGGCATAGGGTATTCATGACCCCTGCCCCCCACTCCCTTTCTGTCTCTTTCCCCCAATCCTAATTGCAGCTCCCTACCCCAGATGCCCCTGTGGTGGTGTTTCTCTTGCTAGCACTAGCAAGAGAATCCCTTGCTTATCTCCAGTCTCCAATGAGAGATCAGAGATAAGAGAAGGGATTCCCTTGCTGGAAATAGCAAAGGAATCCCTTGCTTATTTCTTATCTCTGATCGGAGAAATGCACATGCGCACACACGTGTGTGCACACACACTAGCAAAGGAATCCCTTGCTTATTTCTTATCTCTGATCGGAGAAATGTGCATGCGCATGCACACGCGCACACACACTAGCAAAGGAATCCCTTGCTTATCTTCAATATCTCTCAGAGATAAGGGAAGGCATTCTCTTGCTAGTGCAGAAACCTCAGGCAGTAGTGGAGCCATGGTGGCAGATGCAAGAAGGGGCTTTGGTAGGCCGCCGGAAATGATTTGGCAGGCCTCATGCGGCACATAGGCTGCACATTTTCCACCCCTGCTTTCGACTAACCCCCAAACATTCTGGGTAGATCTGACTCTCCTGATTTTCCCTTTCAATTTCTTTTTACCAATCCCCTCACTTCTGAGGTTTCATCTTTTGAAACCAAATGCTCTCTCTCTCTCCCTCCCCACGTGTGTGTGTGTGTGTGTGTGTGTGATATACATTTAATGGTCACTGCTTCAAATCGGTTCAACAACACATCTCACACACTGTCCTAGGTGCTACTTAGGATTACACAGATGGTCACCTCCTCTCTGGATGATTCCATGGCCATCTGTTCTAGGGCACGACCAAGTAGACTATCTAGAAATGTTATTATTTCATTATCTCTTCTCTTCTTGGTAAAAACAGGACACTTCCAGCAACTAATATGCATAATAAAATGTGTGTATAAAATACATGAAAACAATACATACTTTTAAAATAGGAACACCATCACAAATTACTAAACTAGATCTCCTACTGGAGATTTAACTTTTTAAGTTAAGGGTTTTAAATATTTAAATGGCACCCAGAAAATGACTGGAAAACAGAGAAGTTATTTCTGTTTTAAGGTGAGATGTTCCCTGCATCCAACACAAGTCAACAACCAAGCTTTCACATTCTAGATCAGCTGAAACTTTCCAGAAGTCATTAGGGACAGCCCCATACATAGCAGGCTGCAAGAATCCAGGGCAGAAGTTACCAAGGCAAGAAGGATTGACAAAGTAACCAAACCCAGTAAAGGTACTCTTTGCTATTGTTGTTGTTGTTCAGTCGTTAAGTTGTTAAGTCGTGTCCGACTCTTCATGACCCCATGGACCATAGCACGCCAGGCCTTCCTGTCCTCCGCTCTCTCCCGAAGGGTGCTTAAGTTCATATTCATTGCATCAGTGATGGCTATCTAGCCATCTCATCCTCTGCCATCCCCTTCTCCTTTTGCCTTCAATCTTTCCCAGCATCAGGGTCTTTTCCAGTGACTTTTCTCTTCGCATTAGGTGGCCAAAATATTTGAGCTTCAGCTTCATTTTCTGTTCTTCCAATGAGCAGTCAGGGTTGATTTCCTTTAGGATTGACTGATTTGACCTCCTTGCAGTCCAGGGGACTCGTAAGAGTCTTCTCCAGCACCACAGTTTGAAAGCATCGATTCTTCGGCGCTCAGCCTTCCTTATAGTCCAGCTCTCACAGCCATACGTTACTACTGGGAAAACCATAGCTTTGATTATGCAGACCTTTGTCGGCAAGATGATGTCTCTGCTTCTTACTATGCTGTCTAGGTTTGCCATAGCTTTCCTCCCAAGGAGCAAGCGTCTTTTAATTTCATGGCTACAGTCACCGTCTGCGGTGATCTTGGAGCCCAAGAAAGTAAAATCTGTCACTGCTTCCATTTCTTCCCCTTCTATATGCCAGGAAGTGATGGGGCCAGATGCCATGATCTGAGTTTTTTTTAATGTTGAGTTTCAAACCAGCTTTTGCACTCTCCACTTTCACCCTCAACAAGAGGCTCTTTAGATCCTCTTCACTTTCTGCCATTAGGGTAGTATCGTCTGCATATCTGAGGTTGTTGGTAATTCTCCCGGCAATCTTAATTCCAACCTGTGATTTATCCAACCCAGCGTTTCTCATGATGTACTCTGCATATACATTAAATAAGCAGGGCAGCAATATACAGCCTTGTTGTACTCCTTTCCCAATTTTGAACCAATCGGTTGTTCCATGTCCGGTTCTTACCATTGCTTCTTGACCCTCGTACAAGTTTCTCAGGAGACAGGTAAGGCGGTCTGATACTCCCATCTCTTTAAGAATTTGCCACAGTTTGTTGTGATCCACACAATCAAAGGCTTTAGCATAGTCAATGAAGCAGAAATAGACATTTTTCTGGAATTCTCTTGCTTTCTGCATGATCCAGCGAATGTTGGCGATTTGATCTCTAGTTCCTCTGCCTCTTCAAAACCCCGCTTGTACTTCCGGTAGTTCTCAGTTCACATGCTGCTGAAGCCTAGCTTGTAGGATTTTGAGCATAACCTTGCTGGCATGTGAAATGAGCGCAATTGTGCGGTAGTTTGAACACTCTTTGGCGTTGCCCTTCTTTGGAATTGGAATGTAAACTGACCTTTTCCAGTCTTGTGGCCACTGTTGAGTGTTCTAAATGTGTTGGCATATTGAGTGCAGCACTTTAACAGCATCATCTTTTAGGATTTTAAATAGCTCGACTGGAATACTGTCATCTCCGCTAGCTTTGTTGTTAGTTAATGCTTCCTAAGGCCCACTTGACTTCACTCTCGAGGATGTCCGGCTCAAGTTCAGTTACCGCACTATCATGGCTGTCAGGGACATTAAGATCTTTCCTGTATAGTTCTGCTGTGTATTCTTTCCACCTCTTCTTAATCTCATCTGCTTCTGTTAGGTCCCTGCCTTCTTTGTCCTTTATCATGCCCATCTTTGCACAAAACGTTCCCTTGATATCTCCAATTTTCTTCAAAAGATCTCTAGTCTTTCCCATTCTATAGTTTTCCTTGATTTCTTTGCATTGTTCATTGAAGAAGGCCTTCTTGTCTCTCCTTGCTATTCTCTAGAACTCTGCATTCAGTTGGATATATCTTCCCCTTTCTCCCTTGCTTTTCGCTTCCCTTCTTTCCTCAGCTCCTTGTAAAGCCTCATCAGACAGCCACTTGGCTTTCTTGCATTTCTTTTTCTTTGGGATGGATTGAGTTGCTGCCTCTTGAACAATGTTCCAGCCCTCCATCCATAGTTCCTCAAGCACTCTGTCTATCAGGTCTAATCCCTTAAATCTATTCCTCACCTCCACTGTGTATTCATAAGGGATATGATTTAGGTCATACCTGAATGGTTTAGTGGTTTTCCCTACGTTCTTCAGTTTAAGCCAAAATTTTGCAAGAAGCAGCTCATGATCTGAGCCACAGTCAGTTCCAAGTCTTGTTTTTACTGACTGTATAGAGCTTCTCCATCTTTGGCTGCAAGGTACATAATCAATCTGATTTCGATATTGATAATCTGGTGATGTCCATGTGTAGAGTCACCTCTTGTGCTGTTGGAAAAGAGTGTTTGCTATGATCAGCGTGTTCTCTTGGCAAAACTCTATTAGCCTTTGTCCTGCTTCATTTTGTACCCTAAGGCCATGCTTGCCTGTTATCCTGGTGATTTCTTGACTTCCTACTTTAGCATTCCAATCCCCTATGATGAAGAGGACATCTTTTTTTGGTGTTAGTTCTAGAAGGTGTTGTAGGTCTTCATAGAACCGATCAACCTCAGCTTCTTCAGCCTCAGTGGTTGGGGCATAGACTTGAATTACTGTGATGTTGAATGGTTTGCCTTGGATTCGTACTGAGATCATTCTGTCGTTTTTGAGATTGTACCCCAGTACTGCTTTTCCCACCCTTTTGTTGACTATGAGTGCTACTCCATTTCTTCTCAGGGATTCTTGCCCACAGTAGTAGATACGATGGTCACCTGAATTAAATTCACCCATGCCTGTCCATTTTAGTTCACTGATTCCCAAGATGTCGATGTTCAATCTTGCCATCTCACGTTTGACCACCTCCAGCTTACCTTGATTCATTGACCTTACATTCCAGGTTCCTAAACAATATTGTTCTTTACAGCATCGGACTTTCTTTTCACCACCAGACACATCCACAGCTGAGTGTCCTTTCGGCTTTGGCCCAGCCGCTTCACTCTTTCTGGCGCTACTTGGAAATACCCTCTGCTCTTCCCCAGTAGTGTATTGGACACCTTCCGACCTGAGGGGCTCATCTTCCTGCGTCATATCTTTTAGCCTTGTGATACGTTCCATGGGGTTTTCTTGGCAAGAATACTGGAGTGGGTTGCCATTTCTTTCTCCAGTGGACCACATTTTGTCAGAACTCTCCGCCATGACCTGTCCATCTTGGGTGGCCCTCTATGGCATAGCTTATGGCTTCACTGAGTTACGCAAGCCCCTTCGCCACAACAAGGCAGTGATCCATGACTCTTTGCTATACATGACATTAATCCAGTATGGGTGGTGCATGGCAAATTAATTAAAAAAATTAAAATTATGAATTTGGCAAAAAGCTGGCAAATTGGATGGAATGTATAAACATTCGAACTCCATTCAAACATCTAAAAGTGGCTGAATCAATATATTCTTAATCTTGTCCACCGGGTGGCAGCCTAACTCCATTTTCAGACATATCTAAGTCAGCTAGGCACCTAGTTCTTCTAGGTTTGTTCTAGCCTGCCTTTAATACACCTGTTCCTTGGCAAATACAACACAATTGATACTGTCCATTCAGTCTAGAACTTTTTTTTTTTTACGAATGTCTGGCCTCAACTATGAGAGAGAGTGCTTCGTTTGGAGATTCAAAGAATGAACTGTTTGAAATAATCACTCGAAATAATGGGCCTGAAGTAAGTGCATAGATAATGTGCAAAGAGTAAATAATTCCTCCAAGCAGCAGTGGATAAACACAAGATACATCTTGATAACTGTTTTATTTCTCTATAAAAACAATAAATAAAGACACACACAATCTCATCTATATAAGAAACACAGTAGAGGTGTGTGTGAGAGAGAGCAGGTGTAAACGGGTGAGGATGTAATGGCAGAAAATAGAAATGGAGTTACAACCTAACCATCACCTTTTATTATTATTTATTACATTTGTATACCACCCAATACCCAAAGCTCTATGCTCAAAATTCCAAAGGGATTAATCTACTTGGAGAGGACCAGTTGAGGTCAACCTTGCTGTAGTTGCAAGTCTGTACCTACCTCCTCCAGAAGTGGCTTAAGGCCAAGACAGAAAGCCGAATGTTATCTTTTCAGGTGTGGGCTCACTCAGTAGTTAATATTCTTCTTGTTGCAGGTTGTTAAGTCTCTCCCCCAGCCCTCTAGTTGTCTTAACTCTTGTGCTACTCCTTCTCTTACATTTTATTTCATAACCTGAACTATTTTACAGGTGGAAATAGGGATAACATTTGTACTTGAGAAACCTCGGTTCTCACACCAGGGATCACTGCCTGAGCTCCCAACAAAAACACCTGATTATGAGGACATAGAAAGGTGACAGCATATTGGCATTTTGTACATGCATTTAGATGCATGTACATTAGACTCAAGATACATCTGTTTCCCACTCAGAGACCGAACTTGTAGAGACACGGGAAAGGAACCATTAAGAACACTAATGCACCTCATGTACATTAATATTTTTAAGAAGCCAGCCCCAATATCTCCCACCAAAAACTGGTGTTTTATGAGAGACATTTATCAGAAAATAGGGACCGCTCTTGAAAGAGATTGGGAAGTATTTTCACATTTCATATGTCTGAATTGTGAGAGATAACCCTACAACAGGCCACGGGTTATTTGAGAGTTGTTTCCCCCTCCAACAAGCCATGCTGCCTGGATTTGGATGACACAACAAGCTGTGCCTGAGCAGGTAATTAGGAAAATAGTTCCTGGCATGTGCCAGGGATTAAAACATGCCACGGACGGTGGATTGTTTAAGCCACCGTAGTTTGTTTAAGTCACTGTGGCTTGTTTTCATCGTGCAAACCAGGTCATTGTCTTACATTAACATTTCCCACTAACCCCCATGTCCTGTTTTTCCCTGTTTTAGCATTACTACATGTAACCATTGCCAACCCAAACTGAAAGGGCACTGGGAATATTCCTAAACTCATTCTGAAAATTTAGTTAGACATGATTTGGAAGATCTGTGATAGGATCTTATGTCTTTCTTCACTTAAAAACAGCTGTGAGGAACCCAATTTATATAAGGGGCTCAGTGCCAGGGGAAGGTGCCTTTTTATGCCTTGTGATTTGTAGCAGCTTGGGGGGAAAGCAATTTTAAATTAAGGAAATACCATGCAGGGAAGCATTAACCCCTCCTTCCTCAGCACTATGTCCTCAATCCAAATCGGGCTCTTCCAAAGCTGTTTTTAAGCAAAGATCCATGATCAGATCTCTTACATCATGTTTAACCAGGCCAAGACCTTCCAGTAAAGAAAATAAAAAGGATTTTTCATTGGGCATTTTTAAATGAGAACCACCCACTCACCCACACACTTCCAAATTACTTTAGACATCTCCTACAAACGTTGTGGCCAATATAATATAATGAATTTTGCTAGGCTAATGCTACATTGAGTGGGAAATGCTCTCCTCAATGAGGTCTGCCTGGCACTAATATCATCTTTTCAGTACCAGGTTAAGACTTCCTTGGTTCCCAGTCATTTGATGGCATATGATGGGATCTTTAATGCTTCAGTTGAATTGTGTATGGTTATCACTGATGTTTTAGTTGTTTTATAGGGCCGTGGTATTTTAGTGAAGAATTGTTTTTAGCTTTTTGGAATTTTACGGATGCAATGAA
Organism: Heloderma suspectum; assembly: GCF_057233095.1. Taxonomy (NCBI): domain Eukaryota; kingdom Metazoa; phylum Chordata; class Lepidosauria; order Squamata; family Helodermatidae; genus Heloderma; species Heloderma suspectum. The sequence continues at coordinate 151,363,505 of NC_139460.1, read as the reverse complement.
TATGGCCTTGAGCACGCTCCGGGAGAGAGCGCAGGACAGGAAGGCCTGGCGTGCCGTGGTCCATGGGGTCACGAAGAGCCGGACACGACTGAACGACTGAACAACAACAACATATTTTAATTTTGTTGTAAGTCTCCTGAACTTTTTTGTTTTTTTTTTTTTTGAGAAAGGCATCGAAGAAATCATAAACAACAACATCAACAACAACAAGAGGAAAATGAGTGATTGGGATAGAAGAGAGAAAGGGGACAAAAGCCCTATTCAGTCATCCCCCCTTATGTGATTAATAATCATGTAAGGGAGAACAGAGTGATTTAGAATGTGGGTTTCTCAATCATGGGAGATGCCTATGTGCATAGAGTACACTCCCCTCCACATATGTGCTGTCCCCACCCGCCTCATGTGGGTACCAGTGAGATTGAGGGGGACACAATGACGGGAGTGAAACATGAAAGGCGAGGCTTTTGTGAATGGAAAGGGCGAGTTATTCAATTGATTAGTACATTTTTAAAAGTAGAAGCTGTGAGGGGTGTCAATCAGGATCGGACCCACTGCAGGTGGAGACGGCAGGGTTAATTATTTCCCTATGTGGTGTAGGTCCAACAAATATAGCCCAAAGTTGCTCTTGACCCCAGGAGGCAAGCTGCCATAAATTAAAGGAAATGAAGAAAATAAATTGAAGGCAGACACAAAGAATTAGACCATAACTGTGAAGAACTGAAGGTAAATAAGAAACAGACATTATAACAGGTTAAATATGTGGAGGAATTTTGAAATGAACAAGATAATTTGAGCAACTGATTGACAATACAGACAGGCTGCCCGGCCCATTTGTCTGTCTGCCTGCTGCTTCTCGGTCTGTTTGCAAGCAGAGTCTCTCCCACAAGCAGCCCAGGGTGTAGCCCAGCGAGAGGCTTCTTAGCTGCAGAAGCCCAAGGCCGCACTGAGACGGACTCTGGCAACCACCTGCTGCATCTGGTGAGCACCTACCAATATAGACAGGGTTGAAAATATCTAAGCCTTCTATAACAACAAATATATAAATAAACCAGTTTGAAGGGTCAGTTGGAAATACTGGATAGTACAAATCCTGGTATTTTTTTAATATAGCAAATACTTTTTAGGCTAAAACGTTTTTTAAAAAACAACTGTGGACTTGAAGTGTTATTCAATATAGATGTTATACAACTGATCTGAGGAAACCAGTAAATGTGTTGGACTACCATTCCTATCATCCCCAGCCAGCACTCCTATGCTTGCTGGGGGCATATTTTTTTTTATTTTCTGCCTTCCTACCCCAAAATGGTGCTCAAGGCAGCTAACAATAAAATACAGATTAAAAATAAAATATTAATTAAAACATTGCATAAAAAAATTAAAAACACACAAAAGTTGTTGGAAGATCTAGTCCAGCACATCTGAAGGACACCAAGTTGGGGAAGGCTAGACTAAGCATTTGAACTCCTGAGGATAATTCTTTCAAACTATACTATTTCACAGTTGACAGTACCACAGTGTTTTGAAGAACAAGATGGCTTTCAGAAAAGTGGTGTGTGTGTGCATTCATTCCCTTTATTATTTTCATTACCCAGTCAAACATTCATACTGAGCAGAAATTCTTAGGGCATAATGTATTGTGCAGTAGTGAATGTATTGAAATACATTAACATTTTCTGATATTCATGTAGGTCAGCAAAATAGATTAGGGCTGCCATCTTCTTCTTCTTCTTCCATTTATTTATATCCCGCCTTTTTCCCAATACTGGGACAATCTTGTCTATATCTTCGAAATTTGTAACAGGCTAACAGAAGTTGTTAATTGTTTACCAGGGGAGAATAATGTAATCAGGATTTTACACAGGAAAAAAAATTGAGGATATCCGTTTTTCCTAACCATGAAGTTACACGCTACCGACAAAAGATATTCCTAAATGGCAAATTAAATATCCTTATGGGTGGGCTACTGGGAGGATAATAAAAAAATATTTTAGGATCATAAAATAGGAAAAAATATTAAGATTAGAGCATTGGCAGAAAAAGTAGGGGGCAACCTGAACACATTTTTCCTTCTTCAGCAGGGTTTGAATCCAATTATATTTTAACCGAAAATACCACATTAACTCAATGGTTGCATGAAGACTGAAATTTGATGGAGATACACTTGTCATCTTCCAAAACAGTTTCAAAGATTTGATTCTGGGAGCAAGATTGGGATAATCTCAGTATAAAATTGTTGGCAAACGGTATCAATTTTAGCTGTTCTTTTGCTTTTTGTTCTTTTTAAAAGAATGGTGCTCAAATTTCAAGTAACAAAAAAGGCTAGGATTATTTCTTTCTCTTTTTTTTTTTTAAAATACCTTTTATTCTATTTTTTATCTTTATAAATGAAATAAACAGTACCAACAACCTAGTCATTATCTACAGTTTCCAACAATACAGTATTCTTAGGAGGAGACAGCAATAAGGAAAAAGAAAAAAAAGAACAGAAGAAGGAAAAGTAAGAAGAAAGCAAGAAAGAAAAAGAAAAAAATTATAAAAGTTACTTAAAAGGATTAAATTTAAATTGCACTATTTCTTTCTCGGTGCAGAAAGACCTTTGATCAAGTAGAGTGCAATTTTCTCTATGCTATTCCAAAAGTTGGTTTGGGGAGTTCTTTTGTTTTTAAATGACATAACCACACCTTAAATACTATGAACATTCTTCATATTTACAATCAGAAATCAGGGTTATTTGATACACATTGAGAAAATAGAACGATTTGCCCCTGTTCGACATTGCTCTTTGTGTTGTGTATTGGATTTATTTATTATTTAATTTATACCCCACTTCTCTACCAGGAAATTGCACTCAAGGTGGCTAACAAACAATAAATGTCAAACATAATTAACAGAGTAATTGTATGGTTCCTGGGAGAGCATCCCAGGGACCATGGGATATTTCAGATTCCCTGTCCTGAGGCTGTAGACACTCCTACGATCTCGGGAGGGGAAATCCAACATCAGATCTTTCTCCCCTTCCCCATCTCCCCACAGTTGCTGTGGAAAGCACTGTGGCAGCTGCTTTCCATGACCACAACAATGACCTTGGATCACCTCATAGAGATCAAATAGGAGGTGTTCCAGTGGGAGAGGACAGGATCTACAAGATCCTATGGCCTCTCTATTGCTCATCCTTGCCCTCTGCTGGTAAGTGATCTAGATAGCCTCAGAGACCAATCTGCTGACTTTTAATAGGATGAACAGGAGGTGAAATCACTTCCATCCTCCTCCTCCCCTACCTGGATCTTGCGGACAGAGCTTATTTTTTAATTTACTTTAATGTATTACATTTATATCCCACCTTTCTTCCATCATGGAACTCAAGGTGGCTACATGTGGTTCCCAGGTGGTCTCCCCTACAAGCACTGACCAGACCCAGACCTGCTTAGCTTCAGCAAGGTGGCTGCCTCATGTGCCTTCAGACTATGCCCTGGGACTATGCATAGGAGAGATGGCGGGCTCCAGTCTCAGAACCCTCCATCTATTGGGAGTGCAGTCCACAGGATTTCACTCTAAAATAATAATAAAACAAATACATTAAAAGCACCATTAAAAAACATAGCAAAGGAATAAAAACAGCACCCAACTTTATTATTAAATTATTATTTATTATTAAATTTACTAATCGCCCATCTGGCTGGTCACCCAGCCACTCTGGGCGATGTACAACATACAATAAAAACAGTTTAAAACAATAAAATTCTACAATAAAAACATTTTCTAAAATACCCTAACCCACCCCAAATGCCTGCCTGAACGACGTTTTTAATGCACAACGGAAGCTCATTAAAGAGGGGTCATGACGGAGTTCCCTAGGGAGGGAGTTCCACAGAGTGGGGGCCACCACAGAAAAGGCCCTCTCCCTCATCCCCACCAGTCTAGCTGTCCTGGCTGATGGGACAGAGATAAGGCCATCCGAGGCTGATCTTGTTAAGCGGCCTGTCTGGTGCTGCTGGAGGCGCTCCTTAAGAAAGGCTGGGCCGGAACCATATAGGGTTTTAAAGGTCAAAACCAACACTTTGAATTTGGTCCGGAAAACAACTGGTAACCAGTGCAACTCCTTCAGCACTGGAGTGATGTGATCTCGCCGGCGGCTGCCTTTAATCAGGCGAGCCGCCGCGTTCTGTACCAGCTGCAGTTTCCGAACCGTCTTCAAGAGTAACCCCACGTAGAGCGCATTACAGTAGTCTAAATGAGAGGAGACCAGGGCATGTACTACCGATGGGAGCAGATGGTCGGGAAGGAACGGGTGCAGCCGCCGTATCAGATGGAGTTGATACAGCGCTGTCTGGCTCACAGCTGACACCTGAGCCTCCATGGACAGCTGGGAGTCCAAAATGACCCCCAGGCTGCCGACCTGGTCTTTCAAGGGTAGCCGTACCCCACTCAACACCAGGTCAACATCCCCCAGCCTCCTCTTGTCTCCCACCAAAAGTACTTCGGTCTTGTCAGGGTTCAGCTTCAGCCTATTCCTCCCCATCCAGCCACTCACCATCTCCAGACATTTGGACAGGGATTCTACGGCCAACCTTGGTGAAGATTTAAACGAGAGGTAGAGCTGCATGTCATCTGCATATTGATGACACTGCACCCCAAACCTCCTGATGATAGCCCCCAGTGGCTTCACATAGATGTTAAATAGCATCGGGGAGAGGATGGAACCCTGTAGCACCCCACAAGTAAGTGGCCATGGGTCCAAAACCTCCTCTCCCAGTGCTACCCTCTGGTACCTGCCGGAGAGGAAGGACAGGAACCACCGCAATACGGTGTCCCCAATGCCCAACCCCTCCAGGCGGTCCAGGAGGATACCGTGGTCAACGGTATCGAAAGCCGCTGAGAGGTCGAGGAGAACAAGGAAGGAGCATTCACCCCTATCCAGAGCCCTCCTCATATCATCTACCAAGGCGACCAAGGCCGTTTCTGTCCCATGCCCAGGGCTGAAGCCCGACTGAAATGGGTCTAGATAATCAGTTTCTTCCAAGTGTGCCTTCAACTGCACCGCCACCACCCGCTCAATCACCTTGCCCAAAAATGGCAGATTTGAGACTGGGCGAAAGTTGTTCAAAACTTGAGGATCCAAGGAGGGCTTCTTTAAGAGCGGTCTTATCACTGCCTCCTTGAGGGCTGATGGCATCACTCCCTCCTCAAGGGAGGCATTCACCACCGCCTTGATCCCCTCACCCAGTCTCTCTCTGCAGCTCATAATGAGCCAAGATGGACAAGGATCAAGTAAGCAGGTGGTCGGCCATACTGATGAAAGCCCCTTGTCCACTTCATCAGGAGGAAGAAGCTGGAAGCTGGAACCGATCCCACAAAACCGGTTTGCCACAGGCCGCCTCTTGCTCACTAACTGTATCCACAGCGTGCAGAGTAACACACCTAATCTGATCAATTTTATCTGCAAAGTGCCTTGCCAAGGCCTCACAGGAGGCCTTAGACTGCTCCAGTGGTTCCGGAGCCACAGGACCGACCAGGCTCCGGACCACTTGGAACAGCCTCCTGGGACAGCACTCTGCAGATGCGATGGAGGCAGCATAATATTCCTTTTTTGCTGCCTTCACCGCCACGTGATAGGCTGAAGATACAGCTCTAGCCCGTGTCTGATCGTCTTTGGAGCGAGACTTCCGCCACCGGCGCTCTAGCTGTCTCACCTCCTGTTTCAGAGCTCGTAACCGCGGATTGAACCATGGTGCAGTCCGAGCCCTGTTCACGGGGGGAGGGCGTTTCGGAGCCACCTGATCTAATGCCCCAGTGATTGCGGCATTCCAGCCACCCACCAGGGTCTCGACCGAGTGGCCGTTGGTGTGCCCCAGAGAATCCCCAAGCGTGTTCAGGAATCCATTTGGATCCATAAGACGCCTGGGGCGGACCATTTTAATGGGTCCTCCACCCCTGCGGAGGGGTTGTGGAACCGAGAAGTCCAACATCACCAGATAGTGATCTGACCATGACAAGGGGGTGGTGGATATACCCCCGACTTCCAGATCACTCCCCACTTCTCCAGAAACAAACACAAGGTCTAGTGCATGACCAGCTACATGGGTGGGCCCAGTTAGAATATGGTGCAGCTCCCAGGAGGCCATGGTCTCCATGAAGTCCCGAGGTGCTCCTGTGAGGATGGCCTCCGAATGTACGTTGAAGTCCCCCAACACCAGTAAGTTAGGGGACTGTACACGCACATCAGAGACCACCTCAAGCACCTCTGCCAGGGAGTCAGTCGTGCAGCGGGGTGGACGGTACACGAGCAGAATCCCCAGACTGCCCTTCGGGCCCAACCTCCAGTACATGCACTCAGCAACCTTGGTCTCCCGGAGAGGGGGTCTGGTGAAGACCAAGGACTCTCGGTAGATAACAGCCACTCCCCCTCCCCGATCCCCAGCCTTCGGCTGCTCTGCATACGAAAATCTAGCTGGACACATGGCTACAAAGGTTGGAGCAGCAGCCTCGGCCAGCCAGGTCTCCGTAATACATGCCAGGTCTGCACCCTCATCCAGGATCATGTCATGGATGAAGGAGGTTTTCTGGGTAACAGACCTGGCATTGCAGAACAGCAAACGAAGGCCAGAAGATGGGGTCACGCCTCCCCCAGCCATCCTTTGGCTCTGGACAGGCCCGGAGCAGGGGACAGCTACTACACATCTCTCCCTTGTTCCCCTTACCTGGCATGGCCTGCCCCTAGCGCTCCGCCAGCGCCTGCCGCCCAGCCTCGGTATCTTCTGGCCCCCAACACTCCCCCCACTGCCTCCATCAGGTAGACACATGCCCCCTCGCTCCCGCCTATCAGGCAGGCTACCCACCCCTAAAACCACAACAAAATCCCCCAGGAAAAAGAAAACACACACACACACACCAATTAAAAATCCCCTTAAAAATAATGCCAGGCTGGAGTCCACAGGGAAGGCCAGGTGGTGGTGGCAGCAGCGGCAGCAGCAGCAGCAGCAGCAGCGGCGGCAGCAGGCCCAGCGGCAGCAGGCCCGCCTCTTCCCCGGTGGTGGTGGTGGCCTCTCCTGCAGGCCCTGGCTCTCCCAGGCCACCTCAGCCAGCCAGCTTATGTAGCCCCTCCAGGGAGGGCAGGTGGAGCAGCATAGCTGGCTGGGTACCTGGGGGCCTGGTCCTGCAGGGACTGGCGGTCTGCCAGGCAGAAGTCTCCAGGGAAGGCCTGGTGGTGGTGGCAGCGGCGGCAGCAGCAGCAGGCCCAGCAGCAGCAGGCCCGCCTCTTCCCCGGTGGTGGTGGTGGCCTCTCCTGCAGGTCCTGGCTCTCAATAAAAACAGCATCCACCCACAGACATGAATGTGAAAAGGAGTGAATGGGCAATGTTTTGGCCTTATACTCTCTCTTTCTGTCACTTTAATAACTCAGGACTCATGCTGTTATGGCTTCTCTGATGACAGACCTAGGTTCCCATGTGGCAGCATAAACACTAGCCTAATCTAATAGCTTTCTTTCCCAGGCATTCCTGGATTTTGAGCAGCGTGATCCAGACGCTGGACATAAATCAGCAGTTTTTGTGCTGTTCGGGTGAAAAATTGACTGTCCTAGTTTAAATCCATTTTGCTGAGCATCAGAGAAATGCTGCAGTGTTTTTATCACCTCTTAAAAAATTGTTCTAAAACTTTTCTTCTACAATAAAGAAACAAATTAAAATGTGCAGATGGACACAACAGAATTAATAGTATTGAAGGCACTCTGCAGTCATTTACACTTACTATTTCATATGCTTTAATTTATTTAAATTAAGGTGGCACACTTTTACAGGAAACTGAAATGTCAAAATATCAGAATATTCTAATTTCTAGCTCACTAAACCCATATTTTCAGTCACTATAGTATATATTTACAGCAAGCTACAGATCATATAGCTTATTGTATACATAAAGCCAAGCAGATATGGAATATAGAAATGGAGTGTAGACAAATACTTAACTCTCCCATTGAATCTGACTGGATCCAGACGTAGTCGTGCTTAGAGTAGACCCATATTCTAATGCATGTTTAAGTCTGGATCCAGCCCAGTGGTATGTAGAAGTGTTTAAACTTTGGCTGGATCATACGCTATATGTATATTTGCTCTTAATGGAATGGTTCTACATTCCCCAAACCAGCCACAACACAGTAGCATTGCTTTTATAGAACTTCAATTATACATACAGAGTAAAGGGCAAGGAAGTGATAGAATGTTAGAAAAGTGTGTGCAAACGCCTGAATTAATAGGAATACTATCACAATAAAACAGAGAAATTAGCTTGGAATTAGGCAAATGCTTACTTGGTGCAAAATAACAGAAAAAAAATAGATTTGGTGGAAAGGACATAAAATAATAGAACATACATACAGTTTTAAAATATTGCAATTAGTAACAATATTGGAGAAAAGCACATCAGACAGGTCTGACCAGTTTATCCTCAATATAGGGAAACCAGAAAGGGAATGTAACCCTTCCAGCTGAGCAGGTTGCAGAAGAGCTAATAAAAATGTATAATGTACACATCATAGAGGAAATATTACTTGCTAAAGGCTGTGGAGCTACAACACACCAGTGTGAAAAAGTAACAGGTACAGAAGAAACATTAAGATAGCTTATGATTCTCCTAGAGAAGTAGAAGCCAGATTAAAGTGTTTACTAGTACTACATGGCATGGCACGGGACAGGACATGTGGATCTTTGGTGATCCAAGAATCGGTTTGTAGAAGTAGAAGGTTGGTGTGACAAAGATGCAAACATTTTCTAAGCAGAAAGACCAAAAGAGGATGTTAATGACTGTACTCCCTTTTGTGCAGACATGTGTATACCCTTGCCCACATTCTCACGGATTGTTGTTGTTGTTGTTCAGTCGTTCAGTCGTGTCCGACTCTTCGTGACCCCATGGACCATAGCACGCCAGGCCTTCCTGTCCTGCGCTCTCTCCCGGAGCGTGCTCAAGTTCATATTCATTGCATCCGTGATGCTATCTAGCCATCTCATCCTCTGCCGTCCCCTTCTCCTTTTGCCTTCAGTCTTTCCCAGCATCAGGGTCTTTTCCAGGGAGTTTTCTCTTCGCATTAAGTGGCCAAAATATTTGAGCTTCAGCTTCATTATCTGTCCTTCCAATGAGCACTCAGGGTTGATTTCCTTTAGGATGGACTGATTGGACCTCCTTGCAGTCCAGGGCACTCGTAAGAGTCTTCTCCAGCACCACAGTTCGAAAGCATCGATTCTTCGGCGCTCAGCCTTCCTTATAGTCCAGCTCTCACAGCCATACATTACTACTGGGAAAACCATAGCTTTGATTAGACGGACCTTTGTCGGCAAGGTGATGTCTCTGCTTCTTACTATGCTGTCTAGGTTGGCCATAGCTTTCCTCCCAAGGAGCAAGCGTCTTTTAATTTCATGGCTACAGTCACCGTCTGCGGTGATCTTGGAGCCCAAGAAAGTAAAATCTGTCACTGCTTCCATTTCTTCCCCTTCTATATGCCAGGAAGTGATGGGGCCAGATGCCATGATCTTAGTTTTTTTAATGTTGAGTTTCAAACCAGCTTTTGCACTCTCCTCTTTCACCCTCAACAAGAGGCTCTTGAGATCCTCTTCGCTTTCTGCCATTAGGGTGGTATCGTCTGCATATCGGAGGTTGTTGATAATTCTCCCAGCAATCTTAATTCCGACCTCTGATTCATCCAGCCCGGCATTTCTCATGATGTACTCTGCATATAAGTTAAATAAGCAGGGTGACAATATGCAGCCTTGTCGTACTCCTTTCCCAATTTTGAACCAATCGGTTGTTCCATGTCTGGTTCTTACTGTTGCTTCTTGACCCTCGTACAGGTTTCTCAGGAGACAGGTAAGGTGGTCTGGTACTCCCATCACTTTAAGAATTTGCCACAGTTTGTTGTGATCCACACAATCAAAGGCTTTAGCGTAGTCAATGAAGCAGAAATAGACGTTTTTCTGGAATTCTCTTGCTTTCTCCATGATGCAGCGAATGTTGGCGATTTGATCTCTAGTTCCTCTGCCTCTTCTAAACCCAGCTTGTACTTCCGGTAGTTCTCGGTTCGCATACTGCTGAAGCCTAGCTTGTAGGATTTTGAGCATCACCTTGCTGGCATGTGAAATGAGCGCAATGGTGCAGTAGTTTGAACACTCTTTGGCGTTGCCCTTCTTTGGAATTGGAATGTAAACTGACCTTTTCCAGTCTTGTGGCCACTGTTGAGTGTTCCAGATTTGTTGGCATATTGAATGCAGCACTTTAACAGCATCATCTTTTAGGATTTTAAATAGCTCGGCTGGAATACTGTCATCTCCGCTAGCTTTGTTGTTACTAATGCTTCCTAAGGCCCACTTGACTTCACTCTCGAGGATGTCCGGCTCAAGTTCAGTGACCGCACTATCATGGCTATCAGGGACATTCAGATCTTTCCTGTATAGTTCTTCTGTGTATTCTTGCCACCTCTTCTTAATCTCATCTGCTTCTGTTAGGTCCCTGCCTTCTTTGTCCTTTATCATGCCCGTCTTTGCACAAAACGTTCCCTTGAGATCTCCGATTTTCTTGAAAAGATCTCTAGTCTTTCCCATTCTGTTGTTTTCCTCGATTTCTTTGCATTGTTCATTTAAGAAGGCCTTCTTGTCTCTCCTTGCTATTCTCTGGAACTCTGCATTCAGTTGGGTATATCTTCCCCTTTCTCCCTTGCTTTTCGCTTCCCTTCTTTCGTGAGCTACTTGTAAAGCCTCATCAGACAGCCACTTGGCTTTCTTGCATTTCTTTTTCTTTGGGATGGATTTCGTTGCTGCCTCCTGAACAATGTTACGGACCTCCGTCCATAGTTCCTCAGGCACTCTGTCTATCAGGTCTAATCCCTGAAATCTATTCCTCACCTCCACTGTATATTCATCAGGGATATGATTTAGGTCATACCTGAACGGTTTAGTGGTTTTCCCGACGTTCTTCAATTTAAGCCGAAATTTTGCAAGAAGCAGCTCATGATCTGAGCCACAGTCAGTTCCAGGTCTTGTTTTTACTGACTGTATGGAGCTTCTCCATCTTTGGCTGCAAAGGACATAATCAATCTGATTTCGATATTGACCATCTGGTGATGTCCATGTGTAGAGTCGCCTCTTGTGCTGTTGGAAAAGAGTGTTTGCTATGATCAGCATGTTCTCTTGGCAAAACTCTATTAGCTTTTGTCCTGCTTCATTTTGTACACCAAGGCCATGCCTGCCTGTTATCCCGGTGATTTCTTGACTTCCTACTTTAGCATTCCAATCCCCTATGATGAAGAGGACATCTTTTTTTGGTGTTAGTTCTAGAAGGTGTTGTAGGTCTTCATAGAACCGATCAACCTCAGCTTCTTCGGCCTCAGTGGTTGGGGCATAGACTTGAATTACTGTGATGTTGAATGGGTTGCCTTGGATTCGTACTGAGATCATTCTATCATTTTTAAGATTGTACCCCAGTACTGCTTTTCCCACCCTTTTGTTGACTATGAGTGCTACTCCATTTCTTCTAAGGGATTCTTGCCCACAATAGTAGATATGATGGTCACCTGAATTAAATTCGCCCATGCCTGTCCATTTTAGTTCGCTGATTCCCAAGATGTCAATGTTCAATCTTGCCATCTCATGTTTGACCACCTCCAGCTTACCTTGATTCATTGATCTGACATTCCAGGTTCCTAAACAATATTGTTCTTTACAGCATTGGATTTTCTTTTCACCACCAGACACATCCACAGCTGAGTGTCCTTTCGGCTTTGGCCCAGCCGCTTCACTCTTTCTGGCGCTACTTGGAAATACTCTCTGCTCTTCCCCAGTAGCATATTGGACACCTTCCGACCTGAGGGGCTCATCTTCCGGCGTCATGTCTTTTAGCCTTGTGATACGTTCCATGGGGTTTTCTTGGCAAGAATACTGGAGTGGGTTGCCATTTCCTTCTCCAGTGGACCACATTTTGTCAGAACTCTCTGCCATGACCTGTCCGTCTTGGGTGGCCCTGCACGGCATAGCTTATGGCTTCACTGAGTTATGCAAGCCCCTTCGCCACAACAAGGCAGTGATCACATTTGCTAAACCTAAGGGACCTTCAGACATTGGTCATAGAGTGGCTATGGCTATAAGGATCATGTGATCACGTGAACCCCCCCAGGCCCAAACTACACAGCCACTTTAATGTGGCGGGAGAGCACACTGGGGTCATTCATGACAGATGATGCTGTTGCCAATCTGCAGCAACCCTGCAGCTTCCCCCTGGAAAAGGTGCATTTTCGGAAAGTAGTTTTAGTGCGTTGTTTTCCTTAAATGTGGCTCCCACACAGTTCAGCTAGTGTGCCTGGTCCCCCCAGATTAAATCCTGAGCGTGGTGTTTCTGTGACCTAGCAGTGACTTGGTTAAGTGGTGGGGCCACTCAAACCGCTTTTTGACACAGGCTTCCTTTCCTACTTCGTATCACCCATTCAGAATAGCACATTAGTTTGCTTTCCCCATCCATAAATAGTAGCTTCTGCTTCCTTGATTCACAATCACACAATCACTGTTTCTCCCCTTCAAAATAGTGCATTACTTTTCTTTCCCCGTTCATAAATAGTAGCCTGTTTCCCGTGTGTGTGTGATCTTCCTGAGGGTGTGTGTGTGAGGAGGAGGAAGCGGAGGCGGCTTTCCAGGTGAAACAAGAGTTCGGGGCCGGGGAAGCGGAGACAACAGCAGCAGACTGTGAGCAGAGGCAGGCAACTCCAGCCCTTTCCCTCCATGCAGGACTGTCCATTTGTCTCCAGATTTCAATATTGCTGTTTCACAGTACCGGTTGATGCAAGGGGAGAGGTGTAGGGTAAATTACTGGACATTACTCATCTTTTCCATTAAACTCCCCTGAGCAAGGGAGCATGGAGAGGGGCCGGGAGCAAGCCTCTCTCATTCACTAAGCAGCATCTCTGCAGTTCGTGACATTCACTTCGACTGGCAGGACTCCGGCCACCCAGCCCCAAAGTAAGGGGGTTTAAAGTGCTGTGTGACTCGTGAAAGCAGGTTTTTAGGTGGTGTATACTCCACTTTTGGCGGACCAAAGCCAATTTCATGATACTTCGGATAAAAGCTGAACAGGCTTCTGCATGTGTTTCCATGTAGACTGGGCCCCACTGTAGTTTACAAGGCTTTGGGCAGTGATCTACATTAAATTTTCTGGCTTCCCATCCCACTCGCTACCTCTTTTCTGCACAATTTTTTTTTTCTGTTCACAACTTCTTTAGAAAAAAAAGTTTGGTGCGTAGGAAGAGTTTTTCCCCTGCTCCTGTCATTTGCAAGTGCACAATTGCACACATTTGACTGCCCACTACTTACTTTTTTCAGCAGTACTACAGATCAATATCCCCTCTCTATGTGCTGAAATCCCACTTTTCAATTTCATCCTCTCACTGTATTACATCTTGAACTAACACTTGTCATTCCCCCCCTACACACACACACACACACACACACACTTGGGCACTTCCCTTGACCCAAGGGAAAATGGCGGCTGAACAGGATGGAGCTATTGGGGCAGGTGGATGTAATTACTGTGGGAGTAATTACACCCATACTCCAGCATTAATTGCACCTGCCCGCCCCAATAGTACCATCCCATTCAGCTGCTGCTTTCGCAGTTCAGGATCAAGGGAAGCATCAGCGGTGGGGGTGGTGGGGAACTGACAATTGTCAGTTCAAGGTTACTGGATGACACTGACACACGAGCATCGATTTTATCCTCCCCCCACCCCTTCGATCACAACCTCTTTTCAGAGTAATTACTTTGTTCTCAAGCCTTTGGGACTTGCTTCTCAAGTGCATGAATGGGCTCATAATTTTTTTTAATACTTTCCCCCCCCCAGTCCTTCACAAGTGTACAGATCCGCCTATCTGCTATGTACAGTCTGCAGTAGTACAGTAGTTGCCTTGTCAATTTCCTTGTAAATTACCTACTCCACTTTGGTGCTTCCCTTGACAGCTTTGGGAGTTTGCTGTCAGGGGAAGGGCAGAAGTGGAGTAGCTAATTTACAAGGAAATTGACAAGACAACTGTACTACTGCAGACTGTACATAGACAGGCAAATCTCCGCACTTATGAAGGACTGGGAAAAATAATAGCAATAAAAAAATTACAAACCCGCTTGTGCACTTGAGAAGCACCCCCCACCAAAAGAAAAGAAAAAAAGAAAAGAAAAATTATGAACTCATTTGCTTACTTCCTAAACACCAGAAAAAAAACTCTTGTGAATGAGTTTCGGACATTCCCAAGTGCCATTTAGTTATTGGTGGAAAGGTGGACATCATTGAGGAGGAGGCTAGAAGTAACGCTAGGAAGATTGTGAAGAGCAGCCGGGATTTTCACTGCTCTTGGCATGGGCTACAGAGCCACATGGAAAAAAGCTGCTGACAACCCACACTGCTGGGTTTGCACATCACAACAAGCTACGCTGAGAACAGGCCAGTCTCAACAACACAACAGCAAGCCATGGGTTCTCAGGCTGGCTTGTGTGTGGTTAATAAACCATGATGAACCATCCATGCTGGGTTTGGATGTTGCAATAAGTTTCGCCAACACAAACAAGACTCACATCTAGGGATGTCAGAGAATTCCGCCACAAATCTTGGTGAGGCCGAATGCCAGTGCATTCGGCCCCCCAAAACCTGTGGCGGAACGAAGCCCCCCTGCCCCCCCCCACGAAAGGCACGTGAAACGGGACACCTACCTGCTGCCGTTCACGCTGCTTTGCGAACGGTGGCTGCGTCTGCGGCCGCCATTTGCTTCTTCACTATAGCCATGATAGGCTACATAAATACTTACGTAGCCTATCACGGCTGACGCAGGAATGCCATTTGCGTCCCTGTGGAAGCCGTGATAGGCTGCGTAAGTATTTACGTAGCCTATCATGGCAAAAAAAAGGGAACACAAATGGCAGCGGCTACGGCAGCCGCCATTTGCGTTCCCTTTTTTTTGTGGCCGTGATAGCCTATGTAAAAATTTACATAGGCTATTACGGCAAAAGAGGGGCATGCAAATGGTGCAGTGGCCGTCATTTGTGCCCATCTCTTTTGCCGTGATAGGCTATGTAAATATTTATGTAGCCTATCACGGCCCCCCCAAAAAAGGGAACACAAATGGCGGCCGCCGTAGCCACCGACATTTGCGTTCGCTGTTCTTTTTAAAAAAAATTCCATGATAGGCTACGTAAATATTTACATAGCCTATCATGGCAAAATACAGGGATGGAAATGGTGGCGGCTACGGCGGCCACCATTTGCGTCCCTGCAGGCTGCCCAGCGGCTGGATGTCTGGCTGCGGGCGGCCCCGGCCGGCAGCTCCGCGGAATCGCCGCGGAGTGGAGCCAGCCAGAGAGAATTTCGGGGGAAGGGACAGAGCGCCTCCCCCGACTGCGAATGTCACCCTTCAAAAAGGTAAGTGACTTTCGTACATCCCTACTCACATCTCACCATAGCTTATTATGACATATGAACCAAGTCAAAGTTTTTGAAGAGCTTGTCTTTCTCACAAGGGGTTTGAAGAGGGGACACCAGAGATGCACCAGACCAAACTGAATTGGGGCCTCAGCCATAATCCTTGCCACCAAAGCATGCAGCACAAAGGTGGCAGGGGCTCTGACCAAAGTAGATCCAAATTACTTTAAAATTAATGCCCACCCCACACACATGCTTAGTCAGAAAGCAGGGATAGAGAGGGGTGGAGGATACATTGTTAGAAGAACCTCAAGGAGTGGTATACCTTTCCCTGGATTGGAAAGACCCATTCCTGAAGACTGGAAACTGGGGAGCATTAAAACTCTTGGGTTGGAGAAACACCAGAAAACTGTTCCTTTTAAAAATGTATTTTAAAATGTGTAATTTGGCTGAATAACCTGGATAACACCTAACTTGTAAATTCAAGCGCAAGGCAACAACATTGGTGAACTTATCCATGTTTTATTCATTTTATTTAGATACAAAATCTCATTGGAAAGTGCAATGGGGATTTAATGCATTTGTTATGTTATCAGCTAAATGTACAACAAATACATGGTTTTATTTCACACGACGACAGCAACAACAATGCCCCATAAGCCTGCTGAACATGAGGATTTGATCTGGGCTATGCTGAAAAGCTTACATGTGAATCTGCATGATATATTTATACATAATACATTGCTATTCAAAGAAAAACAAGGGAAAGTACTCAACAAGATCAGCCTCAGATGACCTTCTCTCTGTCCCATCAGCCAGGACAGCTAGGCTGGTGAGGACGAGGGAGAGGGCCTTCTCTGTGGTGGCCCCCACTCTGTGGAACTCCCTCCCTAGGGAACTCCACCATGCCCCCTCTTTAATGAGCTTCCGCCATGCATTAAAAACATGGTTGTTCAGGCAGGCATTTGGGGTAGGCTAGGGTAATTTTAAAAATGTGATGTTTTTTAATGTTGAATTTTATTGTATAAACTGTTTTTATTGTTGTACGTCGCCCAGAGTGACTGGGTGACCGGCCAGATGGGCGATTAATAAATTTAATAAATAAAAATAAATAAATAACAGTAGTATGGTCCCTATAGAGATTGTTCCTACATTTCAACCATTTGTTGTTGTTGTTGTTATTCAGTCGTTCAGTCGTGTCCGAATCTTCGTGACCCCATGGACCATAGCACGCCAGGCCTTCCTGTCCTGCGCTCTCTCCCCAAGTGTGCTCAAGTCCATATTCATTGCATCGGTGATGCTATGTAGCATTCTCATCCTCTGCTGTCCCCTTCTCCTTTTTGCCTTCAATCTTTCCCAGCATCAGGGTCTTTTCCAGGGAGTTTTCTCTTCGCATTAGGTGGCCAAAATATTGGAGCTTCAGCTTCAGTATCTGTCCTTCCAATGAGCAGTCAGGGTTGATTTCCTTTAGGATTGAATGATTTGACCTCCTTGCAGTCCAGGGGACTCGTAAGAGTCTTCTCCAGCACCACAGTTCGAAAGCATCAATTTTTCGGCGCTCAGCCTTCCTTATAGTCCAGCCCTCACAGCCATACATTGCTACTGGGAAAACCATAGCTGTGATTATATGAACCTTTGTTGGCAAGGTGACGTCTCTGCTTCTTACTATGCTGTCTAGGTTTGCCATAGCTTTCCTCCCAAGGAGCAAGCGTCTTTTAATTTCATGGCTACAGTCACTGTCTGCGGTGATCTTGGAGCCCAAGAAAATAAAATCTGTCACTGCTTCCATTTCTTCCCCTTCTATATGCCAGGAAGTGATGGGGCCAAATGCCATGATTTTAGTTTTTTTAATGTTGAGTTTCAAACCAGCTTTTGCACTCTCCAGTTTCACCCTCAACAAGAGGCTCTCTAGATCCTCTTCACTTTCTGCCATTAGGGTGGTATCGTCTGCGTATCTGAGGTTGTTGATAATTCTCCCGGCAATCTTAATTCCGACCTGTGATTCATCCAACCCTGCGTTTCTCATGATGTACTCTGCATATAAATTAAATAAGCAGGGCAACAATATACAGCCTTGTCGTACTCCTTTCCCAATTTTGAACCAATCGGTTGTTCCATGTCTGGTTCTTACTGTTGCTTCTTGACCCTCGTACAACTTTCTCAGGAGGCAGGTAAGGTGGTCTGGTACCCCCATCTCTTTCAGAATTTGCCAGAGTTTGTTGTGATCCACACAATCAAAGGCTTTAGCGTAGTCAATGAAGCAGAAATAGACGTTTTTCTGGAATTCTCTTGCTTTCTCCATGATCCAGCGAACATTGGCGATTTGATCTCTAGTTCCTCTGCCTCTTCAAAACCCAGCTTGTACTTCTGGTAGTTCTCGGTTCACATGCTGCTGAAGCCTAGCTTGTAGGATTTTGAGCATAACCTTGCTGGCATGTGAAATCAAAATGAGCACAATTGTACGGTAGTTTGAACACTCTTTGGCATTGCCCTTCTTTGGAATTGGAATGTAAATTGACCTTTTCCAGTCTTGTGGCCACTGTTGAGTGTCCCAAATTTGTTGGCATATTGAGTGCAGCACTTTAACAGCATCATCTTTTAGGATTTTAAATAGCTCAGCTAGAATACTGTCATCTCTGCTAGCTTTGTTGTTAGTAATGCTTCCTAAGGCCCACTTGACTTCACTCTCGAGGATGTCTGGCTCAAGTTCAGTGACCGCACTATCATGGCTATCAGGGACATTCAGATCTTTCCTGTATAGTTCTTCTGTGTATTCTTTCCACCTCTTCTTAATTTCATCTGCTTCTGTTAGGTCCCTGCCTTCTTTGTCCTTTATCATGCCCGTCTTTGCACAAAACGTTCCCTTGATATCTCCAATTTTCTTGAAGCCATCTCTAGTCTTTCCCATTCTGCTGTTTTCTTCAATTTCTTTGCATTGTTCATTTAAGAAGGGCTTCTTGTCTCTACTTGCTATTCTCTGGAAATCTGCATTCAGTTAGGTATATCCTCCCCTTTCTCCCTTGCTTTTCACTTTCCTTCTTTCCTCAGCTCCTTGTAAAGCCTCATCAGACAGCCACTTGGCTTTCTTGCATTTCTTTTTCTTTGGGATGGATTGAGACTCCTGAACAATGTTACGGACCTCCATCCATAGTTCCTCAGGCACTCTATCAGGTCTAATCCCTTACATCTATTCCTCACCTCCACTGTACATTCATAAGGGATATGATTTAGGTCATACCTGAATGGTTTAGTGGTTTTCCCTACGTTCTTCAATTTAAGCCGAAATTTTGCAAGAAGCAGCTCATGTTCTGAGCCACAGTCAGTTCCAGGTCTTGTTTTTACTGACTGTATAGAGCTTCTCCATCTTTGGCTGCAAAGGATATAATCAATCTGATTTCGATATTGACCATCTGGTGATGTCCATGTGTAGAGTCGCCTCTGGTGCTGTTGGAAAAGAATGTTTGCTATGATCAGCATGTTCTCTTGGCAAAACTCTATTAGCCTTTGTCCTGCTTCATTTTGTACACCAAGGCCATGCTTGCCTGTTATCCCGGTGATTTCTTGACTTCCTACTTTCGCATTCCAATCCCCTATGATGAAGAGGACATCTTTTTTTGGTGTTAGTTCTAGAAGGTGTTGTAGGTCTTCATAGAACTGATCAACCTCAGCTTCTTTGGCATCAGTGGTTGGGGCATAGACTTGAATTACTGTGATGTTGAATGGTTTGCCTTGGATTCGTACTGAGATCATTCTGTCGTTTTTGAGATTGTACCCCAGTACTGCTTTTCCCACCCTTTTGTTGACTATGAGTGCTACTCCATTTCTTCTCAGGGATTCTTGCCCACAGTAGTAGATACAAGGGTCACCTGAATTAAATTCGCCCATGCCTGTCCATTTTAATTCGCTGATTCCCAAGATGTCGATGTTCAGTCTTGCCATCTCACGTTTGACCACCTCCAGCTTACCTTGATCCATTGATCTGACATTCCAGGTTCCTAAACAATATTGTTCTTTACAGCATTGGACTTTCTTTTCACCACGACACATCCACAGCTGAGTGTCCTTTCGGCTTTGGCCCAGCCGCTTCACTCTTTCTGGCACTACTTGGAAATACCCTCTGCTCTTCCCCAGTAGTGTATTGGACACCTTCCGACCTGAGGGGCTCATCTTCCTGCGTCATATCTTTTAGCCTTGTGATATGTTCCATGTGGTTTTCTTGGCAAGAATACTGGAGTGGGTTGCCATTTCCTTCTCCAGTGGACCACATGTTGTCAGAACTTTCCGCCATGACCTGTCTGTCTTGGGTGGCCCTGCACGGCATAGCTTATGGCTTCACTGAGTTACGCAAGTCCCTTCGCCACAACAAGGCAGTGATCCATGAAGGAGTTCAACCATTTTTACTGAGCCCAAATAATGCTCTATGAGGACATGAGGTAAAACAGACAGACAAATTCTTCTGCCCTGACAGGTGGCCAAGAAATATTTAAAATAAATAAATAAATAAATAAATAAATCAGATACCTGAGCCCAAATTCAATGGCAGACACTATCATAATGCACTTTTATATTAGCATTTTGATAACATTTGCAGATCTTTGACTTCTATAACTGGATATTACCATAGTTGTTCGAATATTATAGTTCCATTTCTATTGGAAACAGAACACAATATGCAGAATCAGTGCTGATGTGATTATTAAAATGCAGAAATCCAGAAGTATTTTCTCCTACACAACAGTTTTTTCAACACGATCAACACCTGTTGGGATTAGTTTTTCAATCCCGCCCCTCTCATATGTAGTATTGCCTCACACACTACAACTACTAGTCTCAGCCTGCCAGGACTACTTGTGCAGAAATCCCACAAAGTTATAAAAGAACCAAAATAACTGTTGGTTCAGAGAGGCCTTCTATAAGGCACAGAAGCAAGTACCAACCCATTAAGACCTAAATTGATTCTGAGAGCTTTCAGTAGGCACATTTCTCAGAGGAGTCCTCAAATTTTCTGCTGCAGAGACTCACTCAGTCCAGTAATTCCCTGAGATGAGCAAGCCATAGCAGAAGTGGTGGCTACATGATTATGGGTATGAAAGAAACAGATGCATGTGTCACTTTATTACATAAATATTCCCTCCCCCCCAAAAAAACATTTCTGTAATAAAGAGACACATATTGCACTACCTTTTCTTTTGTTAACCTAACCTCGAGTGCTCTACAAGCTGGAGTTGTTGCTGTGGAATCCATTCATAGGCAAAATCATAAACAAAAAGCATGGTGGCACAGTTATCTGAGCTTTACATGTGATGCTTATTAAAAGTTAGCAAAGGCACTTCCCTGCCAGGAGAAAATGTTTAAGGGCACAATCCTATGCATGGTTAGACAGAGAAAAGGCCTACAACTCCCAGCATTCCCCAGCCAGCAAAGCTTTGCTGGCTGGGGAATGCTGGGAGTTGTAGGCCTTTTCTCTGTCTAAACACGCATAGGACTGTGCCCTTAAAAGCCATTCCCAGGTTATAGAACTCTATGGGGAAAAAATGGTGGATTTCAGACTAAAAATACAGAATCATCAATGTGAGCTAGGCTCAGCTTCCGAGAGCTTCCAAAGAGCTGAGAATAATGTGCATGTATAAGAAAGGGGATACTTTCTTTTCCTGGTTCTTTGTGGGGAGAACTGGGGGCTGATTGCTTTCTTAAGTATATTCACCAAGCCCAAAAGGTCTTTGGAAAATGTAGCCTGGACAGGTCAGCAACCCAAACCATGAAAACTATTGGCACGCAGCGCTGCCAGGCCAGCTCAAGGTTTTTGAGGGCCCTTGAGTAAGACACCCTCCATGGGCCCCCTCCCTCAGCGAGCCTGCCTTCTCACCACCATCATTACCAGCAGCTATTTCTCCTCATCCACTCCCTCATCATTGTTCCCACCTTCTTGCTTGACAGGCAGAGAGCAAGTAGGTGGTGGCATCTGCTGCTTGTCCTTCTCACCACCACTGCTGTCTGGGCCAGAGCAAGAGGCAGATGAAGAAGCAATGGTGAAGAGGAAGGGCAACTCCAGGGAGCTCTTGTCAGTGGGCTCTTGCTGGAGTGAGGATGCTCACCAATACCTTCCCTTGATGTCAGGTCCTGGCATGCAGACAAAAATAATGCTGATCAATTAGGGTAAAAATCCAAAGAGTAAAAGTAGCATAATACTGTTTATTAATACCAACTAAAAAGTCACGGAGGGAGCAATCCTACCAGGATAGGCGGTTGCCTCCAAACTCGGAGGCAACAGCCTATCCAATGCAGGGCAGGAGAAGTGCAGAGGGGATCATCCCCTCCATGCTTCAGCTGCCCTGCTTTTGCGGCTAGACAGCCAATTTCAGCTGTCTAGCCGCGGGAAGACAGAGCAGGGGAAGCGGCTGCCAGATTACATGTTGGATGTGTCATACCGGCATTTCCGCCTTCCCCACCCCAGAACACCCCTAGGAACGTCCCATTTTTGCCACTCCACACTTCTCTTCGGAGGATGGAGCACAGGGCCGTTCTGCGCTGCCTATGAGGCAGTGTGTGTGTGTGTGGGGGGGGGGGGGTAGGGTCGGTTCTTAGAGAACCTTGAGGTTGGTTCCCAGAAACTGATGTATGCTATGGCTGTCTAGCCACTGACTAGCAGCCATAGGATTGTGCCCTAAGTAGGGAGCAAACTTTTGGGTTCACGAGAACTGTTCTTCATACTGGATGTTAAGTAAATGCAGCAAAAGAGGGGGGCAGCATGCAATAACTTTCCTTATTGTGGCATAGAAGTAATTGTTGTTCACATGCCCAGGAAATAATTACCTTTTCATATCTTTTCCCTGATTTTCTTCACTTATTTTCTCTCTCTCTCTCAGCAGATAATACAATTTCTTTCATGAGGCAGACAGGAGGGCTTCTTCACATGGTGCTTTTATCCTGCTATTGAGATTGGTTACTCACAGAAATTTGCAGGTACTTTAGATGGTGTCATCAACCTCCAGGGCATCTCCCCCACTAAATGACCTTTATTCCATTTGTAAAAAGATCAGAGATAATGAGCTATCACATTACAGCAGTTGAGTTCCACTTGAGTTCCTTTGTGAAAAAAGGACACCCTGCAATAAAAGTTGCTAGACCACAGCGCCATCTAGCGGCTGTACAATGAAACACATCGGATAAGGGGGAAAAGGAGAGGGGAAAGGAAGCACCTGTCTGTTGTGATCCTGCATTTAAAACAGACGCGGAAAGCCCTGTTTTAAATGTGGGATTCTAAGCTGATGTAGGGACGCTCAGAGAGAGCTTCTAGACAGATGGCTCCTAGTACTACCAATCAAAAAACATCATGCAGCTCTCCCATCTTTCCCTCCTTAACATATTATCTGCAGCAAGAAAAAAGACAGAAGCAGAAGTGGGAAAATATGGGAGGGTTAGAAATGGAGGATGTTGCCATCTGGACCCCTTGGAAAATTCCACGCAGGGCAGTTGCACAATAAAGGCCTCATTTGGAAGCAACCAAATTTTGATACTCTGATCTCACTCAGTGTTTACAATTGCCACGAATGTAGCTTACAATGGGAAGCAGGTTTTATGTATTGACTGCAAAATACTGGTATGTAGTAATGAAAAATAATGCTATAAAATGCTTACATACTGGGCCATATAAAACAGTCATCTCAAAATCCTAAGGAAAGGACCCATCAGACTTCCATGCTCTACCAGCAGGGTCACTTTCCTCTGCATGTTTTCCAGACCTTATGTTTTGAAGTACACAAAAGAAACTATGAAATAATTGCCTTTAAATAAAACATGCAAAATATCTGTAATACAGCATTAATATTGATATTAAAACAAATACTTTTTTTCTCTTGTACATAGCACTTGTCATTCATTAGGTAGCTGAATGCATACAAAAATCAGCAAGAAATTACAATCTAGAAGAAAAGCAGCTTACAAAAGCTTTCTAAATGTAAATCCTAACATATTCCCCAATTCACAGTAAGATGAGTTGTCTATGCCCTAAATGCAGCTGCAGACTGACTGACACTCTCTCTTTCTCTCTCTCTCTCTATATATAATGTTGCCTTTTTAAGAAAGGGATTGCATCTGATCTTTTGATCTTTTATCTTTAAGGCTGTGGCTGCAATCCTAAACACAATTACACAGGAGTAAGTCTCAATAAACTCAACAGGGCATCCTTCAGAAAAGACCTGCGCAGGACTGTATTGTAAGCCTATCTTTGGGATGAGGGAGGAGAAATGGAAACATCATATGAGCAGCAGCAAGAGATGTAGAAAAACTACTTCACATTTTCAACCCAACCCTCTCACAAAGCTTGCCTTGGTTTTATTCTGTTTTAAACTTATCATTTTTAAATTATGTTTTACTATGTTTATTGTATATTATGGTTTCAAGTTTGTTTTGTGAACCACCCAGAGAGCTTCAGCTAATGGGTGGAATAGAACTGGAAGAAATAAATAAAAATAAATAAACAATTGAATTTAATTATATTTATTGCTAAAAGTGATAAGCCATACAATTTGATATATTTAAAACAGAATAAAATACAGATAGGACAGTAAGCTAAAATGGAATACCGTAAATAGTAAGATAAAATACAGTAAAAAGGGTAAACAGAAATACAAGAGTAAAAAGAGTATAAAAATGCAAGATCACATTGACATGGCTCAAAAGCTCCCCAATAGGATACTAAGCTGACACATGTAAAGGAGAACAAAATTTATATGCACCCCACATTGGAGTGCATTATGGGTGGTTTGGGTGCCTAGCTCTTAACTTACTTGCAGCCAGGGATAAATCAGTAAGATAAGGGGTGCAGAACCTCAGACCCAGGGACCAAATCTGGCTCTCTAGAGGTCCCAATCTGGCCCTTCAGGGTCCCCCAGAAGGCCCCACCCCCTTCCCTGACCCATGCCCTTTTCCCCCAACCACCAATTGTTTGGTGGTTTCTCAGCTTTTGTGCAGGTTTTTCCCATTCTAAGAGAGCTTTAAGCTAAGATGTTGGTAATTTTGGCCCCGCTCCTTTGGCCCTGCCCACCACTGGAATGCGGGCCCCAAGACCTTATCTGGAGTGGAATTTGGCCCTCAGAGTGAAAAAAGGTGTAAACGCCTGCATTAGCTGAATGGATGGCTTTGCACAGGTGTGGCCAAGCCTGCACCAGTTCAAGGACTTGAACAGCACCAGCTGCACTTGAAAGGCCTTGTACACTTGAGAAAAGGCAGAATCAGTAGTAATTAGGGATGTCAGAGAATTCCGCCACGGATCTCGGTGAGGCTGAATGCCAGTGCATTTGCCCCCCCAAAATCCGTGGCAGAACGAAGCCCCCCCCCATGAAAGGTGCGCGAAATGGAGCACTTACCTGCTGCCATCCGTGCTGACTTGTGAATGGCGGCCGCAGCGCAGCCGCCATTCGCTTCCTCATCATAGCTGTGATAGGCTACGTAAATAATTATGTAGCCTATCACGGCTAACGCAGGGATACCATTTGCGTTCCTGCGGAGGCCGTGATAGGCTATGTAAGTATTTACGTAGGCTATCACGGCAAGCTAAAAAAACACACCAGCATATGCAAATGGCGGCGGCTACGGCGGCTGCCATTTGCGTTCCCTTTTTTTTGCTGTTTTAGCCTACGTAAATATTTATGTAAGCTATTATGGTGAAAAAAAAGGGGAACGCAAATAGCGTAGTGGGCGCTATTTGCGTTCCTTTTGGGGGGGGCATAGCAGCTTATGTAAATATTTACATAGCCTAAAACAGTGGGGAAAAAAGGAATGCAAATGGCGCCCACTACGCTATTTGTGTTCCCCTTTTTTTTCACCGTAATAGCTTACGTAAATATTTACGTAGGCTAAAACAGCAAAAAAAAGGGAACGCAAATGGCGGCCGCCATAGCTGCTGCCATTTGCGTATGCTGGTTTTTGTTTTGTTTTTTGCCTGCAGGCTGCCCGGCGACCAGATGTCCGGCTGCAGGCGGCCCTGGCCGACGGCTCTGTGGAATTTCCGCGGAGTGGAGCCAGCCAGGTTAGGATTTCGGGGGGAGGTGCGGAGCGCCTCCCGCCCACCGCGAATCAGCCCGTCAAAAAGGTAAGTCACTTTCGTACATCCCTGGTAGTAATTTGATCTATTTTAAAATATATACCCCACTTTTCTTTAAAAGAAATATATATATATATATATATATATATATACACACACACACACACACACACACACACACACACATACATACATACTCAGGGAAACTTTTTTAAGTTAATAAAATATATAGCACAATGTAAAAATAGGCCTTATTATTCATACAATAAAACCAAGAGCAAGATAAAACAATTCAGCTTAATTTACAGTACCCACAGTAAAAACTTGGTGGAATGAAAAAAACAAACATCTTAGCAGCTGAGCTGAAGTGAAGAAGAAAGGGAGCCAACCAAACTTCACTAGGAAGGAACTTCTTTCATCCCAACCAGTTGTGCTTGTGAAGTGGTGGGACACATAGCAAGGCCTTTGATGCTAAATGCCATGAGTGTACAGGATTGTATGGAAGAAGGCAATCCTCCGAATACCCTGGTCTCAAACCATTTAGGACTTTGAAGGTAACCCCCCCCCCCCGTGCGCGCACGCACGCACGCACGCACGCGCACACACACACACTTTGAATTGCATCTGGAAACAAACTGGAAGCCAGTGCAGATGAAACAATACTGGAGCGATATGATCAAGAAAGCACGCTGCAGGAATCAGACTGGCTACCGGACCTGCTGACGTTTCTGAACACTTTGCAGAGGCAGCCCCACATACAGCACATTATAATAATCTAGTCTGGATGTGACCGGGAAATGTGAGAGAGTGGCCAGATCTGCTTTATCTTGGAAAGGGTGTGGCTGGCACACCAACCCAAACTGTGCGAAAACCCTCCTAAGCCATGGCCACCACCTGAGCATCCAGGAGCAACGCTAGACTCAGAAGCACATCCAAGCTGCACACCTGCTTTTTCAAGAGGAGTGTAACCCTATCCAGAGCAGGACATACCAGTTCCATCAGGCTGCAGCAGAGGAATAGATAGGAAGCAGAAATAGACCAGCTGGCTGCTCCTCACCCTGAACTGTTTCCATTCGAGTTGGTCATTTGGTGCCCGCGTTTACTTTTTCCCTCTTCCCTCCCTATCCCTTTTCCTTTTGCATTGTGACTATTGACAGCGACTGTCTTGTTTTGCAAGCTGCTCTGCAGGCAAACAGCTCTGTGATCCTTTTTAGTTGAAGAGAGCCAGTTTGGCTCAAGTGAGAGCCAGTGTGGTATAGTGGTTCGAATGTTGGACTGGGACTCTGGAGATCTGGGTTCTAGTCCCCACTTGCCCATAAGCTCACTGGGTGACTTTGGGCCAGTCACTTTCTCTCAGCCTGACCTATCTCACAGGGTTGTTGTTAGGATAAAATGAAGAGGAGAAGGATCATGTAAGCTGCCTTGGGTTTCTTACAAGAGGAAAAAGGGTGGGATATAACTGTAATAATAAATTTAAAAGGGGGGGCTAAAAATTTGCTGAACAAATAAATACCCCTACTCCCAGTTCAGCTCTCTTATTGACCAATATAATCTCAGCGTATTAGCTCATTACTGCACTCGGCCACTAGTTCAAGGCTAGTTGTCATCCTACCTACATTGCCAGGACTAAGAGTCCTCCTTGTTCAGGTGCTAATCCACACTCCAGAAACATGAATTTTCATTCAAAATACAATACTATAGTTACTGCACAACAACCCCATATAAATAATACACTCAGTGGTAATCAACCAATACAATTAAAAATCTTTTTTTAAAAATAATTCCTAAAAAAAAAAACAACCTTAAAAAATAGCAAGTTTGCTTTGGATTACATCCAGGAGGATCAGGGATGAAACTACCCAAAATAAGGATATGACTGTACTTCCTCTCTCTGTGCCATAATCCCAAATAAGCACTGCCGGTAACGTAGGAGTATTGTTCACCCATATGATTAGTGCTTTTTGCTACACAGCTGCTATAGTTTTCTGGATTAAAAATTTGATTAGTGGACCGTCGTCGTGGACTGTAGTGAGTGTGTCATGAGGCCAACACTATATTTAACTTTTCTGCTTTGCTACACTCTGTTGCCTTACAAAACTGGCAATTTTACCATGAAGCTTTGGATTACACAGATTTTTTTGAGAAGCCTTTTCCCACCCACTACTAGAACTGATGTCAGTATCTATTACTAACTATGCAATGAACAACAGAACCAAATATCCACAACCAATTATGGAAACAAGGCAATACATCTTCCTGAGCAATATAAAGCATGCACACAGATTATAGGACAGTAGCATCAGAGGTTTGATACAGCAACAGCTGACTGGAGGAAAAACAAAGTGCCCAAAGCTTTTGAGGAACTTTAGAAAATAAAACTGGAATGGCAGTGGAAGTACTGAATGACTCCAATCTGAAAACTACAAGGGGAAAGCTAAGGGTGGGGCAGAGTTCTGTAACTAGAAAAATGTAGTGTATCATGTTTAAAAGAGGCCACTAAAGATAAAGGAAGAGGGAAATGGGGGGGGGGGCGAGAGCACTCCTATTACTTCACTGGCATTGCCATCAGTTTATTTTTATTTAAATAAAATTTAAAAAACTGAGCCAGTGTGGTGTAGTGGTTAGAGTGTTGGACTGGGACTCTGGAGATCCAGGCTCTACTCAGCCATGAAGTTCCCTGGGTGACTTTAGGCTAGTCACTGACTCTCAGCCTAACCTACCCCACTGGGTTGTTGTGAGGATAAAATGGAGAGGATGACCACGTAAGCCACCTTGGGTTCCTTGCAAGAGGAGAAAAAGGGCAGGCTATAAATGTAGTAATAATATTTATTACATTTCCATACCACCCAATAGCCAAGGCTTGTTGGCAGGTCACAACAATTCAAACCACAAAATACAACACTTTTCACGGGCTCCTGCCTTGAATCACAAACAATTGCCAGAGAAGTAGAAATTCTGTCGAGTCATTGCCAGAAAACAAATTTCCTGGAGTCTGGTTTGTTTGTTTATCTCTCAGCTGTAAGGCACAGAAGCTCTGCCGGAAAGAAGAAAAAATGAGACCTCTCCATCTCACACCTTAAGGGCACTAGGGCAGCCTCTCCAGATGCCCCTCGCCTTGCAGCAGCTTTTCTACCATCGCTCCTCCGATTTCTGTAAACTAGGCAGTTGTGGGCTGCAGCTGCTGGCACTTGGGATGGAGCTCAGAGCCACAGTTGCCTCCACGAATACTTCGTCTCGCCGCCGGGTGGAAAGGGAACTAGGAAAGAGGACAGGAAGA
Organism: Heloderma suspectum; assembly: GCF_057233095.1. Taxonomy (NCBI): domain Eukaryota; kingdom Metazoa; phylum Chordata; class Lepidosauria; order Squamata; family Helodermatidae; genus Heloderma; species Heloderma suspectum. The sequence continues at coordinate 151,334,750 of NC_139460.1, read as the reverse complement.
AGCCAGCCAGCCCCGTCGGGGAAACAGCTGCCACGCTCCTCCAACCGGGCACATTCTCACTGAAGGGACGGGAACCTGATGCTGCCCGCACTGTGCGAGAAGCGGTGCAAGGCACAACAGCCGCACGCGCCACCTCGCATTGGAGCGCATAGGGTGTGCCTGCGGTGGTGCATTTGCTTCCCTCGCTTGGCTCTCTCGGAGTAAGCTCTAATTACAAGGCAATGTGAAGCTTGCGGTCCTTTAGGGTATCCTTTCTTTGGCCACCTCCAACTTTTCCCTTCAGATTTCCATTATGGGAAAGGAGGAGGGGCATCCAAGAGGAAGCAGGAGGCCGACTTTAAAAAGGAGTAGTCCAGCTGAATCAAACCAAGGGTCTATCTCATCCAGTATTATGTATCACAGCAGCCAGCATTTTTTTTTCATTGCTAAGAGGAAGCCAGTCTTCCCCAAGCTGGTGCCCTCCAGACGTTTTAGATTGCAATTCCCAGCATTCCTGACCATTGGCCAGGCTGGCTGAGAGTGATGGAAGTTGAAGTCCAAAATATCTGGAGGGCACCAGCATGGGGAAAACTTCTCCGTAGGGTCTCAGAACGACACAGAAATTACTTCACTTTCTGGTGCTGGATGCCTCAGTGACCCTGAAGAGACGTTCCGGGGACAGGCTGTAGCTCAAATGAAACTGTGCACAACTCCCTTACCTGGGCTGTTTCCACCAGCAATTTACTCCAACCTGGCTGCACGGAGGTCTCTGTGTTTCCATGACGTCGTGGCCATTCAGCGACATTTTATCGTGGAAAAACCGCTTCTTCTGAGACTGGGTGAAGTCCAACTTTTCCAGCTTACTTTGGCTCCATTACTGACATGTTTCCACAACCACACTGGGTTCCATAGCATAGTCCTGCCCATGGGGTGTGTAGCCCAGCCTTTGTGGGTGTGTCGCTCGCAACCTCAGTGACCCAACCCTTTTCCTCCGTTTTCCAGAAACGTTTTCCATTTTGGAACAGGATGCTGAGGGACCAACTTTTAAAACATCATTGCAAATAATGATTATATTCACCAGAATACTAGTGTGTATAAGCCTGCTATCACAGGCAAGCAAGTACTCCCACTACAGCCTGAAAATAAGGTTTAGCTCAGGTCACTTCCCCAGAACTACACGTGGGGACAATCCACAGCTAATATTCCTTTGTGTCGTTTGGACCAGGAAACGATGCCGCAAGCAACAGTCTAGTTTTCATATTACACACTAAGTCGTTATCTCATTATCACTGTATTGCTCAGGTCTTCAATCAATATACACACCCTCTATCTTCCTATGACTCTTCCACTCTATCACTCAATTGTGAAATAGCACAAACATGCATTTGTGGTATCGTGCTATTTTCCAGAAAAAGCCTCCTTGACCTCAACAGGAGTCAGCAGGCATCCCTGGAATAACGCGCTATTGCGCAATAGCACAAATATGTGTTAGTGCTACTTAGCTATTGATAGAGTCATAGCAACATACTGATGTGAAGGGTACGCATATTGATTGAAGACTTGCGCAATAGTGTGATAATGAGATAGCAACTTAGCGTGTGCCTGCTAATGTGGTAGCCTTGGGGGTGTTTCCTAATGCCTGCTATTTAGAGGGGAAGGGAAAAAATGGGCAGAATCGGGCATACATCTGGGAAGTCTACTCAGAAGTAACTCCCATAGTGGTCAATGAGGCTTGTTCCTGAGATTACCATTAAGAGTAGAGCCTGGGGGGGGGGGGGGGCTCTGATTGGTTCAGCAGCCCCAGCCATTCTGATGACATTTACTTCCAATCCTTCCACCCCACCTGGAAGTATGGAAGTATATTTCTGTCAGTGAAGAGGGAGAGGGAGGGGGGACTCAGCAAGAGGAAGAGGCAGGAACATGGATGGGCAATCAGACCCAACCCAGACTCCACCCAGCCATCAAGAAAAAAATTCGATTAGAGCTCAGTGGAAACAGCATAGAGCCCCATGCTACAGCAATGATAAGCCAGGACTTAAGCACTGTGGAAACTGGAAAAGCAGCAGATGCGAGTCATGTGACTAGGGAAACATTGTAACAAAGTTGCAAGCTAGGTGAAGCCGATAGCATGGAAACACACCCCTGGTCACCAAGACGTCCGTTGCAGTCTCTTGACATTCTGAACTCTCTCACACAGCTTTGCAGATGTTTCCACTGGCAGATACATCTAGAACTCCCCAAAGGGAATTCCCAGCCCGCACAGCTGGGCCCATTGCCATTCCGACAGAAGCAGCACTCCAGTTTTTCAAACTCTCCCAGCTATTCCTTCTGGCTGCGCTCTCTCTCTCTCTCAAGAATTCAATTTGAGTCCCCCAGCAGCCCAAAAAGATGACATTCGCTGCCAAGATGGCATGGATCCTAACAAGTGAAGCATAAGACTAGCAGCACCTCTTCGTTTTCTGTGGATACTGTTCAAGCTTCTGTCCGCTCCCCCGCCAAGTAGTGCCCTTTCCAAAGAGATCATTGACCACAAGAACCAAACGAGACCTTACCTACATGACAGCCATTCCTGCCTGCAGACTATAGCATTTGGAAACATCACCTTCAAACTCCCCCTCTGCACCATCCCTTCTCCTTTTCCCTACAGATATCGTAAAGCAACTTTGCAGTGACCCAAACCCCAACACATTTAGAAAGAAGTTCGATGTTTGTTTGAAACAAAACATGGCTGTATGGGATCGCAATATTTGAGTTTCCACAGCCCCTGCCTTCAATTCATGCAAGACTGTCATGAATCCAAAAGAACCTGCCTAGTCACAGGTGCTCAAAAACAGAATGCTTTCACACAAAGATTTATGTACAAAGTACCAAATTATTAGCCTTGATCCCACACTTTTAAGCACCTCTAGACACTGGTGGGGGGGGGGGAGTGTTTTTGGAGAATAAATATTAGATGGTCCTTATCAATAATATTAGATGGTTCAGCAGCCCCAGCCAGTCTGATGACATTCACTTCCAATCCTCCCACCCCACCCGGAAGTATATTTCTGTCAGTGGAGAGGGAGGGGGACTTAGCAAGAGGAGGAGGCAGGAACACGGATGGGGTAATCAGACACAACCCAGACTCCACCCAGCCATCAAGAATCAATAATGCAGCCATCTTATGGGATTCAAAGGACTTACTACCAAATATGCATGGGACTGTTCAAACCAAATATACTTTGGTTTTTAAACTATGGCTCTATTAAACCTACAGAGTACATGAGAAACTGATATGAGCAACACATGAAAAGGAACCAGTTAGTTAAATATTCTTACATTCATACATAATTACTAAGAATAAACTACTAAACTAATAGCACTACAATACACAAGCAAACAAAAGAGGTTTCCCCACAATTCCCCACTGAATAGGTAAGATCTGGCTACATGCTGGGTATTGGTTTTATGTGACCAGATTATTCGTAGTATCCAGTGGGGAAACACTAGTGCTAATGACATTGAACTAGCGTAAAGATACACTAGTGTACTGAGTTGTATTTAGTTTTGTGTACTGGATGTAACAAAATATCCTCTAGAAATTTATTCCTAAACTGCAAATCCCATGTGTGCCTTTAGTTTGATTTCATCCCAGTCATAGCGCACCTGTTTTTACGTTTTACTTATTCCCGTTTATGGGACCATTGGGTCTTACTTCCAAGTGTGCACTGGACTTTTGTCTAACTATTAGGGATGTACGAAAGTCACTTACCTTGCCCGAAATTTGATTCGCGGTGGGGGGGAGGCGCTCCGTCCCTCCCCCTGAAATTCTGGCCGGGGGGGAGGCACCCCGTCCCTCCCGCCGCGAATCCTGGCTGGCCAGGAACACAAATGGCAGCGGCCGTAGCTGCCGTTTGCGTCCCTGCAATCAGCTGTGATAGGCTACGTAAAATGTTTACGTAGCCTATCACGGCTGAGTAAAAAACAAAACAAAACCGTGCGTATGCAAATGGCGGCGCCCATGGGCGCCGCCATTTGCGTTCCTTATTTTGGCACGTCTAGTCTACGTAAACATTTACGTAGACCACGGTGAAAATAAGGGGGTTATTAAGGGGGTCCCCTTATTTTCGCTGTAGTCTACGTAAATGTTTACGTAGACTAGACGTGCCAAAATAAGGAACGCAAATGGCGGCGCCCATGGGCGCCGCCATTTGCATACGCACGGTTTTGTTTTGTTTTTTACTCAGCCGTGATAGGCTATGTAAACATTTACGTAGCCTATCACGGTATTTTTTAAAATCTAGTCGTGATAGGCTACGTAAATGTTTATGTAGCCTATCACGTTTTTTTTCTTTTTTTTTCTTGGAAATGGCGGCAGCGGCAGCTGGTCGGAAGACCGGCCGCCGCTGCCGCTGAACGGCCGCCGCCAGGGACATTCACACAAGTTAAGTCCCGTCCTGGGGGGGGCAGACCGTTTCGCCACCGATTTCGGGGGGCCGAATGCACTGGCATTCGGCCTCCCCGAGATTCGTGGCGAAATTCTCTGACATCCCTACTAACTATGCAGTGGTTCTCCTATCTTAAAGTGAGAGGCAAAACAAATCTGGATAACATGTTCCAATTTAAAATGTCAGTTGTTTTCACCTAGTCATATTTCACATGCCACAATTAACCTTTAGACCAGCTTTCCCTAATCTGGTGTCCTTCTGATGTTTTTGAATTATAACTCTCATCATCCCTGCCCATTGGTTGACTAGGGCTGCTGAGAGCTGTTGTCCAAAACATCTGGAGTTCCCCAGGTTGGGGAAGGCTGCTTTAGACGTTTAGCTTCTGCAGCCTTCAAATTAATTCAATTAAATCTGTACATGTAGCAAATTCATTACATTTCAATCGTATGCAAATATCATCTCAGCACTACCAAGACGGTCAAATTCGGATACAACTCAAATTTAGATAATGAAAAGTGTTATGTTAATTCTGTATAGTCAACTGAATAATAACGATATTTGGCTGAGAATGCCAACAGTTGCAAAACACTGGAGCCACCAACTGTTCAAACTGTGCAATAGCAAGTCTGCTTTCCCACTAAATAGTGGTTATTGAAAATACAGCACATATGAACATAGATGTGCAGTGCTATAAACTTTGAACACCAGGCTTTATTAGATAGAATTCTTGTGTGGGTATTCAAATATACAGTTTCCTTCCAAACATGTAATAAAGCTTATAGTTGATAAAATTAATTACAACTGGATTGTCCAAAATCTTGTGTGTGTATATCTATATCTATATTAGTGCTGTGCCTAAAATTTCGTTATTTGGGGGTGGAGGGATGAAAACTCTGGTGAAAGAGGCTGGAGAAATGAGAATTTCAGAGAATTTTCTACTTGGTGAGGGGGACAGGGTTTCCTCATACCTTTTTAAGTGTAGGCAATTTGGGATCTTCTAATTATTTTTTTTTAAACACCCCCTGCACTTGCAGGAGCCCAGGACTCTTCTCCAGCCCAGCAGTTTCTTCTGAACTCCCAGAAGACTATGTGACCTCTCCCTCTCCAATAAGCATTCAGGAAGAACTTCCAGCTGGAGAAGTCCTGGGCTCCTGCAAGCGCAGGGGGTGTTTTTAAAACAAAAATAGGAAGACCCCTCAAGATCGCCTGCACTTAAAAAGGTTATGTGGAAACCCTGTTGCCTTCCCCAAGGAGAAAATTCTCTGAAATTCTCCCTCTCCATGTGAAAGAGGCAGAAAAATCAATGCCTATTTTGCAGGGAGAGAAAAAGTTCCTGAAAACAGTGGGCAGGATTCGGCACAGCGCTAATCTAGATCTCATTTCTAATGCATTTTCAACTAGGACATTATAAATCAAACATTTCTCAAAAGGTACTAAATAGCTCAAACATCTCCATGTATTGCTATATATGTAAAGATTGTCCCTCCCTTTGTAGATAAAACTAGTACATGGTTGTAGCACAGGAAGAAGTAAAGGCCTTTCCTTTTCTGCAGCCTTCCCCAACCTGGTGCCCTCCAAATGTGTTAGACTACAACTCCTACCATTGCCAGCCATTGCTAGCTAGAAGGGTAGCATTGTGTTCTAACACATTTGGGGGACACTGGGTTGGGGTCGGCTGTTCTACTTAGTCTCAGCTGTCAGAAGGCAATGGGCTTACTGCCACCTACCGTTTCATTCATCTGGATGGTCTGGAGGAAGAGTAGAAGTGGGAAGCATTCAGCTTTTATTACCTCTCCTTGAGTCAACATCAGGCAGCACCATCTCTTCAATAGCCAGATGGCCAAGGGTGCTGAAATGTGCTGGCAAGAGGAAGTTGAAAAAGACCTGGGCATGATAGCCTGAGTACTCAACACAGTGAACCACTGGTTAGAGCCATGGGATTTTTCAGGTTGCATCCTATTTCAGCTTCAGAAATGTTCTTCTCCTGTACTAGATTTGTTTGGCTGATGTACAAGTCTAAACAAAAATGGAAATTAGGGCACGTGCGCCTCTCCACTACACTTACTCCTCCTGCAAGTTTACTGATTACTTAACACATAATGTTCAAGCACTACAGTAGTCAATTGACTCAATTTTCTAACATAACCATGGGCTACTTAGGCTTGACTTCTGGTCTAGCACACATAAGAGGTCATACAGTAGAGTAGATGCTCATTGTTGTTAGAACTGGAAAGTGGCTCATTGAACTAGAATTTTATTGCAATTCAGACAATTTCTCCTTAAATAGGTCCTGACACCTTTTCCTGAGGAAGGAGTGGGGGAATCGTTATCAACCCTACAAGGTATTAGGCTCTAAGTAGATTCTCAGCCATAACAATTTCTCTGCCTTGTTCATTTGAGTATAACAATGTTCTCCTCAAAAGCAACTAATATGGCAGCACTTGGAAGGGTTGTATCCAATGTTAGTTCTATTCCAAGTAAACCCACTAAAATGAATGGGATTAATATTGGATGCCACCCAATGTCTCCCTTCTTGTCATCTTCTTCACTTACCCAATGACTTCCTATGGAAGACTGATGGCCTATAACAGTTGAAATGGAGCTGAAAGCAGAAGAAATAACTGAAAATACATAACAGTTTATTCTAAATGATTAATTCATGAGTTAGACCTCATCCCTTCACACCTACAGTACCTGCACACACTGAAGCCCAACTAATTTTTCTGTGATTCCAACCACTACAATATGGCAAGTATCCCTAAGGAAGCAGAGGACACAGCAGAAATTCAAGGTTCATCATTCCTCTGCACTTCTTTTGTGGTGATGGTATATGCAAGCCGTTGTTGTTGTTTTAGTGAACATGCTGTGACAAAGCCACTCAAAAGGGAGGATTCAGTAATTTCACCAATCTGTATTTCTCAAATGTTGTCCTTTCCCATTTACTGACTGTTCTGGACAAATTGGCAAAACTATGAAAAAGTTTTATGCTAAATTTTGTACTTTATAAAGTGTCTTCTTACAAGTAACTACAATGGTGTGCGAGCATGCTGGCTCCTGCTGCCCCATCACTCACACTGCAAGTGGGAGGAGCTAAACAATCCAGGGAAACTCCCTGGGTTGTTTATTGTGATGTCCAAACCCAGAATTTTGGTTTGTTGGGGGAGAGATAACCCAGAGCTGGAACTTGTGGTTAAGCCCATGTGTATACAAAGCTTTTGTTGTCTACTATAGGGTAATTTAATTTTGATATCCAATTAGGAGTGAGGACTAAGCATTTTATTTTAAAAATATTTTTAAACAAAGGTTTTCTGTTCACTACTAGTAATCCTATTAACTATTTTCATGCACAAATGTGCATGAAAGCTTCTAGAGTCATTTGCAAACAGAAAAAGCATAGCTACCTGTGTTGAGACATATTTAAAAATGTACAGGAGGAAAATACCTTTATGAGGACCAACCAAAACATCACAAAAAAATCAAGTAAGCTTTTGAGTTTTTCAAGGCCCTTCATCAGATGGACTGGGGCAAAATTAAAAGGCACCCCCCCAAAAAAACAACCCCTCCCCCAAACTACCATCAAATGTAGAATTAAAGCATAAGGTTAGGAAACCCTGCCTTCAGAAACTATAATACTAATTTTACCACTGCTTAGAGTTCAGGTTGAGAGAGAGACAGACAGACAGGCTTTATTTTGTTTAAAAAGTAATCATCCAATTTTTATGATTTAAACCAGATTTTTAAAATTTAAATCAGATTTAAATACTGTGCTTCTCTTAAATAACTTGGTTAACATTAAATAATCTGGATTTAAGTAAATTAGCAATACAGTCAATTTCTAAACTGAATCAACACCTCTACCAGATACACTGCGTTAAAGGCATCTTTTCTCATGGAAACAAATTACCAATATGATCAATTCTCATATATGAATATTTACACTCTACCTTCCAAACATAGGGATTTATTTCATTTTCACCTGATGAAAATAAACCATTCTGGACTGCCCAGTAACTATCAAATCTTGCTTCTACTTATCAGTCATGGGTGTGTGATTTTCATTTGCTACTTTGTTTTTATGAGGGTAAGGCTAGGCCGTGGCAGAGTGAATCAGAAAGCAGCAGCACTGGAAAGAAAAAGACAAAATTGTCCAGTGTGCATCTTCCTCTATTCCCGTACTTAGGCTACAAACCTATAACCACTTGCCTGTGAATAAGTCCCATTGAACTCAATGGAATTTATCTCTAAAGAGAAGTGTTGTTAACCTGAAACAGTCATGGATGCTGGTAATAAAAAAAGGCCTTATATGGGAATATTTTAAAGACATTCCATTTACAGGTAAAAAAGGAAAGTGCAGTGAGACAAAAAATGCAAAGCCTACTTGTAAGAATGAAACAAACTGTGTAAATAATACTCTAGTTAGCTGTTAAGTTTATTTATTTATTTATTTTTATATTTTTGATTTATTAGCCGCCCATCTGGCTGGCTACCTGGCCACTCTAGGTGGCGTACAATACTAATAGCAAAGTTACATAATCAACTGAACAAAACAACAAAAACAAAACAACACTGCTCTAAAAAACCCTAAACCACCCCAAATGCCCACCTGAACAGCCAGGTTTTTAAAGCCTGGCGGAAGCTCATCAAAAAATTAATGTAGTTTAGTGGCCAGATTTGCACAATTATTCAGGAAATAATATGAAAATGTTTCAGAGGGAAACCTGATCTAAATCAATAGGCAGTATCCAACATTGCCTACCTGCTAGCAGGTTGCACCACTAGTGCAATGGGAAGCTAGAGGATCTTTTGGTGACCAGAAATCAGCGAAATACTTATTTCCACAATAGGGAATATTGGCAGAGCTTTCGGAGAGGAGCTCCACTGACTTGTCCCATTCTGGGAAGCAGTGTTTCCGCTAATTTCCCAAATTATTGTTGGACGCACTATTTCCTGTTGTGCAAGCAGTGGATCCCACTAGAGCAGGAGCACAGCAGGGGCACAGGAGGGCAGGAAACTGAACAATGATTTAAATCAAACTTTTTTCTTGCTGATTTAAATAATGATTTAAATCATTTGATTTAAATCACCTTGGTTTAAATCAATCTGCCCTGCTACGTAGGTAACAGCACTTACAGAACTGAGTAAGAACTAGCATAGATAATTATGATATAGACTTTTTAAATACGGATTCGTGGGCAGGCTTGGTAATTAGCTATCCTAGGAGATAAAGTGGCTGCCGATTAAATTTACTGCCCAGGCCACTGAACCTCCTTGTCCATAGGTGCCAAATGTGCTTGCTCCTTGGACTTGGACTGTGTCACTTTTATCATGATGGAGTTGGGTGCAGAAAGTTTAAAAAGTAAGTTTTTTTCTTTAACTCAATAGACGGTTTCAAACCCCTTGACTGTGCAGTTGGAGAGAGGAAGCGGGACATCCACCAAAATTCTCATCTAGGTATAGAAGCTTCCCAAAATACACCTTGTGCAGGTGCAGAACCCCTATGTGCGAGTGCAGAGACCAAAAGGAAGAACATCAAACTCTCAGAGAGCTTCAGCTATTAAGCAGTATAGACATGAAATGAAATAAATAAAAAATACTGCAAAGTTGTATAGTAATGTATTGAGACTAGAGACCTGCAGCCAGGTTTTTGCCCCACTGCTACATAGCGAGCAGACTATGTAGAATCTCTCTAGCTTCCACCTTTCTCACATGCAGTCTTGGCAGTCTCTTTCACCACCTTCTCTCCCATACATGTCTGTCATCTCCATCTGAAGCATAATACAAAATTGTCACTAAGTGCGCAATCCTATGCAGATCATCGGCGGCCTCCGAAGTTGGAGGTGACTGACTATCCAATGCAGGGCAGGATAGCCTGCATTTGTGGCTAGATGGCTGATTTCGGCTGTATAGCCGTGGGCTTTGGAGCGGGAGGTGGGGGGGAAGGCCGGACAACGCATAGGAAGTGTCATACCGGCACTTCCGTGCTCCCTGCCCCTCCCAACCCACGGGAACGCCCCCTTTTCCCCCTGCTCTTCCTACACTGCTCTTCCCAGAATTGAACAATCCTATGCTGTCTAGCGGCCATAGGATTGCTCTCTTAATGGTGCTGTATACCTTACTTTAAAATGTCAATTGTAAATGACAACGCATTGCCATATATTTGAGCGAAATAAGCAGTACATATGCTAATACAATTACCCTAGTCATGATACCCATCCTTTAACAATATACCCAGCTGAGTTAAAGCCCGATAATACCCAGCTAGAATGTTACAATAAAATCCACCATTCCTCCTGGCTAAGAAAAGATTAAACTGTTAACATCCCCTTCTCAGTCATTTCAATGAGCTGGATCCAGACTTAGTCATGCTTAGAGCATTTCAATGGGTCTACTACAAGCATGACTAAGCCTAGATCCAGTTCAGCATGTCACACTCATTACTGTTATTTTTCCTCAAGGTGTATGAGATACTAGCTTTGCTTTTTGATGACCATATAACATATCTCAGATGCCATTCTGAGTGAAACATTTATCTGCCAGTAGCAAGCCAGACTATCCTAACAAATCTATTGCAAGGTTCTCCATGTATTAAATGACACCAACCTCAAAAGGCTACTTTTTTCTTTTTTTGGTGCTTTAACAAGCTACATGGAAAACAGACATTCAACAGGTTAAGCTTTTCCTGGCAAGGAGTTGAAATAATGGGGAACATTTCACTTGAATTTCAGCTTCTCATGTCAAGGCAGAAGACAAATGAATACCTTAGGAGTAAAATTAACCATAATTGAAAAACTTTTGCATTCTGATCCTAGATGCATTTGGAAGTTACCTATTCGCTTGACTACATAGAGAAACTGTTCAGGATTTAAAGAATTACACAACTATTTACATGCACCCCAAAAGACTTTTCAATGTGCATTTGTTTATTTTAATGAAAACAGTAGCCCCGCCCCTGCTCAGAAAGTCACTTAGGGTCCTTATTGATTGTGCCCTTGATGATCAGAAGTGCCCTTGGTGATCAGAAGCCCTTGAACTTTGATGCATCCAATAATCCAATGCAGGGTCTGAGGAGTGGCATAGGCAGTCTTTGCCTCCCCATCGTCCCACCCTGAAGATTTCGTTAGATGGGCTGTCTAACAAAGGCCTTTTGGGCCTGTCTAACAAGGGCTCTTCGGAGTGGGAGGGAAGGAGCTGGAAGAGTCTCAGGATAACTCATATCTATGGTCTCCTCCCATACCCGCCCCCTTTCCTCATCACCAAAGTCGCTTTTCCGACCTCAGAGGGCAGCCAGCACAGTTCTTTCTGCACCGGCTGCAAGGGGGTTGGGGAGGTGGGTCAGATCCCCAACTCCCCGTTCCAAGGTTGGGCTGTCTCTGATCTTGGAAAAGGGAATTTGAAAAATCCTACGGTGCTGGGACACTGGCCCAAGGACCATAGGATTGCCCTCTCCAAGCTAAAACTAAAGGGGAGTATCAAAAATTTGGTGTGACAAGGAAACTCGCTCCTATGTCACTGCTTTGTGTCCCATGCTTTGTACTGAAAAAGGAACTGATTCTGGAGATACAGTATTTACAATTCAAAGGGATCCTTTTGAATTCCTTTTGTGAAGTACAAATATCAGCCTCCATTAAGATTAATATATTTGATTTGGAAGACTATTTGGAGAAAAGACTTGACAAAAGATCTAGAAACAAAAGCTCATATTTATTTATTTAAAACATTTGTAACCCACCTTATATTATTAGGATCTCAGGGCGGCGTACAGATAAAATCAATTTAAACAGTATAAAGCAATAATTTAAACAGCTGAAAACGTATTAAACCATGGACAAGCTAATACCAGTTAAAATCTAAAACAATAAAACAGTTAAAACAGTGTGCTACTCTAGGGAATGCATTTAGCCCTCAAAGGCTTTGGTAAAAAAAAAAAAAAAAGTTTTTACTTGGCGCTGAAATGAGACCAATGTCTGAGTCAATCAGGCCTCCAAGGGGAGGGCATTCCACAACCGGGGTGCCACGGCAGAGAAACCCTCTAGGAAGTGTATTGGCAGCCAGAGCAATCCCTTTAAAACTGGTGTTATATGATTTTTATAAGATGTTCCAGTCAGCAGTCTAGCTGCTGCATTTTGCACAAGCTGAAACTTCTGGGTTCTCTTCAAGGGCAGCCCTACATAAAGTGTATTGCAGTAGTCTAATCAGGAAGTTACCAGTGCATGTACTACTGTGGCTAGGTCATCCCTTGTCCAGGAAAGGCCGTAGTTGGTGGATCAGCAGAAGCTGGCCCCAAGTACTCCAGGCCACGGAGTCCACCTGGAGCTCCAATGACAGGGATGGGTCTAGGAGTACTCCCAAGCTACACACCTGCTCCTTCAAGGGGAGTACAACCCCATCCAGAACAAGTTGCTTACCCAATTCCCAGACTCGGGAACCACCAATCAACAGAGCTTCCGTCTTGTCAGGACTTAGCTTCAGTTTATTGGCCCTCATCCAGCCCATTACAGCCTCCAGGCACTGGTCCAACACCTTCACTGCCTCAGCCGACTCTGACAACAAGGAAAAATAGAGCTGAGTAGTATCATCAGCATGCTGGTGACACCCCACCCCAAAACTCCTGATGACCTCACCCAATAGCTTAATATAGATGTTGAACAGCATGGGGGATAGACTAGAACCCTGTGGCACCTCACAGCTTAACAGCCATGGGGTAGAACAGGAATCCCCCAGTACCACTCTCTGCAATCAGCCCTGCAGGTAGGAGTGGAATCATTGTAGCATGGTGCCCACAACTCCCATCCCGCAGAGCCGATCCAGTTAAGACACCATGATCAATGGTGTCAAAAGCCGCTGAGAGATGCAGGAAGAGCACAGCTGGCACTCCCCATCTTTTACCCGAAGTAGGTAGTCAGTCAGAGCAACCAAGGCCGTTTCAGTGCCATACCCTGGCCTGAAACCAGACTGAAATGGGTCCTACTAAAAAGTTTCCTCCAAGAACGTCTGAAGCTGCCCAGCCACCACACACTCAAGCACCTTGCCCAAAAAGGGAATATTAGCAATGGGGCAATAGTTCTCACATACTTCTGGGTCCAGGGAGGTCCTCTTCAGGAGCGCGTGCAGTATAGCCTCTTTCAAGGCGGCAGGCACCACCTCGTGACAGAAGTATTTATCACCCTCAGGACCCACCCAGCCTATCCACCCCTGCTAGATTGTATTAGCCAAGATGAGCAAGGGTCAAGCTTACATGTGGGGAGATGGACTGATTCAAGCATCTTGTCCACATCATCAGGCTGCAACAACTTAAACTGACCCCAGAAAACACAACTAGATGGAACACTGAACACTTCCCCACGCTCTGCGAAAACTGTGGCATCAAGTTCTGAGCGAATACAAGAAACTTTCTCCTCGAAGTGCCTAGCAAACTTCTTACAGCAAATGACCTATTAAGCAATTTCTGATTTGGCAGGGATTACCAATGGCACTCTTCCATTTACAATTAACATATGGATTTAATCAACTTAGAATTCATTCATCTTATTTGTGGAAATAAGTGCTTACCCAATGGATCTCTTCTGCAAGAAGTGTTGATGTACGAGGATGGAACTGTACAAAGAGTTGTGATTTTGCACAAGTTCCCTCCTCCCCATGTTACAATACTTGCATGAGGAATTACTTCAGCAGATAATATATAAATTCCCTTCAAGTTGATAAAATGCAGCAAAATATTGCTCTGGCATTTTTAGTTTAAGGATCTCAGGTAGCAAAGCTAGAGAGCACTTATTTTATTTATTATATTTCTATACCACCCAAGGGCTGAAGCTCTCTGGGCAATTCACAAAACCATAAAATACAACACAATAAAATATAAGTGTAAAATTACAGGATAAAATAGAAACCAAAATAAAACCTAGCAGCAGTACGAAGTTTTAAAATATGGCAACAGATTTAAAACAGAAACTGAAAGGCTAAAATGCCTGGGAAAATCAAGTCTTCACCTGGCAACCCAAAAAACACAATAGGCACCAGGCAAGCCTCCCTGGTGAGCTCATTCCACAACCAGGGTGCCTCAGCAGAAAATGCCTTCTTCTTAGTAGCCACCCACCTCACTTCATTTACTGGGAGCTCCTGGAGAAGGACCACTGAAGACGATCTTAAGAGTCCGGGCAGCTATATATGAGATGACCCTTCAGGTAACCTGGACCCAAGCTGTTCAGGGCTTTGAATGTTAATAGCAGCTAGCACAAATGGAAAAGATCTGGCATAATATGTTCACATAGGTCAGTCCCTGTTAACAATCTCACTGCTCCATTTTGGACAAACCGAAGTTTCCAGACCATTTTCAAAGGCAGCCCCACATATAACTCATTGTCGTAATCCAGACAAGAGGTTACTAGAGTATGGATAACAGCAACCCTCTCTAGAACAGGTGGAACATCACTTAGCCAGACAGACACTCAGAGTACTTTTATCTTGTCTGGATTGAGTCTCAGTTTATTGGCCCTCATCCAGTCCATTACCGTGCCCAGACACAGATTCAGAACACTTGGTTTGAGGAAAGAGAAACAGAGCTGGGTGTCATCCTCATATTGATGACACCCCCACCTCC
This sequence comes from Heloderma suspectum, assembly GCF_057233095.1. NCBI lineage: Eukaryota > Metazoa > Chordata > Lepidosauria > Squamata > Helodermatidae > Heloderma > Heloderma suspectum. The sequence goes on along the minus strand of NC_139460.1, from coordinate 151,319,747 downwards.
CCCAATGGTTTCATGGTATATGTTGAACAGCATGGGGGATAGAATAGAGCCCTGTGTTACGCTAAGGCACAGAATAATCCCCCAACATCGCCTTCTGGAATCGGCCATTCAACCGGTGGAACTACTGAATTGCAGTGCCTCCAACTCCCAGCCCAGACAACCTCTTCAGAAGGATGCGAGGGCCAAGGAATCAAAGCTTCCAAGAGATTCCCGAGAATCATGAGGATTCATGATCCATGAGGGTCATGCTCTTTGTCTCCCTCATGAAAGATCATCCACAGGATAACCAAGGCCATTTCCGTTACAAAGCCAAGCTGGAAGCTCAATTGAAATGGGTCTAGTCAATTTCATTCAAGAGTGCCTGGAGATGACGAGCAATCATCCACTCAAGCACCTTGCCCAGGAAGGTTAATATTGGCTACTGGCCTATAGTTCTTATCATCTGGGTTCAGGTTAGGTTTCTTCAGGAGTGACGGAATACTTGAAGGAAGAAGTTACAAAAATATCCTCTCCCCATTAGATATAAGCCATGAAGGGCAAAGGTCAAGCACACAGGTGGCCAACCACCCACGGCCAAACAACTTGTCCACATGCTCAGGCCTCAGCAACTGGAAGTCAGCCAATAAAACTGAACCAGACAGTACTCTAGACACTTCTAATAGAACTGCATTAACTGCAGTGGCCAAGTCCTATCAGATTTGAGCGACTTTTATCTTCAAAATGTTGCACTAACTTGTTGCAGAGTGCTACTGAGGGTTCCACCATCTCTCTCCGTGGCTCACGAATGCAGCAGGCCACTTGGAAAAGTTCTGCTGGATGAGAAGATGCAATGGTGCAGAAAATTAACTCTTTTGCTGCCATCACAGAGTAGGCTCAATAACGAGCTCTAACGTTAGGTCAGACTCAGCACAAGTTTTCCTCCAGATACATTATAGTAGTCTTCCCTCTTCACTGCCTTCAGCTCAGGTGTGTATCGAGCTGCAGAGGCTCTGCTCAAAAGGAATGGGGCTTGGGCACAATTGCGTCAACTGCCTAAGTCATCTCTGCATTCCAGTAACCAGAGACCTCAATGGGGCAGAAATCTTATCAGCAGGAAAATCTCCCAGAGCCCCCTGGAATCCATTAGCCTTTGTGGGCATGCCATTTTAAAAGGTCTCCTAATAGGAAGAGATTCCAATCATGACAATGGGATGTTAATCTCCCTTTCAGATCACCATCCTCCTGCTCAGTTGAGAAAACCAAGTGTGTGTGTTCTTTCAGGTGGAGCTAATGTTGAGAACCCCATGGTTGTCATGGCAGCCATGAAGCCCTGAGCTGCCATGGCATGCCACCATACTTTGCCTGGAACCATGAGCTGTAAGTCTGAAGTACTATGCTTGATAGACTAATGGTCTTAGCTTTGCATTTTCAAAATACTAAGCTTACAATTCTTTAAAACCGATCTATTGCTATTATACATGCAGCACTAGAAGCTTGCTTTTCTGTGCCAGAGTGAAGCCAAGAGAATGGGGTAAAACTCATAACCTTATTAAGTGACTATTGTGAAAAACTTCTGTTGTGGAAAATTACATTATTCCTTTATTTTCTACCCCACTATTTTCTGCCAGTATGTACCACCCCTAAAAACTTTGTGGGCATCTAGCCTTCAGTAAAGTGATCTCTGCTTAGTGTCATCTAGTGTTAAGAGCGCCAAACCAATCAATTAATTTCACTCTTGCCTGCTTGTCATAATTAGACAAGTACAAGACATGCAGCGCCACTTTTTAATTATACTTAAAAAGTAGCATGAGCACTATTTAGGGGCAACCCAGTATGTTTGGCTGTTTACCCGATATTGCACTTGCTCGGGAACTAAAAACTTGCTTTGATTTTAAAATCAACCCACAAAAATCTATTACTAGTAACTTCCCTTGGACATTTATATTAACTAAATACCTCACCAGTCATAGCACTTGCCAAAATATTGCCTAGTGTAATCTTATATATATCTACACAAATGTCTCATTGGGACTTCCAACTAAATATGGAATTGCAGCCTTAAATTACAAGGAAACCTACGATTCTTAATATGTAAACCCTTTCTATGTGAAAATACTAAATTTTAACATTAACCTTTGTATCTTCTATAATTTACAGATAAGCGTGCAATTGCAATACATTTTCCACCAGAACAGAGAAAGTTGATGCACTTAATGGAAAAACACAAAACGCTATCTGATATTGCCAGGAATAAAACTTGCTTGTGGTCAGCAAATTTACACTCTGCATTTGTGTTCAAGTAAGTACAGTTTATAATTTTATGCTTTGTTGCTGGAATAGCTTTGTCAGTTATGGCAAACATTGAGTGCCAATACTTTTAGTCTTTCATACTCAAAAGAATTTCTTGCATAGTCTGCCTTATCACATCAACAGTATTTGCCAACATCCAGCATGACAGGAAAACTGGAAATATACAGTCCATAGTCACACTGTGCTAAATTACTCACAAAGGAAGGTGCACAGCATTCCAGCCTTAGGTTTACTGGGCACCACTGACCTCAACTTAACGGGGCTTAATTCTGAGTAGACATTTATAGGATTACAGTTACTAGCTTATCTCACACCGAAGCATATGGATTCAGTCCTTTCGTTTCAGATTTTCATTAGAACGAGTATTGTGATGCACCGCATAACAAGGTATTAACAGGAATATTGTTTTAACAGAAACAGTACTTTTAGCAATAAAGGAAAGCCTATACCCTCATTCTGTACAGAAATTCACTCTAGGGTTTAACACAGTTGGGACAGTTACCATCTCCTAGATGTAGTACTGTAGACAACTATGAAATAAGCTTATGTCTATAGTAAATCTTATCATAATTTGAGGTAGCATTTGGGAGATCCTTTACTGTAGTTTTAGCAGATCAATTTTGTGGAGTTGAATTTGTTAATATCCAGCTCTCTGTTCTTCTGACATCTTAGGAGTAACTATACATGAAGACCGTCCTTTAAGATACAGTGGAAGATAAAACTGAACCACCCGTATTAGCAAGTTTATAATTTTCTCCTAAGCTTGTAACCAGAAGTTAAGTGCTATTCTAGCGTAACTCAGAGAAACATGGTACCTTCTGGGTTTTATTTAAATCCAAGTATCACATCACATGCAATTCTTAAGCAATTTTATGAACAGAAGCAGTAGCTTATATTTGTCTCACAGGTTCCAGGAACCAAAAGAATAATGCATCCCCCCACCCCTGCCCTTCTTCTCTCACTTTGACATAAGACTGGCCACTGCTACCATGTAGTATGTTTGGAGGGTGATTTGAGAAATGGGAAGAAGTGGAGAATCCTCCAGGGTGATTGCTTCAGCTACTGTGGTGCATTATGCATCCATTTAATTTCAGCGTGAAATGAAGTGAAAGACATCTGTATTATTTTCAATGTACAATGCTTGCAGTTTATTTAAAAAATAAGATTATACGAGTTACTTTATACAGCAAAACTCTGATTTTGCAGGAACAGTTTTGTAAACAGTCACTACCAGATCACAAACACTGAAGAGTACACAAAATCTCAAGTGTACTTTATTGCATTCACTCAAAATAGCTTTAGATACAGACTACAGAACATGACCCCACTAACAGTTTTGTGCTGCTCCAGAATCATCAACTGAGAAGGGAACTTTTGTTAAATTATTCCAGGCTCCAGCCCCAACAACCTCAACAGGCCGGGACAAGTGCAATACCACAAGCACATACACAGCATTGCAACTGATCCCAACCTGTGTAGAAAGGGGTACAAACTTATCACTTATTCATTGACTTTTCACTGCCACAGTCAGTTTTGCATGGATTTGCACAGCACAGGATCATACAGCTGGATGCAAACCTGCAAAACTAACCAGAGAACAGTGTTCAACTGATACATTAAAAAGCAGAATACAGGAGAAACAGAGTGAAACTGAAGTTCTACAGCTAGCAGTACTTTAAGTGCTCCTAATGCAGTAGATTACGAATCACTACCTGCACTATAAGCACTTTAGTGCTACAGGAGCTGGTTGGACTGCTGTTCTGGAGAGAGGCCTAACGTAACTTAAGACTGAAATTATGAAAATGTTGGTATGTAGACAATAACAGGCCACAATCAGTTTTGCATAGATTTGCACAACTACATTCTTCTTGTAGTGCAACTATGCAAAACTAACAGAGGACTGCAAAACATTACTAGGTTTCATGTTCAGTATAAGTGACTGGGTGAATATACAACTTCTTATGCCAGAAGGAGCACTTAGGGCAGTAGATGCTAATCTACTTCACTATCTGCACTAGATGCACCTTAGAACAAAAAGCAGTAACCATGTGGCAGCCGTTGTGGAATAACTTGCCAAACCTTACAAAGCAGTTGCCAGCATAATGCTACAAGTGCCTTCACTGCAGTAGGTTCCATATATCACTACCTGCACTGTAAGCACTTTGACATTACCCTGACATGACCAGGATCTTCTCATTTCAAGACCTTTTCACCTGACAAAAGAAAACAAGAGCTTTCATTAATTTGCAGTTCTAGCAAAGATCTTAAAAATCTATAGCTGATCATACCTAACCTAAAGCAGAGATTATGCCAAACCCTGTTGGTTTTTCATCAATCCCCAGACCACCAATGGTTAAAAGGAGGAATAGTACTTCATTCACCAAGAGTACTTGGGAACACCTAAATTCCTCTTCAGAAGAAAAAAAGCACCAGTAATTCAACTAGAAGGGCATACAAATTAAGCTCTAAGGAAGATACTTTTAATTAAATAAGTTTTAAGTAATGTCCTTAAGTTTTAAATAAAGTATTTTCACATTTCAGTTACAGATGTGTATCCTATCATCAGTTCTATATACCAAAAATCGAAAAGAAACAGAATTTATATGCAAGAACCTCATATCGTAGAGTACTCTATTAAGCTACCCCACTTTTACAACGAAGAATTAAGTTACTTCTGATAATGTTGTCTTCTAAGTACTCCAGTGTGGCAGTACATTATTTACTAAAATAGGCCTATGGTTACTACTGGCTAGTGCTGAAAAGACTTCAAACAATCACATGACTAAAGACAGCATCACCTCTACTACTTGCTCAATAGATGTTGAAAAGCAATGCAAGATTTAAATCAGGGTAGGCAACCTAGTGCCCTCCAGATGATTTGGACAACAACTTTTTTAATTCCTATTGGCTATGCTGACTCTGGCTTATTTGAGTTGTTCAAAACATCTGGAGGACACCAGGTTGCCCACCCCCGATCTAAATGAACTTTAACCCTTAAAGCCCTTTGAAGCACACTTATTTGCAAGTAAATATGCGTTTGTGTGAAGATGCCAATTCCCTAAACCCACAATGAACTCCAATCCTTGCCATGACAATAAAACTACAGCTACATCTTTACTGTCAGTTGACACATTCTCCAGATTTGGTGAGTGAGTCCACTTTCTTGGACAAGTATGAGCAAGTTCCAATTTTCAAGTACACAAAAAGATTACACAGTTGGTTGAAACTTACTCCCCAATTACACATGGGGCAACTTTATTCTTCATGGCAACGTCTGTAGCATCAAGTCCTCTTGCTTTTTTCACTGCCTGCATGCCTGGTACTGTAGAGAGATGACAAACACAACCTTAACAAAACCCGAATAAAACAAATCGGACCTCCTATTTTCAAGTCTTCTGTGCTTCCCTCGAACAGCAAGACAGACAAGAGTTTAATTCTTTGCGCCCTTTACCAACAGGTAGTTCTTTAAAGTCCCATGACTCCGGCGAATTAGGTTAGAACTGAAGAGCTCCTACCGCTAATGCATAATACTGAGAAGGTAAAGGTGGCGGGAAGCTGATGGAGAACACAATGGCGCCCCCGAGCCGGGCCCGCGGCTTCTCTTAAAGTAGCACGTGCTGAGCCCGGGAGCGGACTCGTCAGGCAGGGGCGCCAGGGGGCGCTGTGGCGACGGCGGGAGGCCAGATCTCGGCTACTGGAGCAGCGTATTCTCCCTTTCTCCACCCGCCCCCCCTCCCTCCACAAGCCGGCCAGGCCCGTTCTTTACTTCCTTCACTGCCGGGATCTCACTCGGATTACCGACACAGCACTTTCGTGCTCTCTGTTCGCCCGGGGACCCTCCCTTCTCCCCGCGTATTTTGTTTCCCGCACGGCTGCCGGTGGCGGCAGCTCCCACATGGCCGCGGCCTAGCTAGGAACAATCGGCCTCAGCACGCGCAGTCGCCGCCATGTCCCGGCCCCGCCCCCCTCGGCAACATGGCGCCGCCGCCGCGGCCCCGCAACAGTCGCCGCCGCCTTCGCAGTTAAGCAGCGTTTCGAGTCCCCGCACACTCCTCCCGCCACGCTAACGGCCGAGGCGGGAAGCGGAGCGGGGCCCGGCGGAACGCGGGAGAAGCGGCTCTCCCAGGCAGCCTGGCCCGGGCCCCCGCGAGGAAACACCGCCCCCGCCCCTCCCAGAACAAAAGCCCATGCGGAGCGGCCCGGACGGCCTGCCAGCGGCCCTTCCACGTCCCACTCAGCGCCTCAAACTTTAACTGCGCCTTGTTCTCGACGGTCGGGGAAAGCGACCGCGCTTCTCCTAACTCCCCTCGGCGCCCGCGTGGTGAACTCGACCGCCCCCCTCTCCCATGTGCCCGCCACCGCCGCTTTTGTTCTGCGGAGTTGGGCCGGGCCGAACCACCGCCTTCCCCACCCCCCGCCCTCCATACGCACCTCTCCTCTCGCCCGCCAGGCCGGACGCTCTCAAACCGCGGGCGAGGCGGCGGTTACAGCGGCCGCCGCGCGGCCTTTTCAAATCTCCCTCATTCCGGCCCCGCCCGCCCCCGTGCGCGCGAGCTCCGTCGTGCGGGAGGCGCCGCCGCGGCCGCCGTTGCGCGCGCACGCGGGCGGACTCGGCTGCCATGCGCCCGCCCGCCCCTCTCCCCCCCCCCACCACGACGAGGAGACCGCCAAACCCACCTCTCTCCAGTCACAGCCAACCTGAACAACGCACGCAAGAGCTGGCGCGCGCGCGCCCCCCAATCGAAGTCGCCGCCGCCGCAGGAGTAGGTGGCACGCGGGGCTCTGGAGTCGGAGCGCACACGGGCTCTCAAACTCGCCAGCGCCCAACGGACCGACCGACCAACCGCCGCTCTCCTCGCCCGCCCCCACCCCCGCCCGCTCTCCTCAGAGTGCAGGGAAGTGGCGGGAAGGAGGGAGGGGGAGGAGACCGCGGCCGTGATGGGGATGATGGCGGCGGCATCAGCCAGCGGGGTGGGGGAGGAGGCGGGAGAAGAAAACCATGTGGATTAAAAAAAAAAGTGAAGGGCGGCGGCTCCCGCCTCAACGTAAATATCCACAAGCCTCCGCTCCGCCCTCATTAGCATAGAAAACAAAGTGCTTCCGAGCGCCGCGCCGCCCAATCAGCGGCCGCGCCGCCCACGCCCGCCGAGTCCCCGCCCGCGTCGCCTCCTCTTACTACGGCTACTATGATCGCTCCTACGCCCGCCCCGCCCGCCGATTCATCCGAGAGCTGCAATGTGGGCTCTGCCGGCCGGGGAGGGCTAGCGGCAAAGCGGCGCCCTCCCTCCTGCATCCCCTTTTCCGCGCCCGCGGAACATGCTGCTTCAGCGCGAGGAGCCGCTATCCTGCCAATAAAGAAGTAAACACACGCCGAAGTTGCGCCCTCCGGCGCTCTCTCCTCCCCGCCCATGGCTGCATCCTCGCAAGCACTTCAAGCCCTTACCCGGTGGCTGCGCGTTCTCAGCAGATGTTCGAAGCGTGGGAAAAAGGGCTTTCCCACGCTTACGAGGGAAGTGTGGATTCGAGGGTGCCCGGGTGCAGCGGCTGCCAAGGGGCTTAGTGTTCTGTGCGGCGTCTGAACGCCGTGTCCTGAAGTAGTCCCGCTGCAAAGCTTTGGGATGGCTCGGGAGAACGGGCTGCTTCGGGGATTGCCGGCCATAAAACTGCGAAGCTCGCGGCCAAACTGTGTTGATCGCTGATGCGACCTCGGCCACCTTTTCCTGGGCGTCAGTGCCACTGAGTTCACAGTCCAGCGGCACAACCCCGGTCCCACGCAAGCGGGCGCGGGGCCGGGCTGCAGGGGTGCGCCTGCCTGCTGGCTAAACCTCAGCGAGCGCCGTGCGACTGCCTTCGGAGCGAAGGGAGGGGGGTCAGACTTCGACGAGAGGGCAGCCCGTCTTCAAAGCTGGCTTTCAAAACACAAACAAAAGCTCACGTCGAAGTTAACGGCAGTTCCATCTAGGAAGCCTCGCCGTGGTGGACCGCAGCACATGTGGCGGAGGAGTTCGTCGTATTGAGGAGACACCGTGGAAGTCCGTGGGGGTGACTCCGGAGTTAAGTTCTCTGGTGGAGGGAGAGGCAGCTGCGCATCCACGCTGGTTGTCTAGTGCACCACGGCGCGGAGGGCTCGCTTTGCTCCTCCAAGAGGGAAGGAAGGCGGGGAAGGAGGTGGGGGGAGGGGGATGCTTGCGGCGGCTCTTCGGCACCCAGCCCCCTCCCCCTTCCTGTTGTGTTTGCTCACTCCCGATAGTGGCTCATTCACTCGCTGTCCTGGTTGTTTTTGTTAGATTCGCAGGGATAAGGAGGAGCCTAGTTTGCGGGGCCCCCTCCCCCCTCACGCCCTCCCTAGGCTGCTCACACGCACGGTTAGCGTCTCATTGTCGGGATTCGCTTACCTCCCATGACTGCAGCAGTTCGGTGCCTTCATTAGATCACGCATAAAGTGACTCTGCGCGAGCATCACAAAGGGAAGGCTGGAAGCACGCAGAGGCGAGGGCTCCCCCCCCACCCCTACCCCTCGCCCTCACCTCTCCCAAAGCAAAGCGATTGTTCCTCAATCGCATCAACTTCCCATTCTCACTTTTAAGCAGCAGGGACGACGGCGGACGTTGCTCAGTGTGTAACTTGTAGGGAACTCGAGGCAATCGTTAATTTCCACGAGCAGTCAATCTAGGACAGTCGTCGTCATCCTGTACAGACGCGCTGTGCCTACTTTCATTGTCATGCCGTGGAGTTGGAAAAGAATGAAGCCAGTTGTTGCCTTTTGTGCCATTAGGAGTTTAACATCTCGAAAGGGTACTTTTTCAGTTTAATCCTGTTTCAAAGCCCTCTGAAGTGTTCCATTTAAGAAGTTTGATCATTTTTACCACTGGTTTTTTGTGTTTTTTAAATACTGTAAACTAATCGGGACATACTTCCAAATTTAAAACAGATTCTTAAAGCTAGCACAATTTGGGTGTTGCTTTTGGCTTTAAAATAATGATTAGCGACACTTTTTTTTTCATTTCACTTTTAGTACTAACTCCGAAGGAGGAAGATGGCCACTAAAACTATTCACCCTCTAACAAACTGTTGATGTGATCTCAGGTGCCAGGACTGGCTTTAAACTCGGTATAGCAAAACTCTAAAGAGATGCAAAAGGAAAGAATAATATCTAGCAAAGACCATTGTTTATCATTTTCGTTGAGAAAAATGTGGAAAATGTTTACATTCTGAAGAAGATTGCTATGGTATATTTTTTAATGTTACTTCAGTGTGATAATTACGACACTGCAGTTACTTAAACATGATGAATCTGAAAGACTGCTTCATTTATACTGCATCATATTCAAAGAAATTATATTTTATACACCCAAAATCTGATATCTCATGTGCAAAATCAGTATAACTCTTGCCTTGTACTTTGCTAGGGATTTCCAGTTTCTATATCTGCAGTATGTTAACATAACTGAATAATGAAACAAATTCCAAAAAATAACAATTTGCAATTTAAAATTGTACTTTTAATTTGTATAGTATATATATATATCTATATAAATCCATGTGTATTTTAGGATGAATAAAATATTCTGAATCTGGTGGGACTTATATCCAGGTAAAGTAAATGTACATAGGATGACACTGCACAATAACATTATTAGTTTAAAGCACTTGTTTTCTACGTTTTGTTTACCTAAGCAGAAAAGAAAGTTGATTGATAATTGTAAGCTGCTTCCCATGGATTTAAGGTAACAATTGCTTTCATATATCAGATTTTAATCAGATTTGAAGGGAGGGGATGGCATGAAGGGGGAGGATTTGTGTCTCATTCATTCATTCATTCATAAGCATTTGTTAGCAAGTAAATACACAAAATGTATTCTTATAGTTAAAAAAAGTAATGAGACAAATTTAAATGATCTGAAACCATACAGATAGATCTTTAGAATGAAATTAGATAATGTGGTTGATCAAACACTAGAATATTTTCATGCTTTCGAAATAATTCTTTAAGCGCATATGGCTAAAATCCTGTGCACACTCGCTTGAGAGTAGGTCTCACTGAAACTTTACAGGACGATGCTGTTTCTGATCCTATGCAAGCATGCAGGCCAAGGCTATCCGTGTCTACTCAGAAGTAAACACCACTGACTTCAAAAGATCTTACTCCCAAGTAAGGCTGCAACTGTACACACAGACATGTACCTGGGTGTAAGCCCCACTGGGACTTACTCTTCAGGAAACATGCATAGGGTTGTGCTCTAAGAGTCCATAGCTGAAATGGTGGAATAAATCCCACTGAACTCAGTGGGGCTTAACTCAGAGTAAATATATGTATAATTGGGTTGCAAAGCTTTTAGCTTACATATACAGAGTTGCGTAAATGGTGATTGGGAAATCATAATATGTCCATTTTATGTCTTCTTGTCTAGTTAGATCTGTGGTTGGCGACTAATTTTTCACAGAGGTCACATTTTCAATAGCACAAAGGCTGAAGGGTCAACAACATTGGCTTTGTCCACTGACACCCACACAAGCTACGTCATAGGCAAAGGGGTCTTTATTCCCTTTTCTTGCAGTGTGAACAGCAACAGGGGCTTGGTGTTCACTATTATTCCCCTATGTCTTGGCTTAAACCTGTATATGGACTGTGCAACATCAGACAGCAGGGGGAAGGTCTGACTGAATTGTTCTCTATACAAGAAATAGAGGTCCTGGCATGTCGAAATAGGCTGTTATGGTTTTAGAGCACCCTTCTTTCTAAAATCAAGTTTTGTATGTGAAGACATTTTTTTACTGGGTTTTTTGGGGTGGTGGTGGTATGGAAGAGCTTTCAGCTGTGTGGAACCCCACCTGCAGTATGCTGTGGTACCATCCACATACAGTTTTACCACTGCAGATGCTATTTGTTAGAATTAGGGCTAAGACTGCTTGTAGTTTGGGACTTTATCTGTTTAAGTCTGAACTGATCTAATTTCAGACAATACATTTCAGAATGGGCTTATTCAAAAAGAAGGCTGACGAAACTAGCTAGAACACAGGGATTAATTACTAAGTGGAGAACTGTGGCAAAGAGTTCTGTGTACCCTGAACACTTTTCTTTTCTTCCAGGAGGCCAACTGTTCCATTAAGAAACATCTTCACACCATTTTGGTCTTTTCTGACTTTCTTAGGGAAAACCATGGCAATGATTCTTACAACTATAAACATATATTTGTGTAGTTACAAAGGCTTGTGTTGCAAGAATACTCACAATTAGTCAAACACATTGTAGTGTTTCCTGTTAGCAAAATAGAATTGTGAAAATAAATGACAATTGCCATGTAGACCTATCTGTCTACTGTTGTGCATGGGTTATTCCACATTTTACACAGATGTGATCTTTCTCCATTTGCTTGCAAGAATAAACTGGCCCGAGAGATCTCTGAGGGAAAATTTCTATCGGCTGAGGCAACACCTGAAAAAGTATCTTCGGCAAGCCAGAGGCCAGAACTGAGCAAAAGTGTTTATCTGCTCCAAAACTATATCATGACTCACCTGAAAAAGAGTTTGGATAGTAGGAGAGAAGTGGTGTGCTCTCTAGAAGCCCCTTTCCATCATTCCATTCTTCAGCCAGTTTTGTGGCACAACATTCTTTACCTTTTAGTTTAAGCTGCAGAAGAAAATCCTTTGTTATCTTTTCACCTTTTTAACAGGCTCTAAAAAAAATGGATATGGTCAAGTTAAGTCAACAGTTCATAAGAATCTAATTGCACCTCTTCCCTACGACCTCACACACATCAGGAGTAAGTAAAAATGAAGAAATGTAGTCAGAGAAAAACATTTTGCTAATCACTGATGTTTAGGATGCTGAGAAGTAAAGATTCAAAAGTTTCTTAAATTGAAGCAATGCCACCACATATGAGTAATACTAAGCAAAGCAATACACAGTACTTGTAGCTCAAAACTCTCTTTAAAGTAATAGATGCATTCCTGGACCAGATAACTTGAAGAACTGTAAGAGGTAAACCAATCTATGGTGTTGTTGCCTCAGTATTGTGGCAGTATTTTTGTACTATGTATGGAATCAACACATTTTTAACCTTGAAAATTATGGATAGACAAGGCATTTATTGCTCAATGTGGCAAAATGAGTAACATATCAAGGGACTTATTACAGCCACAGTAGTATCACAGGTGCTTAATGACTTTTTAATGATTAAATACAGAACTGGAGTAAGGTCAGTAATAGCAGTTTCATTTTTCCGAGTGGGGATAATAAAATTATGCAATGTATTATGCGTTTGCAAAACAACTTTTTTTAGTAGGGCTTGAATATTGAGACTGCAGCCCTATACACACTTACCTAGAAGTAAGCCCCACTGAACTGAAGGGGGCTTACTTCTGAGTAGACATGTATAGGATTGCACTGTTAATAGATCATTTGAAGTAATTGATTAAAATATTTTGATTGGGTACAGGTGCCGCCAATTAATCAGACAGAAAACTGTTTAATTAAAACAAATATTTTTAAGACAAGTGCTTATAAAAACTGTGGATGGCAAGCGCCATCTTAAAAAAGTTATTACATTCTTTGTGTGAGAGAAGGGGAAATGCTTCATATAAGATGATGCCTGTTATAAACCCCTATCATCTAAAAGAACATAGATTTTGTTTAGAATAATTTGTTTTTCACATATTCAAATTTATGCATATTTAACTGAATAATTATTCAGTTAATAAACTAAAATGCATACAATTTATCAACTGAGATGTATTTAATTGGGTGACTTATTAGCCTCCTCCCCATATATTTTCCCTTGCTGACCCCCCATTTATTTTTCCTTGTCAGGCATGTTCTAAAAAAATGATGGAAATAGTGAATGAAATTTGTTTAGGACACAGTCCTATGCATGTTAAGACAGAAAAAGTCCTACAGCTCCCAGAATTCCCCAGCTAGCCATGCATGCTGGGAGTTCTACAATTTTTTTAAAATCTAAAAATGCATAGGATTGTGCCCTTAAGACACTCAACTCTGCCTTCACAAAAATATATGGGAAAGTTCTATCCATTGTTAGTTTTCGTACTGATGGTTCCTGAAATGTGAAAAGTCCATAAACAGTAATGAATATGTAAAAACATAATCGCTTCTTGCCCTGTTGAGATTTCGTTTTCTTGCCATGTGCAGTTTGAACCTTGCTTTTTACTACAGCAATATTGCATTTCCGAGCTGCACTTTATACTTGGTAGAATTTGTTGTGGGATGGAGAAAAAAATGGTACAGGTGTGCCCATGGCAACTGCAGAACGGTGCCTTCTTGGTTGATTCACCAGCTCACAGGATCCATTTATAACTAGTGAAACCAAACATTTAAACTGCCTAATACAAAGCGAAGTGTGAATGTGCTGCTTTAAGCTGTTTTTGCATTTCCCACATCTGCAATTTTAGTAAAAATCTTCATTGGTTAGAAATTATGTATGTTCATAATGGCTTGCTTCCACTTTCTATCCTACATTAACAGCGTTCAAATGAATTCTAGGGTAAGAAAAAAAGCCCTTAGTGTCATATATGTTAATTCTTTTAAAGCACTCAATTATGCATTTAAGATCCTCTGATTGCAGCTATAAAATTATAGTTGGATGGTCTTGCTTGATGCTTTGTACTCAAGTACAGTTGCCTAGTACAAAATACATTTGAAAGTTCCATGCAGGGAGAATTCTCCCACTTTTCCTTTAAAATACATATGAGCAGAGATGAGGAAATTGCAACGACCTCCAGTTGCTCTTTCTACATGAATGTGCCCTTCAAATCTGCTGCACCAGTTGTACATTTTATATCTCAGAGTGCAACATGTGCACGTATGAAGCAGCCCCTAAAAGGACATGCAAGAGTGATCAAGGTATACTTATAGAGGTTCTTCTCTAGAAGGAGAAGCAATGTTTTTGAAACAAACTCAGTTGGTTAAACACGCCTGCCACATATCAAAGGGCAGCCAGATTGCTAATCAGTTTGATCAGGATGGAAAATTGTTATATGTCCCCTAACAGGATGATCAGGGCCTAGGAATAAAATCTATCAAGCTACTTTTTCCCTCAGAAAATAGTTCCATATAGATTTAGGGCACACTCTTGTTTCCTGTACAATACACTTGTATTTGAAGTTAGTGATTGTTAGTCTTGTGTAAGAGGACACAGGGCTACAGCCTTAAAATGCAGCTTTTAGGTAAAGGATCAAGCATTGACTGAAGCTACAACAGAGCTGATTTCCCCCCAAGGGCCATATTCACAACCCAATGCCTGTAGAGGCACATTTCTATTTCAAACCATGTATATTTGATGTCAATCATAAATTATCACACATATTAGTACTCAGTGTTCCTAAACTGAGGTGTTTGATATTCTGTCTTCCTCTTTTGAAAAAAATGAACAATTCTGCCTTTCTGAGGTATTTTGAGTCCATTCTGGTGATGCATTACAGGAAATGGAAGCAAGGTGCAAGACGGGATTGAATCTCATATATGGACAGGAGGACAATACTGTCATTTGTCACAGGAGAGGTGATGGATGATGGAATGATTTCTATGTGATATGGGCAACTTCTGTATGCTTAGACAGTGACAAATGGCACATGTTAGATAAATGCCACCTGCTTATTCACCCAATGTGCTTACCCTGTGAATATTGTAATTACAGCTGGTGGAAATATGAACAAAAGTAAATTATCAGTACACAATTAAACTTAAACTTAATTGCAGAACATTTTAGTGTGGATAAACACTTAGCTTTAGTAAAAATTTAAGGCCTGGGAATCTTTACTAAAATTCTTTTGCTGGATAGCTCCATTTCCAATCCCCACACAGTCATTTATCCATACTTATAATATTTAATAGTCCTGGAAAATATATGCTGTCTTAATAAGGAAGGCCTAAAAATGCTGCATTTTAAAATTGTATTTCCTCCCTGTTTTAGCTGCTCTGTTATTGTCGGTGCTTTTAAAACTATTTTTAATGTTTTATCATTGGTTTTATTGTATTTGCTTTTATTATATATGTCAACCTGAGAGCTTCAGCTATAGGGTGACTCATAAATTGGAAAATAATAATATAATAATTATATGAAGAAGATTTGGATTCTCCCGCCCCCGCCCCAACTGCCTTTAAATACATTTTTAAATTCTTGAGCACAATCCTGGGCATATTAACTCAGAAGTAGGTCTGACTGTGTTCAATGAGACTTACTCCCTCATAGGGGTTCACAGGATTGCAGCCGAAGAAGTAAGCCCCACTGAATGTAATGGGACTTGCTTCTATGTAAACATGCGTAGGTTTGTGCTGCAAGCTACCAGTGAGGCATATAATGTTGATGTTAAAGCCAACAATCAAAGGGCAGATTTGGGGAGATGCCAATGAGAAAAGAAGCAAGAATGTTAATACTAATTTAACTGATAAATAATAAATAAATAACTTCTTGATGTTAGTTGTACTCAATCTCTGTTCAGCACACACTTTTAAAAGACACTGTTTTAGAAAATAGTACCAGAGATAAGCTGGCTTGACTATTCTTGAGAGCTTGGATTTTTGCTTAATAGAATTCAGACTGATATTGATCAGTCTCTCTGAACCCAGTTAATTTATGTTTGGCAAGCTGGTGTGTGTTAGAAGAGTTTAAGCTTTACATAACATTGGTTTGCTGCAATTATTATCCACCAATATTTTACACAGGTTTTATCATAGAAATTAAAATAAAAACCAGTTGTGTGTGATAAATTAGAAACTAATTTTTGAAGTTCGTTTTACTTCTGATTTCTATTTTAAGTTACTTTTTAGAAGTTATTTTTAAATATAAAAGCTATCTAGATTATGCTGTTTAGAAAGCAACAAAACCACTGTTACTGGTCTTGAAACTTGAAAATCATTTTCATTTTCAAAAATCGAATAAACCAGGGCTTATGTATGCGTTATGCCTTGACATAGGCATTCCTCTACTATAATCTTAGAATACATTTACTTCTGTATTCTTAAAATACATGTGCTATCCTGCACATGCGTATAAGAGGAATTATAAATGAGACACTAAAGGTGCAATCCTATGCATGTCTTCTCAGAAGTAAGTCCCATGACAATTAATGAGACTTGCTCCTAAGTAAGTGTGTATAGGATTGTAGCCTTATTCACTTTATTATGTTTGCTAGTGCCAAGTGATAGAGTGCCTTTCCGCTGCTAAAAGAGCCTTCTGGTGTTTTCTTTATGGAGACAGTTATTGTATCACATAGGTAGGAAATCCTTTAAAGAGGTACTCATTCATTTACTTATTTATTATATTTCTATACTGCTCAATAGCTGAAGCTCTCTGCATGGTTCACAGCAATAAGAAAAGGCTATATGCACAAAGGTAGAAAAGGCCCTGTGGACAAAGGATCAGGTAGAAGATCATGGGTAGACTTGAAGACTCTGACCTGGTTTGCATGATGTAATTACAACCCTGAGTATGGGTTGTTGTTGAATTGTGGGTTGTTGTTAAATCATGAGTTGTTGTTATGGGTTGTTAAACATGAACAACCCAGAGGTCACAACCTAACAACAAACCATGGGTTCTATGGATATCAGCTCTGTTGTACTCTATGGCAGTACTGCCCAGTACTATGCTGTACTCAGTAATCAGTTCATTCTTTAAAAGCACTGCTACAGGGCAATCTCTTATGCATGTCTACTCAGAAGCAAATCCCATTGAGTTCAATAAGGCTTCCTCCTCAGAAAGAGTGTATAGGGTTGCAGCCTAAATCACATATCAAATATTATTACTTCATATTGATACTAATGTTCAGTTGCCAATGAATGCTTATATTTTAAGGGTATGCTTTTACCTGTGGTAAAATATAAATGAATTCCAATTAAACATAAGATTTTTTTAAAATGGAAAAAATATTCTGTCCTTTATTGTAATCCACTGCCTTGATGCTTGGAAATATATAAACAAAAGAATATTCTCTTTTGTGTTCAAATGTGAAATAGAAAGACAGTACCTCCAAATTGCATATTCCTTGTTTTAGAAATTGTAATTATTTGATTCTGTTTTAGTGTAAAAAAAAAAAAATGATGCAAGGGCCATTATCAGCATCATCATTATCTGTAAATGATGACAGCAAGGCTTCATGATCTCCAGAACATAATTTCTAAAGCTCTGTCAGCCCTGCTAAGAGACCAGCTCCATTTGTCTCTTTCTCACCCTCAACTGTAATCTATCTAGCAGTAGCCATTCCATTTGGCTATAGCACAGGGAGAGATGGGGAACAGGGCCACTCCAATGGTTGTGCTGAGAAACCAGCTCCATTTTGGCTTTTCATCTCCCACAACTGTTTCCCTTCAAGATGGTCGCTATAAAAACGTTTTAAACTTTAAGAAGTGGTGCCTGAGTTTTCTTGTTTTCCTCTTCCCTCCTCATCCCTTTCCCCTTTTGTATCACATCTTTTCAATTGTAAGGCCACAGGCAGAGACTGTCTTATTTGTTATTGATCTTATTAAGTTGGTCTGGAAGCCTTTTCAGCTGAAGAGGAGGGTAAAAATACTTCAAATAAGACAATGTCCCTGGCAAGGGGAACAGGGTTATCTAGTGCCTCCTATTTGCCTGTAAAAAAACCCTCCAAGATCAGGTTTTCTGGAGTTGCTAATATGCCACTGAGACAGCAGGAGGAGGACTGGATCTAAGATGGAGTGCAAATCTATCAGTTATCCAGCCTCCCTTGACATCGACTCCTCATCCTGAGAAAGTCCCTCTGTATAGCAGAGCACAAGATCCGGCCAGTAGGACCACAGTCAACATTTGGCGAAAAAGTCTACAAATACAGCAGTGGATCTTAAATAACGGTGGAGGGGATACTCTAATTCAGTGGTAGGCAGAATGTCGAACTCCAGATGTTTCCGACTTCAGTTCCCAGAAACCCCTGCCAGCATGGCCAATTGTCAGGAATGCTGGGCGTTGAAGTCCAAAGCATCTGGAGATCTACCTTCTGCCCACTCTTGTTGCCTGTTGACTGAAGCCTATTTACTTATCAAGGTGGAATATACAGTATTATTTTTATGGAGAAAACAAGTACACAATGAATACAAAATTCTGGATTATAATTCCCTTTTCTCACATAAAAACAAAAGCAAAACATTATCCTTTATATTTTCTTACCTATTAAGGTACATCCTCTACAGATCATCGTCATCATGAACAATAACAACATTTAACATTCATTCAGAATATTTAAAATTAGCATTCACTAATCTATACTTTTTGTTGAGAATTTGCATCCCTTGATTTTGGACATAATATGGGAGAACTAAATGCTAGTCAGAGTAAGACAACAATCCTATACCCCATTTCCAAAGAGTAAGGCCCATAGAATTTAATCCAACATCCTTCTGAATAAATATCCTGCACAAACAGGATTGTGCAAAAGCCTTTTTTAGAAAGGAACCAAGATTTTGGTGCCTTTGAAAATCAAGATGAATATTAGAAGTTGAAAGTTGTTTTTTATCAGAAATATGATGGTATTACAGGCTATTTTGTAAGCATCATGGCTTTTATCCAATGTTAGTCTACCTTGTCCCATTTATTTCAATGGGTCTACTCTAATATATAAACCCTTAAAATTCTCTGTGTGTGCAAAATAAGCAACCTATTTTGTTGAAACTGGGTTACAGTCATAATACCTTGGAAGAAAAGTGAAATTCACTGGCATTAAACGTCATACTTTCAGGATAATACTTCTGCATCCTGATCCTATACATGTTCATGTAGAAGTAAGTCCTATTGAGTTCAAAGAGGATTAAAGTGAAGGAAATGCAATGTTCCGTTAATCTTAAAATATTAACAGCCAGTTATGCTATGTAACACAGCACTCTCCTCCAATTACACATCACTGAATGCTTTTTTCTACTTGCTGTACGTTGTTGTTATTTTTAAATGTTAACAGCTTTTATATTACATTTTATTACATTGTTGTATTTTATAGTTTAAGTTTTGTGAACTGCCCAGAGAGCTTCACATTTGAGAGTTATACAAACAGTAGTATTTATTTCCTCTGTGATAGCCCAGCTAGCATTGTCTTTAAACTGAAGATAACATTTTTAAAAGAAATTAACCATGTTTAGGGCACAATCCTATTGGGATAGGTGGCTGCCGCTGAACTTGGAGGCAACCGCCTATCCAACACAGGGCAGGAGAAGCGTGGAGAGGATTGTCCCCTCCGTGCTTCAGCCACCCTGCATTTACGGCTAGACAGCTGATTTCAGCTATCTAGCTGTGGGGCCTCGGATAGTGGGGAGTGGCAGCCGGACAACACGTAGGATGTGTTGTACTGGCATTTCCAACTTCCCCGCCCTGACAAGCCCCCAGAAATGCCCCATTTTTGCCGCTTCACGCTCCTCTTCCGAGCGTGGAGCGCGGCGCTGTTCTGCACTGCCTACGAGGCAGCACGGGAGGGGGTGGAGGTCAGTTCTCAAGGAACTGACCTTGGAGTGTTGGCTCTGAGGTTGGTTTCCAGGAACTGACCTATCCTATGGCTGTCTAACCGCTGATGAGCGGCCATAGGATTGTGCCCTTAGGAGTGTTGGCTCTGAGGTTGGTTTCCAGGAACTGACCTATCCTATGGCTGTCTAACCGCTGATGAGCGGCCATAGGATTGTGCCCTTAATAAGTTAAAAAAGTTAAGTTAAATAAGTTTTAAAAATTAACCATGCTTAATATGTTTTATCCCACAATGGATTTCATTGTACTTATTATAGAATAGCTGCAATTCAATGCACAGAATTTATTAATAAAAGGAGCAATGAAAATAAAACAAATACATTATAACAAGAAAATAAAAACAGAACATTCATCATACTAAAATCAGGAAGTGACATTAAAAAAGATTTAAAAGCTCAATCTAGTCTTCAATGCCCATTGCATAATAAAGGGAGGGCTAGTCTGACCTCCCTGGGAGGGTCAGAGTTCCATATTTGGGGTGCTGCTACAGAAAAGGCCCTGTCTTGATTAGGTAGGGCGACCATTTGCACATGGCCAAAAAAGAGGAAATGCATCACCCAGAATAAGACACATTTCCATAAAATTTACATAGGCTGATTACATGTTTAGCTGAAAAATTAGAAATTATTTATGTAATTTAAATAGAAGTACAGCATATTTCACCATAGTGGGGGGGACTGTGACCAGGTGATGTGTGCGTGCCTGCTCAGTTTGTTATCTAAATGCTGTTGATGGGCAACTCCAGTGCCCCAGCTCTGTCCCTTCTTATGGTTCTTTATGTTTAAAGTGGACATGGACTGGAACAGCCCTTCAAATAGAGGATACCTTCCAATAGAGGACTGTCCTGTGTAAAATAAGACATATGGACACCCTAGGTGGTGGGGCAATCACAATTTATGAACAGATTTGTATGGGAGGAGGTGGTTAAGCAATTCATATAATATGTTATTGCAAGGAGGGGGTGTTGGGGGCAGTTTTTGACTATATGTGCCTTTCATATGCATCAGACACAAACACATCAAGATTTGTGCTGTGCTGAAAATTTCTCCCACATTATTTTTTACCATTCTTTTTCAATTTGATAGAAAAGAAGTTGCTTTTGAAAAGAAATTGGAAAGAGAAGAAATTTTGGAGAAAGTCTCATGGGTTGGGTTCAGGGTTCTTGTGCTTGCCTTGCATATGAGGAGGCCCAGGAGTGTGCATGAGTATCCTGCCTTTCATTGTATAGTTATCTCTCTGCATCTTAGAGACAAGATGTATCTGTAATTCGTCCTCAGAGAAATTTAACATTTGGAAGATTCTGGGAAAGTTGTGGAACTCTAAAGAATGTCAACTAGAGAGCTCAGCCAAAATTTATCAGAAGACATTGTTCTCAGAAAAGTCCTGTGATGTTTTTTCTCCCCCCCCCCGAAATAAAACGCCACTTTGCCAAATTTCCCCAAATTTCTTTCTCATTTTTGGGGGTAAGTTTCATCTTCCCTCCCTACCACAATATCCCAGAATGATGGTAGGTATGGGGTATTGTAGACAATGCAAAATGGGGGCCAGGATGCCAATACAGCTGCTGCTGTTGCCACTTGCAATGGTAATGCAAAAAAAGAAAAACAACAACACACAACAAAACCCTTTACGGGAAGAAGAAGGAGCTGTGCTACAACCCCTGCCAATGTTGAGCCCTACCTGTGAGAAATTGTTGGAGAATTTCTCCTCCCACTGGAGAAATTCGGTGAAATTGCCCCCCCCCCCCAATTTCTGTGCCAACAAATAGGGTGGAGAAATTCAAGAGGTCATTTGTGCACAGCTCCAATCAAGATGCCTCTGCTCACTTACTAATCCTCTACACAATCCTATGCACACTTACTTAGGAGTAAGTCCCTTTGAAGTTAATGGGGCTTCCTTCTGAGTAGACTTTGTAAGGGATTGTGCTATTAAAGCTTTAATTTCTAGATATTTGAGGGAACAAGCTGAAACTTGGAGCACACTAGTGAATGTGTGTGCATGCTAATCACAAATATCAAAGACAAATATCAAACAGTAAAAGAAGCAGTGGTTTTCCAGGGACAAAAATCAGAATATAGGTAAATAGGGATAAATGGAGCATATGTAGTAGAGGTGGCGTGGTATAGTCGTCAGCAGTAGGATTCACTGAATGTTGCAGTTTCCATTTTTTAATATTTAATTTTAAGGAGAGTTTTACTTTTCAACATTTGAATAAAAACTTTGTTAAATTCAATTGCAAACTATTTTCTAGATCCCTCAGCCTATCTACCTATCTATCTTTATGAGAGCTGACATACAGAGATTTGACTGAGGACACTTGTGTCCAAGCCCTAGTTCTGCTATGATCTGACAGGGCAGCCTCGTATACGTCACAGGCTCCCAGCCTCCATTGCCCTTCTGTAAAATGGGTATACCGTGACCCACATCTCAGGGTTGTTATGAGGATGAGCAAAATAAGGTTTTTAAACACTTTCCACACTAAAAAAATTGCAGTAGATGAAACAGCCTGAACTAGCTGTGATTAGCAGAATGGGGAGTGGGGGGTGGGTGGGTGGGGAGGTGCTACACAAGCACACTATTGAAATAAATGGACAATGTGTGCGTATATCTTAGGAATTTTCATGTGGTACATGCATATGTTACTTTCCCCCCAATATAGAAACACGTCTCACCATAAGAAAAAAACAGAAAAAGCGGAGAAAACAGCTGCCCAGTGTAACAGCCTAATGCACATCAAACTCTATCAGTAATGAGGTTGGAAAAAGAAGTGTCTTAAGCATTCCTCAGAAACGTGGGGCAGGAGTGGACAGAGCAGAGCTTCCTATAATCAGGGTGTGCGGTTTCAGTGCCCTACAAAACTTCCTGCTTTCTTTGATGGCTACTATTCTCTAGAGTGAGCTAGTGCCTTTTTCCTGTTCATGAAACAGGATTGCAACTTTCCTGTTTCTGGAAGAGGAGCCACAATCTTGCACAAGTTCCTTCCTCTCACGTTTATTTATTACATTTGTATCCCACCCTTCCTTCAAGGAGCTCAGAGCAATGTACTTTAGGGCTTTCCCTGTTTTATCCTCGCTATCACCCTGTGAGGTGGAATGGACTGAGGGCCAAACTACTTATGAGGCAGGTGATCCATAACTGGACCTTTTGACACCTTTTTCTTTCTCTAAAAGTAGCCATGGTTCCAGGTTTGGATTGAAGCCATGGCACAGGGAGGAGGAAGGAATTAACCTTTTCCCATGCCTGTATGTTTTCCCCTAATAGCACAGCTCCAGAAGAGGGGGGCAATTTTCACCGAGGAACTGGCATGGGGAAAATTCTCCTCCTATGCCACGTCCCCAATCCAAATTGCACCACCCACTGAAGATGATGATGATTTTTATAGCACCCCATAGCTGAAGCTCTGTGGGCGGTTCACAGCAATTCAAGTTGCTTTTAGGAGAACAAATAATGTTGGAAGATCCAAAAACAGATCTCCTATATTGCTCAGAGTTTGGCCTTGAGAGAGGGGGTGCCTGGCCAAAGATCATCGCTTGGAGCCTCAGCAGAGATTTTAAATTCAGGTCTCCCTGGTCCAAGACTGGAGCTCCACTGACTCTTTCCTGTACCACACTGGCTCTCAGCTCACATTACAGTGTTCATATGAGCAGACTGCTTGCAGCCCATTCTGCACTACTAGGGTGTTTTCTGTTCAGTCTTCAAGCTGCTACTTGCCTGGCTGATGTGACCAACTACAATAAATGTGACACCTAGTCAGGAGTTTGATTCACATTCCACTACTCTGGGGTACTTTGACTGACCTTGATACTTCATCATTACTTTACTCTGCCTCTGTGGTGTGTCTTGTGTTTTTCTTCCTGATGTCTCAGCTTCTGATTTCTTTCACGTTGTGCAAAGTTAAACTAGGCTACTAGTCCTGATGACTATATGCTACCTCCAGTATCAGAGGCAGTGTGGGGAACATGAGCAGGAAGATGCTATTGCAGTCATGTCCTACTTGTGGGTTTCCCACAGGCAGACAGGTGGGTGGCCACTGTGGGAACAGAATAGTGGACTAGATAGACCCTTGGTCTGATCCAGCAGGGCTCTTCGTATGTTCTTAATTGCTCCCCTTTCCAACCTGCTTAATTACCTTGGACCTTTCATGCTCATTGTACACAGCTCACTTATGACCACACATTCTGATACAGGAGTAGGCTGCATTCTGTTGAGGGCCACATTCCCTTGTGGGTAATCTGTCCAGGGCCATATGTCACTGGTGAGTGGGGCCAAAGCCAGCTGTGGGTAGGACCAGAGCCAAAATTGGGTGAGCCAACCTTCTCTTTCTCCCTTTTCCTTCACACGCAGTGGGCTGCCAAAAAAGGGTACGATCACTTTTGCCAGAGTGATCTGCTCACATGCATTTTGAGATTCAGGAAAGATAAAAAGAGGTAGTTCTTCACACAACACGTAGTTAAACTGTGGAATTTGCTATACAGGATGTAGTGGTGGCCACCCATTGGATGGCTTTAAAAGGGGGTTAGATAAATTCCTGGAGAAGAAGGCTATCAATGGCTACTGGTCCTGATGGCTATGTGCTACCTCCAGTACCAGGGGTGCTATGCCTATGTAGACCAGTTGCTGCCGGGGAACATGGGCAGGAGGGTGTAGT
Organism: Heloderma suspectum; assembly: GCF_057233095.1. Taxonomy (NCBI): domain Eukaryota; kingdom Metazoa; phylum Chordata; class Lepidosauria; order Squamata; family Helodermatidae; genus Heloderma; species Heloderma suspectum. Next base: position 151,295,339 of record NC_139460.1, on the reverse strand, counting down.
TGCAATTGTGTCCTGCTTGTGGATTCCTGGTCGACAGCTGGTTGGCCACTGTGTGAACAGAATGCTGGACTAGATAGAACCTTGGTCTGATCCAGCATGGCTCTTCTTATGTAATTAGGCTGAGGGCTCCAGGATGTCCACCCGTGTTCTAATAGGACCCAGCCTTCCCTAATCTGGTACCCCCCCCAGATGTGTTGGCCTTAGACTTTACACTTGGAACACCACTGGGTCACTGTAGCCTTATGATTTCTTTGTTGTCCAAAGCAATTGGAATTTAAAAAGTAGAGAGGATCATAATCTTCAGCCAGCTCTCAGAAGCTGAGGATTTTCTTTAAAAGAGAGGGAGGGAGGGATCAATTTGCAAGGAGATAAACATGAATTGGCTTTACTGATCTAACTAGACCATTCCTGTGTTCATAACCTGTAAGAGTTGTTTTATATTATTTACAGCAGGGTCAGTGCATTAGTCTGTTACTTCAAAAACAATGAAGAGCTTTGTGGCATTTTAAAGACTAACAAATGTATTCTGGCACACAGAGATCATTTCTGTGTAGGAAAAGTATACTCTGAATTAATATTGTTATTGTAATTATTGTGTTTGTTTGTTTATTTATTTATTAAATTTATTAATCGCCCATCTGGCTGGTCACCCAGCCACTCTGGGCGATGTATAATAATACAAAACAGCTTAAAACAATAAAATTCTACATTAAAAACATATTTCTAAAAATACGCTAACCCACCCAAATGCCTGCCTGAACAACGTTTTTAATGCGTGGCGGAAGCTCATTAAAGCGGGGACATGGTGGAGTTCCCTAGGGAGGGAGTTCCACAGAGTGGGGGCCACCACAGAGAAGGCCCTCTCTTTTTTGCTATTATTATAATTTTTGCTATTATTAAGTCTATACTGCTTCTCATTTATACAAATCCCAAAGCAGTTTACAAAAAATATAATATAAATACAACACAATAAATAGTACCATATTAGACATTGACTCAGACAGGTTATGGCTGGGGGTAGTCCAAACTAAAAAGATCCATTTTCAATAAATGCTGAAAACATGCCACCATTGAGCCCTGGCATACCACAGAGGGGAGGTAATTCCTCAGAGAAGGTGTCTCTGCCTATCACCACCAAACAAAAATCTGCAGGCTGAGGCACGGACAGCAGGACCTCCCCTGAAGCTCGTAGTAGGCTGGTTGACTACTATAGAGTCAGACAATCCTTGAGGTAAGCTGGTCCCGAGCTGTATACGACTCTGTATACTAATACTGACGTTTAAACATAGCTTGGTAGCATACTGGCAGCCAGTGTAGATCCTTTAGCACAGGCATAATATGTGTGCGGCAAGACACCCAAGTTAATAACTGAGCCCCTCCATTCTCCTCCAGCTGAAGCTTCCGAACCAGCCTTAAGGGCAGCACCACATAGGCTTTCTTCACACAGAGCTTTTATCCTGGGATTGATATTGCTCCTTCATGGACGTTTGCAGGCTCTTTACATGACACTGTCACCCTCCAGGGTGTCTCCTGCACTAAATGCCCCTTGTTCCATTTTTAAATAGATCGCAGATAATGAGCTACCAAATTACCCTGTTGTGTTCTGCTTGAGTTCCCTCCGTGATAAGAGGAAAAGCGGCAAGAAGAAGAGCGAGAACAATGAAATATCATGGAAGACCCAGATATGGGGAGAAGGAGGGGGAAAGGGGAGGGGGGAAAGGAAGCAGGTGAAAAAGGGAGTTGTGATCCTGCATTTAAAACGAAAGCAGAAAGCCCTGTTTTAAATGCAGGATTTTAGGCTGGTGTAGAGATGCCCATACAGTGCATTAGAATCATCCAGTCCCAAGCTTACCAATGTGTGGATTACAATGGCCAAGCTATCCCTTCCAGGAATGGCTACAGTTGGCGTATCAACTGTACTAGGCTGGTAGTAGACACTCCTAATTACGGAGGGCACTTGGGCCTCCAATGGCAGTGATGGATCCAGGAGCATCCCTAAACTGCAAATCTTTGCCTCAGCGGGAGTGCAACCCCATCCACAGCTGGTAAATCCTCTAATTCCCAGCCCTGGGAACTATTTACTCACAGAGCCTCTGTCTTATTTGGATCTGAGTCCAGTTTATTGGCATTCAGCCAGCTTACCACTGCATTCAAGCACCAGTCTAGATCATGCACAGCCTCTCCTGATTCAGATGTAATAGAGAAACAGAGCTGGGTGTCATCAGCATACTGATGGCACCCCAGCCCAAGTTCCATAATGACCACGCCCAGCAGCTTCGTATAGATATTAAAGAGCTTTGGAGACAAGATGATACCTTGCGGCACCCCACAGCACGACTGCAGTCCCCTAATGCTATTCTCTGGTACCTGCCCTGAAGATAGGAGCAGAACCACCACAAAATGGGGCCCCAACTCCCAGTGGTGATCCAGGAGGATATCAGGTGCAACATGATGTGCAACGTCCTTTTTGCTGCAGGTACAGGAATTGGGCAGCCACTAATTGTATGTGATGTTTGACCATACTGCTTCCAGCAAAAAGCATATGAGTGCTGTACTTAAAATGATATGGAGTACATTCTTTTCTATACAGACATGGCCACCACGTAGAAAAAATGCACTGTCTGAAACAGCCTGAAATTGCATATTTCCACTCACAACTATGCAGAGTTGAACCAAAATGACCTGATCAGGCTCTAGCAAACAGCAGGGTCAAACAATCTGCAGGCAATAAATGCAGAACGAATAACATCATTAGTTCAAAGAAACCACTGCTCCTTTATAACTTCTGCTATACATGCAATGCTTTTATATTCATGCTGCCCTCTAGTGACCATTTGCAGCTAGAGAATGGAGAAGTTAGTTGCATGAAGTCTATAATGGCATACCTCCCAATATTTCCAAAGATGAAAATAGGATTGAAATACCTCTGTTCTCAGCCCATGTATCCCTACTTGAACACTACATCACCCATGATTGCACACTGCTGAAACCTTTTCTTGATCTGCTGTGTTTTTGACATACTTTACAATGCTTTGTTTTGCACTGATTGAAAAGCAGATATGGTGTTAAAGATATATTAGGAAAACATATGCCTGTGCAATATAGAGTTAAGATGCAACTACTACCCAGTAGCAAATTAGCTTCCAGAGATCTGTGGGAGTGGGCTAAAAGTTAAAAATGGAAACTCCAGTGCATATGTATGCATATTACATTTTTAAAAAACAGCAACACAGACAATGGTTTATGAGAGAGAGGCTCCAGGAAATTAGGACTTTTTCTGTAAAACAGAGACATTGGGAGTGTATATGATGGGTTCAAGTAGCAGAGGCCTACAAGGTAAAGGACATAGGAAATAAGAGACTGAGAAAAGCAGAAACTCCGTGGCTTGCTTTTGTGTATTTCATTGGAAGGACAGATACTGAAGCTGAAGCTCAAATATTTTGGCCACCTAATGCGAAGAGAAAACTCCCTGGAAAAGACCCTGATGCAGGGAAAGACTGAAGGCAAAAGGAGAAGGGGACGGCAGAGGATGAGATGGCTAGATAGCATCACCGATGCAGTGAATATGACCTTGAGCACATTCTGGGAGAGAGCGGAGGACAGGAGGGCCTGGCGTGCTATGGTCCATGGGGTCACGAAGAGTCGGACACAACTTAACGACTGAACAACAACAACAACAACAGAGCGGGAAGCACTTGACTGGATTTTTGCTATGGAATAGCCACATGCCAAATACCTGTAAAATAAATGCATTTGCAGGCTTGCTACCTGCATTCATTATATTTTGGCATGCATATGTAAATTCTATGATGTGAAAAACAGTCCTGGGAGAAAGAGATTAAAAATGCATACGAAGTACACATCACTTGTTAAATACAGCATATAACTGAAAAAATGCCTATCAAAGGGACCACCCTTTATCATACATTAGGTCCTTAAACAAATTCTGCATCCAAACTGGTCTTTGCCAAGGTCGATTTTCATTCTCTTTGTAGAAAATTCCATGGAAAAGTACAAAGCATTACACTGGGATGCAAAATCCATCTGGATTTTTAAAGGAAAGATCCAAGACAAGGAATGGTCAGGAATCCAATCTCCTGCTCATAGCTCTTTTCTGCAAATACAACCATGTATCTCAATTCAATTAAATACAAACTCATAGCATTGTGTATATCCATGATTTCAGCAAACACTGATGGCTTCCACACATTCTTTCTGCTTTGTCCCAGACTTAACAGCTTTTACGCTTAGCATTCGTTAGTTTGAGTTACTAGTTACCACCACAGTTCATTCCTCACACTTTCCTGCTTTTCAGCTATCCCTTTCCCATGCTGTCTTCCATTGATCCCATTTTCAGACCTACTCCATTTCGCTATTTAGAAAACACATCCGTAGAATCTGTAGCATTTTTAATGTATTCTATATGTGAGAGGAAGTCATTAAGTAACCCCTACTGAAGGTCACATGATTTAGGCAGGCGTCAGCTCCAATCTCGGAGACAATACTTGTTTATGTTTGTTGTCCATCCCATCTTGGGGTAAGATGGCCACTTATGAACCACCAATTGCAGAGCAATTTGCAAATCATTTACATATGCTAATTTATATGTATAGGTGCAAATTTAAAAATAATTGTTATAATTTAAATAGAAATACAGTACATCTCACCATACTGTGAAGACAGCGACCAGGTGACCTCTGTGTCTGCGTGTTCAGCCTGGTATCCAGGTGCTAACAATTGATGGACAACAGTTCTTATAGTTTATTATCTTTAAACTAGCACTGTGCTGAATACTACGATCTATTTATTTTTGGCCATTTGTTGTGGGGAGTGGCAAAAAAAATTGCACCTGAAAATTGTGGGAAAGGGTGAGAATTTTGGAGAAATTTCTCAGTGTTCAGGGCTTCAGTGCTCATCTTACTGTAAGGAGGTGGCTGAGTGGAGTGGGTGCTCTTTATTTTACATTTTTAAACCTGTTCTATCCTTGCAGCCTCTCTGGCAGCTTGAGCTTTCTGAAAGGCCCCTAGAGCAGTGGTTCTCAACTAGAGGTATGCATACCACCAATGGAATGTAGAAGTAGTCTAGGTGAGACATGAGGTTTTCATAACAGTTACTAAGGGCTCCTTCACACAGGGCTTTTATCCTGCTATTGAGATTGCTCCCTCGCAGAAGTTTGCAGGCCCTTTAGATGATGTTGTGAACCTCCAGGGCATCTCCTGCACTAAATTACCTGTATTCTGTTTTTAAATAGATCACAGATAATGAGCTACCAAATTACCCTGGTTGTGTTCTGCTTGAGTTCCCTGCGTGAAAAGAGGAAAACCTGCGATGAGAGGAGCTAGATCAATAAAACATATGGAAGACTCAGATAAGAGGGAGAAGGCAGGGGAGGGGGGAAAGGAAGCATGTGTAAAGGGAGTCCGTCATGATCCTGCATTTAAAACGGAAGCAGAAAGGCCCATTTTAAATGCAGGATTTTTTAGGCAGGTGTAGAGATGCTCTAAGAATTCACTCTCCCTCATTCCCCATGTCCACCTGCTTGTAAGTGTGACATGCCAGCTCCTGCTGACTTTACCTGCCACGGATTATCTATCTGTGACCTTCTGGCATGTGAGTAGTAACTCTGGACACTGGGTGTTTTCCCCTAATCCCCCTGCCCACCACCACGTGTCTTTGATTGCCACTTCCTGCCAGGGGTTATCAGTACATAATGCTTTGGCAAATAATGGCGCTGCTGCACTTTGGATGTCTTAATTTCTTTGCGGATTGCTAAATGTAAAAAGTCATGTAGAATAGGAGAAGACACTGATAAAGCCAGCCACATTAGCTGCCTGCACAGAAGTTCTTGGAGATGAAGCCATAAATAAGGTCGCTAAAATCCCACTCTCAAATGATACAGTTTTGCGTCACATTGAAAACACGTCTTGTGATACTGAAGTTCAACTTACTGCCCAAGTGAAAAAGTCAACTTTTTTGTGTGTCAGATTGATGAATGAAGAGATAATATTTTGAACACTACAATTTAACAGGATTTGCCCAATATCTCAGTAAGGAGAAAGTGCTTGGGGATGTGTTCATGATTCACAAAATGCCTACACAAGCAAAACATGCAGAGATATTTTACATTATTGATGAATACGGTTCAAAGAATGACCAGGACTGGAACGACGTTGTTGGTCTTCGTAGTGGTGCTGCTGCTGCAATGACAGGCATGCACTCTGGGGGCGCTGCAAAAATGCGCCAATTTACAAACGCTGATTTGCAAGTTACACATTGTATGATCTGTCATGAAATGCTTGCAAGCAAAGTGATGATTCCTGTACAGGATGCCTGTAAGTATATAAAAGTGGACTTCTTGTTTCTATCCCAGGTTCTTTGATTGGTGGGACATAAGATAGAAAAGGTGGAGAACCACTCCCTTAGAGGACTTAACCAGGACTTCTTCCCTTGGGGCTTTCAGGCACTGCCTGCTGAGTGCCTGAAAGCTGAGGGAGGAGTTGCTGCTGCCACTGCCGTTGTTAAAAGGACTTTAAACAACAAAAGCAAACCAAAAATGGCCCGCTCAGCTTTCAGGCACTCAGTGGGCAGTGCCTGAAAGCCCCAAGGGAAGAAGTCCTAGTTAAGTCCTCTAAGGGAGTGGTTCTCCACCTTTTCTATCTTATGTCCCACATATCAAAGAACCTGGGATACAAACAAGAAGTCCACTTTTATATTATTAAGAAGTCCACTGGAAATCCCTAACAGAGGTCCTGGTTAAGTCCTCCAGTGGGCTATTCTGAAAGCTCAAGCAGCACAGAGAAGGATAAAAACTGTAAAATAAAGAGCACATGAACCCCTCAGCCACCTTCTGGTAAGCACTGAAGCTGTGCACCCTGAAATATTTCTCTGAAATTCTCAACATCCCTTGCTGTTGATAGTCAGAAATAACTCTGTAGTGCGTGTGAGTGTGTGTAAAATTCTAACATGTATTCTGTCTTATTTTACTGAATTGTATTTTGCAGAATGCAAACTATCCAGTCCCCCACTGCCCTAAGGATGGGATACGAAAAACAAATAAATTAAGGGTGCAATCCTATGGGTTGTGCTCTTGTTACACGAAAGCTTTTAATCTCGGAGACTTCTGGTTATCAAATGTCCTGCTGGGCTGTTGCCAGCAGGGTGGGAGGACAGAGGCAATTTTGTTCAGTTTATCCTTCTAGATGGGCCTGTCTAGAGGAGGTGTGCTGGTGGAAGCTGGCCGGAGCTGAAGAGGCCATAGGATTTCTTGTATCCCGGCCTCTCCATTCCCCTTCTTGCCCACCAGAATGCCTCCTTTTCCCTCCCTCCGAGGAAACCTTGGGAAGCTGCCAGGGTGGTTCTTTCTGGGGTGGCTGTGAGGGGACAGGGGGAGGGATCAGATTCCAGAGTCCCCCTTCTGAGGTCGTAGCAGTGCTTACAGCCTCAAAGGGGAGACTCTGAAGAATCCTCTGGTCCTGATATACTCCCCCTGGACCATAGGATTGCTCTCTAAATATAATTCGTTTAGACTCTGAACTAATATGACAGAACTGATGAGCCCGAATTAAACACGGTCTGAAGGAATAAAGAGCCGCCTGAGCTCATGCTGTGTCTTTTGTGACAGGTTATAATGTTGCAATTTGAAAGAAGAGATACTCTTACCCTTTATTCATTTGTAGAAGCACAGATGTGATTCAAGGCCCTGTTCTCTTACCACAGGTGTCTATCCAACCACCCAAAGCTATAAGGAATATTCAGTGACTTCAGTGGGCTTTGAAATCCAGTTCTGTGCTCAAATGGATAGCCCTGCTGCAAGACCCCAATGGAAATTAACACCAAACCCACTGCTGAATTTAATAGGGGCTAGCCAGGCTTTCATTTATTGACATTGGTGAGGCTACATATTCATACAAAAGGTAGGCCCATACTGTGCCATCCAAAAGGTATCTCCAGCAGGTTGCGAGATCACTGCAGTCAAATCTTTCAGTGCCAATTTGTCAGCGACGTGAAGTTAAAAAAGGTTGTGGCGATTTTAAGTTCAAGAGTCTGTCACCTTTTTACTGTACAAGTTACAGACAGCAAGAACAGGTTAGAGGTCATTTGTCATTAGGGACTGACAGAATTTGCGAATGGAATTCAGTGCAATGCATCACCCGGCCGTAGATCTCAGGACCAGTGTAGCAGCAGATGAATGGCACTGTGTTCTGTATAATGGGGACTGAAAAACAACAAATTGCTTTCAGCTAAGTAGTAGAAATTTTCTAACTATTCTTCTCCTTTCGTAATTGGCGTTAACGATTTGCTTCTCACTAATCCAAAAACTACTTCACATAAAAATCAGACAAAAACAATTAATTAGGCTATCAGGGGTCCACCAATATAGTAACTTGGTGGCTAGTAGCAACTGCAAATCTCTTTCTGGCCCATGAATGGAAATATAAAGTAAAAGACCGAGGTTCATCCCTGACTTTTCTGCATATCTAAGAGAACTCTGAAGTGACAGGGTTCCCTTTATTTAGTTAGTTAGTCCTTCATTCAATTTATTAGTCATGCTATAGCTGAAGCTCTCAGGACGACATACATAATAAAAACAAATACAATAAAACCAGTAAAAATTCATTAATAGTGCAATTCTATGCATGTTTACTCAGAAGTAAGTCCCATTGAGCTCAATTATGCTTACTCTCTGGGTAAGTGGGTATAGGATTGCAGTCATTCTTAAAACATTCTTTTTTAAGTTGTAGAAGCAATTAAACCACAATTTAAAAAAGAGATAAATATCCAAGCAGCTAAAATATGGGGAAAGATGCTTTTAAAATGCAGTGTTAAACATAGTTGAAACTAAAACAAGCAGCAATTTAAAATTCCTTTTAAAAGCTTGGGAAAATAAAAAGGTCATTGCCTGGGGCCAACAAGTCAACAAAATAGCTACCAGTGGACCTCTCTAGGGAGGGCATTTCACAATTTGGAGCCACCACAGAAAAGGCCTGCTCACGAGTAGCCATCCACCGAATCTTAGTATGTAAGGGCACTTGGAACAGGGCCTCAGTTGTCCTATCCTTTCTTCATGCCAGCTGGGAGGGGCAGAACCTGCTTTTTTCACAAGTTCTCTGACATGTGGAGAGGATTTGGGGGAAGGAAGGGGACAAGTCTCACACTTTGGAGCAGTGGGACAGACAGGAAGAGAGATTTGAACTCCTTCTGAGTGTCTTCAAAGCCCTGCATAAGGTCACACTCAGGCCCATCCTTTCTCCCTCTTCTACACATGACTGAAGACTGAGTGGAGCTGAAGCCAGAAATAATGGCTGGCTACCAAGGCCAGCCAAGATTTGAGGAGCCCTGCTTGCAATTTTAAGGCATGACAGCTTGGTGGCCAGGCTGGTCTGTACCTCAGATTTCTTAGGCCACAGAGATAGTTACTACCAAATCTCCATTTATTCAAGCAAATATAAAGGAAGAACATATCTTCTATATCCTTCTCAGGATGAAGCAAAGAACTGAATAGGGCAGGGGAGATCTGTAGCAGGGTAGAGGAAATTTTTCATGAAGTACACGAACCCTAAAGAAACAGGGCAAAATGCACTACAAGGCTTTCTTGGGATTTGTCTGTATAATGCAGAGTGAGAACATATGTGGAACAAATGTAGTTATGTAGAGGGTGTGCTTTCCTATACTTTTGGACCCCAGTTGATAATGTAACTTTCCCCTGTCCTTCAAGGCGAAAGCTACAATTCTATCCACAGTTATTGAGGATGGGCAAAGCAATCCTAACCCTAGATCTACTGGTTGTGGGAGGGGGAAGGTTAAGTTAGAGCACTTCTTATCGTTCCCTTTTCTTTTTCTCTCTTTTGATCTTATAATAACTATAGCTGTATTATCCACATAAACCTAACTGCTATTCTTGCAAAAGAGTTGTTCCTTTGGCATGTATAGCAGCTACACAGATACATTACGAGAGCAATCCTATGTCCCTTAGACAGTGTCTGGGGGACAAAGGATGGCTCAGTTTCCTGGCTACGAGGTCAGAAACAGGGCTCCAACCTCGGGGCCAGGAAACTGCACTCCCTGCCTCCTCCCCCTAATAGCCGGTGCAGAGAGAACTGCACTGGCTCTTTCTCTGTGCTTGGAAAACAGAGCATGGAGATGGGGCAGGGGGGAAGGAGTGTTCTCGGTGGTGGGGAGGGGAGGAGACTGGGGCAGCAGCCATATGACAAATCCTATAGCCGCCCCCATCCCCTTTTCTCCATCTCCTCAGAGGGCAAAAGTGCCTGTCTAACTAAAACGCAGAACCGGAGGTGCAAGGCCCCAGCATGCCTCAGTCTGACCTTACAGTGCAGTCCTATGCATGTCTACTCAGAAGTAAGTCCCACTGAGTTTAATAGGACTTGCTCCTAAGTAAGCTTGCATAGGGAGTTGTAGGACTTCTTTCTATCTAAACATGCATAGGATTGCACCCTTAGTCATTCGGAACAACAGTCCATCAGCATATATAATCAGCGAACTGGTCAGAGATACAGGACTCCCAAGGAATAAACACACGTGGCCAAATGAACTTATTCAACTACCCACTTCCACCACAATGGCAACTTTGCTTGTTGCAGTAAAACTAAACTTAATAACCTCACTATGACATTTTGCTTTTAAACTCTTAAATGTACTTACGTGCTAGTAAAGGAGTGAACAGGAGGAAGGTTGGAAACACATCCGCATAGCCCGTTTCTCTGGCTAAATACTGTACTGACCTGGGTTCAATAGGCCAGCAGAGAGCTGACCAGTTTCATGTGGCTATTTCAAAAACAAATCCAGCCCTAGACTCTCTGGTGACAGCTCTGCCATAAGACAGAGTGAGGCAGGTGTCTCAGGCAGCTGATTTGGAGTGTCATGAAAAGGAAGAATATTTTTTAGTTATTTATTTTATTATTATTGTATGTTTACTCACAGGGAGAAGAACTTGTGGGATTTTCTGTCTCAGGTAACAAAATTAGGGATGTCAGAGAATTCCGCCACGGATCTCAGTGAGGCCGAATGCCAGTGCATTCGTCCCCCCGAAATCCGTGGCGGAACAAAGCCCCCCCGCCCCACCACCCCGCGAAAGGCGCGTGAAACGGAGCACTTACCTAGTGCCGTTGGTGCTGCTTTGCGAATGGTGGCTGTGTCTGCGGCCGCCATTCGCTTCCATTTTTGCCGTGACAAGCTATGTAAATACTTATGTAGCCTATCACGGCTAATGCAGGGACGCCATTTGCGTCCCTGCGAAGGCCGTGATAGGCTACATAAATATTTACGTAGCCTATCACGGTGAAAGACGGGGCACAAATGGCAGCCACTACGCCATTTGCGCCCCTGTTTTTTTGCCGTGATAGGCTACGTAAGTATTTACGTAGCCTATCACGGCAAAAAAACTGGAACACAAATGGCGGCCACCATAGCCGCCACCATTTGCGTCCACATGCTCTGCATGCCTGTGAATGCACCCGGCCGGTGGCTCCTCAGAGTTGCCGCGGAGCAGAGCCAGCTGGGTTAGGATTTTGGGGGGAGGTGCGGAGTGCCTTCCCCCCACCGTGAATCACCCCCTTCGAAAAGGTAAGTGACTTTCGCACACCCCTAAACAAAATACCTTGGACAAGCTAGGGTACCATGGCATGGATAGCAAATGGGGGGTGGGGGTGGGGAGAGAGACCATTTGCTGTTTTGCTTTGGGCAGTAAAATGCCTTAAAGTTTTTCTATACAAGGCTGTTAATCAGCTGTTAATCCACTGCATCTATTTCTGGTTTTGTCACAGAACTGAGATCAGAGCACTACACCAGGAGTGCTTCCTTTCCTGCTTTTTTGCCTACATAACCTCTAGGTGGCGCTGTGGTATAGCCGAGTAGCACAAATACACAAGAGGAAATTGTGCTTTCTTTCACTTTCACAATTAAATGCCGCATTTCCCCTACTCTAAAAAAACCTCTCCAAAAGTGCTGGTGAGACACAGAAGCAAAACTGGAGGGCCACAACATCATCTAAAGAACCTGTAAACAACTGTGAGTAGGGACTGCACGATAAATGCCTCTTGTAGAAAAACCCTTAGGCTGGTACTGCCTATGCTCCACAACATGTTAAATCACCCTTTCCCAACCTGCTACCCTCCAGATGTTTTGGATCTCAGCTCCAATCAGCCCCAGCTGGCCAGGAATTTTGGGAGTTCTAGTCTAAAATACCTTAACGGCACCAGGTTGGGGAAGGCTGTGTAAAATTTACAAAGCAAGACTGCCTACTTAAGATCTCTTAACAATTAAGGCATTCATTGTTAAATGATCCTCAATATGCACTCTTGTTTAAAAAAGTAAGTTTCGAAGGTCCAGCGAATCCAATATTTTTTGCAAGAATCCCAGCAATCAGCAGGCACTAGGAGATCCACTGGAGATTAGCCAGTGGCCCACCAGTAGGATGTGGTCTATCTTCTGCCCACCCCTGTAATAAACCACTACTCTCAATCATATTTTGGACTTCAACTTTGGTCTTCAATAGTATCATCATCATCCTCATCCCTGTTTTGATATTTAAAAAGCTCATTCATTTAATGAATTGTCTCTGGTCTTACAAGGAACAAATAGGACATGTATAACTCTTATTTCTACATATTCATGAGGTGTACCAAATAGTTCCTCTTAATATATTTATTGTGCCTAGTAAGAGAATACCACACTGACATGTGGTTTGAATAGAACACACACCAACTGCCAATTTGTGTTATCTGCTTACATCACTAACCCATCCATTTGGGAGTGATAAATCAGTTTCATTTCAGCTTGTTGTGAGCAAGGGATATCCTTCGGAACAATAAAAGAGCCTGTGATTCTGGTGCTTCCTGTACTTTTGCATATCACCAACATTCAAAGCCTTTGGGGCTATTTCAGCTCTGCTCCTGCAAGTGCTTTCCCTACCCAATATCTGCTGCTGCAAAGGCTTCCCCTACAGTAGCTTTTGCTCTGTGGCCGCTGAAGTAAGTCTCAATGCCTGTGGATCCGCCTTCCCCAACCTGGTGCTGTGTAGATGTTTTGGACTTCAACTCCCATCTGCCCCAGCCAGCATAGTCAATGGTCAGGAGAGCTAGGGGGTTGTGGTCCACAATATCTGGAGAGCATCCAGTTGAGGAAGGCTGCTGCAGATGGTATCCCAAGTGGGTACTACAGCTCGCAGGGGTGAGGACTGAAGGTCAAAATTGGATGTGACATGGTAGACCTGTGATTGGATTTCCCAATATCTTTTCCCCCCTCTTGGCTTAAAAGCAACTTTGTTATTGGGGTAGGAGAGTTACTTTCATCCTCCCACACCTTTTCCCAAACGTAAATCATTTTACTTCTTTCTTTGTTCGTTTGTTCATTTAAACATCTTATGTTTAATCCTATGCATAACATCTTTAAGGCTGCCTATTCGCTACTGGGCCAGGTTTAAGGTATTAGTACTAGTGTACAAAGCCCTAAACAACTTGGGACCAGGATACCTGAGAGAGCACCTTCTCCCTTACCAACCTGCCTGGTCACTGAGGTCATTGGAGGGCATGTTCTTGGTGGCTCCACATGGACCTATGGCCCGATTGGAGTCTACCAGGAGAAGACCCTTCGGTGTGGTGGCCCCCTTTCTTTGGAACTCCCTGCCCCTGGATGTCAGGCAGGCACCAACACTGTGCTGTTTCCAGCACCTCCTAAAAACAGCACTGTTCCAGGAGGCATTCCTTAATTGACCAGACATGGTTTCTATTGGTATTCTGTTTTTTAAATAGCATAATTTTAATCTGGTGTTTTATCCTTTTACCGTTTTATCTCTTGTGTTCACCGCTCCAAAATCTGTTCTAGATATGGAGCTGTATACAAATATTTTAAATTAATAAAATAAATATAGGTGCAATCTTATGTGCATTTAGACAGAAAAAGGTCCTACAACTCCCTGGCTGGGGTATGCTGGGAGTTGTAGAACTTTTTTCCATCTAAACTTGCATAGGATTGCTCCTTTACCCTGCTTTTCATAGAAAGTCCAAAGTGGCTAATAAATTAAACATGTGCCCTCCCCTGCAAATCATTTCCACCTCCCCAAGCAGGGAGGGAAAGGAGCAGCAGGCACAAGCTACCTAGCTGCCCCCTTGCTTGGACAGTAGGGTGGCTACTTAGGAATTGCCAAAAAAGAGGAAATGCATCACTCAAAAAGAGGACACAGATCTGCATACATTTTGTATAATGTAATTCATATGTATAGATGAACTTGGTGTTCCAAGTGTAAAGTACTGTATATGGCATACGTATAGATGCAAATTTAGACATAATTAGAAATAATTTAAATAGAAATACAGTACATAATTAGAAATAATTTAAATAGAAATACAGTACACACCCATAGCGTGGAAGACTGTGACAAGGTGACCTGTGTGCCTGCCTATTCAGTCTCCTGTTGATCGGCAACTTCAAGGCACAGCTCTCCTTTCTGATGGTTCTTTATCTTTCAACCAGGCTTGGCCTGGACAGCCCTTCAAATCGAGGTCACTTTCAAATAGAGGGCAGCCTTCTGGCACCCCTTCAAACAGAGGGCTGTCGCCTGTAAAAGAGGATATAAAAGAGGAGTCATGGCCACCCAGGAGCTGAACCTTTCCTTGAAAATAAAGACCCAGAGAGAGAAGGCGGGCAAGAACGTGGGTCACTGGAAGCTGCTGGACACACCATTTGTTCCTGCCTCTGTTGCAGTTTTGACTGAGGGCACTGTCTCATTCTATATGCTCTTCCTTGAGTGTCTCTAAACCAGCCTAAAACCTAGGGGTGCACGAAAGCCACTTACCTGGTCTCGCTTGCTTGCTTCGCGGTGGGGGGGAGGCGCTTCGCTGCTCCCCCCGAAGTTCAGGCCAGGGGGGGAGGCTTCCCTCCTCGCCCGGCTGAAATTCAGGCCGGGGGGGAGGCTTCCCGCCTCGCCTGGCCAAAATTCAGGCCGGGGAGGAGGCCCCTCGCCTCGCCCGGCCGCGAAATAAAAAGTAAAAAAAGAAACAAAACGCCCCCGTGATAGGCTACGTGACGATTTACGTAGCCTATCACGGCTAGATCTGCAAAGTCAGCCGTGATAGGCTACGTTAATTGTCACGTAGCCTATCACGGGTGACTTAAAAAAAAAAAAAAGCGCGTACGCAAATGGCGGCCCCCATAGGGAGCCGCCATTCGCGTTCCTTATTTGGTCGCTGTAGTCTACGTAAATCTTTACGTAGACTATGGCGAAAATAAGGGAAATGCAAATAGCGTTGCCCTTATTTTCGCCGTAGTCTACGTAATCTTTACGTAGACTACAGCGACCAAATAAGGAATGGGAATGGCGGCTCCCTATGGGGGCCGCCATTAGCCGTACGTGCTTTTTTTTTTAAAGTCACCCGTGATAGGCTACGTGACGATTTACGTAACCTATCACGGCTGACTTTGCAAATCTAGCCGTGATAGGCTACGTTAATCGTCACGTAGTCCATCACGGGGGCGTTTTTTTTTTTTTACTTGGAATGGCGGCGGCAGCAGCCGGTTGAAAGACCGGCTGCCGCCTCTGCCCCTGTCGAAGACCTGACGAACCACCGCCGGGACCCGCCGCCGGGAGGGACATTCGGGAAAGGTAAGTCCCATCCCGGGGGGGGGGTGCGGGGGGGTGCGGAGAATTTCTCCCCGAAACTACTTCGAGGGGCCGAACACGTTGGCCCTCGGCCCCCCGAAGTTTCGGGGAGAAATTCTCCCCCATCCCTACTAAAACCCCACATTTAAAAGGGGGCTTTCTGCTTCTGTTTTAAATGAAGGATCACAGCAGACGTCCTTTACACGTGCTCCCCTTTCCCCCTTATCTGAGTCTTCCATATGTTTCATTGGCCTAGCTCCTCTTCTTGCTGCTTTTCTTTTTTCACGGGAGGGGGGGCTCAATGGGGGGAAATTTGATAGCTCATTATCTCCAATCTAAAAAAGGAATACAGGTCATTTAGTGCAGGAGACCCCCTGGAGGTTCACAGCATCATCTAAAGGGCCCACAAACTTCCATGAGTGAGCAATCTCAATAGCAAGATAAATGCTCTGTGTGCAGATGCCCCTTTATGTTTCCAGCCCAGCCATTTGCCCTTTTTTTTCTGGTGGCAGTGGGAAGGAGGAATAGTTGCAGCATTGGTCCCCAGCCTCCTGCTTGCTCAGCCTCCCTCTCCTTCTGGGTTTTTGATTTGAAGGAGGCATTTCCTGAGAGAGAAGGAAGTCGGCCAGATTCTGCAGCTCTTATCCACCTTCAGTCCCCCGACGGCAGCAGCGTGGAAGAAGAACAGCAGCAGACATCACCTGGCAGGAGAGGAGGAGGACCATTGAGAGTTCCTTGCCTGAGAGCCTATATTATGTTGAAGCTGAGGTTGCCTTTAACAGCATCTCTTCAGAGATGAGCAGGTGAAATGTCTCACTGAAGGGGGATGTTTTCCACAATCACCTGCTAATACCTGTGTTAAAGGCACAGCTGCAGGGCCAACAGAAAAGCTGGTAATCTTAACTGGGAGGAGAAAAGGGGGAAGCAGCACGAAAAGCCTACTTGGGGGGGGGGGAGTAGAAAGAAAAGAAGAGGCGAAACTTCAAACTGCTGAACAAAAGTTGTAATTTATTCTTGCATGAAAATTGCCCAATCCATTACGACAGTCATCTTCTGTGAGGCACTGCAAATTCAACATATATAAAATAGGTATTAAAATGAATGCAAAATACTGAGAACCCCCCACTCCAATAAATGTCTTTGTACAAACGGAAGATACCGTATTTCATGAACAGCACATATAATAATCAGCAATAATGCATCCAAATTGGATTCATATAGAAAGATTTATTAAATAGTAATGAAAAGATAATAAACAATTATAACTAGAGATATGTGATTTCTCAGATTGTCTCAGAATAGTTTTCCAAGAAAATCCAAGATGAGCTTTTGGACACTTTTTTCAGCAAAAGCTTTTAGGGTGGCAATAAAAGTTAAAAAATAAAAGTTTAAAACTTCTAGGTTTCAAAACATGCAGTGATGAAGTAGGTCCTTCAGATCAGATGATTTTATTTATTTATACATAGTACTGATGGGCTGCCCTATAACATAAATTCTCTAGGCACCTTACAAGATAAGGTGATTTGTCACATGCACATATTAATATTAATAATATGGGGGACCAACTGTCCTTTACTCAAGGTGTGTGTGTGTGTGTGAGAGAGAGAGAGACAGACAGACAGAGACAGAGAGAAATAGACACTACGCCTGTATTCTCCCATAGATGTAGAACATGTTCCTGATTTGCACACAGTTCTTTATGGCCTAGTGATTATTGCATTGTCACAATTTGTTTATTACATTTATGTTCCATCTTTTCTCCAAGGAGCTCAATGTGGTATATATGCCCCCCCTTTTTTTATTCTGACAACAACTCTGTGGTAGATTAGGTTGAAATGCTGTGGCTGGGTGAAGGTCACCCAATGAAGTCCATGGCTAAATTGGATTTGAACCTGGGTCGCCCCAGTCCAACTCCATCACTCTAACCCAGGCATGGGGAACCTGTGGCCCTCCAGATTTTGTTGCTCTATAACTCCTATCATCCCCACACCTTGGCCATGCTGGTTGGGGCTCATCAGTGTGGGAGGCCAAGAATATGTAGAGGACCACAGGTTCTCCACCCCTGCCCTAATCGCTACCCCTCAATTGCTGATATGGATATACAGGCTCAGTGGAGCACAATGAACCTTATTTGAAGGAATCAGTATGCTTCAAAGGAATATTATACCTCTGAGCAGATGCAGAGACCCAACTTTTGGCTGCTGCGGAAGCTAGAGCTAGTGCAGAACTCAGCAGCTCGGCTCTTGTCGGGAGCTGCCCCTTTTCAGCATGTAACTCCTTTGCTGAAGGAACTGCACTGGCTGCCTATTTGCCACCAGGTCAGGTTTAAGGTTTTAGTATTAGTGTACAAAGCCCTAAACAACGTGGTACCAGGATACCTGAGAGAGCACCTTCTCCCTTACCAACCTGCCTGGTCACTGAGGTCATCGGAGGGCTTGCTCCTAGTGGTTCCACATGGACCTATGGCCCAATTAGAGTCTACCAGGAGAAGAGCCTTCAGTGTAGCGGCCCCCTTTCTTTGGAATTCCCTGCCCCTGGATGTCAGGCAGGCACCAACACTGTGCTGTTTCCAGCGCCTCCTGAAAACAACACTGTTCCAGGAGGCATTCCTTAATTGACCAGACATGATTTCTATTGGTATTCTGTTTTTTAAATAGCATAATTTTAATCTGGTGATTTAATCTTTTTATCCTTTTACCATTTTATCTCTTGTGTTCATCACTCTGAAATCTGTTCTAGATATGGAGCGGTATACAAATTTTGTAGATAAATAAATAAACAAACAAACTTTTAGCATGATAGATTGGTCAAGCTTAACACAATAAGATTAAGGTATGCATTTTTACCATTCAAGGCTTTTTCTCTTGGTCGATGCATTGGGGGCCTTTAAGGAAACATTATAGAAAGTTGTTTATCCAATTTCATAATCAAGGGAAATACAGTCTATGAAATGCAACCCTGCCAAAGATAGATGAAAGGAGGAACCCTCAAACCCAAGAAGTTTTATAACCTGAAAGCATGAGGAGGATGTGGTTATTGGATGCATGCCAATCAGACCGCCAGGACTGCCACATCCGAATACTAGCGTCCGTTATCACAAGAGAGACAGATGGTTACAGTCCAAGGAGATATGTTAGTGGCATCTACTGAGGGGGAAATAACAGCATTCCAGAATGTAAAAAACAAAACCTACAATGAGAGTTTTTCTGTGTGATTCTATCAGAGTAACTACCAATGTATCAGACAATGATTAGAATGGTTTTGCATGCAGCAGCATTTTGATGCAATGAGAAACATTCCATTTTCAGTTCACATATGACATTACTGGTGTTAGTAAGATGACCAAACGTGAAGACAAACGGAATTTGCCACACATCAAGAAACGTTTCTCTCATAGAATCAAATATCTTGGTTTATAACTCACGTAAAGTGGCAAAAACACATTCAGGACAAACTTAGTTATATTGACATGGGTATTTTTTAGGGTTGTCAAAGATCAACAGCCTAATTATTTGCTGCAGTTGTTTTCCTTTCCCTACCACAATGGTGTGGAACATGTGGTCCTCCAGTTGTTGGTGAACTGCATCTCCCATCAGCCTTACCCAGCACAGCCAATTGTGAGAGATGATAGCAGCTGTAGTCCAACAACATCTGGAAGGCTACCCGTACCCTAGAGCTTCCATCAAAGTCTGTCACAGCAAATTCAGATGACCAGTGAGGATAGTTTTCCAGCAATTAGGCTTCAGTCCTAATGAAGCACACTCCATTTAGGATAAACATATCTTTATGAAAAGTGTGTGGGGGGGGGGCGAGAGGGTACAGTAGAAAGATGTGAAGTGCCACGTTCAAAAGATTTGAGAAGTCAGAGTAGTTCAGGACACAAATCTTACAGTCTTGACCTCAGAACTGTGCTGAAAATTTATGGAAGAAATGGTTTCTTATGAATGAAAGCAAAGCAGAGTCCAGAGTGGGTATAAATAACATATAGAAGTTTTCTAAGCGAGGCATTTATTGTGTGTCATTCTTTAGATGATGACATAACTCTTCAGTTTTGCTTCAGTTTAAAAAAAAAAATGGGGGGAAAATGGAGTATTATTTCTGAAAGTGAAAGAAAAGGCATTTTCCTACTTGTGCCACTATAGCACAGCACTACCTAGAGGTTATGTAGTGGCAAAGCAGAAAAGGAAACATTCTTCCTGTAGAGCTCAGATCTCAGTTCTGTGACAAAGATAAGAACATAGAGAGCCTTTCTACACAAGGCTGTTTTTGTGTGCTTGTGATTGGTCATTCGCAGTAGTTTGCAGGTTCTTTACATGACGTCACCATCTTCCAGGGCCCGTCCTGTACTTTGCAACCATTATTGCAGGGTTTTTAAGATCAACGTAAGTGTAGTATTTTTCTGAATGGATTATGTTTATAGTGTGTAACTGCACAATTCTCTATACCACAGTGTAATCTAGTGGCTGAATAATGAAACATATAGAAAGATAAAGATACACCCCCCCCCTGCAAAAATAGAAGAAGCATGTGTAAAGGAGCCGATCTTAGTCCTGAAAAGAATCCAGAAGCAGAAGCCTTGGTAAAAGTGCAGGATAAAAGCTTTATGTAGAAATGCCCAAGAACATAAGAAGAGCCATGCTGGATCAGACCAAGGGTCCATCTAGTCCAGCAATCTGTTCATGTGGTGGCCAACCAGCTGCCCACAGGAAATCCATAAGCACTAAGCAGGACATAAGTACAACAGCATGGAACCTAAAGTAGATACAGCGATTTGTGTAGAAAAGCTCTTAAGTATATTATCACACATCCAGTATCTTTTGATTTGATGGCAAACTTCCAACCACACTGAAGTATGCTTTCATATGAAAATTTATATGAAAATTTACAGGAGGATGAGTTTGGTAGCCCCATCAAGAGCATCTAGATCGAAATAAATGGAGCAAAGAATACAAGGAACCTGGTGGTCGGAGGCTACTACCGGCCACCCAACCAAGGAGAAGATGAGGATGAAACTTTTGAAAAGCAAATAGCCAATGTTTTAAGGAAGCATGATGTAGTAGTAATGGGGGACTTCAATTTCCCCGATATTTGTTGGGAGACAAATTCTGCAAAACATGGCCCCTCCAGGAAATTCCTGACTTGTGTGGTGGATAACTTCCTCCTACAGAAAGTAGAGGAAGGAACTAGAGGATCAGCTATCCTTGACTTGATCCTAACCAACAGAGATGACTTAGTGGATAAAGTAGCAGTTACAGGAACTCTGGGGGAAAGCGACCATGTTGTACTTGAGTTCTTGGTTCTAAGGGAAGCAAAAGCCGAGTGTAGTCAAATGCGTACCCTGGATTTTAGGAAAGCTGATTTTAATAAACTCAGAACAATGATCAGTAAGGTCCCATGGCAAGCGACGCTAACGAGAAAAGGAGTCCAAATGGGTGGGAGCTTTTAAAAAAGGAAATTCTCAAGGCACAATCACAAACAATTCCAACAAGGAGAAAAGGTGGAAGACAACAGAAGAAGCCAATGTGGCTTCACAAAAAGCTTAGGGATGACCTGAAAACAAAAAAGGACACATATAGGAAGTGGAAAGAAGGC
The DNA here is from genome assembly GCF_057233095.1 of Heloderma suspectum. Classification (NCBI taxonomy): domain Eukaryota; kingdom Metazoa; phylum Chordata; class Lepidosauria; order Squamata; family Helodermatidae; genus Heloderma; species Heloderma suspectum. Next base: position 151,274,134 of record NC_139460.1, on the reverse strand, counting down.
CAAGTAACAAAGGAAGAGTACAGGCAGGTAGCACAGAATTGCAGGGATGGTGTCAGGAAGGCTAAAGGTGAGAATGAGCTGAGGTTAGTGAGGGATGCTAAAAACAACAAAAAGGCTTTCTTCAGCTACGTGCATAGTAAAAGGCAGAGGAAAGAAATGGTTGTTCAGCTATTAAATAAGGATGGCAAAACGATAACAGATGACAAAGAAAAGGCAGAGGTGCTCAATTCCTACTTTGGCTCAGTCTTCTCCCAAAAGAGGGTCTATGACCCCCCCTGGCAAAGGCGAAGTACAGGCTGAAGGGGCAGGATTGCAGCTTGAGACTGAGAGGCGTATGGTCAAGGAACACCTCATTACTTTGAATGAGTTCAAATCTCCAGGGCCGGGTGAACTGCATCCTAGAGGCATAAAGGAACTGGCAGAAGAACTCTCAGAACCGCTGTCTATTCTCTTTGAGAAATCATGGAGGATGGGGGAAGTGCCAGATGACTGGAGGAGGGCTAATGTTATCCCTATCTTCAAAAAGGGTAAAAAGGAGGAACCTGGGAACTACAGACCAGTCAGTCTGACATCAATCCCTGGGAAAATTGGAGCAGATGATAAAGCAATCCATCTGCAAGCACCTTGAAAACAATGCCGTGATTACTCGAAGCCAACATGGATTTGTCAAAAACAAGTCCTGCCAGATGAATCTGATCTCATTTTTTGATCAAGTAACCTCCCTTGTAGACTGTGGGAATGCTGTAGATGTCATATACCTCGACTTCAGCAAAGCTTTCGACAAAGTGCCCCATGATATCCTGATGAGCAAACTAGCTCAAAGTGGGCTAGATGAAACAACGATCCGGTGGATCCACAGTTGGCTACAGAATCGGACTCAAAGAGTGCTTATCAATGGGACCTTCTCAAACTGGGGAGAGGTAACGAGTGGGGTACGGGCTCAGTCCTGGGCCCAGTGCTCTTCAACATTTGTATTAATGACTTGGAGGAGGAGGTGCAGGAAATGCTGATCAAATTTGCAGATGACACAAAATTGGGCGGGGTAGCTAATACTTTGGAAGACAGAAACAAAATTCAAAGTGATCTGGATAGACTGGAGCACTGGGCAGAAAACAACAGAATGACATTTAATAGGGATAAAAGCCAAGTTCTGCACCTAGGAAAAAGAAACCAAATGCACAGTTACAAGATGGGGGATACGTGGCTCAACAACACTACAAGCAAGAAAGATCTTGGAATTGCTGTCGATCACAAGCTGAATATGAGCCAACAATATGATGTGGCTGCAAAAAAGGCAAATGCTATTTGGGGCTGCGTTCATAGAAGTTTCGCTTCCAAATCACGTGATGTACTAGTTCCCCTCTACTCAGCACTGGTTAGGCCTCATCTGGAGTACTGTGTCCAGTTCTGGGCACCACACTTGAAGAAGGATGCAGACAAGCTGGAGAGGGTTCAGAGGAAGGCAACAAAGATGACCAGGGGACTGGAAACAAAGCCCTATGAAGAGAGACTGAAAGAACTGGGCATGTTTAGCCTTGAGAAGAAAAGACTGAGGGAACATATGATAGCACTCTTCAAGTACTTGAAAGGCTGTCACAGAGAAGAAGGCCAGGATCTCTTCTTGATCATCCCAGAGTGCAGGACATGGAATAATGGGCTCAAGTTGCAGGAAGCCAGATTCCGGCTGAACATGAGGAAAAACTTCCTGACTGTTAGAGCAATATGACAATGGAACCAATTACCTAGGGAGGTGGTGGGCTCTACCACACTGGAGGCGTTCAAGACGAGCCTGGACAGCCATCTGTCAGGGATGCTCTGACTTGGATTCCTGCATTGAGCAGGGGGTTGGACTCGATGGCCTTGTAGGCCCCTTCCAACCCTACTCTTCTATGATTCTATGATATATTTACACATTAAAAAAAAAATGGCTCTACGAGTATTCCAAAAGGTCAGGGATAATAAACACAAAATATATAAACAGTCATGGTCTGCAATGTAGATAGAACATAACAGTGTCATAGGATCAAAAGAACCGTTCAATTACTGTTTTGGATGTCAGCTAACAAATGGCCCATCGCCTTATTAGCTTAACCACAGCCTGCATCTCATTGTCAGGAGCAACCTAGTGGCCTCTTTCAGTACACTCCAATAGCCAACTCAAGACACAGATGAAAGGATTCTTTTCAAGGCTTTAATCCTTTTACAACTTAATGACTCTTTCAGATGCTAATCACCAGCGACTAAGCAAGGAACAGCAGAGTAGCCTGTGCTCCGAGTAGGCAGTTGATCCCCGTTTGAAGGAGAATCACTAGAAGATCCTGAACTTATGGGCTAGGGAGAGATCCTCCCTCTTTTCCTTGGGTCCACGGGACGCGGCCGTTGCTTGCGTGCCAAATGGGTGCTACGCCTCCTTTCTGCACCCTCCATCGCTCATCGCTCATTGCTCCCTGCGTCTGCATCGAGCATCCAGCAAGCCCCCCTCCCACACTTGCTCACTGCCAGGGTCACTATCTATCTCAGGAATGCCGGCAGGAAGAATCTCTGCCAGCTGCTGTGCCTGTGAGGGATGAGCTGGCTCCTCTCCCACGGATTGCTGATCCTCCTCAGAATCAGAACTGCTCTGAGGTTCTATCGGCTCAGTTTCCACCCTGACACTCATCTACATTGTAGCCTGACTTTGGATATTATTTGTGCTTTTTGTTATAGCAATGACTTTCTGGGCCCTGAAGCAGCCATGTTGGTTACACAAAGGTTTCTTTGCCAGAAGGGATGACTCTGTGGTGATGAGTCTGCTGCTCCATATTGGGGATGGACGAAAGTCCCTTACCTAGTCCTGCAGCTTTTTTCGGGGGGGGGGAGGCGCTCCGGTTCTCCCCCCAAAATTCTTGGTGGGTGGGAAGGCGCCCCGCCCCTCCTGGCCAAAATTCTGGCCGGGGGGGAGGCGCCCCATCCCTCCCCACCGAAATTCTGGCCGGGGGGGAGTGCCCCGTCTCCCTGGCCGCGAAAGAAAAAAGTAAGGTGTAAAAAAAAGAAAGAAAAAGTGATAGGCTACTTAAAGATTTACGTAGCCTATCACGTCTAGATTTTCGAAGTCAGCCATGATAGGCTACGTAAATCTTTACGTAGCCTATCACGGCTGACTGAAAAAAAAAAAAAAGCGTGTACGTAAATGGCGGTGCCCATGGGCGCCGCCATTTGCGTACACGCTTCCCCCCCCCCAAAGTCAGCCGTGATAGGCTACGTAAAGATTTACGTAGCCTATCACGGCTGACTTTGAAAATCTAGCCGTGATAGGCTATGGAAATCTTTACGTAGCCTATCACGTTTTGTTTTGTTTTTTACACTTTACTTGGAAATGGTGGCGGCGGCGGCAGCCGGTCGGAAGACTGGCCGCCGCCAAGCCGCCGCCGAACTGCCGCCGGGACCTGCCGCCGCAAGGGACATTCGCGCAAGGTAAGTCCCATCCCGGGGGGGCGGAGAATTTCCTCACCAATTTCGGGGGGCTGAATGCGTTGGCATTCGGCCTCCCGGAGATTTGTGGAGAAATTCTCCAACAACCCTACTCCATATACACAGAAGCAATGAGACAGTAGCCTTGTGGAGATGTTGATTCTATGTAGAAATAAATATGGTGGTAGCAGGGGGAGGGGAATTGGTATCACACTTTTGCCCCCACCCCGATTTTCATTGTTCAGCGTGTTTCTTTGCCCAGGACCCTCTGCAGTATTCACTGGAAAACATGGAGGCATGGATCACACGCAAGGAGCAGACATGCATGCCGGTGTATATCTGTAGGGTCTTTTGCGAACAACAGCTTAGATGGGTGGAGCAGAGCCGTCCCAGTAGCTGCAATCCTGATACTGCCCTTCCATGCATTCATTTTCACCCAAAATGAATGTTTCCAGTGGGCAGCTGTTTCCATTCACAGAATGGGAAAACCCTACCAGAGTTTCAATCAACTCAATCCCCTTTATAGTCCGATGATAAATTAGTTATTTGTCTTATGGGCATCTAATGTTTGTATTCATTGACAGTTTTACTGCTAATTAAAGCAACCCATTTCATGAAAAGAATGAGGAAAATGAAGGAAACCTGAATGGATGCAGAAAACAGAACTGGCTGAGCTTTGTTTTTCAAACTAATTAGCGTTACTCTGCTGGAATTGTTGTGTTTTCCGTTAGTCACCACTGAGATAAGTGCTCTCAATAATGTATTTTAGCTAAAATTAGGGGGGGGGATGCTAGAGATAATTGCAGTAGCTCCCATTGGCAAAAAAGGGAATTTAGGCAGCCGGTGCTGGCCTCAGGTTTTGATAGCCCTTTGGGAAGATACCTTCATTGGGCCCCCTCCCCCATGACTCTACAATCAATCATTCATTCATTCATTCATTCATTCATTCATTCATTCATTGCATTTATACCCTGCCTTTTTTCCTCTTGCAAGGAACCCAGGGTGGTTTACATTATCCTCCTCCTCTCCATTTTATCCTCACAACAAGAACCCTGTGAGGTGCGTTGGGCTGAGAGTCTGTGACTGGCCCAAAGTCACCCAGTGAGCTTCCATGGCCGAGTGGGGACTAGAACCTGGATCTCCCAGCTCCTAGTCCAACACTCTTGCCACTACACCACACTGGCTCTCAACTTTCTACTCTCTACTTTCTAATTGCCATTGCCGTCAGCTGCTGTTGTTCCTCGTCCTCTTTCTCATCGTTGCTCCCACTTGCTTGCTTGACAGGCAGAGAGCCAGGGAGCAAGTCAGCAGTGGCATCTACTGCTCCTCCTTCTCACCACTGCTGGGACAGAGTGAGAGGCAGGATAACAACAAGCAGGTTGCAATGGTGAAGAGGAGGAACAAGTCTGGGGGCTCTTATCAGTGGGCCCCTGCTCAGGTGTGGGCCCTCGACAGGTGCCCAACCATGCCTACACTTGATTCTGGCCCTGTTTGCAGCTTACAAAACATCCTGTGTTACATCTGCTTGTCAGGTAATGGTTGTACTTACCGGGTGTATTCTACTAACATATACTAAGCTAGCATCCATAGACTTCCTTTTAGAGAAGAATTTTATTAATGCCTCTTTGTGCCTAAATGTTTCTCCCCCCTCCCCCCCCCATTCTTTAACTTGCATTGTGTTTTAGAAATGGAGGGAATAGGTGTGTGTGTGTTTGGAGAATAGCTCTCCTTTGGGGAAACATGAAAATAAGCATAACAGTGTATATTCGAGTAAGTGTTGGAAACTCTTCAAGGCTATTATTAACTTATCTCCAAAGAAACTAAAGAAAATGGTACATTACATTGGTGAGTTATCACTCAGGGAGGCAAATTTCTAAATTGTTTTCTTAGAATACATACAGGCCAACAAAGCCAGGGATAGGTGGCTGCCTTATTCCTCACTGTGAAAGCAGTTTGGGCCTTTTCCATATTCCAGCTGAATACTCAGAAAGCCACAAGCAGATTTTAGACTAGGGGGTTCAGATGACCACCATGTGGAATAGCCCCACCCCTGCTGCTGATTGCCCAGTGGCTGTGCCCCGAACATCCACATGTTTGGAGAATGTCAGAAGGGGTTCTATGCAGGAACACAGTGTCCATTCTGATGCACCATGAATGCACTGGGGGAGGGGGGTCATCTGAATCCCACTAATGCTTGAGTCAAATGCTCCCAAAAGCCCCAAACATCTACCAGCACTGGCTCCGCCATCTGCTTCCACTTTCCAAGAGAGAGAACAACAACAACAACAACAACAAAAACTTGGGAAAGAAGGAGAAGGTGGCAGTGGAGACAGCAGTGGCAGATGCTCTGGGGCTCTTTGGCGTGGGGCTGGTGGCAGCTTCCATCCTAAGGGAGAAATAGTGTCTGTAGCTCAGTGGTGGAGCATCTGCTTTGCATGCAGAAGGTCCCAGGTTCAATCCCCGACATCTCCAGGTAGGACTAGGAAAGAATTCTGCCTGAAGCCATGGCGAGTTGCTGTCAGTCAGTGTCGACAATACTGGGCTACATGGACCCATGGTCTGACTCGGTATAAGGCAGCTTCCTATGGTCCTAAAAACCTCCCCATTTGGAGGCCCTTGCTATCCCATTTTGTTTTTATCACCCTGAATAATTTGGGGTCATCAACAAACATTGGCCACCAAACTTGGCCGCCCTTAACTCCAGATCTTTGACGAACAATTTAAAAAGCTCTGGGCCCAATACAGATCCTTGGGAATCCCATGGTTACATTCCTCCATTTATTCCTTTTCTCTGCTTCCTGCTCATTAATCAGTTACCAGTCCATAGGAGGATCTCTCCTTGTATTTCATGACTTCTAAGTTTGCTCAGGAGTCTTTGGGAAGGAACTTTGTCAAAAGCCTTTTGAAAGTCCAAGTTAACAATGTCTACCGGACAGTGGTGGCTGTTTGGGCAGAGGGTAGGGCACTTAACTGTGGGCAGAACCAAAGGATCTGCTCCACAGAAGGAACTCATTTCGGAGAAAGAGAAAACTGAGTCATATGAGTTAACTTCAAGATCATGAGTTCAAAACACAGGGTGGGGTGGTGACTCTGACCCATACAGCAGCACAGTACTAATCCATTGAGCCCACATTTGTCTTCTCCACCAGCAATCCACTGCACAGAAAATGCAAACCGAGGCAAATAATTCAAGATCACAAGTACAAAGCCAAAGGGGGAGTCCCACACAGCAACACAATAAAGCACAATAAAGATGGTGTAACTAGCTAAGATAGAAATAGCCATTTCATTTCTAAAATTAAATGTGGTATCATCTCTCTGCCTTACAGATACAGTACATTACACTAATGCTTATTATACCAATGCAAAGTGTTAGTTATCTTGTGAAAATTTCAGCTCTCTCTTCTTGAGAGAATTATACAGTGTTTGACTTTGGAAATGTGTTCCCTTTTTATTCTTCCAAAATTTTAGATTTCAAATATTATTACACTACTGTAATGCATATGCTGTTATTTTATAGTTATATAGTGTAGTCGAGGGCACTGTGTATATGAAGTAATGGAGTAGGAATGTTGAAATTCAAAGTATCTCTTATTTTGAGATCAGATACCCTCTATATAGCAAGGCAGGGTGTGTTATTAGATTAAATGTCTTGTAGCAGAAACACTTTGGCATACTCTGTGTTCACAGATCAATGACTACGGCAAGCAATTCACTATCTTTCAGTTATTGTTGAATGTGCATAACTGTAAATGGATCCAAGGAAATGTGTCCTCCCTATTCACAGAAGACAAATCAGAGATGGTCAACTCCTGGGCATGGCAGAAAAAAAAATGCTTTCCCTCTATTTGTTAGAAATTTACCCAATATCTTTTGCAGTGATTACTGTTTTTCATCACATACTCAGTCTGGTATTTCGTGGTAGCTCTTCATTGCAAACCCACTGACCTTATGAAAATTTCAAACCACCGCCCTGTAAGTAAAATCTATTTCGAAGAGCTAAGAAAGAACTTGCATTGATTAATTCACACTTTACACCTGTCTATACATATTAACTGCATATTTAAGTTTCAAAGCTTAAAATAGATTGCCATGGATGTTTTTTTATCCTTCTGGTCCCTTTGGAGCTCTTAACCTAGACTAGTTTTCATGCTTGCCACATAATAAAGCTTGCTGTTAAGCTTGGTATGTTGGCTTTCTTACAACTAGAGATGGGCAAGCATCCAAAACCTCTTCTCAGATTAACTTGGAAATTGGAAGAACTCAAGTAATTGTTCTGAGCCAGTCCAAGAGCTCCTTTCAGGAGCCTTTTTCCTGCTCCCAAATGCTGTAGTGGCAAAACTGGGGGTGGGGGACAAAAGCCAATCCCATGGTTAACTTGCAAGGGCTGGCTTTCAGCCTGCACCCCCAACTTTACCCCACAAGTTTCCTGACCTCATAGGGACTAGTGGAATGATTAGTTCCTATCAGAGTGTGAAAATACCCTATAGGGCCTCCTTCTCTCACCTGTGGATTTTTCCTACCCCAATGAAATTAATACAGCTACTCTGAGGGTAAAATAGAGGGATTTATAGAGGGTGTTGGGGAGGAGAGCTTGACCCCTGTTGGTTCTCAGCATGGGTTGGGTCCAGCTCCCCCAATCCTGATTTTGCCTTCATATGTAAATTAAAAGGCATTTTTTTTGCTTCATTAACTTGTGAGGACAAAATTGCAGTATGGGAGTGGGAAGCCTGACCTCCATAGAGGAGCAGTGGGGGAAGTCTACCCCCTTTTCCACAATCCCTAAATTTGACCCTGCAGTGGGATTTCTTCTTGCCTCTAAGGGCTTCTCTGCATGTGGCTTTTATCCTGCGATTGAGATTGGCCACTCACAGAGGTTTGCATTTACATGACGTAAACCTCCAGTGCCTCTCCCATGCTTTCCAACCATTCCTGTGGCTTTATTTGAAACAGAGATAATGAGCTATTAAAAACACACACACAACAATTTGAATTTGTCCCTGTAAAGAGGGAGTTGCACTATAACAGCAAAGCCATCTGGTGGCTGTATAGTGAAACATATAGAACATGTAGATAAAGGCAATCCCTGGAAGGAGGGGAAAAAGAGCAAGCACATGTGAAGGAGCCAATCTTAATCCCGGAAAGAATCCGGAAGCAGAAGCCCCAGTAAAGTTGCGGGATAAAAAAGCCTGGTGTGGAGAAGCCCTAAGCCAGTGCATAAAGCACAGCAACGACATAACCTTCCATTTGAGCTGGGGAAAACACTGAAGGACTTTGTTTGAGTACCCAGCAAAGGACGCTTCGGCAGCTTTGGAGAGGTGATTTTCATCCAGATCATGGTAGGGAGAAAGATTTAAACTCCCCTCCCCACCCATCCCTTTAATCTGAGGCTGCTCAGGCTTCCCTGCAGCTGCTATTTACTTAATAAAAATAGTGTCTCTAAAATTGTATTAATGTAATTAACCTCACATCTAGTTTGGCCCTCAGCTGAGGCAATGGTAGCTCATAAAACCTGGTGTGGGGATGGCTCATCTGTACAGGCAAACCAAACAGTCACTTTGGGCATTTGGGATTCAGGATTCCACTTAAGAGGCACGAGGATTGTTGAATAGGATGCTGAGGTGCAGCAACTTCAGGAAATAAAGCATCTCTGGCTACTCTTCTTCTAGGGTTCTTTAAAACCCAAGTGAGTGCGGCTTGTCCAATTCCTGTTGTTGACCTCTAGACTGGCAGCTAGGATTTTGAAGCAGTATTTTGCTGCCGCTTTGATATATTTGTTGTTGGCATTCATGTTTCTGTATATTGTGATTTAATAATATTATACATTCATTGAGTGCTTTTGCAGCACGGTGATTAAGGTGTTTTATAAATGCAAAATGTCTTAACAAAGATCTCCATGCACAAATTTCAGTTGTGTGCTGTTAAAAAAAAGGCATTTTCCACCCAGAATTTGCTATATGTTTCCTCCTTTGAGCAGTAGGTGGCAGCATTAACCAATGCATCGAGGCTAGGTATTATATTGCACAAAAGGAAAGTTATCTGGAATCTGTTTATGAATGTTTAGCAATGTATTGTTCATATGAAAATTATGCACTCTAATACGAATGTCAAGAATATAAAGATACTGGGTTAAGTTACACAGGGTGGCATTTCCCCCGCATTTCTTTTATATTTCTTTTATTTATTTATTAAATTTATTAATCGCCCATCTGGCTGGTCACCCAGCCACTCTGGGCGATGTACAAAGCATATAATAAAACAGGTTAAAACAACAAAATTCTACAATAAAACATTTTCTAAAATACCCTAATCCACCCCAAATGCGTGGATTTATTTCACCAAATGGTGAAATAAAATATCACCATTTTTTATATTCCAGAGGCATATATCAGGTGAAGTCTAGAATTTCTAAAACTATATAGATCACTATGCTCAATTTTGGTAAGAATGATGTTAATGGGATCTATGTATTCCAATCCTTTTGAACATCAGTGAAGCACCAATGGGGGAAAAAATGTTTGTCTCCCTGATTCACATGATGGATAAAGTAAAGGCAGGACTTTCCTTTGCTTACTAGCTAGCTTCTCCACATGAGTATGAAAGGCACAGCAGATATGATCTCTGGCACTTGTTCTGTAAATGAAAGCTACAAAAGCAAGATGATTCAAAAACTGAGGGTGATTAAGGTTAAATCATTGCCTGATGATCTCATGTAATTGTTTCCAAGAATAGCAACACAGGTGCCAGTGACAGATTGCTGAGAGCACTTTTTTTGAGATGAGAAAATAAAGGAAAAGCACCATAATTGTCTACGTGGAACATCAGCATCTACAAATATGTGGCCAATTTAGGAGGGCCAGGCGTCGTCCAAGTAGGGATGTCAGAGAATTCCGCCACGGATCTCGGTGAGGCCAAATGCCAGTGCATTCGCCCCCCCCCGAACTCCGTGGCGGAACATCCTCCCCCTGCCCCCCCACGGATCCCCCCTGGGACGAGACTTACCTGGGGTGGATGTTCCGGGCGGCGGCGGCTCTGGCAGTGACTTCGGCGGTGGCGGCTGCAGCAGCTGCGGTGGCTGGTCTTCGGTTTTTTTTTTTTACAAGACGTGATAGGCTGCGTAAAGATTTACGTAGCCTATCATGGCTGGGTAAAAAAAAACACCGCGTACGCAAATGGCGGCGGCTACGGCCGCTGCCATTTGCATTCCTTATTTTTGGCCGTCTTAGTCTATGTAAATATTTACGTAGACTATGACGGCGAAAATAAAGGGGAACATAAATAGCGTAGCGGGCACTATTTGCGTCCCTTTTTGATTTGCCATTTTAGCCTACGTAAATATTTATGTAGATTAAGACAGCCAAAAATAAGGAACGCAAATGGCGGCAGCCATTGCCGCCGCCATTTGCGTATGTGTTGTTGTTTTTTCTTACCTAGAGCCCTCTGCGGCCGGAAATCCGGCTGCGGACATCTCTTGGCTGGGCCTGGCTGGCTGCTCGGCGGAGCTGCTGTGGAGCACAGCCAGCCGTGGAGGATTCCGGGGGGGAGGAACGGATCGCCTCCCCCCCGTCAAGGATTCCGGGGGGAGGGACGGAACGCCTCCCCCCCACCATCAACATAATCTGCGGAAAGGTAAGTTACTTTCGTACATCCCTACGTCCAAGTATCTTCGGGACTAAGGGTGGCTTCACAGGTTATAGTGAAACAGGCAGAAAGGCAGCACCAGAGGCAGCTTCCATCCACTTACCAAACCTCTGCTGTAATATACTTACATGAATGTGTGCGAGCAAAACTTGCAAACTCCACAAGCAGAAATAGCTTGCTTATATGTGTTGCTCCCTTCACTGTGTATTTATGGCTTCATAAAATATGATCAACTTCATCCCATAGACCTGGGACGCAAAATCCCTGGGCTGTAGGTGGCCCTCCAAGCCCTTTTTGGTGGTCCCCTATCCCCAGCTGCCGTCACGAAAACCGCTCCTAGAAAAAGAAAAGGGAAAGAAAACCCAAAGTAGTGTGGGGGAACAATCAGCCCAGCTTGCTGCTTTACCACCACTAATACTGGCAATAAGGCAGTAATTGGGCTGAGGCTGCTGGGATGGAGCGCCTCCTCCCTTCCCCAGTGACCAGATTGCTGCTTTCACAATGCCCATGGGGTCACTAGCAGGAGGCTAAACCCCTTCCCCCCAGCAATTCAAACCGTATGTTCGTGTGCTCTCGTGTGTGCAGCCCCTGGCAACAGCGGATTTGGTCCTCAGAGCCAAAAAGGTTGTGCACCTCTGCTGTAGCCTGTCTTTAACTGCACTGACGAACAGTGCTGTGTAGCCACGCTTATGCCCTGCTTGTCCAGCTAATCAATACCTGGGGCAGAAGATTCCCCTCCCATCACTTGGCTACTGCACATCACCCTCTTTTTGCAGGTTTTTGGCTGTAATGTTCAGTTAGCCCTGAATTAATGGTTATCAATTTGTTTTGCATACTTCTCAGGCCATTTAATATTATATGATGTTTAATCTTCTCTGCGTGCCTATTCTATTTCCCGTTCTTTTTGCCCATAAACGTAACTGTTTCTGTGTAAAATCTGTGTTTTTATGGCTTATTTTTATAGTTAATTTATATATATATATATATATATATATATATAGTGGCTTTTATCTTACAGTGGGGAAAAATATGCTTTAAAATTTTGTGAGTGTTTGCATCACATATTTGGTGCGAAGCTGGATGAAAAAACACGCCTTACTAAAAGTAATGAAATTAAACTTTTAGAGCTCCATATTTCTCAAAATGTAGCCTATGATTAAAGCAATATTTCCTTTAAGTCAATTTGTGCAGTATGGTATTAATGAAAGTCATAGCCGTGTAGATGGCCTTCATAATTTTCAGGCATCTTCCTGCTAAATCATAATGAAAACTAACATGCTGCACATTTTATAAAAGTTGTACATGTTAATTCCAAGCCATGCTTTAGATGGCGCTGTTTCCATGGGTTTCATTTAGTACAGGGGCAGGGCAGTTCCAGAACATTAAATACTTCTGTACATTCTTTAATATTGGATTTTAGCGAATATGTTTTTTTCAATGTTCCAGTACTGGATTTTTTTTCCAGCATACAAATTCACCCTTTACAGTGCCCATATTCCTTTACATCAGTCTCCACAACCTGGCACTCTCCAGATGTGTTGGACTACAATTCCCATCACCCCAACCAATGGAGCAAATGATAGTTGTGGATTATGAGAGTTGTAGTTCAACATGTCTGGAGGGCGCCAGTTTGGGGAAGGCATTATCAAGTGTGGGGCAACTTCAGTCAACTGTTAAGTGTTCATTCTTATTATAACACTTCTAATAAACCTTTATTTTTAAGCCATATTAAGACGAAGGCCAGGGCAGATAGTACCATGAAATACTGCTGATAAATGCATACCTTGGCAGTGTAATGAGCCATGAACCAAGGGCACATTAAGACATGATCCAAATTGCCCTAATGCAATTATGTAAGCACTGTAAAAACCAAAAGAGGGAACCTTATAACATTTGCTTTCTAAAATGGATAGAATGGGCAACATAACTATTTTAGGAATTATTTATTTAAATGAGTTTAATAACTTTGTCCCAGTCTATTCCCCCCTCCCCCTTCCTTAGCTTCTTTGCATTTTCGCATATCTTTCATACAAGGTCCAGTGATGCTTTTGAAGAAAATATTTATTACAAAAATTATAATACATTTTACTTATATAAAGATGTCACCCCAAAAGTTGCCACACCCAACATTTAGAGGATGATCCAGCCAGTTAAGCATTTTTAAGTCCCATTGGTTTTACTGAGAGAGGTTTAAGCACTTGCTTAACTTTCACATTGAAATGAATGGGATTCCAATGTGCTTATCTTTGGCTGGACTGTACCCTATTATTTCTAGATGATAGTAATACGTTTGGCAGGGCTGGCCCAAGACATGTTGTTGCCTGAGGTGAAGGACAAGACTAGTTATCCCTCCCCTTGCTAGAGATGTGAAGGGCTGAGGGGAAAAAAATCCCAGAAAAAGCTGGGGGGGGGGGACACCAGAAAAAATCAAAACTTTTTTTCCATTCCCCACCCCAGATTTTTGGAAAAGTTGAGGGAAATGGTTCCCCCCCCCATTTTTTCTGTTTCTTTCCCATTTTTCTTCCCTAAGCCTTCAGATCTAATCCACCCCTCTCCCTCCAACATACATACTCCACATATAGGAGGTGACCAGACTGGCAGTTGAATATTACTTTAACGCTGGCAATGGGACAGCTACCTCTGGTGCTCCGGAGGGCAGGAGACAAACTTAGGAGGTGCAGGGCAGCTCTGTCGGCCAACTGCTTGCTCGCTGCCTCACCTGCTCAGACGATCTGCTCCAAATGCTGCAATGCAGCAACGGTTCCACCAGCTGGGATGACACGAGCCAAGCAACGCATGAGCATGCACGAGGCCTGCTGGAGTAGGTGCAGCCTGTGCTGGCCACCTCTCTGCCTCTTCACTCAGTCACAGGCTTTTCCCAGGAGTGCTGTTTGCGATGTGCTGGGAGAAGGGAACCAGGCAAGGCAGCCTGCCAGCCCAGGCAAGCAGCAAGCAAGTCTCACTGCCCCTAGATCGGGCGCAGAACTTCATTTGACCTGCAGGCTGTATTCCATTTCAAAGAAGCTCTCCGGGGTTGCATTCCAGTGGTGGGTGGGGCCAAAGAAAGTAGCTCAAGAGCTTCTCCGCATAAGCAATGTATTGCATGCTCGTGATTGGCCACTCATGGAAGTTTGCAGGTCCTTTACACGATGTCATCAACCTCCAAGACAGATGCCATGCCTTCCCCCAGTAATCTTGCCTTAAAAAGATCCGGAGATAATGAACTATTTAAAACTATCTCAGGAGATAATGGGTTATCCCCAGTGTGTTCAGTTGCTGAGAGGGGAAGTTTGCCATTACAAATCACGTGGTCACCGTTGGTCACCATCTAAGGGAGCCCGTGGTAAACGAGGGAAGACTTCACAAGAAGAACGCCTGGTAAGAGTGTTTTTCCCCCCTTAAATGTAGAGATGCCCTAAATCTCAGCATAATTTAGCTTAAATCCAGTGGATGCTCGTGGCTCTGGTTTTGGTGAGGCTGTGATTCCATTCTGGGTTTCACTCTGAACCAGCCAGAACTCTAAAGGAGCTATCCAGGGTACTGAACCTATTTTGGGGGTAGAATTCTGCACCCTGGAGAACTCCTTTAGAGTTTTGGCTGGTTTTGAGTGAAACCCAGAGTGGAATCACAGCCCCACTGAAATCGGAGCCACCAGCCCCCACGCCTTAAATCTCTTACTGCAGGTAACTCAGCCTTAGGAGAGGCATCCCTTCTAGAATGGGGTGTGGGAACACACAAAAGCTGGCGAAAGGGGCAGGGCCAGCTCAGACCCCTAGATGGGCCAAATTTGGCTCACGGGACAGAGGTTCAACACCCCTCCATTAAGGTATCAGTTCAGGAGAAGGAGAATGGGAATAGCTGTGGGAGAAGTTCAGCCACTGTGGCTTCCTCGGCATATCGCTTGAGACCACTGCCTCACTCTGCCTAGCAGTAGCCTTGTCTATGAATTTACTAAACATGCAGCTTCTAAGCTACTGCTTGTTCATCCTTTTTTTACCAAAAGGAAATGATTTGTATGCCTAGAATTATTATTCCATTTTTCTTTGTCTGAAACTATGCGGGAGCATGGATTTGTGTGGAATCCATGCTACTCACAAATGAATTGGCTCTTCTCCAGCAGCACTTTAAATCTCTTATCAGGTGTTTCAAGGATGCGAGGAAAGGCAGAGTGTATGGAAATAATTGCTCAAGAGTCTCTGAACAAAACTGGTAAAATATATATGCTGATTCTGGAGACCCTATTCATATCGGATCAGTCAGAAATGCTTTGAGGAGGAGGTGGAGAAAGAGTAGGTTAGGCAAAAAATGTGTCTTCAATTTCACACACTACATTTCATGCAATTTAGTTCTTTACAAATTCCTGTTAAGATTCTCTTAAATGTGCCCTGATTCAACGAGTCAGGAAGATGTAGCCTGAAAATAGTACAACCTGAAGTATTATTATTGCTGCCTGAATCAAGCAATGAAATTTCATTTACTTCAGTGCTATGTATTGCTTACTTTCTAAATAAGTATTGTCACATAGGAACTTCAGACCTGATAACTCCCTGTTCATGTGTATTTTGAAGAGCTGTGCACAAATGATGTCTTGAAATTCTCCTCCCCATTTGTCAGAAGAAAAATTGTGGGGACGATTTCTCAACAGTTTCTCACTGGCAGGTAGGGACGTCCGCGGAATCCGCCACGGACTCAAATGAGGCCGAATTCCATTGAATTCGGCCCCCTGGAGTCCGTGGCGGAACGGATGTACTCACCTCCACCTCCTGGACCAATGTGGACCGAATCCTTCCTCCCGGCAGATCCGTTCAGGAAGTGATCTGGATGCAAATGGTGTTGGCGACGCCATTTGCATCCCTGTATTTTCTTGTGATAGGCTGCGCGTTTGAATTTGCGTAGATAGTTGTGTAGCCTATCACGAGAAAATACAGAGATGCAAACAGCGTCGCAGACGCCATTTGCGTCCGGATCACTTCTTGTTTCTGCCCAGCAGCATTACGGATAGCAATGGTGGCCATATCGCTGGCGGAACGGAGCTGGCCGGCAGCTCCGCAGAGTCAATGCAGAGCAGAGCCGTCCAGCGAGGATTCGGGGGGGGGGGGAGGAACGGATCACCTCCTCCCCCGGCAGACCCCCCCATGGATGCAAGGTAAGGGATTTGTACATCCCTACTGGCAGGACTCACCATTGGCAGGGGTTGTAGCTAGGAATGTTGGAGAAATCTGCAATGGATTCAAATGAGTTCAGAGTTCTCTGAATCTGACCTGTGCATTCCTGAGCAGATCAGCTTTTTCTGAGTCATGAGGATTCCATGGACTTGCAGACTAGTTTTTCATTTTGGGGGAGGAATTGTGCTAATTTGTACTCTTGTGCTAATTTGCACTAATGCACGTTGGTGATAATGTGAATTAGCCAAATAGAACTAAATTTTGGGTTTAAAAAGTCAGATTCCATCAATGAGCAGATGATGAAATGAAGGATGACTGACAGTCTGCAAAACACAAATGGAACAGGTACAACAAAATCCGTACATCCCTAGTTGTAGCACAGCTTCTTTCTTTATTAGTAATGTTTTTTTGGGGGGGGTTGCCTCAAAGGTCATCCAGTCCAACCTCATATCAATGCAAGAAATCCATTACTACAGAAGGACATAGTGATGGCTACCAATTTGGATGGCTTTAAAATGGGATTAGACAAATCCATGGAGGATAAGGCTCCGAGTCCTGATGGCTGTATGCTACCTTTAGTATCATAGGCAGTATGACTATATATACCAGTTGCTGGGGAATATAAATGAGAGGGTGCTATTGCACACATATCCTACTTGTGGGTTTCCACAGGCAGCTGGTTGGCCACTGTGTGAACAGAACACTGGACTAAATGGACCACTGGTCTAATCCAGCATGGTTCTTCTAATGTTCTTATTAGGAAAGTCTTCCTAATGTTTAGTTGAAATCCTTTTCCTTTTACCTTGAACATACCGGATTAGATCCTCTAAATGTGCTGCATCATTTGTGACAGGTCTTCAAATGTAATAATATCATCTCTTCAAGTTAAACATATCCAACTTCTTCAACATCTCCTCATAGGACTTGGTTTCTAGGCCTCCACCATCTTCGTTGCCCTCCTCTGGATATGTTCCAGTTTGTTAAAAGCCTTCTTCAACTATAGTGCCCAGAAGTGAACACAGTACTCTAGCTGAGGTCTGACCAAACCAGAATAAAGTGGTAGTATTACCGCTTGTGATCTGGATGCTTCTTCTGTTGATGCAACCTAGAAGTTCATGAGCTAAAGAGGCTAATGCATTACAGTGCAGTTTAATGTTTAGCTTGTCGTCTATTAAAACTCCTAGATCCTTTTCACATGTACTGCTATGAAGCCAGATGTCACCCATCTTGTATTTGTGCAGCTGATTGTTCCCAATTAATTGTAGAACTTTATATTTATCTCCCTTGAAATTAATTTTATTTGTTTTGGACAAGTTATCATCCTCCATGCCTTACCACGAAGAGGGAAGAAAGGTCGTCCTTGAAATATGGGCTAGCAGTACAGCTGCAATAACTATAATTGTTTATAGTTTCACAGTTTAAAATGTTTGCACTTTGTTAGAAACCAATAGGGTACCTTATAGTGCAATCCTGTATGTAACATGCCTACTCAAAAGTAAGGAAAAGAAATAAGAGATCAGGAAAGAACTGCAAATTATACACATAAATAAGAGTAGTATAACAATAAAATAATGTATAAAACATAGCTAAAATTGCACAACAAAAGATGCAGGTAAAAGTCAATTAGTAAACAAAGACTGAACCAACCTCACAGTAATATACAAGGGTTATAAGGACAGACAAAACATCACAAGCCTGTTACAGATTTTACTATCCCAAATTACAAGGGCAATCTCTTGTATTTAATGTTGTTTGCTGAATGTCCTGTATCAGAGACAGAGTCCTGTATCAATGTGTGTTTTCAAAACACACACTTCTTCAAACTGGGAGCCCTGCCAGCAGAGTAGCTTCAAGGTTGCTAGTAGTGATGGACAGCGATAATGTGCATTACCAATAAGCAACTTGTCAGACAGTCCAAGAATTCCCAGCAAAAGAGAGTCAGAGGTGAAGTCAGGATTTGTCCAAGTTCATACACAAAGTCCAGTTTAAGTCAGGAGTTCAGAATTCAAGGAGGACACAGGGATACCAAGAACAGATGAAGATGTTGGTGCCAATGATTGCTGGGCCTGCCTTGCCGACTTATACACAGACCCTAGCCTGAACACACCCACCTGCCTGCTGCAGCTTATTAGAGAGCTTTCTGGCAAAGCTGGCTATATAAGGATGGCCTTCATAGAGCCGGGTTCCTGGCCTCTAGCCTGACACTTCTCCTAAGGGGCTGGGACCGTTCTCTGCTCTTCATACATTGTTTTTCCTGAAGACTGGGTGGACGTTCCACTTCTGGCTCAGAATCCAACCCATCTGGCAAAGGAGGATGTGGCAAGGGAGGCCACCACCGGATATTCTAGAGGGGCCTGCTTCTTCTTCAGCTGCACATCCAACACTCTCCTGAGTCACTGCCGCTGGATTATTCTTGGGAGCAGAAGAGTCTTTGAATTTAGGTAAGCCAAGTTCCTCCTCAGAAGAGGACTTCTCGGGGGCTGGGGGTGGCGGCATGACATCAAACATGTTTCTACTGGGTAGTCTTCTTTAGGGGCAGATTTACAAGACTCCAAATGTCTGCTTCAGCATTGATCCAAAAAACCCAATATCCACAAAAGTACTGCTCAAAACATATGCAAATAGTTAGGATTGATGCTGTGAAATACTTCTCTACTCAGACCGCTATGGTCTGGATGAAAGTTTTAACTGCAAATGTTGAAGCAGTGGGCTTCACTCAGGTTACCATCTACATTCAGGGAAATTCTCTCCACTGTTACTCCTCCTGCCCTTCTCTCTCTCTGGTTTGACCTTGAGTGCTGAAGGGTAAGTCCAACTGAGTTCCATAGGAGTTACTCTGAGGAAAGCGGGTATAAGACTGCAGTTGTAATGATTAGTTTCTTTTCTGGATTTTGTATGTAATGCCCCAGCTATGCTTGAGAATTTCTACAATGTGTTGATATTTTTCTACTATGTATTTATCTGCCAACATGATAGTTATTTGTAATTGTTTCTGTTGTATTTTTTGAATATTGTTATATTTATTGCTGTTTGATATCTTATAAATTATACTTATTTTTGTTCCTTTGTTATGTTGTGAGCCTCTTTGGGCACAATTTTGTGGAAAAGTGGCATATAAATATAAAGGTGATGATGCCGATAACACACACTCCATAACAATCAGGCCTTGCCCTTACTGTTTGGGGATGCTAGTTTATAATGAATCCTGACAAAGGAGGCCACAGGGCCCATTGAAGCCATATGGGGCATGATATATGCTTGTGACCTCAATATTTGAGGGAGCACCTCCCCATATATATGCCTGCCTGAGGGTTGAGATCTGTTGGAAGAGCTCTCCTCTGCGTCCTACCAGTGCGAGACATACACTATGGTGGGATGTGGGAGAGGGCCTTCTCTGCTGTGGCACCCCAGTTGTGGAATGCCCTCCCCTTGGAGGCCCGATTGGCGCAGACATTGGTCTCATTTCAGTGCCAAGTTAAAACATGGCTTTTTATCAAAGCCTTTGAGGGCTAAATGCATTCCCTAAAGTAGCACACTGTTTTAAATGTTTTGTTTTACTTTTTAGATTGGTATTAGCTTGCTTAATGGTTTAATACGGTTTTAGCTGTTGAAATTACTTATTGTTTTATACTTTCTAAACTGATTTTATCTGTACGCCACCCTGAGATCCTAATGATATAGGATGGGATATAAATGCTTTAAATAAAATAATAAATATAAAACTGATTTTTTTTAAGGTGCTAAAATTCTTCATTCTACTGTCAGGACAATAAAATGTCCTCCATAATACAGAAGTTGGCCATCCCTGATGTAGGAGATTCCTGCTTAAGCAGATACAGGCAAAATGAGCAAGGACTCATACCTATGTATGATTGGAAACAGGTTGTGGTCTTGCGCTGTCCTCAACCTGATCCCCTCCAGACATATTGGAGTACAGTTTCCATAATGGGAATTGTAGTCCAACACATCTGGAGGGCAGCAGGTTGGAGAAGGCTGTGATAGATCTTTGGGGCTGATCCAGAATGGCATTAAAAGTACTACTTTTCATATGGATAAAGAACCTAAAGGAGCCACGGGCTGGAAATCTATCAAGACACTGAAATAAATGTTCAGTCACCCATGATCCAATGAGATCATTGTCATTCTGGATGTTTTCAGGGCAATGAAACATCAGGATGTCTCTTTGAACTCTAGTAGGGGACAGTATGAATTATCTGAAGTTGAAATGATAACAAGGAGCCTGAGAACAAGGGCAGGTGATGATCTCTGGCCGTTTCACCAGCATGATCTTACTGAAGTTTTTTTGTTCTCTCCATCTCAGTGACTCACAAGAGTGTTGTCAGGACAAACATGCAGGGAGTTTGTAAAGTGCTTTTGCTCATTAAAAGAACACTATAGAAGCTTTCAGACCAACTAATTGTAAGGCACTCTCCAATTACAATGAAACAAAAACAGTGGGAAAAATAATCAGCCTGAACAATCTGGAGTGCTGAGAACTAAGCAGATGGATGAATGTGAATTACAGCTGAAAATGCTGTGTGACATATTCCAAATTTTATTGCATTTCTCAGCTATGACCAGTTTAATAAATCAAAAAGGCAGATAAAATTAAACAGTGGACTACAAAATGAATTACTGCGATCAATCATCATTCCAGATACTACTAGCTAAATGAGAGATGACACCCAGTCTTCATCACTCTTCCCATTTTAGCCTTTCTCTGTGCTGAGTGAGAGAGGCATGGAGTTCTGTGCCTCTCTCAACAGAAAGGGATTTACCTGGTGCTGGCAGGAGCGTCTGTTCTTCCCAGCACCAACCAATTTGCTGGCTTCACGCTAGGGCTGTGCACCGCCTTGTCGCGAAGCCCGAATAACAAGAAGTGGGCTGATATGAAGCAAAATCCTCGTGATACGAAGCGGGACAGAGCCGTACCAAGACACCCTGGGGTGAAGCACCCCTCCCCCACTAAGTGCCTCCTCCACCTCACATATTCAGAGCTCTCCTTAATGCCTGAGCAGTCCAGGCAGGCTATCTCCAGAATGTATCCACTTCTGAAAGCTCATGCGGAGAGGAGGGAGGGGGAAGGCGAGCAGACGCAAGAAGGTTGGGGGAGGCGGAAAGCGCAGGAGGAGGAGGTAGTGTGCTTTGGCGAATATGAACTCTTGGCCAGAACTGATGCCAGCAGTCTCCAATCAGGGAGGGTGGTGGAGGAAGGGGATATATATACTTTGGCAAAAGGCTGCGTTCGTTTATTGTGCTAACTGTGTCTCTGGGAGAGGGCTGGTGTATGGGTAGATGATCGTGCATGTGCACGCATGTGCATTCCCTGGAGTTGTTCCTTCTATTTCTTTGTTTTTGATCACCTTTAGGCTTTCCTCAATATTTAAATTAAAAGGAAACAGCTTGGTTGTAGTGGAATCGTTCCCTGACTCTTGACCGTCCCCTTTGACCGTCCCCTTTGGGACGGTGTCTTTTGCAGCACCGCTTCCAGCTGCCTTCTCCTGTTTCTTTGTACCTCTGACTTGTTTGTTATTTGTATAAGATATATTCATCCATATTTTTTCAAACTAACATAGCTTTTCCTCACTCGTTGCTGCTACACTCCCCCCCCCCCATTCCTGTGGTTGTTCGTTTATGTCGCTTTTGGACTCCAGAAAAGGCTGCATTTGTTGTTTAAGGTAGACCCTCACTTCTGCTTTCTACATTCCATTTCCTTGTCGTTTGTGTCTGTCAACTCTGTAACTTTTAGATTTTTAAAAACCCTGTCTTACTTCGATTTTTAAAAGCAAACATTGACTTCTGGGCATGTTCCTCCCCACCCCCCTTTAAGTCACATTCAGGCATTTAGTTTTTTCTTGCTTTCTAAATTCTTAAAGAGAGGCATATTATAGCACCCTATGTGTGTAGTGTTTGGTTCCCCTCGCCCCCTTGTTCTGAAGTGAACTGTCTGTGTCTTCTCTGTGTTGATCCGCCCCAAACAGAAATTAAAGAAGGTTTTTTTAAAATGATTGTTTGCTTGCCCTTGGCTCTTATCACCTCCACTGTCATCCTGTATTTCTCGAAGTTAACCTACCTTCCATAAAAGAACATGAAATATAAAACAATAAATTAAATGCACGCATTCTTAGGTAGTTCTGCTTTTCTTAGCTCTTGTGTGTCTGTGTCCGTGCGTGCTAGATTGTTGTTCCACCAATATGATACGTCCAAATTTCAAGACAGTGTTGAAAAAGCACGAGACACAGAGTATGTATATTAATTACCTTCTTATTCCAATAACACTCCACTGTGTGGCAAAGCAATCCAGCTCAATATGAGGCATCTTCGGGGTGGTGGCCGGGGCAGAGGTGGGTGAGGTGCTGCTGTCACTAGCAGCACCATTAGGCCAGCTGTCTGTCCCCTAGTCCAGATAGTGTGTCCCGGTGGAGTAGGGCAGCAGAGCGCAGAGGCCAGTTGCAGTGCTCGGAGGTCCCTGTTCGAGGAGGCTGGTGTGGGCAGGTGCAGTAGTCGCACTCTTGCCCAAGGCGGGGCAGCATCTTCTTCTGTAGTGGAAGAGGGGATCCTGCTGATGGACATCAGTTCAGAGGTATCTGATGTCCTCAGTGTGGTGGGAGGTGAAGAAGAGGAGCTCCTCCAGGGTGTGTTGGAGGAGGAGCAGCAGGCAGAGGCTCCAGCACCCGACCCCTCTTCCATTGTTTCCCCCCAAACAGGCAGTCTGCATCTCCTCCTCCCTGGAAACGTCACGGCAGCATCATGTGGGACCACCCTGAGGTGAGAGTGCATCCCAGCAAAGCCGTCTTCTGGCACTGCAAGGCGTCTCTGAGCAGGGGGAAGCAGCCAGGGCACTATAAAACCAGCAGCCTGCTCCTGCACTTAAGGAGGCAGCGCCAATTGGTCTTGCTCAGAGAAGAGGCCCCCACGTCCCAGCAGGCCAGAAGCAGGGGCAAGCCTCAGGCTGGTAGTGCTGCTGGAACTCCCGCAAGCTCTCTGTCTCTCATGCCCAGATGCTTAGGCAGGCCACCGTGGAGGAGATGGGGTGGGGGAAGTGTGGGTCCACCAGGTGGAGGTTTCCAGCATTCAAAAATCAGTGGCCCTTCTAGGCTAAGCCCTGAGCATGTTCATTCGAGATACATTCAAAATACTCATTTAGTGTGTGCTAGAAATAAACAAAAGCAGATAAAAAAATAACCTCCTCCAGCCTGCCTGCCAGGTAATGTGTGTATTCAGCCATAGAGAGGCTGAGACAGTGATTCTTCTGAATAAGGGATGTTTTGCACTTCAAAGAAACCTGCAGCAGAGATTAGGGATAGTGACCTCTGCTTCAACACACTTTCCCTTCTGAGTTTGGTCTGAGTTTCTGGGAGTATCATATTCAACCTGTGCCTAGCACAAAAGCCAGTGTGCCAAACATCCTGGACTGTGGTGGGTGGGATGCCTTCGAGGGGGGCTGGGAGGGGCCCAGGTGTCACGCACTTCCATGGAAACAGGGAGAAGTTATAGCTCTTTGCTTTGGGAGTTTTTTGGTGGAAAATATCAAATTTCACCTGTGCCTAGCACACAAACCAGTGGGCCAAAGTGCCTGGACTTTGGTGGGTAGGATGCTCCGGGGGGGGGGGGGGGGTGAAAGTGGCCCAGGTTTCTCATGCGTGCATGGAAACATGGAGAAGTTATGGCTTTTTGCTTTGGGAGTTTTCCTAGAAAAACTCAGATTTCACCTGTGCCTAGCACACAAGCCAGTGGGCCAAACTGCTTGGGTTTGGGGGGGGGGGTGCAATGTCCTCGAGGTGGGCTGGGAGAGACCACGGTGTCACATGTGTGTGTGGAAACAGGGAGAAGTTATAGCTCTTTGATTTGAGAGTTTCTGTGGAAAACATCAGATTTTAACTCCGCCTAGCACAAAAACCACTGGGCCAAACTGTCTGAAAACAGCCATTTGCAGGTGGCCTCCTCTCTAGGGCAGAGCTTTCCAAACTTTTTGTGTTGGTGACACACTTTTTAGACATGCATCATTTCATGACACAGTAATTTAGTTTTACTAGCAAACTGGAGGTTAAACTAACCCGTTATAAGAGATACGGACACATACATAAATTGTAATAACGAAATCTATGGGGATAGAACATATCTCATGAAAATCTTTCATTTATATTTTTAAAAATGTATGATTTGTAAGATAATAACATACATTGTTGTCATTTATGAGTAACAGTATGTAAATATGTGCAAGAAAATGTGAAAAATAAAATTAACTAAAGTATTACAATATATATCAGGACACATAGGCCCAGGTAGGAGCTCAGCTGCAAAAACACATGAAGTAGAGAAGCAAAAGTCCAACAAAAATGGTGTAAATATATATGTCTCACTACAAGGCTATATTGCTGTAAATATTTGCAATGCCTATGTCCAGAGTCCAGTTCCAGCACTGGACACTGTGTCTGGACCAGTCTATGTGTCTATGTCCAGAGTCCAGTTCCAGCACTGGACACCGGTACACTGCCGGTGGGTGGTTAATCCACAATTACAGCAGAGTAAAAATAAAAATAAATGGCAGAAATCAAATCATAAGTGCCATGTGGTGGGTGGCTTGCTGTTTGCCACATTGGGTTTGGGAGGGTGGCCTCCCTTCAGCCAGCAGCAGGTGGGTTGACTGGGTGACTGCCTGCAGCTGCGCTCGCCCGGGTGATTGGGAGCACGCTGATTCTGAGGCTTCTGGCCTCCACTGAGCTCCGTTCTGACTGGCCAAGATGGTGGACGGCCCGCTTGGTGCAGTCCCAGTCTGAGGCGGTGTTTCCACCCGCGCGCTACTCTGGCCTGGCTGCGCAGGAGCGCGGTGCAGAAGTCCGCGAAGGGTGCGCTCGAAATCTCGCAGGGCTGGTGGCTGTTGCCACTTCTCTGCGCTGGCGTCGGCCAAGCTCTGCTCCCAGGGCGGCGCCTCCCCTCCCCTCTCTTTGCCCCACGCCTCTACCTCGCCGTACTGCTCCAACACCGCCAATCATGTGCGTCGTACGTCAAGACGCCACATGATCCTAAAGCAGCTAATGTTAAAGCAGCTAAGGCTTAGCTGCTTTAAAATTAGCCGCTTTAGGAAGTTCCGGGGGAGGGGCCAAGGGAAGCAAACGCGAGTAAGGGAGCTCCGCGGTGCCCTTCCGCACAATGTTTTGCATTTCGCGCGACACATCTACACACTGCCGCCGACACACTAATGTGTCACGGCACACAGTTTGGAAAGCTCTGCTCTAAGGGAAAGGAGAGGTCCCCACATTTCATGCCTGTATCAAAAAAACCAAAAAGGTTATGACTGTTTGTGTTTTCCCATGCAAGTCAATGGGAAAACACCAAAAACGGGTGATCCAGATATCCGAATCTCGCTTCGGATTTGGATCTGAGTCAGAGCGGAGGGGGTCCAAATCGACCCGAGGCAGATAAGGGTCACTTCAGAGGATACGAAGAGGCGTCTGAAGCAGATTGGGGGGTCCGTGCACAGCCCTGCTTCATGCCATGTCCTACGAAAAGTGACTTGGCTGGCGCTGGGAAGATTGGCTGCTCTTCCTGGTGCTGGCCAAGTCATGCAATGCACAGCATCCCCATGGTGGGGTCACCACACTGCATGGAGTGACTTAGCCATGTCCGGGAAGAAGAATAGCTCTTCCCGGTGCCATCCAAGCCCCCACCGCCCCGTCCACATCCCTGCTGTTATCTCTGATTTGAAATTGGAATTAACAGTAGGGAGGCCAACCCATTTCCCCTGGAGGAGACTCTGGCTCTGCAGGCTAGGTTAGGGAGCCCGGAAGGCGAAATAAGGCCTGTGGGTTGGGTGGCTTGCACCCTTGAGCTAGACAAAAAGGAGAAGTATACTGTTTATTTGACATGAAGGTATGTTCAAGTTGATATTAAAAACGGCGATGAAAAGTATATTCAGTTTGATGGAGAATCCATGTGTTACCAAATGTTGCTGCCACACCACCAATCTAACACCCAAGCACCTGACACATACTGTAATGTTTTTGCAGCGCTTTTACCATCTGATGGGTTTAAACAGTGGATCTTCTTGCTGCTGATTGACTTTACCTTTTTTTTTTTTTTTAAAGGATTGTGTTAGTTGATTGTGTTTTTGTGATCCTGCCGCTTATTCTGTATACTGCCTTGGTAGTTTGTACATTGAAAGACAGCACAGAAGTCTGATTAAATGTATCGGTAAAATAAGATACCCTTTTATTAAATTAAATAAACCAGGGACCCCTGAGGTCCCAAGTATCAGGAAGGGGTCACTGCCATTGATCAGATTGAAATCTCTTTAGAAGACTCGTATAATATATCTGTATGTACAGGCAGGAGGTGTGAAATTCTGAGGGGGAAATTGCAGAACCTTGCCTTTCAACTCCATTGGTTGCTAACCTTTCACGAACACTTAATTCCTCACACAGAAAGGAATAGTCACGCTGTAGAATCCTGTGGACCATGAAGGGTAACTGGATAACATCTTTTGAAAGATGTACAAGCCTGCCAAGGATTTTGCCTGCTTTAGAACTTACTGATTCAGTATGAAAAGATCCAAACAAATCTGACCTAAAAGTTTAAAGAGAGATTTCCCTGAGAGTCTAATTTAGAGCTTGCGCTTAAAACATGTATTGGATAAGGGGGAGGGAGGAACACCAGGAAAAAAGAAAAAAAACAACACAGCCATACACTAGATAACTTAATATCAGAATAAAAATACAGACACCCCCACTCCCCCCCCCACAGACACATATTGGCCAGATTCTTGAAATACTACTGTCCATATAACATTTTCCCTTTACAGTCAGTACTGACCACCTTGTGGAGCTGTCAGGTTTCTACATTACGATGATGCCTGAGCCATACGGTCTCGCCAGTTTCTGGCAGAGGCTGTGTTGGGTCCAGGGGAGATCTCAGGCTGCCCAGCTCCTAATTGCCATGAATGAAAAACGAGTATGTCTCCCTTACCCCTGCCAGAGGAGAGGACCAAGAGAGGCAGTCAATGCATCTGCAGGCTCCTTTCAGCTGGAATTTCTCTAGGCTGACCTGATATAGCTGGATGCTAAGGGAGAAAAACTGGTGCTTTTGTGGGGAGGGAGGTCACACTGAGGGAAATAAGCTGTAGAACTAGAGTACACTCTGACTGGGGAGAACTCGAGATTTTAAAAGTGCATCCCATATTTGGGGTTACTTGGAATGTATGATTCCAGAGTGGCACACGACATTTAAAAATCTAGGGTTGCCTTGTAGATCTTGCTTACCATTTTGGACAAATCTCTCAATCGGGCTCCCAATTTATGACAGGTGCAATATTACAGTTTTTTGAGAAGTCAGAGGCGGAAGAAATCGGATTTTGCTGTCTGTTATTTCAAGAAGCACCCTGAGGCCTGCAGTCATACTAGGCCCAGCACCGCTACCAGATCACATGATTCTCCCTGGTTGCGCACCCCAATCATATCCCAATTAATTTAACACGATTGAATCTAGATTGACAATTCAAGGGACATGGAATAGGGTGTGCCAAAATAAGTTATGGCTTGGTGTCCAATTGGGGTGATTTATTTAAAATCATTTATATCCCACTCTTCCTCCCTAAGGAGATCAGAGTGGTGCGCAGCAAAACCAGCAAAGCACTGTTACAAAGATAAACAAACAACAAAACTCCAGAAGGTCTCAAAAGCCTGTTTAAAAAGAACAGTTTGAACTGCACTCTTACATGCAAGCAGTGAAGGAGCCATATGGATCTCCTGGAGCAGAGAGTTTGAGAGGCAGGGGGGCTCCACAGAACAGGCCATCTCGCAAATTGTCACCTTATGAATACTTGAAGGGGCAGTGATAAGGACCTCTGTGGAACATCTCATATGGAGAAAGGCAATCCTTCAGGTAACCCGATCCTAGAAATGTGAAGCCTTGAGGGAAAAACCCAGGAAAATTAATACCGCCCCCCATTTTCTAAAAACGTCCTGGAAAACAGTCCCCCCCCCATCTGTTTTCTTCCCATTTTTATTTCTGGTCCTTTTTTCCAGGCCTGCACATCTCTACCTGGTCCCAAGCTGTTTAGGGATGCATGATAGTGAAAACTAGATAAGCCAAGAAATATCCCTGTATGAAGCTTTTAAAGAGTAATATTAATAGGTTGTGGATGTAATTCCCATGAGGGGTAGAAAATATAAGAACACAAAATGTCTATCCTGGAATGTCACTGGGTGGGGGAATAAAATGGGAGATGCAGATATTTGGTATTTTTCTGCCAAAAAACAAAACAAACAACAACAAAATAACCATTTACCCACAAGGGCTTAAAATCTGGGAGCAGCCAGCACAAACAGTAGGTTTAGATGATGTAGAAATGGATTCACAAGTTTGCTCTCTTCTAGTCTTGAAGTAGTAGGAACAGAGGTGGGCTGGCTATCTATCACATAGATTTTTCCAGGTAATGATTTCCCAGAATTGTAGTCTTGGTTGCCCGATTTAATTTGTGTTAATATTTTACTCACTGAGGTACACTGAGTTCCTATGAGGAAGCTCAGCACATACTGGATGACTTGATAATCTTTCTATGGTTTTGCTAGATTATCGTTTATTAATTAGTGGGGATTTTAATGCTAGAGTGAGGCCCAGTTTTGCCAGTGGCCAGGAGGGCATTTGCACATGTGAGGCTAGTGTGCCAACTGCAGCCATTCCTGGAGATGTCTGATCTGGCCATGGTGGATAAAAAGAGGAGGGGAGGCCCATATGCAGGAGAAAACAAGGAGAAAGGAAAATGGAGAAATCCCGGGTGCCTATAGGAAAAAGTTTATTATGGTTCTTTTATGTTGGCCCAGCATAAAAGAACTATAATAAACTTTTTTCTATAGGCACCTGGGATTTCTGCATTTTCCTTTCTCTTTGATCTGGCCATGGTGACACATGGCTTAGCTATATCCTGTTGGACTACTATAGCATACTTTATGTGGGACTGCCTTCAGAAAATATTCAGAAACTTCTTCAGGCCCAGAATGCTATGGCCAGACTGACTGGGGCCAGTTATAGGGAGCATGTGACTCCCTTGTTACAACAGCTTCATTGGCTACCAGTCTGTTTCTGAACACAGTTCGATTTGCTGGCTATGACCAATAAATCCCTTTACGACTTGGGACCAGGCTATCTGAAAGGCTGCATTTTCCCATGACAACCTGCCCAGATACTGAGATCTTTGGGGAAGGCCCTTTTCCCAGTCCCACCCACCATTGTAGGCATTTTTGATGGGAATGCAAGAGAGGGTCTTCTCAATGATTGCTCCCAGGCTCTGGAATTCCTTGCTGAGGGAGGCTACATTCTCTCTCTCTCTCTCTCTCTCGTCTTTTTGCCAACAGTTTTTATTCTGGTAGTTGGGGTCCCCAACCTATTTGCGTTGATGGGCACATTTGGAATTTTGAAAGTGTCATGGATGCTAACACAAAATGGCTGCCATGGGGGCACCTTGCCCATTCATAAAATGGTAGCCATGGTGGGAATAGTCACAGAACATTCATTTCCCAGTCTGTTGAGACTAAAAGAAAAGCAACTTGTCCAAATACCTACCTACAAGTCAGAGCTGGGGTCTGAGTTTCAAAATACAAAACCAGTCTTTTGAACCCAAATAAAACCCTCTCCTGCATCTCACTGCTCTCAGTGATTGGATCAGAGACAGGCCGCCTTGACAGATCTTAATACTCAGGGAGGTGTATATATGAAGAACATATGAAACTGCTTTCTACTGAGTCAGATTCCCCCACCAGGCACCAGCCCCTGTGGAAACATCTACACCCAATACCTTCAGGACGTCAGAGCTTTGATGCTGGGAATTTTAAAAGGGAGAGAACTGGGGGTGTGATATTGGTGGATCAAGGGAGTCTTGGATAGACCTCCCAGTCCCTGGACATGCCCCTAACATGGGTGGACATCTATGCCAGCCCTGAAGCTGGTGTAAATTATTTCTTGCAATGGGAGGGAAATAGTTAAAGAAAAGAGAACCAGACAAGGAAGTGACAAAAAAACACAAATGTCTCTTTTCTGCCCTGCTGGGCTAGTGCTGGCAGGGCTGGGCTTTGGATCTCTCATAGGAGATTGGAGTTGGAGTTCTCTGCAGCAACAAGTAGGAGTCCCCTATCTGGGTATCTGTGGATTTTGGGATTTCAGCAGGTAATTTGTTTGTTTGTTTTGTCCATTTTCAAAGCATATTTCAAAGCCCATTGTGGAGTTCTACTTTCAGAAGGAAATTGAAAAGACCAAACAAGACATTTTTAGAAATGTTTTCAGCTGTTTTGTGGTTATTGTTTGTACTCTTCTTTTGTCTCAATTCAGTGCACAAGGTTCTGAAAATCCATCTGTTTTAGAAATGTGCCTTTCAAGCAGAAATATTGAGCTTTCCGTTAATGCCTGAATTTTCTGGTTAGACAATCTCTGACATAGGCCCTGGATTAAGATGCCTTTTCACAAAGACACCCCCCCCCCCCAAGAATGCATCCAATTTTATGTATATCTTTTATAGGAAAAACAAAGCTACTTTTTGGGACACATAACACATGTGAAAAGGAAAGTCTGCAACACATTTGTAGATGAGGTTAATTAAACTAATTTGGGGTTTCTCTACAAATACAACTTTTGGTTCAAGATTCATTTGATTTGTACTGTACTTGAGGATGATGAATGTAAACCCGCCAAAATATAAAAAAATAGAAACCACAGGTGAGAGGGTGCAGCAGCCTGACTGGGCGGTTCAATGGGATTTATGTATTTGTCTGTTTACCACATTGATATACTGCTCAACATCTAAACCAATTTCAAGTGAAATCCAATAAATATTTACTTTTATTTGGTAGTAGGGCTTGAGTAAATGTGCACATGGTCAGACTGGATGAGAGCTTGTTCAGGAGTGGACAATGTGTGACCCTCCAGATGTTTTGGCTTACAACTCACGTGATCCCTCACCATTAGCTATGCCAGCTAGGGCTCATGGGAGTTGGAGGTAAGGATGTATGAACCCCGCACTGTCTGGTCTAGGGGGGTCCGTTGCGGGGCAATTCGGGCTGCTTGGGGCCCTGCAGAGTCCTCTGGAGCCCTGCCGCATCTGTTGGAGTTGGTGGAACGGCTTTCTGGCTTCCTATAAAACGCAATACGCTAATAGCAGCTGCCATTAGCCTATTGCAGGAAAATTACAGCTGCAACGGAGTATTTTATGCCATTTGCAGCCGTAAAGCACTTACTTTTACCTAAATCTCAGCTTTTTACAACTGTATTTAGGTAAAAGTGCTTTACAGCTGCAAATGGCATACAATACGCCATTTATGGCTGTAACTTTCCTGCGATAAGCTAATGGCAGCTGCCATTAGCATATCATGTTTTATAAGAAGCCAGAGAGACGCCTCATGGGAAGTTTTCCAGACCCGGAAGTGAATGCAGCCAGTCTGCCGCGGACTCTGGGGGTCAGATTTTTTGGAATCTGGCCTCATTTGAGTCTCTGGCAGATTTCTCCAGCATCCCTAGTTGTGGGCTAAAACATCTGGAGGGCCACAAGTTGCTCATGCCCGCTTACAACAATCCATTGCTCCATATGCATGGGAAAGCTTTGTCCAGCATAGCTGTAAAGTAATTTCATTATAAAGCTGCTTCCCCACATCTATTTGGAGATTTTTGTATAATCAATGACCAGGAAAAGGAAATAAATATGTATGCTAAGTTTTATGACCCTTTACCCTGGATGGGCAGCCTTCAGTCATGCGGGTTCTACTTTGTTTTTATTTATTTATTTATTTATTTATTTGTTGCATTTATATCCTGCCTTTTACCTCTTGCAAGGAACCCAAGGCGGCTTACATTATCCTTCTCTCCATTGTATCCTCACAACAACAACCCTGTGAGGTAGGTTGGGCTGAGAGCCTGTGACTGGCCCAAAGTCACCCAGTGAACTTCCATGGCTGAGTTGGGACTAGAACCCGGATCTCCCAGCTCCCGGTCCAGCACTGGAACCCCAAGATCCACCAACCAGGGCCTGGTGCAAAATAAATAGGCTTTAAATCACAGAGTTCTGAGCCGAAGGGTGTGTTCTGAGCACCATTCCTTGTGCACAAAACCCCACTCCTGATTATCCCAAGCTTTTGTTATTTCAGCTGTATAATTTGGGATGGGGGGAGTCATTTTTTTGCTGTTGTTAAGCAGTTGGGAATAAAAAATCCTTGCTGATCTACCGCACATCACCCAGAGATCTACCAGTAGATCCTAATCTACCTGCTCTCCATCCCTGCCCTATACTTACAGCTGTTGCAGCACAAGCAGGAACGTGCACTGTGAAGGCTACCAAGGCCTCTGATGTCACATGTCAGGGCAAGTTCTCCCTGTCTATCCTTTTGAAAGCTAGGGCGGCAGTATGAAAGAGCCTCTAGATGCAGCCCAAGAGTGTTGTCCATCCTGGGAGGAACCCAAAACTAGTTATTTATTTATTTATTTAAATTTATTAATCGCCCATCTGGCTGGTCACCCAGCTACTCTGGGCGATGTGCAATAATAAAAAACAATTTAAAACAATAAAATTCTACATTTAAAAACATCATATTTCTAAAAATACCCTAACCCACCCCAAATGCCTGCCTGAACAACCACGTCTTTAATGCATGGTGGAGGTTCATTATGGAGCATCCACTACTTCTGGCTTGAAAATGAGAGAGACCACAGACTGAGAGCACTCTATAACACCTTTTACTTACATAAAATATTACCCAGGTTTAGAAGGCAGATTTTGTTTGAGGCAGGAACAGAGAGGTAGGCAAC
Source organism: Heloderma suspectum (assembly GCF_057233095.1). Classification (NCBI taxonomy): domain Eukaryota; kingdom Metazoa; phylum Chordata; class Lepidosauria; order Squamata; family Helodermatidae; genus Heloderma; species Heloderma suspectum. The sequence goes on along the minus strand of NC_139460.1, from coordinate 151,241,093 downwards.
CCAGTGCCCTCTAGATGTTTTAGACCACAGCTTCCATCAGCCCCATCCAGCATGGCCCAAGGTCAGGGATTATGGAAGCTGTAGTGCAAAACATCTGCAGGGCACCCCAGACTGGAAGGCAACCCCACAATCTTGAAAAGGGGGAAACCTCTTTGCTCCAGTTCCTAGCTGGCGCCAAACTGTTTTGCCCAACTGCAACACAGCCCTTGGGTGGCCCTCAGTGCTCCGTTGTGCTGCACTGAAGCAGCAGCAATGCATGGGGCTAAGCCACTCGCATTGCCACAGTGAGATGACAAGGGCTGATACTAATGTCCTGAGCCCAATCCGTTACGCTGTCTGTCATGCACAGCAGCACGCCAACCTTGGCTCTCAATTTGGGTCTTATTTAACAAAATGACAGTTACGGTGTATATGGAGGAAGATTTCATGTATTGTAAGGAACACTGGGGATTTAGTGTAGCTCTGATGCAGACCCACAATGCCCCCACCCCCGGATACCTGTCAGTGAGAGCTGGGTTGCCCAGTATCAGGAATGGGCGAGGCCTGGGGGGGTGAGTTTGCTTCCATCATAACAGTATCCCCAAATGCAGTGCTGTTCCTTTCCCCACAGCAGTTAACAGCAACAAGTTATTTTTATATGGGAGAAAGTAAAGGGATGCCCTTGGGGTGGGTTCTGAACTTGCTTTCTGGCCCTGGTGACTCCAGTCGTTGATATTCAATCTGGCTCCAATCCATTTAGCTCTGTCCTTCATCTACAATACATGGAACCTATCCTGAAAGCCATTTTTTGGTTTATGCTAGAGAGTGACATGGAAATATGTTGTATACATACATATTGCTAGATGAGAGATAGATCACATCATCAATTTTTATTTTTGTAATCTCAGCTCCGTTAGAACTACCTTAAGGCTAGTGCTTAGTTTGTCTGAGTCTCTCTCATGCCGTTCATACAAAATGGATTAGTCAGACTTGGCTTTGATTTACCCAGGAGCCCTTTCCTAGAAATTGTCAAAAAATGAGGCATAACAGTTATACATCAAGAAGCCATATCAATAATCCATTGTGTGTCGATAAAACACAGTATTATGACCTTGTGATGCTGTTGCTTGAGCTGGGCTTCTAAGGGCACATACTTAGCATGAGTGAGTTTGTCTTGAATTCCAACACTGTATAAATAGTGTGTGAGTGGAATAGAGGTTGTTGGGGGTTTTCTTCTTCAGCCCATCTTTATAGACAGTTGAAGGACAGCAATAGTTAAGGGAAGTCTTTTATTCTTTTGTTCATGCTGTGAATGTGACTGAAAAGAATCAGTGGCACTTATTTCACATGCCAGTAAGGTAATGCTCAAGATCTTGCAAGGTAGACTCCAGCAATTCATGGAATGAGAATTGCCAGATGTACAAGCAGGGTTTAGAAAAGGCAGAGGAACTAGAGACCAAATTGCCAATATCGGCTGGATAATGGAGAAAGCCAGGGAGTTTCAGAAAAACATCTATTCCTGTTTTATTGACTATTCTAAAGCCTTTGACTGTGTGGATCATCACAAATTGTGGCAAGTTCTTGGTGGTATGGGGATACCAAGTCATCTTGTCTGCCTCCTGAGGAATCTGTATAACGACCAAGTAGCAACGGTAAGAACAGACCACGGATCAACGGACTGGTTTAAGATTGGGAAAGGAGTACGGCAGGGTTGTATACTCTCACCCTACCTATTCAACCTGTACGCAGAACACATCATGTGACGTGGTGGGCTTGATGAAGCCAAGGCTGGAGTTAAAATCGCTGGAAGAAACATTAACAATCTCCGATATGCGGATGATACCACTTTGATGGCTGAAAGCGAGGAGGAGCTGAGGAACCTCATGACGAAGGTGAAAGAAGAAAGTGCAAAAGCTGGGTTGCAGTTAAACCTCAAAAAAACCAAGATTATGGCAACCAGCTTGATGGATAACTGGCAAATAAAGGGAGAAAACGTGGAGGCAGTGACAGACTTTGTCTTTCTAGGCGCAAAGATTACTGCAGACGCTGACTGCAGCCAGGAAATCAGAAAACGTTTACTCCTTGGGAGGAGAGCAATGACAAATCTTGATAAAATAGTTAAAAGCAGAGACATCACACTGACAACAAAGGTCCGCATAGTTCAAGCAATGGTATTCCCCGTAGTAACTTATGGCTGCGAGAGCTGGACCATAAGGAAGGCTGAGTGAAGGAAGATAGAGGCTTTTGAACTGTGGTGCTGGAGGAAAATTCTGAGAGTGCCTTGGACTGCAAGAAGATCAAACCAGTCCATACTCCAGGAAATAAAGCCAGACTGCTCACTTGAGGGAATGCTATTAAAGGCAAAACTGAAGTACTTTGGCCACATCATGAGAAGACAGGATAGCCTGGAGAAGATGCTGATGCTAGGGAAAGTCGAAGGCCAAAGGAAGAGGGGCCAACCAAGGGCAAGATGGATGGATGATATTTTGGAGGTGACGGACACGACCTTGGGGGAGCAGGGGGTGGCGACGGCCGACAGGAAGCTCTGGCGTGGGCTGGTCCATGAAGTCACGAAGAGTCGGAAGCGACTGAACGAATAAACAACAAATTGTCAAGTGGGACTTGACTCTTCAACAACATTTGAGGATAGAGTATACTTACTTCTAGAAGGAAGCGTTGCAGTAAAAAAAAAAAAAAGGAGTTTACCTTCTTATTCCAATCTCAGTTCAGCAAGTAAACTCCAGATGCTACCTTCACCTGAATAGTGCTCAAGTAATGCATGAAAGGTTACACATTCACAGGAGGGTTTTTTCCTCCAAGGATGTTGTTCCTCTTCTGTTATTTGTCAGCCATAGTTACTGCCTAGAGGGATTCGTAGACATAAAAGCCAGAAACTCAAAGCCAAGGACTAAAACAAAGAATGCTACCAAAAAAAAAAAAAAAGTGGGGTGGAATAATAAAAAGTAATATTAAATTAATTGTACCAAAACCTCCTTTATCTAAGCTTTTCAAATTTAGATCCCTCTTTTTGTATATTCAGTACAACTCCATTTATTTGAACAATGCGAAAGACTGTTAAAAAAAAACCCATTTGGATAACAGGATTGTGTGATAAATGGCTGTGCTGATTATATAGGATTGAACTGACATGGTGGTGTCAGTGAATTCTGATAACATAAATTTAGGAGATAACAGAATTGGATTAAGATTTTTTAAAGAAACTCAGTATTATACATCTTTGTTCTTTATGGTGCAGCTTGTTCTGAGACAATCATTTATAAGGTGGGCAAAATTTCTGTCATACAAGGAAGTCCGATACAAAGGATTCTGCTCTACTTGCACAACAGGCAAGATTTTCTCTCTCTCTTTTGCAAACCACTTGGCCACAGTACCCCCACCCCCACTCTCCACACAGCAGTCCCAAATCCAGATTAGGGACCCTCAGGTGCTTGTTATTAAGAAAGAGTTGTGGCTCGTCTTAAGCACAATATTTAAACATGCTATTAATGTTGTGTGCGTTTGGCCCAGAGAAGAGAAGCAGCAATGGGTTGTATCCCATGTTAGTCTTACTTAGAGAAGACACAATGAAATTAATGGGGCTTATGGATTACCTGCTTAAGCCCCATCTATTTCAATAGTTTTACTCTAAGTAGGACCAACATGGGATACAACCCAATGCCATTCCCTCAGAGACTTGTACAAATAAAGAAAAAAGGATGGTTCCCTTCCTCTTTCTCTATGGTTTTCCCAGCGAAGAAACAGCAGATCCACCTCCATTTTCAGGAGCCCTGCATGAACTGAAAAGACACTCGGTTTTTTTCTTCTAAACAAAATATCCTTCAGTAAATACAAGCTGACCCATCTCTGTTTGAGTGCATAGTACACAAACAGCTATATGTGCTGTCTTTTAATTAGGACTATAATCCTTAGTTTTTCCACTATTTTGCCTTTCTGAAAAAAAAATGCTTGTTTTTGTCTACTTCTTGGAGAATAGGAAGAAATCATATACTTTATTTATTTAATTTAAATAGTATTTTATCATGTTGCACTGCTGAGTGTCAAAGCTGCAGCCAGAGGTCATGCATTTGCATTCCTGTTCTGGAAAAGACCTTTGTTCTCATTCTCTCCTCCACTTTGCTATCGCTAAATGCAGTCAGCAGTTATATGCTCACTTCTGCAGTGTTTTTCAACTGAATATTTAAAATCTGATACAATCTAAGTGTGACAGTTATAATGAAGCTGAGTTGCACATGCCACTTCTGATGTATGATATAGGACAGTGTCAGAAAAGCTGGCTATTGCTAATGGAATGTGTGTAGCTAAGAAGAGAGTAGGTTTAGGAGGAAAGGGCAGGGGATGAAGATCCTTATACCTCAAGAAGGATTTCCTCTTTCAGACAATGGCCACATTCATACATAATAATAAGCCAGGAATTCTGGTTATTAAACTACAATGTGAATGAGCTTCATGCTGGTGCAAGCAGCCTGTTTGTTCCTGCTTTACATGAGCAGGTAAACAAACTGGGAATGGGAGAGCTTCATGTTATGTCCAAACCTGGGATTAGGGTTGATTGCACCCAAACAAACCAGGATTCATAAGCCAACTTCAAATCCTGGTTTAAAGCTGGCATGCAATTTTGACTTGTATCCCAATCATCCCAAATCTGGACGGCTCTCTCCTTCCTTATTTATTTACTTGCTTATGCAATGGGCTGCCAGGACTCAGTCTTAGAGTGATGTATGATTGTGGCTACTCTAACAGAACACAACCTTGCCCACATTAGAAGACACCCTTGTGTGCATTATGATTCACAGCCATGCAGTTCAGTTGCAGAATATTTCTGATGTGTTTACTCATATTAGCAGTTGGGGGGCTCTTACTTGAAGCTTCACGCATAGCTCTCAAGTATGTACAAAGGATGGCCGGAATTGTTGTAGTATGTACTTGCAGTAAACTCTGTAGGAAGTCTGCATTTTCACTGAAAAGCATATTTCTCTTCAGAATGTGAAGACTGATGATCAGTCCAAGGCAAGGCCAATTTAGTATAGGCCAACTGTGGGGGGTTAAAGAGGAACAAGACTAGCAGCAGGAACTGATGATGGTCATGACAAGGTCTCAGCATGAGCAAGATAGAGATTGCAAGGTTTATTTATTCATTCACCTCACCTTTCTTCCTGCCTGCCTTCTAAGCCCAGACATCTTAAAACTTCTCCTGGTTTTTATTTTCCTTTTGGGCACCATTTAATTATTTTGATCTGTCACACAAAAAATATTTGTGCACACAAGGGAAACATCCTTGACAGGTCACCACAATATTCAAATATTATATTCATGTCCACCCTAAATAAATACGTAAGTGATCATCAGCCTTTGGAGCAGGTTTGCCACAGATCAAGCCCAGAATAACAGATTGGGCCACACTCTAGTATATGAACAACCACCCACCCCATATCTTGGTGTGGTTTGTTGCCTCTGATCTACTGCATTAGGTAGCTGTCAACAACCCAAGAGTCAATGAACAGGTAGCAGTTTAGACCTGAGTTCAGTAGTCCAGGCTTAACAGACAACTCACCTCAGTCCACTACTGGAAGTTACTTCTTGTGTTACCTTTGTGGAATGGTTCCTTTCAAGATGCTGAATCATATATGTGAATGCCAAACCACTTTGGGTGTTGTGCATGTGCGTGTGTGTGCAAGCATGCATGTGCAAAGTAGCTGCCGTATGGGGTGGGGCTTTTGACCACATCAGCACACAAAATCAGTGGTTCTGCTGAAGTATTTAAAGCTATGAAGTCCCAAGAGTGAGTCATTTGCCTAAATAACTCTTTGCATAGTTTGCATTCCACCTGGCTTGCCATTTTGGAGGCAATAAAAATCAACAAGGGCAAAATAAGAATTACCCGAGATAATACTGTCACATACTGGAGAATGCAGAGCTAAAATCTGGGATTATCCCCCCCACACTTACTTTACTGTTCTGAAAACTATGTGTTCCTGTTCTTAAAATGTATGTGAACAGTACAGACTCCACATTCTCTTGCCTAACCCTAAACTAGTACCCAATTCTGTTCCCTTATGGTCATGCAACCTCAGTTTCATAGCAGCAAACAACCTTTTGGGTAGGATTGACAAGAGGCCATCAGTGGGCACCCAAAACTGGGAAGAGGTGTAACTCATGAACTTAAATAACACTCCAGAGCTTTGGGGTATGCCCTCTCAGTTTGCATGAGACCCAGTCCTCTCCCTGTCCCCTCCCCCACCGTAATATGCACCTCATCATCTGTCCTTGGGTGGTCTCAGAGCCCTCTCAGTTTGCATGAGACCCAGTCCTCTCCCTGTCTCCTCCCCCACCTTAATATGCACCTCATCATCTGTCCTTGGGTGGTCTCAGAGCCCTCTATGTATGCATGATCTCTCACCTCACATGGGGTGCCCCAGAAGATCAGAGGTGGTCTCACATTACAGTCTCATGCCTTCTATGGTGCTCCACATGACATATGAATCATATGGGATCCCTTTTAAGGGATCTTTACTGGTCTTTGAGCCTCAGCAGTTGCCCATATTGCTGAACAGTGATGCCAACCATAGCAGGAAGAGGCCAGAACTGGATATGTCTGACCCAAATTCTCCAAATACAGAATGTCATATTATGTTCTACAATGAAAATAGGTGTCTGTACCAGGGAAATAAATGTGCACTCACCATTTCAGGTTACCCTACAGCACTGAGTCAGCCTTTAATTTAGTTAAATCAAATCATTACTTAAAAACAGCTGCTGAGAGTTGTTATTAAATCTATCGAGAAAATTAATGTCATAAGTTATTCCTTCTGCAAGAGATTGAGCATTAATGTGGTAAGTGATTGTTTTGTGTGCACTTTTTGTGTACAGTAGGCCTGCTAATTACCACATGCTTTCCCTTTCTCGATGTGTTCTATGGGTCACTAGCAACATATTTTAGAGAATGTAAACGAAAATTCTTTGTAAACACAAAAATCAAAGCTAAGGAACAGCTGTGATTTCCCTCTATCAGCTGCTGTAGCTACAGCAATCATGACTTTAATAGCTGAACACCTGTCTCTTATTATAGTTGACAGAAACGGTTAATTCCATTTCCTTGCCATTGCTGGATTTCAAAATGTTTTATTTCTCTAATATACAAATGCATGGTCCATTACCATAATCCTTTTATTTAATCTTGAGAATTCTAAAAATGGTTTCACAATTAATTGTGTGGAGACTGAATGTTTCTCCCAGTTATAGTTTAATGAAAGCATTTGTTCTTAGTGATCCATGAGCAAATTAATGGGGTCCATTTTGATTTACTGGAATCTGCCCTTGACTCCTTGCAGTGTTACTCAGACATCATTAAGTACCAAGAAAATGTCTTTCTCCTCAATCTATTGCCCCAGCATGGAAAGTCAGTACAAAGGGAAAGGGTTGCAAATTGCATAAGAATTAGGGCAACCAGAATGCAAAGCAGGGCAAGATTCCAGTACTTTTTATAGTTGTGGCAAAGAAGGACATTGAACAGCTTGACATGCAGAGATGAGAAAAGCTACTGCTGCTGATATTCCCTCTACACAAGTATTAAAAGGTATCTGAGCCCTATCCTCTTCAGCACATGGTTGCCCTAGTACGAACACTAGCACAATAGGGAACCACAGGGGAAATTAGTTTGTATCAGTGTTGGTATATCTAATGCATTAGTGCAATGGAATAACCATTCTTTGGATCTCAGATTTGATTGGCAGCTTTCCTTCTGGGGAAAACATCTACTTCTGGGGGAAAGGGAATTTTCATTAGGGCTGTGGCCCCTTCTCATGCACCATTGTCCAATCCGGATCATCCCTCCCCTGCACTTCCTGTTTCTTTCTAAAAATGTGACCACACATTTCTCATATTGCCTAGTTTGGCCCTCAATAGTCTCTCAAATTCTTAAGTGCTGTTTAATAAATAAAAATAAAATAAGCTAGTTAATGAACGAGGAAGGAAATGTTATGAATCGGAAGTAATACCTAGAGCTTTTTTAGTGTGCAATATTTGTTTCCTTTATGGACATTGCAGGAAAAGATCTTGAGGCAACATATAGGGCTACCTCAGATGCTACTTTTATCCACATGAATCTTCCCTTTCATAAGATCTGTATCATTGCCATGTTTGAACGATTAGATCTAGTTCCATGTAGTAAGAAAAAAGATGGAAGCTGGGAAAACACAGGAGGGTTATAAGTGGAAGTCATTGATGTTGTCTGGACATTTTGTGAATGAAGCAGGTAATTACATTATAAAAAGCCTTTTTGGCTGCATTGCTGTTACTTTGATTTTTTATCTTATTGGCTTAACTTGGTTTTTATGGACTTTGTTAGCCACCTTTGATATATTCATCAGCTGTAAGTGAGAATTCCCTGTGTGGTTTTCTGTTTCTCTTAAGCTAAACACTATCTGGTTTCCAAATGTGCTCTTCTAGACACGTGTGCAAACTTGCACATGTTCTCAAGATGCCACTTTATTTAAGGGATCTTTTAACTTTGACAAAAGCATGTCTCTGGTAAAGGGGGGAACCCAAATAATCCCCATACATACACACCAGCTTCTTAAAATAATGGGGAATTTATTAAACACAAGCAAGAATTTAAAAGGTACACGCATTACTTTGGGGGAAGCAACTTGGTAGAGCAACTGTAATTCAAATACAAGCAGGCAAAACAATTAAAACTTTTAAAAGCCTGCAGAGAGAACTGTAGTTTGGGAAAATTAGTGTTCTCTCAGAGGCTGACTCCGGAGATGAAACTAGGCCATGGACATGCACCGACTGTTCAGCCTGCAGTAGTAGTTTGGGTTTGAAGTGAGAGGTCAAAGAGGTGGGGAGTAAGTAAATCAGAGGCCCTAACACTCTTGGGACCAGAAAAGAAAGGTTTGGGGTAAGCATTAGAGAGTGGGAGGAAGAAATGGACTTCAAGGGAATTTGTGTGTGTGCGTGCGTGCGTGGTGGGGTATGTGATCGCGTTGTTCCTGATGCACAGTCACAATAACTAGAAGGGATGGGAAAAGGAGTCTACCTAAAGTTCACAATATACTCATACCAGTTTCAAGTGTTTTGTGTGCTTGCTTTCAGTTTCTTCTTGAAATGGACTTGTACAATCAAATTATCAAAGACACTTAGTGAGCCTTAGCTTGACTATCTTTTCTAGAAGAGATAGCCAGCTGAGGTGGTAAAATAAAGAGGCAATACAAAGGCGTGTAAAGGAGTCCCAGCCGCAATGCTTTCCACTAGTTGGTGAGGGAAGGACACTACAAGGCTGGGATTCCAACCAAATAAGTTCAAAATTAGTTCAAGTTATAACACATGCACACCACAGAAGGGGGTGGGGTGGGGGCTAGGGACATAGGAAGCTGCCTAATACTGAATCAGACCATTAGTTCATCTAGCCCAGTATTTTCGACACTGATTGGCGGAAGCTTTCCAGGGTTTCAGGCAGGATCTTTTCCAACCCTATCTGGAGATGCTGGGATCAAACCTGGGATGTTCTGCGTGCAAAGGATGTGCTCTACCACTGACCTACAGCCTAACATCTGAAGACACTGGAATTCCGAGATAAAAAATCGTTGGGTAAAATAAGCAGAGGATGAGTGACAGAACTGGGGTGGCCAGCACCCTTTAAGCCATTCTATCTTGGTTTGTCCAAGGGTGGTAGGACTCCATGGTTTGTCTCTCTCCAGTAGAGATTGGTTGGCACTGTTGCAGGGACCTGGGTTGGCTAAGAGTTCAAGGATTCTGCTAGTGAGGACTTAGATGGTAGAAGTCTGTCAGCCATGGTTGGAATTGATTCAAAGCCTGTCTCACTAACTGCACAAAAGCCTGAGTTATACACTTAAAAAAAAAATACTCTGGCATCATGTCTATCTTGACCAAAACACCCTTGCAGGAAAAGTCTTATGTATCAAGAATTGCAGTTCCTGACCGAAAACAAATGGTTTGATTGCCCTGCTACCAGAGACATCAATGAAACACAAAAGAGGGTACTATGGGTAAATGAGTGCTCTGTCTAGCAGAGTGGTTTCTCAACTTGGCAAAGTTGTGAACCCTTTGCAAAGCTGCACAATTTCTCTTCCATATATCTCAAAGGTGCTTCCTTCTAATCAGGAGAGGGAAATTACTTCAGGACTGGTGCCTTGCATATTTGATTAATTTCTCCTCTTTGCCTGTCTTGAGACTTCTGAATATATGCAGCTGTGATAGTTATAATAATACCAAGTCTCGCCTTGCATACGTGACCCAAAGCTTCTGAGTAATCTTCTTTGCTACCGTTTCCAGTGAAACTTTCTTAAAAGCACTGTGCATATCAGGGAGGGTGCAGAGCCTGTTTTATAGCCATGCAGTCTGCTAACAATCCCTGTCCCATGCTGAGGAGGACAACCTCTCTCTCTCTTCCCATGGTTCCTGGTATCATCCGTAATACAGTTCCGACATGGGCCGATGTTTTCCCTTGCGGGAAAAGGAGGTAGAACAGAGATCCTCAGTATCAGAGCAAAATCCAACAGCAGGGGTGAAATGGGAGTTATGGGAATGTGGCAAAGCTTTACCAAGCAGGATCCCAGGGCACTGGATTGGAAAATCAGGTGCCCACATCAGGGTTTCCAAGAGCAGGATGGACAGAGTAGTATGCAGAAGTCTAGAGAAGGGGGCACAGCAGGCATCTAACTGGAATCTTCTGGGAGAAGAAGCTCATGGGTAGTGTAGGTGCCAGCAGGACCTCTTTAGCATGACAAGAACATATGGAGAGCACTAAACCACAAAGAACGCTAGGTGCAGGAGCCCAAGACCAGTTATAATCTCGGAAAACAAAAACCAGTGTGGCAACTGAAAGAGGAATCTGCACTTTTCTGAAAGAAGGGTGTTCTACTTTACATGGGTGAGTTTCGGTGCTAGTTGCAAGATGACACAAGAACTCAGGGCAGTCAGTAGTCAATCAACTAGTGGGAAGATGCCATCCTGATGGCATTAGAGTTTTGGCTTGGCATACCCAAGAGCTCCTTAGCCCAAGGCACAGAGTGCCACAAGATGTTCCCTTTTCCACATCAAATTGTAGGCCCCCCACACCTACAATTTGTTGCAAAATAATGAGCCATTTGATTTAGGGATCATTATTTTGCAATAGAAATTGTGGGTTTGGGGGCTCAGATCTGGATTGGACCCATAGCGTGTTTGTGTGTGTTGGGACAAATTAAGACCCCTCAATCCTACATGCTGTGGTTCCAGTCCAGCCCTTGTGCCTACTGTAGTGTAAAAATGGGGAGGGGACTACTTTGGTCCTTAAACTGGCCCTTATATATCAGAGCTGAGCTGCTGCCTCACACTGTGTAAGAATGTCCATTGAGGGCCAGATGGAAGCAATATGTAGGGCTGTCAATGTTAGGCTAACCCAGCCACCCACTGAGCAAGTCCAGGTGAAAAAGCGCAAGAAGGAACCACAGTGAAATCTGCCAAGGCAGGCTAATCTGGTGGGTAAGGGGTGGAGCCTGGAAGAATCTGGCAGTTGGAGACTTTTCACAACTCGGTGCTGGTTACCTGAGAGAATATGGCCTTACTGGTCAGGCCCGAAAGATACTGGCTGGTCCGTTAGCCACCCACCAACAAGTAAAAAGGCCTCAAATCTCATGAAACTGCCCACAAGCCATTTTTCATGTGTATCGAAGAGCCAGCTAATTTGTTCTGCTTTTAGGCTGTCTCCAACTACCTTACGCAATAAGCAGACTGTGAATAATGCTGGATGTAGCAGCATTGCTGGATGTAGCAGCAACCTCCCCCCTCCGTAGTTCCTGTTATAGCTGATTGTTTCGTTAATGTAATTAACTTCACATCTATCATTTTGTTAGCCTAGTGGAATTTGGTTCTCAAGGCCAGTTGCTTGCTTTCCTTCTCTGATTAGACCATAAAGAAAAAACATGGTACATAGGCTGAAATAAATGCAAATTGTTGTCAAGACATTTATTGATGTTCTATTTTCCTCTGACTTCCAATTTCACTTATGTTGTATTCCTTTTCTGCTACTGGCAGCATGTTCCCTTGGTTTGCTACTTTGTCTTCATTATCGCCAGCTTTCTGTTCACTTACAAACTTTATTAGTCAAGCTAATAACCATGAATTGTAGTTCATTAATTGAAACTTCAGTCTCAGTGGTTTTAATAAGAAGGTTTGCATGCAGTCCTTTAATCATCTTTAGAAGTGGTTAATTCTCACCAAAGGTGTATTCGTTTCTCCTGTGCTATTGCTCTTTTTGTAAAATGTTAATGGCAGATTCATTAAATAACCAGGAAATTTCTGTAGGCTTAATAGAGTTAAGGTTGAGTTTACATCACAGCCAACAGCAGATAATGCAAACCTCTTAATGCCATATACAATTATAATAGGGCAGCGTGTGTGAAAGTTGCCTTCTGGTGTTCTTGTCTCTTTTCCTTCTCTCTGCACTCAGTTTGTTGATCATCCTGTTAGTGATAACAGCTGCTATCTTCATGCCACTTAGAGTGGAATCAGTATGACTTCTTTTTAGAGCAAACAGTTTAAGGACTTCTGAAGATGGGGATTCTGATTTTGTAAATGGAATCCAGTTGAATTGAGTGTAATTTCAGTATGGGTTGTATGTAGCTAGAAATAAGTGAGTGGACACACTCTGCGATATTTATTTGACACTATGATCATCATCATTTATTTACAGAGCACTATCAGTGTACATAATGTTTTACAGGGTTTCACAAAGCATAAAACAGAAAGCTCCCTGTTCCTGTGGAGCTTACAGTCCAAAATTGTTACTTGAAAGGACAAAAAGGGGAGGGGAAGTAGAGAGAGAGAGCTAACCAAGGGTAGCACTGGGTGAATGTGAGCAAATGCAAGTATTTAAGCCTGGTTACATTTAGGAATAAGGGGTTGAGCAAAAGACCTTGTGGATGAGGTATCGTATGTTGTACACCACTCCGCAATCTGGATTAGATGAAGCATGGTATATACATGTTTTAATGAATACATAAGAAGGTGTGCTTTAGGATGGGATGTGAAGGAAGAAAGAGGTGGCACCGCATGTATGTTCATAATCTCATCTGCATAATATATTCATTAGGTTTGTAGTCTTGAAGCAACCATGAACATTGGTGGAACTACTACCTTCATATTTCACCAGCATTGATAAAAGTGATGGGATGAGAAAATGCCAATAGCTGGTTTGGGCTGACTGTCATAGACCGAGGTGATCACTTCTTCTCAGAGATGCTGTCTTCCATAATTAGTAACACTTAGAACAGAGCAGGTGATAGGATACATTAGCAGAAATATTTAGCAATTTATATAGTACTTATATAGCATTCAAAACACTTCACAAACATTATCTAGCCACCCTGATCAGGGAGTTCCAAAGCCTGGGAATAGGCCCTGAGAAGGCCCACCAAACACACTCTGATGGTGGCAGCACTGAGAGAAGGGCCTCCCCTGATGATGTTAAGACCCGGGCAGGTTCGGGAGAAGGTGGTCTTTCAGGTAGCCTGGTCCCAAACTGTATAGGGCTTTATAGGTCATAACCAGCACTTTGAATTGTGCCTGGAAACAAATTGGAAGCCAGTGAAGCTGGTATAAGAAGGGAGTCCCTGTAACTGGCTCCAGTCAGTGGTCTGGCTGAAGCATTCTGTACCAGCTAGAGCTTCCAACCAGTTTGTAAAGGCAGCCCCACAAAGAATGCATTACAGTAGACCAAACGGGATGTAACTATGGAATGTGTGAATGGCCCAATCACATATCTCTAAGAATGGGTAAAGTTGGCACACTAGCCTCAGCTGTGCAAATGCATTCCTGGCCACCACTGAAATCTGGGCATCCAAGGCCAGGGTCAGGTCCAGGAGCACTCCCAAACTGTGCTTTCAGGGGGAGTGTAACCCCCTCCAGCATAGGTCAAGTCGTTATTCCCTGATCTGCCTTTCAGCTAGCCAGGAGCACTTTTGTCTTTCTCTGGATTGTGCTTCAATTTGTTTGCTTTCATCCAGTCCATTAGCAACACCAGACATGAATTGTTGTGAACCCCCCAGAAAGCTGTATAGAAATGTAATAAATAAATTAAAACTAGAACAGCTGTTTTGGATTTAGATGGAAAGCAGAGACAGAGTTGGGTGTCATCCGCATACTGGTGGTAGCAAACCCCCAAATTCCAAACAATCTCTCCCAGCGGTTTCGGGCATATACAGTACATGGAGAGTACAGGCCAGTCTTATAGCATTTCTACAGCAGGTTAAAATCCCACAACTTTACTGGGGCTTTGTGCTTCTGTTTTAAATGCAGGATCACAACAGGCTCCCTTTACAAGCACTTCCCTTCCCCCCCCCTTCCCCCCTTATCTGCATTGTTCTATACATTTCATTATACAGCTGTGGTCTAGCTCCTCTTATTGTGGGATTTCCTCTTTTCACGAGGGAGTCCAATACATGATAATTTGATAGCTCATTATCTCTGATCTTTTTAAACATGGGATAAAGGTCATTTAGCATGGGAGATTCCCTGGAGGTTGACGATATCATGTCAAGGACCCTCAAACATCCATGAGTAGCCAATCTCAATAGCAGGATAAAAGTTCCATGTGAAGAAGCAGCTAGTATAGTGTAAACTACACTAGCCCTAAAGCCTGTCTGGCATGAACTGTTCATGTGAAAACATCTGAAGACCACACTTCATTGGAAGCAACATACTGTATAAATGACGAAACTCTGTTTTCATTCATTAACCATGGGCTTTGAGGGGAATACTTTTTCTGGACCAAATTTGGTCCAGAAAATATCGGTTCAAGGAAGAGTATGTTTAGTTAAGCAGTCATGTTTAGTACAACTATGTGAACCCTGTTGGCATGTTTGAAAAAAGAAATGAAAGGTGCACTATGTTGAAGCAAAACCAAGGAATATCCCTTTAAATAATTTCCCTCCAGCTCTCTGAGAATTACATTTGAAGAAGCTTTGATAAACTACCATACTTTCCAACTTTTCTTCTGAAGTCAACCCATGGGCACACTGCTAATTTTCCGTCTCAAAATCATGTCTGGCAAAATGTATGATATTGCAACCATTGCCAGTTTGAATTATGTTTTGGAGACTCCATAAAATGGGTGTGCTTAGAAATACAAAAAGAAAGCAGGTCCCCAGAAAGCCAATTCAGATTAACTGTTAAATAGTTAAATTGTTCAGAGACAAGTGGAAAAGACTGGAGGAGTCCCTGAACAAATTCTAAAAAAACTGTTGATAACGCCAATCCGTGGGCTATATCTAAAGTAGCTACTTCTGCTTCCCCAACACCACTCAGTGAGGCCTTATTATTATATTACCAAGATCTATTTTATAAGCCTTCTTGAGGGAATGCTTGACGGAATGCTAATTTTTAATAGGACCATGGAAGTGTGACAATAGGCATAAAAGTAATAAACACAGGAGAGTGATTTGGGTTCTGAATGGGTGAATTTGTGTTCTGCCGTTCTTTTGCAGTTCATGCAGGTTCAAATAGCCAGGTTCTGTGCCAGATAATCCAAGGGTGACAACTGTAGCTTACTTCAGACTTTGATTTGTTTATTCAGTCAAGGATTACATCTGACAGAGGCTGTTCACACACACAGTGTGGGCCTGGTCAGTGCCGGGTCCAGGTTTTTGAGAGCCCTTGGACACCTTAAAGAGGCTCCCTTCCTCCGTGAGTCTACCTGCTCACCGCCATTGACACCAGCTACTATTGCCCCTCCTCCTCCTCCTTATCTTTGCTGTCACTTGCTCGATTGACAGGCAGAGAGCCAGTGAGAATGTAGACAACAGCATCTACGGCTCCTCCTTCTCACCACCACTGTTGTCCGGGCCAAAGTGAAGGTATTAGAACAAGCAGGTTGCGCTGGTGAAGAGGAGGATCAGGACAAGGGGGCTCTTGTCAGTGGACCACAAGTACACATGAAGCTGCCGTTATGAACAGAGAGGCTCTACCTATTTTCCTCCCAGTCCTGTTTCAGCGCAGGAACCTCTTTCAAGTAAATGTGA
The DNA here is from genome assembly GCF_057233095.1 of Heloderma suspectum. Taxonomy (NCBI): domain Eukaryota; kingdom Metazoa; phylum Chordata; class Lepidosauria; order Squamata; family Helodermatidae; genus Heloderma; species Heloderma suspectum. The sequence continues at coordinate 151,225,074 of NC_139460.1, read as the reverse complement.
AGAGAACCACAGAACATCCTGAAATGGGTTTGTATCCACTGTTTGTCCTACTTAGAGTAGACCCATTGAAATGAATGGGGCCTACGTTAGTCATGATTAACTTAAGTCCTATTCATTTCAGTGGGTCTACTCTAAGCAGGACTAACATTGGGTGCAACACAGGCATTTGAAAGGGTGTTGAAGAAATGTTGCCGTGTGGAGTGCTCCTGTTCAGGATCCCAGCCAGCCATGTTCTTTCCCAGGATACTTCATTTCATTCCCCCTCTTCCCAGTTTTCCGTTTCCACCCCTCCAACAGTCAGTCTGTGGTGGTGGTTTGTACACCATCAGCAGTTTCCGCATGCTGCATGCCTTCTGAGGAAGCTTCTTTAACAACTTTGGGGCTCTCAGCTACTAATGGAGTCCCATCATTTTCAAGGTCCCTAGGATGCTGCCTCCATATCATTGCGAAGAGACCTGAAAGGTGCTAGAGCAAATTATTGCACTTGTGTTAGAATAATAGGTGATCCACCATAACCCCTTGCCACGAACTCCCAGGGCCAAGGGAAATTGCACAGCCACTGGAAAGAGCCTTTGGATGTGCAACTGTATGCATGCATGTATTTGTATTCCTAATGCAGGCTGTGCCTCCAGTAACAAAACATGTTGCACTCCTCTGGAATGTCTAGAAAATCATGTGACCCCAAACAATATAGAAGCCAGCCAGCCTTAACAGAGAAGATAACAACAGCAACAATAACCAATGGGATGGATAGAACAGAACCACAAAACCACTCTTATTGGTCGAAGAGCCCTTCCCATAATTACTCTGAAGCCACCTGCTCAGGAAGGAGCACAGGAAGCATAAAACTGCACCACTTGCTGCCATCAAATCCTAAAGGCCTGACAGTAGAATTATGATCTACTGCCATCGGGAACCACTGGGAACTAGGGCAATCGGCAGTGCAACATTTCCTTTGTAAATCTCCAGGAAGAGATAAGAGTCAATGAATGCCATCTCTGTCCATTTGCTAAGCCATTCTCTGGGTCACTTCCATATTGTCTAGTGAATACAGGCTTTGCGGGAATTACTGTCATTTCCTCAACTACGTCACGTGTTTCCAGTTGTGTTCTACAATGGCCAACTGGGCACTCACTGAAATTTCCCTCAGATTAAGGACCATATATGGAATGGTACTGTGGCTCTGTGACCCAAATACATACAAATGAATGCTTTTAAAAACGTTGAGAAGGCCTCAGGGCCTCTCTGCCTGGGGGTATCACTGATGGCGAACAAAGCACAGTTGGGAATCAAAGGCAAAACTGTGTGTGTGTGTGTGTGTGTGTGTGAGAGAGAGAGAGAGAGAGAGAGAGAGAGAGATCTGCACCTTTTCCAATTTAAGTTTTTATTCCAATTTTTTTGGTCATCTTAACAAAATCATTCTGCTAAACCTAGTAATATCCCTTTTTCTACAAGATGAAAATGCTATTCATTTATCCCTTCAAGAGCGTATTTAAAAAAAATATGCTGAAAACTGTGGGATTCGTAGAGGAGAAAAATTCAATCCAACTTTTCCTAGGGCAAAAACTCTTCAGTTTTCATGGGAGGGCTTCATGCCAATATTCTGCTTATCATACATGAATAAAGACTGCCATAAAAGTGAACCAAAGGAGCTCTTCCCCTCTCCCTATTCCCATTTTTTCCTTTTTTTTTAAGGCAGTGAAGCCAATGTATTATTATATTGTCAAGTTTTAAAGTTCTGTTTACTTTGTTATTGTGGAAACAAAGGTGTGGATTCAGGGTTTGTTACCAGGAAGATACATAATTTGGGGAGTCAATAATCCCATTGGCATGAACTGAAATGTTTTCCACATAAATTATTTTAATAGCAGCATAGGATGTCAAGATATTTGCTCTGCAGGAGCCTCTTTCAATTCAGAACACTTTGGCGAACAAATAAGCCCTATTCGAGCATTATTAGCTCACACAATTAATACTGTATGAGAGGGGAGCAGGGCTTTGTCCGCCGCCCCCCTGTTTGAGGGGAAGTCTGAAGATGGCAGCCTGCTGTTTACACGTAGACTCCCCATGCAATTTAGAACCCTGATCAAGGCAGGTCCCCACTTCTGGCCTTCCTTTCAGTGTGTGAATGGTGGGGTCCATGGCCAGCTGAGAGCATGATGGTGGGACTGGTAGGCATGGACCTGCTCTCCTGCTCACATGCGGTTAGGCACATGAGCTCCTAATGCCTGAATAGGGCTTAATCTGTCCACATATGGGAAGAAATAACTCAAGGAGTAGCTGCAATTATCTGGGAGGTGCTTTGTGGTCTTCCTAAATCTCCAGCTCCATGGACATAGCTCAGGAACAGTGGCCTTAGTTGGACAATTTTTAACAGGCAGCAAATGTTGAATTGAGCAAGGACTGAGAGACGAGTAACACTGCCTTTGTCCTTCAACTCAAAAACAAGAAACAAAGACCAGGCCCCTCTAACCCACTCCTCCTCAGCCCTAGGCTAGTGTAGTGTTTGTTGTGGAAACAAAGGACTGGATTTAGCCACTGTCAGGAGCGCCCTAACTGCCTCTTGCAGTCCCCTCCAATAGCCAACTCAGGACACAGATGACGAGGATTCTTTCCAAGGCTTTATTCCTTTATTCCAAGGCTGTATTCCTCTCCTGCCCCAAAGCCTCTGCTAGATGGCCGAAACTGCCCGTCTGGCTTAAATTCAGCATGGGAGGAGCGAAGTGCCTTCCTCTCTGCATAGGATACTTATAAGCTTCCGAGTTCAGGGGCTTACAGGTACCCAGGGCACACCCATAGGATTGTGCCCTTAAGTTCTTTTACGATATTACCTCTGTTCCTTATGTTTCATTAGAAATAGTAAATACATGTATTACAATACAGAAATACACATATTAATAGGCAAAAGTATAAATATAATCATAAAAATCCATTCCTATATTGGCATTAAAAAGTCATAAATAGTCCTGTTAATAGTCATTAAGTATTATAAATGGTCATAAATATTCAACAAAGCAATATGTGAAATCATATTTAAACAGTCATTAAGCAAGATGGTCTTGTAGGCCCCTTCCAACCCTATGATTCTATGTCTATGTCTTAAATAATGATAGATGTTCCTGCATACCAACAACTTTCATGTAAATTTATGTCCTAACAATAATTGAAATAATCTATAGATTTATTTCTGTACTGACTTATGTATTAAATACATGACACAGATTTTTTTTAAAAAATCTATGTATCTTGATTCCTTTGATGGCTAAAAGCGAGGAGGAGCTGAGGAACCTTATGACGACGGTGAAAGAAGAAAGTGCAGAAGCTGGGTTGCAGTTAAACCTCAAAAAAACCAAGATTATGGCAACCAGCTTGATTGAAAACTGGCAAATAGATGGAGAAAATGTGGAGGCAGTGACAGACTTTGTCTTTCTAGGCACAAAGATTACTGCAGACGCTGACTGCAGCCAGGAAATCAGAAGACGTTTACTTCTTGGGAGGACAGCAATGACAAATCTTGATAAAATAGTGAAGAGCAGAGACATCACACTGACAACAAAGGTCCGCATAGTTCAGGCAATAGTATTCCCCCCGTAGTAACCTATGGCTGCGAGAGCTGGACCATAAGGAAGGCTGAGCGAAGGAAGATAGATACTTTTGAACTGTGGTGCTGGAGGAAAATTCTGAGAGTGCCTTGGACTGCAAGAAGATCAAACCAGTCCATACACCAGGAAATAAAGCCAGACTGCTCAATTAAAGGCAAAACTGAAGTACTTTGGCCACATCATGAGAAGACAGGATAGCCTGGAGAAGATGCTGATGCTAGGGAAAGTGGAAGGCCAAAGGAAGAGGGGCCGACCAAGGGCAAGATGGATGGATGATATTCTGTAGGTGATGGACTCGACCTTGGGGGAGCTGGGGATGGTGACAGCCAACAGGAAGCTCTGGCGTGGGCTGGTCCATGAGGTCACGAAGAGTCGGAAGTGACTGAGCGAATAAACAACAACCTTGATTCCATATTTTCTTTTTCTCATCCAGTTCATATCCATTACCAGGAGAAGCTATCCACTGCAGTCTTCTTCCCTGCTGGCAGTCTGATTCTAATGCTTCTGATTCTGGTTCTAGCTCCAGGTGAATTTTACAAAGGGTGACATTTAAAATGGGCTGCTGCTTTCCAATCAGCAGCCACCCAACAGCCTTTTCATAGCAGAGACTTCCTCCATTTATCCTTCCTCCACTGTGTCACTGCACAGCTGCTTCTGTAGGGTGGCGCACAGGGAACAATCCATGGCAACTCTTTGTGCGCTCCTGCACCTACATATTGATGTTGGCTCAATGAAAGAAAAAATAAATAAAAATAAATCTAATTTTAAATCATGCTGGTTACATGCATACACATGGGCCTTTATAGTTTTGTTTTGTTTTTCAAAGCAGAGGTTGTTCACTTGCTGTGCACATGGAATAAGACCTTTCTGCTGGTCCTGGGAGTAGCAGTGTTTATGAGGGATACTACCAAGATCAAGAAAATTAGTGTTCTACTACATTAGTATCTCATCTTGCATGTTCTCAGGGGCTTAGGTCTTAATAGCTTAATATGGCTCATAATAGCTCTATGAGCATTTGCAAAGTATTTGTTTCCATAAACTTATCCTTCATATATGATATACTTTGTTTTCAAAAATACTCAGAAGTGATTGTGAAACAATATCCAAAGCAGAAACAACTTTTGTGGCAAGACTATACTTCTATTTATCGAAACATTTCTCAATTAGGAATTACTTTGATTATTCAGTTTGACCAAAGAACGTCTAATTATTCAAAGTAATTCAAAGTAATTTACATTTAGGCCATGATCCTCTATCATATCATGTGCTATTAGGTAGATACTATACAAGTATCTACCTAATAGCACATGATATATTACTATAAAAGTCTCTTTAATTTCAGTATCTTCTGCGAGGATTGATCAAGTTTAACAATTTATCAATATTAGTAAATACTTAAATATGAATAGCCGCATATGACTCATAAGTGAGGCAAGCCGCCATCTCACAGCCTCAGCTCCCCATCGGAAAGGTGGGGATAATACCAGCCTACCTTCCAAGGTTGTTTGCTGTAAGGCTTATTGAGATAATGCACATGAAGCCCTTTTAAACCCTCAAAAAGTGTTCTATAAATGTATTTATTTATTTATGTATTTATTATTTACAGCATTTATATACCGCTCCACATTTAAACAGACTCCAGAGTGGTGAACAGTAAGAGATAAAATGATAAAAAGATAAAAGAAATAAAACACCAAATAACACGTATTATTTTAAAAAACAGAGTACTGTTTTGAATCTTGTGCTTTCTTCTATGCTTCTCCCCCCCCCCCCCCGCAAACCAGGAAAAGAATATCAGGAAATATTATAAACCAGGAAAATAATTGAATAATTAAAACGCCTATCAAAGAGGGTAGGGAGTACATGATCCACATTGCTTCCACTGCAATGGAAATCATCAGTTTACCACTACAGAGCGATAAACAGATCAAAGATAGCTTGTTCTCAAGCTAAATTTGATCATTTTACTGTTCTGTAGCAGTTTGCCGCCGAAATTGGTAGGATGGCAGTGGCAGGAGTGCAGCTCATGGGGCGGGGGAGGTCTGGGGTGTTAAATGGCCCCAGGAGCTGTCAAAGTTTCCCACCCCTGGTGTATGGTCTGTCTCTGTACACAGCGATGGGCAGGAGGAGCCCAATGGGTACACTATGGAATCTGGAATACTAATTCACCCCACCCAAGATAGACAGACAGACAGACAGACAGACAGATAGAAAACAAGCTTTTAGAATTTGTGACAAAACAGCTTCCATTTAAATAATGAATATTTGTTTTTGTTTTCAGAACAGGAACATTTCGTGTTAAAACAAAACAGTTGCGGCATATGTCTCCCCAAAGTGGTAGCACTCCAAAACTCCATCCACATGACATCCAGTGTTGCCTACCCAAGATTTTCCTCTGACTCAAGAGTGCATTTTTTCAGTGTAACTATCAACTCTTCATAACATCCTGAAAAGACTCCGTTTCACTTATTGCCATGTGCATGGCAGGTGCTTAAAAGGGGGCAAGAGGTAGCATTTTTTTTTTAAAGGAATGCATTCATTATAGTAGGTAAAAGCTTCTAAACGCAATATTTTGATTCATCCTATTTGTTTCTGGTATTCATACTTCGTAGATGCTAACAGGGCCGGCCCAAGACATGTTGCTGGCTGAGGCAAAGGACAAGATGGCGCCCCCTCTCATTCCACAGACAAAAAAGCTGACTGGGCTGGCAGAATCTATCTTCAACACTAATTATGGAACAACTTTCTCCACCAATTTTGTAGGCAGCAGGCTAACTTAAGGAGCATAGAGTAGGCTGTAAAGCACACAATTCTGTCCTTGAAACCCTTGCAGCTGCCTCCCAGCATCCACCACCTGAGGCAACTGCCTCACCCTGCCTAATGATAGGGCCAGACCTCGATGCTAAAATATACATAGACACTTTATGACAAGGCGTTATCTTTATGAGGAAATCATTAATTTTTGTTCCATGCACTTCTTTCAAGCCCCACGTGGGAGTGTGACAGCCCTACCAAGCATTGTGACCCTTCATGGCTACCACAGTATGTGCCATCCTGGCAACTGGAGGAAGTGCTGTCTTTTGATAGCAGAAATCATGGAGGCTAGCCACACATATAGCAACACCAGTTGGTGGACAAAGACATTAACTTGGGATAAGAAAAACGTATGTAGGAATCCCCCCAGATCAGGACATGCAAGTTCAGTGAATGAAGAACTTAAGCTTATTAACATACAGAAAGAATGTAAGATTGCTGCCAGAGAAATAAAGGGCAAAATGTTCCTTCTAGCTCAATATGCTTGCTCCTAGTTAACATAAAAAGCAAGTATTTATAGCTTTCTTGGTTACATGAGCATCCATAGCAAAATACAGTAGTATTTAGGCTAGAAATGTAGGGTCCTTTCCATCTCCTGGGCAGAAGCACGCAATGTAGAATTTGGCTTTCTCCAGCTTTATGGCTGGACTGAAGCCTCAAGCCCCTAACAATAGATTTCACTATATTCTTACAGACACACTTAGCTATGCAATTGGCCCTGAGGCACACCGAGATCTGGGAAGATGAATAATAGAAATGGAGGGCTAAGAACACTGACATAAGGCAGGCTAACTCTAGGCTTGATCTATCCAATACACATCTGAGTGTTTTCGTAGCATCTGGTATTATCAAGAAAAAGAGCCAGGAGCAAAGAGTAGTGATGGACAGTTTGCCTCATGAGAAATGGAGGCAACTATGGCCAAATACAGGCACAGACTACATGGACTACAAGAGGATTATATGTAACTCATGAAACAGTATATAATAAATTATACATAATATAATTGCAAAAAAAGCCACCATCATTGATGGGTCACATCTGAAGTAAGGATATCAGTTGTCAGGAAACAAAAACAAGACCATTGAACTGTCTGTGGCCCCTGTTCTTGTGCTTTCAGTCCAGTGGGCAGAAAAGCAAGGGGCAATGGCTGGTGGGGTTTTTGTTTGCTTTTCCCCTCAGACTTAAAATGGTTGTACACATCAGTGGAGCTCCATTCCTAGACCCACCAAGCACTGCTGGGCTCCATCTCTCAGCGTATGCCCCCAGGTATTATTTCAAGAGTGAGCAACCCTATTCTGATGTTTACCTGCTTTCCAGCTCCTAGTAATGGTTAAGCTGACAGGTTTTACTGATCAGGCCCATCAAATAATTAATGGTCAACCAGTTTACTCTTCCGGTGGACAAACCCAAGTTCCCATCTCTTTCCTCCCTACAATGGGGAAAGTCTGTCAGGCCTTGACATCCCTCAGGCAAGCCCAGAAAGTTTGAAACCCCTTCTGATTTGGCCACAGGGAAGGAAACATGAGCAGCCCCTCAGGCTGTCTTCTCTTCAATTGGCTACTGTCAATTCTCTTGCATGTCAAAACTCTTCACTGCAGATGGATTGCTACTGCATCTTGTCTCATGTGTTGTTGATGGGTTTTTTGTATCTATGACCTTTAAATGGCTGCTTTAAGAGCTTTACTGCAGCTGTGTTCAATCACCACCTCTGTCCTGATTCTGCTGTCTGATTCTTTGCCCATCTTACAGCTGTTAATGGGATAACACACCAGTGCTCTTACCCCCAGAGAGGTTTGTGACAGTGCCATTTCTTCTAAAAGTATCTGTGTGTGAGTTTCTGTGAGTGTACACCCTTAAAAAAAAATTGGGGACACAGTGCAAGGGGAGGTAGGGTCTAAATCAGAATCTTTTGGCTGCTCTTAGAAGAAGAAATATCCAGTCACAGATCTCCTAAAATAACATATACTTAGGCCCAGGAAGTATGTCACATTCTTAAGCATCTTTAATCTTCCATTACTGTCCATTTCTGGAATTAGCAGGTACAACGTTGGTTAAAAACAGGAGCCGGAAGCTGTTGCACTTGTAGTGGCCTGTCTCAGACTGGAAGAACCTATATAGGATCTGGAGGCGTTGCCTCTTCCGAATTCTCATCCAGGCTGTGATCCAAGTAGGTGTCTACACAAGCTTCTCCCACCTCCCACATGATCTCATAAAATTGGTAGCCTTGTGTGGGCTACCTGGGCTTATTCCAGTGGCCCTGAAGTTCCTACTTGGCTCATTGTCTCCTGTATTCCCATGGCCTTGGGAATGATAGGACAGGAGGGCTGGAAACAGTCATCCAGGTATGTGTAGAACTGTAGCACCCAGCTCAGGCCATGGCTGATGGCATCGAAAACTGCTGAGAGATCCAGGTTTGCAGTGGGAAAGCAGTGGCCATGGTTCCCAGCTCTACATTTGCCATTTGCTTAGTTTGGCCCTTACTCTTAACATATGGATCATGTCTTACTTGATGTCACCTTGGGTGTCCTAGTAACAGTGACGGCCACAACTTTAGAAGGGGATTAAACAGATTCATGGAGATAAAGATATCAGTGGCTACTAGTCATGATGGCTATATATTACTGCCAGTATCAGAGGCAGCATGCCTATGTACACCAGTTCCTGAGGAACATGAACAGGAGGGTGCTGTTGTGTTCATGTCCTGCTTGTGGGCTTCCCAGAGGCATCTGGCTGGCCACGGTGTGAACAGAATGCTGGACTAGACAGATCTTTAATCTGATCCAGTAGGGCTCTTCTTATATTCTCATGACAGAAAGTTAGGGTAGAAAAGTTTTAAGATAAATAATTTTAGCTGCTGCCACATCATACCATGCTCCCCTTATAAGATTTGAATACCAATACTAGCAGACCTGTGGGTCCACTTTAGAGGACTACAACAACTTTCCCTAAAGGCATATCCCAAAAGTTATTTAAGGACGCTTTCAACAACACAATGCCAAACTGACTTTGGTGGCCTGGTGACTCCCATCAAGTCAGCTACTTGCAGCCAAAATTAATTAGCACATTTAAGGTATATGAACGGCTACCCAGATATATTCATGCCTACTAAAGCATGGCAGCCTGCTGTGACTATTGGAAGAAGTGCGAAAGTCATCCTGGTTTACTGCCAAGTGCCATATCAATCTCTGTGCGTAAATAAAAGACAACAGTACTTTCAAGGGGTAAACAGAATGCAGAGTAGTTTAGATGCTCAGTCACTAGGACTCTTCCACTAGGATGCATTAAGTTACTTGTAATTCAAATGTCGTTCTCCAGAGGAGGAGGGAAAGAGACGGGGAAAAATAGAGTTCACGTGAATAGAAACCTTGGATAACTGCCTCATATGTAGTTATACAGGTCACTGCCTTCTGCATTTTTACAGTGGCAAATCTTTTAGAAACCATGCTGTGCTTTCTTTCTTGCTAAGTGAGCATACTGTTAGTCCCCTAAAGGCTTCTGTCAATATTCAGACTGGCTTCACTAGCTGCAAAATGAGATTGAAAATTAACAAGACAGACGTTGGCAACGTTGGCTGAAGTGTGTAGATTAATTTTGAGGATGTTTGGATACTCCTCTCCTTTGACATAACACATTCCTGACAACAGAAGGAGACATTTTAGATGCATGTATTTGGCTGTATGTTTCCCGCCTCTTTTCTCCTCCCTACAATCTCAACTGGTCAATAGTTTCTAACTGTGCTAGCAGCAACTCCAGGTATACTTCTACCAGCTGTACCTTGAACACTTTGCTATGCGGTTTTCTGTTCTGTCCTTCACTTAAGAATAAGAATGGCTTTGGTGGCAATAATTAGAGAGGATTATAGAAAGAAAAGGAAACCAGCTGCGGTAGGCAAACTCCTATTGGCACAATCTATTACAATATTGAACAGAGTGTCAGAAAAAATTAGAATCAGAGGAGGCCTTATTCTTTAATGTCAGTTGTCATCAGGTGAATTGAAATAGAAGATGAAAGTGTCAGTGTGTGCTATCGGTTTGGTCAGATGTTGCAGTGCCTTTTTCAACACAGACCCAGCATGAATGTCATTCTGACTAGCAACTTAACAGTACTTTTCCACAGTCAAAATCTGGCCCCACATCAACCTCACATCAAAATTCTTTGGGGTTGATTTCATTGCCATGTGCATTTCCCAATGAAATGGCAAAGAGTTGCCAAAATAGAAAGCTGAGAGTTTAATTGGATATTTTTAATTGTATTTTAGTGTATTGTTATAAACAAATTTTAATTGTCTTTGTAAACCACCTTACAAAGTGCCATTTTTGGTAGAATCACAAGGAGTTATTGTTCAGTCGTTAAGTCATATCCGACTCTTCGTGACCCCATGGACCATAGCACGCCAGGCCTTCCTGTCCTCTGCTCTCTCCCGGAGTGTGCTCAAGTTCATATTCATTGTATCGGTGATGCTATCTAGCCGTCTCATCCTCTGCCGTCCCCTTCTCCTTTTGCCTTCAATCTTTCCCAGCATCAGGGTCTTTTCCAGTGACTTTTCTCTTCACATTAGGTGGCCAAAATATTTGAGCTTCAGTTTCAGTATCTGTCCTTGCAATGAGCACTCAGAGTTGATTTCCTTTAGGATTGACTGATTTGACCTCCTTGCAGTCCAGGGGACTCGTAAGAGTCTTCTCCAGCACCACAGTTCGAAAGCATCAATTCTTCGGTGCTCAGCCTTCCTTATAGTCCAGCTCTCATAGCCATACATTACTACTGGGAAAACCATAGCTTTGATTAGACGGACCTTTGTCGGCAAGGTGATGTCTCTGCTTCTTACTATGCTGTCTAGGTGTGCCATAGCTTTCCTCCCAAGGAGCAAGTGTCTTTTAATTTCATGGCTACAGTCACCGTCTGTGGTGATCTTGGAGCCCAAGAAAGTACAATCTGTCACTGCTTCCATTTCTTCCCCTTCTATATGCCAGGAAGGGATGGGGCCAGATGCCATGATCTTAGTTTTTTAATGTAGAGTTTCAGACCAGCTTTTGCACTCTCCACTTTGACCCTCAACAAGAGGTTCTTTAGATCCTCTTTGCTTTCTTCCATTAGGGTGGTATCGTCTGCGTATCTGAGGTTGTTGATAATTCTCCTGGCAATCTTAATTCCGACCTGTGATTCATCCAACCCGGCGTTTCTCATGATGTACTCTGCATATAAGTCAAATAAGCAGGGCGACAATATGCAGTCTTGTTGTACTCCTTTCCCAATTTGGAACCAATGTGTTGTTCCATGTCTGGTTCTTACTGTTGCTTCTTGGCCCTCATACAGGTTTCTCAGGAGACAGGTAAGATGGTCTGGTACTCCCATCTCTTTCAGAATTTGCCAGAGTTTGTTGTGATCCACACAATCAAAGGCTTTAGCGTAGTCAATGAAGCAGAAATAGACGTTTTTCTGGAATTCTCTTGCTTTCTCCATGATGCAGCGAATGTTGGTGATTTGATCTCTAGTTCCTCTGCCTCTTTGAAACCCAGCTTGTACTTCCAGTAGTTCTCGGTTCACATACTGCTGAAGCCTAGCTTGTAGGATTTTGAGCATCACCTTGCTGGCATGTGAAATGAGCGCAATTGTACGGAAGTTTGAACACTCTTTGGCATTGCCCTTCTTTGGAACTGGAATGTAAACTGACCTTTTCCAGTCTTGTGGCCACTGTTGAGTGTTGGCATATTGATTGCAGCACTTTAACAGCTTCATCTTTTAGGATTTTAAATAACTCAGCTGGAATACTGACATCTCCGCTAGTTTTCTTGTTAGTAATGCTTCCTAAGGCCCACTTGACTTCACTCTCGAGGATGTCTGGCTCAAGTTCAGTGACTGCACTATCATGGCTATCAGGGACATTCAGATCTTTCCTGTATAGTTCTGCTGTGTATTCTTTCCACCTCTTCTTAATCTCATCTGCTTCTGTTAGGTCCCTGCCTTCTTTGTCCTTTATCATGCCCATCTTTGCACAAAACGTTCCTTTGAGATCTCTGATTTTCTTGAAAAGATCTCTAGTCTTTCCCATTTTATTGTTTTCCTTGATTTCTTTGCATTGTTCATTGAAGAAGGCCTTTTTGTCTCTCCTTGCTATTCTCTGGAACTCTGCATTCAGTTGGATATATCTTCCCCTTTCTCCCTTGCTTTTCGCTTTCCTTCTTTCCTCAGCTCCTTGTAAAGCCTCATCAGACAGCCACTTGGCTTTCTTGCATTTCGTTTTCTTTGGGATGGATTGAATTGCTGCCTCCTGAACAATGTTACGGATCTCCGTCCATAGTTCCTCAGGCACTCTGTCTATCAGGTCTAATGCCTTCAATCTATTCCTCACCTCCACTGTATATTCATAAGGGGTATGATTTAGGTCATACCTGAATGGTTTAGTGGTTTTCCCTACGTTCTTCAATTTAAGCCGAAATTTTGCAAGAAGCAGCTTATGAACTGAGCCACAGTCAGCTTCAGGTCTTGTTTTGACTGACTGTATAGAGCTTCTCCATCTTTGACTGCAAAGGACATAATCAATCTGATTTCGATATTGACCATCTGGTGATGTCCATGTGTAAAGTTGCCTCTTGTGCTGTTGGAAAAGAGTGTTTGCTATGATCAGCGTGTTCTCTTGGGAAAACTCTATCAGCCTTTGTCCTGCTTCATTTTGTACACCAAGGCCATGCTTGCCTGTTATCCCGGTGATTTCTTGACTTCCTACTTTAGCATTCCAATCCCCTATGATGAAAAGGACATCTTTTTTGGGTGTTAGTTCTAGAAGGTGTTGTAGGTCTTCATAGAACCGATCAACCTCAGCTTCTTCGGCATCAGTGGTTGGGGCATAGACTTGAATTACTGTGATGTTGAATGGTTTGCCTTGGATTCGTACTGAGATCATTCTGTCGTTTTCGAGATTGTACCCCAGTACTGCTTTTCCCACCCTTTCATTGACTATGAGTGCTACTCCATTTCTTCTAAGGGATTCTTGCCTATAGTAGTAGATATGATGGTCACCTGAATTAAATTCGCCCATGCCTGTCCATTTTAATTCGCTGATTCCCAAGATGTCGATGTTCAATCTTGCCATCTCACGTTTGACTACCTCCAGCTTACCTTGATTCATTGATCTCACATTCCAGGTTCCTAAACAATATTGTTCTTTACAGCATCGGACTTTCTTTTCACCACCAGACACATTCACAGCTGAGTGTCCTTTCAGCTTTGGCCCAGCTGCTTCACTCTTTCTGGAGCTACTTGGAAATACCCTCTGCTCTTCCCCAGTAGCATATTGGACACCTTCCGACCTGAGGGGCTCATCTTCCGGCGTCATCTCTTTTAGCCTTGTGATACGTTCCATGGGGTTTTCTTGGCAAGAATACTGGAGTGGGTTGCCATTTCCTTCTCCAGTGGACCACATTTTGTCAGAACTCTCTGCCATGACCTGTCCGTCTTGGGTGGCCCTGCACGGCATAGCTTATGGCTTCACTGAGTTACGCAAGCCCCTTCGCCACAACAAGGCAGTGATTCATGAGGGGGAGAAAGACAGGATACAAATCAAATAAACAAACAAACAAGTAAATAAATATTGATGTGATTAAAACAACAACATAACACTTCCACAACAGATCTTTTAGTTGAAATCAACGCATCTTTTTTTTTAAGAACTTAGAAATCATGGTCATGGTCATTCTTAAAACTGTTGACACAATGGAAACATGCTCAGCTACCAAGTAAGCTGTCTCTTAAATCACTGTGTTCTAAGTTGCTGTCATGCCCATTGTTTTTCCCCATCCCTGCCACTGCTTTTTCAGTGGCAGGGATGGGGGAAAGGACCGTCCAAAGGACCTTTTCTTCCCTTATGATTTCAGGCCCCTTTTAATGGGAGGTGGGAGCAAGGACGACAATTGCCCCATTCCTCACACAAGAAGGAGACCACATCAACATGATCAGATTGTTTTCCTTCCGAGGCAGTAGCGCGGGTCAAAGAAATTGTAACCTCAGGACCTGGAATGATTTCAGTGCTTTGGGTCTCCCCGCTTTCATTTAACGAGCCACTGACTTCAGTAGAAGGCTCTGTTCTTATCATGCTGTTTGATCTTCAAATGTAATCAATATAGTTCTCATTAACCCCTTTCTTCCTCCCTTTCCCCCACACCTCAAAGCTGACCAATAGCTTGGCTAATAGCATAGTTCGAGGACAAGATGACAGAACATAATTTCAGCCAGTACTAACACAGAATGCTGACTGGCTCAGTTTTAAGTCCTCAGAATTGTATTCACTTGAAATCCTCTCCAACCCCGCCCCCCACTAAATGATGAGGGGGTGGGGGAAATCATCAAATAAAGTCCACTATGGTGAGTGGTGGGAAATGTCCTTTTGCCACAAATTTAAAACACCTCTTAGAAGCAAAAATTGTTGTTGATCGCTGGCGTTGTTGTTGATTGGTGCATCACCAGTTTGACTTCATGTTTTGGAAGTGGCATCAGCTATTCCTACAACTATAATATGAATTAGTCCTCCCTCTGCCTTCTCTGTCTTTGTTGCTGGGAGGAGTCAAGTGGTCAGGCCAGAGCATTTGACAGAGCATTTGACAAAAACCCAGGGCTTTTCTATATGAGGCATTTATCTTGCACTCATCATTCCTTACTCATGGTTGTTTATGAGTTCTATGTTGTGACCCTCCAGTTTCCCCTTTTTGTCTAACTAGCACTTGCGATGAGTTTTTGCATTTAATCATGAAAGTGAAAGAAAGTGCAATTTCCTTTTCTGTATTTTGCTATTCCGCTATACTACAGTGCCACCTAGAGGTTATGTAGTGGAAAAGAAGGAAAGGAAATGCTCCCTGTATAGTGCTCAGATCTCAATTCTGCAACAAAACTGAAAGTAGATTCAGCAGATTCACAGTCAATTAATAGCCTCGTGTAGAAACGCTCCCACATGAGTGACTTGTGGCATTCACAAAATTAGGTTTGTCATTATTCACTACATTTCAGACATCCATACATATATAAATCAACAAATGCTCTTACATTTGATTTTATTCACAATTTAAGCTCTAATGTATAAATGAGCATTATTTATACATTAAATAATGAGTTGGACTCTCTAAAACCCCCCTCCATCAGAAACAGTGCCAGTGGACATTCCAGTCTGATATAAAGAGTGATGCTATCCATGTTCATCCAGAAGTAAGTAATGGGACCTACTCTCTACTCTTTTAAGGGATAGATTAAGAGAGATATAGATAAGCAGCTGACACAGGTGAATCTGAGTAGCTTGTCTGCCAAATTTCTCCATAATTAAGACTGAATGCCACTGTTGAAATACATTTCCTCCAGCAGATGGCACACTTAGGTTACATATTTCATAACCACACTAAACTACTTTTATTAATAAAAGGTTTAACCAGTCTCAAGAGTTGCACAGGATCTGGATGGCTCAGGTTTAAGTGGTCTTGCATGTTTCAAAACATCTTAGGGTGCAATCCTATGCATGTTTAGACAGAAAAAAGTCTTACAACTCCCAGCATTCATGGCTGGTGTATACTGGGAGGTGTATGACTTTTTTCTGTCTAAACATGCATAGGATTGCACCCTTATTCTATCTGACACAATCCCTGCCTAAGAAGTATTACACAGAATAATAAAAATACAACACCAGCTAAATTATGAGCACAGTGGATGTACAGGCCCATGTTCAGAATTAACCTCAGCATCAAATCTATTTATTGTAAATGTTTTCATCTTTCTGACATAAACAAGATCCAACACTTTCAGTGTAAGAACAGTTTGTTGGCATGCATAGAAGAAATAGCTTGCTGCCTGTTGCAAGGATTATAATTTGATCCTGCATTTGGTTTCGCTTGATAGCCTCTGCTAGGATGTTTAAATTGACCCTATATTTGTTTAAAAATCAAGTGAAAACATAACAGTGGGTTATAGACAATCCTCTAAGTGCATTTTAGGTAATGAAGAAATGATCCTGCCATCAGCTAAGAAAGGGAAAAACCGTAACTTGGAATGTTTGTTGCTGTGTACTACTACATAGATCAGCCCTCCCCAACCTGGTGCTCTCCAGATATTGTGGACTTCAACTCCCATCAGCCCCAGCTAGCAGGACAGGAACCCTGGGACTTGTTGTCCTGAAGGCTGGAGTTACATTACCTCTGAGGATTTAGAAACCTTTTGAGGATTTGGAATAAGAAGTGACCCCAGAATGTATTCAGAAATGTAAAGCATACCACTAGCCAGTGCCATTTCATACTCCATGTATTTTCCTACAACAAAGGACCAAACGAATCACCAGAAAACTCTCTACTTGCCTTCTCCAGCACTGATTTTTTTTAAAAAAAACCTGAAGATTTTGCCAAAAAGACCCTATTAAAGTGTATGCAAGGAAAGACACCCCCCGCCCCCGCTGTGAATGTCCAGTATTGTGAAAACTCTCATTTATCAACGCAAGAACTACTTTTAGCTATATAGCTATATTTTATATATGCTATTTTCATATTATTCATACCTTATGGGGATTTTTGAACTGAAGGAAAAAGTGCATGAATAAAAGTATCCGAGATCTGTGAGAACCCATAGGAATTAACATTGAGGAGCGATCACAGTTTCCAAATATCACTGCTGTACATTTATTATTTTAAATATTTTTAAACTCTTTCTACCAAAAAAACATATAAAAACCATAAAACAGATAAAATACCAATACAGTGCAAGAAAAACACACAGGAAGTATACTGACTGGTAACATTCTGAATAGATAAATGAAGAAAATGCATCAAATTAATCAGCCTCAAAATGTTAACAGATAAAGGCATTTTTTAACTGGATGACAAAAGGCCATCAAAGATGTAGCTGATACATTCCATAGCTTGGCCTGTGTCCACAACGGTCTACAGCTCCAAAAGAGGAGACATGGGGCAAAGTATTTTACATTAAATTGGGGCAATTGTTAAATACATCTCAATTCTTGAAAACTCTGGGCCAAACTAAATGTTCATTAAAACATGCATAGCAGAGCAATGCATGATCAAATTATTTACTTTAGTCTAAGTATGCACAACCCTGATTCAGATTGGGACCATGGCACTCTGAGGAGAGGGTGATTTTAAGCTTTCCTCTTGCCCATTTTTGTCCCCCAAATTCCACCCCCACAGGGAGGGGAGTTAAAAAAAGTGGGGGGAAGCCTCCACTGGAAATTTTTGTTTTTAACTCTCCATGCCACGCTCTTGGGAGTGGAATGTGATTTGAAGAAAATTTAGTTTGGCCCTATGATTTAATGGAAGCTCCCAGTCGTGGGAAGGTCTGGACTCTGGAACCGCTTTCAACTGAATGTAGTTGTATTTCTGTTGCAGACCTGCCCTGAAAACACGGAAAGGCCACAGGTGGAGCGGATGGGGGTGGAGGGAACATGCATCCCCACTCCTCTCTGTGAGTAGGAATTTATCATACCTGAATATGGCTACTCTATATCTCTTTTTTTCTGGGGAAAGAATAGATGACAAGATACTGGAAACCTCCTCTTTCCACCACCTGAGCCTTTAACAAAGTAGCTTGCAAGTTGAAAAATGTGCATCCATGCCATCTTCCTCTCTTTCTACCAGACCGAGGCATGCAGTTTTGCAAACCACTGAGAGAACATACATAGAGCAAGTGGGACTGTTGTTGGTCCATCTAGACCACCATTGTCTAAACTGCCTTGATGCAGCTCTCCAGACTCTCAGGCAGAGTCTCAGCCCTTCTAGTTCTACTTGAGATACTTTTAATAGGAAATGCCGAGTTTTTACCTTAGGACTTCCTGCATGTAAGCCCTAGCCTCAATAGTGAGGAATGATGGGAGTTGTAGGCCAAAACATCCAGAGTGCCACACATGCCCACCCCTGATGCTCTGCCACTTGACTATAGCCCCTTCTCATAACATTCTGTGTTAATGTTACCTGCAAAAGAGGACACTTATGAGGAGGATACGTTTACCAACCATAGGACATGCACAGTTTGGCCTGGAGCTTCTTGACCACCCAGAGCCCATGGGCTGTTTTAGGGTTATGGTTGGTTTGTCAAGCACCCCAACAACCCACCCTTGCCAGGTTCACACGAAACGACAAGTTATGGTGTGACCCCGCAGCAGCTTGAATATTCAAAATGGTGCCTGCTGTCGCAACGAGAACCCCTGCAGGGAAATTCCCCCACGGTGGCTTCTCGTTATGTGTGAACCAGGTCTTTGATTGTAAAGACAAACACTGGAAATAATTTGATTGTTATCACACCCTGCCTCCAAGGTGCTCCGGGTGTCACAGACAGTTCTTCTCCTCTTGTTATTCTCACAACCACCCCATGAGATAAGTCAGGCTAAGGGACAGTGACTGGCCTGAGGTCAGCCAGTGAGTTGATGGCTGAGTAAGGATTTGACTGGACTCTCCCAGTCGAAGTCTTGTCACTCTATCCACTGCATCTACTAACTTTAGGTTGCTGCTCCACATATTGATGGATTTGTGGTTTGCCAGATGTTCACATTTTGATTTGTGGCTGTCGTGCACTACATATAGAGCTCCAAACTTTTTTGTTTACTGTTGTGCCATTACATCACTGCAACAACTGCATTAACATCTTGATAATGTGATCAATGGAGCTGAACAACAGGGAGTTAGATGACGTTCCCACAGATTGTGTGGGCTGAGTGATCTGTATTCCACTGATGTGCTAGGGTTTTGTTGCCCCGCTATTTTTCAGAAAACAGAAGTCTGTCAAGCATATTGCAACACATGTTACCCTTGAAAGTTCAGTCCCTTTTCTTGACCGTTCCCTCATGTCCTTGCTAATCAGATTGCCATCCTGGCTGCGCTAGCCAAGGGCACTGCGTTTCTGCAGAACTGTTATTGCTGAGAATCAAGGATACGCAGTGACATTTGTATGCACAATGTGTTCCACTTGTTTAGCTAGCAGCCAGATCATTTAACATGACAATTATCAGTGTGAATGGAATGGATGAGGATGCTTCTCTTGCAGCTCAGAAATGGGGCAAGGGGAGATCAGTTAAAGCAATAACTATGTGCAAGTCAGAAGCAGGGTGTGAGTTTTTCATATTTGTCAGCAACTGAAGACAAAAAAGGTGCTTTTATGGCTAGATTCTAGGAACTGTTGCAATTAGAAGTTAACTTTCAGGACATAGGTATAATTACTGTAGTGCCACTGCATGATAGCTTTGTTCTAGCACCATGAGCCAACCTAGGTTGCTGCTTTGATGCAAATAATGTGTCCCATACTGGCAAAAAACTGCCATTGCCAGATGTGTCTTAACAGTATTGCATAAAAAATGGTCACAGAGAAATGCCAGCATGGTGTAGTGGTGAGAGTGTTGGACCGGGAGCCGGGAGATCTGGGTTCTAGTCCCCACTCGGCCATGGAAGCTCACTGGGTGACTTTGGGCCAGTCACAGTCTCTCAGCCCAACCCACCTCACAGGGTTGTTGTTGTGAGGCTAAAATGGAAGGATTATGTACACTGCCTTGGGTTCCCTGCAAGAGGAAAAAAGGCAGGATATAAATGCAATCAATAGATAGATAGATAGATAGATAGATAGATAGATAGATAGATGATGGAATGTGAAAAGATGGGGCCAATGGGGCCAAGTGATTTAGTGTGGACAGAGAGCAGTTTGAAGTCCTTTGTGACACATGATGTTATTGCCAGTCCGCAGCCAACCAGCAGCTTCCCTCTTGAAAAGCTGCATTTTCTTAAAGTCCTTTCACTCCATATTTTTTAGAGCTGTGCACAGGTGGCCTCTTGAAATTATCCACCTTACTTATGGGCAGAGAAATTTGGGAGACAATTTCACCAAATTTCTTCAGGAGGAGGAGAAATTCTCCACAGTTTCTCTCAAGTAGGGCTCCCCACCTGCAGGGCTTGTAGCACAACTACTTCCTTTTTTTCTAAGGGTTGGCGGGGGGGGGGGGTTGTGCTGCAACAGCATCAGCTGCCTTGGCAGGCTGGCCCCCAGTCTGCATCCACCACAGTGCAGTTGGGGGCAGTGTTGTGTCCAGTTCCAGGGATGAAGTGGAGTTAGTGCTCTGCCCAAATCTGTCTTCCAATTTCCTGAAAGTTTTCTCCCCCCATGAAAGAGGCTTCCATTGTTCTGCCTCATTCAGGATGCTTTATAAATTATGTTTGTGGTGTTTTTGAGCTTACCTCATCACAGCTAGCCTCCGAGGCTGCCTGCACGTCCTGATCTGAAAAAGCCCCATGGGAGGTATTACTTCATGGTGCCTTAAACTGAGCTTTAATTGAAGTGTAGGAAGCTGAGGAGGCTACAGGCAGCCAGAGAGATTATTTTGCAGTGAAAAACAGGACAGATGTGCTCACTCCTCGGCCACCTCCTAAGCAAGGTAAGCCCAAGAAACCTAAACCCAAACTATGAGAATTTCTCAGAAATTTCTTCACCATTGAATTTCTTGTTAAAAGCAACTTCTCTTCTATCAAATTGAATGAGAATGGTAAAAAAAAAGTGTAGGATAAATTTTTGGCACAGCACTAGTATTTTTTTACTTAAAGCAGCTCCCAAGCCATTCAGCTGCAGTGTGCCCTGTCCCCCGCATTCTGGGCATACCTCTGTGACATGGCTGTGACCTGGCTATGACATGGTCAATGGGTGGGGCCACCCCTTCCCCCCCATTCACTGTTTCGCCAGTCGAAGTAACTAGCCTGCCTTTCCAATTCATAAATGTGCCACAGCACTGTTTCTGCCATTCACAATTGTGAAGTTGTTGCTCCCTCCCTGCCCCTTTTCTCTTTTGCCACTGGGAGTACTTAGCCTGCCTTTTCAATTTACAACATTTTAATTTAATTTGCCCCAGATCAATTTTTTTTTCCTGAGGGCACCAGGTTGGGGATCATATTTGCTGACACGGCTGCCTGCAGGGAAAGTAACTGGTTGTCTCCTATCGCATATCATTGAGCATGGAAAGGGGGGCTGCAGAGGGAAGCAAGCCTGTTGTTCTCAATGGGCCTGCATTTCTCATTCATAAAAGCGCTACAGTGCTGTTTTGGGTGTTCAGAATTGCATATTTGTTGTTGTGTCTGTCAGAGTATCTAGCCTTTATCTCCCATTCATAAAAGTGTGGGCAGGAGGACGAGGCTTAGTTCGTGGTCGGGAAGTGGAGGCAGCAGCAGCCCTGCTCTGGCTCCAGAGCGTGAAGGGCAAACTACCACATTACTCCTCCATGAAACTTCCCTGAGCAGAGGAGCCTGGAGAGGGGCGGGGAGCAAACCTCTCTCATTGGCTGAGCAGCATCTATGGGGTTCATGACGTTCACTTCTACTAGCGGGAGTCTGCCCACTCAACCCCAAAGGTGATTTCAACTGCAGTTTGACCTTTGAAAAGTGGGTTTTCAGGTAGGGATGTCAGAGAATTTCGCCACGAATCTCGGGGAGGCCGAATGCCAGCGCATTCGGCCCCCCAAAATTGGTGGCGAAACAGTCTCCCCCCCGCCCCCCTGGGTGAATCCTCCTGGCAGCGGCAGCTCCTGGCGTCTAGTCTATGTAAATGTTTACGTAGACTAGACGTGCCAAAATAAGGAACGGAAATGGCGGCGCCCATGGGCGCCTCCATTTGCGTACACGCAGTTTTGTTTATTTTTTTCACTCAGCCGTGATAGGCTACGTAAACATTTACGTAGCCTATCACGGCTGACTGCAGGGATGCAAATGGCGGCGGCTACGGCTGCCGCCATTTGCGGCCCAGCCGGCCAGGATTCGGGGGTGGAGGGACGGAGCGCCTCCCCCCCCGGCCAGAATTTCGGGGGGAGGGATGGAGCGCCTCCCCCCCACCGCGAATCAAATTTTGAAACAGGTAAGAGACTTTCGTACATCCCTATTTTCAGGTACGGTTTACTCTGCTTTTCTTGCTTCATGTGCCACTGAAGCTGATTTTTGAAACCAAAGCCGATTTCATGAAAATCCAGATAATACCCCAACGCGCTTCTCATTCTGTTTTTGTGTAGATCCCCCCAGGACTTGCATCCAAAGAACATAAGAAAATAGAAAACTGCCTTATACTGAGTTAGACCATTGGTTCATCTAGCTCAGTATTGTTAACTGCTTTCCAACGTTTCAGGCAGGATTTTTTCCAGCCCTACCTGGAGATGCCAGGAAATGAACCTGGGACCTTTTGCATGCAAAGCAGGTGCTCTACCACTGAGCTACAGCCCTTCCCAAATTGCAAAGCAAAACAGCGTTTTAGGACCATTTCCCAAACCTCTGAGGAAATACTGTATTCTTCTGTTTCTTCTGTACAGAAGGGGATCTATAGATTATACTCATCATAGGGATTTACATTCCTATGCCAAATTTCCCGTTCTACCTATATCACAAGGCATAATTTGCTATGTGAGTTGGGGACATCATGTAGAAAGTTATCTGCTTTTATTTTAATTTTCACAAGTGTTTTCATCAGTATCCCAAATTGCATGGAGCATTCTGCTTGCATACAATTGAACGCAAGTAGAACTTTTGTTCGGACCACTCTTCTCCATGTGGTGAGGTTGGGGAATGAAGGGGCAGGCCCCCACAAGCATGGAGACATTTGGGGAGGGATCAGCATGTACAGCCCCATTCCCAGTTTGGGCCCTCACATGTTCTTTGGAACATGTGAATAGAGCTACAAACATTCCATGTTTCAAACTACTCTCAGCGATAAACTTGACTAGTAGACTCACACAGTCATCCTGACTCTAGTTTCTTTAGATGCTTTCTCCCCACACACTCTCGTTCTGTATGCTTAGCTTCCATTAACATCCTATAAACTCACAGGTTTCTTTCAGACTGGCTGTTGTTGTTGTTTAAAATGTCATTTTCTTTTAATTCACAAACCTATGTACTTCTGGAAATCATTCGCCGATATGTAAAAGCCACCACCTTATTTTAAGGTGGTCCTGTTTCACTTTCAGACTGAAAGGCACTCAACCACCTGAGTTTGTTATTAAAGGGAAAAGGTAGGACCTGCAATAAAAAGTTGCAGTGTACCCTCAGCTCCTAGCAAAAGTGCTGCTGTTTAAGGTTCCTGCCAGCCCTCCTCCAGGATACTATAAGCTGTAAGGAGATCAAGCAGGACATTATACTCCTTCCACGTGAGTTTTCTGTTTTTCTTTTCCAACTGTTGATCAACTTTCCATGGCTACTGAGCACACTCATTCCTTATTGGGGTATTTGTTTGTTCCCTTAAGTATTTGTTTTCGTACTTTTGCAAGCCGTAGTGTTCCTCTGAGCATGCTGATACCTTCCCTCTTGTTTCTCAGTGGCCACACTTTGGCTCCATTTCTGTTGGCACTCTAATATCGGAGTTCAGTATTAGAAGGAATGGTAATACTCACCAACCATATAGAAATTGGTAGGGTTACTGGGATAAAGTATGTGAATACACTATGATGACTTTACAGTACTATGTAAAATTATAATCATGATTAATCTTATGCCCTACCCTTGAACCAAATTATCAGGGTAGTTGCAAACATAATCTTAATGATCACTTATGTAGTTAATATCCATCTTTTTTTTTTAA
Source organism: Heloderma suspectum (assembly GCF_057233095.1). Classification (NCBI taxonomy): domain Eukaryota; kingdom Metazoa; phylum Chordata; class Lepidosauria; order Squamata; family Helodermatidae; genus Heloderma; species Heloderma suspectum. The sequence continues at coordinate 151,201,095 of NC_139460.1, read as the reverse complement.
GTATAAATTGTGATGAATTTTCTCGGTTACATCAGTATCATCTTCATTTGGAATGGCACAACATTTCTGTGATGTTTTGCGTGATTGGAAACAAGCATGCAACTTCAGTTACCTTCAGCTAACCCTGCTCCTTTCAATGTACCTGCATTTATTTTCACACAGCTCCATTATGTGGTAAGCAAGGAATAAATGCCCCAACAGCAAAAGGTGAGGAGCAAATATATAGAGCCAAAACGAACTACTGACATTTGCAAGCACCATTTGGATATTTATGCAACAATAACTCAACTTCATTTTGTGCAGTCCTGCAGAGATTGTGAAGATAATCCCTTCTAATGGTCCATACATTCCTCTGCACTACCTAAACAGCTGTCCTGCAATTTTCATTCTTGTTCACAACGTCAGCTCCATGGGAAACAGACTTGTGGCCCAGTGTGCTACTGAATTGTCTTGTTTTGAGCTGCTCTTCAAACTCTTGCAATTGCTTAGGGCCTAATAATGATTTCATGCACATGCAAGACAGCCTCTTTCCTAGAGAAAAAGCATCTACAGAGGGGACAATTTGAAGCATTAGAGGAGGGGAGGGGAATAGTTCTTAACTCCTTCCCTGACATTGCCCTGTCCAGCCACTTCTTTTCTCCTGCATGGTTTCAAATATGTTCTGAAGTTGTGGAAGCTCCCCTGATAGGGGAAAATTACCAGATGGGGAGAAAGTAATAGGACTTCTGCTGCATGCATATATGTGTAATACATAGTTAGGCCCATAGTGTAGGGTGGCCACTTACGTATAGACAAAAAAGAGGAAATGCATCACCCCAAAAGACAAAAGAGGACACTAAACTGCATAACATCTGCACATGCAAATTTATACGCATAGGTGCAAATTTAGAAATAATAATGATAATTTAAATAGAAATACAATATATCTCACCATAGTGTAGAAGACTGACTATGTGACCTTGTGCCTGCTCAGTTTTGTCTAGGTGTGAACAGTTGATGGGCAACTTCAAGGCCCCTGTTCTCTCTCCTTATGGTTCTTTTACTTTAAACCAGGCATCGACTGGACACCTCTTCAAATAGAAGGTGCCTTCAAATAGAGGACTGTCCTATACCAGCTCTCCAAAATAGAGAACTGTCCTCTATAACTTAGGACACCTGGACACCCTATGTGGTGGACAATGATTGCTTACACAAATGGAGGCAAGATGAATGGAGACATGCACCCGGAACTGAAGAAGAAGAGGGTATTTCAAAATGTGAAATATATTTTGTTTGCCTTCAATTAACCAAAGCAAGGAGAAACAATAAATCTCTTTAGGTCCAGAAATAGATCTCCCTGGATGATTTAAGCTGCAATGTTCCTGAGCATTTTATGACCAGAAAGTCTATTTCAGAGAAGGAAGGGTTCTGTAATGCTGTCTGAAACAAAACACTCCAAATAGCACAAAAGAATGCTTAAGAGACCATCTCACTTAGCTATCTACTTTTTGAGGGAAGTGGTGGAGAAGTCTATATGTCATGAACACACAATCCATCTTCACTGTTTACCTCAGCCTTATTTTCACTTTCAGCAACCTGTGTTTCCTTGACAGGAACTACCAACTTCCCACCATTTTGTGTGCTGCTCCATTGTTCTCGGTGGCACCTCTGAGTCTTATCACACGTTTGGTGCCATCAACCTGAACAGAACATATGAGGTAATGAGATGTATGAGGTAATTATACCTGAGGTGAGGGAGTAATTTGTACTATCAGTGGTTGAAACACAAAGGTTCTCCTTAGCTGATCTTGAGGGCTGGGGGAAAACTTAACTGAAGAAGTAAACATCATATTCTTATTTTCCTGTGAAAAGAATAGGAATCGGACATTAAAGAGGTAATACAGTGACCAAATTAATTCCTTATACAGAAACAGGATACTTAATCTATGGTTGAAATTAGACATTACAGAAGATGCTGTTCATTTGGTGTAAACAAACAGCAGTCCCACTTCTCTCCCTGGGGGTGTCTCCACAGGTGATTTGCTGAGAGCTGGCTGCGTTTGGAGGTTGTTCAGGGCACATGATGTCGTGACTATCTTGCTGCCACCCCATTGCTTTTTGCAGAAAAACCGGATTTCCTGAGACGACTTAAAAGTTTGATTCCTTTCCTTAGGTCAGATACTCCGTGTTGTTGTGTGCTCCAACTCCCGCATTTACTGTGGTTATGCTAGCCCTGACCAGGGGTGCGCCTTTCACTGTGACCCCGGTCAAGGGGTGTTTCCTGCCCCTGTCTTTCCCAGCACAAACATATGTGTGTCTACTCAGAAGTAACTCCCATTGTGTTCAATGAGGCTTGTTCCTGAAATGCGCACTCTTGAAGTTACTGAGACTCCCATGCATCGAAATAGCCTTAAAGCTATGCTGATGCTGCATGTCTTTGATGTTTGCTTTCTTGATTTTCGTAAGTAACTAATGTGAAGCTTCCATTGTTCACAACATTGGAACCTTCAGGGGAGAGAGAAGCCTGCAGCTGTGTTTCTTTAATGTTTGCTTTGTCAGCTGTAAGGAAGGATCGGGGGGAAGCCTCTTGCATTGGAGGGGGGGAAGCCTCTCGCATTGGTTGATCAGACCCTGCCAGTCTGATTACATTCACTCCAACCCCCCCACCCCACCCGGAAGTATGTTCCTGTGACAGGACTTAGAATGGTACGGTGCAGTCATTCATGGAGCCCTGCATGGACCAAAGCTGATTCCCTGAAAAATCCAGGTAATCCTCCATTGACTTCTCTTCCCATTGTCGTGGAGATCTCCCCCTGCCCCCCGGTAATGTGTAGCAAAACAAAAATACAAAATGCATGATGTGTTACCATCTTGCTCTGAGTTTTTTACCCTCTCACCAGTTCATTGGCTGCCATCAGTGGTGGTTGGCAAACGCAACACAATGATTTTACTACATGTTTTACTATAAGCCATCAGAAAGAGGAGGAGGAAGAGAACTCGGGATGCTGTTTTTAGCAGCAGCCATCCAGCTCCCATAACTTCCACCATTTGTGAAGGGATGACTTCACATTTATCAAAGAACAGTAAAGTTTTCTAAGCAGTTAGGGAGCAGAGGTCATGCAAGAAATAATTTGATATGCAGTCTTTGCTTTCAAACAAGGAAAATTGATGAGGCTCAATCCTAAGTAACTTGGCCAAGAAACTGAATACAAAGCAGCAATGGGGACTGAGCCCCAAATGCCAAACCACACATTTGAAAATACTCATTTCGCAGAAGGTAAACTGGTGGTGTTCAGAGAAATACAAACACACACATAGACAAAACACCCACACCACACTCTCACATCAAAAAATATGAACAAGTACACTCTCTCTCTCCCTCTCTCCCTCACACACACACACACACACACACACACACAGAGGCAAAGCACATACACAGCACAGACAAACCCTCTCACTCCCCAGCCCCTCCAATGCTCACTGCCACCCCTTTTAGCTCCTCCAGATGCTCTCTATTATCCTCCAGCTTTTTCTTATTTCCAGGGAGGGGAGGAGAGCATGCTGGATCTGAGCCACTCACCATTTTTATTTTCTTATAATGCCTCCAGGGCATTCTTGGAAATAAAGATGGTGCTGGAAGCCAGCACTTCACTTTCCAACATGCCAGCATCCCAAGTTTTTTTTTTAAATAAATACATACATACATACATACATAAATTAATATCAGGAGGGGCAGGAAGCCTGGCAGTTGCCAAGAGGGCTTCTGTGGGCATGTTGGAGACCCCTAATGTACAGTATAATTCACTCTAGGTATATAGGCATCCTTCAAGCTGTTCATAACCACAGAAGAAAAACAGGTATCACTGAGCAAATCTATCACTGAGACAAATTTCCTAAATTTTTAGACCAGTGTAGCATGGGAACAGTAGCCTAAGGTGTTTTTAGAATGGACAAAAATAGAATCATGACAAAAACTGTAAAGTTTGGGGGGGTGTTTTAGAGATAAGAGCTATTGTATCACATGGCAGAGGACTGGAAATAAAGATTCACCTGATTTCTCCTAACTCTGATTCTATGGCAACCTATCTCCGCAAATGATATATTAGTCCTTCACGGCACCATCCTATGCATGTCTACTTAGTCCTGTTACATTCAATGAGTATAAGGTTGCATCAAAGTTCATTAAGGCTGTAGTCTTACTAAGTTCATTAAGACCAGGCTACCTGAAGGACCGTCTTCTCCCATATATACCTGCCCAGACCCTAAGATCAGCTTCAGCAGTCCTTCTCCCGGAGCCCCTGCCAAAGGAAGTGAGGTGGGTGGTTACTAAGAAGAGGGTGTTTTCTGCTATGACATCCCAGTTGTGGAATGAGCTTCTCAGAGAGGTCCGCCTGGCGTCTGTATTGTGCTCATTTTGATGTCAGGTTTTTCAGTTTGTTTTTATCTGGTAGTGTATTTTAAATTTTTGCACTGCAGCTAGCTTCTGCTGATTATTCTTATGTTTATATTGTAGATTTAAACTTTTAAATATTTATATTGTATTTTACAATATACAATATTCTGTATTTTATTGTCCGCATTTTATGGTTTTAATTCTTGTGATCTGCCCAGAGAGCTTTGGCTATTGGGCAGTATAAAAATGTAATAAATAAATAAATATTCCTATACACACTTACCTGGAAGAAAGCCCCAGTGAACTCAATGGCACCTACTTCTGAATAGACATACATAAGATTGCACTGAAAACATCTATAGGGAATTTCGGTTCCATTGGCAACACAATTGGGGCATCATTCAAGTTTTTGCACATTTTCATTAAGACAGTAAGGGTGCAATCTGATGCATGTTTAGACAGAAAAAAGTCCTACACTCTCAACATTCCTCAGCCAGCCATGCTGGCTGGGGAATGCTAAGAATTGTGGGACTTTTTTTTGTCTAAACATCTATAAGACTGCATCTTATTTCTCAAAATAGTATTTTTATTTTCTAGACAGCATTGTTAGTAGTCTCAGCACTCATGGTAAAGTGTTAACTTCATCATATTCAAGACTAGAAAGCAAAGCAAAATAAAAAGTTTTGATGCTAAGCTTTGAAGCTTTAATGTTTCATTCCATTTTGCAACAGTCCTGATTGGCGGGGGAGTGGGGAGGCAGGGAGATTAGGTAGTATGACTGTATATGCACTTTTTCAGTGAGATACATGGAGTATCAATATTGCCCTTTTTCTTCGTCTATCTATCATAGAAGAAGTACCTACAAAATCTGTCTTGGAAGAATACGTACAAAATATCAAGTCGGATGTTCCCTTTTTTTGCCCATCTTTCAAAATAGTACAGAAGCCTTATACCATGGAAAGATAGCTTTCGAACAGAATTGCTTAGAGGGCATTCCTTTTCTACTGAATGCAAAACAAAACACAAAGTGATGAAATGTTGGAAGAATGACCATGATGCTTATGCTGAAACCTTCCTAATGCATAAAGCAGTATGGAAGGAGCATGCATGAAAGATCCGAAAGGAACACTGCCAAGGCCAAATAGCATGTTTAAACATGCATTATACAGACAGGTGCATTTTCAGTCAAAAGACTGTTTTAAGATCAGCAGTAGACATTGGAAAACTGGATTCAACGTTTTGGAACACTCTTTCCAAACCCTGGAAGGAACCATAGCAAGTCATGTTAGGCAGGGGCTGAGGTATGAGGAAACAAGGAAAGTTTGCAGGCAAAAAGAAGTTGTGGATGTTCCCGCCTGCAGCAATGCTGGATTATCCCATTTCCTGCTGTAGCACAAGTCTGATAAAAATAAAACTTGTAGAACTTCATTCTACATCAGGCCTCTGAGGCCCAGCTGCTGGGTAACAACAGCAGGAGAGGGTTGTTGTGCTCATGACCTACTTGTAGCCTTCCCAGAGACATCTCATTGGCCACTGTGGGAAACAGGATGCTGAACTAGATGCTGGATTTGGCCTGATCCAGCAGGGCCCTTCTTATGTTCTTAAGTTCAGTGGAGCTTACTCTCAGGTAAATGGGTGTAGGATTGCAATCACATTAGAAATTTTAAAAACACACACATCAAACATGTAGAGTGTGGGTGTCACGGGACCAGCCGTGCCCTAATTCACATGTGGAATGGAGAACAAGCCAAATAGTACTGGGCTTTATTATTATATTTCAGCCAGTTGGTTTACATCTCTTAGCCAGCAGAATTATTACTGCTTGGCCTGTGGCACTTAAACATTTCCCCCTTTCTTTTTCTTTCATTCCTTTCTTTTCTTCCTTCTCTTTTTTTTCTCTTCTTTTCTTGCTAATTTCTGGGGAAAGGAGTGGTTACAAGCCAGAATGTGTCGGGAAGGGTGATATGGAGGTAGAGGACACCCACATAAAAGTTGTCATGGGTAAGGGACAGTATGGAATGATGGGGAGGAAATGTCATTGGAGTGGTGGGGGACCCAGATGGCTACAAGCCATTTCCCTCTCTGATCCTCTCCCCATCTCGCAGATTCCTGATGGAGTGGCTACTGCACCCTCTGGCCTGGTTGTGGTGTTGGTGAATGCCAGGTTGGTTCATAATAAGACCTCATTCATAGGTAGTGTAGACATGACATAGCTTTGCCCACCTGGTTACTCAGTGCAGCACCAGCCCAGGCTGGAGGGCCAGGGCGCAGGGGTGTCACCTTGACTCATAAAAGCTCAATCGCACTCACCAGGAAACCCCTCTGCCCAGGGACAAGCTATGAGGGACTGTACCTACCTTGTGTTGGGCCAAAGAGGCAGATAGGGGTGCTATTGCTGTACTGCCAACCCTGCTACCCAATGGACTCCCTGACCGAGTTGGCTGAGGCAGTCTCGGGTGTGGTCTTGAAGAACTCTAGGACTCTGGTCCTGAGAGATTTCAACATCCACGCCAAGGCAGCCTTAACAGGACCAGCTTGGGACTTCATGTCCTCCATGACAACCATGGGGATGTCTCAGTTTGTCACCGGCCCAACGCATAGGGCAGGGAGTACCCTGGACTTGATCTTTGCCTCTGGGTGTGAGGGGTGTGGTCTGGATATTGTGGGGGTGGAAATCACATAAAAAAATGCACATTTCCATACACCCACTAATGTGTGCCTTTGCAAAAATGCAGATTTCACACATGAGAATATGTGCATTCACAAAAATGCGCATTTTCATGCATACAAAAATGTGCGTTTTTGCAATTGCCTTTTTTTTTTTTTTTTTTTTTTTAGAAATAGCGACCGCGGAGCTCAACAAGGCCACTGGGGTGAGTGTGGGCTTCTTGCTGAGAGTGGGAGAGGATGGAGTGCAGTCCAGGGACCAACGAGCAGGGTCAGGGGCTGGGCAGGAGTCTGGAGAACCCAGATGGGGGTGAGTTCGCACATCCCTAAAATCACCGTGTTGTCATGGTCAGACCACCTCCTGGTAAAATTTGGTCTCACAGTGCCAGTCCCTCCCTGCAAGGGTGGGGGACCCATTAGGATGGTCCACCCCTGGAGTCTTACAGAATCTGAGTGATTCCTGAACACCCTGGGGGATTTTTCAGTAGCCAGAGCCAGCAGTTCTGTCAAGGCCCTTGTCATGCTATGGAATGGTAAGGTGTGATGGGCCATTGACACGATCGCTCCTGAGTGCCCTCTTCAGCATCATGGAGCACAGAAGGCTCCTTGGTTTACTGGGGAACTTCGGGCAATGAAACAGAGCAGAAGATGGCTGGAGAGTAAGTGGTGTAAAACTCATCCTGAAGGTGATCGAGCACATGTAAGAGCATATAATCGTGCCTACTGTGTGGTGGTAAAGGCAGCAAAGAAGGCTTAGTTTGCCACCTCCAGTGCATCCGTGAGTAGCTGTCCAGTAAAGCTTTTTCAAATGGTTTGGGGGTTGCTTCCATGAAACCCAATACTGGAACCTTCGAAGGCCCACTGTGATTAGTTTGCAAGACACTTTGAGGATAAAATGACTCACCTTAATGCTATTGATGCAGTGTCTGTTGAAGTGTCCAGTGCATCATTTTATCCTGTTTTGTGGGATCAATTTCCATTTTTGGAGCCTGAAAATGTGGACAAGACACTTGCATCTGTATGACCCACCATATGCTTTCCTGACCCTTGCCTTTCATGGCTTATTCAAACTAGCTGCAGGGAACTAGCCATGGGGGACTGACCAGATGGATCGGGGGAGTGGTGAATGCATCATTGCATGATGGTGCAGACCCCAGTGCCCTGAAGGGGGCAGTGGCGCAATCACTCCTGAAAAAAACCCCTCCCTGTATCCAGAGATCTATGCTAACTGTCATCAAGTCACAAACAACCTGTTCCTGAGTAAGGTGCTCGAGAGAGTGATGACGTCCCAGCTGCAGGTGCTCTTGAATGAAACTGATTATCTGGATCCATCCCAGTCTGGATTCAGGCCTGGTTTTGGGATGATATGGCTGTTGTCACCCTGATGGATAACCTCCTTTGGGAGAGGGACAAGGGTAGTGTGACCCTATTATTTCTTCTTGATCTCTCAGCAGCTTTTGACACCACTGATTACAGTATCCTCCTGGACCAACTCCATGAGTTGGGAGTTGGAGGCACTGTTCTACAGTGGTTCAACTCGTAGTTGTAGGGTCAGTTCCAGAGAATTATATTAATAATAATAATTTTTAAAAATCCTACCTTTTTCCCAATACTGGGACTCAAGGCAGTGTGACTGCATTGGGTGAGTGCAACTCGGCCCCATGGCAACTATACTACAGGGTGCTGCAGGGTACCATCTTGTCCCCAATGTTATTTAATATGTATATGAAGTCATTGGGAGCGGTCATCAGATTTGGGGCAAGGTGTCACCAGTATGCTGATGACACCCAGCTCTATTTCTCTGTGACGTCCGAACTGGGAGAAGCTGTGCATTTTCTGGACTAGTGCCTGGATGCAGTTATGGCTTGGATGAGGGCTAATAAACTGAAGGTGAATCCCAATAAAACAGAGTCCGTATGTGGTGGCAGTTCCCAGGTCCTGGAATTAGACTGTTTGCCTGTTCTGGATGGGGTTGCACTCACTCTGAAGGAGCAGGTATGTAGTTTGGAGGTGTTCCTGGATCCATCTTTGTCACTGGAGGCCCAGGTGACCTCAATGACCCGGAGCACCCATTACCAACTTCAACTGGGACAGCAACTATGCCCATTTCTGGATAGGGATAGCCCAGCCATGCTGATCCATGCAGTGGTAACCTCACGATTAGACTAAAGTAATGTGCTCTATGTGGGGCTGCCCTTGTGTATGGTTCAGAAGCTGCAGCTAGTGCAGAATGCAGCAGCTAGGATGCTTACTGGGACACCCAGCTATGCTCACATAAGATCTGTGTTAAAACCACTGCCCTGGCTTCCTATTAGCCAATGAGCCATGTTCAAGGTTATGTTATTGTCCTACAAAGCCCTAACCAACTTGAGACCAGGGTATCTAGCAGATCACCTTCCCTTATATATAGCCAGCCGAACTTTAAGAGCATCAGAGGCCTTACCGGTCATTCCAAAATTAACAGAATGTCACCACACACACAATACCTTGATGGCGGGCCTTCTCAGTAGCGGTGCCTACTCTTTGGAAAACTCTCCCACATTCAGTTCAGGAGACAGAAAATGTGGCATCATTCAAATGCCTCCTGAAAATGCACTTTTTAACCCAGGCTTTCCCTGGCTTGTAATTTAATGAACCAGGCTGCTCCATCTTACTGCTCCTTGTATTGCTCTTATTGTAAATGGAATTGTTTTTAATATTGTATTTTAAATGTGATTTTAATATTTATATGTAAACCACTTAGGGATTTTATTATATTTAGCGCTATATAAATATCACAGATAAAACAGAGTGCCTCATTCCTGTTTGCCCTTCACTCGCTGGTACTTTTCTGCTGCCACCAGGTAGAAACCTTTATTTTCCCCAGCCTTAAAAACCCTCTGGGTCTCTTGTAATATCTTTAGGCAGTGCCGGCTTAGCTTTTAGATGTGGGGTGGGCAACTCAACAATATAAGAGGCCACAAAGTTTGAACAAAAAAATTTAAAAGTTAATTAAAAAAGTATTATCTTGACAAAGGTTTTAACATCAACATCGCTACAACACACACCACAATACAAAACCATAAGAGCCAAAAGGTTAAGAAAATAATGAGAGGTAAACACATCCAGCTAATTCTAGCTAGACTGTCCCCATTTTATCCAAGTTCTTCGCAGCAATATCTTACTATCAGAGTTTGTGGCTTTCCCAAGCAGCTTCTCCAAAGCAGCTCTCTGATTTTTCTCTTTCTGATTCTTCTTTCCTTCCAACCTTCTGCTCTCTAAACATTCTCTTTTTGGCCTCCAGTTTTAATATGTTAATGCTAGCCTGTGCTCTTGTAACTCTGACCTATCAGGAGGGCTCACCTTTTCCCTAATTTCTTTCTGCTAAGCTCTTTGCACACATTTCTGCAAAACTGAAACTACTTCTTGCAAAACGACAGAGTCTTCAGCACCACAATGTAAACAAAAACCCTTTTGCAACCTCTTATCTCTCCCTCCAACTGTTCCTCCTCCTGCTCACTCCCTTTACCTGCTCACTCCCTTTACCTTCTCTGTTTTGTAGACTTACCTGCACCTAGGCCTGAACTTTGGATGTTTTGGTTCAGCACACACATAGAAAGAAAATTAACACCATAACATCCAAAATGCTATTTATAGGTAAAATGGAAGACAGTTATGTTCCTTCACACTGGGAAAAGAAAGAAATCTTTGCCTGGTGCCTAAAAGACATTAACATAGGTAGCAGGCGAGCCTCTCAGTTTTACAAACAGGCCACCACAACTGAAGAGCCTTTTCCTCTATTGCCACTTACCTCAATTTGTAAGGTGGAAGCACCTGGACAAGGACCTATGAGGAAGATCTTCATGAATAGGGAGGTTGACATGGGAGAAAACGTTCCTTCAAGTACCCACGTCTCAACATGCAGGGTTTTAAAGCTAAGCAAGCACCAGCACTTTGAATTTTGCTCAGAAATGGACCAGAAGCCAGTGGAGCTCTTTAAGCACTGGCGAGATGTGTTCCCAATGGCTGGTTCCAGTTAGCGGCCTAGCAGCAGTGCTTTGAAATAACTGTAGTTTCTAGGCAGCCTTTGATGCACTGTAGTAGTTTAAGCGGGAGGTGATCAAAGCACAGGTAACTGTAGCTGGGCTTTTGCTGTGCAGGAGGGGGCTGCAGCTGGTGCACCAGTCTTAGTTGGTGAAAGGTGCCTGGTGCCACTGAGGCCACTTGGGCCTCCAGTGATGCTCCACCGCTACTCCTACTCCCGTCTTCCCACTGGTTTGCATTACTAGTTCACCTACAAATAAGGAACTAGTGTTTCACCCGCTGCCTACCTCAACATTAATCTTTGGTGTGCCACAATTCATATGACCAGACTACTGGGAGACATATGAGCCCATATGAGCTCTTGCACGCTGAGGCCTAGTCCAAAAGTGTGTTTGTGTGTAACGTGCTCTTGAGTTAGAGACATCATCTCTCACTTTGGAAACACAAATAAAACAAAATAGCCTAATTGGGTAATGCATATGAGGTAAGAAATCTCCTCGGTTGTCTCACAATTCCTGGGCAACTGGAGGACTGCAATATCTATTATATTTTCTTGCTTTCCAAATGTAAACGGTTCAGCTTCAGTGACCTTCTCTGCCAACTCTAGTTTGGCTTGAGATTGCGAAGGACACAGTGATGCCTTTTGGATTTCATTTTGTTTTTACTTTTACATATCTCAAAAGACTACTCAATAGAGCAATGCCAACCCTACTGGTTATGATGCATAATACAATATTTCAAATATTTTAAAAAAATATTTGAGCTTCAGCTTCAGTATCTGTCCTTCCAATGAGCAGTCAGGGTTGATTTCCTTTAGGATTGACTGATTTGACCTCCTACGAGTCCCCTGGACTGCAAGGAGGTCAAATCAGTCCATCCTAAAGGAAATCAACCCTGAGTGCTCATTGGAAGGACAGATACTGAAGCTGAAGCTGAAATATTTTGGCCACCTAATGCGAAGAGAAAACTGTCTGGAAAAGACCCTGATGCTGGGAAAGACTGAAGGCAAAAGGAGAAGGGGACGGCAGAGGATGAGATGGCTAGATAGCATCACTGATGCAATGAATATGGACTTGAGCACACTCCGGGAGAGAGCGCAGGACAGGAAGGCCTGGCGTGCTGTGGTCCATGGGGTCACGAAGAGTCGGACACGACTGAACGACTGAACAACAAGAAAACCCTACTGGGCTGGATGGACCAATAGTCTGACTCAATAAAAGGCAGTTTCCTAAGTTACTAACCCCCACGGAAGGGCAATTGAGGGAGCTTAGGGGAGGAGCTCCACTGACTTGTGGCTCATCTGTGCCAGAGGCTCCTGATAAGCCCATGGAGAGCTCTGTAGGTGTAGGAGGCCCACCAGTGGTAGGCTCCAAAACAGGGCATACCAGGGAAAAGACAGCATTGGACCCACTTGATCCAAAGCTCCCTTTCTCCCCTGAAGAGGCCCCCAGATTAGACCCTGCACCTAGGACAGCCTTGACTGGGTTTTGGAAATTTCTTTCCTATTAGTGTCAATGGGAGGGAAATTTAAAGGGAGATAAATTTTTAAAAATACCATGGGAAAAAACACCTCCTGTCTAGGCTGCCAAGGGCGGCAGGGCTTTGGAAGTGGTGGATAGGCTGCTACGAAGCCCCTGCCCACACACACGCTGATTCTTCTTTAAGTCCTTGAGACAGACTCCCATTCTTACATCTTTACAGAGGTGTCTGCCTCAGGTCAAAACACCTACAGGAACTGTTGTTACTAAATCTCTTCTTATGGGATAATATCCACTCAGGCTTAAAGCAGACCTCATTCGTCAGACAACTTGAACAAACGGAATATCTAGAATAAAGCTATAATTGAAGAGGATAAATTGACCTCATTTGATTACACGCACAACACATTTTTTCCATTCCTTTGATGTATACGCTACTCCATCAGACTACTCTCTAAAGAGATCATAGCTACAGTGGTTGCATAGACTTTATCGACTGTGTTCCATGAATCAAGCACAGCTAGGGAATAGTTTCCTGCTATAACACTCTTCATGTCTGGAAGACCGCATTACTCATATATTCACATTTATTAATTTTTCAGGAATTGTCAGTAAATGGTTTAATAATTACCACATCAAACTCTCCCTTAAAGAAAAGCGAGAAAAAAAAACAGCCTTATGGGGTTTTCCACAAAACTCACTGCCTAAGATGGTGGGATTTCAACCCAAACCCCAGGGATACTATTTCTAGCAAAGCTCCATAGCCTAATCTATTGAGCCACGCTTCCCAAGGGTGTAAGACATTTTCAGATCGATAGGATTGGCAAACAACACACACACACACACACACACACACACACTATACCTTTCCCCTCAAAATCTGGTATAAAAACCCTCTTTGGCTGCAATCCTATACACACTTGGGATTAAACCCTGAGATTAAATATCATTGAATTTACTGAGGCTTACTTGTGAATAGAAATGTACAGAATTGCACTGTTACTGTTTTACTTCAAGCTATCATTTAGATGTTCAAACATGCAACCCTCCTTTCTGAAATAATATTCCATGCACATACAAAGCTAGCTTGTCAGGGTGGCTGAACCTTCTCCCTGACAAGCTAGATTTCAAAACATAGGGAGTACTTTCTACCCACCCTATACAGAGGAACATTAAATATGCAAAACAACAGTAATACCCCACACATATGCAGCTTGAAGTCATTCATTTAAAAACAACAACAACTGGATAAACGATTCCTAACTGAAGATTATTTTAACTAGAGTTATTGAGTACAGTTTTAAACCCTGCACAGTCTCTTCTTTTTTGCCTTATTTTATCCCTGAATACTAAGGCCCTCTTGCTATAATTAAAAAAGAAGACAAACTTCAACATAATTCCCTCTGACTCTTGCCTTCGAGTGCTATTTTCCAGAATAAATGCCTGAATCTACAGACACTTTGCAAAAAAGTTGCTTGCTTTGTACAATGTTTCATCTGCAGGAAAGCCTTTTTCTCTTTCCCCTCCCTCTCTTAAGTGTTTTTTTTTAAAAACATACAAATTGATTGGACAGACTGCATTACCAAAATAAATTACCTGAGATGCCTTGCTTTAATTGGTTTTTTCCTGTCTTAGAAGGTTTTGCGTTTTCCTTTTGCTTGAAAAATGTGGACTATAATGTGAGAAGCAGCATTGTCAGATTATCTCGCAGAGGTGACTGAATAATCCATTTCACTGACCATAATGACTTACAAGCAGCCCCATCTTCTGCAGGGGCCTCTGGAATCTTGCTTACCAGTGTTCTTTCACTTTCTTACACTTACAGTGAACTGGACATTCAGCAGCAGACCTGGGTCTGGGAACCCAGATCACCACAGAACAATTGCACAGCAGGAGGAGAAAGAGGTGATTTGCAGCAATGTAACAAATGGGGAAAGGGTCCTTCCACTGGCCGCCATTTCCCCTCCAGCCCTAGTCCCCTACCATTTTTCCTCTGGAAGCAGAACAGACACAGCCAGAACCGGAGTTTGGCTGCAGTCATTTTTGCTGCCTGAGGCAAAGGGCGAAATGCCTCCTGCTCCGTGTACAGATGCTGACCGAACTGACTGTTAAACCTTACTTCAGCACTGGCAACACGACAGCATCCTCCGCCACACCGGAGGGCAGAAGGGGGTGTCATGCAGGGTAAGCTGCATGGCACACAGCTCTGTCTTTCAACACTTTGCTGCCACTCCCTGCCCCCTGCCCAGCATCTGCTGCCTGAGACAACTGCCTCACTTCGTCTAATGGTAGGGCTGGCCATGGCCAGAACACCTAGCTGGCTGAGAAGCTTTCTCTGCCCCCATTTCTCTTCTCCTAAACATACTCTTCCTACCACCTTACAGCTGTTCAACCTGTTCTAGAGAAGTTTGCACTTCCCCTAAACTTAGGGCCTAAAGGTTCAGGTTCATTGTTCGGAGATGCCTTTGGATCCAGCATTGTCACCGGAGGCACAGGTGGACTCGGCATGGAGCATAGAATCATTGAATCATAGAATAGTAGGGTTGGAAGGGGCCTACAAGGCCATTGAGTCCAACCCCCTGCTCAGTGCAGGAATCCAAGTCAGAGCATCCCTGACAGATGGCTGTCCAGTCTCATCTTGAATGCCTCCAGTGTGGGAGAGTCCACCACCTCCCTAGGGAATTGGTCCCATTGTCATATTGCTCTAACAGGACGTTTTTCCTTATGTTCAGCTGGAATCTGGCTTCCTGTAACTTGAGCCCATTATTCTGTGTCCTGTATTCTGGGCACCTTTATTATACATTAATCACCTTTTATCAGCTTAAGCTGATATACCAGCTATGACCCTATTGGGACAGAAATAGCCTAACGACAGTTATCCATACTCTGGTAACCTCTTGCTTGGATTACTGCAAGGTGTTATATGTGGGGCTGCCTTTGAAAATGGTTCAGAAACTTCAGCTGGCCCAAAATACGGCGGCAAGATTATTAATAGGGACTGGTGGATATGACCATATTATGCCAGTGCTTTGTGATGTGGACTGGCTTCCAGTCCATTTCTTGGTCCAATTCAAAGTGCTGATATTGACTTTTAAAGCCCCAAACAGTGTGGGGCCTGGTTACCTGAAAGATCATCTCCTGCAATATATACCTGCCTGGACCTAAGATCATGTTCAGAGGCTCTCCTCCAGGTTCTGCCACCAAATGAGGTGAGGCAGGTGGCTACTAAGGAGACAGCCTTTTCAGTGGTGGCACCCCAGTTGTGGAATGCCAGAGAGGCTTGCCTGGCACTTACATTGTGGTCTTTTTGGTGCCAAGTGAAGACCTTTTTTATTTTCTCAGGCTTTTTAGTCCTTCACTTTTGTTTTTAAATACATTGTTGTGTTTTTAGATCTTTACTCAGTTGCTGTTGTTTATTCTGGTTTTCTATTTTGGTTTTATTCTGTTTTAAACTGTTAAAGGCTTTATATTTAATCATATTGGGGTTTTGGGGAGGGGGTGGGTTTAACATGTGTGAAGTATCCAGAGAGCTTTGGCTATTGAGCAGTACAGAAATGTAGTGAATAAATAAATGTTCCATGTTTCCAGACCCAGCTTTGCTGGCAAACATCTTGTTCTGTCCTTATACCTACATAGAAAATTTTGTCCATGGCCATATCCTTAAGCAGCTCAGCATGCTAAAAATGAGGCCTTTTGGAGAGATAGCACATAAATCCAATCACTTTGTGTACAGACATCAACTCAGACCTTCACTTAATGCTGAGGCCATGAAAGGACTACAGGAAGTCTGAAATGAGGGAGGGATTTCTTCTTTTCAGATCTTAACCCTGTGACTTACTGCTGGAGTAAAGAGAGAGATCAAGAAAAGCTTATAAGAGAGGTGATATACACTGAACTTTTGCTCCTAATCTTTTGAATGAAGTGTATGATGGCGACACACACACACATGCAATGATGAAAGCTAAAGACCTGCTAGCCTAGAATTCAAACCATCAAAGCAATTTATCTTCCCTTAATTTTTCTATTTAGCATATATGCCACTCACAATATAGAATTGAAAAACTCTAATAGATGTGCTGGATTTCAAGTTTTCTATTCATACTCATCCTGTTTAAAAATAAGAGGTAGCCCATGTCACACATGGTAACACGTTTATTAGGAACAACCAAAATGTAACAAAATAGTGAATAAGGTTTTAAATTCCCAGGAGCTCTTTTTCCGTCCAGATGCTCATCCCCCAAAAAGGAAGGGGAGAGAGAAAGATGTTCCTGGGCATGGTATAAAAGCCTAAGGCTGCCCTTTGTAAGACCGGGTAGAAGATTTTAACAGATCCTAGGAAGCTTCCTTATACCAGATCAGACAATCTGTCTGTCTAAGGGCTTTTCTACACAAGGCATTTATCATGTGCTTGTCATTCCCTACTCATGGCTCTTTATGGGTTACGTAGATGATGTCTCCAGCTTTGCGTTTGTGTCTCACCAGTACTTATGGCAAGTTTTTTTTAGAGCAGGGAAAATGCAGCATTTAATTGTGAAAGTGCAATTTCCTCTTGTGTATTTGCACTATTCTGCTATACCACAGCACCAACTAGAGGTTATGTGCTTGCCAAGGCCAGACCAGCAGGCAGACAGGGAGTTGGGTGATTCCCTGTGGCTCTGCTCTGGGAACACTGACAGAGGTAAGCTCTCACAGATTCTGACATTCCAGAGGCTGAATAGGCCCAAGCCCTTCCAGGCGGCTTCTGAGCCGATCTTTTCTAGTCAAACTACAAGGCCCGCTGCAGTGCTGAAGCTGGGTCCTGACATTGCTCTTCCTCTGAGCTATGGCCTGTCTGTGTCTTGGAAGCCATTTTGTACATCAGCAACAGCTTTTGTATGAACTCAGGAAGGTGCCTTACACTAAGCCATACCCTCTCCCACTGTTGTTCCCCAACAACTGCTATTTAGACATGAGTGAGAGCCATGATTCCAATGGGGATGGGGTGTGTTGTTGTTTTTTTAACCCTGTGGGGTTAAATGGGAGGGGGGAATCTTAAATCCCCTTCCCAAATTGCCATGGTCCCAATCTGAATTAGGGGCGCACAAACTTACACTCAAGTAAGTAAGCCAATCACACATAGCTCTGCTGCTGAATGTTTAGTTTGGCCTTCAGGTGCACACTTAAGCAGATTTGTTGTTTTCTACCCCTTTTGTGCATGAAATGTATGTGTGGTTTTTGAATCCTATAAGAGGAGGGTTGGGGAGTTTTGTTGGGGTTGTTTTAGAAGCCTAATGCCTCTTTTAAGTCCAAAGGGATGAAGCATACAGCTGATTAATTGCCCCATCAACTAATGTGGCTGTGCTTAGCTCTGACAAACCATGTGTGTGGTATTCATTACAAATTTGTGCTGTCAGGTTCGAAGGACAGAAACCTTAACAATGTGCTGTTCAAAACAGCTATCTGGTTACCTGGCTTTTTGATTTATTCACGAAGTGTGCCTTACAGTAGCCATAAAGTCTGTGGGATATCAGAAAGAGAGGCAATTTAGCTGGACAGCCACAAACCATCCAGATACTTTAAAACTTCCCTGATGAGGGATGCACAGCAATGGAGCTGAACTATAGACTCCTTCCGGCAACATGTTTTGCTCTTTACAGGTTTTAAAAGGAAAGGGGAACATTTTTTCCCTGGCAACATTAGTCTCCTAGAGACTCCTGTAGCCACAGCAGCTGCTCAAGGTAATGCATCTCAAAGACAGATCATCCTTAATGCAGGTCTTTCTTTCAGACATTTTCTCCATGTATTACTTCCTGGAGCAAGATAGTCAGTGAAAACAAAATCCTTATTTTATTAGGGCTCTCACTTGTTTATCGTAAGACAGAGTCCACAAAAGTCCCTTTTAGCTTTTAGGAAATGTGTAAAAAGATACTTTTATCAGAAGGCGTTTGGCTACTGAGGCATGTGAGTTGGAAAGAAACCTTCTTTCTCCCATGAGCATGAAGCATGAGAAAAAGCAGGAGAATGAAAAAAGAGCATATCCCTTCCCTAGAAAAGATGCTTATTATAGTATTTCAGTACAAATTTCATTTTCAGGATCAGTTATGGATGCATGATGGCAAAGAGGAATTGTTTCCCACCTCAGGATTGGCTGGTAGTTGTGAGAATGTCTCTTTCCTGAGGGCCGATCTATGTGTGACATATGGATAAGCAATGTATATGCCCGTTTACAGTGGTTAAATAGTCATCACATACATGTGTATGTGATCAGGATTAGAACTACAGTATGCAGGGAGAGGGGTTAATCATCCGGATGACTGCCCCCCTCCCAAAAGCTGCTATTAGACCCAGAAGTACAATTCCCATTGGAACCTATGGGAGCTTCCATCCCACAGCTAATAGCAGCTTAATGGGAGCATCCCAGACGTTTTCAAGGAGAACATAGATATAGTGGGTATAATAGAAACCTGGTGGAATGGAGAGAACAAGTGGGATATGGTTATCTCTGGATGCAGACTCGATGGGAAGTGCTGGAGGTGGAGAGCACAGAGAGAGCAACGTCAGAGAGAGCACAGAGTGAAATCTCAAAGGGGGCAGCCTCCTCCAAAAAATAGCTGTGGGAGGCAATATCAGGCCAGAAAAGAAATTCAGTATTGGAGGCCTACTATTCTCCCTCCCCTGCCACCCAACCAAAATGATCAGAGTGATCTTGAGATGGAGAATGAAATCAGGCAGGCAACCAAAGAAGAAAGGGTTATAGTAATGGGTGACTAAAATTACCCTCACATAGACTGGTTAAATGCATGTTAAATTCAGGACAAAGATGTAAAATGTCTAGATATCCTAACTAGAGGGGAGGTGACCCTGGACTTAATTCTAAATGGTGCCCAGGATTTTGTGTGAGAGATATGTGCTATGGAACCATTTGGAACCAGGAACTACAGTACTATCAAATTCAATTTATATGTAAGTCGGAAAGTGTCAAGGAAGTTCGGCATGATCACATTTGACTTCAAAAGAGCATACTTCTCGAAATATGAGGGGACAGATAAAAAGAAAATTGAAAAGCAAGAGGCCAAATCTCTCCAGAATGCTTGGGAATTAATCAAAATCACAATAACAAAGTCTTGGCTAGAATGTATACCTCTATGGATGGACAGATCTGTCAACCTCACTCTTACTGAGACTGTCAGTTTATTTTAGGCCAAGTTCATTCCATCTCACTTCTGCATGAGCTCGCTTTAAAAAGAAAACCAAAAAAATCCATGCAGAGATTTGTACATGTTTTGTGTTGAATGTTGTGCGTATTTTTAATATGCATTAATGTGTGCACTTCGAGCACATTTTTAAACATCCACTTTTTTGGACACATTCACCTATTGACTAAGATGTGTTTATGCTTATTTTGGAAATGTGCACAAGTTGTGGAACACATTTTGTTTTGTAGAATGCATTGCAACACTGAAAATGTGCCAAATTTCTGACTGGCAATTCTGTTCAGTTCCAGGAGGTGTTCATAAATGCAATTGTTTATAAATATCCTCTACAGTTTGGGCAAGCAAATGACATGCTTCAGCTAAAATAGCTTCATCAGGGGAAGTATTGAATCCAGCAGTATTTGAAGATGGACTCCCACACTCAAGATGGGTAACAGCTGTGCTTTTCAGTATTCTATGACTTTAAATTCTCTATTATCCAAGCCCTCCTACATATTAGGTACAAGAACAACAACCTCATTATGATGAAGTGTAGAACAAGTTGTTCTACAAATGCGATAAATCTTAGGCTGCTTAGGATCAGAAAATGAAGGTGAATAACTTTGTTGGTGCTTACAGCCCATTATAGTATGACCTAAAAACAGAAACAAAAGAGAACAAGGAGATTGCAGAGAAGCTGAATGAATTATTTCCATCTGTCTTCCCTATGGAAGATGGAGGGCAGATACCCGTGCCTGAACTGACATTTTCAGGAAGGGAGTCTGAAGAACTGAGGCAAATATTGGTGACAAGTGATGATACTCTTAAGTCTTATCGACAAATTAACAAATTACTAGGTCCAGAAGGCATCCACCTGAGAGTTCTTAAAAGAACTGAAATATGAGATTGCTGATCTTCTGACAAAAATATGTAACTGATCTGTAACTGTACCTGTGAACTGGGAAGTGGACAACATAACACCACTGTTTGTTTGTTTTTAAGGAATCCAGGTGGGATCCAGGAAATTACAGACCACTTAGCTTAATGTCTGTCCCAGGTAAATTGGTGGAAAGTGTTATTCAAGATATCAAGCATATAGAAGAATAAGTCTTGCTGTGAGAGAGTCAACATGGCATCTGCAAAGGTAAGTCCTGGCCCGCTAATCTTTTAGAGTTCTTTTTAGGGTTCAACAAGCATGTGGATCAGGTGATCCGCTACAAGACTGTGTGTGTAGAGTATCAAAAAGCTTTTGACAAATGCACAACCTTAGTGATCATGGGAGCAGAAAATAGGTCCACTTATGGATAGGGATGTCAGAGAATTTCTCCACGAATCTTGGGGAGGCCAAATGCCAGCGCATTCGGCCCCCCCGAAATTGGTGGAGAAATGGTCTGCCCCCCCGCCCCCCCCGGGATGGGACTTACCTTGTGCGAATGTCCCTGGCGGCGGCGGCGACTCCGGCGGCAGTTCGGTGGCGGCTGCGGCGGCCGGTCTTCCAACCAGCTGCCGCTGCCACCATTTCCAAGTTAAAAAACAAACCAACAAACGTGATAGGCTACGTAAAGATTTACGTAGCCTATCATGGCTAGATTTTTAAAAAACACCGTGA
Organism: Heloderma suspectum; assembly: GCF_057233095.1. Taxonomy (NCBI): domain Eukaryota; kingdom Metazoa; phylum Chordata; class Lepidosauria; order Squamata; family Helodermatidae; genus Heloderma; species Heloderma suspectum. Next base: position 151,179,774 of record NC_139460.1, on the reverse strand, counting down.
TAGGCTACGTAAATGTTTACGTAGCCTATCACGGCTGAATGAGTGAAAAAACAACAACAACGCGTGTACGCAAGCGTTCCTTATTTTGGCACGTGTAGTCTACGTAAACATTTACGTAGACTACGGCGAAAATAAGGGGAACACAAATAGCATTCCCCTTATTTTCGCCGTAGTCTACGTAAATGTTTATGTAGACTACATGTGCCAAAATAAGGAACGCAAATGGCGGCGCCCATGGGTGCCACCATTTGCGTATGCGCAGTTTTTTTGTTTTTTTTTCACTCAGCCGTGATAGGCTACGTAAACATTTACGTAGCCTATCACGGCTGACTGCAGGGATGCAAACGGCGGCGGCTACGGCCGCCGCCATTTGCGTCCCGGCAGGACAGGAGGATTCGCGGCCAGAGGGACGGGGCACCTCCCCCCCGGCCAGAATTTCAGGGGGGAGGGACAGGGCGCCTCCCCCCCGGCCAGAATTTTGTGGGGAGGGACGGACCGCCTCCCCCCCACCACGAATCAAGCTTTGGGTTCAGGTAAGGGACTTTCGTACATCCCTACTTATGGATTGGTAACTAGTTAAAGAACAGGAAGTAGAAAGGGAGGGAATTCTACAAATGGGACAACACCACTGAGAAGGCTCTCTCTGATTGCCACCTATGATACCTCAAATGGCATGGGCATCTGGAGGAGGTCACTGAGGAGGAGGTCACTGAGGATGACCTCAGTGCACAGGCAGGTTGGTATGGGCATTACTTCAGGTACCTCGGTTCAAAGCTATAAAGAGCTTTCAGGTTAGGCACCAGTACTTTGAATTGTGCTCAGAAATGGACCGAAAACTGGTGAAGTTCTTTCATTACTAATATATGTTCCCACTGATCCACAGCTAATCATCATCATGGGTCAGTGAGCTGTCTGGAATACATAATTTCCTCTTCTTGTCACTAATGTAACAATTGTTAAGGATGTGAATCTGAAACTGTCATAAATTTATTTCATTGCCAGCTGAGATTATTGTCTAGGATCCCCCCCCCCCCCGCAACCAGTGTGGTCACTATTACAACAGTACATCTCTAAGGACTGGCCTGTATCGTCTTGTTAATAGGACAGTGTGTCCGAATTTTATTGCATCATCCAGTAATTTCAGTAATAGTTATATAGACTAACCCTCGTATCTATCGCAATAGCCTCTCTTGTTATTCTTCCTTTAAAAATATGTCATAAACATGGGTTACATTCATAACAGGGGTTTCCAGTGCTTTTAAAGAGTCTCGACCATACTTGGCTTGAATTAAAGATAATGAGCATGAAATGTTCTTTTTAGACAAACCTCAATTATTTGCACAACCAGAAGTTGTAATTATTTATGCTGTCTAATTGTTTCTAAAGCAAACCACCAGGAGAACTCCCTTTGCAGAACAATGCTTGTTTAATTTTTGCTGGCTGGCTGGTTGACAAAGAGTTCATCCTCCTGGTATTTAAACTTTAGCAATTTGCGGGACAGTCACATATGCAAAATTTATATGAGTCTGTTTAATTTGACTAAGTGATATCGATATAAGCAGACAAAAAAATCAAGATTGTTTTATAACTGTAATAGAATCCATTTTTCATTATCCATTTTTCTTCTAATTTCTGCACATTCCTGTAGGTGCCTGCAGAGGGTATTCTTGTTTGTACAAACTTCCAGGAATTAATTTGTGCCACAGCTGGGCCTTCAAACATGTTTCCAGGGCCAAGGACCCATAGAGTTTACAACTGACCAGAAAAAATGCCTGGCCTGCTCCTATGCCTTTAATGTTAGCTCAGTCTACCATAATCAGAAGGCAATAATTTTCATGGCAGGGAGAGAAGCATCCTCACCTACAAACATCTGCAGATCAAGATGCTGTTAATAGCACAGGAAGGACCAATACAAATGTTGGCAAATCTAAGGGCCAGCGCTAAACGTTTTATCCCAAACTAGTGAACCTCTAGTATGTATTTCTAGAGATGTTTGAGGAATTAGATCTTTGTGAATTCTGATGTGAACTGACCTAATTACCACCTCTTGGACTAATGTGCAAATTGGACCATAATTATCTTTGGGATTTCACACTTCTCCAAATGCTGAAATACAATTTTGGGTGCAAAAATGTAAGGAAATGTATTTAAAATATGTATTTTAGGATTATGTTTAGAAGTGCATTTATTTTAGAAAATATGTTAAAATGACATATTTAAAAGTATTTATATAATCACATTAAAGCAGATATAGGACAGAACGTACTTAGGAATGAACACATTCATAATTGACACAGAGCAGAAAAAGACAGATCCATCTAGTATGTATGCCCCTGTGTACAAAATACCCATTTTGCACATGCAGTCTATGTGAGATCCTGCAGGATTCCTGCATCTGCACCAATCCAGATGCAGGATTTGGCTATGCATGTAACTAAGAACAGGGCATTCTCTGTGAATGGGGAGAATGAATCCACTGCTCTGTCTGAGAATCCACCAGGGCTTGAAGAATAGCTTGCCTAAGTCTGCAATCCTATACCCACTTACCTCGAATAAGCCCTACTGAACTCAATAGGACTTACTGCTGATGAGTAGACACGTATAGGACAGTGCTGTAAAATAGATTTAGGGTGCAATCCTGTGCACGTTTAGGCAGAAAAGTCCTATAACTCCAAGCATCCTTCCAGCCAGCCATGCTGGCTTGAGCACGCTGGGAATTGTAGGGCTTTTTTCTGTCTAAACATGCACAGGATTGCACCCTTTGTAGCTCAGGGTATGGAAGCAAGGCAAAGCTCTTCACAAGTCATTGCCTCCTGTGAAAGATAATTAAGATAAATGTTGCTAAATCTGTGCTACAAGACTATATCCAAAGTCTTGAAAGCACAATGAATAACTGAAACATCTATCCAGTTCTTTCCTTTGTTTTGTTTTCATCACAAATGTTAATTAGTGGCTAGACGAATGGGGTCAAGGTGAAGACAAAGCTGCAGTTCTCTTGCTTTTACTGGGATGTCCTTTTGAACTGAGTGGAAATTAGTTTTTGAAGTAAACCAGTACATGGACTCTTGGTGTGCTGTTGTGGAATCAGGCAGTGGTACGGCCAGCCGGTTTTAGACCTGGGTTTAATGGTCCTAAGAGCCTCATGTGGCGCAGAGTGGTAGGCGGCAGTATTGCAACCGAAACTCTCCCCACGACCTGAGTTCGATCCCAGCGGAAGCCAGGTCCTAGGTAGCTGGCTCAGGTTGACTCAGCCCTCCATCCTTCCGAGGTCGGTAAAATGAGTACCCAGCATGCTGGGGGAAAGGTAGTCACGACTGGGGAAGGCAATGGCAAACCACGCCGCTATAGTCTGCCATGAAAACGCCAGCGTAAGCGGCGTCCCTCTAGGGGTCAGTAATGACCCAGTGCTTGCACAAGAGGAACCTTTCCTTTTTCCTTAATGGTCCTGTGGTGACCCCCTTTAGATGGTCATGGGTATTATTTCAGTTGTGAAGCACAGAACCGACATTTCTTCCCCCTCCCTCCTTCAACTGCCATTCCACCCTTTGAAACTTCTTCTACATTACTGATAGGTTACAACAACAACAAAACTGTTTGCTAACTCTGTTTGTTTTTAAATAATACTCTGAGCATTTGCAGCTTTCCATTTTAAACTCACTTAAACCACAGTGTCATCATGACAACAGGCATAAAATGGAGCCTGCTTTTGGACCTGCTGCTGTCTGGCTGGTCATTTAGAGGCTTCCTGGACCTGCACAGCCCTGGAATCAGGACCCTTAAGAACAATCTGATGCATTGCAGCAGCAAAATATTTTTCAGTGGAACACTGCACTAGCCAAGTCAAGTCCGAGCAGAGTGTGATTTCCTATTTTATGTTTCCTGTTTGTTTTCACAGCTTGATATAAAGGTTCACAGCAGTTGATTCTGTCCACAGCTGCTCTGGATAGCTATCCCATTTGAAAGAACGGAAGTACCGCACTCAGATCTATAGAATTTGGTTGCTTGTATTGTAGGATAAAAGGGAGGGAGGGAAAATAAGAACAAGTCGCTACCCTCACCCCCCCCCCCACCTAAGTAACTGGAAACTATATTGGTTATTTGAACCAAAGTGCTACCTATTATCACATTTAAGAATTGTTTTTAAGAGATTCATGTTGGAGGCTAGATGGCATAGTCATGGGTGGGCAGAAGGTGGATAAGGATCTAGTAGCAGATAACTGGGTGATTTGCTGTAGATGGGCAAGGGTTTCTGTCTTCAGATTGTTTAACAATAGCAACAACAGAAAGGCTTTCGTCCCCTCTAAATTAGGCTGTTAGAATCCCTGACCCATACTAAATTAGATGCAGACTTGTACTTGTATATGCAAGTCACCAAGTACAGGGGTACAGTAGGTGGTTAGCTACACCCCCTGAACTTCCATTTAGCTCCTCCCCCACAATATTTTTCATGTGTCTCCAGATGGGGAACCTCAGGATTCCAGTAAAACAACAATAAAAACACCTAGATCCCATAGGTGTCAAGAACTGCTGTCAGCTGCCCTCTGATAAGCTGTTGCATCTTGTGTATCTTTGCCTGCTCAGGCTGTCCACTGGCTCCTTTCCAAGAGGAAGGAGTATAAAAGGACTTCCTGTCTCACTAGTTCCTTACTTGAGCAACAAGGTCCGCCTGAGCTCTGCTGTGTATTGTGTTTCTGGTTTTCCTCTTTGGTCCTGACTGGTGATCCCCCCTCCCCCCGCCACAATCCTGATTGCTCTTCGGTCCTGACCCACGCCAGATTGCTGCCCATAAGCCAGTCCTGACAAGAGTATGAATGTCCTAAACGTTAGCTGACATCTCTCCTCCCCATACCTATAGTGCTGGAAATTAAGCCATGGAAACCAGTTGCTTAATGTTAACTGAGGGGAGATATTTACATTCAGGAAAACACTGCTGTGATTTATGATTGTAGATTTATAACAAAATACAAGTGTACAAGGCTTGCTCTTAACAAGCTCCCTTCACATGCAAAAACCAAGATGTTAATGTTGTCGTTTTTTAAATAAAAGTCTCAGCATCCTGTCAGATATGCTCACTGAAATAAAAAATGGTATTTGCTTTTAAAAGAAAAACACAGGGATATTAACTACACTGAAGGTATTGGAGAAGACTCAATAATATAGGTTTTGGGGGGTGGGGAGGCCTTATTTACCAGCCAAGTGGCTTAACACTGTGTGCTGATTTGCACAAGCATGCATGTGCAGGGAAGTGCACGTGTCCCTACACACATTGGAAGTTCTCAGGAGAGGAGCTGTGAAGCTGTGCACGCTAGCCCCACCCACACCACTGATGTACACTGCAGCCGCACCATCCATTGCCGACCCAGAACTGCTCATGAACTGTCTGTTCAACTGGCATGGGAATGGGCTCTGTGTGCAGACTGATACATGTGTGTAGAGCTCCTGTACATGAGGAAGACCCTGATTGGGCCAGCCCTCCCCCCCATTCCAAGGAGGAGCTCTACACCTATACATCAGCACCCGTGCAGAGTCCTTTCCTGCTAGGGTTCCCACTTATGAATTGCCAAAAAAGAGGAAATGCATCACCAAAAAAGAGGACACTGACTTGGATAAAATTTGGGTATGCTAATTTATATGGATAGAAGCCAGTGTTGAAAGGATTATTACAGTTCAAATAGGAATAGAGTATATCTCACCACAGTGTGGAAGACTGTGACCAGGTGATCTGTGTGCCTTGGTCAGTCTGCTGCCCGCGTGCTGTTGATGGGCAGCTTCGAAGCCCAGCTCTTCCTTCTGATGGTTCTTTATCTTTCAACTGGACTGAGCCCTTCAAATGCAGAAAGCCTTCCAAAATTGTATCATCTGATTTCACTTGAAGTCGGGCAGCTGAACGTATGTCTTAAAAAACCATTGTGTCAGAGGCAGTATGAAAGTTCTGTCTGTTGTATTTGACTGGTGATGGCCCCGTCACACGTGAAAGCCAGCACTGGATGCTGAATTTATCGACTCATAAAGACGTTTATGTGAACTGGGCCCATGACAAGTGGAAGACTGTGAACCAGCAGAGGTGACAGTATTGCTGAAGTAATTATATTTAAGATACACAGCCGCATACAGGATGTCTTCTGTATTTTGATCCTGAAAGCAGGGCACCATCTGCAATATTAGCTACTGCATATTGGGTCTTTTCCAGGTAATGGGAATGAGCATGACAGTGTACCTCAAAGGAGAAGAATGGACCATGCCATTCCATGGCACACCAGCAGCTTCTCTCACTTCATTTTGTCATGTAGTGATAAGTCTTAAGGACTAGTGGGCATGATGGTAATAGTCATGGTTAGGGAGCTGCTCACCTATACCCCAGCCATTGCTCCCACTTTCTGAGAGAAATGTGCAATTTGTTAAAGAAGGAAATGCTGGCAGACCTTGGTTAACCTCTTCCTGATTTCACAATTTTGCACTTGCCTGTATTCATATCCAAATTTCATTTCAGCTGCTCTGTCAATGATGAGGGAGAAATTCTGTGGGCTTATAGGGAGGTAGACTATGATAAGCTTAAGTTATGAATCAGCAGAAATGCAACTAATGTCTCTCAGGACACGTGATTCTTCTAGTCTTTTTTGTCCATTAGCTCATGAATTCAAAGCGAACTAAAAATAGAATTAGTCTGGAATGTTCCCCATGAGGATGCAGGAAAGGTATAATATCTTGGTAGCCAGAGCTACCAAGATGCCACCATTGAGAAGGCCCTCACCACTTCACTTGGTGGGAGCATATGGAGCAGGGTCTCTGAAGAGGATCTTAAGATTCAGGAAGGTATATATACATTCTTGTATTGCCTAAGAGAGGTGTAGGCTCCTGGGTGGAGGGACAGCATAGCTCAACTGTAGAGCACACCATGTACATAGAAGGTTCTAGGCTCAGTCTCTGGTATCCCCACCTCACTGGGCCTAAAGCAAGAGGGCTGGGAAAACTGCACTCAAGGTCACACCTTAGCCAGAGGAGGCAGCACATGGCCAGACAGTGATTCAAGTCACTTCTATACACTCAGTCAAGAAAAGGCCTTCAGTTAGGGGGAGGAAAAATAAACGATTCCTCTAATTAAAATAGTTATGAAAAGGGTTATAAGTTTGAAGAATTTTAGTATTTATACTTCTGTGTTTTATAGCCATGTAGCCACTTTTCTCCTCTTGTTGATGCCCAATAAAATGTCAACATGGTTAGCTTAACTCTAGATCTCAGGGCTAAATGTATGCTGCATTTGAAATCAGATGATAAATCTTTTTCAGAAGCTGAAAAATAAATGACAACCTAGGGTTTACAACAGCTGCTGTGGTTGAATAAACCATGAACTTTATATTGTAAGGCAAGTATCTCAGGCAAAGCTCTAGGCACATCTCTAAGATGTAGGATATTAAAAAATAATTTGGTTTTTATTAGCCATGGTTTACTTCTGAATAAATTAAAAGAAACTTTTGATGGATAGTGTTATTGGTGTTTTGCTGTAGTTTAAAATGCACCCTGTGCTGTGGTGTGATTGATAGATTTGGTTGCTACAAGGTTTCCTTATGTTTCAAAGTGTCGGCAAGAGTCCTGCTTGTTCCCTTTGAAATGATTAAGCACTTTCTATTTTCGATAAATTTGTTAGCTGGCATTCCTTACTCCCAGGTAATTTTGCATAGCATTGTGGCCTTATTTTATTAAGAAGATAGGGTAATCAAATACACATGCGTGCACGTGCGTGTGCACACACATACACACACACACACACACACACACATATATATATATATATATATAGGGCAGTATCCAACTGGACATTAATACATGTGTAAATTATGTTGTGCTGGTGTAAGGAACCTCTAACGAAACAGTAATACCATCAGCTGGTGTAACAGGTTTCTGAGGCACCATCTACACCAGGCTTTTACTCCGGGGCAGGTGCGAGTCAACGTCCCTTGTGATAGATGACACAGTCAGGACTTCGTAGCCATCCATGGTTTTGGCCCAGAAAATGTAGGGATGGCAGAGAATTTCTCCACGAATCTCCGGGAGGCCGAATGCCAACGCATTCGGCCCCCCGAAATTGTTGGGGAAATTCTCCGCCGGCCCCCCCCGCCCCCCCCGGGATGGGACTTACCTCATGCGAATGTCCCTCTTGGCGGCGAGTCCCGGCGATATTTTGTCGGGGACAGCGGCGGCAGCCGGTCTTCTGACCGGCTGCCGTCGCTGCCATTGCAAAATGAAAAAGGAAATTAAAAAAGAAATAACACCCGTGATTAGGGATGGGGGAGAATTTCTCCCCGAAACTTCGGGGGGCCAAGTGCCAACGTATTCGGCCCCCCGAAGTAGTTTCGGGGAGAAATTCTCCTCACCCCCGCTGCCCCCCGCCCCCCCCCCGGGATGGGACTTACCTTTCCCGAATGTCGCTCCCAGTGGCGGGTCGCAGCGGCGGTTCGGCAGGGCATCGACAGGGGCAGGGGCGGCAGCCGGTCAGAAGACCGGCTGCCACCGCCGCCATTCCAAGAAAAGTTAAAAAAAAAAACCGCCCCCGTGATAGGCTACGTGTAGGGGTGGACGAAAGTCACTTACCTTTCGTTGAAGCTTGTTCGCGGTGGGGGGGAGGTGCTTCGCTGCTCCCCCCGCGAAGTTCAGGCCGGGGGGGGAGGCTTCCCGCCTCGCCCCGGCCGAAATTCAGGCCGGGGGGGAGGCTTCCCGCCTCGCCCGGCCGAAATTCAGGCCGGGGAGGAGGCTTCCCGCCTCGCCCGGCCGCGAACTCGAAAGTTTTTTTTAAAAAAAACGCCCCCATGATAGGCTACATGACGATTAACGTAGCCTATCACGGCTAGATCTGCGAAGTCAGCCATGATAGGCTACGTAAATCATCACGTAGCCTATCACGGGTGACTTAAAAAAAGAAAAAAAAGCGCGTACGCTAATGGTGGCCCCCATAGGGAGCCGCCATTCTCATTCCTTATTTGGTCGCTGTAGTCTACGTAAATCTTTACGTAGACTACAGCGACCAAATAAGGAACCGGAATGGCAGCTCCCTATGGGGGCCGCCATTATCCGTACACGCTTTTTTTTTTTAAAGTCACCCGTGATAGGCTACGTGACGATTTACGTAGCCTATCACGGCTGACTTTGCAGATCTAGCTGTGATAGGCTACGTTAATCGTCATGTAGCCTATCACGGGGCCTTTTCTTTTTTTTTTCTCTTGGAATGGCGGCGGCGGCAGCCGGTCGAAAGACTGGCTGCCGCTCCCGCCCCGCACGAACACCCGCCGAACCTCTGGCCGGACCCGCCGCCAGGAGGGACATTCGGCGAAGGTAAGTCCCATCCCGGGGGGGGGCGGGGGGGTGCGGAGGATTTCTCCCCTAAACTTGTTCGGGGGGCCGAACACATTGGCGCTCGGCCCCCCGAAGTTTCGGGGAGAAATTCTCCGCCATCCCTAGCTACGTGACGATTAACGTAGCCTATCACGGCTAGATTTCCAAAGTCAGCTGTGATAGGCTACGTAAATCGTCACGTAGCCTATCACGGGTGACTTTGGGGAAAAAAAAAACGCGTACGCAAATTTTTTCCCAAAATTTCCCAAAAAACTTTGGGAAAAGTTTTTTTCCCAAACTTTGGGGGAAAAAAACGCGTACGCAAATAGCATGCCCTTATTTTCACTGTAGTCTACGTAAATCTTTACGTAGACTAGATGTGCCAAACTAAGGAACACAAATGGCGGCGCCCCATGGGGCGCCGCCATTTACGTACGTGCTTTTTTTTTTTTTCCAAAGTCACCCGTGATAGGCTACGTGACGATTTACGTAGCCTATCATGGCTGACTTTGGAAATCTAGCCGTGATAGGCTACGTAAATCGTTACGTAGCCTATCACGGGTGTTTTGGTTTTTTTTAACTTTACTTTTTTATTTCGCGGCCAGGTAGACGGGGCGCTCCTCCCCGGCCTGAATTTCGGCGGCGAGGGATGGGGCGCCTCCCCCCCGGCCTGAATTTCGGCTGGGCGAGGCGGTGCGCCTCCCCCCCCTCGTCTGAACTTCGGGAGGAGAACCTAAGTACCTCCCCCCCACCGCGAAGCAAGCTGCGGGACCAGGTAAGTCCCTTCGTCCATCCCTAAGAAAATGCGGAGTTCCAAGGAGTAATTTTGCTGTGATTTTGGAGGATTGCTGTGAGTTTCCCTGTGGTTGTGGGCTGTCTGTTCCTTCTCTGAACCGACTTCGCATTTCACACTGGGCGTGTTGTAGGAGTGCGTAGTGCTTGTGTCATTCTGTGATGCCCCTTTACTCCCTCCATCCCTTCACAGCTGCACAGTTACAGAGGCACAGAGGGGCGTTTTCATCTATTTAATCACACTTTCTCACAGTTTTGCAGCTTCGTATCTTCGCAATGGTTGTGGACTCAGTATCCATGGGGCGGGGTGTCTTGGGGAAGGACCAACATTGCTCTGGTCACCATTTTGGAGTGATGGCTAGGCATGTAGTGCTCATGCTTGTGAGTGTGAATCATTGCGAGAGTCTTGGGCTGGGGAACTGACAAACTGATGGTGCGGAAATGAAGGAGCACAAAACACCCACTTTTTACCTAAAAGGGGACGGAAAGACACAGCAGAGCCCCATAAATACAAAACAGCCACTGGAGTGTTGCACCCCTGCACTCACGGGACTGCACAGCTGCACATTTCAGTAAAATGGCAAAAAAAAAAAAAAGGCACGGCAAGTCTGTTAGGGAAGCGCACAGTACATCGTGAGTGTATCACAGGGCATGCTGACTCGAAGCCGCATTGCTGCGCAGTTGCGACGGGATGGGGGGGTCAAAGCGGTGCCATACTGATGGGGCCCTTGAGAATCCTGTTGCACAAGCTAACACTATTGGTGTTGTACTAGAGGTCCCGTACGTTAGCAATGTAATTGATGTTAGTGCAAGTGTCCGACTGGATACTGCCCTATCTATAAGAAAGCAAAACAAGGCTAAGTAAGAACAGATGCAATTATGAGAAAAATACTTTCCCACCAATTCCATGTTGCATTACAAACTAAAGATGTTACAGGGGAAACACACTGTCTTTTATTGCTATGCTTATTTCAGCAGAAACGTTTTAAAAACCTGCTTGAATTCTTGAGTATAGCAAATCTCACAAGTCATGCCCACTCTGGGACTTTCCCTAAGTTTTGGCCCTAGCTTTGATTCATTACTTGGTGTCTGTCAAGGCAGCAACAGAAACCGTAGCTGCTATAACTGCCTGCCCCCTGCAGAACTGGAGTTCTCGCTCCTTAGCAGAGCTGGGGAGGCAAAAAGTGCCAGCCTGGACAGAAGAGAGCCCTTCTGGGGGATGCTCTGGAGAACCAGCCACTCCTGAGGCAGTATTACTCCAAGTGCGACACCACGTGTGCATTTGCCTTGCACTGTAATCACTGAGTTTGACTCGTTGTAGCTACTTTCCAGAATTGCTTGTTTTGATGGACAAAAGTTGTTATCTTTATGGAGTCCTCATTCTGATTTGTGATAGTGATTCTCCCTATACAGCCCAATCTAAACTCAGGAAATCAAAAAGTACCCTTGCAAGGAATGCTAATGAAGATTTAACAGGAACTGGCACTATTCTCCTAGCAACTTTTTTTGATTAAGATGCTGCTTGATTTTTGAATAGTCTAAGGGCTTCTCAACATGGCACTTCTATCCTGTGACTGAGATTGGTCACTCACAGAGGTTTGCGGGTCCTTTACATTAAGTTGTCAGCCCCCAGGGCCTCTCCCGTGTCTTCTGACCTTTATAGGAGTGTTATTCAATGTGCCACGGATACACATAGCGAATGAGAGGCGGCCTGTGGCAGACTGGTTTCGTGGGATCTGTTGCAGCTTCTTCCTTCTGATGAAGCAGACAAGGTGCTTTCATCTGTAAGGCCGACCGACCACCTGCTTACTTGATCCTTGCCCATCTTGGCTCATTATGAGCTGCAGAGAGAGATTGGGTGAGGGGATCAGGGTGTTGGTGAATGCCTCCCTTGAGGAGGGAGCGATGCCATCAGATCTCAAGAAGGCAGTGATAAGACTACTCTTAAAGAAGCCCTCCTTGGATCCCCAAGTCTTGAACAACTTTTGCCCAGTCTCAAATCTGCCATTTTGGGGCAAGGTGATTGAGCGCGTGGTGGCAATGCAGTTGAAGGCACACTTGGAAGAAGCTGATTATCTAGATCCATTTTAATCAGCCTTCAGGCCTGGGTATGGGACAGAAACGGCCTTGGTCAACTTAGTGGATGATATGAGGAGGGCTTTGGATAAGGGTGAATGCTCCTTCCTTGTTCTCCTCGACCTCTCAGAGGCTTTTGATAACATTGACCATGGTATCCTCCTGGACCGCCTGGAGGGGTTGGGCATTGGAGACACCATATTGTGGTGGTTCCGGTCCTTCCTCTCCGGCAGGTACCAGAGGGTAGCACTGGGAGAGGAGGTTTCGGACCCGTGGCCACTCACATGTGGGGTGCCACAGGGTTCCATCCTCTCTCCGATGCTATTTAATATCTATGTGAAGCCGCTGGGGGCTATCATCAGGAGGTTTGGGGTGCGGTGTCATCAATATGCGGATGACACGCAGCTCTACCTCTCGTTCAAATCTTCACCAAGGTTGGCCGTAGAATCCCTGTCCAAATGTCTGGAGACGGTGAGTGGCTGGATGGGGAGGAATAAGCTGAAGCTGAACCCTGACAAGACCGAGGTACTTTTGGTGGGAGACAAAAGGAGGCTGGGGGATGTTGACCTGGTGTTGAATGGGGTATGGCTACCCTTGAAAGACCAGGTCCACAGCCTAGGGAGTCATTTTGGACTCCCAGCTGTCCATGGAGGCTCAGGTGTCAGCTGTGAGCCAGACAGCGTGTATCAACTCCATCTGATATGGTGGCTGCATCCCTACTTTCCCGACCATCTGCTCCCATCAGTAGTACATGCCCTGGTCTCCTCTTGTCTAGACTACTGTAATGCATTCTACATAGAGTTACCCTTGGAGATAGTTCGAAGCTGCAGCTGGTGCAGAATGTGGTGGCTCACCTGATTAAAGGCAGCTGCCGATCACCTCACTCCAGTGCTGAAGCAGTTGCACTGGCTACCAGTTGTTTTCCTGGCCAAATTCAAGGTGTTGGTTTTGTCCTTTAAAACCCTATATGGTTCCAGCCCAGCCTATCTCAAGGAGCGCCTCCAGCAACACCAGATAGGCCGCTCAACAAGATCAGCCTCGGATAGCCTTCTCTCTGTCCCATCAGCCAGGACAGTAGGCTGGTGAGGACGAGGGAATGGGCCTTCTCTGTTGTGGCCCCCACTCTGAGGAAGTCTCTCCCTAGAGAACTCCGGGATGCCCCCTATTTAATGAGCTTCCGCCATGCACTGAAAACGTGGTTGTTCAGGCAGGCATTTGGGGTGGGTTAGGGTATTTTTAGAACAGGATATTTTAATGTTTAATTTTACTGTTTTTGATGGTTTTATTGTTGTACATTGCCCAGAGTGGCCGGGTGACCAGCCATATGGGCGATTAAGACATTTAATAGATAGATAGATAGATAGATAGATAGATAGATAGATAGATGATAGATAGACAGAAAGATAGATAGATAGAACAGGGCATTGAATTTCCCCATGAATAGAGGAAGTTGCACGATAATAGGAGCTATACCACAGCACCATCTAGTGGCTGTATAATGAAACACATAGAACTCGCAGATAAAGGGGGAAAGGGAAGTGCATGTAAAGGACCTTCTTAATCCTGCAAAGAATCTAGAAGCAGAAGCCTTGGTAAAACTGTGGGATAAAAAGTCTCTGGGTGGAGAAGCCTTAAGAAGTGATAGAAATCATGTGTTTTTTCTCACCGTTTTTGATGTTGACTACAAATAGTAACACTGTTCTTTAGGGGTGTATGGATTCCCCACTGTCTGCTCCGGTGGGGAATCTGTGAGGGGGGGGGAGGCGATCTGTTCCTCCCCCCCGGAATCCTCCAGAGCACTCCCGCTGTGCTCGGATTCCGGGGGGAGGGGACTGGCTTGGGGGCACTTACCTTCCCTCTTGCCGGCCAGAGCTGTTTGCCTCCACCCTGTCCCTGCTGATTGCCTTTAAAAAAAAATGTCTTTAAAAAAAAAGGCAATCGGGAGGATGTGCCCATAGACTTATACGCAAATAGAGTCATGAATCTTGCGTATAAATCTATGTGTCCATAGTCTTATATACAAGATTCACCGCTCTATTTTGCATATAAGTCTATGGGCACATCCTCCTGATCGCATGTGCCCATAGACTTATACGCAAAATAGAGTGGTGAATCTCGTGTATAGGCCTATGGACACATAGACTTATATGCAAGATTCATGACTCTATTTGCGTATAAGTCTATGGGCACATCCTCCCAATAGCCTTTTTTTTAAAAAGACATTTTTTTAAAAGGCAATCAGCAGGGGCAGGGAGGAGGCGAACGGCTCTGGCTGGAAGAAGCAGCTGAGTGCTGTTCCGCCTCCAGTCCTCTTGGAGCGGAGGTAAGTGGTCCCGATCCACTGCGGATTCCTGAGGCCAGATTCCAGAGAATCCAGCCTCATTTGAATCCACAGTGGATTTCTCTGATATCCCTACTGTTCTTTATTTCCTAATTGCTTGGGAATAAACACTCTTTAGGTCTTTAGAAAGGGTATGAAGATGAATCTCTTCAATTTGACTTTTTACAACATGTACTTCTGATGTTTTAACATAAGAATTATGTTCTTATTGTTTTAAGGTTTTAATGTTTTACCTTGTTGTACACCACCTTGATTGCTTTTTAGCAGATAAGACAGATATTAATAATAAAATAATAAATATTAATATTCTTTATTCCTAATTGTTTCTTTTAAAGGATTTACCTTCTACCAATTTCATTAATACCTATCCAGAGTAATGTATATGTTAATATTTACTAATATGTATTATCAAATTGGGCTAATTTGTTATTTGAATTTGATATATTACTAAGAATTAATTGGATATACAATGAATAGGATCCAGATTTAGTCATGCTTAGAGTAGACCCACTGAAATCAACGGAACTTAAAATAGTCATGACTAACTTAAGTCCTTTTAATTTGAATGGGTCTACTCAATGTATGACTAAATCTGAAGCCAACCAACTATTAATTAATTTTAGTGATTATATGTGTCTTATGAGAGATGTGATCTGTGGTATCTCTTTAACAATTTAATTTGAACAATAATTATTTTGATACAATAAGACATAGAAGAAAGAGTCAGTGGATCTGGAACCATCATCAACAGGTTTGGTTTTCAGTGGCCCAAAAGTGCTTCCCCTGTGAGAACTTCTCCACATCTGGAGCAGCTGAGATCTGCATGGAGCAAAACAATTCTGACAACTCCAGTGAAGGAGGAGGTCACTGACACCAACTTTCAGTACTTCCATTTGGTCACCTGGGCTGTGATTGCCATCAAGGCCATCACTGTCCTGGCTATGGGGCAGGTAGGTGAGAACATGTTCAGTAATATCTGCTGATCAGGTATCTCCTGTGGGAATGTGCTGCATGGGTTTATGTTGGCCCAGTCTTTGTCTTCCTCTTCTGTGGTGCCTACTACTTGCTGACCACCTTTATGACTCTCTTCTGCTAGGACTGGGGAACCTGTGGCCCTCCGGGTGTTGATGAACTATTACTGCCACCATCCCTCACCATTGGTAAGATTGGCTGTTGCTGGTAGGAATGGGAGTCGAGAACATCTGGAGGGCCACAAGTTCCCCACCTTGCTCATCTGCATATGGACCATCAGGAAGACTGAGAAGCTCATAGTGACCAACTGGGGCCTTCAGCAACCTGTACACTGTGCCTGCCACAATTATATTGGCTTGCTACTTCTATGAGTAGGCCTTCCAAGACACTCCAAAGAATGACATAGCTTTTGCAAACATGCAAAAGCTACACCATCACTTCCCCAACAACTTTGCCCTCATGAGACTGGACTTTACTGTCTTTGTGATCAATTACCTCATGACCATGACTGTAGGCATCACCAGTGACTTCTGCATTTGGACTGGCAAAATCCTTGAGTCTTGGCTTCCAGTGCTGAGTGTATGGTAAAGTGCAGCCAAAGGGAGACTGCAGTATGAGGCTTTCTGCTGTGCTGATTCCCAAGGCTGCTATTGCTTCTTGTGGAGATAGGGATGTCGCGAACATTTGTTTCCTGCTTCATGTTCGACTATCGTCTCTCTGTTCAGCTCCCAGAATGGAAATTCGTGAACCCTCCCTCATCCAACCCTGTTCGGTTCCAGTTGAGAGATTCCCCCCAAATCATGGGTGCTATGGTGATCCTGTTCACCAGTTTTCCCCAGCTCTCACTGATCATCTGCTTCAGGGAATTGTTTTACTGTGTGCTTTTTGTTTGTAATTTCTGTGAATGGCAGCCCAGAGAGCTTCAGCTATTGGGCGGAATAGAAATGAAATACACACAGACATACATACATAACGGGGCAGTGTGGTCTTGGTCTCTTGGTTGTGGTGGCATTTTGTGTGTTTGTGTTTCGGCTTGGCCGGGGTGACCGCTGGGCTGTGAGAGAACCAAAAGGACAGCCCAAGAAATATGCCCATGATAGTGATACCACTATCACACTAGCGGGAATTATATACTATATATATCTGGAGAAATGGGAAGTTCCCTTTCCAGCTGCAGCAGGCATGGTGCTAGGCTTTGCAGCAGGAGCAGACCGACATACCTACTTAATTCTTTCCACCTCCTCCTTCCCAGTCATGCAGACTGGAAATGTGCACAAAACTCACAAACCTCATTTCCCACAATTATTCTTCCTGCATTTCTATCAGTTGTGGTGAAATGCACACAAACCTCATTTTACATATTTCTGCTTCTTGCATTTCTGTGTGTCTGTCGCAGTGTGGAAGCCATCAGAACCCCCCCCCCCCCAAACAAGGGTCACCATGTCTCATAGGAAACAGTTGGAAGACCTTCATGAGTAGGAGGAATTGCCAGGCAGGGCTGGAGTTTCTTGTGGCCCACTGAATGCGCAGTGCATTTTTAAAAAGCTCTCCCTTTTCTCTCATTTTCTCGTTATGATTTAACTGGAACTGTACATATCGGAGTACCATTGTGTGAGGAATTTAACCAGCAACACATCCCAACATTGATAAGAGAAGACAGAAATGTGCCTTTTCTGCACAGCAAGAATTATTCCAACCCTCCTACCTCTATGTTCTGAAAAATATTCTCCTCGCCAATAACAAATAGTGAGATTGCTGCTGGAATGGGTCTTTGGGTACCAGGGCATCTCACAAACATACTATGCATTCCTGAAAGAAGGAAGAGTACAGGGGACCTTTAGCAGTGGTCCAGTTCAGGTTGCACATGCTGGGAAAATGTGTACTTTTTCATCAGGGCCAGGACAAGATGTGGTTGCATCAATAACTCTTGGGCAAGCAATCACACATAGAATGTACCTGGACTGTTCAAAGTAAGTAGGAGAAGGGGAAATGAGTGTTAATTAAGGAGTGGGAAGAACTTTCCAGTGTTCCCACAAAACAGAGGCCACCCACTGTTATGATAAGACACTCCTGTATTCGGTTGGTGATACAATAGAGAGAGCAGAGAACACTATCCTACTTCAGCTAGAAGCTGTGATCCTGGGTTGGGATGCTATGCGGCAACATGTAACTCTTTGCATGGCATTCTCTCTCTCAAGTCAACGTGCTCTGAGAGGCAGCACTATCAACTAGCTGTATTTTTACAAGGGGCAATTCCTCCACGTTTGCATGAAGAATACACTATACAATGGAGAGTGTGCATGTGGGTGAGGGGGACATGCTACTTGAACACCAGTTTCCCCTGTATGACTGGCTCTGTGATGACATCCTAGTGTAGACAGGAAAGATTGCAGGCGTGGGAAGTAGGGGTGCACGAAAGTCACTTACCTGGTCTTGCAGCTTTTCGCGGTGGGGGGGAGGCGCTTCGCTGCTCCCCCCGCGAAGTTCAGGCCGGGGGGGGAGGCTTCCCGCCTCGCCCGGCCGAAATTCAGGCTGGGGGGGAGGCTTCCCACCTCGCCTGGCTGAAATTCAGGCCGGGGAGGAGGCGCCTCGCCTCGCCCGGCCGCGAAATTAAAAGTTAAAAAAAAAAAACGCCCCCATGATAGGCTACGTGACGATTAACGTAGCCTATCACGGCTAGATCTGCAAAGTCAGCCGTGATAGGCTACGTAAATCGTCACGTAGCCTATCACGGGTGACTTAAAAAAAAAAGGGAAAAAAAGAGCGTATGCAAATGGCGGCCCCCATACGGAGACTACAGCGACCAAATAAGGAACGGGAATGGCGGCTCCCTATGGGGGCCGCCATTATCCGTACGCGCTTTTTTTTTTTAAAGTCACCCGTGATAGGCTACATGACGATTTACGTAGCCTATCACGGCTGACTTTGCAAATCTAGCCGTGATAGGCTACGTTAATCATCACGTAGCCTATCACGGGGGCGTTTTTTTCTTTTTTTTCTTTTATTGGAATGGCGGCGGCGGCAGCCGGTCAAAAGACCGGCTGCCGCTCCCGTCCCGGACGAAGACCTGACGAACCGCCGGCCGGACCCGCCGCCGGGAGGGACATTCGCCAAAGGTAAGTCCCGTCCCGGGGGGGGGGTGCGGGGGGCAGGGGGGGTGGAGAATTTCTCCCCGAAACTTGTTCGGGGGGCCGAACACGTTGGCGCTCGGCCCCCCGAAGTTTCGGGGAGAAATTCTCCACCATCCCTAGTGGGAAGAGAGCCCAGGACAAACCAAGGAGCACAGTTATACTAATACCATTTCCAACCTGGCTCTTATTGGACTGGGATGACTGCAGTGACTTACGCCGTACACCAGTCCCATGAAAGATGAAACCTTTGACAACCACATAAACATAAATGCATTCAGGCAAAAGTCATGTCAACAGAGTGTCTCTTTACTTTGCACGGTCAATTAAAATATATAGAGCAGGAATATTTTAATTGTATACAACTGCTCCATTAAGACAACAAGCAATATCATACCCACAATGCAGCCTGCACATATGCTAATTGCAAAATGGGGAAAACAAAAGGGACTGCAGTTGTATACAGTTGTGTACCTCAAACAGAGGTATTGCTTGGTAGGAACAAAAAAGGAAAGGCACATCTTCCATTCAGACACTGCAGCATGCAAGCACCTAACTCAGTACCCCTCCCCCCTGCCCTTTCCACAGCCAGGCATGTGAATGAATATCTGACTGACTGTAGTTGATAGACATTCAGTTATATCCCCAGGAAGTCAGCTAAAAAGAATGAATGATGTACTCAGTCACCTGCCCCAGCCCCTCCTTTATCATGGAAATGCATTCTTAAGGGAGAGGTGATTTTGCTTATTGCCCTCAGTTAACAGATGAACAGTATTGCTGATTTCTGAACGAGTGGGTCTTCCCATGTTCTACCCAATGAACCCAAAAAACTGTGCTGATTGAGAGAAGTGGTCAAAGCCTCCACCTGCTTCCACAGAAGCCTCAGTCTTGCAAGGGGACTTTGGCTCTTTCAGATTCTTCTTTTATTTATTACAGTTATATGCTGCCTCCCCCCCCCTTAAAGAACCCAAGGCGGCGTACATAATCCTCTTCTCCATTTTATCCTCGCAACAAAAACCCTGTGAGGTTGGTTGGGCTGAGAGTCTGTGACTGGCCCTATGTCACCCAGTGAGCTTCCATGGCTGAGTGGAGACTAAAAGTTCTAGAACTCAGGTCTCCTGACTCCTAGTCCAACATGGTCATCTCTCTCTGCATCAACATCATTTCTTCCAGAGATCAGCTTTTAATTTCAGCCAGCCTCATCCTAGCTAGCAGCCTTCTTTCCAGGAAACTCATTCTGATGATGGATGGAGCTACTGATGCTTTTTCCTCTCTGAGCTTCCTCCAAATGTCCCTGGTTTACCAGGGGTTTGCCCCATATAGCCCAGTCCAGTGCCTGTCCCAGTGAAGCCCCATCCCCCTCCTCAAACACTGTTGGAGAGAGGTTGCCACATCACAATGGCACGTTTTCTGAGGTTTACAAAGACTCAAATAAGTTGCCTTCTGGGGGAATTAGCAAATGTAGCCTGAAGCCTACACGCACGCACACACACAGAAGGAAAAGTAGAGGTGGAGAGGAAGCTACAATTTGCAAGAGCATCCTCCCAACAAAGAAAAGCAATATATCTTTCTTGGCTGAAGCCCTCTTCTGCAGACAGGAGCTAGTGTGCAAAAATTCCCATGTCTGCTAATCTGCGATAGCACTGAACTGACCAGACCCCTGCCCCCACCCCAGCATATAGTTGTGCATATTCTCAGACAAGAAAAGACTCAAGCGCCCAGCATTAGCAAAACAAAGGAGAGGAGAGGTGCAGCAGGCAGAATCAATGAGTGAGTCATCATGCTAATGGTTTACAGAATGAAAAATGGTCGGATTTATTCACTACATGGAAAGATCATTGCTCAATTGGGAAACATGGGGGCCTGCCCAACACACATCATCACCTTTTTGCTTGGGAGATGGGGTGTCTCTGTCAGCAGCAGGGCAGGATGTTAGCACATCTCAGCAACAACTCAACACTCCTCGATACTGTATACAAATGTTGCACATTTCAGAGATTTAAAAGTGCGCAAATTTGAGACTTTGTGTGTGTACTTCCTGTTTTGTGCATGAGTTCCCAAATAATAATAATAAAAAAAAATGGCGAAGCCACAAACGGTTTGTGGGACGATCGACAGTGACCACCAATCACTTGCGTGCTTCGATGAAGGGGAGGAGAGGCAAGCAGAGGGGAGTTCGCACATCCCTATGTGGAGGAGGCATTATTACAAAGGTTTCTTCAAACTCTGCCTTTTCTGAAGAAATAAAGAAATACCAAGAAACAGAATTTACATGCAAAGAACATTCTGACTTTGTTTTCCTTGCTAGTCAGGTTGAAGAACACAGAATAAACGTCTTTCTTAAGTGTGGTTTTCAGGATAGTAAATTTCTTAGCCTGTAAGCATTTTTTTTTTTACTTTTCTCTTTCACTCATTTTGTAAGTACTACAAATGTCAAAAGGGAAATGCTGGAATTGTGCCAAAGGTATAAGTATATGGGTGAAAGGGGAGCAAAGCAGCATATCTTTTTAATAAGAGGTCACATTCATGTACTTCAGTGGTATCACACTGGAATTGAAACAAAACCGAAATTTGAATTATTGAAAGCCACCTTGAGGAATGCATATGGATTAGAAGGGCAGGACAGACATTCCTAAATAAATAGATAGAATGAGATAGGGGAAAAGAGAAATATTGATACCAAATTCCAAGAACTGGAATAGAAATATGAACAACACAAGTTGAAAGATGACTGGTTGTTGCAAAAAGTAGAGGGAGATGGTTTCAGAGGTGCATTAATGTAAGAAATGTGGGTGGTAGTGCTGTTCCACAAAGTGTAGGACAAGACATAGCACAACACAAATTTAGTTCTTTCAACCCTTGCATATGGCAACAAATCTCATACTGATGAAATCCACACAGATTTGAATGCCATTCTTGCCTTTCATGGTCCCAGTTCATGTTTTTTGACACCATACTTCTTAAACTATATCCAGCGTATCTAGGGATGTCCGAGAATTCCGCCACGGACTGAAATGGGATCAAATTCCCTTCAGTCTGTGCCACAGAATCCTCTGTGGAACGGCACCACGAGGTCCTGCGGAGCCAGCAGTCATGCGGCTTTTTTCCTGTCGTCTGCAAAGAGTCACAAAATTTTTGTAAATAAAAACACAGTGTAGTATATTCCGATAATAAATACGTAAGTTTTTTTTAAAAAATGAATTGTGCTCATGGCCTTGTTTGTGGGTGTTCTTTTTAAATTGAAATCCTCCGTCTCTGTTTACTTTCAGCCAAAACACTTCCTCTTCCTAGGGGCTTCCCAAAAGAAGGCTGCCCTAGGTGTGCCTGAGCGATAAACTATTTGTTTTAAGTAGGGATGTACGAAACGACTTACCTGTTTCGTTTTGTACATCCGCGGTGGGGGGAGAGGCGCTCCGTCCCTCCCACCGGAATCATCGATGGCTGGCTCTGCTCTGCGGTGACTCCACGGAGCTGCCGGCCGGGGCATCCCACAGTGACATCCAGCTGCTGCTGGGCTGTTCAGGGACACAAATGGCGGCCACCGTAGCCGCCGCCATTTGCGTCCCTTTTTTTGCTGTGATAAGCTACGTAAGTATTTACGTAGCCTATCACGGCTAAAATGGTGAAGCGAATGGCGCGAACAGCAGCAGGTGAGTGCTCCGTTTCGCACGCCTTTCGCAGGGTGGGGGGCTTCCTTCTGCCATGGGTTTCAGGGGGCCGAATGCACTGGCATTCAGCCTCACCAAGATCTGTGGCGGAATTCTCCGCCATCCCTACTTTAAAACAATGCTCTTTTAAAGAAAGAAAGAAAAAAAACCTTTTAAAATGACCATGCCGGTCTGGAGCCCTGCATGAGGTATTATTCTCCCTGCTAAGCTTTATATTTCCACATCCAGCATTGTTGGTGATGCTGTGAGGCCAAAATGGAGAGGAAAACCAACTCTGTGCATGTCACTCAGAAGTAAGTCTTATTGAGTTCAATGTGACTTGTTCCTACACATGTCAGCACCCCACTTGCCCCCAGCTCAGCTTTGTATTTCCACATCCAGCTCATTATCAAACCTCCTGTTAGTTATCTCAGAAGACTCTTGGGTGAATGGGGGGGGGGGTGTCCAGGGAACAGCTGTATTGGGGGAGAAGCTCCCCCACACACACACACACATAATGGAAGAATATAGTTCTTCATATTCCCTGGTATGTTTATTCCTCATTTTGTCCATTCCCTGAGCATGTGCAGAGTGTGTTTTTTATTCAAAGAAAGAGAAGCTTGCTAATCTTTCTGCTCATCCCACATTTGTACAAGTGTAACTGCTTCAGAAAGAACACACAAACAATGTGTGGTTGAGACCGGCCCAAAGTCACCCAGTGAGCTTCCATAGCCAAGTGGGGACTAGAACCCCGCATCTCCCTAGTCCCAGTCCAACACTCTAACCACTAGGCTACACTGGCTGTCTAACCACTACACCACACTGCTGTTATGAAACTGATGAAAAAGAGACAGTATAATGGAAAGTTCTTTCTGAAGGGATTACACTTGTACAAATGCAGCATTAGCAGAAAGCTTAGCAAGCTTCTCTTTGTTTGAATAAAAAGCACACTCTGCACATGCTCAGGGAATGGACGAAATGAGGAATAAATACACCAGGAAATATGAAGAACTATATTCTTCTGTTATGTGTGTGTGTGTGTGTGTGTAGCTTCTCCCCCAATCCAGCTATTTCTCTGGAAACCCCCCCCCCCCATTCACCCAAAGGTCTTCTGAGATAACTAACGGGAGGTTTGATAATGAGCTGGTTGTGGAAATACAATGCCGAGCTGGGGGCAAGTGGGATGCTGACATGTGTAGGAGTAAGTCTCATTGAACTCAGTAAGACTTACTTCTGAGTAGACATGCACAGAGTTGGTTTTCCTCTCCATTTTAGCCTCACAACGTCAACAACAATGCTGGATGTGGAAATATAAAGCTTAATAGGGAGAATAATACCTCGTGCAGGGCTCCAGACCGGCATAGTCATTTTAAAAGGTTTTTTTCTTTCTTTCAAGCAGCGTTGCTTTAAACAAATAGTTTATCACTCAGGGACACCTAAGACAGCCTTCTTTTGGGAAGCCCCTACAAGGAGGTGTTTTGGCTGAAAGTAATTACTGCACGTCAGGGCAGGGGAAAAAAATATGTAAATATTTACAAAAAATAGTGATTCTTAAGGACATTATGCAGACTCATGGAGACGGCTGGGCACTGGAATGACGGTTGTCAGTACGGATTTATCTTTGCAATTTTCGGAGCGGGAAAAAAGAATTCCAGGGGCTTGTGAATGGCGGAACGGAGTACTGGCTGGTGGCCGCAAACTGCAGAAGACAAGCGGCACCAAAGGTACACAATTCATACATCCCTAAGCGTACCCCAAGTGAACAACACAAAGCACGTCCACACTGTGGGTGCACACACACAGTTCCAGGTATGAAAGCTCACCCAAACTGTAGTTGCAGAAAGGACTGTGTGGCTGTAACACCATGTGCCAATGACCCAGGTGGTACAAGGGAGTGCAGTTTAGGGAAGTTGGAGAATTCCGCCATGGACTCCAGTGAGGCCAGATTCTAAAGAATCCGCCTCCCCCGGAGTCCGTGGCAGAACGGGGCAATCCCCCCCGCCACCCCGCAGAATCCCCCCGGGACAGAGCCTACCTGGCAGCGGCAGTGGCTCCAGCGGTGGCTCCGGCGGCGGCAGCTTTGGGTCATCTTCCGGCCGCTGCCAGGCTGCGGCCGCAAATGGCAGCTGCTACACCAGCCGCCATTTGCATCCCTGCCTCTTGCCGTGATAGGCTACATAAATATATATGTAGCCTATCACAGCTAATGCAGGGACGCAAATGACGTAGTGGCCGCCATTTGCATTCCTGCGGTAGCCATGATAGGCTACATATATATTTACATAGCCTATCACGGCGAAAGGCAGGGAAGCAAATGGCGCAGCGGCCGCCATTTGTGTTCCTGCCTTTTGCCGTGATAGGCTACGTAAATATATACGTAGCCTATCATGACTATGACAAGGACACAAATGGCTGCTATGGTGGCCGCTGTTTGCGGTCGCAGCCCAGCAGCAGACAGAGGTCCATCTGCAGGCGGCCCTGACCGGCGGCTCTGCAGAGTCGCCGCGGAGCGGAGACAGCTGGGGAGGATTCTGGGAGGGGTGGGACAGAGCCTCTTCCCCCCCACCGTGGATGGCCCCAGAGGAACAAGGTAAGTGTTGTGTACACTCCTAGTGCAGTGAAGCAGTGTCTTTAAAACTCATCGCTGCATGCCTGATGAAGTCCCAATGGAGGGAGAGTGTAAGAGGTTTCCCATTGCACAAGAAGACTGTGTGACCGTTGCACAATCTATTATATGCTGCTCTGAGCCTTCCCTGGCTCAAAGAATCCATGCAGAAAGGCTTTATTAGATACCTTACAGCAGGAGTGTTGAAGCACTTTCAGCCCAAGAATTTTCCAAATGTGTGTGCCACATTCCAGTGGAAGGTAGGAATGTCACAGAATTCCGCCACGGATCTCGGGGAGGCCGAATGCCAGTGCATTTGGCCCCCTGAAATTGGTGGCGGAACGGTCTGCCCCCCCGCCCCCCCGGGATGGGACTTACCTTGGGCGGATCTTCCTGGTGGCAGCAGCTCCGGCGGCGGTTCGGTGGCGGTGCGGTGGCGGCAGCCGGTCTTCCGACTGGCTGCCGCCGCCGCCATTTCCAGCTAAAAAAAAAACGTGATAGGCTACGTAAATGTTTACGTAGCCTATCACAGCTGATTTAAAAGAAAAAAACGCACGTACGCAAATGGTGGCGCCCATTTGCGTTCCTTATTTTGGCATGTCTTAGTCTATGTAAACATTTACATAGACTATGGTTGGCAGAGAATTTCTCCCCGAAACGTCGGGGGGCCGAGCGCCAACGTGTTCGGCCCCCCGAAGAAGTTTCGGGGAGAAATTCTCCGCACTCCCCCCGCCCCCCCTCAGGACGGGACTTACCTTTCCCGAATGTCCCTCCCAGCGGCGGTTCGTCGGGTCTTCGTCAGGGGCGGGGGTGGCAGCCGATTTTTCGACCGGCTGCTGCCGCTGCCATTCCAATAAAACTAAGAAAAAACAGAACGCCCCCGTGATAGGCTACGTGACGATTAACGTAGCCTATTACGGCTAGATTTGCAAAGTCAGCCGTGATAGGCTAGGTAAATCATCACGTAGCCTATCACGGGCGTCTTTAAAAAAAAACAAAATGCGTACGGCTAATGGCGGCCCCCATAGGGAGCCGCCATTCCCGTTCCTTGTTTGGTCACTGTAGTCTACGTAAAGATTACATAGACTACGGTGAAAATAAGGGCAACGCTAATTGCGTTGCCCTTATTTTCGCCGTAGTCTACGTAAATCTTTACGTAGACTACAGCGACCAAATAAGGAATGCGAATGGCGGCTCCCTATGGGGGCCGCCATTTGCGTATGCGCTTTTTTTTAAAAAACTTTTTATTTCGCGGGCGAGGCGAGGCGCCTCCTCCCCAGCCTGAATTTCGGCCGGGCGAGGCGGGAAGCCTCCCCCCCGGCCTGAATTTCGGCCAGGCGAGGTGGGAAGCCTCCCCCCCGGCCTGAATTTTGGCCAGGCGAGGTGGGAAGCCTCCCCCCCCCGGCCTGAACTTCAGGGGGAGAGCAGCGAAGCGCCTCCCCCCCACCGCGAAAAACTGCGAGACCAGGTAAGTGGCTTTCGTGCACCCCTAACATAGACTAAGACGGCGAAAATAAGGGGAACGCAAATTGCGTAGATGCTACGCTATTTGCGTTCCCCTTATTTTCGCCGTATTAGTCTACGTAAATGTTTACATAGACTAAGACATGCCAAAATAAGGAACGCAAATGGCAGCGCCCATGGGCGCCACCATTTGCGTATGTGCATTTTTTTTCTTTTAAATCAGCCATGATAGGCTACGTAAACATTTACGTAGCCTATCACAGCTGACTGCAGGGACGCAAATGGCGGCGGCTACGGCCACCACCATTTGCATCCCTCCTAGCCAGTGGCCAGATGTCCGGCCGCTGGCGGAGCCGGCCTGCGGCTCCACAGAATCCCTGCGGAGCGGAGCCAGCCGGCCAGGAGTCGGGGGGGGGGAGGGACAGAGCGCCACCCCCCCGGCCAGAATTTCAGGGGGAGGGACGGAGCGCCTCCCCCCCTCCACAAATGTCACCTTCGAAAAGGTAAGTGACTTTCGTACCTCCCTAGTGGTAGGTGGGACTGAAGGTAAAAAGGGCAGGGCAGGGCAGGCCAGTAACTAAGCCTTAGGGGAGGCACCTCAACCTTTTAGAATGGGGGAAAAACTGCACAAATGCTGGGAAACCACCAAACAATTGATGGTCAGGAGAATGGGGGTTGGGCCAGGAGAGGGGGCATGGCCTTCTCAGGATCCCCAGAAGGCCAAATTTGGCCCCCAGGCCTGAAGTTCTGCACCCCTGCCTTACAGGTAGCTTTGGCCTGCAGTTGTCCTCAAGCCGCAGAAAGCATGGTCCCCTTGTCAAGTAACACCAGCATCAGGGATGATAATTAGAATCCATCTACTAACAACACTGAAGATTATGGGCTTCTTCACATGGAGCTTTTATCCTGCTATTGGGATTGCTCACTCACGGAAGTTTGCGGGTCCTTTAGATGATGTCGTGAACCTCCAGGGCACATCCAGAGGTATTTTTTGGTTATTCCATCTCAAAAAGATCTGGAAATAGTGAGCTATCTATTTAAGTTGGGATGTTGCACTATTAAAACAGCTGTTTCAGACGGTGCTGTTTCATTGAGTTCTATGGAACCTTGAAAATTAAAAGCTTCCCCTCTCAGCATTGACATGGTTGCTGCTGTAAATGCAGAAAGACTCCACCACGGGAGGACTGCGGGTTTTTTCTTTAATGTAAAGGCAGCCTAAATAAGGATGAGTATGAAGAATGAGCCTCCTCTAGTGAGCAGGAGGAATCTTCAGAACATAAGCTACTTCACTGCTTTACCCATGTATATGCAACATTTTGCACATGCTATAACTATCAAAGCATGTGCCCTGGAGTCTTAACTGTTTACTCTGGCCTTCCTCTGATTAGGTTTTATCAGACTGGGCTGTAGCTGCAATTGTGTTGTAAGTTCAGTCTTATGTTGGTATTTGTTGTTTCTTGGAACATTTGATGTTTTTGCTCCTGCATTACTTTTTTTATTACATGAATTTTATTGTTGTACACCACCTTGGGAGGGCTCCTGCCCTGAAAGGTGACCTAGAAAGAATTTAAATAAATAAATATATATATCACTGGCAAACTTCTGCTGTGCTGAAAGTCATTTCAGGGATTTCTAGAGTCTGCAGTTTGGCTCCATTAACCACCAATATATTTGTTCAACTGCAGAGAACAGAAGTCATAGTCATTGTGCAGCCCAATGACAACAGCAAGCAAATGGGGAGGGATGGCGGAGAAATCCACCACGGACTCCAATGAGGCCGTATTCTTTAGAATTCGGCCCCCCGGAGTCCATGGCGGAATGGACTGCTCCCCCCCCCGCCACTCCGCGAAGGCCGGTTGGGACAGACCCTACCTGGCGACGGCCGGTCTGGGTCCGTCATCTTTGTTCTGCAGCCATCCGCTGCCAGGCTGCGGAACAAAATGGTGTCCAGCGTAGCGGACGCCATTTGTGTCCCTGCTCCTGGCCGTGATAGGCTACGTAAATATTTACGTAGCCTATCACGGTTAAGGCAGGGACGCAAATGGCATCCGCTACGCCATTTGCGTCCCTGCTCTTGGCCGTGATAGGCTATGTAAATATTTATGTAGCCTATCACGGTTAAGGGCAGGGACGCAAATGGCGTCCACTACGCCGGACGCCATTTGCGTGGCAGTGGCTGGAATTCTGGATGCGGACAGGCCTGGCCACTGGCTCCGCAGAGTTGGCCGGGGAGGATTCCGGGGGGAGGGACGGATCGCCTCCCCCCCCCCGCGGACCCCTTCAGCGGACGGGTAAGTAGGTTTCGTACACCCCTACAAATGGGTCCTGTGAGGAAATGGCAGCCCTTATAGAAGTTTGCATTGTAAGCTGCCTTGATAGGATTTGTATCCTGAAAGGCAGCATATAAATATTTGCAATCCAGCAATCAATAAAAGAAGCTGCACTCAAAATGCAGGGTTGCAAAGGAGGAGACTGCTGTGGAAAGCTGTGGCAGACAGAGTGATGGAGGGATACCATTGGCACACTCATCCCACGCACCCCATGACCTCAAACTTGACATGTGCAAAGGACTCAGTGCAGCATCATGCCACCATGGCCTGTATTTGTTTATTTTTGAGGAAAACCCTGAGTCAGCACATATTAATACACGGATCTTTGTGGCATCCTTGTCCTGAGACCCCATCCTGGTCTGGTTCCCCCAACATATTTTTAAAGATTGGATGTTCTCAGTACCATGTAGAGTGCGAAATGTGGATCATTTGGAACTGATCTGTACGAATGCTAACTCTGCCAGCTGGCCCTATCTTTGTACAGCATTCTCCTATGACTTCCTTGGCTTTTTGCTTGAATTTTGATGAAGATTAATATAATGCTTCTAATTTATTTTAAATATATCAAATAGTAAATCAATTATACATAGAAGCCATCATAGAATTGGTAAGCAATATTAGCTGCATAACAAGCCTATTTCAAATTCAAAAAGCATCATTTAATTAATAAGGGTGGGGGGAAAGTCATGTTACACATCGATCAGACAAGATTTTTGATTAACAGAAGAGCTGCATATTGTGAGGATGCAGCCAAAAAGCCTCATGGGCTCTACCCTCACTTTCCAGAAAAATAATTAGTTTTCAAGCTAAAATTTTCCCTGGTTGGTTTAATTAAAAATAGAAATAGGCAAATACTCAACAGTAGTAAATGGATGCCAATGAGTTACCTATAAAACTTGAAGTCCTAAGGTATTTTCACAGCTCAAGGAATATTAAGAAAAACATTTCCAGCGTTAGGACTATTTCTTCTCTTGTTAGCTCCATTTAAGATGTGTATAGTTGCAAAATACTATCACATATTTCCTTGAGAATAACAGTAGAGTGGAAGCCAATAATGTTAGGAGAATAAGGGTGCAATCCTATGCATGTTTAGACAGAAAAAAGGCCTACAACTCCCAGCATGGCCATGTGTCCTCTTTTACAGAGGACGGTCCTCTGTTTGAAGGGCTCCCAGAGGACAGTCCTCTATTTTGAAGGTGTCCTCTATTTGAAAAGCTGTCCAGGCCAAGTCCAACTGAAAGTTAAAGAACCGTCAGAAGGGAGAGCTGGGCCTTGAAGTTGCTCATCAACAGCACGTGGGCAGCTGACTGAGCAAAGCATACAAGGCCACCTAGTCACAATCTTCCACACAATACTCTGGTTTCTCTTCAGATTGTATAAATCTTTCACATTTTACAATCTTCCACACTCTATTTGAATTATAATAATCCTTTCAAAATTTGCATCTATACATATAAATCAGCATATGCACATTTTATGCAAACTGGTGTCCTCTTTTTTGGTGATTCACAAGTAGTCACCTAACACCAACCAGTGTGTGGACATAGAATCATAGAATCATAGAATCATAGAATAGTAGGGTTGAAGGGGCCTACAAGGCCATCAAGTCCAACCCCCTGCTTGATGCAGGAATCCAAGTCAGAGCATCCCCGACAGATGGCTGTCCAGCCTCATCTTGAACGCCTCCAGTGTGGGAGAGCCCACCACTTCCCTAGGTAACTGGTTCCATAGTCGTATTGCTCTAACAGTCAGGACGTTTTTCCTGATGTCCAGCCGGAATCTGGCTTCCTGTCACTTAAGCCCATTATTCCGTGTCCTGGACTCTGGGATGATCGAGAAGAGATCATGGCCTTCCTCTCTTTGACAACCTTTCAAGTACTTGAAGAGCGCTATCATATGTCCCCTCAGTCTTCTCTTCTCAAGGCTAAACATGCCCAGTTCTTTCAGTCTCTCTTCATAGGGCTTTGTTTCCAGTCCCCTGATCATCTTTGTTGCCCTCATCTGAACCCTCTCCAGTTTGTTTGCATCCTTCTTAAAATGTGGTGCCCAGAACTCCAGACATAGTACTCCAGATGAGGCCTAACCAGTGCTGAGTAGAGGGGAACCAGTTCTTCCCGGGATTTGGAAGCTATGCTTCTATTAATGTACCCCAAAATAGCATTTGCCTTTTTTGCAGCCACATCACATTGTTGGCTCATATTCAGCTTGTGATCGACAACAATTCCAAGATCCTTCTCGCTTGTAGTGTCGTTGAGCCACGTATCCCCCATTTTGTAACTGTGCATTTGGTTTCTTTTTCCTAGGTGCAGAACTTGGGGGTGAGATGAGCAGCACAACCCCACTCCCTGTTAATCATGTGATTCCCCCTTCATTTCATTCACAGGTGAAGGGAGCTCAGGTCTCATATCTGTTAGATTACAGACCTTTCAGGCAGGGATCTGCTTTATTTGTTTTAAGCAATTAGTAACATTTTAAGGTCAATAATAAAGAAACGCAACTGCTACTGAGTGGGGGGGGGGACCCTGGGAAAATATGTCTTTCACACAATTCCCATGACAGCCCCCACCTTGCCTCTAGTAACTAGACTATTTTAAAATGGATTTATATGGCATCAACAATGCACTTGTTCCTTCACAAGTAGTGTGAGCAAAACAGAGAAGTTCTGCCCCAGGCCCCCAGAGAGTTACAATAACGCAGAAGACAACAAAGGGGAAGGATGTGAAGGTATGACAAATGCCCAAGAGAAAGGGGGGATGAGAGGATCAAAGGTATCAAGGGAATCTGTGTGAGCAAATGCAATTACTGTACATAAGTACACACACACAGTATATAACCCTTGGTTAGCTCTGAGGATAGAGATAAAGTGTTATCATCCGAACAAGGATTCTATTAGCTAATATGCCAATCTGTTTAATTTGTAACATAATTAACCACATTCTGTAATAGCTCCACATCGTAAACATATTTAATGAAATTGAAAAGGCATGTTTATTGTGCAGACCCAGATATAACAAATTGCACGATTTAGATCTACTTTGCTTATTAAAATAAATGCAATTAATATCAAACCTTTATTAACAACTCAGAGAAAAATATTTAATCTCCAGCATTTTTGCAATAAAACAAACAGAGATTTCAAGAATAGCTCACATAGCAGTAGCATTTAGGAGGGGATTATATATGTGGCAAACTGTTCTAACAGAGAAAAATATATATTTTATTTCAGCATGAAACTCATATCATAATATGTTCAACAAATGTGTTGAGCATAAGGCTGATAAAAAAAGTCTTCTCACTTTCTAAGTCCCATTCTCAAGCTGCCAACGTGGGGGATCACTTTCTTCATATTCTCAAGTGGTCTAGAGAAATTCGGAGGAAAGTCTTCCAGAGTCAGGAGAGCCATGTTCTAGCAGTCAGCGGCTTCTCCTTTCATTTCAGCTTGTTTCCCTTTCTTGTTTTTCTTTAAACACCTTTAGTCACTGCTTTCCCATGGCAACAGCAACCCTTCTCCATAACTTCATGTAAACAAAAAAAAGTTAAAAGATGCCTCCTTTCACATAGGGTTGCTTTTCTTTAATGCAGCAAAACACACAAAACAGGAGGAGGTGCCAGCCAAATCCTATCGCTTCCACTACCCCATTGCACTTCTGGGGGCAGGAGGGGGCCTCAGGACATCCCAAACTGCCACTCTAGCCTGTGGCTTCCCTGCATCCTTTTTGGTTTTTGACTGCTACAAAGTTGCTACAACCTTGACTGTCCACCAGTGAAATGAAAACTGCTGGAGGAACAGTTTCCCTCTCCCCCTTGCAGCCCGCTGCACACACCCCAAATCTGCACCAGAGGGGTTGGGCAACCCCCAGCCCCCCACCCCGAGAAGATTTGAGAGGCAGGGGTGAGGAAAGCGAGGGGAAATGCACTCGTGCAATGTTGGATTTAAGCCAGTCACAGCTGCCCTTTTAAGGCAGGGGTGAGGAAAAGGTGGCAACTCAAGGAGGGTGGGTATGTTGTTGATACTGGGACAGGGCTTGTGAGGGGAGGGAGCAGCACACAGGAATGCTAACTGTGACCCCCCCCCCCGTCACAGCACACAGTTCAAAAGAGAAAAGCTTTTAAGAACCTGCATGCCCAGTGAGCACCTTTTCAAGAGACAGAACATGCGAGACAGGACCTGAGATCTAGGGCTTCATCACACAAGGCTAAAAATCCTGCAGTTTACCAGGGCTTCTGCTTCTGGAATCTTTATGGGATTAGAAAGGGTCCTTTCTGTGCGGCTTTAAAAAAACCCAAAAACTAAACTTCTCAATGAGGTCTATGTGTTTCATGACAAAGCCACTAGGTGGCACTGTTGTTTAATTTGCAATATAGTGACTTTTAAACAGTATACCCTCATTTACATCGACTCCATGGTGGGAGGAAGGAAAATGCCAGACTTTCCTTGTCATGGAAAACAAGCAATAGAGCTCACAAAGAGCAGGAGGTGCCCTGGAGGAGGACTGTGTCTGTACAGGACCCACAAACGTCTGTGAGTAAGCAATCTCCATAGCAGGATAAAAGCCCCATGTGAAGGAGCCCCTAGGCAGTGGGTAACAGTGTGAAAAAGAGATAGTTTGTAATGAGAGAGGGCTGGGGAATAAGAAATAAGGGAAAAGAGCAACGAGCAAAATGGATGACTTGAATTCTTTCCCAACAGATTGGAGCAATGTCCTTGCTCTGCCTCTCTGATAAGGTGTGTTTATCTATCTTCAGTGAGGAATTCATGGAGAAGGGAAAGACTTTGGAGAAACATGCCTTGGAGAGAAACATGAAGGAAACATGCCTTCAGACATAGAAGATGTCTGAAGGATTTTGCAACCATATCCCAAAATTGTGGGGTTATGAGAGAAAAACGTGCAGGATCAAAGGGCTAGTTCTCACTGAGGTGGGAAACCTCTACCACTTCAGACTCCAGGTGGGAGCTCAGCTCACAACATGACTGATTGCTCTCACATATGCTGCTCTTTTTTTAAAGTCCCTCTACCTAGAAAACAAGAAGTTGGCGATAAGAGTTCTAGCCTAGCTTTCTCACCGAATTGCTAGCTTTCTATGGGAAGATATTTTTCCCAACCCTCCACCAGAGGCATGATAAACTTCCAGTATTTACCGCCTTCCTGGAGCTGCAGTAACTGTGGGGCTATCAAGAGCCAGGCAAACCAGCAATTTGCAGTTCATGGCTGGTAGGCTGCATTTGTCTTGGCTGGTCAGGTATTGAGCAAACCTGAATAACTTCAAAGGAATGGGAAGTGGTCTCCCCCAAATGAAGTAAAGGGAATGACCCCCCTACCTCTAGCATTGGCACAGATGCATCCATTGATAATGACATTCTTGCACGAATCCAAGCCCTACAGAGCAAGGGCCTTCTTCATGTTGGGGGCTGGGGCTCTGTATGGGGCCCCTTAGTCCATCTCATTCAAAAGCCCATTGTTGCAGATTCCTCTGGTTCTATTTTATTTATTTTATTACTTTCATATCCTGCCTTTCCTCCAAGGAGCCCAAGGCAGCATACATGTTTCACTTCCTTTCCATTTTATCATCACAACAACCCTGTAAGGCAGGTTAGGTTGAGAGTCATTGACTAGCCCAAGTCACCCAGAGAGTTTCATGGCTGAGCGGGGACTCTTTTTTATTATTTATTTACAATATTTATATACTGTTCCATATCAAAAGATTTCAGGGCAGTGAACAACAAAGACAGAAAAATAAAACACTATATTAAAACAATTAAAACATTTTAAAAGAAATGAATTCTAAACTTAATAAAATGTGGCTGGTCACTTAAGGAAGGCCTCTGGAAATACGAATGTCTTCAGGAGGTGCTGAAAGCAACACAAGGTTGGCACCTGCCTGACCTCCAAAGACAGGGAGTTTCACAGGAAGGGGGCCACTACACTAAAGGCTCTGGTGGACTCCAGCCAGGCCATGGGTCCATGTGGAACCACCAGGAGCATGCCCTCTGATGACCTCAGTGAACAGGCAGGTTGGTAAAGAAGAAGGTGCTTTCTCAGGTATCCTGGTCCCATGTTGTTTAGGGCTTTGTACACTAGTACTAATACCTTAAACCTGGCCCGGTAGCAAATAGGCAGCCAGTGCAGTTCCCTCAGCAAAGGAGTTACATGCTGAAAAGGGGCAGCTCCTAACAACAGCGAAGCTGCAGCATTCTGCACTAGCTCCAGCTTCTGGACCAGCCTTAAGGGCAGCCCCACATAGAGCACATTTCAGTAATCTGGTCTTGAGGTTACTAATGCCTGTACCACCATGGCCAAGTTATCCCTGTCCAGGAAAGGCCATAGCTGCTGAACCAGAGGAAGCTGGTAAAAGGCACTCCGAGCCGCCGCAGCCACTTGGGCCTCCAGTGACAATGATGGAACGAGGAGTACCCCCAGACTATGGACCTGATCTTTCAGAGGGAGCTCAACCAGGGTCTCCCAAGTCCCAGTCCAACACTCTAACCACTACACCAGACTGGCTCTTTAAAAGGTCTATAAACTAGATGTAATATTGTAAACTGATTATGCTTGTTTAGACTGACGCTAAAGCAGTGTGCTGTCTAGGGATGCCAGAGAATTTCTCCACGAATCTCGGGGAGGCCGAATGCCAGCGCATTCAGCCGCCCGAAATTGGTGGAGAAACGGTCTGCCCCCCCCGCCCCCCCGGACGGGACTTACCTTGTGCGAATGTCCCTGGCGGCGGCGGCTCCGGCGGCGGTTCGGCGGTGGTGGCTGCGGTGGCTGGTCTTCCGACTGGCGGCTGCCGTCGCCATTTCTAAGTTAAAAAAACAACAACAAACAAACGTGATAGGCTACATAAAGATTTACGTAGCCTATCACGGCTAGATTTTTAAAAAACACCATGGTAGGCTACATAAATGTTTACGTAGCCTATCACAGCTGACTTTGAAAAAAAAAAAAAGCTGTCTGTCAGTGTGATTCAGCCATGTAATTCACGTGACTGCAGTTACATATCTGTGAGTGTGGGATATGTGTAGTTTCATCGCATTTGTGTAGTTAAACCTGCTCTCTGCTAGGGGTTGATTTAAGAAAACCCCATTTTTAGTGCAATAGGTGAGGTCTTCTGGGAAGTCACCATAGAAACAAGTGGGCACTTATGTGGTAAGAATACCTGCCTATAAGCCAGCTGTAGTGGAAAATTCCTAGTCATGTGAAGAGCACATGACCAGCTGACTAAGCACCTTGTGCCTGACGATTACCTAATGGATAAGGCATTAGCTAGAAAAGAGAAAAGGATTTCCTTATAGGGCAGCGACTCCTAGCCTGACCAATTAGAAATTAGCATGTAGCTACATAGTTGTAAATCAGAAGTATAAGTGTACTGAACAAAGAACTGCTCTTTGTCAGCTTTGCTTTGAGCTTGAGATCCTCTGCTGATCTGTTTCGCGAAACAATAAAACTGACTTGTACCCTTCGTGCTGTGTGTTGGTTCCCTTCTTGAGGGGTGAATTGACCAGTCCTCCAGGAAGAATGATTTAGAGCATCTCGTTTATGCAACAGTTAGGCAATTATGATGTCAGGTTGACATCATGTTAGGATTTCCTCAGGCAGCTCACAATCCAGGGACAGTCTGACCATGATAATGCATAATTGAACAGTCCACTTCAGACAGCAAATTCCTGACAGAGGATCAATATTTTGCTGTTCTTCCTGCCCTGGCTGGTATGGCCTGGAGCGGGGGACTGTTTTGCCAATCAAGAGAAAGAGGTGGGCCAAAGATGATGTAGCAAGCACCTGCATGTTGCCTCAATGGTGGGGGGAGTAGAGCCAGAGGTGATATAAGCCAGCTCCTTCACCAGCTAGGCCTCTCTCCATTTCCGGAGGCCAGTCAGAGCTGCTGGAGTGTTCTGGGCCTGCTGGGGCTGGTTTTTTGAAGCACATAGGGGGATGGGATTCCAGGAGACCAAGGGGCAGTTTAGGGTCCTGGGCACTTGCTCCACAGTCTCCCTGAGAGGCGTGGGATCAGATCTCACGGTCGAGAAGAAGTGGCATGGCAGCCAGTGGGTTGGGCTGGCTCATAGGCCCTGCTTTCTCCAACTTCTGATGAGTAGAGTGTGAATCTGCCAAGTGTGCTAGTGTGTTTGGCACCCTTGAAGGCTAATTTAAACATAAGGCTTTGGCCTTGCCGAATAGGTAGGATCCATATGCCAAACAAAAGTGTGCTGCTAAGAGGTCGTCCCCTTATCAATCTTTGCGTGATGCCTCCAGCTGGCTGTCTTTGTTGGAAGCGAATGTAGCTGAGCAGAAGCATATCTGTACAGCCCAGATTGCAGGGCTGGAGCCAGGTGGACCCTCCTGAGCTGGGGTAGCGGCTGTCAGTGGGCCCTATTCCAAATGAGTACTTTCTACCACTACACACTTAGGAGTGGCCAGGATCAGGTCCTCTTGGTTCTTGAGGATCTCCCCTATGGGAGATGGGTCAATATTGGTCTTTTTCCACACCCATGAGTATTGTTGGAGGGGATAGCACTCAACAAAATCAGGATTCTTAGGTGACCACATGGCTGGCAGTGTGGCAGGCCTGATTTTGTTCATGCCGCCACAGCTCAGCAGCCTGGTGCATCTTCTCGCATTGCACAGTCAATGGAGCCATCCACTTAGGCCACCCCATTCTTTCATAACCTGTTGAGTTACCCACAGCAGCTAGTCCCTCTGCTTTACTATCAGTGGAGAGGATAGGGGACCCTTATGCCTCTGTTAAGCCTTCTGAAATCCAATTTGGAGAGATTTCTATTCCACTTGGCTTCTACCTGCTTCCCTTTACAAAAGAGAAAACAAAAGTGAGAGGGAAGTCCGTGGGCATTTTTCTCTTTTGTTTAAGGATCAGGAGCAGAAGGGGGATGATAGGTATCAGGAGAAAGTCAGGGAAAAGAAAGTTGACAGGATTGGGGCTAATTGGTTGATTGGGTTCATGGCATACATGGGATTGGTACTGCAAAAACAACCCTGGATACAGACAAAATATCTTGATATCATTTACAAAGTTTATGGGGCTGGCCTCATTGGGGTATGATGAGGCCTTCAGAGTGAGAGCAGCCTTTGATACCACACTGAGGTGAGATAGGTAGGAGCTAGATATGGTTCCAATTCATGACCCCAGCCAAGCTGGTTCAGGGGGACAGAATGGGTAGCAGGCATATCCTTTCTCAGCCTACACTTGCAGCAGTTTCCCATGGGTCTACAAACACTTCTGCTGTGAGCTAAACTGGGAGTTTAGCTCGCATGGTTCCTGTACCCTGACACCATGCAAATTTAACCACAGATGCGCTATTTGTGGAGGGTCCTTGCCTGTTCTCAGGCTGCCATAGGGCCAGAGGCTTTACAGGCAGTAGGAATGGTCAGGCACCCCAAAAATCTGGCCCTAGTGGCCAACCAAAGGGACCCAGCCGAATTAATTTGAATGCCTTTTGGAACTGTATCCCAAGGGGGATGAAGCAGCTTATTTACAGGACAGTTTCACATTTGGTTTCAGGATCTCATTTCAAAGCGTTTTCTTTGCCAGAAACCAGAAATCAGTTTTAAATATGGAACAAGTTGTTTTACCAAAAAATAATAGAGGTTCAGGCTGGCAGGGTCGTAGGCCCATTTCAGCAGCCACCTTTCCCTGCCCTCCATGTCCCCCCCCCCCCCAGGTCATAGTTCCAGAGAAAGCACCAGGGGAATTTAGGCTTATTCATAACCTCTCTCATCCCCCTGGTGTTTTGGTTAATGATGGTATACCTGGCTGGTTATACACCATTCACTATGCCCCTTTCGACAGTGCCATCTGGATGGCTTGGCACTGTGGAAGGGGGGCACTAATGGGGAAACCTGATATATCAGTCTTCCAGTACATCCAGATGACTTCAGTTAGCTGTCCTTCTCTTTTCAGAGACTTTTTGTATTGACTGCTGCTGAGGTGCTCAATCTCCTGCTTGGATTTCGAGCATTTCAATATCTTCCTGGAAAGAGCTATAAGGAGGTGAGTTGGTTCAGTTAACCCGCTACATTATCTTGACTGTGTGGGGGCTGGGAGGGAACAGGCCACTGTCATTGGTTGATGAGGGAGTTTGCGGCTGTGGCAAAGGAGCCTGGAGTCCCCTATCGGAGAAAAAAACTGAGCGCCCTTTGCCTGTGTTGACTTTGTTGGGGGTTCAGATGGATTATGTATAGCAGTGCAGTTGATCTCCCTCTGAAAAGCTATTGGTCTTGCCCCAAAACATAGATGAGGTAAGCTCTACTCGCAAAGGCAGTTTTAGGAATTAGTGGGCCGTTTAGATTTCACCTGCTGGGTGATGGCACTGGGGTGGGACTTTTTGTGACACATTTGTGATGCCATGCGAGGCTTATGATGTCTCCATCTTCTCATTAGGTTGTCTTTAAAATAGGATTTCCTTTTGGAGCAGCAGGTTTCGACTGGATAGAGCTACAAGTTTGTTCTGATGCATCTAGGGTGTTAGGCTTCCCTGTCTTTTCTTGCAACCACTGGTTGGAACATGGCTGGAACATTGGGTTGCATCAGAGATCACTAGGGACTCGACCTTCTTTATTTTTTTGTCCTCATTGTTGTGACCATTTGGCTGTGGGTGATCTCCTGACAAATGCTTCAACACATTTATGGTGTGATAACCAGGCTACAGTCTCTTACCTCTAAGAAACCCAGAGTGATGAGTAAAGATGTGAAGGCCCAGAAAAAGTCAGGAAAAAAAATGGGAAAAAACTGTTTTTTTCTGTGAGTGTCCCCGACTGCTTTTTTGGGGGGAAGGGGTTTCTGAAAAATTGAAAATTGTGTTTTATGAAATATTTTCTTCTAGAACTATTAATATTTAAGATAAGGAAGTCATATATTGCTACTCAGCCCTTATTTTCCTCAAAATGATTTCTAAAAGCTACGTAATAGGAAAACTCATATGAAAACTATGTACAG
Source organism: Heloderma suspectum (assembly GCF_057233095.1). Lineage (NCBI taxonomy): Eukaryota > Metazoa > Chordata > Lepidosauria > Squamata > Helodermatidae > Heloderma > Heloderma suspectum. The sequence goes on along the minus strand of NC_139460.1, from coordinate 151,140,142 downwards.
TACTGGATCATTACAACTCCTGTATACTGAGGACAAACAGTACAGTAAAACTCTCAAATGCAAGAAGAAGGTACATATCTGCCTCCAGGGGGCACTATCACTTTCACAAGAGAAGGAAGAAGGATTTAGTGTAGGGATGTACGAAAGTCCCCTTACCTGGCTCTGCCGGGTTCCGCTGGGGGGGGAGGAGGCGCTCCGTCCCTTCCCCCGGAATCCTCGCTGGGGGGGAAGGCACTCCGCACCTCCCCCCCAGAATCCTGGCTGGACAGCTCCACTCCGCGGGGATTCCATGGAGCTGCCGGCCAGCTCCACAAGCAGTCAGACATCCAGCCGCTGGCTAGCAGGGATGCAAATGGCGGCGGCCATAGCTGCCGCCGTTTGCGTCCCTGTAGTCAGCCATGATAGGCTACGTAAAGACTTATGTAGCCTATCACGTCTGGCTTAAAAAAAAAAAAAAGCACATACGCAAATGGCGGTGGCTACGGCCGCCGCCATTTGCGTTGCTTATTTTTGGCCGTCTTAGTCTATGTAAATATTTACGTAGACTAAGACGGCGAACATAAGGGGGAACGCAAATAGCGTAGCAGACGCTATTTGCATTCCCCCTTATTTTCGCCGTCTTAGTCTACGTAAATATTTACATAGACTAAGACGGCCAAAAATAAGGAACGCAAATGGCGGCGGCCGTAACTGCCACCATTTGTGTACGCGTTTTTTTTTTTTAACCAGACGTGATAGGCTACGTAAGTCTTTATGTAGCCTATCACATCTTGTAAAAAAAAAAACCAAACAAAGCGACAAGACTGCAAATGGCGGCGGCGGCAGCCGGTCAGAAGACCAGCCGCCGCCGCCTGGAAGATCCGCCCCAGGTAAGTCTCGTCCCGGGGGGGATCCGTGGGGGGGGCGGGGGGGCAGGCCGTTCCACCACAGATTTCGAGGGGCCGAATGCACTGGCATTCGGCCTCACCGAGATCCGTGGTGGAATTCTCTGCCATCCCTAATTTAGTGCCTTTTTTGCTTGTGGGCTTCCTCTTGTTGACATTTGAGCCAGAGGTTGGTGGAGTTGCTTCCATTCTCCTAAGCAGGCCCCAAGGGACTGGGAGTGGAGGACCCTGAGATTCAGAAAAATACTGAGCAGCACAAAAGAGCTGAAAGAAAGTATATTTCTTTATTGAAAGGTAAGAGTTTAAATTTATCTGAATTCAGCATATTTATTTATTTAAAATTCTACTGCTTTTCTTTTAAAAAAACCTCCCCCACACACTGCCCAAAGCAGTTTACACTATAAAAATATAAATGCTGAAATATGTTTTAGCTGCATTAGTTTATCTTTACAACTAAAGATAAACTGAATTCCTACTAATCTGATGCTTTGTGCAAAATCATTCCCAAGCTTAGCAGTGAGGTGAGGCCTACAGAGCAGGAAAGTTGTTCCCAAGTTAACTGTAGGAGAAGGGAGACAACTCCTTTATCCATTAATAAATGTGTACATGCTGCAGTTTAGTGTTTATATGCAATCTAGCCATTGTTGTTGTTGTTGTTGTTATTATTATTAATTTTCTCAGCAAAATGGTGAGACCAACTTCTAGCATATGGAAGCATTTCCACACTGCATGTTATCCTGAGGGAAAAAAGTGATTTGCAAATACTGTCAAATAAAATATGCATTTCCGAATGCTACTAGGATGACCAAACACATCCATGTATGTAAGAAGTGTCCTGTAAATACTAAAAAAATCCTTCATGAGTGTAAGTGAGGAGGGCCATCACGATGAAATTGCCAGTAGCCCTTTCCAGTGTTCTTGATCCAAAAGTTCTCCTGCTGCCGCTTCTGTAACATCAGTATAATCACAAACAGTTGCTGAATCAACATCCTCAAGTATCTAAATACTGCAAACAACTGTAACCAAAAAAACTCTCAATAACATCATTTGTTGACAAGTTGACTGACACCTGAAAGAAAAAATTGACCAAATTCTTGCAAGAGCAATATATTCTTCTGGAACCCCATTGTCAATAACTGAAAACTCATACTTGCAAGAAGCTTTTAAATTACTGAGACCATCATACCATTTCCCTAGCAAACATTCTTTGAGCAAGTCGCTTTTAGAGTCAGAATATGACTAGGTAATGGAAGCTGTGCAAGGAAAAATCAATGAAGCACTACCTCTTGCAGTTCTTACAGATGGATGGGCATGCGCGGAGAAGGGATCATAAACTTTGTGATAACAACTCTTCACCCAGAATTTTACAGAAGCATTGAAACAAGAGAGAACAGACATACTGCAGCATGTATCAGCTGTCAAATACGTGAAGTCCTAGAGAACACAGCAAAGTATTTACTTTGCTGACTGACAGTGCAAATAATATGAAAGCAGCATGGGAGATGATAGATAAATATCCACATATTACTGCAATAGGATGTGCATCCCATGGACTAAATTTGCTTCTTAATGACTTTATGAAGTTGGACACTCTCCAAAAGATCTACAGAAAAGCAAAAGAAGTTAACAGGTAAAAGCTACTCGCATAGTAGCTGCAGTCTTCAAGAACAAGCAAACATAAATGAATACAAGAATTACAATGGTAAATACGCTGTACTTGATGACAATGTCTTCTGGGTTCAGCTGCAGAACTCCCTGAAGATTCTAAAGCTCGTTTCTTCAGCAATCCCTGTATCTGAATCCCATAGTGCACTTCCATCAGACATTCCTTACCAAATGGCCATGATCAAATCAATTGTTCTTAAGAATCTAAGTGAATCCCCACTTATAAGTACAGCAGAAAATAAGGTGAAAGACTTTATTATGAAACGAGAAGAATTTTGTTGCCAGCCAGCTCATGCTGTTGCAGATCTCTTGGATCCAAGATTCAAAGGCAGGAATGTAAGTGATGATACCACTGATACTGCATTTGACTGGATTGAAAAACAAGCAGTGCACTTAGGACTTGATGTTGAGAAGGTACTTTCAAATCTTGCAGAATACAGAATTTCTTCAGGTATCTGGTGCAAGAATGCACTCTGGGATTCCGCTAAGCATATTCCTCCTGCAACATGGTGGCAAGGTTTTTGCATGACACAGCCACTGACTCCTCTTGCTTCCCGCTTGCTCCGGATTCCTCCGTCTTCTGCAAGTGAAAGAAACTGGTCTACGTCTGGAAATACATCGAATCAAGAAATAAACTGACATGTGAAAAGGTAGAGAAACTTGTCTCAGTCTGGTCAAACCTTCAGTTTTTAGAAGTCCATGAAGATGATAAAAGCGAAGGATTAGGAGAAACAGAAACTACTGATAGCTCAGAAAATGAGCCTGATTAGACAAAGTTTCATGTAACAAAATTAGTATTAGTATTACTCTTGAGTATTAGTAATTAGTAATTAGTAATTAGTATTACTCTTGAGGTTCCCATTTTTCCCATTTTTTTCTCAGTTCTTTTTCTGAAAATGTGCTGTGTCTGCTTGAAACTGTGGAGGAGACTAAGTTCAGAATACATAATAACTTTGTTTTACTATAATATTGATGTTGCACTGTTATGTTGATGGTTTCTTCTGTTTTTAACTTTACGTTTTTGTCTGCTTCTCATAAACTGGCAAAAAAAAAAACAACCGAGATGTGTATCTCTGTATCTTAAGGCATGTAGCTCCATTTGTAACAAAAATTAAACGCATTTAAAAGCAAATTCATTAGTACATTTGTAATTGTCTAAAAAACTGTACTTTTAAACTTAAACATGATAACTTTGTGAGCAAACCAAGTTATACATAATAGATTTATGTTCCTAAACTAAGGAAATGAGTTTAGATCTCAAGTGCATTAAAAAATTAATCTTGCACATTTCCCCCCAAAATTCCATTTTTTGGAAGATTATCCAAAAACAGAGATTATCAGGAGCTCCAAGAAGCTGCTTGGGGAACATGTTCCCCTCAGGTATTTGGTCTGTCATGCCTCTCATGTAAAGACAGAATGCCCTATTTAGGATGGTTAACTATTCCAAAATACAAGAAGGTATTCTCCTTGGCAAGGTTTAGTGTTCTCCATTCCAAACTATAACAGATGCTGCCCCTGTAACAACACTGAGGTGGAGTCCATCTTGCATGTTCTGTTCCACTGTAGCTACTATCAAGAGGCCAGAAATGACATAATATATCCCATCACACAGTTTTTCCCTGGCTGCTGTTTTGAGTCCCCTTATGATTATTTTTACTCCAGGGTACCAATATGTTCTCCTTCATGGATCACTGCCTTGTTGTGGCGAAGGGGCTTGCGTAACTCAGTGAAGCCATAAGCTATGCCGTGCAGGACTGTTAGATAAAAAGTCCTTGCTTTCGGTTTAGACGAAAAGAATGCCAGGCAGGCAGCGGTGGATCCAACACTATTTTATTGAACGTTTTGCAAAACGGGTGCAGAGCAGTCTGGACCCCGAGACACGTGTGCAAAAGCCCTTTATATCATATCGCTTCTATTGTTCTTACCAGTAACCAATGAAACAGTTAGTACATCGGCTCACTAAGTTAATATCCAATAAACAGTCACTATCAGCCTACCAAGCCGTTAGTCATGAGCGCGTCAGTATGATTCCCTTTTTGCTCCACCTATATTTTCCCGCCACTCGGGCTCTTACGTAACTTGAGACGCCAATGGTTATGGAGTCTCCTTTTTTTCTAACAATTCCCTCCTTTAAGTATTTATTCACGTCTTAAAGCATTTAAAACGGAGTTTCTTTATCAGCACAATAAAGCAAGAGCATCTGTTTTGACAGAGCGGTTTCAATTAACCGCTGGGATAAGCCTCTAGCGCAGGGGATAATGCAACAACCAAATAACACTAAAACTCCTATCATCACTACAAGCGAAATAAGGATTGAGGCTGCTAGGTGTTTCCATTTTCCAAACCATCTCTCCAACCAGTCAGTCACGGGGTTGTTAATCCCTGAATTCTCGGCTAATTCTTCAGACAAGGCGGTGAGACCCTGCAAAGCCCTTGTTACCGTGCCATCTGGGGCAGTGTTGTTAGGGATGAAGGTGCAACACCGTCCACCTAGCATGACACAAACCCCTCCTTTTTCTGCTAACATCATATCAAGAACACGCCGATTTTCCCAAGCCATTTGGCTGGTGGCATCTAGCTGCTCAGCCAATCCTTTTACAGCATCTCGAGTATAGTTTATAAACCTCTGTTGATTATAATAAACATAATTGATCCAATCTACATTTTTGTTAATGGTCACCCACCAAAACAGGGTAGATTCAAATCCTGCAGAGATTTGATTTCTTCCTTTGAACTCATCTGGCACTCCCCTTGGTACTCCTATGGAGTCAATATATATTTGATCATCAAAAGGGGTTACTGATTGTTTCTGCCGGGGTTGGCCAGTCTTCTCTGCTGGATGGTATGCAATTGAAAAGGGGACTGCCAACTGAACTAACCCACAAGCTCCGGACCAATTGGAGGGCAATACCTCATACAACTCTAGGCCACCACAATACCACCAGAGATCAGCTCGTGGGATTGAAAGGGAATTATTCCTAAAGCAGGTGGAATTAACACATCTTACTTTACTCGTCAGGTTCCCTATACGCCCCTCTGTGTCTGCAAGGTTTCGGTGTATGCATCCGGTATGGTTTCTTCTTTGCAGGAAGACTGTGGAAGGTCTGACACGATCCTTTGATTTGAGTGGGGGGTATAATTTATTGAGGGTTTGGCATTCCTCCTCTCCCCATGCATCAGGGTGTTGGAACAAACGGATCACGCAGGTGAGGAGGGAAGGAGTGTCCCATCCCAGTGGAAAGGGCAGCACCTTTGCTACAGATCTCCCTGTGGCACAAACAAAACAGTCAGACTTATTTAAAGACTTGGCTGTATACTTTATCCACTCTAACCACACATTATCAGTTTCCTCTGTTATTGGGATCCCTAACCTGGTTCTCCAGGGACGCCTCTCTTTCTCAGGGATCTGTACCAGAAGTGGTCTGAGGGGTGTTGGTGTGACATTTCGGGGTTTTATCTTAAAGCTGTCAAGCCCAAGTCCTTGAGGTATCACCATCCACGTTAATATTTCTTTAACTAACATTACCAACACCACCCACAATACTTGCTTCATATTACAAGTTTTTTGTAATTCGAACCCGAGCTTTTCCCAGATGTTGTGACTTGTATATTACAGGCGATTGTGGCTCCTGGATGGCTTCTTCGCCTGTGTCCTTGGCAGCTTCCAGAGGGGTGCCAGGGAGCAAAGGACCGTTGCCTGTGTCCTCCTGTTCTTTCCAAGTGACAGAAGGAAGCGAGGGTCGCTTAAATGGCTTTATCCGGCTGCAATGTGTCCATTTACTAGAACCCACAAGCTTTACACACGAGTGACTGGTTGGTCCCACCAAATAAGGCCCCTCCCACCCTTCCTTTAAAGCTTCTTTATTCCACTTTTTCAGCAACACCTCGTCTCCCGTCTGGAAGAGATGGATAGGTGCATCTAACGGCAGTCTCTGAAACGGAACGGAATAAGATCGTAGCTGTGAAAGAACAGACTGTAGAGAAGTCAACTGATCCCTTAGCATCTGATCACCCACCTCCCACTTGACTTCCTCCCTCCTTCCGCAGTGTACCCGAGGCGGGAACCCAAACATCAGTTCTAAGGGGGACAATTTTATGTCCTTTCTTGGCATCCTTCGAAGCTTCGTTAAAGCTATTGGCAGAGCCTCAACCCAAGTGAGCTTCACCCCTCGTTGGAGTTTGGTTAAAGTCTCCTTGAGGCTCCGATTGATTCTTTCAACCTGTCCACTTGCCTGGGGCCTCCAGGGGCAATGTAAATGCCACTCTACTCCCAGACCTTGTGCCATCCCCCGTGTAATAACTGAGGTGAAATGTGAGCCCTGATCGGACTCTATAACTTCGGGCAGGGAGAACCGGGGCACCACCTCCTGTAACAATTTAGCAACAACAGTTTTAGCTTGGCAGTTCCTACATGGAAACGCCTCTACCCACCCTGTCATTTGACATACTATTACAAGCAAATACCTGTAACCCCTACATGGTGGCATCTCAGCAAAATCAATCTGCGCCCTCTGGAAAGGATAGTAGGCCCATGGTCGCCCTCCTTTTGGAGGAGGGGGTTCCCTGGGAGGGTTGGTTTTCTGGCAGACTTCACAGGTTGCGGCTAGTCGGTGGGCGCATACAGTTAAGCCAGGGGAGACAAACAGCCTCTTGCAATAGTCGATCATGGCTGATGCTCCAGGGTGTCCAAGAGAATGGTGAACTTGCTCTAGAACAACCCTCTGCAGGGTCTGTGGAAGAAGCAGTCTTCCATCTGTCATCTGGATCCATCCGTCATCGCAGGGACTTATTCCGTGTTCTTGTGCCATCCGTAACTCAGCAGGGGAGTATGTGGGGTGCTCTTTTCTTTTGGGTAGAATGAGGAATGTTCCTTGGATTCCCTCTCTGGCTGCTCTTTTTGCGGCCTCATCTGCCTTCTGGTTTCCCTGTCTCCATTTTTCCTCTTTTTCTTTCCCATGGGCTCGGACGTGGACAACAGCTACTTGTGAGGGTAGCTGGAGGGCATCCAGAAGATCCACTATTAGGCCGCCATTAGCCACTGGAGATCCGTTTGCTGTAAGGAATCCCCTCTCTTTCCACAGTTGCCCATGAGCATGCACAACGGCGAAGACATTTTTGCTATCGGTATAAATATTTACTCGCTTTCCCTTGCTGGCTTGCAGGGCTCTTGTCAGGGCTACCAGTTCAGCAGATTGGGCGGAGAAATGAGGAGGCAGCCTTTCCTCGCGCACACTCTCCTCTAGAGTAACGACGGCCGCGCCTGTGTAGCGCCTTCCATCCAGCATATAGCTAGATCCATCTACAAACAGATCTCTGGCTCCCTCTATTGGTTCATCCTCAAGGTCTGGTTGGCCTTTGGTGTCTAGGTCTAATACTTCAAGGCAGTCATGATCTGGGAGTCCTGATCCGTTTGTGCCCAGTAATGTTGGCAGTAGTGTGGTGATATTAAAGCTGGAGCAAGCCTTAAAAGTGAGGTTTTCGTTTGTTAGTAAACCTATTTCATATCGGGAATGCCGGGCTGGGTTGAGAAATTTGCTTCCTCCTCCTGATCCCAAAATTTGTGGCACTCCATGCGGCACCCAGACTTCAATGGGTCCTCCCATTGTCATTTTCTCCGCTTCAGCACAAACCAGAGCTGTTGCTGCTACTGCCCTCAGGCAACTTGGCCATCCTCGTGCTACGACATCTAGGACCTTGGAGTAATATCCCACTGGTCTCCAAGAGGGCCCTTTTCGCTGGCAAAGCACTCCCGAAGCTATGCCCTTATTTTCATGCACATAAAGTCTAAATGGCCGGCTGGGATTTGGTATGGCTAGAGCAGGTGGTGACACAAGAGCAGCTTTAAGACTGAGAAAAGACTTATTAATTTCCTTAGTCCATTTCCATTTATCCAGTCTATCTTTCTGCAGCGCCTCATACAGCGGCCGCGCTGTCTCCCCATAGTTTGCTATCCATAGTCGGCAGAATCCGGTCAACCCCAGGTAGGCCCTCAATTCGCGGGGGGACTTAGGGACAGGAGTGTCACAAATGACTTCAACTCTTTCTTGCCCTAGGCTCCGAGTCCCTTTAGTTATGTGGTAGCCTAGGAATTTTACAGTTGGTTGGGCCAACTGTACTTTTTCTTTTGACACTTTATACCCCCCCCTGCTAGATAGTTGAGGAGGGAAACCGTCCCACTCAGGCACGCATTCTTGGCCTTGGCTGAAATCAGGAGGTCGTCACAGTACTGGAGGAGATGCACCTCTGAGTGCTGCTGGACCCAGGGTTCGAGATCCTTTTGGAGCTGCTGGCCAAAGACCACCGGTGAGAGATTCAGCCCCTGAGGGATGACTGTCCATGCTAATTGAACTTTTGACACCCCCCGGGCTTTCCCATTCAAAGGCGAACAAAGGCCTTGAATCAGGGTGGAGGGGGATGCTGAAAAAGGCGTCTTTTAGGTCTCTGACAGTGAACCAGGCGTGCTCTTCCGGAATTCCTACAAGGAGGGTGTGTGGGTTGGGGACCACAGGATGGGGGGCCTCGATCTGCTGATTAATGAGCCGGAGGTCTTGCACTAAGCGAAAGCCCTTGCCCCCCCTCCCCTTTTTGGCACAGCGATGATGGGCGTGTTATAGGGGGATGAGCCGGCCTTCTTCTCAGAGCTTTGTTATTACTGGTTGTAGGCCCTCCATTCCTTGGCGGGAAAGGGGATACTGTTTCACATGAACAGGCCTTGCTCCCTCCTTGAGGGGAATTTTGTATGGTGCTGCCGACTTGGCACGAGAGGCCCCTCCAATCCTGGCCCAAGCTAGAGGGTTGACTCTGTTTTCTATTAAGCTCCAGTCCTCGGTGGCCTCTGGGGTGGATTCTTCTGCAACCTTCAAAAGGGCCATTTGGTAGTTACTACTCTGCTGTTTAGGGAGCCGTATCTCCATCCTTCCGTCAGGAGTAAAAGCAATCTCAATTTGGAGTTTAGTCAATACGTCCCTCCCTAGCAATGCCACCGGACAGGAGGGGGTACAGACAAATGCATGTTCTAGGTGTGTTTTCCCAACCTTGGTGAACAGGGGACGAGAGAGGGGCACTTGGGTTGCCCTTCTCTCGACCCCCATTATGGTGGTGAACCCCCCACCTCCCTTTGGGGGCTCACTGAGGGGGAGGACGGACAGGGCGGCCCCTGTGTCCACAAGGGCTTTGTAGGAGCGGCCCCCAACCTTTATTTTGACCATGGGGTCCCGTCTTGCCTCAGAGACGGCTAAGAGGGGGCCAGGCCCCGGTCTGTCCTAATCTCTTTCCTGTTCATACAGAACTCTCTGCGCTTCTCCCGTATTTTCCCCTCTCTCTTTCTGCTTCAAAGCCTCACAGTCACGCTTCCAGTGCCCCATTTTCTTACAAAAGGCACATTGATCTTTCCCCAGGGGAGATCCTTTCCTTCCCCCTTTTCTCCCCTTCCTAGCTCCCTCCTTGTCAGGTTTAAGAACCGCAGCAAGGAGCTTGGCCTGCCTCTTGTCTTTTTCTTTTCCTTCTTCTTCTTCTCACCTCTCATAAACCTTCTGAGCCACTTCAACTAAAACTCCTAGGTCAGCTGCCAACCCTCCTTCAACTTTTTGCAACTTCTTTCTGATGTCCTGGCAGCTATTTCCCACGAACTGAGTCGTAAGCATCCTTAAATTATTTGGATCATTCAAGTCAATGTCAGTATATTTAGCGAAGGCTTCCCTCAGCCTTTGGAGGAACACAGCAGGAGGTTCGTTTTTGTCTTGCTTTAGAGTCAGGACTTTTTGCAAATTGGGGGCCCTTCTCGCGGCTTGCTTCATGCCTGCTAAAATGAGTCGAAAATAGTCAGCATGTAAGCGTCTATGTGCCGCTGTGGCCACCCCCCAATTGGGTCGCCCTGTGGGCAGAACCTCCGCCGTCTCCTCCTCAGTTGCTTGGGGATTTTCCTCCCTATACTTGGCTCGTGCCCCCGCAAGGATGGTTGGCTTTTGGCTGAGAAAACAGGTGTTCAATAGCATTTGTGTATCGTCCCATGTGGGGTTGTGAGTAAGCCTCACATTCTCCATCAGAGACAGGAGTGGCCCGGGATCCTCTTCAAAGGAGGGGTTAAATTGTTTCCAATTATACAAATCAGATGTTGTGAATGGGACATAAACAAACATCGTCCCTTGAGGATGCTGGGCGGTAGGGTCGGGGACTTCTCTGATGGGGAAGGTGAACTTCACCGGTGGTTGGGGGTCCTTTCGCAGGTTGTAGTTAGGTCCCCCTTTTGCCTCTCTCTGTAGGACCTCCAATCTTTCCTCTAGGGAATATAGACGATCTTGGAGAGTGTCCTGGCGTTCAACTAGAGGGGTGGGGTCCTCTGGTACTATTTCATGAGAGGGGTCCTTCTCGGGGGCATCTAACCGCTGGGCGGGCCCCTCAGGAGAGGGTGGTGATTGCAACGAGCGCCCTGCAACGGCTGTCCCGTAGGGAGGAGGAAGCAGTAGGTCCTCCGGTGCCGTGGCCACGACCCTAGGTAGTCCTTCTTTTGGTGGTTTCCTTTTGACCACCATGGGAAGGGCAAGGGACATGCATTTAACAACCCACGGAGCAGGCCTGCCACCAAGGGGCACACAAGTTGCCCACGAATCAATATAAGGGAACTGGTCCCAACTTCCCCTCTGTGCTACTATTGTTCACACATCAGATACCAAGGTTGGGTCAAAAGACCCCTCGGGTGGCCATTTGGGTTCTAATATTGGCCATTCCCGGGTGCAAAAAAAGACAAGACGATCCTTTGTCATCTTAGTTCCATAATCCTGCTTAAAATGTGACCAATTGCGCAAACAACACTCCAAGGGCGTATGGGACTTCTTCGCAGACTTAGATTGGGACCCGCCCATGACGGTGGGAATTTCAGTCAGCAATTCTTGCGCTTCGCCCTCCTCTGACCTAGCCCGTCTCTGGGGTAAGGAAATGCAGATCGGGGCTCCTCACTCACTTCGCCCGTAGGCATCTCACACAATCACAAACACACCACCGTCCCGCGTTTATCCCCTAATGTAAGCTGTTTCACTTACCCCAAAAGCCTCTTCTGTCCCGCCCGCAGCTGCGTCCAGCTGCTTATTGATCCACTGCCGGTGCCTAAAAGGAGTGATCACGTCTCCCTCTTCCTCTGGCATTGGTCCCCAGGCGCTTCTGCCGCCACCGTCGTGAGGAGAAGGCAGTATAAAACAACCGCCTGTGGCCACTTCTCCTCCACGGCCCCTTGGCTCAGCGCGAAGGGGACGCGCCCCGAAGCAGGATCCGAGTCACGGCACTAAATTGTTAGATAAAAAGTCCTTGCTTTCGGTTTAGAAGAAAAGAATGCCAGGCAGGCAGCAGTGGATCCAACACTATTTTATTGAACGTTTTGCAAAACGGGTGCAGAGCAGTCTGGACCCCGAGACACGTGTGCAAAAGCCCTTTATATCATATCGCTTCTATTGTTCTTACCAGTAACCAATGAAACAGTTAGTACATCGGCTCACTAAGTTAATATCCAATAAACAGTCACTATCAGCTTACCAAGCCGTTAGTCATGAGCGCGTCAGTATGATTCCCTTTTTGCTCCGCCTATATTTTCCCGCCACTCGGGCTCTTACGTAACTTGAGACACCAATGGTTATGGAGTCTCCTTTTTCTAACAGGACCACCCAAGACGGACAGGTCATGGCGGAGAGTTCTGACAAAATGTGGTCCACTGGAGAAGGAAATGGCAACCCACTCCACTATTCCTGCCAAGAAAACCCCATGGAACGTTTCACAAGGCTAAAAGAGATGATGCCGGAAGATGAGCCCCTCAGGTCGGAAGGGGTCCAATATACTACTGGGGAAGAGCAGAGGGAATTTCCAAGTAGCACCAGAAAGAGTGAAGCAGCTGGGCCAAAGCCGAAAGGACACTCAGCTGTGGATATGTCTGGTGGTGAAAAGAAAATCCGATGCTGTAAAGAACAATATTGTTTAGGAACCTGGAATGTAAGATCAATGAATCAAGGTAGGCTGGAGGTGGTCAAACATGAGATGGCAAGAATCCCTTAGAAGAAATGGAGTAGCACTCATGGTCAATAAAAGGGTGGGAAAAGCCGTACTGGGGTTAAGGATGTACGAATTGTGTACCTTCCGTTCCGCTTGACTTCTGCAGTTTGCGGCCAGTGCTCCATACTGTCGTTTGCAAGCCCCCGGAATTCTCTTTTTTTTCCACTCCAAGAATTACGAAGATAAATCCGTGCCGACAGCCGTAATTCTGCATAACTTCCTTAAGAAAGGCTATTTTTCATAGATATTTACGTATTTTTCCCCTGCCCTGAGATGTGCAGTAATTACTTTCAGCCAAAACACTTCCTCCTCCTCGGGGCTTCCCAAAACAAGGCTGCCCTAGGTGTGCCTGAGCGATGCGCTCTTTGTTTAAAGCAACGCTGTTTGAAAGAAAGAAAGAAAGAAAGAAAGAAAGAAAGAACCTTTTAAAATAACTATGCTGGTCTGAAGCCCTGCACGAGTATTATTCCCCCTGCTAGGCTTTCTATTTCCACATCCTGCCTTGTTGGTGACGTTGTGAGGCCAAAATGGAGAGGAGAACCAACTCTGTGCATGTCTACTCAGAAGTAAGTCTTACTGAGTTCAATACCACTTACTCCTACACATGTCAGCACCCCACTTGCCCCCAGCTCAGCTTTGTATTTCCACATCCAGCCCATTATCAAACCTCCTGTTAGTTTTCTCAGGAGACCCTTGGGTGAAGGGGAGGGGGGTTCCAGGGAACAGCTGGATGGAGGGAGATTCCACACACACACACACACACACACACACACAAAGAATATAGTTCTTCATATTCCCTGGTATGTTTATTCCTCATTTTGTCCATTCCCTGAGCATGTGCAGAGTGTGCTTTTTATTCAAACAAAGATAAGGTTGCTGATCTTTCCCTTCATGCTGCATTTGTACAAGTGAAGTGTGACTGCTTCAGAAAGAACTTTCCATTATACTGTCTCTTTTTCTTCATGAGTTTCATAACAGAAGTGTGGTGTAGTGGTGAGAGTCCAGCCCAAAGTCACCCAGTGAGATAACTAACAGGAGGTTTGCTAATGAGCTGGATGTGGAAATACAAAGCTGAGCTGGGGGCAAGTGGCTTGCTGACATGTGTAGGAGTATGTTGCATTGAACTCAGTAAGACTTACTTCTGAGTAGACATGCACAGAGTTGGTTCTCCTCTCCATTTTAGCCTCACCATGTCATCAACAAGGCTGGATGTGGAAATAGAAAGCCTAGCAGGGGGAATAATACCTTGTGCAGGGCTCCAGACTGGCATGGTCATTTTAAAAGGTTTTTTCTTTCTTTGTTTTCTTTCAAACAGCGTTGCTTTAAACAAAGAGTGTATCGCTCAGGCACACCTAGGGCAGCCTTATTTTGGGAAGCCCCATGGAGGAGGAAGTGTTTTGGCTGAAAGTAAACAGAGATGGAGGATTTCAATTGAAAAAGAACACCCACAAACAAGGCGGTGAGCACAATTCATTAAAAAAAAAAAACTTCCGTATTTATTATCGAAATATACTACCATGCATTTTTATTTACGAAAATTTCGTGACTCTGCGGATGACCAAAAAAAAGCCGCATGACTGCTGGCTCCTCAGGACCTCATGGTGCCGTTCCGCAGAGGATTCCGTGGCACAGACTCAAGGGAATTTGATCCCATTTCAGTCCGTGGCGGAATTCTCTGACATCCCTAGTAGGGGTGTACAAAACACACCCGTCCGGTTGGGGTGTCCGCTGGGGAGGAGAAGGCAATCCGTCCCTCCCCCCGGAATCCTCCCTGGCCGGCTCCACTCTGCGGTGAGTCCCCGGAGCTGCCGGACAGGCCCATCCGCAGCCGGACTTCCGTCCGCTGCCAGTCTGTGGCCGCAAATGGCATTCAGCATAGCAGACGCCATTTGTGTCCCTGCTTTAGCCATGATAGGCTACGTAAATCTTTACGTGGCCTATCACTAAAAGAGTAGCGATGCAAATGGTGTAGTGGAAGCTGTTTGCATCCCTGCTCTTTGCCATGATAAGCTAGGTAAAGATTTACGCCATTTGCGTCCACAGACTGGGGCAACGGACGGCAGCGGACAGACCTGGACCGGCCGGCGGCAGGTAGGGTCCGTCCCGGGAAAATGATGCAGGGTGGTGGTGGGGGATAGTCCATTCCGCCACGGACTCCAAGGGGGGGAGGCAGATTCTAAAGAATCCGCCTCATTGGAGTCCATGATGGATTTCTCCGCCATCCCTAGTGAGAAGAGACTGAAAGAACTGGGCATGTTTAGGTTTGAGAAGAGAAGACTGAGGGGAGATATGATAGCGCTCTTCAAGTACTTGAAAGGTTGTCACAGAGAGGAAGGCCAGGATCTCTTCTAAATCATCCCAGAGTGCAGGACACAGAATAATGGGCTCAAGTTACAGGAAGCCAGATTCCGGCTGAACATCAGGAAAAACCTCCTGACTGTTAGAGCAATATGACAATGGAACCAATTACCTAGGGAGGTAGTGGGCTCTCCCACACTGGAGGCATTCAAGATGAAGCTGGACAGCCACTTGTCAGGGATGCTCTGACTTGGATTCCTGCACTGAGCAGGGGGTTGGACTCGATGGCGTTGTAGGCCCCTTCCAACCCTACTGTTCGATGATTCTATGATTCTAAACAGGACCTGGGAAATCCATAAGCAGGAAGTCCTATGGGCTGGGGAGGGGGGAATCAAAAGCAACTATGGGGGCCAGTTTGGATTAGGACAGCAGTACTGTTAGGGATGAGTCCAAGCCCTTTGAGATGTCTGACAGCTCCAATTCTGAATCAGAGTTGAAACAGCTAGATCAGAGCCCGGGGAAGGGACCTTCCCTAAAGCCCCAAGGTGCTGGGAGAGAAGCATCTTCCTCCACTGATAGAACTCGAGTTTCTGAGGAGGAGGAGGAGGAGGAGGAGGAGGAGGAGGAGGGGCATGATTTGAGAGATGCTAGGGTATGTTGCAAAGCAAAGCAGGAAAAGTTAGGGACAGGGCTTAGATGCTCTGCCAGGGGCTGATATCATTTTATAAACCCGTTAAACTGTTACAAAACTCTTAGGCTGGTATTTCTGGGCTCATATTTTTTATATAATGAAACTGTATTAGTTACGGTATTCTCCCTCTAAAACATTGCATCCAAACGTAAAGTCCCTATTGCTTTTGAAGGACCACTTTTCATAAATTGTTTAATTTTACCTCACAAATCCTGTTTCCGGACGCTTCAGGCATCAGAATGTATTTTTGCATTCTATACATCATTTAATACACAGGAGGACCACAATGTCACTTAGATTTAGAGGAAGTATTTTAGTGCAAATGTTTTGGTGCAGCATATCTTGCCATTTTAACAGATTAACATCTCCACATTGTAAAATAATACAGGCACATCACATCTGAAAGTCAAATCTGACATAATTGATCGCACACAAATCCATGTAATAAGCCAAATTCAAAATGTACTTGAATGTTGAAATGAAATTAATATTTGAAGTGTTTAATTGTCACAGGATTAGATTTCTAATGTGTGTTATTTTTCTAATAATTTTAACAAGTATAGGATATTGATTAGTGTTGATAAACGGGCAATGAATAAACTAAACATTTGCTGAGAACATGTCTTTACTATGTATACATTCTGTAACCATTTTTCCTCTAAAACCATCAATAGATTCAGTTTATGACAAAATATTTTGCTTATTTGAGATTGGAGGTACATTTTTTTTTAAAAAAATGTGCTTAAGTGTGCTGGCCACTTTTAATTTGAAGGAAATGCAGCCACATGGGCCCCCAATCTAGGATGAGGCCTATACTGGTTTCCCTCCAAAAATGCCCCCACTGCTATTTGTCTCACAAATGCGCTGTTTACTTTTTTGTTTTAATTACTGCAAATAGTACCATCAGTGACAAAAAGCAACCGGTGTGTGTGTGTGTTGTGGATCAAGGTTTTGTGCGGCTACTTTTCTTTCCAAATAAAACTGGTGAGCTTAAGCATGGTTAATATAATGTGCAGTTTGGCCTTAAATGATAAACAGACAATTCACAGTTCCTACTGTCCTTCTGCCAGCAGGCAAAGATGTTTTTCTTCAAGTAGGCCTTTGGCATGTAAGCTGGTCTGTTTCATTGGGTGCAGTTTTCATTTTTTTATTGTTTTTAATTGTGTTTTTCATGTATTTGTTTTATCATTGTTTTAACAAAGTTTTTATTTAACATTTTGGTTCTTATTTTTGTTAGCTGCCTTGAGCACCATTCTCTGAGTGGAAAGTTTTTGTGTAAGAATTTCCAGTTTTCAAATCCAAACTTTGGATCTGTCTGTATTAGGCTTTAATTTCATTTGCTGTAATATTAATTCACAAGGCAATTAAGCAGTAATAAGTATATGCTGTTTCATAAATTCTAGTTCCATGGAGGTTTTCCTCATTAATGTTAGGTAATCCTCCATGGTCTGTACCAAACACATTGACCTGGATTGGATGACATGACAGCCCACTATGGGTCAATTGATCCTTGCAGTGTCACAGCATGTACTGTCCATCATTATGAATATGCAAGCCCCGGCTGGGGGTTGCAGTGGCTTGTCGTGTTGTTTGAACCTGGGTGGTGGGGATTATTTGAGGGTTATAATAACCCATGGTCTGTGAGGTTTGTTTAAACATAAAACCACCCAGGTTCAGACAACATGACAAGCCATGGTAACCCCAAAGTGGGACGCACATTCATAACGGTGGCTGGCACACACCACAGCTTCTCACTGGTAAATTAACCCACGATGGGCTGTCCTGTCATGCAAACTGGGCCAATGATTCCTTTTTGCATTTAAAAAATCAGACTTCATAGTCCTATTTCACTTTAAGAAATCTATTAAGGGTGATAAGAATAGAAAGCTTGGCTTATTCTAATTTTCTATTTAAAATAATGAAATAAATGACAGTTCCTAATAAATGACTTAGGGAAACGCACAGATTAGTAATAAAACATACCTCTGGCCCTCAAATGACGTGATGGAATGTTATATGGAGGTGTATTCGTAAGTATTCTAGTCACTTCCTGAGGACTCAAACCTCAGTCAAAAAAGTCAAGATGCATAAAAGATGCAAAAAGACAAGATGAGATGAAAAGAAAAGCTATTGCTAGGTAGAGTGTTATAAATAGTGAGATTTTGACATAGTTGCCAAGAGAGATCCTGGGAGAACAAGAAGCTTACCAAACATGTGCAATCCTATGGTATAGTCAGCCACTTCCAAACTCAAAGGCGGCCGACTATCCAATGCAGGGCGTGCGGAGCGTGGAGGGGATCTTCTCCTCCGCACTCCGGCCACCCTGCATTTGCAGCTAGACGGCTGATTTTGGCTGTCTAACCAGGGTGCCTAAGAGTAGAGCAGGTGGGGAGGCTGGACATCACATAGGAAGCATCATATCAGCACTTCTGCAGTCCCCTCCCCTCCCTGTCCCAAGGAAGACCCTGTTTTTGGCTGCTCCGCACTGCTCTTCTGAGCGCACAGCTGGGGACACACTACGCCTGCTATGAGACCATGGAGGAGGGGAGTCGGATTTCTGGGAACCGAGCTCAGAGCACTGGCTCCAAGCTCAGTTCCCATAAACCAAAAAATCCTATGACCATCTAGATGCTGTCTAGTGGCCATAGGATTGCACCCTACCCAATGTCAACCATGCCTGCCAGATTATTGTTGTTGTTCAGTCGTTAAGTCATGTCCGACTCTTTGTGACCCCATGGACCATAGCACACCAGGCCTTCAGTGAATGAGCGTAGTCAATGAAGCAGAAATAGACTTTCTGGAATAGACTTTCAGAATAGACTTTCTGGAGAATTTTTCTGGAATTCTCTTGCTTTCTCCATGATCCAGCGAATGTTGACGATTTGATCTCTAGTTCCTCTGCCACTTTGAAATCCAGCTTGTAGTTCCAGTAGTTCTCGGTTCACATACTGCTGAAGCCTAGCTTGTAGGATTTTGAGCATAACCTTGCTGGCATGTGAAATGAGCGCAATTGTACGGTAGTTTGAACACTCTTTGGCATTGCCCTTCTTTGGAATTGGAATGTAAACTGACCTTTTCCAGTCTTGTGGCCACTGTTGAGTGTTCCAAATTTGTTGACATATTGAGTGCAGCACTTTAACAGCATCATCTTTTAGGATTTTAAATAGCTCAGCTGGAATACTGTCATCCCCACTAGCTTTGTTGTTAGTAATGCGGGATGTCAGAGAATTACGCTACATATCTCGGTGAGCCGAATGCCAGTGCATTCAGCCCCCCAAAATCCATGGTCGAATGAAGCCCCCCGCCCTCCCACCCCATGAAATGGGCCCGAAATGGAGCACCTACCTGCTGCTGTCCACGCTGACTTGCGAATGGCGGCCGTGTCTGCAGCTGCCATTCACTTCTTCCATGTAGCCGTGATAGGCTACGTAAATACGTAGCCTATGATGGCTAACGCAGGAACGCCATTTGCGTCCCTGCGGAAGCTGTGATAGGCTTAGGGATGTACGAAACCCGACTTAACTGGCTTCGCTGGGTTCCGCTGGGGGGGGAGGCGCTCCGTCCCTCCCCCTGGAATCCTGGCCGGCAGGCTCCGCTCCACGGGGATTCCGCGGAGCCGCCGGCTGGCTCTGCCAGCAGCCGGACATCCGGCCGCTGGCTACCAGGGACGCAAATGGCAGCGGCCGTAGCCGCCGCCGCTTGCATCCCTGAATTCAGCCATGATAGGCTACGTAAAGACTTACATAGCCTATCACGTCTGGGTTAAAACAACAACAACAACAACAACGCGTACGCAAATGGTGGCTGCTACGGCCGCCGCCATTTGCGTTCCTTATTTTTGGCCGTCTTAGTCTACATAAATATTTACGTAGACTAAGACGGCGAAACTAAGGGGGAACGCAAATATCGTAGCGGACGCTATTTGCGTTCCCCTTTATTTTCACCATCTTAGTCTACGTAAATATTTACGTAGACTAAGATGGCGAAAATAGGGACTGCAAATGGCGGCGGCCGTAGCCGCCATTTGCGTACGTGTTGTTTTTTGTTTAATCCAGACGTGATAGGCTACGTAAGTCTTTACGTAGCCTATCACGAATGGGGGGGGTGAAAGACTGCAAATGGCGGCAGCGGCGGCAGCCGGTCGGAAGACCAGCCTCCGCCGAAGCCACCGCTGGAGCCGCCGCCATCCGGAACATCCACCCCAGGTAGGTCTCATCCCGGGGGGGATCCGCGGGGGGCGGGGTGGGGGCAGGCCATTCCGCCACGGATTTCGGGGGGCTGAATGCACTGGCATTTGGCCTCACCGAGATCCGTGGCAGAATTCTGTGACATCCCTAGATAGGCTACGTTAGTATTTACCTAGCCTATCATGGCTTAACTAAGGGAACGCAAATGGCAGCAGCTACGCCGTTTGAATTCCCTTTTTTTCTTTTGCCATAATAGCCTACGTAAATATTTACGTAGGCTAAAACGGCAAAAAAAAAGGAACGCAAATGGCAGACGCCGTAGCAGCCACCATTTGTGTCCGCTGGTTGTTGTTTTTTTTTGCCATGATAAACTATGTAAATATTTACATAGCCTTTCACAGCAAAATACAAGGACGCAAATGGCGGCAGCTATGGCCGCCACCATTTCTGTCCTTGCAGGCTGCCCAGCGGCCAGATGTCCGGCTGCGGGCATCCCCGGCTGGCGGGTCTGCAGAATCTCTGCAGAGCAGAGCCGGCCAGAGAGAATTTTGGGGGGAGGGACAGAGCGCCTCACCCCCACCACGAATGTCACCCTTCGAAAAGGTAAGTGACTTTTGTACATCCCTAGTAATGCTTCCTAAAGCCCACTTGACTTCACTCTCTAGGATGTCCGGCTCAAGTTCAGTGACCGCACTATCATGGCTATCAGGGACATTAAGATCTTTCCTGTATAGTTCTTCTGTGTATTCTTTCCACCGCTTCTTAATCTCATCTGCTTCTGTTAGGACCCCACCTTCTTTGTCCTTTATCATGCCTGTCTTTGCACATGACCCGTCCGTCTTGGGTGGCCCTGCACGGCATAGCTTATGGCTTCACTGAGTTACGCAAGCCCCTTCACCACAACAAGGCAGTGATCCACGAAGGGGGCCTGCCAGTTAGGTAAGTATAAAATCTAAATGGTAACTGTTTTATTGGTTAAGAAGAATAGAACTTTAATTCTACTGAAAAATATGCTTCGTAAATATGCTTAGAGAGCTTCGGCTACTGGGCGGTATAGAAATGAAATAAATAAATAAATATGCTAGCCACTATTTCTGTTGTTGTTATTCAGTCGTTAAGTTGTGTCCAACTCTTCGTGACCCCATGGACCATAGCATGCCAGGCCTTCCTGTCCTCCGCTCTCTCCTGGAGTGTGCTCAAGTTCATATTCATTGCATCGGTGATGCTGCCTAGCCATCTCATCCTCTGCTGTCCCCTTCTCCTTTTGCCTTCAATCTTTCCCAGCATCAGGGTCTTTTCCAGGGAGTTTTCTCTTTCCATTAGGTGGCCAAAATATTTGAGCTTCAGCTTCATTATCTGTCCTTTCAGTGAACACTCAGGGTTGATTTCCTTTAAGATGGACTGATTTGACCTCCTTGCAGTTCAGGGGACTCGTAAGAGTCTTCTCCAGCACCACAGTTCGAAAGCATCAATTCTGTGGTGCTCAGCCTTCCTTATAGTCCAGCTCTCACAGCCATACGTTGCTACTGGGAAAACCATAGCTCTGATTATACAAATCTTTGTCGGCAAGGTGATGTCTCTGCTTCTTACTATGCTGTCTAGGTTTGCCATAGCTTTCCTCCCAAGGAGCAAGCATCTTTTAATTTCATGGCTACAGTCACCATCTGCGGTGATCTTGGAGCCCAAGAAAATAAAATCTGTCACTGCTTCCATTTCTTTCCCTTCTATATACAAGGAAGTGATGGGGCCAGATGCCATGATCTTCATTTTTTTTAATGTTGAGTTTCAAACCAGCTTTTGCACTCTCCTCTTTCACCCTCAATAAGAGGCTCTCTAGATCCTCTTTGCTTTCTGCCATTAGGGTGGTATCGTCTGCATATCTGAGGTTGTTGATAATTCTCCCGGCAATCTTAATTCCGACCTGTGATTCATCCAACCCGGCGTTTCTCATGATGTATTCTGTATATAAATTAAATAAGCAGGGTGACAATATACAGCCTTGTCATACTCCTTTCCCAATTTTGAACCAATTGGTTGTTTCATGTCCGGTTCTTACTGTTGCTTCTTGTCCCTCATACAGGTTTCTTAAGAGACAGGTAAGGTGGTCTGGTACCCCCATCTCTTTCAGAATTTGCCAGAGTTTGTTGTGATCCACACAATCAAAGGCTTTAGCGTTGTCAATGAAGCAGAAATAGACGTTTTGTCTGGAATTCTCTTGCTTTCTCCATGATCCAGTGAATGTTGGTGATTTGATCTCTAGTTCCTCTGCCTCTTCGAAACCCAGCTTGTACTTCCGGTAGTTCTCGGTTCACATACTGCTGAAGCCTAGCTTGTAGGATTTTGAGCACAACCTTGCTGGCATGTGAAATGAAGGCAACTGTACGGTAGTTTGAACACCCTTTGGCATTGCCCTTCTTTGGAATTGGAATGTAAACTGACCTTTTCCAGTCTTGTGGCCACTGTTGAATGTTCCAAATTTGTTGGCATATTGAGTGCAGCACTTTAACAGCATCATCTTTTAGGATTTTAAATAGCTCAGCTGGAATACTGTCATCTCCGCTAGCTTTGTTGTTAGTAATGCTTCCTAAGGCCCACTTGACTTCACTCTCTAGGATGTCCGGCTCAAGTTCAGTGACCGCACTATCATTGCTATCAGGGACATTAAGATCTTTTCTGTATAGTTCTTCAGTGTATTCTTTCCACCTCTTCTTAATCTCATCTGCTTCTGTTAGGTCCCTGCCTTCTTTGTCCTTTATCATGCCTGTCTTTGCACGAAACGTTCCCTTGAGATCTCCGATTTTCTTGAAAAGATCTCTAGTCTTTCCCATTCTATTGTTTTCCTCGATTTCTTTGCATTGTTCATTTAAGAAGGCCTTCTTGTCTCTCCATGCTATTCTATATTATTGCTATTCACTATTTCTACTATGCATCTAATCATCCTAATTGCATTGCAGATAGTCATGTATTTTGCTTGTTTCATCATTGCGAAGTTTTGTTTCTCTAATATTGTTTGATTAATAAATCTATATGTTCTGTGGTCTCACTTTGTGTTACTTGGCTTGAGGAGGGTTTCAAGGACCACAGCCCATATAAATTACTTCTTGAAGTCCAGAACACTCAGCTGTGATTTACAAATTTTCTCTCTTGGTCAGGTCGGTCACAGACCCACCTGTTCAGAGAAGAGAAACAAGCTCCTCGGATGGAGCAGGGATGGGTCTCCCATCACAAAGCCATAATTTCAATCTATGGAAATTAGAAGAAACTAGGATATATATATATATATATATATATATATATATATAAAACCACACTTTTGTTTATTGTTACGGTATACGTTGAAGATGTAAAGGGTTTTCTTCCCCTGTTTAAACCATCTTAAGAGTGAGAGCTTTTTGAATCACGTTGACTGCTCTTTGTGTAAGGTTCCCAAGTATGCACTCATGGCATAAGCCCTGTTCAGAAATTCTCTCAAACTGTATTGTCAGTATGTTGGCAACCTGTGATCACTACTGTGTATACAGTCAGATTTCTCTTACAACCATATACCATCTAGAGCCAGTTCAATACTTCACTGTGATATGGGTAATACAGAATTCTAGTTCTTAAGAAACACTCTCTCAGACAAGATTGGTCTTTTTGTCTTTTACTACAAAGTATTAGCATAACAGTACTAAATACAAGAGCTTATGCATACATAAATTCAAACGGAACATCTAACATCATTCTTAAACAAGGCTTCTAAACAAAGTCAAGTACATTTGCTAGTTCTCAGTAGGATTGTACGGATTCCCCACCATCTGTTCCAGTGGGGAATCTGCGGGGGGGGGGGAGGCGATCTGTTCCTCCCCCCCCAGAATCCTCGCAGAGCAGCTCCACTCCACGAGGATCCCACAGAGCCAAGGGCCGCTGCTTACCTGAATCAACCAGAGCCCTTTGCCCCTGCGCCCATCGCCATTAAAAAAAAAAAGGTGATCGGCAGGATGTGCCCATAGACTTATACGCAAAATAGAGCCGTGAATTTTGCATATAAGTCTATGTGTGCATAGGCTTATACACAAGATTGACAGCTCTATTTTGCGTATACGTCTATGGGGAAATCCTGCCACTTGCCATTTAAAAAAAGAAATCAGAGGCGAACGGCTCCTGGTGCAACAAGCAGCTGTGCTGTCCTGTGCGGAATCCTGCAGGACAGGAGGTAAGTGGGGCCGATCCACTGCGGATTCCTGAGGCCAGATTCCAAAGAATCTGGCCTCATTTGAATCCACAACGGATTTCTCTAAGATCCCTAGTTCTCAGTGATAATATCAAGCTTACCAGGTTGATTCTACAGGCAACATGTTGGGGAAAGCTAATC
Organism: Heloderma suspectum; assembly: GCF_057233095.1. Taxonomy (NCBI): domain Eukaryota; kingdom Metazoa; phylum Chordata; class Lepidosauria; order Squamata; family Helodermatidae; genus Heloderma; species Heloderma suspectum. The sequence goes on along the minus strand of NC_139460.1, from coordinate 151,116,028 downwards.
CTAAAGGGTAGCTTCCACAGTTGCATGTTCTGAATCTCCTTTATATACCTTTTAGATGCTATAAAGTATGTCCAAACTATTTTGTACTACAGTTTGTATTTTTTATCCAATAATTCCAAAGATAACCTTTCTACTCTAAATCTTCACATGTCTGAATAAGAGTATTGAATTTTGAAGTTTCTTATTGAGATTCATGTACATACCAATATACTTATCTAAACATTTTAGCTTTCTTTGACATGTTACAGGTATGTGTTGGACACAAACACATTTACTTGACATCATACTGTCTTGTGAGCTTGTTTTTCTTACATATTTATGGTCTCCAGTGACCATAACATATCTTGGTCACTTATCTGATGGTCCATCTGACCTAATAACTTCACAAGACTCGACTAAGAGAAAGCCGTAAACCTGAATTTAACACTTACACCTCCTTATATGGATACCTTTCTAAACAGTAAAAGCATCTAATGATCTATTTCTAATTGCCTGGTACAACTGTCTTTCATCTGGCAAACCTCAGAGCTAAGGTATTTTAATTACTCTTGGGTGAGAAGCCCATAACTTGGGTGATATTAGGCATTTTTAATCCCAGAATTCTCTTGGAGGCATCTGATTATATAATTTCCTAATTGAGCTGCAGGGGTAAGATCATGCAAATATGAAAGATTTGCTTGATCTGCCACACACTGCAATTGGAAATGAACTCAGTTGCATAGAAGATGCTGGGGAAGATGCATAGTCAAAATGTGTTCAGCTGGTACATGGACTGATTTTAGATATATAATCATTTTCTATTAGCTGACTTTGCTAGCAAATGGGGATTGTGGTTTTTTTTATTGCTTTTGGAGGGCAAAGTGTTGTATAAACAATTCTTGTGATATTTATACTATGGAGCCTAGCTTAGAGTTTCTGTTTTTAGTTAAGTTATTGTCTTTTTCATCAGGCTCAAAAACAGTTGGAGAGCTGTCACCCTCTCTTTCAAGCTGAAGTGAAGGGAAACATTCCACTGGCCTTGTGGTCACAGATCATAGCAACGTTTCAGGAGGCTTTTGAAGGATTTGTTGAAAAAATATGGCGCATCAGCAAGATAGTATTTCCCCAAAGTCTGGATACTTGACCTCACAAAAGGCTATACTATTAATGCATGCTTGGGCAGGATGCCTAGACTGACATGTTGGAACTGGAAACTGGCACCAAAAGGAAGAGTCTGACAGTTATACAATGTTAATGGCCTTGAACTTATTAATTTAGTTAATTTCCGTTCAAGTTGGTCATTATAAAAACTATGTCACTAAGAAGTGATGCCTAAGTTGGCTTATTTTTCTCTTCCCTCCCCATCCCTTGTTTTCCTTTTGTCTCATGTCTTTTAGGTCAGGCATAGGCAGACTTCAGGCTTGGGGGTCTACTTTGTTTTTGCCTAGAACCCTGAGATCCACCAACTGGAGCATGTTGCAAAAGATGTACAGTTAGAATTAAAATAATGCTGAGCCCAGGATTTTGTTTTGAATTCCAGAACTGTATTGATCTCACAGTCCTTCCACACAAAAATCCACCCCAGCTTACACCAAGTTTTTCAATTTTAGCGGTGTAATATAGGGAGTCATTGGCTGGATTTGCACGATCAACGGGGGAAACTACACAGTATGGCTAGTTTCCCCCTCCCCTGCGAGTGCAGGTGATGCGCTTGGCATTTCCTTAATTACCCACACCACATCACAGGTTGCTGTGTCATCTGAGCCTGGTGCACAGTAGGGCTGGCTTCTAACCCACCCCACAATCCCTACTACAAGCCATGGTTTGTGGGGTGGGTTAGAAGCCACCTGTGACATTACACATCTGTATATAAGTCTATGGTTATGGTTATGCATTCCTGTTATATATCTGTGTTTTATGGTGAGTATTTCTGTGGAGAGAGAGAGAGAGAGAGATGAGTGACTGGAAGAATGGTGGATTTGCATATGTATTATGATTGGCTGACAGACTGAAGGGGGGTGGAGTGTGTTATAAAAACTGTGCTTTGCTTGAGTCACATAGGGTTTGTAAAAGAGGCAGTGATGGAGTTAGGATTGAGAACTGAGAGATAGGTGTGTGGGGATTTGTGAAGTGATTGTTTGAGAGTGTGATCTAGAGAATGGTTTATGAGAGAACATATATTGATAAAGCCATTAAGAGTTACCTGTTTATTATTCAACAACTTATTTGCTGCAGTTAATAAAGTTTATTTGTTTAACCAAATCCTACACCTTCTGCTCTGGGCTACATAAGGGGAAAGTATAAAGAGAACAGTACAACGTTATGAGTAAAGTCTGTGTGTCCTCGCAGATAGAGGGTTGAGTAAAGGGTTGGACCTAAACTTTAAAGGTCCTGGTGGCAGTGAAACCTGGTGTGTGTGAGAGAATGTGGTTCCTGCTGGGGGCGAGAAAGGCCTTAAAGAAAGGGAATTCTTACTAGCAGAAGGCAGGAACGCCACACCACACCACCCCTGCCATGCCGCACGTCAGGTTCAGACAACATAGCAACCCTCAGTGTGGGTAAATTAGCAAATGGCAGGGATGTGCAGGGACAGGAGAAACAATCCATACAGCATAGTTTCCCCCACTGATCATGCGAACCTGGCCATTATGTTGTTGCTATTGTTAAACAATGGAGTCAGAAACACCTACCAATCTACTGTAAATCACCCTGAGCTAGGGATGTCCAGATTTTGTGGAATCCACATGTGTTTCATGGATTGTGCAGTGTCATTTGTTCCAGCATCTGTTCACAGATGGATTTGAATTTTTGTCATTATGCAGAAAAATACACAAATAATTCCGTAAGAGGGTTCACAACAATTTACTTTAGTACGTAACATTTAGCATGTTGTCCCCCGTTCCATTCAATTTTTCCTCACATGTATTTACCAGCCTCAACAGGAACGTGTGTGTTTTACAAATAAATTTGAAGGACTCCACATGGTCTGAGGGGGCTGGTTACAGCGGATTCTGCAGGGCAGATTCTTAGAAATCCAAGCTCATTTTAGTCCATCTTGAATTTCTCCAGCATTTCTACCCTGAGTTCTACTAGTAGATTCAGATCTGCCTACCTGTTTTAGATTGTAAGCCTATGGAAAGGGACTGGGTGAGTTTGTACGTCACACTAAGCAACCCTGAGACTAAGCCACTGTGGGTTGGTTGTTCGCTAAACAATCTACATTCCTCCTGACAAACTATCAGGTGCTCAGCAGCTTGGCATGGCTTCTTTCCCCCTCAGTTTTCCTGCCCATTCCCACCACATATCCCAGATGCCTTTGTGGCACAACCCCCCTCAGATCCTTGTATTTCTGATGGCCAAGAGCTCCCCCGCAACCTGATTGCTACATAGCTGTCAAATAGATAAGTTGCAAAGTTCAAAATCCCAGACTCTCATATTCTCTATGGAGGGAAACTCACCCCCTCCAATTGCTACCCCTTTTCTGTGCAATTGGGGGCGGGAATTTCCCTCTATAGAGGGAAACCCTGGGCACCTTTTTTTTCAGTCCTTTTTTCTTCAAATTTGTGCAAATTGGATCAATACTTTTTCTGCCATTCAAATTTGCACAAATGGGATCACTATTTGTTAAAAATGTTGCGCCCTTCAAACGTTCTCAAATGGGATTGGTGTTGTTGTTTTTCCAGTCCTTCAAATTTGCAGAAAGGGTGTTGGACCAAGACAGGAGCTTTTGCTCCACGTGTAATTGCTGTGGGATTATGTGGAGCTTATTTCTGCTTCGCCAACTTAAAAATCAATGAACCATGTGAATAAAATAGGAAAATATGCCTTACTGTGGTCCTGTGCATGTGCATACTTGTGCAGGAGCAGAGAAAAACAAATTAATAAAAAACCTGAACCCATCTGCACAATTGTTAAGACTGAAAACATAATTTTAAAAAGGGCTGCAAACACAATGGGGACATGGCCAGCCAAGTGTCAATGTCATATCGGTGAAGCGGCAGACACTGACAGCAGAGGAGGAGGGTGGATGGCAGAGGCACTAGCAAGATCATGAGGGGAGGCCATCAGGGTGTTTCACTATTTTAAATAACGCTGAAGCAACTCTGCCAGGCAGGTTCAGATGTCACAACAAGCCACCCTGAGAAGCTACACTAAACAACCCTACTACAACCCATGGATTCTCAGGGTGGCTTGTATGCGAAAAACAATCCATGATATGAAAGCTGGGCCATGTTCAGACGTCACACTAAGCCACACTGCAACCACCCATGGTGACAATCCACCATGGTGTAGTGTGACATGCGAACCAGGTCACTGTCTTGCATTTAACTTGTGTACAGAATTTAGTAAGTTTTAGCTGCTTTGTAAAAAAAACCTTAACAATAACCAAAACCCAAAGGAAAAAGGAGCATCAAGAGGAAGAATTTGGAGGATCACTCACAGTGTGATGTGTGACAGCTAAGCTAAAACCATCCTATTTTCCCAGGTTTTTAACTGACATTTTTATATTAGCATTTAATTGGCATCACACTTTTAGTGTTTTCTGAGCTGTTGGATTTACATTTTGCTGCCATTTTTCCTCTGTTATAACATCTCTATTGTATTGTTATTTATTATCAAATGCTTCTGTCTTTCCATCAAATGGTTATGTATGTTTTATCAATTTACTGTAAACTACCTTGTGGATTCTACAAATGGTTGGGCAGGGTAGGAATTCTCTCAATAAAAACTCTGCCTTGATCATGAATATTCAAAGGGGGACACACACCTTGTTTGGTCAAGGGTGCATTTGATAAACAATCAACCTGGCTGAATCAGTAGTGACCCATATCAAATATTTAAATTCAAATCACATCAAATCATCAGATGCAGAACTTTAATATATATAACTTGATATGTACCAGTCACAGATGTCTTCCAGAAACTCCACATGGACAGCATATGTGCAGCTGTTTTCCTCTATTTTAAATGCAGAAAACAAATTTATATACAGTCAGGGCCAGAAATATTGGAACAAGGATAACTGTTTTGGCAGTTGGCCTCCGTACACCACCACACTGAAGTTGAAAGGAAACACACCCAGATGGGAGTGAAGTCAGGACTTTCAGCTGTAATTCAAGGGGTTCGACAAAAGTGGGGCACTAACCAAGTACAGCCAGTGGCATACACACACACCCATCGTTGGTGGTTCATAAGTAATGGAACGAATGGCTGACAAGGTGTGGCCTGTTTCCTGGGTACCCCATTATAGGGGTGGGCGAAAGTCACTTACCTTTCGTCGAAGCTTGTTCGCGGTGGGGGGGAGGCGCTTCGCTGCTCCCCCCACGAAGTTCAGGCCAGGGGGGGAGGCTTCCCGCCTCGCCCCGGCCGAAATTCAGGCCGGGGGGGAGGCTTCCCGCCTTGCCCGGCCGAAATTCAGGCCGGGGAGGAGGCTTCCCGCCTCGCCCGGCCGCGAACTCGAAAGTTTTTTTTAAAAAAAAAAACGCCCCCGTGATAGGCTACGTGACGATTAACGTAGCCTATCACGGCTAGATCTGCAAAGTCAGCCGTGATAGGCTACGTTAATCATCATGTAGCCTATCACGGGTGACTTAAAAAAAAAAAGTGCGTACGCTAACGGCGGCCCCCATAGGGAGCCGCCATTTGCGTTCCTTATTTGGTCGCTGTAGTCTACGTAAAGATTTACGTAGACTACGGCGAAAATAAGGGCAACGCAAATAGCATTGCCCTTATTTTTGCTGTAGTCTACGTAAATCTTTACGTAGACTACAGCGACCAAATAAGGAACGGGAATGGTGGCTCCCTATGGGGGCCGCCATTATCCGTACGCGGGTTTTTTTTTTTTTTTAAGTCATCTGTGATAGGCTACGTGACGATTGACGTAGCCTATCACGGCTGACTTTGCAAATCTAGCCGTGATAGGCTACATTAATCGTCACGTAGCCTATCAGGGGGCGTTTTTTTTTTTTTTATTGCAATGGCAGCGGCATCAGCCGGTTAAAAGACCGGCTGCCGCTCCCGCCCCGCTCGAACACCCGCCGAACCGGCGGCCGGACCCGACGCTGGGAGGGACATTTGGAGAAGGTAAGTCCCGTCCCGGGGGGGGTGCGGGGTGCGGGGGGGGGTTCGGAGGATTTCTCCCCAAAACTTGTTCGGGGGGGCCGAACACATTGGTGCTTGGCCCCCCGAAGTTTCAGGGAGAAATTCTCCGCCATCCCTAGCGTACACGCTTTTTTTTTTTTAAGTCACCCGTGATAGGCTACGTGACGATTAACATAGCCTATCACGGCTGACTTTGCAGATCTAGCCGTGATAGGCTACGTTAATCGTCACGTAGCCTATCACGGGGGCGTTTTTTTTTTAAAAAAAAAACTTTGGAGTTCGCGGCCGGGCGAGGCGGGAAGCCTCCCCCCCCGGCCTGAACTTTGCTGGGGGAGCAGCGAAGCGCCTCCCCCCCACCGCGAACAAGCTTCGAGGCCAGGTAAGTGACTTTCGTCCACCCCTACAATGAAGTGGGGTGTTCTTCAATTGCCAAGTCAGTCACCTGATCTCAACCCAATAGAGCATGCTTTTCACTTACTGAAGACAAGGCAGAAAGACCCACAAACAAGCAGCAGCTGAAGGCAGCTGCAGTAAAGGCCTGGCAAAGCATCTCTAGGGAGGAAACTCAGCATGTGGTCATGTCCATGGGTTCCAGACTTCAAGCAGTCATTGACTGCAAAGGATTTTCATCCAGGTATTAAAGGCAATCCTTAAGTTTGAAATGATGTTCATTTGTTCCATTCCTTATGAGCCACCAATGATGGGTGTGTGTGTGTACGCCACTGGTTGTCCTTCCTGAATGGTTAGTGCCCCACTTTTGTCCATCCCCTTGAATTACAGCTGACAGTCCTGACTTCGCTCCCATCTGGGTGTGTTTCCTTTCAACTTCAGTGTGGTGGTGTATGGAGGCCAACTGCCAAAACAGTTATCCTGTTCCAATATTTCTGGCCCTGACTGTGAATCTATTGTAAAAAAGAAAAGAAAAAGGAATAAATACATCTCACTTTTAACAGACAACAGTTTCAGAACAATGCATAGTCTGTATACACAATAGAATGCATCGCCCCCTTGTTTATTTCTAGGATATTTGGCCTTCCCTTAGAACAAAGGATGGCATAATGTTCACCATTAATGATGTGAACATAGATTCAAAAGTGTATTCGTTCCTTTTTAGTCACTAAAGCAGTGTGACAAATCTTTCTTCGCTCAGGGATTCTATGATAGAATTCCAGTAGATAAAGGGCCCTAGATGTCTAGGTAACTACTCCTACTCAATTTTCCCTAGCAAAAGGTGTCACCAGAGAATGCAGGTTTTTACTCACTTCTGGTATTAGACAGAGTTTTAATTCAGTAACAGCTCTCTGAGTCCGAGCTTTTATCTTTTCTGTCTTTTACATCTTTCAAGTAGGGATGTCCAGCATGGGGAAATCCAGCCCTCTTGGGGCTTGACGGATTTCTCCGGAGCCCCCAGCTTGGCTTGTGTTTGCGAGCCAAGCTGCAGGCTCCCCACCAGAACTCGAATTAAAGATGTGATCTAACAAAGAAATCCAAGATCTAAAAAAGACAATTAAGTTTGATATTAGAACTGTAAGGGCCATGCACAACTGCCAAAACATTTCAAGCACTGAAGATTTTGCAGTTAACATTCACAACATTTGCTTAAGGCAACAGACAAAGAATTAAAATGATCATCAGTCTAAGATTTTGGGCCCCGAGGGTTGAGCCCACAGGCAATATATTAGGATAACTGGGAATTGGGAAGTAGCTGAAGGCAACTCCTCAGTCTGTTTTAAAATTGACAGATGGTTACTGCTGCTTCAACTACTTAAGGACTACTGCCTGAATATAGAAGGGACCATAGACCTCTGGCAGGCAAATCATCCTTTGGTACTTGACCCTGAGCATTCACTGTACAATTTCTTTGCTAAACTACTGAAGGAGATACTTTAGCAAGAGCACACTGTATTAAGGAACTGACATAGGCCCCCACAAACTGTAAATTTGCTTTCAGGATTTGGCCAAGGACGTAGTGGACCAAAGGAAAGCATTTGTAAAAGCCCAGGCATTAGCAAGGGAAAAACACAGGCATAACTTCATTGGCTTGACATCCACTTTGTGCACCCACCAAAAAGAAATGTGTGGGGGATAGCATGCATAAATGGAACAAGTGCAAAACCTAGATGCCTGTCTTCACTCATGCATTAAAAACTGGACTTTAAAGAAATGGCAAAGACCATAAAAAACCCTAAACTGTCAACAAATGGTAAAGATCATAGATACAGAGAGGAGATATGAGACTGGGAAAACAACAATAGCTGGACAACCTATTCGTCAATCAAGATGCTTCTAAATTCGACTGCCCAGCTTTTTCCCACTAGATTGTTCATGTAGTTGGGTTCCCAACCCATTATAATGACAAGTGATCTTAATCACCAAAACAGTGTGGAATGGGACTTCAAAGACTGTCTAGACAAAGTCCACCACCTTCTGATGCAGTCTATTCCAGTGTTGCAGCTCAACTTCTTATGTTTACTCTAAAACCCTTTTCTTGTCAATTAAACCTACTGGTCTGGGTCCTACCTTCTGGGGCACCAGAAAGCATATTGGCTCTATCGTCTATGTGACAGCCCTCTAAATATTTTGAGATGGCTATCATATCACCTCAGGGTAAACATACCCAACTCTTTCAACCTTTCCTCATAAGACCTGGACCGTGTCTACACAACAACAGAAGGAGAAGCAAATGGAAGAGTACCAGATTTTTTAAAAGGTATCAGCTTTGCTGCACTTTGGTCCATGCAGGGCTCCACGAGCAAGTGCTCTGCATCAATAAAAATCACTCCACAGAACATACTTGCTGGTGGGGGTGGGGGTTGGAGTGAACGTCATCTGACTGGCAGGGGCTGTTCAACCAATAAGGGAAGCTTCTCCCCTCCCTGCTTTCTCCTTTCCCCTGAAACTCCAGATGCACCTGCATTTTAGGAGCAAGCCTCATTGAGTGCAATGGGACTTGCTTCCAAGTAGACACACATATGCTTGTGCTGGGAAAGGGGAGGGGCAACACAGGGATGCAAAACTAGCCCCCTTTATAACCCAATGCTGTGCAGGACCTCTATAATGAAGATGTGGTTACTTCCTAAGGCAATAAACCAAACCATGGAGAATCGCAGGTTTGGCTTCAGGGAATCAGTGCCTTATATTCTGTATTCAATTCAGGGTAAAAAAAGGTAAAGGTGTCCCCAACCAGTCGTGTCCGACTCTAGGGTGCGGTGCTCATCCCCGTTTCTAAGCCAAAGAGCCAGCGCTGTCCAAAGACGCTTCCGTGGTCATGTGGCTGGCATGACTGAACACCGAGGTGCACGGAACGCTGTTACCTTTCCCGCCGAGGCAGTACCTATTTATCTACTTGCAATTTCTTGCTTTCGAACTGCTAGGTTGGCAGAAGCTGGGACAGAAGACGGGAGCTCACTCCGTCACGCAGCACTTGGGTCTCGAACTGCTGACCTGCCGACCTTCCTGTCTGCAGTTCAGCATCTTAACCACTAAGCCAGGGGGCTCTCTGTAAATTCTGATGTGGGCATTCAGAGGGCAAGCCTTATTAATCACAATGGGAGTTACTTCTGAGGAGAAACTAATGGGTTCGTTCTGGGAAAGAGAGCAGTAAACACAGGAACAGGGAAACCATCCCCCTTTCTAACCCAATGTTGCACAGGATCTCTATAACGAAGACGAGAATTAGTTACTTCCAAAAGCAATAAACCAAGCCACAGAGAATTGCAGGTTCGATAAAGTGCTTTACAGGCTTCAGGGAATTAGTGCTTTAAAATCTGTATTTCAGTTCTCTGTAAATTCTGATGTGTGCAAGCCTCATTAAGCACAATGGGAGTTACTTCTGAGTAGACTCTAATTGGTTTGTGCTGGGAAACAGAGGGGACAGTAAACACCCCTTGACCAGGGTCAAGGCACAGCCCTGGGCAGGGCTAGCATACCCTAGGTAAATGTGGGGATTGGAGCACACAACAAGTATACCATGTCAAGACGTACCATGTCCACAGCAATCACCTGATCTACCAGGCTAGTAACTCTTATACATAAAAAAAAGATTAGGTAGCCTGCATTACTTGTTCCTGAGAAACCTCTGATGGCTCTTCATAGTCAAAATGTAGTTTTCAAAATGCTCAAAGACTGACTGATTAATGATCTGTTCTAGAACCTTTCCAGGTACTGACATCAAGCTGCCCCATCTATGGTTGCCTCCTCTCCCAGACTCCCACCTTTGAAAGACATAAACAAGATTTTCCAGCATTTCACCCATTCTCCAAGAATTTTCAATGTATTTATTATTTAATATGCTACCTTATAACAAAAAGTTCTCAGGACAACAAAGATTTATAATTTAGAAAAAAAATCATAAATAGGGCTCTTTGATTACACCTGCGAGATCCTTTAGTAGCACAGTATGCAATTTGTCTGGACCTAAAGCCTGGAATTTATTTAGAGGGGCTAGCTGCTTCTGTACCACCTCTTTATCTATCCCGGGGCTGTTTTTCCATGACAATGGAAGGAGAAGCTAATGGATAAGTACCGGATTTTTAAAAAGGAATCGCTTTGAGCAGGGTTCCATGAGCAGATTCTCCTCAGCAGTAAAAATAGGGATGTACGAAAGTGACTTACATTTCGCAGATTATGTTGATGGTGGAGGGGAGGCGTTCCGTCCCTCCCCCCAGAATCCTGGCCGGGGGGGGAGGTGCTCCGTTCCTCCCCTCGGAATCCTCTAACAGCCGGCTGTGCTCTGCGGCAGCTCCGCGGAGCAGCCGGCCAGGCCCGGCCAGGCCAGAGCCGTCCGCTGCCGGATTTCCAGCCACGGAGGGCTCTGGGTAAAACAATAACAACAACAACAACAACCGCGTACGCAAATGGCGGCGGCTACAGCCGCCGCCATTTGCGTTCCTTATTTTTCGCCGTCTGAATCTACGTAAATATTTACATAGACAATGACGGCGAAAATAAAGGGGAATGCAAATAGCGTAGCGGGTGCTATTTGCATCCCTTTTTGATTTGCCATTTTAGCCTACGTAAAGATTTACGTAATGGTGAATCAAAAAGGGACGCAAATAGCGCCCGCTACGCTATTTGCGTTCCCCTTTATTTTCGCCGTCATAGTCTATGTAAATATTTACGTAGATTCAGACAGCGAAAAATAAGGAACGCAAATGGCGGCGCCCGTAGCCGCCGCCATTTGCGTATGCGTTTTTTTTTAACCCACCCAGCCATGATAGGCTACGTAAAGATTTACGTAGCCTATCACATCGTGTGTGGGTTTTTTTTAAACCTAGCCATGATAGGCTACGTAAATCTTTACGTAGCCTATCACGACTTTTGGAAATGGTGGCGGCGGCAGCCGGTCAGAAGACCAGCCGGAGCCGCTGCCACCCGGAAGATCCACCCCAGGTAAGTCTCGTCCCGGGGGGGAACCGTGGGGGGGGTGAGGGGGTGGCAGGCCGTTCCGCCACGGAGTTCGGGGGGCCGAATGCACTGGCATTCGGCCTCACCGAGATCCGTGGCAGAATTCTCTGACATCCCTAAGTAAAAATAGCTTCACAGAACATACTTCCTGGTGGGGGTTGGAGTGAACGTCAACCAACTGGCAAGGGTTGCTCAACCAATAAGAGAGGCTTCCCCCCTTTCCCCCCCTTTAATCTTTCCCCAAAAAGTCCAGATGCACCTGCATTTCAGGAGCAAGCCTCACTGAGCACAATGGGAGTTACTTCCGAGTAGATATGCATATGCTTTTGCTGGGAAAGGAGGGGGGAGACACAAAGATGGGAACCAGCCCTAATTTTAAACCAGAGGATCTCATTGTCCACAATGGGAGTTACTTCTGAGGAGATAGTAATGGGTTTGTTGTGGGAAAGAGACCAGTAAACAAAAAGACAGAAACCAGCCCCCATTGTAACCTGCAGGATATCTGTAATGAAGCTGTGAAGTAGTTACTTCCTAAGGCAAGGAATCAGAGCCTGGAGAGTATGCTTGATCACTTAATTGCACTTAAGGAACTGGGCTTTAAAAAGTGTGCCATTTCAATTGAAGGGGAATCTCTGTAAATTCTGATCTGGGCATTTAAGGCATGCCTCATTGACTGCAATGGGAGTTATGTCTGAGGAGACACGAATGGGTTTTTTGTGGGAAAGAGACTGAAACCAGCCCGCATTTTAATGCACAGGATCTCTATAAGGAAGCTGTGAAGGAGTTATGTTCTGAGGCAATGAATTGGAGCCTCGAGATTGTGCTTAATCTCACTTATGGAATTGGGCTTTAACATGTGCTGTGTCAATTGAGGGGCTTCTCTTTTATTTCTGTGGTCACTGAGAGGACAAGCCTCATTCAGCACAATGGGAGGAAACACCCCTTGACTGGGGTCACGGTGAAAGGCACACCCCTGGGCAGGGCCAGCATCCCTGAGCTAAATGCAGGGGTTGGGGCACACAACAACTATACTGGGGAGAACCTGACTTGAGAAAAAGAATAGGACTTTAAGCAGTCTCAGGAAATCCAGTTTTTCCCTGATAAGCTCTGGGGTGGCTGCTGGATGGCTACGACATCATGTATCCCTAACGACCTCAACACGCATCCAGGTCAGAGTAAATCGCTGGTAGAAACACCCCCCCCCCTCAGCTGCAACTTCTTCCCTTCAGTATTTGATCTATTTTTGCCAGATTGGTCACAAGAGGAGTTGAGCAGTTCCATCATCTTTCTGTCATCCACTAACATTTCACCATCTCCCCACACCTCCAGTAGACCTACCACTTCCTTATTATTATTCTGGCTCTAAACATAGCTAACCTCTCCCCTTCTTTATTTTCAACATCTCTTGCAAGCCTAAACTCATTCTGAGCTTTGATTCTCCCTTTTGACAGTCTCTATAAGTTTGGCTACTTGTACTTGGTGGTTTGCTGTTCCTTTCATTTCTTATACATGTCCCTTTTAAAACTGTGTTCCTTATGCAGCCATTCCAGTTTCTTGAAATGTTTCCCCCCCCAAAACTTTTTTTTTGCTCATTGGAATGGTTTGCAATTGTGCCTTCAATTTATCGCTTTTAAGAAACTATCACTCGTTTTGAATTCCTTTAGTATTTCTATCCATTGGATCACATCCAGTTATTTTCTTAAACATGTTGAAATCAGCTTTCCCAAAGTTCAGGGTGCATGCCTGACTATACCCTTTCCTCAGTGTCATTAATTCCAAGATGTCATAGTCACTTTCACCCAAGGTCCCCAATATTTTCATCTCATCAACCCGTTCTTCTGCATTGGGGATGATCAGATCTAGGAAAGCTGATACTTTGTTTCTTCTTCCACCTTCTGTTGGAAAAAAAATAGCAAGACAATTATTCTTGCTATTCTAAGATCTTCCGTTTTTAGCAGAGTTTGACTTCTCATACAGTCAGGACCAGAAATATCGGAACAAGGATAACTGTTTTGGCAGTTGGCCTCTGTACACCACCACACTGAAGTTGAAAGGAAACACCCAGATGGGAGCGAAGTCAGGACTTTCAGCTGAAATTCAAGGGGTTGGACAAAAGTGGGGCACTAACCATTCAGGAAGGACAGCCAGTGGCATACACACACACCCATCGTTGGTGGCTCATAAGTAATGGAACAAACCAACATCATTTCAAACTTAAGGATTGCCTTTAATACCTGGATGAAAATCCTTTGCAGTCAATGACTGCCTGAAGTCTGAAACCCATGGACATGACCACATGCTGCGTTTCCTCCCTAGAGATGCTTTGCCAGGCCTTTACTGCAGCTGCCTTCAGTTGCTGCTTGTTTGTGGGTCTTTCTGCCTTGTCTTCAGTAAGTGAAAAGCATGCTCTATTGGGTTGAGATCAGGTGACTGACTTGGCCATTCAAGGACATCCCACTTCTTTGCCTTGAGAAACTCTGGGGTAGCTTTTGCTGTATGTTTTGGGTCATTATCCATCTGCAATATGAAGCGGCATCCTATCAGTTTGGCAGCATTCGGCTGAATCTGAGCAGAAAGTATAGCCCTATACACTTCAGAATTCATCCTGCTGCTTTTATCAGCAATCAGGTCATCAATAAACACCAGTGACCCGGTTTCATTGGCAGCCATACATGCCCATGCCATAACACTGCCTCTACCATGTTTGACAGCTGATGTGATATGCTTTGGATCATGAGCTCTTCCTTTCCTTCTCCATACTTCTCTCTTCCCATCATTCTGGTACAAGTTAATCTTGGTTTCATCAGTCCAAATAATCTTATTCCAGGACTGGGCAGGCTTTTTTAGGTGTTTGCTGGCAAAGGCTAATCTGGCCTGTCTGTTCTTGAGCATTACCAGTGGTTTGCACCTTGTTGTGAAGCCTCTGAATTTACATTGATAAAGCTGTCTCTTGGCTGTAGATGTTGACAAAAACATGCTTACCTCCACAAGAGCGTTCTTGACCTGGCTAGATGTTGTGAAAGGGTTCCTCTTCACCATGAGCAGAAGTCTGTGGTCATCCACTTTAGTTGTCTTTCATGGTCTTCCAGGCCTTTTGCTGTAGCTGAGCTTGCCAGTTAATTCCTTCTTTTTCAGGATGTTCCAAACTGTTGTATTGGCCACTCCCACTGTTTTTGCTATCTCTCTGGTGGGTTTATTTTGTTTCCTCAGCCTAATGATGGCCTCCTTCACTCGCATGGACACCTCTTTGGACCTTATGTTGGGAGTTCCAGTGAACAGCTGCCAAATGCAAATGTAACACTCAGAACTACCTCCAGGCCTTTTATCTGTTTGATTGGTCATTGGGTACCCAGGAAACAGGTCACACCTGGCCATGCAGCTGCTTGTCAGCCATTTGTTCCATTACGTATGAGCCACCAACGATGGGTGTGTGTGTATACCACTGGCTGTACTTCCTGAATGGTTAGTGCCCCACTTTTGTCAACCCCCTTGAATTACAGCTGACAGTCCTGACTTCGCTCCCATCTGGGTGTGTTTCCTTTCAACTTCAGTGTGGTGGTGTACGGAGGCCAACTGCCAAAACAGTTATTCTTGTTCCAATATTGCCAGCCCTGACTGTAGATATCAGGGAAGCTAAGGTCTCCTATTATTGCTTATGTCTCTCCTCTTCAAAAATGTGGTAATCCAATCTAGGAAGGCATCATCCAAGTCTTCTGCCTTGCTTGGTGGTCCATTGCAGACAACCACAATGATGCCACTATTATTTCTTTCTACTTTTATATTTTTACACAAATACTCTGAACTAACTTCCATGCTCAGATGCACTGATTTCCTTGCATGTTTAAACATGCTACTCCCCCTCCATTCCTGTTTGGTCTGTTCATTTTGAAGGAGCTATACCATTCAGTCCCTACATTTATATCATGAATTTCATCCCATCAGGTTTCAATAATGCCTATTGAATTAATTTGTGTTCCTGTATTAAGACTTCAAGTTCATCTTACTTATTTCCCTTAATCCGTACATTGCTATAGAGAGAGACATGTTCTGCCAAACATGTTCTTCTCCAGTCCTCCTGAGGTGCAATCCATCTCCTGACAAATATCTTTCATCATGGAACTGTAGGTCATGGTCCAAGAATTCATTTCCCAATGACACCTTCTGCATAGCCAGTAACTCACTTCCAGTATTCTTCTTCTCCCTTCTTAGGCCATACCATTCAACAGAAAGGAGTGACCAAAACACCATCTGTCCCCCGAAGTCAGATGGAATAACTGTTAGTGGGGTTGATGACTTTTGTACATCCTCAGGCAGGAAGCCAAACATAGCACAGACCTTGCAGGGCATGACCACAGCAGCTCCTTCTTTGGCCACGTTGCTTGGTTATTTGTATATACACTCCCATCCAGTGTAGATGGGAGTGTGCCATCCACTTGCTTCAGATATGGAAATATAAATTCCCATCTGTTATTGTGGATGACCTGCACACACTTATTATTGCTCATTACTAGTCATACACCACATCTTGCTACATAAGACATCTTGCTCTCTCCTCTCCTCTCCTCTCCTCTCCTCTCCTCTCCTCTCCTCTCCTCTCCTCTCCTCTCCTCTCCTCTCCTCTCTCTCTCTCTCTCTCTCTCTCTCTCTCTCTCTTTGGATCAGGTAGGTTGTTCATCAAGGAACAGGAAAAATGTGCCCGACCTTCTAGTAGGGAACAGCTCATGACAATATTTCACTAAATATGTTTGAGTAGATAGACCACAAGGGGTCTCCCTTGCTTTAATTTTCTGCTGGCATGGCATTAGGGATTCTTGTACAATATAATTTTCTATCAAACTATTCAACATAGTATGTATGGATGGGAGGGAAAAAGAGAAGATATATTAGGAAGTACAATGCTGAAAGTGAAAGGGTAGGTCATTTTAACCCAGCAAGGAGAAGTACAGCCTGATCATTTGATGGAGGATCTCATTTACCCTGGCAAACAAAATGTATTTCATGTCAGTTTGCCATGCCACGTAGCTCTGATGCATATGTCTACACACAAATATGAAATAAAATCTTTACTTTGTAAGTAAAGCTCCTGAGAGTCATATGAACCTCCATCCAACCCCCATACACACACACACACACACACACACCACAATTGCTTATCTGCATCCCATGATTAATTTCATCATCTCTTAAATCACTGCTGGAACTATCAAACCATAATCACTGAATGAAGCTCTCTCCATATTTATTTGAGCAAGATTAGTTTCTCCTCTGAAGCTAGCTTATTGTAGGGGCGGGGGCAGTATTATTTGATAAAATATATGGCTAACAAGAAGAGAGACTGTTTCTCTTTGAAGATAGTCTAGGAATGGCTTAAGTGTTTCAGGACCAGGAATCTATGCAACAGGGGGAAGAGGAGAAGATACCTGCCAGGCCTTTCCTGGGTCTGGAAGGGTTTTCTTTTGGGGTACATTAAAAATTCTCTTTTGGAAAGGAAAAAGAAAAAAAGAAAGAAACCAAAGGAACAAGAAGTAAAGTGCTACATAATAATATCTTAGAAAGAAACTTATTGATAAGGGTAATCAAAAGGGATGCAATAGGATCACTACGCATGGAAAACTAGTGGAGAGAGAAACTGTCAAAGACATCTCACAACCAAAAGTTGACAAAAATGTGCCCTGTAATGTTCAAAATGTAATGATTATCTATCTGAAAAAGAACCAAAAGATGAGGATGAAGCTCCAAGATGAATTGGATAGGAAAGGAGGTAAGTACTCCACCATGTTCTTTAACCAACTCACTGTTTTGTTTTGTTCTGTGCATACATAGAAATACTATGGAGGTAAAAGGTTTTAAGATTACAGAAACATCTTCCTCTGCAAAAAAATAAATAAAATAGAAATATGAAATTGGACCTAACATGTTAGAGCAGGTATAGTAGGAGTCAGAAACCTGTGGCCCACTAGGTGTGGTTGGAGTCCAAATTCCATCAGCCCAGCCAGCACAGCCAGTGATCAGAGATTGGGAACTGTAGTCCAACATCTGGAGATCCACAGGTTCCACATCCCTGCAGGTGTAGAGTAGGACGGGTTTAGCAACAGCAATATGGTGTGATTTAAATTTCAATGAGATAATGTCATTATTGTTTATTGTGGACCACCAAATGTTCATCAAAGGCAGCAGGGGCAGGGCACTTAAAAACTTCTGTATTTAAACATACAGAGACAGAGACATATGGCTATACTGAATGTTTATGGTGAAGGGGAACAGAAAGTGTTGCTAGGTAGCAGGCACTGGTTGTCAAGCTGCTAAATTCCCCCCATTATTGTAGTATTCAGGGCTACATATTGTAGTATTCAGGGCTACAGGGAAGGAGCCTGGGGAAGGAGGACCAGCCAGCAGCTGCACCAGGTGGATCCTGAGCCTGAGCCTGCTTCTGCCCCCGCCCACAGGTACTTGAGGCGGGGCTGCCAGAGGCTGCTCGGGAAGGAGCCTGGGGAAGGAGGACCAGCCAGCAGCTGCACCAGGTGGATCCTGAGCCTGAGCCTGCTTCTGCCCCCGCCAAAAGGAACTTGAGGCGGGGCTGCCAGAGGCTGCTCGGGAAGGAGCCTGGGGAAGGAGGACCAGCCAGCAGCTGCACCAGGTGGATCCTGAGCCTGAGCCTGCTTCTGCCCCCGCCCACAGGTACTTGAGGCGGGGCTGCCAGAGGCTGCTCGGGAAGGAGCCTGGGGAAGGAGGACCAGCCAGCAGCTGCACCAGGTGGAGCCTGAGCCTGAGCCTGCTTCTGCCCCCGCCCACAGGTACTTGAGGCGGGGCTGCCAGAGGCTGCTCGGGAAGGAGCCTGGGGAAGGAGGACCAGCCAGCAGCTGCACCAGGTGGAGCCTGAGCCTGCTTCTGCCCCCGCCCACAGGTACTTAAGGCGGGGCTGCCAGAGGCAGCGCCTCGGCGTGCGCCTCGGCGTCACGCCAAGTGCGACGCTAAGTGCGCACTTGGCGTCGCACTTGGAGTCGCAAGATCTACCCACCTGCCTCTCCAGAGACACCAGCAGCCACAACACCAGCAGCAAATAGCAGCAGCAGCAGAGGGCAGCAGCTTTAAAGACCAGGGGAAGGGGCAAACGTGGACTATCTGCTCCTTCTTAGCTGCTGTTCTCTTTTATCTCTTTTATATGCTTTTAAACTGTTGTATATTTTATATCTTAATATTTTAATATGTGCCTGGGAGGACTATTGGACAACTCAGGGGGTGGGGGAGGTGCCACCATAACTGTGGTCACGGGCAGGGGGAGGTATGGCGTTGGGGGATTAACAAGCCAGATGAGGAGAAGAGGGGCTAGACACCTTACAGCTGTCCCCTCTTCTGGTTCTTCCCCCAACCTGATGGTTCCTGGCAGCCTTACCAGTCTGCCCTCGGGTCTGGTGGTGCTGCTGCTGAATGCCAGGTCGGCCCAAAATAAGACCTCCCTCATCCATGATTTGATTGTGGATGAGGGGGCTGACCTGGCATGTATTACTGAGACCTGGGTGGGGGAACTGGGAGGGGTCACTCTCTCCCAGCTGTGCCCTCCTGGGTACTCAGAGCAGCACCAACACTGACTTGAGGGTCGGGGAGGGGGGGTTGCCGTGGTCTATAGGAATTCAATCTCCCTCTCCAGGCTTCCTGCTCATTTGAGTGCAGATCTTGAGTGTCTGTACCTTGTGTTGGGTACCCAGGACAGATTAGGGATTCTGTTGGTGTACCGCCCACCCCGCTGCCCATCAGACTCCCTGCCTGAGCTGACGGAGGTGGTCTCGGACTTGGTGTTGAGGACCCCCAGGATGATGGTCCTGGGGGATCTCAACTTCCATGCCGAGGCCGCTGTATCCGGGGCGGCTCAGGACTTCATGGCCGCCATGACAACCATGGGGCTGTCCCAACATGTCATTGGCCCAACGCATATAAAAGGACACACGCTTGATCTGGTTTTCTCGACTGGGCAGGAGGATGGTGATCTGAAAGTAGAGGAATTAACATCTGTCCCTTTGTCGTGGTCAGATCACTTCCTGCTGAGGTTTAGACTTCTGGCGGCCTTTCCCCTCTGCAAGGGTGGGGGACCTATTAAAATGGTCCGCCCCCGGAGATTAATGGATTCCGTTGGATTCCAGAGGGCTCTGGGGGATTTTCCTGCTGGTATGGCTGGTGCTCCTGTCGAAGCCCAGGTCACTCTGTGGAATGCAGAGATGACTCGGGCGGTTGACACGATCGCACCCAAGCGCCCTCTCCCTCTGAGCAGAGCCCGGCCAGCTCCTTGGTATACACCTGAGCTGAGGGCAATGAAGCAAGAGGGGAGACGGCTAGAACGCAGGTGGAGGAAAACTTGTGCTGAGTCTGACCGAACACAGGTAAGAGCCCACTATCGAGCCTACTCTGTGGCGGTGAGGGTGGCAAAGAGGCAGTTCTTTTCCACCAGCATTGCATCTTCTCAGTGTCGCCCGGCGGAGCTTTTCCGAGTGGTTCGCGGCCTGTTACATTCTGGGCCAGGGAGAGAGACGGTGGAACCCTCGGTAGCATGCTGTGACGGGTTTGCGCGGCACTTTGAGGATAAAGTCGCTCAGATTCGTCATGAATTGGACACCACGATTAATGCAGTTCCATTGGTAGAGGCGTTCAGAGCACCGTCTGGTCCAGTTTTATTGGATGAGTTTCAGTTACTGAGGCCTGAGGATGTGGACAAGGTGCTTGGCCAAGTCCGATCGACCACTTGTGTGCTTGACCCTTGCCCTTCATGGCTTATTAAATCAAACAAGGAGGGGTTGTCCGGCTGGGTCCAGGAGGTTGTAAATTCCTCCTTGAGAGAGGGAGTGGTGCCTGCCACTTTAAAAGAGGCAGTAATTAGACCACTCCTGAAAAAGCCTAACCTGGACCCAGAGGATGTTAACAATTATAGGCCAGTGGCCAACATCCCCTTCCTGGGCAAGGTGCTTGAGCGGGTGGTTGTAGGACAGCTCCAGGCACTCTTGAATGAAACGGATTATCTAGATCCATTTCAATCAGGCTTCAGGCCTGGTTTTGGAATGGAAACTGCCTTGGTCGCCCTGTGGGATGACCTCTGCCGGGAGAGGGACAGGGGGAGTGCGACCCTGTTGATTCTCCTGGACCTCTCAGCGGCTTTCGATACCATCGACCATGGTATCCTTCTGGATAGGTTGTCTGGGTTGGGAGTTGGAGGCACTGCACTACAGTGGTTCCGCTCCTACTTGGATGGCCGATTCCAGAAGGTGGTGCTGGGGGATTATTGCTCTGTGCCATGGCAATTGTGCCATGGGGTTCCACAGGGCTCTATTCTATCCCCCATGCTGTTTAACATCTACATGAAACCGCTGGGGGAGGTTATCCGGAGGTGTGGGCTGAGGTGCCATCAATATGCGGATGACACCCAGCTCTACCTCTCTTTCTCATCAAAACCAGGTGAGGCAGTGGCTGTTCTGAACCAGTGCCTCGGCACGGTAATGGACTGGATGAGGGCCAATAAACTGAAACTCAATCCAGACAAGACGGAGGTACTGTTTGTGGGTGGTTCGTCTGCCCGGCTAGGTGATAATCAACCTGTTCTGGAGGGGGTTGCACTCCCCCTAAAGGATCAGGTTCGTAGTTTGGGGGTGCTCTTGGATCCAGAACTGTCACTTGAGGCACAGGTGAACTCAGTGGCACGGAGCACTTTTTATCAGCTTAGGCTGGTATACCAACTACGCCCTTATCTGGACAGAGATAGCCTAGCTACAGTTATCCATGCTCTGATAACTTCTCGTCTGGATTACTGCAATGCGTTATACGTGGGGCTGCCTTTGAAAACGGTCCGGAAACTTCAGCTGGTCCAAAATAGGGCAGCAAGATTGTTAACAGGGACTGGCCTGCGAGCTCATATTACGCCAGTACTTTTCCAGCTGCACTGGCTGCCGGTCCATTTCCGGGCCCGATTCAAAGTGCTGGTGTTAACATTCAAAGCCCTTAACGGCTTGGGGCCAGGTTACCTGAAGGATCGCCTCCTCCCATATGTGCCTGCCTGGACCTTAAGATCATCATCAGCAGCCCTTCTCCGTGGGCCCCTGCCAAAGGAAGTGAGGCGGGTGGCTACTAGGAGGAGGGCTTTTTCTGTTGTGGCACCCCGGCTCTGGAATGAGCTCCCTAGTGAGGTTCGCCTGGCGCCTACATTGTACTCCTTTCGGCGCCAGGTGAAGACCTTTTTATTTTCCCAGGCATTTTAGCTTTCTAAATTTTTATCTTTGCTGTTTTAAATCTGTATTTTAAACTCCTGTACTGCTGCTAAGTTTTATTGTGGTTGTATTGTTATATTGTGGTTTTAATGTTCTATATATTTTAAATTGTTTTATTGTGTGTTGTTTGGTTTTAGTTTTTGTGAACCGCCCAGAGAGCTTCGGCTATTGGGCGGTATAGAAATAAATAAATAAATAAATAAATAAATAAATAAATAAATACATATTTCTCCTATCCTGTTTTCCTACACATTCCCCAAAACTGCATTATTTAGAGAACAGCTGGAGTTTTAATTTGGAAGTTGTCCTTGTTTGCTTTGGAAAAGGGGGTTTACTCTTTTCTCCTCATTTTGATCATGGTGTCCAGGGATCACTTGAAAGTTTATTGGGGTTCACTAGCAGGCTGTGTTGACTATAATTTAAAGGATCACTGGTGGATGGAACAGTATCATTGGGGACATGAAGTAGCTACAGGTGGTAGTGCCTAACCTACACACTGTCACTTGTGTATCATGATTTGAATCTAAACATGATTTCTATTCCAATTTGCTTCAGCCAGATCCATCAAAGCCATCATTATTATGCATGCATTCAAAACATACAGCTGCAGAAATAGTTGTATTTTGACTGTAAATTGCCTGATATGAAAGGGTTCATGAAAAAAGGGCAAACACCCTTTAAAGACACAGGAGCAAAAATAATGATAAGAGCTATGACGTGGTTGTTATTTTAAAAAGAAAGAAAGGGAGGCTAACACAGAATCTCATCACTTTTGAAAACTTACTGTGTCACTGACATTTGTTCCTGTGTAAGGCATTTAAGCATTAAGAGAATGTCTGAATATGGTGAAGAAGGCAAAGTTCAGCTTTGGATCAGTTGTGGAAACCTAAAAGTGATCAGCATTGTGTTAAAATGCATGTGCTAATGTGATTTTTTTTTTAAAAAAAGGTGTCTGGATGGTGAAAGTCAGCAGATCTCTGCCACTGTTCCCCAAGAATTTCAAGCTGGGAATTCGAGATGAACAGCAAAAAGCTTCAGAATGGGATCTTTTGTTCTTATTATAACAGACTTATATCAGCAATTACTTTTTCTAGTGGACTACTCATAGGAGAGAATGGACAGTACTTATTTATTATTTACAAGATTTATATACCACTCTACATCCAATAACATATCAGAGTTAATGAACAATAAAAAAGGAAATAATAGTAATAATAGAAATGCAGAATTAAAACCTTTGAAATCAACTCCATCCTCTTCCCTACAAACATGCACAACATAAAACAGTTTCCAATTAAGTTATTTCATCACAAATGCTACTTTCTCCACACCTATGCATGTCTACTCAAAATTAAATCCCATTTAGTTCAATAGGACATACTACCAAATAGGTGCATATAAGATTGGAGTCTACTGCTCTCTATGGTATACAATTAAAATTCTGTTAAACTGTTACCTAACACCTAAATGCAAAGTAAAGACTGGCATGATGAAATCCATTTGTGGTGTATATAGGAGTGATTTTTTAAAAATGCAAAACAGTTTCCCCCAAAGAAGCTATGGAAAGCACAATCCTATGGGGATAGTCGGCCACCTCCGAACTCAGAAGTGATCAACAATCCAATGCAGGGCAGGTGGAGCACGGAGATCTTCTCCTCTGCACTCCGCCCGCCCTGCATTTGCAGCTAGATGGCCGATTTTGGCTGTCCAGCCAGAGTGGCTCAGAGCAGGGGTGAAGGGAGGGTAGACAGTGCATAGGAAGTGTCATACTGGCGCTTCTGCCATCCCTGCCCCCAGGAACGCCTCTTTTCCCCTGCTCCCTGCTGCTCTTCTGAGCACAGAGCCGGGGATGAACTGCGACTCCTATGAGGCAGCAGGGGAGGGGGCAGGGAGGTGGTTTTCTGGGAACCAACTTCGGAGCACTGGCTCTGAGGTCAGTTCCCCAAAACCAAAAAATCCTATGGCCATCTAGCTGCGGTCTAGCAGACATAGGATTGTGCCCTTAGAGTATTTTGGAGATTTCTCAGGCAAATGTTAGCATATGTGTGTGTGTGTGTGTATGTATATGTATATGTATTCTGCAAAATATACTAGATTCTATATGGATTTGATTCTAGAAAATTGTATGTAAAACCTTATCAGGCCTAGTACAAACAAGCATCCCCTGTGACAGCAGTAGCGTAGCAAACGGATTTGTCTGAGAACAAAGGCCCCATGCCAGTTGATCCTGGCACAGTTTAAAAGGGGAAAACAGCTTATGAAAAAAACCATACAGAAAATGTGCCAGGAAAATTGTCTTTCAGCTGGCGAATTTCAGAAACTTTGTTTACAATAGCGGTGGGGCCCATTAACTTTCTAGTAATGCTACAAGTAAAAGTTGAGTTGAGCATGTTTAGTTATTTATTACTACTACTACTACTACTACTACTACTACTACTACTACTTATTAGATTTATTAGCCACCCATCTGGCCGGCTACCTGGCTACTCTAGGCAGCGTACAATACAAATAACAACACAAAATACAACATAATCAACTGAACAAAACAACTGTCAGGAGTAGGGATGTACGAAATGTACTTACCTTTCTGCATATTATGTTTATGGTGGGGGGGGAGGCGTTCCGTTCCTCCCCCCCGGAATCCTCGATGGCCGGCTGTGCTCCATGGTGGCTCCACAGAGCAGCCAGCCAGGCCCAGGCCAGAGCTGTCTGCAGCCAGATTTCCGGCCGCGGAGGGCTCTGGGTAAAAAAAAAAAGAAGTACGCAAATGGCGGCGGCTACGGCTGCTGCCATTTGTGTTCCTTATTTTTGGCCGTCTTAGTCTACGTAAATATTTACGTAGACTATGATGGCGAAAATAAAGGGGAACGCTAATAGTGTAGCGGGCGCTATTTGCATCCCTTTTTGATTTGCCGTCATAGTCTACGTAAATATTTACGTGGACTAAGACAGCCAAAAATAAGGAACGCAAATGGCGGCGGCCATAGCCGCCACCATTTGCTTACGCGGTTTGTTTGTTTTTTACCCAACCATGATAGGCTACGTAAATCTTTACATAGCCTATCACATCTTGTAACCCCCCCCCCGACAAGACTGCAAATGGTGGCAGCGGCAGCCGGTCGGAACACCAGCCGCCGAAGCCGCTGCCAGAGCCGCTGCCGCCTGGGACATCTGCCCCAGGTAAGTCTCGTCCCCGGGGGGATCCGTGGGGGGACGGGGGGTGGCAGACCGATCCGCCACAGAGTTCGGGGGGCCGAATGCACTGGCATTCAGCCTCACTGAGATCCATGGCGGAATTCTCTGACATCCCTAAGCACTGCAGCAGCAAAGGGGCATGCACATGCTCAGCGGGTTCCCAGGAATGTTCGTGTGGCCCATAGCCCTTCCAGTCCACCAAATATTGTAGGCACCCACGGGAAAGGCACGAGTCCAGGATCTCAGTGACTTAAAACTCCTCTTCCCCCTCACCAGCACCAGAGGCAGAGGGGAGCAGACTGAGCGATGGGGGTCATCAGAGACCAAGGGGGAAAGTAAGGAGTGATGAAAAACAGGATGCACTTTCATGGAGGGGGGAAGAGCTAGGAGAAAAGTGACAGGGTTAATTTGGGCCGTAATCTGGAAAGGACCCATGCGTTAGGCCACGAGCTTCTTCACGGGAGAGTGAGAGGGGAGGTATCAGGTGGACAACCAAACCCAGTCCCCCAGCTGCAGGGTTTAAGAAGGTCTTAAAGGGGATTTAAAGGTCTTGCCTTTAAGGAGGTCTGTGAGAGGAGACATCAGTCGAGCATAGTCGGGCAGGAACTTCCTGTAGAAATTGGCAAAACCCAGAAATGCTGTATGTCCTTGTTTGTGGATGGAGCCTGCCAGGAAAGGACAGCCCAGACCTTTGCAGGATCCATCTTGATGCTGTCTGCTGAAATAATGCAACTGAGAAAGTCCAAGGAGGTCAAGTCAAAGGCAAATTTCTCCAGCTTGACAAAAAGATGGTGTTTGCGGAGGTGCTGTAAAACAGCCATGACATGACGCCGATGGTCTTGCGGGTCAGCAGAGAATACAAGCAAATCATCAAGATAGGAAAGTGTCCAAATAGTACCGGAAGATGGCATTCATAAAGCACGAAAACGTGGGGGGCAGGGCACACAGGCGAGTCCAAAAGTCATCACTAAGTATTCATACGCGCCGTACCAGGTTCTAAAACAGGTCTTCCACTCATCCCCCTCCTGGATGCGAATCAGATTGTAGGTGCCATGCAGGTCCAATTTGGTGAAAATCTTGGCTTGCCCCAGGCACTCAAGCATCTCGGGGATCAGGAGGAGGGGGTATTTGACAGGGATAGTGACCAAGTTGAGCGCTTGGTAGTCGTGAACGAGCCTGAGCTCCCCCGTCTTCTTGCAAACAAACATCGTTGGAGCAGAGGCAGGGGAGGTGGAGGGGCATATGAACCCACGGCGGAGGTTTGTGTCCAAAAACTCCCGCAGAGCTCGAAGTTCTGGCTCTGACATTGAATACAGCTGGCCCGCCAGGATGGTGGCACCCAGGATCAGGTTAATGGCACAGTCAAAAGGGCAGTGGATGGGGGGGAGCTAGTTGGCCTCCCTCTTGTCAGAAACATCCCGGAAAGCTGCATACTTCTCTGGGAGGATCACTGGAGCAGAAGAACTGCTCGGGGAAGACGAGGAGGGGGCAGAAAGTGTTAAGGCCTGAACCAGGGCCAACACCCCATTTGGGAAGCAATGCTGCAGGTAGTAGGGAGAGGAGGATTTCACTTGATGAAGTTCCCAAGAAATCTGAGGATTGTGCTTGGAGAGCCAGGATATGCCCAGCACGACTGGGTATTGGGGCACCTTGGCCAGGTGCAATTGAATCTGCTCAACATGGACCTGGGAATGCAGAGTGACTGGAGCTGTAATCCGAGTCACTGCTCCCGAAGAGAGGGGACACCTGTCGATGGTTTCCACCTTCAATGGGGTAGGAGGGGCAAAGAAGGAATGCTGTGCTGCCGAGCAAACTCTTCTTCCATGAAACTGGTAGCTGCCCCAGAGTCCACCAGCACCAGGACTCCCCCCCCTACTGGGAGGACTGGAGGTGTACAGGAAGGAGCAGATGGGAGGATAGGGGGGTTTGAGGAACGTGCCCCCTGGGTGAGGAGCAGGCCCCTGCACTGGAGACCCCCAACAGGCTTGGTGGGTGGCCTAGTCAGTCTTGGGGGTGAGAAGGAGGAGGGGGATGGGATGGGGCCGTTGGTCTGGAGTGACAGTATCTGGCAAAGTGCCCCTGCTTTCCGCACCTAAAGCAACGATGCTCAGCACGCCGCCATTCCAACTCCTCCAGTGACAGTGTAGCTCAGGTTGCTCCCAGTTACATTGGGGTCTGCAGGGGTGGGGGAGGGGTGGAGGGGGCAGCGGCTGTGGGGGAATGGGAGGAGGGACATCCTGGCCACTGGAGCTCTGCCTGGTCTGCTGGCACCCCTCCAGGCAACTGTTGATCTGCAGACAGGATTGGATAAGCAACTCCAGAATAAGCGGGCAGGGCACGCACGCCAACTCATCCAATATTTCGTCATTCAAACCATCCAAAAATTGGGCCACCAGAGTTGCATCATTCCACTGTAAATCGTGCAACAGCAAGTGAAAAGCAGTCGCATAGCTGGAAACTGAATCCTTGCAATGCTTGAGGTGGTGAATATCCCGAGTAGCTGTCTCCACATGAAGGGGGTCACCAAAAAATCCTGCCATAGCTGTCATGAAACCTGGATCGTCCCGTAGCAGGGGGTCATTAGTGAGAAGAAGAGATGAAGCTAGGGATGTATGAAAGTCACTTACCTTTTCGTGGATTCTGTTCATGGGGGGGAGGTGTTCCATCCCTCCCCACGGAATCCTCGATGGGGGGGAGGCGATCCGGTCCTCCCCCCCGGAATCCTTGACAGCCGGCTGTGCTCCACGGCAGCTCCACGGAGCAGCAGGCCAGGCCCAGGCCAGGGCTGTCCTCAGCTGGATTTCCAGCTGCGGAGGGTTCTGGGTAAAAAACACACACAAAAAGCATAAGCAAATGGCGTTGGCTACGGCCGCTGCCATTTGCGTTCCTTATTTTTTGCCATCTTAGTCTACGTCAATATTTACGTAGACTAAGATGAAGAAAAGAAAGGGTAATGCAAATAGTGTAGTGGGCGCCATTAGCGTTCCCCTTTCTTTTCTTCGTCTTAGTCTACATAAATATTGACGTAGACTAAGATGGCAAAAAATAAGGAACGCAAATGGCAGCGGCCGTAGCCACCGCCATTTGCGTACGCTTTAAAACAAAAAACAAAAAAAACCCAAGATGTGATAGGCTATGTAAGTCTTTACGTAGCCTATCACGTCTATGGTGGGAAAAAAAGAAAAAGACCAGACTGCAAATGGCGGCGGTGGCAGCCGGTCGGAAGACCAGCCGCCGCCGAAGC
The DNA here is from genome assembly GCF_057233095.1 of Heloderma suspectum. Lineage (NCBI taxonomy): Eukaryota > Metazoa > Chordata > Lepidosauria > Squamata > Helodermatidae > Heloderma > Heloderma suspectum. The sequence goes on along the minus strand of NC_139460.1, from coordinate 151,087,855 downwards.
CACTGCTGGAGCCGCCGCTGGAGCTGCCGCCGTCCGGAACATCCACCCCAGGTAAGTCTCATCCCGGGGGGGATCCACAGGGGGTGGGGGGGCAGGCCGTTCCACGATGGATTTCAGGGGGCCTCACCGAGATCCGTCGCAGAATTCTCTGACATCCCTAGATGAAGCCCAATTAGCTGCCACTCCGGAAAGCAGGTTAATGATAAACCCCACACGAACCTGGTCCATCAGGAAATCCTCAGGCCAGAGGTGCATGTACAGCTCCGACTGGGTGTGAGAAATGTGAAAGAGCCCCTTCTCACCCGAAAACTTGTCTGGCAAGGCCACCAGGCACTTTCATTGGGGGGGAATGGGGGGCGGAACGGGCTGAGCAGCAGCCTGCAAGGCTTGAATGGCAGTCGTCAATTGGGTGACTTGCTCATGCAGTGCCTGGTTCTCCTGTGTCAGAGTAGTCAAAATCTGCTCCATGGCACTGTCCCAGAATCAGTTGGAGGAAAAGAAAAGGAATGGAGACCAAGCTGTCAGGAGCGCCCTTGCTGCCTTCTGAAATCCTCAAGTAGCCAGAATCAACACACAGATGATAGAGCTCTTTTCCAAGGCTTTATTTTCATTCAACCTAATGACACTTAACAGATGCTAATTGCCTGAGCCTAATGGGGGAAACTTAAGAGAGAGCTGCCTATCCGGGGTTTCTAGCCTTAGGGAATCATTTGGTCTCCATTTGGAGGGTAAAGGCGGGAAGCCTCTGAACTTAAGGGCTAGGAGGCAAAAGTCCACCCCTTTCCCATGGGGCATCAGGGAGCAGCTGTTGACGTTGCGCCAAGCGGGCTGAGTGCCTTCTCTCGGCGCCCTCCATCTCCTGCTTGTCCCTGCGCCGGCGCCTAGCATCCCAAAGCTCCAGTTGTCCCTCCCCCTGCCTGCCAAGGTCACTACCAGTCTCAGGAATGTGAGCAGGGAGGGGCTCTCCCTCCAGCAGCTCCTCTGAACAGCGCACAGGTTCCTCTCCCACGGTTTCTATCTCTTCCTCAGAATCAGAACTGCCTTGGGGCTCTATGGGCTCCGATCCAACCCTGACAACAACATTGCTCTAAAAAATCTTAACCCACTCCAAATGCCCACCTGAACATCCAGGTTTTCAAAGCCCAGTGGAAGCTCATCAAAGGGGGGCATGGCAGAGGTCACTAGGGAGGGAATTCCACTGAGTGGGGGCCACCACAGAAAAGGCCCTCTCCCTAGTCCTCACCAGCCTAGCTGTCCTGGCTGATGGGACAGACAGAAGGCCTTCCGAGGCTGATCTGAACAGGCGGCGGGTCCTGGCGGCGGTTCGTTGGCCTTTCGTCGGGGGCGGGGGCGGCAGCCGGTCTTCTGACTGGCTGCCGCCGCCGCCATTACAAAGCGTAAAAAAACAAAAACAAACCTGTGATAGGCTACGTAATGATTAACATAGCCTATCACGGCTAGATTTCCAAAGTCAGCCGTGATAGGCTACGTAAATAGTTACGTAGCCTATCACGGGGTTTTGTTTTTTTTTTTACACTTTGTTTTGCGGCCAGGGAGACGGGGTGCTTCTCCCCGGCCTGAATTTTGGCCAGGCGAGGCGGGAAGCCTCCCCCCCGGCCTGAATTTCGGCCAGGCGAGGCGGGACGCCTCCCCCCCCTCGCCTGAACTTCGGGGGGAGAAGCGAAGTGCCTCTCCCCCACCGCGAAGCACCCCTGCGGAAAGGTAAGTGACTTTCGTACATCCCTACCACTCAGTCACCTTGCCCCCAAATGGCAGATTCGAGACCGGGTGTTCAAGTCTTGGGGATCTAAGAAGGTAGGAATGTCAGAGAATTTTGCCACGAATCTCGGGGAGGCCAAATGCCAGCGCATTCGGCCCCCCGAAATCGGTGGCAAAACGGTTTGCCACCCCCGCCCCTGGGACAGGACTTACCTTCGGCGAATCTTCTGGCGGCGGCGGCTCCGGCGGCGGTTCGGCGGCGGCAGCAGCGGCGGCTGCCAGTCTTCCGACCGGCTGCCGCTGCCACCATTTCCAGTAAAAACAAACAAACAAACAAACAAAAAACGTGATAGGCTATGTAAAGATTTACGTAGCCTATCATGGCTAGATTTTTAAAAAATACCGTGATAGGCTATGTAAATGTTTATGTAGCCTATCATGGCTGAGTAAAAAAAACACAAAAAAACGCGCATACGCAAATGGCGGCGCCCATGGGAGCCGCCATTTGCATTCCTTATTTTGGCACGTCTAGTCTACGTTAGGGATGGCAGAGAATTTCTCCACGAATCTCCTGGAGGCCGAATGCCAACGCATTCAGCCCCCTGAAATTGGTGGTGAAATTCTCCGAAACCCCCCCGCCCCCCTGGGATGGGACTTACCTCCTTCGAATGTCCCTCTTGGTGGCAGGTCCCGGCGGCGTTTCGGGGGCATTTCGGCAGGGGCGGCGGCCAGTCTTCCAACCGGCTGCCGCCACCGCCATTTCCCAGTGAAGTAAAAAAAAACAAACAAAAAAAGTGATAGGCTACGTAACGATTTACGTAGCCTATCACAACTAGATTTTCAAAGTCAGCCATGATAGGCTACGTAAATCTTTACGTAGCCTATCACGGCTGACTTTGAAAAAAAAAAGCGCGTACGCAAATGGCGGCACCCATGGGCGCCACCATTTGCGTTATTTGGGCAGGGGTAATGATAATGGGCAGGGGTAATAATGTATGCATGTTTGTTTTTTTTACTCAGTGATCCCTCTTAACATCCCTGCTGGAGTGGAGGCCTTGTCTTTAAAAACAAACAGACAAACAAACAAACAAACAAACAAATGTCACCACAGAGAATGGGTTGTGCTGTTAAAGGTGTGTCTTAGAAAAGACTGTCTCTCTGGTATAAGACAGGGTCATATTCGGAGTCCTGGATTTTAAATTTTACAATACAAGGAAATTTTAAAAATGTAAGAAATAGCTTGCTTCGGCATCCAAAATTGCCTTAAAGCCTTTGACCTGAAACTGAAAATACCAAACACGGAAGACAAAGCTTCTGAATTCCAATTTGGGAAGGGTCTCAGAGCCACATTCCAGCAGTGGGTGGGGTTAAGGGCATGGGGCAGGGCCAAGGAAAAGAAAAAAAAAATGGTTCAAATTGTACAAAATTGAAGTATTCCTCACTTTAATGTTACATCTCTTTTTATTTTTTATGTAACATACAGTAGACAGAATGTGCAATTTTATAGATCCAATAAATAAATACATATTTATATGCAATGGTATGCCACAATGTGTAACTGGTAAATACTGTTAATTCTTATTGTAACAATATTTAGCAGCTTCTTAACAATTCATTAAGAAACAAAACAGGACTATAACAGTGGTGAGTTGGTGCAAATACAGCCTAAAAGAGGTATATATGTAGGCAATAAAAATAGAATTGAAAGGACAATAAATATGGGAACCTTTGTTCCACACAGTGCACAATTAGTATCCTCAGGTGTACCTCATTAGTTGGGTACATCCCATAAAACCAAATAACTGATAACCTTTATTTGTTGGTTGATTTATTAAAGGCAAAGAGATAGAAAGATGGGAGTCTGTTTGTGAAAAGGATTTATGCTGATAAAACCAAGCAAATAATTCTGAAATAGTATAGGCAATTATTGTAGATTCTCTATGCACGAGTATCTAAGACCATATAAAAATATCTTTAAGCTTTTGTTGGAATATCTCTCAATATTCCAAGAATTAGAATATTTGGACTGGAAATATAAAACTAGTAGGTAGGATCCAGTATTTTTAAATGGAAATAAATGTTAATATTTGCCTCATTTTTGTGGAGATGAATTTCAGACCAATATATGCTCCATGATACATATGAAGAGCCACACAGAGTTGCACCTTTATCCCAACAAGAACAACAGCAAGAGAAAATTAGCCCCAAGTCTCTCTCTCTCTCTCTCTCTCTGCATGTGTTTGTTGTTTATTCGTTCAGTCGCTTCCGACTCTTTATGACTCCATGGACCAGCCCACACCAGAGCTTCCTGTCGGCTGTCGCCACCCCCAGCATACACATTCTTCTGTACAGACACTGGAAGTCAGTTAGTAATATAATCTTCATATGTTAAATTAGTTAGAGAAGCAAAAACTGCTGGTTACATTAGCAGGGTTCCACTAAAATTTTAGTGGGGATTTTGATAGTGTCATGGGCCCTGTCAAGAAATGGCTGCCATGGGGGAATGCCTATTCATAAAATGGCTACTGTACCACACACAGACCAAGAGAAGAGATGGGGAGGAACTGAACAGAGAGAAGGAACTGGGGGCAAGGAGAGAAAGCCACACATGCACGTGTGCACACGGAAGTGGATCAGGGAAGAAAAACTGTACACACACATCACGCTTTCTTGGAGAACACAGGACCCAACTGAGGGGGGGATGACCTTTTGAGTCCCCTGATAGATAGCATTTCATACCTCAGGCTTCTTTGCACTTGTCATTAGTTTTGCCTTCTTGCTGCCGAAACCCCTGTGGTGTTCCAGTGTGAATAATAGAATATTTGATATGAAAGAGGCTAGGATATCCTTGCCAAAGCCTGTTTATAATATGATGGATCCTTAAAAATAAAAACAGTGGAAATGCATAGCTGGAGGCAGGCTTTTTCTGTCTCAAAATAGTCCTGTTTCTCTAGGCTGCCACACACCAGTTCTAGAAAATGCATTGGAAAGGCCTATTTAGCAAGGTATATGACATTTATGCTGGGTATTTAGATTACTAATGGTTGTCTAAATGCAGCACACAGCTAGAGGAAAACATTCCTCCAATACAAATGAATACATGCTATCTATTGACATTTTGATTAATGCACATTTAAATACATGCCCTTGAGGTTCATCATCTTCAGAAATGAAAGCCAGGATTATAAGAATGGATTTTTATATTCAACCATTTGCATCCTCTCCAACATGTTACTTATGAAGATAGGAACACCACTGAAAAACTATAGCACCTTGATTTTTTACACAAGCACATCACCCCCCTTACACACTGCAGATGGCATTCCTTTATTTGCTGCATCTTCCACCTGCTGCATACAGTGTGGGTGCTTCCAGATGGAGGGCTACCAATCAAGAGGCATTGTGCAGTTATTCTGTCTTTTTCTTTTTTTCCTTAACATAATTTTTTTGTGGTAAGAAAAAAGACAGAAGCAGCAGTGAGAAAACACACATCAAAGACAGCATTGTCTGCCCCCCCTCTAAAATTCTGTGAATGAGGCAATGCGATTACACACTAAAAGACACATCTGGAAGCACACTTACTTTGCAATAGCCTGTCTCACACTGTCTTCTGAAGCTGCAGTAAGCCATAGGCCTGTAGCCAGCCTAAAAGTTGAGTGGCGGGAAGTGCGGGGGGGGGGGGTAGTTTATCTGGTTTGCAGGCCTTTTCAAGACAAAACTGTAAACTGTTTTTTAATTGTTTGGAAAAAAAAAACAGGGACAGAGAAAATTTAGTACCCCCTCCCCCCACTACAGGCCTTGTAAGCCATGATGCAAATTTACTTTAATGGACACCTTTCTTAAAAAGTTAAGAATGAGAATGTTTAAATCCTTTGTTTAACCTCAGAATGGATCTAGGTGTACTTACTATAGAATTGTTTCAACTCAAACAACAATATGGCCCTATGGTTTAAAAGGAAAAAGAGAAACAAAAGACGTACCCCCCCCACACATTGCCCTGTAAGACGTTGCTATAGGTACAAGTTCAAAATTTACCTCATCAGCTTAGGGATGTACAAAAGTCACTTAAAAAAGGTAAAGGTGTCCCCAACCAGTCGTGTCCGACTCTAGGGTGCGGTGCTCATCCCCGTTTCTAAGCCGAAGAGCCAGCGCTGTCCGAAGATGCTTCCATGGTCATATGGCCGGCATGACTGAACACCGAGGTGCACGGAACGCTGTTACCTTTCCCGCCAAGGCGGTACCTATTTATCTACTTGCAATTTCTTGCTTTCGAACTGCTAGGTTGGCAGGAGCTGGGACTGAAGACGGGAGCTCACTCCGTCACGTGGCACTCGGGTCTCGAACTGCTGACCTGCCAACCTTCCAGTCTGCAGTTCAGCGTCTTAACCACTAAGCCACCGCGGCCCTACAAAAGTCACTTACCTGTTAACAAAATGTGATTCGAGGTGGGGGGGGAGGTGCTCTGTCCCTCCCCGCGAAATTCTGGCCGGGGGGGAGGCGCTCCGTCCCTCCCCCCCCAAATTCTGGCAGGGGGGAAGGCGCTCCATCCCTCCCCCCTGAAATTCTGGCCAGGGGGGAGGCGCTCCGTCCCTCCCCTCCCGAATCCTGGCCGGCCGGGTCCGAAAATGGCGGCGGCCATAGCCGCCGCCGTTTGCATCCCTGCAGTCAGCCGTGATAGGCTACGTAAATGTTTACGTAGCCTATCACGGCTGAGTAAAAAAACAACAACAACATGTGCGTACGCAAATGGCGGCGCCCATGGGCGCCGCCATTTGCGTTCCTTATTTTGGCACATCTAGTCTATGTAAACATTTACGTAGACTACGGTGAAAATAAGGGGAACGCAAATAGCGTAGACGCTACGCTATTTGCGTTCCCCTTATTTTTGCCGTAGTCTATGTAAATGTTTACGTAGACTAGACATGCCAAAATAAGGAACGCAAATGGCGGCGCCCATGGGCGCCACCATTTGCGTACGTGCGTTGTTGTTGTTGTTTTTTTACTCAGCCGTGATAGGCTACATAAACATTTACGTAGCCTATCACGGTATTTTTTTAAAATCTAGCCGTGATAGGCTACGTAAACCTTTACGTAGCCTATCACGTTTGTTTGTTTGTTTTACTGGAAATGGTGGCGGCGGCAGCCGGTCGGAAGACCGGCCGCTGCAGCCGCTGCCGCCGCCGCACTGCCGCCGCGCCACAGCTGGAGCCGCCGCCGCCAGGAAGATTCACCCAAGGTAAGTCCCGTCCCGGGGGGGGGGGGCAGACCGTTTTGCCACCAATTTCGGGGGGCCGAATGCGCTGGCATTCGGCCTCCCCGGGATTCATGGCGAAATTCTCTGACATCCCTACATCTGCTGCAAATGGCTCCAGATGTCTCATGCAATTAAACTAAGCCTTATACCAGAGGGCACTCCATTGCCTTCACCATGTAAGAACATAGGAAGCTGCCTTATACTGGAGAAGAAGATCCATCTAATTCAGGATTGTCTGCATTGACTGGCAGTGGCTCTCCAGGTTTTCAAGCAGGAAACTTTCCCAGCAATACCAGGAGATCCTGGGGCTTGGACTTGGGACCTTTTGCATGCAAAGCAGGTGCTCTGAGTTACAGCCCTTCCTCCAACCCTCATATTAGAATTAAATTGTCGTGGAAGCATATATAAAGTTGTTATCATCTAGGGTATTTATCAAGAAAATATCTTTTTTTTTTTCACGAAAAGAATTCAAATCCTACACCATAAACAAACATCACATACCTATATTAGCAAACATGTGATCACATAACCCAAACCATTGTGGTATCATGATTCCTATACTTAATCCGAATACACTTCATGAAAATAATAACAAATAATCATTACCACATCTAACATAGAAGTCATTGATATAAATAGTATATATGTCCCAAGAAATGGTCTGAAGGCACATGAGGCAGCCATCTTGCTGAAGCTAAGCTGGTCTGGGTCTGGTCAGTGCTTGGAAGGGAGACCACCTGGGGACCACATGTAAAGTTGTTATTATATTCTGTGGAAAATAACTAAGGCAAAGCCATGTCGTCTTGGCTTCTTCGTGCCTATGTGGCAGATTCCTCAAAAGCCTATAACTGTTGTCTTTGTCTCTTTCGTACAAAAGAAGAAACTGTTAGGACAGTAGAGATAAGTTATCTTGTTTCCACAGCAACTCACCCCAGACCTAAGAATCATCGTCCTTGCAAAAAGTTATAGGGCGCTGAGAGAAGAAGCTGGCAGTGATGGTCCAGCAAAAGTTTAGTTGATCATGACCAGACATGCGTGCAAGGCTTTCCTGATGTCACTTATTTAGCCACATTATGATTATAAATGTAACTGGTGAGTGTTGATCTGTGCGGCCTCTGGGTTGACAGAGCTGTCTTCGTTGTACATGAATAAACTTGAGTTGAATCTTACCCACATGTCCAGAGCATAATTGGAGGGCAGCTGGGCATGGACCCCCAAGTCCAGTTTGGACTTTTACCACAACCTGGCGAGTCAGTCAGGAGGGCCCAGCTTTGCAGCGCAATCATGCCCTGCCTGGATGCCTGAACAACCCAGCCGGCACTAGGTGAGTTCACCTTGCGGTCTTCTTGAATGGGTGGGACAGGTGTGCTTCAACACTAAGGCCAACTCCAAGCAGGGTAAGATTCACTGGTAAAAAAAAGTGAGACCCCCTGGTTGGTTTCCTTTGTTTAAGGTGATGACCATTAAGTATTGAAAGGTATATACAGGACAGCCTTAACTGGTTGAAGGAGACAATATGGGTGGGGGCCGGAGTGTCCCGACGGGGCCATCTCTAGATGTTATGCTTAAGCAATGGAATACTCTGCCAAGCATAGCTGGTTTGAGTAAAAAGCGTTTGGTTCTGTTGTGCACAGAGAAATGGCCAGTTCTTAGTCACTCATGGCCACCCGAAGGATCCTTCAGCCAAAACACCTTAAGAGATCTCTGCCTTGTTCTAGAGCACAGGGCCCCCGAAAACATGGATTATTGGTTTCTCTGGGCCAACGTGGCTGAGAAAAGGCAGGCAAAAACTAAAGCAGTGTCCTTCGCGAGCGTACCATCTGCGCCGCCTCCGCCACCTTGTCCACTGCCCCCCTACCCAGAGAACCAAGATCTGGCACCATCCCAAAGGATATATCCGGCTATAAGCCAAATTCAAAGTGTCTGCACACAAATGGGTCAAATAGGGGTTTTAAATGCCTACCCCGACCCCTGTCCCCCGTTAAATCTGAATGATGCAGCCGATTGGACAGTCATAACTCAGTACCAAGAATGGATGCGCACCATTCTACAACAAATGGGTCAGAAAACTAGAAAGTGGTCTAAGGTGTGGGCCGTGACTCAAGAAAAATCAGAATCCCCTGCTGATTTCCTGGTTCGTTTGACTCATGCTCTACGCATGTATGGGGGCATTGACGCTGATGAGGCAAGGCATGCTGCCCTGATAGTAGGTATGTTTGTGGAGCAAGCTGCTCCTGATATTCAAAAATATTTCAGGGAACACCAGCCAGGGTGGCAGGAAAATAGTGTGGAGATGTTGGCAATAGCAAAGTATGTGTTTAATGGAAAGAAGGAGAAGGTGCAGAAGCAATGGAAGAAGGAGAAAGAGTTAGAGGCAAAGTTGTTGGCGGCAGCCATTAGAGGAACAAGGTTCCCGGGGCATGGCCGAGGGAGAGGATGAGAGTTTGGTCATGGACGTGGTCAGAGAGGACATGCTAGAGGAGCAAGTGCAGGGACAAATGAGGGAGGACAGGGAAGTGATTATGACTGGGATGTGTGCCATTATTGCAAGCAACCTGGTGATTGGAAAAATGAGTGTCCCCAAAAGGGGAATCAAAGGCAAGAAGGTCAGTGGACTGGGAAGTGGCAGGGGCAAGGGCCCGCCACTTACAGGAGCAGAAAGTGTTGGAACGTCAGAATGATGGATAGAAGGAGGTCTAGAGTTGGTTGGTAGCGAGAGTCAAACCCCAAACAGTTGGAAATTGAAACTGGCAAAACCTTTTCTGTCCCTTAACATAAATGGGAAACCTTATGACTGTCTTCTTGGCATTGGTGCTGCAAAAAGCATGCTGAATAAAATCACCTTACCCCTTTCTGATTCCGGAAAAAGTGTCATAGGAATTGATAGAAAATTATTCACCGTTCCCTTGAGTCAACCAGTTACAGTTAAAATTGGCCCTTTTGCAGCAGATCATTCCTTCCTGATGCTGTCAGAAAGCCCAGTAAACCTCTTGGGAAGAGACCTGCTAGCAAAGTTAAATGCTTCTATCAGTTGCAGCTGAGATGGGCTCTGTCACCCTGCCTTCCTCCAATGTCATGGCTTTTTTAGAGGAGGCCAGTCCCCCGACAGATACAGATCTGCCGGAAGAGCTCAGAGGACTGCCATCTGAGTACTGGGCAGAATATTCGGGTGAAATTGGGCTGCTAAAACCTGCAGCTCCTATAAAAATTACCGTCTGTACTGACTTGGCCACCCCCATGGGTGTAGCAATATCCCATGTCATTGAAAGCCAGAGAATGCATTGGGAAACTAATTGAAAAACTCTTAAAACAAGGTGTCTTAGTACAATGTTCTTCGCCATGTAGCACCCCAGTTCTGGCTGTCAAAAAGAGGGTGGAGCCAGGACAGCCCCCCAGTTACCGCATGGTGCAAGATCTCAGGCTAATCAATAAATCTGTGATCCCGAGATATAATGTTGTCCCAAATCCCACCACCATAATATGCAGCATCCCTGCAAGTGCATGTGTATATACAGTATTAGACCTGATATTTTACTCTGTGCATGCTCAGAGGAAGATTGCAAAATTGATTCATTCGTATTGCCTTAGGTGAAAGAGAACATAAAATTGCAAAGAGGTAGTTGCAGTGGTGTAAGTCTGAAGTTGAATATCTGGGACACATTCTGTCTTGTAGAACTAGAAAATTATTTTGTAAACGTGTGCATGCCATTACAAAAATGAATGCCCATCTACTAAAACCCAGGTCAGAGCCCTGTTGGGCATGTTGGGGTACTGCAGAGCTTGGATCCCTAGTTTCTCTGAAATTGTGAAGCCATGGTTAAAGAAAACAAAGGCTGCAGCCCCTAAGAATATGAATGGACAAAGCTTGACTCCCAGGCTTGGGACAAGTAAAGACTCTCCTCATATCCGCTCCAGCTTTAGGTCTCCCAGATTATACTAAACCTTTTATTGTATTTGTACATGAGAAACGTGGTGTGGCTTTTGGGGTTCTCTGTCAAAATTTTGGACCTCGTAGGAGGCCAGTAGGGTATTTGTTGTTGTTGTTCAGTTGTTAAGTCGTGTCCGACTCTTCGTGACCCCATGGACCATAGCACGCCAGGCCTTCCTGTCCTCTGCTCTCTCCCAGAGCGTGTAGGGTATTACTCTGGGCAATTGGACAGCACTGCGAAAGGCTATGCCTCTTGTTTGCTCAGTGTTGCAGCCGCGGCACTCATTGTTGAAAAAGTCCAAGATGTTGTACTTGGTCACCCTTTGTAACTCTGGGTGCCCTATGCAGTATCTGCCTTGTTAACCCAGGGGAATACACAGCATTTTTCCAACGCCCTATACCAAATACAAGACTCTGTTGCTCCAAACTCCAGAATTAACTATTTCACTGTGTAACGTGTTAAACCCCACAACTCTTATGCCTGAGCAAGATCCAGATCTCCCACGTGTCTGTAAAGCAGTTATTTCTGAAGTGCAAATGCCTAGAGATGATCTGAAAAACACACCTTTACAAGGTTCTGAATTCATTTGGTTTGTTGATGGGTCTTCCAGGCTGATGAATGGAACCCGTAAGATAGGCTGTGCAGTAGTGTCAAACACAGAAGTAATTGACTCTGGACCCCTGCCAGGAAATAAAAGTGCACAAGCCGCGGAACTGACTGCTTTAGCCAGAGCTTGTGAAAAAGCAGGAGAAAGATCTCTGACCATCTACACTGATTTTAAATATGCCTTTGGAGTTTGTCATGCTACAGGTGCCCTATGGAGAGAGCGAGGATACATCACAGCAGCAGGGAAACCAATTTCCAATGGTCCTGAAATCGACAGGCTGCTGAACGCAATCCATTTGCCTCAAGAATTAGTAGTAGTACATTGCAAAGCTCACGGGACTGGTAATGACCCTGTCACCCAAGGGAATGCCAGGGCAGATAAGGAGGCAAAATCAGCCGCCCTTCATCCACTGCCTCCTGAACACCACCTCTGCACTGTGATACCAGCCCCACCCTTATTAACATGGTGGGAACTTGCCAGTGCAGAGGAGAAGAAAGTGTGGCAAGCGGCTGGAGCTACACAAGATAGCACTGGAGCCTGAGCTGTCCCAGATGGCAGGCTTGTTCTACCAAAAGCAGGCCTAAGGCCAGCGATCGCAGTGCATTCAGCCATGACAAGAGTCAGAATGTCAATATTTCTCACACACAGACCATTTCGGCCATTAACAACTGCCCTTCTCCTCCTCCTTCTTGCAGCTTGATCATGGTAAGAGGTCAAGATGTCTCTACAGCCATTATAAGAATCCATCATGTTTTTAATGATAGAAGACTTTTTCCTGATGATGTCAATTCATGCCCAACAATAAAGAGACAATATGAATAATAAGGTTGATGTTTCAGAGGGGAACTAGTACCCCTGCTTTTGAATGCCCCAATTTATTTATTTCATTTCAATTTTGTGGCATCATTCATTTTCTTGGTGCCTCTTAAGTATTTTCTCTATTGATTATTCCATTAAACTTTTATATTAAAAAAACTTTTATATTAAAAAAAAACACCCACCAAAATAAGCAAGAAGGATAATCTTTCAACCTAATGCTTCCTGCCCCATTATAAAAATAAGCATCTCATTTCCAGCAAATAGAGGCCAGATCTACACCTTGTGTCATATCATTACGATCATTACGATCCCATCATGGTAATGCTATATCCCTCTTGCACATTTATACCTCGTTGGTCACAGAATGGCATTTGTTGCAGTATATTGGAAAATGTGAAATAAAAAGCAGGAAATAACACTACAGAAGCTGTATATCGAATATGTAATGTGCCCCAACAGTTATCACTGCACTTCAATACTGCTATAAAGCAGTAGTGTAGATGCTGCCAGAAAGTCCATTTAAGACCAGCATCTTATATTCATATATTCTGCAAAAGCACATGGCTCATGGGCAAGGACTATAGTTCAGTGGTATGATACATGCTTTGCATACAAAAGATTCCAGTTTCAATCACTGGCATCTCCAGGTAGACTTGGGGAAGGTACCTGCATGAAATCTGGGCAGCCTCTGCCTCTCAGTGTAGATCAGGGATTTTCAACCTCTTTCAGCTTGAGGGCCCGATTCAGTTTTGGATGAGCTCTCTGAGGCTGCATTCTTCTGCTTGGGAGGGCCAAAGGCAAAGGGGGTGGGGCTAATGGTAAAAGACGTGGCTCCCAAATACAAAAAAATAAACCCGCAGCATTCATACATTTATTATATATATATATATATATATATATATATATATATATATATATGCAATGAATATGGACTTGAGCATGCTCCGGGAGAGAGCGCAGGACAGGAAGGCCTGGCGTGCTATGGTCCATGGGGTCACGAAGAGTCGGACACGACTGAACGACTGAACAACAACAACAAAATTCTGCCCCATAGCTGAAGCTCTCTGGGTAGTTCACAAAAATTAAAAACCATTAAAATACATTATATAAAATATAAAACCGTTCACACAGTAACACTGAACAAATAACACACAACAACAACTCCTCAGTAGTGCCAGATTTGGCTCCCAGGCCTGAGGTTCTGCATCCCTGGTGTAGATAATACTGAGCTAGATGGACCAATGGCCTGTTTTGGTATAATGCAGCTTCTTATGATCCTAAAGCCTTGAATGACTTCATCATTAGCCTTGATTGCACTTGAAATGGCTCCAAAGTGAGGTCAATGAGAAAGGGAGACAAGGAGTAGCCCTCATGTGCCCAACTATACAAAGCAAAAGCCTCTGGAACATATCCATTGACTATTACCTTTGATTTAGGAACACTAAATGTATGAATCCATATAAAAATGTCTCAGTCAATCATGCAAAGGCATAAAATAAATAGAACCAATGGATTTTGTGAAATGCCTCCTCAACATCGATTGTTAAAACAGCTACAGGATTGTCTCTTTTCCCAGTGATCCTTCTGATATCAGTGTGGGGATGGATGTGACCTTGCCTATGCCTTATAAAATTAATGTAGTTAGGTTGAATGAGACCAGTGGAGTAAGAGCTCATTGCTTCTGTCATTTTTCACTCTAAGTCTTAGAACTTAAATTCATGCTTTTTACTTTTGAAGGAGACATACCCTGGAGCCTTACATGAGATGTTCTGAAAAGAAATGAGTCAAGAAGAAGAAGCAGTACAAGAAATGATGACTGGGAATTCTCTAATAATTCAGTTCCAACTGATTCACAAGTCAAAAGAGATGCAGTATGTGCCAAGTGGGTGATCTAGAAATAGAGTTGTAGAGAATTATTTTGACTATCAGAGGGACATGATCTCTAATTATTATGGGTCCAATTTTACAAGTTATTCCATTTTGCAAACAAACAAACAAACAAACAACAGTTAGAAACCAAATAGACAAAACAATCGAGCCTAAATCTGTTCTTTAATTCAGGGGTGCAATCAAGGTGTAGTCTCCTCCTTGGGATTTGTCACTTTCCAAGCACTGATAAAGTGCACATCCTGCATGTAGCCTAAGGTGACATCCCAAGGTTTAGTTGATTTTTGTTATAATGGAGTACTCCTGCCAATTAATAGATCTAGAATACACCCACCACATAATAAAAGGATGGTTACATAATGCTAAAGGTGTCCCAACCAGTTGTGTCCGACTCTAGGGTGCGGTGCTCATCCCCGTTTCTAAGCCAAAGAGCCAGCGCTGTCCGAAGACGCTTCCGTGGTCAAGTGGCCGGCATGACTGAACACCGAGGTGCACGGAACCTTTCCCGTCGAGGTGGTACCTATTTATCTACTTGCAATTTCTTGCTTTCGAACTGCTAGGTTGGCAGAAGCTGGGACAGAAGACGGGAGCTCACTCCGTCACGCAGCACTCAGGTCTCGAACTGCTGTCCTGCTGACCTTCCGGCCTGCAGTTCAGCGTCTTAACCACTAAGCCACCGCGGCCTATACATAATGCTACTATGGTTTAAAAAAAAAAAGTGAAACAAATCAGGAGACATTATGTTTGGGACATAAAGATTTGCCTGATTTAGGATCTGACCTGTTACAGGGACCACTGAGACCCTTTGTTTTTTCATGAGATGCAGAGTAAGAGAGGTCATAGTGTGTGTGTGTGTATCTATCTATCTATCTATCTATCTATCTATCTATCTATCTATCTATCTATCTATATGTTGTTGTTCAGTCGTTCAGTCGTGTCCGACTCTTCATGACCCCATGGACCATGGCACGCCAGGCCTTCCTGTCCTGCGCTCTCTCCCGGAGCGTGCTCAAGTCCATATTCATTGCATATATATATATATATATATATATATATATATGCAAGCTCCAGTTGTGAAGGAGTGCTTTTGCATTACAAAAGGTGTCTTGGATTAGTTAGGGTCCTTGCTATTCTTCACGGGATGAAAAACAGAAGGGAAGAGTGAGATCACAAAGAATAATTAAAAGGACATATGCTCATAGTAGATACATCTATGTTTCAAATGTAAAAAAATGCAATGTTGCTCATACCTAAATAAAGACATGAAATAACAATGTTGTCAATGCTGCACTGCTGATTTCAGAAAACCAAACCAACTCCTTGCCACCCTCATACCAACTCCGTCCCAACAATCCCATGTCAGTCCCATGTCCATAATCCCAACTTTCACTGAGAAAAACCCACCTGAGATATATCAGATAATACATGTATTTGGTAACACTATTGTTTCAAGTGTCACACCTGGTCTTCTAATATGCTGTTGTATGGAAAACAAGAGGTATGCAAAACTTCAGTTCATGGCCATGAGAGTAGTAGCCATCTTGAATCAACTTCATTCTAATAATTAGTACCAATCAAGCAACAAAACAGGCAAATTCATGGCATACCCAAGTGGCAGTGAACAATCCTAGAGTGGAATAAATTATCTCTCCTAGGCAGAGCTGGTTTTACACACTGGCATTAGTGTAGGGATGCCAGAGAATTCCGCCACGGATCTCGGTGGCCGAATGCCAGTGCATTCGCCCTCCCGAACTCCGTGGCAGAACAGGCTGCCTCCTCGCCCCCCTGCGGATCCCCCCAGGATGAGACTTACCTGGGGCGGATGTTCCAGACGGCGGCGGCTGCGGCGGCGGTGGCAGCTGGTCTTCCGACCAGCTGCCGCCGCTGCTGCCATTTGCAGTCTGTTTCCCCCCCCACATTTGTGATAGGCTACGTAAAGACTTACGTAGCCTAGCACGTCTGGGTTAAAAAAAAAAAAACGCGCACGCAAATGGCGGCGGCTATGGCCGCCGCCATTTGCATTCCTTATTTTTGGCCGTCTTAGTCTACGTAAATATTTACATAGACTAAGACGGTGAAAATAAGGAGGAACACAAATAGCGTAGCGGACACTGTTTGCGTTCCCCCTTATTTTCGCCATCTTAGTCTACGTAAATATTTACGTAGACTAAGATGGTGAAAATAAAGGGGAACGCAAATAGCACCTGCTACGCTATTTGCGTTCCCCTTTCTTGTCTTTGTCTTAGTCTACGTAAATATTTACGTAGACTAAGACGGCCAAAAATAAGGAACACAAATGGCGGCGGCCGTAGCCACCGCCATTTGCATATGCTTTTTTTTTTAACCCAGATGTGATAGGCTATGTAAGTCTTTACGTAGCCTATCACGGCTGAATTCAGGGACGCAAATGGTGGCGGCTATGGCCACTGCCATTTGCGTCCCTGCTAGCCAGGGGCTGGATGTCCAGCTGCTGGCAGAGCTGGCCGGCGGCTCTGCGGAATCCCCACGGAGCAGAGCCGGCCGGCCAGGATTCCTGGGGGTGGCGCGGAACGCCTCCGTCCCCGGCGGGGATTCTGGGGGAAGGGACGGAGCGCCTCCCCCCACCAGCAGAACCTGACAGAACCAGGTAAGCGGGGTTTCGTACACCCCTACATTAGTGTAGAGCCAGTATGGTGTAGTGGTTAGACTGTTGGACTGAGACTTGGGAGATCTGGGCTCTACTCCCCACTTAGCCATGAAGCCCACTGGGTGATTTTGGGCCAGTCACTGCCTTTCAGCCTAACCTACCTCACAGGGTTGTTGTGAGGATAAAATGCAGACGAGTGGGATCATGTAAACCACCTTGAACTCCTTGCAAGAAGAAAAAAAGGTGGGATATAAATGTAATAATAAATAACTATTGATGGGCATATGCTGAGGTCTATACATGAGCAGGGACCCACTGCTGGCCACCTGAGCCCCATGGCTTTGTTGGTGGCTGCCCCTCTTGCTATTGCTACCTGCTCATCTGCTCTTTATCTGTGGTCCAGAATGAGGCCACCAGGAAGGAATGAAGTGCGCAGAAGGAACAACAGCTGGGAGTGCTTGCTCACTTCTCTGCCCTTTCTCTCCGGGTAGCAATTGGGATTGGAGAGCAAGGGAGAGCAAGGGAGTGGAAAGAGCCCCAACCAAGGCATCTTGCCCCAAAGCTGCTGCACCTCAAATCTTTGGCCGGCACTGCCCTTAGGATACAGATGCAAAGTCAGCAATATAGAGTAGGGATATAATGGTAGTAACTCAAGCGTGATGCTGATACTGGACATTTTGGTCAGCAGTTTTGGCATTAGTGAAGCATTCCAGTTTAATTTTGGCTTTCAAGCAAACAGAGCACTCCTTTTGCTCTTGCTAGTTCACAATGCCCCTCTCTTATCAACACTGCCCTTTGCCCAGTTGTGAAATATAGTAATTTGAATTTGTTGCAAGCTCTGAATTCATTGTTTTGACACAGTCCTTTAGTCACAATGCTGTCTTTGGTGGAGAATTTGAGGAATCTCATAGAGAGAAAGCTTGTTGTCCAGCACCGGACTGGACGGTAGATTTTCTGACAGGGATCTGTGGGCTCTTTCAGCATCTTGGTTAGCCTTCCCCACCCTCATATGCTCCAGATGTGTTAGACCACCACTCACATCATCCCCAGCCAGCATGGACCCTGGGAGAGTCCCAGGTTGGGTGCTCTGGGAGAGTACCAGCTACTGCCAGACTTCAGCACCTAGGCTGAAGTCTGGCAGTAGCTGTGATAGATCCTTCACATACACTTCTATGAAACTCACAAGACCTTTTCCTTCTTCCTCCTTCTTGCCAAGCCTTCCAAATCAATTACTTTAGCCAGCAAAGTTCCAAGAATCTTCTCAATGCCCTTGATGAAGCTGCCAATTGTTGTGGCAGGGTCTTCTGTCTTCTAAGGAGGAGATACATGCCTCAGCTCCTTGGTACCTGTTGAGCAGCCTGGAGCTTGTTTGTTAGTTTCAGTTGCTTACGACCTTGGGAATATAAAAAGCCTCAGCTCCTGATGTCAAGGGTTGTTATGCCTTTGAAAATGGTCCAGAAACTTCTGCTGGTCCAAAATAGGGCAGCGAGATTGTTAATGGGGACTGGACATATTAGGCCAGTACTTTTCCATCTGCACTAGCTGCCAGTTTGTTTCTGGGACAAATTGAAGCTGCTGGGATTAACATTCAAAGCCCTAAATGGCTTGGGGCCAGATTACCCAAAGAAGTGTCCACAACTGCCCAGACCCTAAGATCATCTTCAGTGGTCCTTCTCCAGGAGCCCCTGCCAAAGGAAATAAGGTGGGTGGCTATTAAGGAGAGGGCCTTTTCTGCTGTGGCACCCCAGTTATAGAATGAGCTATCCAGAGAGGATCTATCCTGGTGGTGCCTACATTGTGCTCCTTTTGGGGCCAGGTAAAGACCTTTTTATTTTCCCAGGCATTTTAATTTTTTCAGTTTCTGTTCTAAATCTGGCACTATATTTTAACTGTTTGCACCACTGTTAGATTCTATTTGGTTATTATTTTTATACTGTAGTTCTAAACTTTTAAATTTTGAGATTATATTTTATCATCTTGTATTTTTGTGGTTTTAACTGTTGTGAACTACCCAGAGAGCTTCAGCTATTGGGTGGTACAGAAATGTAATAAATAAATACATAAATAGGCAAAAAATAAAATAAAATAAAATAAAGGCAGTGATCTGGAAGGGCAATAATATGGGCACATATAGAGGTACTTAGGAAGCTGCCTTACACTGCCTTACACACTGATCCATCTAACTCAGTATAGGGAGGTCCGTTTGTGGAGAAATCCATTTCTCTTTCTGTTCAAGTTCCACGGTGTGCTCAACTCAGCTTGTGTTGTTGGGCTGAGCTGCAGGTTTTTCCCGAACTCCAGGAACTTTTTGTGGTTTTTGTGTGTGTTGAGCCATAACTTGCACAAATAGAAATCTGTGCAAATTGCAGCCGTAATTTGTGCAGCTAAAAAATACAGAAAATCCACAAACTGACCCAACTCAATGCAGATTGATTCAGGATCCACAGTGGAAAGCAGATCAAAATCGGGTGCACAAACCAAAGGAAGCTCGTCAAGTTTCACCCCCCCCCCCGGATTCCTCTGACATCCCTAGCTCAGTATTGTCTACTCTGACAGGGAGAGGTCTACAGGGTTTCAGATGGAAATCTTTCCCAGCCCTTTTGGAGATGCCAGGACCTTTTGCATGCAGATATGTGCTCTGCTACTGAACTATGGCTTTCTCCCCCATGGGAACAGAGTTTGGTTGGCTTATGTCCCACACAGGGATGTTGGAGAAATCTGGTTCAGGGATGGATCTCAGAGAGTTTTCACCAGTTCAGCCCCCAGACTCCGGCTTGTAGATCCCTGGACTTGCCTAAGTCTATGCACACTGAGTTGGGCAAGCTTGTGGTTTTCTGGTGGTTGTTTTTTTTTAAAAATGCACAAATTGTGATTTGTGCAAAATTGCGGTTATATTTATGGAAATAGTGATTTGTGCAAAATGGTGGCTGTAAATAGTGCAATTTGCACAAAATTGCAGGCGTAAATGGTCACTTACACCTGCAATGTTGCGCAAACTATGCTATTTATGGCCACCATTTTGCACAAATTGCGATTTCCACAAATAGTTATACTTGCAATTTTGCACAAACTGCAGCTCATGGATAAAAAAAGCAAGAAAGTTCCTGGGTTTGGGGAACTGAGCTACCACTCAGCTTGCAAATACTTGCCATGTTGGGGGTGCCACGAGGTTCCATTGACTCACTGAGCCAAAAGCAAACTAGATTTCCCCATGACGGCCATCCCTAGTCCCACATAAGGAGGATTCATATGGACCCCTCCACTCATGCAATGAACACACAGAGGGGTTCTTGGGGCCATGTGAACTAGCTTTGCCCACTGCTTCCCCAAGGAACATCTGGAGAACCTGCCCAATCAAGGCCACTCCTCAAGTGTAGGAGCTGTCTGCATGTTCACTGTTTTCTTGGAGAACTCTTTCTCATGAATGTCCTATGGATGTTTGTTGGGAGTAGGAAGGCTATGCATGTTTCTGGTAGTGGATGGGTGTGGCTAGCCTGCAAGAACTCCTCCATGCATTCATGAACATGTGGATGGCGTTTGTAGTATTTAGCCTCCCCCACCCCCTCTAGTCACTCAAAGCTCAAAAGTTTAATGGTTATGAAAGCCATTTAAATTTAAGTAAGCTGTTTAAAGTTTACAGCTACCCATCCCTTATTAGGATTGGTCCTGAAATGTACAGAATGTCCTTCCTCTTAGAAGTGAAGCACTTCTGATTTCTGTAACTCACCAAAGCATGTGTGTATGGGAGGGGGGATAGATAGCAAGCCTAATCTAAAGAGGAAAACTTCTTTCATTTCAGTCTTTGTGATGTTGCTATTAGTTACATAACATAACCACTTTTTTTAAAGAAAAAACTGAGAATCCTAAGAAATACACAGAAAATATATTATCTTCTCAAATGCCATTTTAAGGGCTTCAAGCTTAATATGAGAGAGGGCTCACTCCTGGAACAATATTTGGTAAAGGAACATGTGGAATCCTAATGTAAAGTGCCTCTGAACTAGGGATGTCAGAGAATTCTGCCACGGATCTCGGTGAGGCCGAATGCCAGTGCATTCGCCCCCCCGAAATCTGTGGCAGAATGAAGCCCCCTGTCCCCCCCCCGCAAAAGGCATGCGAAATGGGATACCTACCTGCTGCCATTCGTGCTGACTTGTGAATGGTGGCTGCATCCGTGGCCGCCATTCGCTTCATCACTATAGCCGTGATAGGCTACGTAAATATTTACGTAGCCTATCACAGCTAATGCAGGGACGCCATTTGCATCCCTGCAGAAGCCGTGATAGGCTGTGTAAGTATTTACATAGCCTATCACGGCAAAAAAAAGGGAATGCAAATGGCGGTGGCTACGGTGGCCGCCATTTGTGTTCCCTTTTTTTTTTGGCCATGATAGCCTATGTAAATATTTATGTAGGCTATTACAGCGAAAGAGAGGGGCGCAAATGGTGTAGTGGCCACCATTTGCGTTCCTTTATTTTTCTGTAATAGGCTACATAAATATTTACATAACCTATCACTAGGGATGTACAAAAGCCACTTACCTTTTCGACGGGGTGATTCGTGGGGGAGGAGGCGTGCCACACCTCCCCCTGAAATCCTAATCCGGCTGGCTCCGCTCCATGGAGATTCCGCGGAGCTGCCGGCTGGGGCCAACCACAGCCAGACATCCGGCCGCTGGGCACCCTTCCGGAAAAAAAAACCAAAAACAGCATATGCAAATGGTGGCGGCTATGGCGGCCACCAATTGCGTTCCCTTTTTTTTGCTGTTTTAGCCTACATAAATATTTACGTAAGCTATTACGGTGAAATAAAGGGGAACTCAAATAGCGTAGTGGGCGCCATTTGCGTTCCTTCCTCCCCGCCATTTTAGCCTATGTAAATATTTACGTAAGCTATTATGGTGGAAAAAAAAGGAACGCAAATAGCACCCACTAAACTATTTGTGTTCCCCTTTCTTTCACCATAATAGCTTACGTAAATATTTATGTAGGCTAAAACAGCGAAAAAAAGGGAATGCAAATGGCAGCCGCCGTAGCCGCCGCCATTTGCGTATGCTGTTTTTTTTTGGCTTGCCGTGATAGGCTATGTAAATACTTACGTAGCTTATCATGGCCTCTGCAGGGACGCAAAAGGTGTCCCTGCGTTAGACGTGATAGGCTACGTGAGTATTTACGTAGCCTATCACGGCTATGATGAAGAATAGGGATGGGGGAGAATTTCTCCCCGAAACTTCGGGTGGCCGAGTGCCAACGCATTCGGCCCCCCGAAATCGGCGGTGAAATTCTCCGCCCCCCGCCCCCCCCGGATGGGTCTTACCTTTCACGAATGTCCCTCCCGGTGGCGGGTCCCGGCGGCGGTTCGTTGAGTCTTCGTCAGGGGCGGGGGCGGCAGCCGGTCTTTTGACTGGCTGCCGCCGCCGCCATTACAAGTGCAGTAAAAAACAAAATAAAACCCCGTGATAGGCTACGTAACGATTAACGTAGCCTATCATGGCTAGATCTCCAAAGTCAGTCGTGATAGGCTACGTTAATCGTCATGTAGCCTATCACGGGTGACTTTGAAAAAAAAGAAGAAGGTGCGTACACAAATGGCAGCCCCCATAGGGAGCCGCCATTTGCGTTCCTTATTTGGTCCCTGTAGTCTACGTAAAGATTTATGTAGACTACGGCGAAAATAAGGGGAACATCTACGCTATTTGTGTTCCCCTTATTTTCGCTGTAGTCTACGTAAATGTTTACGTAGACTAGTCGTGCCAAAATAAGGAACACAAATGGCGGTGCCCATGGGTGCCGCCATTTGCGTATGCGCGGTTTGTTTGTTTTTTACTCAGCCGTGATAGGCTATGTAAACATTTACGTAGCTTATCATGGCTGACTGCAGGGACGCAAACGGCGGCGGCTACGGCCGCTGCCATTTGCAGACCCGGCTGGCCAGGATTCGGGGGGGTGGAGGGACGGAGCGCCTCCCCCCCACCTCGAATCACATTTCATTAAAAGTTAAGTGACTTTTGTACATCCCTAGCCTTTTCACCGTTTAAAAACTATGGTAAACCTGTCAGATCATACAAATCTGTGAGCCAAGATTGCCTACTTCTGTGGCAACATGCAGGTAATAGCAGCTAAACATCAAATAAAAAAATGGGTCTGTTATGAAACTGGATATGCAAATAAAGATTACACTGGTAGTGGGTTGTATACTAATAGTCCTAATAAACTGCTTATATAAGAAAATATCCAGGCCAGCCTGACTGTTTGAGTTCATCACTGTGACAGCAAACACAAGACCCACTGAGTCGTGCTGGCATAAAAGCAGCCTAAGACACAGGGAGGCTGAGGAATAAAAATACTTTAAAGATAGTTAGATGACAACTTCACCATTTCCATCCTCAAGGCAAATTCAAGAGCTCTGTCAGCCGGGTCTACATGCCTTCAGTTGCGGTGGCAGATGTAAAGACAGCTACTACCATCTTTCACTTCTGACAGGAACCTACTGGGACACCCTCTGCTTCTATCCACTGAACATGAAATAAAAGAAACAGATGAAAAGGACACTGTTGATATCTTTTCTCAGCCATTTAGTATGCAGTGGGCCAGATCATGGGGTGTAGCAGCATCACCAAGACTGCAGGGTAGTGTGTGTGTGCTATTTGCGTTCCCTTATTTTCGCCGTAGTCTACGTAAATCTTTACGTAGACTACCCCTGTCCAAATAAGGAACGCAAATGGCGGTGCCCATGGGGCGCCGCCATTTGCGTACGCGCTTTTTTTTTTCTCAAAGTCACCCGTGATAAGCTACATGATGATTTACGTAGCCTATCACGGCTGACTTTGGAAATCTAGCCGTGATAGGCTACGTAAATCGTCACGTAGCCTATCACGGGTGTGTGTTTTGTTTTGTTTTTTACTTTGTTTTTCGCAGCCGGAGAGACGGGGCGCTCCTCCCCGGCCTGAATTTTGCCGGCGAGGGATGGGGCGCCTCCCCCCCCGGCCTGAATTTCGGCCGGGCGAGGTGGGGTGCCTCCCCCCCTCGCCTGAACTTTGGGGGGAGAAGCGAAGCGCCTCCCCCCCACCGCGAAGCAAGCTGCGGGATGAGGTAAGTCCCTTTCGTCCATCCCTAATATCAACTGGTACATATTAGAAGAAGATACCATTGTGCTATTATTTAGACATGGCCACAAAATCCCTGGCAGTGTTACATATCTTGTTTGAAGTTGTGTGGGCAAGGGGAGGGAATGTTATTTGGTCCAAGTTCCACTTGTCTGGAAAAATATCAACACATCCATGGTCTCAGCTGCTTTTTGCTTGAGATCAGGAAAGGGAGTTTTGCTGATAAACAGTACTTGTGCATGTATATGAAGTGGGAGGGGGAGCTTATTTCACTACCCCCCAGGCCAGTGCTGGCTTCTGGTTTTTGAGGGCCCTCAACGGTCCTCCTCCCTCAATGAGTCTACGTTCTCACTGCCACAGTAATCAGCTGCTGCTGCTCTTCCTCCTCTTTCTAATCATTGCTGTCATTTCCTTGCTTGACAGGCAGAGAGCAGTGAGCAAGTAGGCAGTGGCATCTGCTACTTCTCTTCTCACCACCGCCCTTGTCTGGGCCAGAGTGAGAGGCAGGTGAACAAACAGGTTGCAATGGTAAGGAGGAGAAGCAACTCCAGGGGGTTCTTTTCAGTGGGCCACAGCAGTTGTGGGCCCCCAGCAGGTGCCCAACCATGCCTACCCTTGATGCTGGCCCTGCCCCAGGCTAATCTCACCAGATTTCAAGGACTTTAACTGGTAGGTCAAACCTTTGTGGGGCAGTTTAGGCTCTACTTGGTCAGAAGGTTTGAATCAAAACTCAGACCTTTGCAGACTTCTTGTCATCTATTCTTATCATCCCCACCCTCTCTTTACACCAGATCACAAAGGCAGTTTACCATTTCATGCTCAAATCTGTTTTTGTCTTGATAATACTGCGGAGCAGCAGTTCTCAATTTTTTATTTTAGATTTATTTGTGTGTGTGGACCATTTGAAAATTGCTGGGCATCTCAGTGGACCACTTAATAAACTTTTTTTTGTTCCCAAAACAAAGTGCATACATAACTCATATTTTAATAAGCAGAGTTTTGACTTTCTAATGTGATGGATGTGCCTGTTTTGTGAGCAAGGTTCTGTGAAGTTGTCTGTAATGTTTGCCAGGTTTAGCCTCAGGTCAGGTTCAGCATTCATTCTGCTTCTGTACTTGTCAGCCTTTCCACAAACCACCTGAATGATTCTGAGAACCTCTGCTGTGGACCTATGATTCCTACATGGAAGAGCAGCCTTCCCCAATCTGGTGTCCAACTCCCATCAGCCCTAGCAAGCTTGGCCAAAGGTCAGGTATGCAGGGAGCTGAGGTCCAAGACATTTAGAGGGCACCAGGTTGGGAAGGCTGTGGTAGAGCAATGCTCTCAGGGTCAGTGGCCAACTGCCTATACTATGTCCTGTAGAACCATCTTGACCTGAGGGGAGGGAAAACGAAGGAGAAACAGCTTCGTGAGTTGCCATCATCCAGCTCCCAGTAGTGGCCCCAGGGTTTTTAATCCTGTGGAGCGCCTCCATGGATACAGGAGGCACTCCTCTGCAGACCAGCACCCTACACAAGTACAGGGTAATGCAAATGCATGGGGAGGTGGGTGGGGCTAGAGCACCCAAATAGGGCTACTGATTGAGCAATAACAACTATATTTTTTTTCAAATGGTGGTCGTTAGAGATGGGCATAAAAATATGACATCTAGGAAGTTGATTCAGTACTTCAGAGTCTTACCAGGGATTCATATTCAAGGTGTTGTTCTATATGCTCCTTTACTAGCTGACTCTAGTCCAATTGTGTGTGTGTTTAAGTAGTATGAATAAGTAGCAAGAAACTGGAAAACAGCTTTAGCTTAGCAATGAAGCAAGGAGCAAAAGAACACAATCTTGCATAATCTCGAGTGCCTCTTAACAAATGAAAATATTTGGCATATTTTGCTGAAAAATGGCAGCAGTTATCCCTTCCCTGGAAAAGAAAAACGCCGAGATTTGGTCAGACAATGGAGAAAAACTGCTGATCGTTCTAGACTGCAAAATACGACCTGTTAAAATACTCACCTAGCAGCAGCAGCAGCAACCTTCACTCCTGGTCCTGGCGGCTTTTGTAAATGCAGTGTCATAGGGAAAAATAACATTCCTAATCAGATTGATAGCACTTCATTCTATACGTTTGACCCAATTAATAGCTGGGGAAATCCCATTCTGCCAGATGTATGCAGATCAGCATGGATCCTTTCATACAAAAAGCACACAGCCTTATTTCTATTATCCTTGCAAATCAGTTGCATTTACTAGCCAGCCACATCATGGATGAACTCTGAATAAAAGTGATAAAAGATCTCAAATATATTGCTGCAATCCTCAGTTCAAAAACATCTCATCACTGGGAAAGACCATCTCTCACATGACTGGGGGGCAATCTACATTTAGCTAGGGATGTACGAAAGTCACTTACCTTTCTGCGGATTATGTTGATGGTGGGGGGGAGGCATTCCGTCCCTCCCCCCGGAATCCTCGACAGGGGGGGAGGCGATCTGTTCCTCCCCCCCGGAATCCTCCACGGCCAGCTGTGCTCCACGGCAGCTCCACGGAGCAGCTGGCCAGGCCCAGGCCAGACCCATCCGCAGCCGGATTTCCGGCCGCAGAGGGCTCTGGGTAAAAAAACAAAGAACAAACAAACATGTACGCAAATGGTGGCGGCTACAGCCGCCATTTGCGTTCCTTATTTTTGGCCATCTTAGTCTACATAAATATTTACATAGACTATGATGGTGAAAATACAGGGGAACGCAAATAGCATAGTGGGCGCTATTTGCATCCCTTTTTGATTCACCGTTTTAGCCTACATAAATATTTACGTAGGCTAAAACGATGAATCAAAAAGGGATGCAAATAGCGCCCACTACGCTATTTGCGTTCCCCTGTATTTTCATCATCATAGTCTATGTAAATATTTATGTAGACTAAGATGGCCAAAAATAAGGAACGCAAATGGCGGCGGCTGTAGCTGCCGCCATTTGCGTACATGTTTTTTTTTTACCCAGCCATGATATAGGCTACATAAATCTTTATGTAGCCTATCACGTCTTGTAAAAAAACACACAACCCAACAAGACTGCAAATGGCGGCGGTGGCAGCCGGTCAGAAGACCAGCCACCGCAGCCGCCGCTGCCGCTGATGCCGCCGCTGCCGCCACTGCCGCCACCCGGAACATCCGCCCCAGGTGAGTCTCGTCCCGGGGGGGATCTGCGGGGGGGCGGGGGGTGGCAGGCCGTTCCGCCACAGAGTTCGGGGAGCCGAATGCACTGGCATTTGGCCTCACCGAGCTCCGTGGCGGAATTCTCTGACATCCCTACATTTAGCATTTAATTGCAACGAAGCCGGTAGAATATCACTGTTAATCTAATCGTATTAAAACGTGATAATTCACACTCAGTCCATTTCCCCATTTCAGTACTTCCTTGAAACCATAACCTTGATTCATACTGTTCAATAGGAGAGTCTTTAATGTGGTAGAAGTGGGTAGCAGAGGTTCTCCCAATTCCCCGCCCCCTGTCCCCCCTTCCTTGTTCTAAGGACCTCAGCATTAACTGTTTCGGGACCTGGCCCCACTGATTTTTTTTTCCTGCCAGCTTAACTCTTCGAATCTTCAATGCTTCGGAGAGACTGCTCCTTCAATGTGCTGTATTTTTTTTTTTTTGCATGGTATGAAGATCAGAATCTGTACATGGCTGTATTTTTACCTGTCAGTCTTCCCTTTATTCTGCATGTGTGTGTGTGTGTTCCTGTGTGTGTGTGTGTGTGTGCGTGTATGCGGGGACCCAGTGAAGCCTCTCTGGAATGAAACTGGACAGTATTGCTTCTGCTTTGTGTTACGCTGGCCGAGGTGGCGGAGAAGGTGCAGTTCCTGGAATTCCATAAAAGGGCTCCAGTTCCTTTCATGGGCATTCCAGAAAGGTTGTTTGCTGGGAGGCTGCCTGCACAGAGGAAAAACACCCATTGATATCATTCTTGCCTTCAATCTAATGCACACTTACCTGAGAGTAACTCATTGAAATCAACAGGTCTCACTTTTGAGTGGACATACACAGGCTTAAGCTGTAAATTTCACAAGCTTTCTCCGAGATTCCACTGAACACAGCAATGCTTAGTTCTGAGTAAACACATTGGCTGTAAACACATTGAGTAAACCCATTGAAAAGAAAGTAAAACAAGGATCCATGAAATCAAAAAGGGATCCTCATTATTTCATATGATTTTTAAAGGAGAGACCCCCCAAACCACCATGTGTGTGCAGCCACAGCCCCAAAGCAGGGATCTGAGGCAGGGATCCCCAGTGATCCTCATGATTTGTACAAGACACATACCCCCAAACACCATCATATCACACAGCACATCTGCCTCCATGGACTGAACCAGGAAAATCACAGATGTGCCACTCATGGGCACAGCCATGGTGCAAAAGCAGGGATTCAGGGAAAGGATCCTCTTGATTTTTCACACCATTTGAGGTGAAGCAGCAGACCTGGGATTCTTAGTGTGCATACTGGGACAAAGATGAGTTCTGTGCTTTGATGGGGGTGGGGGGGCAGGGGAGGTCTCCTTTTTCAGGTGGGAAAGGCAGTTTCTGTCACCTCCAGATCAGAAAGATTCCTTGAAGGGAATTTGCTTTCAATGGGATTTCCCTCCCTCCTTGAAAAGGTGCAGGCACAGGAAAATGCACCTCCTGAAGTTTGCAAACGGTGGTCCAGAAAACATGGACTGGATTAAAGATGCCTAACAAGGCACAACCCCTTCATGGATCACTGCCTTGTTGTGGCGAAGGGGCTTGCGTAACTCAGTGAAGCCATAAGCTATGCCGTGCAGGGCCACCCAAGACGGACAGGTCATGGCGGAGAGTTCTGACAAAATGTGGTCCCCTGGAGAAGGAAATGGCAACCCACTCCAGTATTCTTGCCAAGAAAACCCCATGGAACGTATCACAAGGCTAAAAGAGATGACGCTGGAAGATGAGCCCCTCAGGTCGGAAGGGGTCCAATACACTACTGGGGAAGAGCAGAGGGCATTTCCAAGTAGCGCCAGAAAGAGTGAAGCGGCTGGGCCAAAGCCGAAAGGACACTCAGCTGCAGATGTGTCTGGTGGTGAAAAGAAAATCCGATGCTGTAAAGAACAATATTGTTTAGGAACCTGGAATGTCAGATCAATGAATCAAGGTAAGCTGGAGGTGGTCAAACATGAGATGGCAAGATTGAACATCGACATCTTGGGAATCAGTGAACTCAAATGGACAGGCATGGGCGAATTTAATTCAGGTGACCATCATATCTACTATTGTGGGCAAGAATCCCTTAGAAGAAATGGAGTAGCACTCATAGTCAACAAAAGGGTGGGAAAAGCAGTACTGGGGTACAATCTAAAAAATGATAGAATGATCTCAGTACGAATCCAAGGCAAACCATTCAACATCACAGTAATTCAAGTCTATGCCCCAACCACTGAGGCCGAAGAAGCTGAGGTTGATCAGTTCTATGAAGACCTACAACACCTTCTAGAACTAACACCAAAAAAAGATGTCCTCTTCATCATAGGGGATTGGAATGCTAAAGTAGGAAGTCAAGAAATCACTGGGATAACAAGCAGGCATGGCCTTGGTGTACAAATTGAAGCAGGACAAAAGCTAATAGAGTTTTGCCAAGAGAACACGCTGATCATAGCAAACACTCTTTTCCAACAGCACAAGAGGCGACTCTACACATCGACATCACCAGATGGTCAATATCGAAATCAGATTGATTATGTCCTTTGCAGTCAAAGATGGAGAAGCTCTATACAGTCAGTCAAAACAAGACCTGGAGCTGACTGTGGCTCAGATCATGAGCTTCTTGTTGCAAAATTTCGGCTTAAATTGAAGAACGTAGGGAAAACCACTAAACCGTTCAGGTATGACCTAAATCATATCCCTGATGAATATACAGTGGAGGTGAGGAATAGATTTCAGGGATTAGACCTGATAGACAGAGTGCCTGAGGAACTATGGACGGAGGTCCGTAACATTGTTCAGGAGGCAGCAACTCAATCCATCCCAAAGAAAAAGAAATGCAAGAAAGCCAAGTAGCTGTCTGATGAGGCTTTACAAGTAGCTGAGGAAAGAAGGGAAGTGAAAAGCAAGGGAGAAAGGGGAAGATATATCCAACTGAATGCAGAGTTCCAGATAATAGCAAGGAGAGACAAGAAGGCCTTCTTAAATGAACAATGCAAAGAAATCGAGGAAAACAACAGAATGGGAAAGACTAGAGATCTCTTCAAGAAAATTTGAGATCTCAAGGGAACGTTTTGTGCAAAGACGGGCATGATAAAGGACAAAGAAGGCAGGGACCTAACAGATGCAGATGAGATTAAGAAGAGGTGGAAAGAATACACAGAAGAACTATACAGGAAAGATCTTAATGTCCCTGATAGCCATGATAGTGCGGTCACTGAACTTGAGCCAGACATCCTCGAGAGTGAAGTCAAGTGGACCTTAGGAAACATTAGTAACAACCAAGCTAGCGGAGATGACAGTATTCCAGCTGAGCTATTTAAAATCCTATAAGATGATGCTGTTAAAGTGCTGCATTCAATATGCCAACAAATTTGGAACACTCAACAATGGCCGCAAGACTGGAAAAGGTCAGTTTACATTCCAATTCCAAAGAAGGGCAATGCCAAAGAGTGTTCAAACTACCGCACCATTGCGCTCATTTCACATGCCAGCAAGGTGATGCTCAAAATCCTACAAGCTAGGCTTCAGCAGTATGCGAACCGAGAACTACCGGAAGTACAAGCTGGGTTTCAAAGAGGCAGAGGAACTAGAGATCAAATCGCCAACATTCGCTGCATCATGGAGAAAGCAAGAGAATTCCAGAAAAACGTCTATTTCTGCTTCATTGACTACGCTAAAGCCTTTGATTGTGGGGATCACAACAAACTGTGGCAAATTCTTAAAGTGATGGGAGTACCAGACCACCTTACCTGTCTCCTGAGAAACCTGTACGAGGGTCAAGAAGCAGCAGTAAGAACCAGACATGGAACAACCTATTGGTTCAAAATTGGGAAAGGAGTACGACAAGGCTGCATATTGTCACCCTGCTTATTTAACTTATATGCAGAGTACATCATGAGAAATGCCGGGTTGGATGAATCAGAGGTCGGAATTAAGATTGCCGGGAGAATTATCAACAACCTCAGATATGCAGACGATACCACCCTAATGGCAGAAAGCGAAGAGGATCTCAAGAGCCTCTTGTTGAGGGTGAAAGAGGAGAGTGCAAAAGCTGGTTTGAAACTCAACATTAAAAAAACTAAGATCATGGCATCTGGCCCTATCACTTCCTGGCATATAGAAGGGGAAGAAATGGAAGCAGTGACAGATTGTACTTTCTTGGGCTCCAAGATCACCGCAGACGGTGACTATAGCCATGAAATTAAAAGACGCTTGCTCCTTGGGAGGAAAGCTATGGCAAACCTAGACAGCATAGTAAGAAGCAGAGACATCACTTGCCGACAAAGGTCCATCTAATCAAAGCTATGGTTTTCCCAGTAGTAATGTATGGCTGTGAGAGCTGGACTATAAGGAAGGCTGAGCGCCGAAGAATTGATGCTTTCGAACTGTGGTGCTGGAGAAGACTCTTACGAGTCCCCTGGACTGCAAGGAGGTCAAATCAGTCCATCCTAAAGGAAATCAACCCTGAGTGCTCATTGGAAGGACAGATACTGAAGCTGAAGCTCCAATATTTTGGCCACCTAATGCGAAGAGAAAACTCTCTGGAAAAGACCCTGATGCTGGGAAAGACTGAAGGCAAAAGGAGAAGGGGACGGCAGAGGATGAGATGGCTAGATAGCATCACCGATGCAATGAATATGAACTTGAGCACGCTCCGGGAGAGAGTGCAGGACAGGAAGGCCTGGCGTCCTATGGTCCATGGGGTCACGAAGAGTCGGACAAGACTGAACGACTGAACAACAACAACAACAAGGCACAAAACAGAGACAGAATGGATTTAAACACATCTGTAGATCCACTCCTTTTTTCAGTGTTTGTGTGTGTGTATCTGTGCAAGCGGGACCGGTGCTGCCTGCCTGGAATGTAGTTAGATTGTCCTTAGACACTCTCCGATTCTTTGAAGATCCGAAGACAATAAAGTACTATATTAAAAAAAAAAAAATTAGCTCGGAGAGGAGAGAGAACTATGGGTGAACACACAGGGAAGTGAGCTACTGATGCTAGAAGCTGCCCAAAGAGCATATGGAGGGGTTGAGAGCTGTGATTAGCTAGTAGGGAAATATGAGATCAACCATATAAGGACAGGTTTCGAATCACACCACGCCTATCCAGTACCCGAAGCAAAACATTGGACCACATTAATGGAAATCTACTTGTATTGTATATTACGGTATAGGGAAATGAATACGATAACAGGTCAAAGAAAATTTGCGGCTCGGAAATGATATAGTGTGAACGTCATGTGTACCAAGGGGGGGTGGAAACTCTTCAGAACCGTGACAAACAGTGAGTGTAGATTGGGCCTGGATTATCTGCAAATTGAGCTGTAAACTCATTCTCTTTCCTTGAAGAAACTTGGCATTGGCTAGTATTGTTTGTTTGTTTGCTTATTTATTTATTTATTTATTTATTTATTTATTTAATCGCCCACCTGGCTGGTCACCCAGCCACTCTGGGCGATGTACAACATTAAAAACAGTTCAAAACAATAAAATTCAACATTAAAAACATCACATTTCTAAAATACCCTAACCCACCCCAAACGCCTGCCTGAACAACCACGTTTTTAATTAATTTATTTATTTTTAAAAGATCTTCACATTTCATGGTGTCTTGCAATAAGCTGTATTCAGTGTGGTTTCATTGTATTTAAAGGTCAATATCCAGGTGGAAAGATACGTTTTGCTGGGAGATAGAGAGGGGGAGTGTAACTCTATTTGTTCTCCTGGACTTCTCAGCTGCTTTCAATGCCATCAGCTGTGGCAACCTAGGCCACCTTGGCCTAGTTTGCACAACATGACAGCCTGCCATGGCTTAATTTATCGATGGGGGCTTCTGTGTCATGCCGACCACCTGCGGTCGCCATTTTTGTATGGTGCCTGGGGGGACCCGGCTTGCCATGGCTTATCGTGCCATGCAAACCCAGGTGGCAGGGGTAGTTTGAGGGTTAAACAACCCTCAGGTAGCCCTAAAACAAAGCATGGGTTATTTGAAGAATGTCTGAAGAATCAAACCAGCTCTTCCACCTGGGTTAGCACAACATGCAAGCCAGGCACCTGCAGGCACCATGCAAAAATAGTGCCTGCGGACACTCAGAGTGATGAAACTGCCCCTGTGGATAAATTAAGTCATGGTGGGCTGTTGCAACATGTGATCAGCCCCATTGTTTTGCAGTGGGTTCTCCTCTTAGCAGACAGACAAGTCCCAGGTAGTGGTGGTGGTGGTGGGAATTCCCCATGAATTCCCCATGTGAGGTGTCTATGCCCTTTAGCATCTATATGAAACTGCCAGGAGAGATTGCCCAGGTAACGTGTCATCTTCAGTATAGTCAAGTTTTGTTGCGATAACTAGGGATGGGGGAAAATTTCTCCCTGAAACTTCAGGGGGCCGAGCGCCAATGCATTCGGTCCTCCGAAGGTTGTTCGGGGAGAACTTCTCAGCCCCCCCGCCCCCCCCGGGATGGGACTTACCTTTCACGAATGTCCCTCCCGGCGGCGGGTCCCGGCGGCGGTTCGGGAGGTCTTTGTCAGGGGTGGGGGCGGCAGCCGGTCTTTCGACCGGCTGCCGCCGCTGCCATTACAAGCAAAGTAAAAAAAAAAACACACGCCCCTGTGATAGGCTATGTAATGATTAACGTAGCCTATCACGGCTAGATTTGCAAAGTCAGCCGTGATAGGCTACGTTAATCGTTACGTAGCCTATCACAGGTTTTTTTTTTTTCTTTTGAAGTTCGCGGCCGGGGAGACGGGGTGCTTCTCCCTGGCCTGAATTTCGGCCGGGCGAGGCGGGAAGCCTCCCCCCCGGCCTGAACTTCGGGGGGAGCAGCAAAGCGCCTCCCCCCCACCGCGAAGCAAGCTGCGAGACCAGGTAAGTGACTTTCGTGCACCCCTACTCTGAAGTGCTTCAGAGGCACTTTGGAGAAATCCGGAAGCCCAGCCACACTGCCGCCGTCCAGCCCCCAGCTCCTTACCTGTTCCCTCAGGACATGCGCTGGCAGCCATGTTCCTGTTCCAGGGAATTGCCATTTTTAAAATGGTGTATCCCAAGGGCCTGGGAGCAGGCAGTGGTGGCAGCGACTCCTCCTCCTCCTTCCTGGACCAGGAAGATGGCTGCCAGTGCTCATCCCGCTGGCCCAGGTAAGGAGCTGGGAGCTTGTGTGGTGCGGCAGGGGGGTGAATCAGGATTCGGCCACCCAAATCCTGCTTTGGCTCTAGAGGCCAAAGCGGATTATTGCTGCTCGCATCAGCCCAAAGTGAATTGGGCCCGCCTCAAAGCCCTGAAATAGCCTTCAAGGTGGATCCGGGGATCCCTGCACAGCCCTAGTATTAACAAACATCTGTGCAATTTCTTCCGGGTGTAATTCAAAATGGCCCTTGTGCATTGGGATAATCAGATGGGCCTTGCTGCAAATGCCAAAGGTGTCTGCTGTTAGGTTGGCTGGCACAAGTAGGGATGTGCGTTGCTGGGGAAGCTGGTTCTTTTTTGACTCAACCGAGTTCTGTGGCATGTATGACTTGATTTGCATTTGCGAGCCGAGCTGTGGGAATTTCCCCCCAAACTCCAGGAGCTGATTTGCACATTTTTTCATGCAGGGTCCACAAGTTACGCAAATTTCTGAACAAATTGCACAAATTCGGTGACTGCTTAGAAATTTGTGTAAATTGCAGAACCTGGAGAAAACATATGTGTAAAATGCCTGGAAACTCTGTGAACTGGTCTGACTCACTGCAGTCCAAGTTGGGCACCACAGCAGGATCTGGAATGAAGTCTGGAGGGCCGAACCCAAGAAAACCCATCAAATTCTGTGAAGGAAGACTGGAACTAATACCAACCTCCCTGCAAGGTAGGCCAGATCGCCTCAGGTCTCTTCCCCAAATGATAACCTAGTATCCACCCTCACAAGCCAGCTGTCACTGGACTTAGCACCGAGGTTTACCCAGAAGGAAGCACTCCCCACACTAAGGTTGAATAAAGGTTTATTAAAAGGGTACAGGGGAAAAGGGGGATAAAAGCTTACATGAAGTATTACATTCAGATAACCTTGAAGACAGTAGAACCAAGCAAAACAATAAAGCACTGGCTATCCTACCTATACCTTACCAAAGTAAAGGCCTCCCTGGATAGGATCCTTGCCAGCAGCTTAACACATCAGAATATGGCCAGGAAGAGGGGAGACAGCCACACCTTTGCCCAGACTCCTTTCATTGCCCAGCCCTGGCAACCCAGGGCAGATTTTCCCCAGCCAATCCTAGGCCTGGACTCCAAGCCTCTCACCCCACCCCAGAAGAGGCAGAGTCTTCCCACCAAGTCCAGCTGTTTTCGCTGTCCCAGTTAACAGAGTCTCTGCCTGCCTGACCTTGAGCACCAGGGACTGGGAGCTACAGTGAGGTAACTGTTCACAGGTGGTTATATCATATGTGCTTGCTGGGCCTAGCTTGATGGCTCAGAAAACCAGCCCGTTGTTCTTGACAAATGCCACCCCCAAATGGATTTCTTGACATTCCTAGGCATGAGTAGGAGGGGATTCTCAGTGGTGGCACCTGTATTCTGGGACTCCCTCCAGAGAGTTAGAGTAGACCTGCTTGGTTTTGAATTTTAGGAGATCAGTTAAAACTACATCATTCTGGTGAGCATTTAGGAAATGTTTAGCCTGTTGACAGGGGTGTTGACCCTCAGGTCCTTGGGCCAAATCCAGCTCACCTGGGATCCCAATCGGCCCTCTGTGGTTCCCCCAATGGCCACACCCACTTCCCTGGCCACACCCCCTTTCCCCCAATTGCTGATT
Source organism: Heloderma suspectum (assembly GCF_057233095.1). Taxonomy (NCBI): domain Eukaryota; kingdom Metazoa; phylum Chordata; class Lepidosauria; order Squamata; family Helodermatidae; genus Heloderma; species Heloderma suspectum. The sequence goes on along the minus strand of NC_139460.1, from coordinate 151,051,917 downwards.
GATGGTTTCCTGGCTTTTGACAATCTAAAAGGCTGAAATGCCTCTCCTAAGGTTTAGTTATTGGCAGTAAAAGTGTTAAGCTAAAATAGGCTGGTATTTTTCATATCTTGGTCCTGCCCCTTTTGCCTTCAGCCCTGCCCACCAGTGGAATGTGGTCCCCAAGAGCTTCTCCAAAACTGAATTCAGCCCTGGGGCTGAAAGAGGTCTTATGGCATGGGATAGTACAGTCGTCTGTTTTCATAAACTCATTCATTATTTTAGCATTCAAGTCTAACACAATTGAATTTGGCCTTGAGGCTGAAAGAGGTTCGACACATCTGCCTTACAAGCTACACAAGTCAAGTCCATACTCTGAACCTGATGAGAGCACAAACCTCAATAGCATAACTCATTACAAATTAACAGATTCTGCTGTGTACATAAAATACTTTGTGGTTGTGCTGTTTCAGCTGAGTTCCAGATTTAGCAAATCACATTTCTCATCTAATGAAATGTTATTGCAGTCAACCCTATATTGTCCTATCTTTGCATCCTAAGAACATAAAGTCCTGCTAGATCCATGTAGTCCAGCATCCTGTTTCTCACAGTGGCCAGATGACTCTAGCGAAGCATAAAAGGAGGCAGGAGGACAATAGTCACCTCCCACCATGTGACCACCTCCCAGCAACTTGTTGCCTCTGAAGATGGAGATTACATTTAGCCATCATGGCTGCTATTAGCTGCTGGTAGATATATCCTGTATTAATCCAATCCCTATTTAAAGCAATCTAATCTACCAGCCTTCACCACATCTTGTGGTAGTGAAGTCCATTACGTTGTGTGCAGAAATTCTTTCCCTTGTCTACTGCCAATCAGTTCACTGTGATGAGGTCTAGTGTTATGAGACACGGAGGAAAAAGTTCTCTCTTTCCACTTTCTCCCTGCCATATGTACTTTTATAAACCTCTGTCATATCCCTCCTTAGTAGCCATCCCCTCCCCACCATAAACTAAAAAGCTCCAAGTGCTGTAGCCTGTCTTTGTTGAGAAGGTGCTCCAAGCCCTTGACCACTTTGGTAGTATCCTAGCTGTTTTTCACTTTGGCTGTGTCATGCTTTTATTTTCATAAATCAGGAATGTTCCTCAAGGTAAACATTTATTTAGACAAATACCCATTGCATACCCACCCCTCACAGATCTTGACAGATGAAAGTGAATATTAGATAGATAGATAGATAGATAGATAGATATCTCCATCCAATGAAATCTAAACTATATATTTAAAAAGTTAAACATCAACCCTCTAGTGCAGGGGTGGGGAACCTGTGCCCCTCCAGATGTTGCTGGACTTCCATCAGCCTGAGACAGTATGAATAATTACCAGGGATTAAGGGAATTGTAGTCCAACAACATCTGGAGGGCCACAGGTTTCCTACATCTGCTCTAATGGCAGATGGGCTTCCACATTAGGCTTTTATTGTGTCATCAAACTCTGCGTGGGGCTGACTTTGAAGATGGTTTGGAACCTGCAGCTTATGCAAAATGCGCCAAACTGATAATGGGGACCAGAAGGTCTGAACATATAAGACTGATTCTGGCCCACTTGCACAGCACTGGCTGCCTATATGCTTTCAAGCCCAATTCAAAGTGCTGGTTTTGACCTATAAAGCCCTACAGTTAAACATCAACCCTCTAGTGCAGGGGTGGGGAACCTGTGCCCCTCCAGATGTTGCTGGACTTCCATCAGCCTGAGACAGTATGAATAATTACCAGGGATTAAGGGAATTGTAGTCCAACAACATCTGGAGGGCCACAGGTTCCCTACATCTGCTCTAATGGCAGATGGGCTTCCACATTAGGCTTTTATTGTGTCATCGAACTCTGCGTGGGGCTGACTTTGAAGATGGTTTGGAACCTGCAGCTTATGCAAAATGCGCCAGACTGATAATGGGGACCAGAAGGTCTGAACATATAAGACTGATTCTGGCCCACTTGCACAGCACTGGTTGCCTATATGCTTTCAAGCCCAATTCAAAGTGCTGGTTTTGACCTATAAAGCCCTACACAGCTCAGGACCGCAGTACCTGACAGAACGCCTCTCCTGGCATGAACCTGTACACTATGCTCTGCATCTAAGGCCCTCCTCCGGAGCATCCTCTGGGGACGGCAACAAGGGAGAGGGCCTTCTCAGTGGTGGCTCCCCATTTATGGAATAATCTCCCTGGCAAGGCCCGCATGGCACCAACATTGTCATCTTTTTGGCACCAGGTTAAAACTGCCCTCTTCTCTCAGGTATTTGCCAGCATATAGTGAGTCTCTTGATTGTCTCTGGCTGATGGTTTTAAATTGTTTTAGATATATGTTGTTGTTGTTGTGCGTTATTTGCTCTATGTCGTTATGTGAATGGTTTTATAGTTTATATAATGTATTTTAATGTATTTTAATTTTTGTGACCCACCCAGAGAGCTTCAGCTATTGGGCAGTATAGAAATATAATAAATGCAATAAAATGAATGAATCAACCAATCAGTCAGCCTGCCTAAACTTGAAATTCTAGGTGGAGGGGGGAGTACAGATGTCACCTTCCATTTATAACTTTCTCGTGTTTTCCCATTGTTTCTTCTGTCATTTTTCTTACTAAAAAAGCTCCATTAAGGAGGGAAGATAGAATAGCTTAACAATGCCTTTTGACTGATAGTGCCAGGAACCCTCTGTCTAGAAGCAACCTTAATACCAGCACTTGAAATCCAACTTATATAAAATGATGCAGTTCAACTGCTGAAGCTTTGTTTGGCTGTTTTGAGCTCCTGAGAAAGAGAGCAGGTATAAGCATTAGAAAGAAATTCCAACTACCAACCAATTGCTATTCCACAGCCAACCCCTTCCCCTAAAAAAGTAAAAAGCAATGGTGCACGTCACCTAAAATTAGATTCATTCTTTTAAAACAAAACAAAATCCCCCCCCCAAACCCTGTTATTACTCACCAGTTCATTTCGTTTTTCTTCATTCTTACGCCCAATCCTTAATGCTTGCCCTCATAGCCTAACAGCTCCATCTGAATAGTCCGGTAAAGTCTTCTCTAGATAACCTCAGTGTATGTTTTGATGTTGGCTGGCTTTGTGCTTCTGAAGTACAAAGTGCACTTTCTGTGTCACTACTTCTAAACATTGATTGCATCAGAGAGAAGGAAAGATTTGTGTGTGTGTTTTAAACTCTTAATCATTATTTTATATTTCTCTTCAATTGAAACAAAGCTGTATCCTCAGCAGTTTCCAAGCAACACATCCTTTTCAATTATGGCTTAATATTGCTTTCTGTCTCTGTGTTGCTGAATGCATTTTTCTCTTTATTCATACTGTGCCTTCAAATCACTACAAAGAAAGATATTGTTGTAATTACAATGACCTATTGTGATGTGTGCTGTTTGTCAAGGCCTTTCAGCAAACGATGCTAATAGAATATGTCATCTAAGCTCCTCTTGAACTGGATGAGCAGGCTTTTTCTTGGTGAATGAATTCATCCAAAACATTTAGAACACTGTATTGCAGGTTTGATAAAATTTCTGAGCCAAAAAAAAAATTGTTTTTGCTTGACGATGAATGAATAGGCATGGGTGAGAGACCCTGCAATTGTTTAAAAGGTGTGTCTGCACAAGTACTCATTGGATCATTTCATTTCTGGTCCCGTTCCCCTCTATTGTCCTACTATTGTACTTGCTTCATTCCTGTACTTCTCTATGTGCCTTTGAAGTACACATGTACAAAGAACTTTACTTAAGCATAGGTGTTTCAGTCTAGAGATGTGAAGGCTTGGGGGGAAAACCTGGAAAACCCTCGAGAAAAAAATCAGACCCCCCCATTTTTTAATAACCCTGAAAAAAGGGGAAGAAATTCCTGAATGTTTCTCCCCCCCGCCTTTTCCTTCTCTCCCCCACCCCAAGCCTTCATGTCTTTATTCTAAGGATGGACAGACTCACCCACGCTTGGCTTTGTCAGGCACTCGCTGAGCCACCACCACCACACACCCCTCCTCACAGCACTGCACAAGCTTCTGGACAGCCTGGTGAGCACCCAACAAAGCCGTGGGGCTGTCCACCTTCAAGCTGCCATTATGCACAACAGTGGCGCTCAGGCAGGTTCTTCCAGGAAGGTAATATGCACTCTCCCCTCCTTGCAAGGAGGGGAGAGCGCATGGCTGGAGGGCAACTCCTGCCTCCCCCACCTGTCAAGCCTTCATAGGCAATTTCCTTGCAAGAAAGAAGCCTGTGAAGGTTGACTCAGGAGGCAGGAGTTCCCATTGCCACATGCCAACCACTCACCATCTCCTCCTTGCATGGAAGAAACGGCAAGTGGTTGGTGCATGGCAATGGGGACTCCAGTGGTCGCTAATGTGCACACAATTGCAGCTTGCTATCTTCCTGGAAGAAGCCAAGCTGCCATTTTGTGCACAATGGCGGTGGCTCGCAATTAGGACGGGCTGCTCTCAGCCACTCACCAAGCCCTAAGGAGCTTGGCAACCAGGTCCCATTGTGCCCCACGGCTCAGTGAGCGGGGTCCGGGGACGCAGATGTGGGGGTGTCCACTGGACTCACAGACCCTGCTGGGCACTCGCAGCATCGCTACTCTATTCTAGTCTGTAACTTCAAATGGCAAGGATCCCTCCCTACCCATGCTTCAGTATGCTCCTGACCCTATAATTTGAAGGAGTAGGTAGAAGCACCTTTTCAAAATAGAGTTAGCAACAAGTTGGCCCCACTTCTTTTTCTTTGAAACAGCAAACTCGAATAAGAGAAGGCAAAAGCTCTGGGATGATGCCATTTATTTCAGTTGGCTCTGGATCTGGCCTTCTATGAGGTGAAAATGGTTATACTAATTATCTAGGGCCTTAAAATTCAATCCATCCATGTAATTCTACAGATCACCAATATCAGAACCCAGGAAGCAGCTTGGAAGGAAAGGTAACTCTTCTGACTCTGTATTTCTTTACTGAAAAATATAAATATGATTTGTTTCATGCAGCAATGAAACCTTCTTGTGAGACCCATTCTCAGGCCAAGCAATCTGGAGGTAGAGGCAATTCAGGAGCAATTCAGCCTGTGCCAGAAGTGAATGAGTGACCAACTTCTCAGTCTGAGGAGCCAGGCCCAGGGGTGAGTGTCAGCAGATTCACAGGATCAAATGGGGACCAACTTGTCCCCTTGTGTTGCCTTATCCCTGCTGAATTGGTAGCTGTAGAAATCGCTTCTCACCCCTGCCTTGGAATGCAAGTTCAGCTAAGGCCACATGTCCTTCTCCGCTTTCTTTTGCTCCAACTTACCAGCAGTCCCTTTAAAAGGAAGCAGGCAAAGCATTAGGCTTTGGACCTGTGTCTAAACTGTCTCCAACTGCTCGCTCTGGTCTTTCCCCCCTGGTTTCCTATCTGTTTACCCATAGCATTTCCCCTGATTCTGCTATTCCCCCTAGATCCTGTCTTGGTCCCTGGCACCGGGGTTACCCTTCTCCCGAGACTGGCTCTCTGTCTAACCGAGGGCATTGAACCTCAGGCCCCAGGGCCAGTTCCAGTTTGTCCAGGGTCTCAATCTGGGGATCCCCAGAGAGCCATGTGACTTCCCCTGGCCCCACTCCTTTCTCCCAAACTGCCTATCTTTTGGTGGTTTCCTGGCTTTTATGCATTTTCTCCCACCACCCCCATTCTAAAAGACTGAAATGCCTCTCCTAAAGGTTAATTCCTGGCATTAAGAGCTCTAAGCTAAAACAGGGCGGCATTTTAAAGTTTTGGCTCTGCCTCTTTTGCCTTTGTCCCCACACCTTTTCTTTCAGCCCCACTCACCACTGGAATGAGGCTCCAGGATCTTCTCTGAAAGAGGATTGACACCACTGGGCTAAACAGAGGAAGAATCCAGATTTGTCCACAACGCCCAAGACCTCCTTGCCAGCCCTGTTGGCATCAAATTAATTCATCTTATACATCACCATACAATGAGATTACAATGAAATTCATTGAAATGAACATTCCATGCAAGTGAGCGATAAAGGACATAAAAGATACATTATGGGGAAGCAAGAGTGAATTCCGTAAATCCAAGTGAAGGTGATGGCCATAGAGCATCTCCACACCAGCCTAAAATCCTGCATTTAAAAGAGGGCTTTCTGCTTCCATTTTAAATGCAGGATCAGAATGGACTCCCTTTACACACACACTTACTGTACCCCCCTCCTTCTCCCCCCTTATCTGAGTCTTCCATATGTTTCATTGATCTAGCTCCTCTTTGTGCCGCTTTTCCTCTTTTCATGGAGGGAACTCAAGTGGAACACAAGCGGGGTAATGTAATAGCTCATAATCTGCAATCTATTTAAAAATGGAATACAGGTCATTAAGTGCAGGAGACGCCCTGGAGGTTGATGGCGTCACCTAAAGGGCCCGCAAATTTCCGTGAGTGAGCAATGTCAATAGCAGGGTAAAAGCTCTGTGTGAAGAAGCCCATAGAATCAGTGGTCCTCAACAATAGGTCCCCAGTTGATGTTGGACTACTGTTGGCTAGGGATGATGGGAGTTGCATCCTAAGTTTGGCTTAGATTAGTTTGTCTATTTGTTTTTTTAAGAAGTAGATGTGATGCTTGATTGGTGTGACTTTGAGAGTTCTTTCTTGGTGTCTATTTCCCCTTAGTTGTGGGCATGATTTGGCTTGGGTAGCTGTAGCTGATTCCTGTTGGATCTGGAGGGATGTACCAGCTCCTGGAGTTATTTCATCTGGCTGAGCCAGTGAAGGCCATGCCTTGAAGCGGCCTCCTACCAACCTAATCTAATGGGCGTAGGGATGTTGGAGAATTCCCCATGGAGTCCATGGCGGTACGGCCTCCCCCCGCCACCCCCCAGAATCCCCGGAATGGACCTACCTGGTGGTGGATGCGGCAGCGGCAGTGGCGGCAGATGCGGCGGTGGTGGCGGCGGCAGCTCCGGCTCGTCTTCCGGCCACTGCTGGGTTGCTGCGGCCACAAATGGCAGCCATCATAGCGGCCGCCATTTGCGTGCCTGCATTAGGCCATGATAGGCTATGTAAATACTTACACAGCCTATCACAGCAAAGAGCAGGGGCAAAAATGGCATAGCGGCCGCCATTTGCGTCCCCGCTTTAGCCGTGATAGGCTATGTAAATATATACGTAGCCTATCACAGCCTAGCATAGGAAAGCAAATGGCGTCCCCTACGCAGGACACCATTTGTGTCCGTGGACTGGCCGCGTAGCAGAGCCGGCTGGGCAGGAATCTGGGGTGGAGGACCGGATCACCTTCCCCCCTGTTGAGGATTCCGGGGGGAGGACCGGATCGCCTCCCCCCCACCGTGGAACCCAGAGGAGCCAGGTAAGTGGGGTTTCGTATACCCCTAAATGGGTGGCAATTAGTATCCTGCGTTTATGTGCTTTGCACCTGTTGGGAAATACCCACTACTATTTGGGTAGTTGCCCTGCTCCTTCTTTGGCCAGGGAAAATCAGTGGGGCATTACAACTTTTGCAAGAGGGATGTTTGGGATCTATGCTATCACTCCAAATAAACTCCATAGTTGTTGAGTGAGAGTTCTACAGGGGGGTGAGGAGGTGGGGTTGACTGAATAGGCTATAAGTTTGTGTTTTGTTTTGTGCCTCCTTTGTTTTCCTTCTCATCTGTTATCTGATATTTTAATAAACTTTGTTCCTTGATTTGGAATGTGGGAAGTGATTTTCAACCAAACTCATGAGGACAGGGCATTCTTTTCTCCTCCCCCCTCCCCCCATGGCCTAGATTATATTTCCTCCTAAGGGGTTTAATAATTCCCCATGATCATCACAAGGCATATTACCATATAACAGCTAGACATGGTATCTCTGTGTTTAGAAGCAGTGTATCTCAAACTCTTATCTGCTGGAGAGGAGACAGTGTTCGACTTTGATCAGCACTACCAGGAAGGCAATTTTTGTTGTTCTTAGATTCCAGTAAAAAAAGAAAGAAAAAGAAAAGGATAGAATGTAATAACAATCACTAGAATTCAGAACCTTACATAAAATAATGATGTGATCTTAAATTCAGTCTGCCACTTTAGAGGCATTTGATGGAAAGAAGTCAGGCTGGATATAATACAGTGGCAGTAACTTATACCAATAAGTAACCATGTGCTTGCATTCTGAACAATGCTTATGACATTGCATTCTCCCTAAACCATCCATGCTCATTATAAAGCAGCTTATAAAGAACAGAAATGAATAACCACCTACATCTTATCTCAGAGGCAATGACTTGATGTCAATGCATCTAAAAAACCCAAAGCAGTGGGCAATATATCTACATTTATATTGTCCCTCCCCCACACACCCCAATAACACATGCTACTTTGCCTTACTGTAGTTAATACCCAAAGTTGGGAATATATTCAAGTCAGAATGGTTTGTAGAGAGTTTAAAAATAATTGAGGACATAAATACAGAATAAAGCCACTGTGGGTGTTTGTAGCCTAGTGGGCTGTTAATTGGAGAGCAGTGGATGTAAATAAGCGTCACACCGGTTACGTGTCAGGCTGTTGTGGAGGAAAGAACAGAATCTACACAGCTTTTCCCCCAGGGTAAAATTGTAGGACATTATCCACTGAAAGGAAGGCGATTTGAAAAATCCAGTGTGATTGGTGTTTCTTTTGTTGTTATTTTACACAGCCCTTCAGTTTTATACAGCATGCACAGATTCATTTTTTTTTTTTAACAGAAGAAAAGTTTTAAAAAGCACTGTACATTTAATTAAATCTAGTGTGAAAATAAGGTGTCTGGCTCTCTAGACGGTGACAAATCAGGAGCATGAGGGGAAACTGCAGCCATCAGCAGCACCATGAGATCTCCGCCCAACCCATATGTTGTTAATGCTATAAACCTGGTGATGATATATAAACATGCCAGGGGAGAGGGAGTTGGAATTTTTAAATACATTATGCAATATATTTACAACCTGCAAAAACAAGCAGGGAAGGGAATCTCCCATGAGGTTATGAGAACTCAGACAAACCTGTCTTAACTTAAGGAGGATCATAGCTCGGTGGTGGAGCCCATGCGCTGCATGCAGAAGGCCTCAGGTTCAATCTCCAAGCATGTCCAGGTAGGGCTGGAAGAGCTCCTGCCTGTAATCCTGGAGAGCCACTGTCAGTCACTGTTGACAATATTGAGCTAGATGGATCAGTGGTTTGTCTCGGTATAAGGCATTAAAGCACGATGTTCCCACTATGGGCAGCATCCAACGGTGACATTCTGCAAATTCAAATAGCACTAGTGAAGCTCTGCTGAATCTTTCTGTTGCGCAAGCGGTTGCCCATTATGCTTGCACAACCGGGCAGTTGAGTAACTGATTACACAAGCACAATGGTATGTTTGGTGAAAAAAGTGAGTGTTATTTTTCACTCTCCCACACTCCCAAACCCTCTTAGTGCCCTGAAAGGATTTGTGAGTAACAACTCAGCTCTAATCGTAACAGATAATATTTGGGTATTATCTCTTGTGCATATCAGCTGAGCCCTCAATATAAATTCTAGTAGTAAATTTCTTACTACTTTAGAGAAGTTGTTTTCATGCTCACAGCTGTGCAGTTGTCTTCAGAGACAGCATTTCAGTCTTGGAGGCACTTCCTGGAATGGTCATGTAACCGCACTAGTGAGCATCACATAGGGTGGTCACATGGGCATTCCGGGAAGTGCCTGCCAGGCTGAAATGCTATCTCTGAAGACAGCTGCTCTTGCTAGGAGCACATGCATACAGTGCTTCAAGGAAGAGAAGAGAGTAGCAATACTGCCTGGGGTGGCTGGCAAGGAGGAAATCTGTTTTTCTGGAGCCATTCATATAAATAAAATAAGAACTCAGAATAATCTGAGTTCATCTCATTTTCATCTGAGATTAGACAGAGGAATTCAGAACCTGGTGAGCAAATTATGTTTTTTGCTGGAGTAAATTCAGCCATCACTAGTTTAGACTGGGGAAAGGTGTTTGTTTTATTTTGTTTTGTTTTTAAAAGATCTACCCCCCCCCTCCCCAAGCACTGGTGCTCTAATTAAATTCAGACCTTTCCATGGCTATTTATTTTAAGTTAACAGTGAAAATGTGAGATCTCCTACATCTCTGTGTTGCCCTTTGAAGATACAGGGAGAAGTATGTTCACAGATGGGCTAAGCCTCTGTTTTCTGAAGAAAAGATAGCAACCCTTTCCTTTTATACTCAGTGGGTAATTTAAATTTCCTTTATACTCAGTGTGCAAAGCCAAAGTCAGCAGATGTCGGAGTAAAATACCACTATACCAATATGGTGATGGCGTCTTACACTTCCTGTGTCTATGAGCTTTTGCCCCTTACATAATGGCATTTACTCTTTAACTGATGGTTTTCATTTTCTATCAGCTTATGAGCTGATTTCCCATCAGGTTTATAACAATTAAAGCTAATGTGTATGTCAGTGTGAATATTGATTCCTTTATTACACTAGTAAATTATTGTGTACCCTAGAGAGATATGAAACAAATTATTAGTCTAGATAGTTGTCTATGGATCTATGCTATAGATCTGTATGTTATAAATTCATGAAGTAATATTAAGTTCAAAGTTATTTTCACCAAGTGCTCCAGAGGCTTTTACACTATTTTCTGAAGTTATGATGTACATACACTAATTTCAGGTTGTTAAAATGTATTATGATTTCTTGAACAAGGTTGCAAGGTCTGAATTACAAAATTGTAAATAACTAATAGTGTTGAGTAACGTAATGCCTGATCCTATAAATGTTTATTCGAAATAAGTCCCACTGACTTCAGTGGAACTTATTACCAAATTAACTGTGAGTGTACAGTTGCAGATGTAGGCTTCCTCCATAATTTCTTAATGTTATTATACCAAGCTGAAATCTTTTGTAGAATAAGGTCCTCTGATAGTTTTGCATCTATGACCACTTATGCTTTAATACTATTTAAGTCTCATGCTCATTTAGCTTTTACATAGAGTCAAGCATCCACTTCTGATCTGTTAACCCTAGAATCATGAGTACATACTACTACATACCAGATCTCAGGAACAAGCCCACCGTAGGTCTTCAACCATGAGTAGAGAGATATCAGATGGTGATTCAGCATATATGCCTCCAGCAGCCACACAGGACAAAATTTGCAGTAATAGGTCAGAACATTCCCTGAACTTCTAGAAGCTTCTGCACTGGTCTGAACCACTAGAAGATCTGCTCTTGCTGGCTCCATGTCTCATTGAGCTCTACACGAGCCATGGCTGACACTAGTCTAAACTGTTCTTGCAATTAGACTTGCAAATGCAGACTGAAGACTCCTCTTTTAATATATACCACAGAGGAAATTACTTGCCACCAGACTCCTAAATGTCTATTTCCCCCACAAGTCAAGGGTCCTTCTTAGAGAGATCACTAGGAAGGGCAAGGTCTATTATCTGTTTCTGTCTGTCTGTCTGTCTGTCTGTCCATCCGTCCGTCCGTCTGTCTGTCTGTCACATTTATATCCCACCCATCCACCTTCTGAGGAGCTCAAGGTGGTGTACATGGTTCTCTTTCTCCTATGTTATTCTCACAACAATCCTGTGAGGTATGAAGCTGAGAGATGGTGACTGGCCCAAAGTAGACCAGTGAGCTTTATGGCTAAGCAGGGATATGAACTTGGGCCTCCACAGTTCTAGAGGCCCCTACTCTCCACATACGTAGGGCTTCATCACACAAGACTAAAAATCCTGCAATTCACCGGGGCTTCTGCTTCCAGGATCTTTGTGGGATCAGATTGGGTCCTTTCCACATGCCTTTAAAAAAACTCTAAACTTCTCAATGAGATCTGTGTGTTTCATTACAAAGCCACTAGGTGGCACAGTTGTTTTATTTGTAATAAAAGCAACTTTAAACTGTACACCCTCATTTATGTCGACTCCATGGTGGGAGAAGGGAAAATGCCAGACTTTCCTCATCATGGAAAACAATGCAATAGAACTCACAAAGAGTGGGAGGTTCCCTGGATGAAGCCTGCGTTGTGTACAGGACCCACAAACTTCTGTGAGTAAGCAATCTCCATAGCAGGATAAAAGCACAGTATGAAGGAGCCCGTAGTCTTTCCACCATCACCCAGTGCTCAGTTCATTCCTCTACAAGCTAGTAACATTACTCAGGCATCAAGTCACATTGGGTTATTGTTGAACTTGCAGAGTTACATTAGTCTACAGCCAAAAACAGTATTTTTTACTGATAAAACACAAATGGAAAATACATCAACAAATGCAGGCAGTTTAAGTACTGAGATGTACAGGGAATATCATTCTAATTTCTCTATTATGGCTTGGAATTTATGTAATTGTGCAGAGCCAGCCCCCAGACTTACTCAACAACTAAAGGTTAGTCCTCCTGACATGTGCAGGGATACCAAAATTAGTGATTTCTGCACCTTCAGTAAGAAAAGCCTCATTTTTTCAAAGAACATCTTAGGTAGCGAATTTTTGCTTTTGGCCAGTGACTAAGGCCTAGAAACTCTGGCTTAGCATGACCTCTAAATATGGGACCAGACAGACAATGAGGTAGTTTGGGGTTGTTAAATAATCACGGGGCAGAAGCATCTGCCAAGGAAGAAACGTTCCTGAACTATCTCCACTTAATTTGATATTTATTGGGTGGATAGAATGTGTGCTGTGTCTGAAGGGAGAACTGGGGAAGAGACAGCCTCCTGAGGCATGCTGGATGAGCCACAGAAGCGTAACAAAGGGGGATGGGGGCTCAGTGGGATTCAGCAGCCTTTCAACACTGCAGTCACACAATTAAGACAGAGGGGAATAACAACAACAACAACAACAACAACAACATGCAATTGCAATGGTAGGGAAGATTTTATACAGAATATATTATCTGAGATTTATGGTGAAAGCCATTCAATTTAAATTTATTCCCCTTCGGGTAAAGAAGGTTTTTGTTTGTTTATGAAACCTGTGAGGCTGTTTCTGTATTTTACTTATTATCTATAAGGTAGCATTTCCTACAACATAATTAATTATAGAACAGAAATAGGACATTTATTTATTTATTTATTTATTTATTTATTTCTATACTGCCCAATAGCCATTGTCCATGATACCATGGGCCTTTGGCTAGTTCAGGCCTGTAAAACCTGTGACCCAATGAACAAAACGCAGCCCACCACCCATGTAGGGTTGCCCACTAGGGGCTTGATAAACCTCCTGTTTTGCTGTTGGGCACTGATAAAATGTGTGTAGAGGGTGGTGCTGGGGGGAGGAGGGAGTAAGCACCTTCCACAATACATGGATTGTTGGCTGCTCTTTGGCTTGGTGGGGCATAAGATATATAAGGCTTCTTCACATAGGGCTTTTATCTTGCAATTGAGTTTGGTTACTCATGGATGTTTGAGGGCCTTTTACATGATGTCGTCAGCCTCCAGGGCCTCTCCCGCATCTTCTGACCTTTATCCAATTTTTTTAAGATTGGAGATAATGAGCCATTAAAATAGAGCACATTGATTTTTTTTTGTGAAAAGAGGAAGTCACGCAATAATAGGAGCTATGCCACAGTGCCATCTAGTGGCTGTATAATGAAACATTATAGAAGCCCCAGTTAAGTTGCAGGATAAAAAGCCTCTGTGTGGAGAAGCCTATAGTCCTGGGCCAGATAAACAGTCTTTTTTGCTCTTCTCGATTAGCTGTGGCCTGGGATTTCCTGGTCTGAGGCATACATTTTCCTCAATCATCACAGTGACTTTTGCAAAGACTTTGTGAAGAGGTGGAGAAGCTATGCAATTCTGTAGTATTTCACATACAGTATTTTGTGGTAATCCTTACAAAAGCCTTGTATGTTACAGTCAGTATAGCCTATATTATTATACAGATGTGAAGCTGAAGCTGATGGGGCTGGTTTGCCTAAGGCAAATGAGTTCCTGGCAGAAGCAAGATGCAAACTGGGGCCTTCTTGATTTGTAGGCTTGTTCCTTAGCCACTGCACTGAATTATTTCAGACAGTACATCAGAAGTACCAAAGCAGGTTGAGAATCAGTCTGACTGCTGCCGACTCTTCATTCAAAATTGCCTTTGGGTATAATTCCATTGCTCTTCCATGGAAGAGAGAGGTGACACCCGCTCAATGAAGTTTGTGCTTAACTTCTTCACATTGGGCATTCTTAACTGCATCAGCATCTACCTATAAGAACATTTGCTCACAATTATCCTTTGTTTATTGATCTCTTATTTATTTATGCTTTATGTTGCTATCCTGCCTTTTCTACAGGGAGCTCAGGATGGTGTATATGGTTCTTCCCCTATTTATCCTAACAACTACCTTGAGAAGTAGATTGAACTGAGAGGAACTGGCCAAAGGTGACCCAGCAATCTTGGCTAAATGGGGATTTGAATCTGGATCTCACTGGTGCTAGCGTGACCCTAAGCCATCCTTCTCCAATCTGGTGCCCTCCTGATGTTTTGGACTACAGTGTCTGGGGTTGATGAAAGTTGAAGTCCAAAACATATGGAGTGCATCATGTTGGGAAAGGCTGATCAAAACACTGGCTCCTTTTATTTTCCCATCCCACGCCTCCTTGTGTTCTCTCCTCACGGACAAACTTTAAAATGTGAGTGTCTTGAGGCAGGGGCTTGTTTAATAAAATGGTGGATCCCTGATCTCAAGGAACTAGAAGAATGAGGTCAAATTAAGCTCCAACCTACTCCCAGGCTACAGAGGTTACAGTTATTTCTAAATGAATTGCTTTACTTAATTATCATGTTACCGTAGACCAAAATACTTTGGAGGAGGTTAAATGGGCTTTGATACTGAGTATTTCGAATGCATGAATATAGAATTGCATGTAGGCATTTGCACATGCAAATACAGAAAAACAACAGCAAAACACTGTTTTAAAATAAAGTGCAATAGACACACAGCAGTTGATTTTGTTTTGGTATGTTTTTATTAATATGTTTTTTTATTCAAATTGCATATTCCTTATTGAGGACTGCAAGCACATTTCACCCAAGGATAAAAGTTTTTAAAAAGAGCCTGTTCCAGTGGTATCCAAGTAGGGAAAAGATCTAGGTATTTTCATTAAACGGTGAAAGTCAATTTTTAATGCTTAGATGCCTCCAAGTTAGCCAAAAGATACCTTAAAATAGTTTATAAAAAATCACCTTTGGCTGGAAAAGAGCATGAAATTTGTTTAACTCAGAAGTGTTTTAGGACTTAGTTTGCCAAGCAACTCCCTAGAAGGAATATGACTTTGAGGCTGACCTCGGGATAATATCTAAGGAGATGCTTGCTGTATCCATAAAGGCTGTGTTTGTTAATGCAAATTTTTCCATAGTGAAATTAAATATATTGGTTAAGCTGCTGTCCGTGGATCCAAAATGGCAACTGCAGTTGTGGTAGTAGTTGAACGAAGGATCAGGGAAAGGGGCAAGCTTTCCTGACAGAACCCCAGTTCATGAGAATTGACAGCCCTAGCAAAACTGGGTGTAATCCAAGATGCTTTGCTGCCTGAGGTGCAGGCTAAGTTGGCACCTCGCTCATTCCATATGCAAAAGCTTCCTGGACTGGCAGTTGAATCTTCTTGCTTCAGCACTGGTGATGGTACAGTGCCTTTCACTGCACCTGAGGGGAAGACGCTAACTTAAGGGGCACACATGGCTCTCTCCACTTCTTGACCCTCAGCATGTGCTGCCTGACATGGCTGCCTCATGGTAGGGCCGGCCCTGCCTCAGGCTGATGTTTTGCAAGCCCCACTGAAATGAATGGGGATCTTGTCTTTATGGTGGGTGTGGCAGCCAAGAGTTTGACTCAAAGCATTCCCTCATTACAGGGAGATGATTGTGATGATGCTGTGAATCAGCTCTGTTTTAGCCATCCTAAAAGGTCTTCCCATCTATTTACAATTCCCCTTGAAAACTAGAATGAATCTGCAGCTCCTCAGTGACTACATTTTTAAATGGCCCTGTGCGATGTCTTGTAAGTTACAGTTTAAGAATCCCTATATATTTCTGTCATTTCACCCTCCAGACCCAATATTTCATCAGACTCGATGTGCGCTTTCTGTAGACTTTGGCAGAACTGTCGATATACACTCCCCCGCCCCCGGTACCTCAGTCCTCCCCTTCCTCTAAAGGGCAAATAGTGCATGCATAGTTGGGTGATAGTTTATTCCATGTTATCCGCACAGCAACAACTGTGTGACAGATAGAGTCAAAACAGACATTACTTCAAATCTGTATCTAGCTGCTACGTCAAAAATTTTTAAAGAAAAATTGTAAGTAAGTGCAAGGAGCCAGATCCATATTGTGACCCTAGGATGGGAGTGGGGGAGGGTTAAAATCTGGATTGAGCCTCCTGCACCTACTCTAGAGTAATTAAAAAAGCGTCGCTGCTAGATACAGATTTAAAGTAATGCCTGGTTTGGCCCGGAGTGACTGGTCCCAAGGTCAAGGAGGGACATGAGCTTAGGTCTCAGCGATCCATGCCTGAGACTCAGCTTTTAATAACAGTGAGCCCCATTTTTACAATACTAATTTTGAGGTCTAATATAGTGACACACAAGGGATTATCTATCTTCTATCTATCTATCTATCTATCTATCTATCTATCTATCTATCTATCTATCTATCATCTATCTATCTGTCTAATCTCCTTCTGATTGACAGCTGCAGAAAGAGCTTCTGGATGGGTCTTGGGTCTTTCTGTTTGGTTATTTGGTAAGTGTGCATTAGCCCACAGACAGAGGTTGGCACCATACTCAAAATATTCAAAATCAAATGTTGTGGTTTTCTGCTACTTCCCCCACATCCCTCCTTCTCCCCAAATATAAACCATAACATTGACGAATGTCAGCTATTTACATCTAGGAGGTTTAGCCAAACAGAAACATGATCAAAAGGTACAATGTCATACATTTAGCAAGATTACATTATAAAATGCCTCTTGTATTTGAAAATGAGATTGGAGCGCTCATATATTTTAGTCAAGTCACTGCAGTATTCAATGGAAAGCTAATATAAACACAGTTGTAAAATATTTCTCTCCTGACTTGTGCTTTATGCTCCCCTTCTCCACTCCTATTTATCTAGTCCTCCATCTCCACAAATGTGTGTGTACGTCTGTGTGTGTGCGTGCATGTGTGTGTAATATTTGCAGGATTTTATCTTTGCAGAGAAAACTGCCAGCAGGAATTAATCCATGAGACACCCGGACAGATATATGAGACTATTTAAATTCTTCATTCAAAATACAAAATAATCGCTTTCTCTTGAGGCCCCATTTTTGTTTTATTGAAGCAATAATGGGATTGTTGATATCCTTCTCGCCCCCCCCCCCGCAACACACACACACACACACACACACACACTCACATGCACAATCTTATGAAATCTACTAAGTGACTTGCAGGACGCTGAGTATTCCCTTTAGTTCGATCAAGGCTACTCATCATTTTAGCACTTACTCTTCTCTTCCTAAGACTAGGTTCATCTATATCCGTGCCCTCTTCCCTAAAGGCAAAACCATATCTTTAATGACTCAAAAACAAAGTGGACCAAGATCTCCTGGGGGTGTGCTTTTTATTATCTCTAGGCAGCGATAGACATTCGGTAATAAAGATTTTAAAGACTATAAAGCTGAGGAGAAAATAAAGAGCAGTTAAGATGATAAAGGAGAAAAAGACTCAGGTCTGACTTTTTTTAAGCTCTCTGCTAAAAAGTAAAAGCTCAGGGCAGGGTGACAACAGTCACTGTTGTTGGCATTATATAACTACAAAGCTGTTTTTCTGTACTGAAGTATGATGCTCCATATCTGCTAGCCTTTACAGAAGGGCCCATATAATCGAGATTATAATATGCTATGCCACAGTGACAGCAAAGAGTAAAACCCCACAGGATGCCAGAGAATCCAAGGATGTTGAAGATGGCATTATGATCCACTTAAAGAGTCACAAACAGCAGTTTTAAAGTTACGATAAACAATGCTGCAGATGTGAGCTGAAAAATGCATGTGTGGTTAGGGACAGAGGAGTAAGCTAGTATCTGTGCATTAGCTTGGGTGGAAGTCTCATTGAACTCAGTGAGACTTACTTGAGTAGACATGCATAGGGTTGTAGTGTAAATCTGTTAACTGTAGGTCATAAGAGCCCAGATTAAGAGGCAAGTGATAAGGTCCACCTCCAAAGGCTGCCAAAATTTGAGTGACAAAACTGTAGCATAACAGAGGAGCATGCTACAAATTCAGTGAGGAAGCAAAGGCTAGATTCCTGGGCATGTACAGAGCTAAACTAAATGTTATAATGGATCCACACAAAATATTAATGTGCTTGTTCATTCTTCCTTGCAAAGCACTCTTGGGAGGGGGCAATTTGCAGTAGAAAGGGACAGGAGGGAGGGCTGTTTAAATATTTCCTCGCAGCCCTTTCCCCACCATGCATCTGCTTCCCAAGCTGCAGCCTCCACAGGTTTTCTAGACCAGTTCTAAGCTCGTAAAGATGCATCCACTCTTCCCCTCCTTTTCTTCATGAGTGTGCTTTGCAAGAAAGAAGGAGGCATCAGTTATCTGCATTGTGCAGTTTTGTTTGGTCATGACTTGGAAGACAATTCTGGTGAACTCAATGGGATCTACTTCTGAATGAAGAATAGGGATGGGTGAGAATTTCATTTCAGCTTGGTTTTGATAAGGATTTACCAAAATTCACAAAGTTCTCCATAACTGGGACAAAAATAACTCCAGATCTTAAAAAACTGAACGTGGGAGAAACTGAAACCAACAGATCCATTCAGACCCAGGGCTTAGTTCTGAAAAGTCTGAATTTGAATCCCTGTGTATTCACCCATGTTAGTACTTAATTAGGGTTATTTTCTGACAGGCTCCACATCTTTAACAGCTGTATGGAAGGCAGGTACATCATTACCCTCTCCATGCTGGGAATAGCTGCACATACTGAATTTGGCTGGTACAGATGGGTGAGAATTTTGTTTCAGTTAATTCCTTATAAGAATTTACCAACATTCACACAGCTCTTCATATATGGAAGAGAAAGAATTTTTAAAACTTTAATTTGTTTCCAGGCAAAATATAAAGGGCTGGTTCTTCCCTTTAAGGCCTTACATGGTCTAGATCCAAGATACCTGAGGGAGTGCCTTCTCCCCTACGTCCCAGTCCACCACCTCAGGTCCTCTGAGGGCTCCCTGCTACGGCTGCCTAATGTGAGCCTGGCAGCCACATGCAACAGGACCTTCTCCATTGCTGCCCCTCAGTGGTGGAATGACCTGCCAGTTGAAATGCACCTGCTGACCTCTTTGAAGTTTTTTGAGCAAGCCAGGCATTAAAGACTCTATTATTCTGGCAGGCCTTCCCTTTTAGAATCCTTCTTTCTCTTTGGTGACTGTCATATACTGTTTCTAGGCTGTATTGTATGTGTGTGTGTGTGTGTGTGTGTAATTTTGTTTTTAACTTTGTATGCCGCCTAGAGTATTTTGTAGATTGGCAGGTTATAAATTGAATAAATAAATAAATTTAAAAATTCAACTGTCAGAGAAAATATGAGAGACGTTCACCCATCCCTAATAAAGACATAGCTAGGAACACACTTTAAGGCTGAGATGAAATGCCTCATAAATTAGATACTGAGCCAGGCATAACATTCTATTCTACAATCAAAAAAGGATGCCATCTTCAGCATTTGAAAACTTTGATCCAACCTTGGATTGAGGTATTATTGGTAAACAGAGAACGATCTGGCTACCATTGTTTTCATGTTATAGCACATTGATTTTAATTGAATTTTCTAAAGCTACAATCCTACAGTATATACACTTATCTGCAATCCTATGTCCACAATTCTATGTACATACATTTACCTTGAGTTTCAATGGGTATCTTACTCTGAGTAGATTGTAAATAGATTGGATTTTGTGTAGTGCAGCCATGGCCAAAGGGGACACTGTCATGTACTGACTGACTCACACTTCAAATGGTAGTTTCAGTGTTTGTCTGAATTTCAAATTACATCTATTTTCTCCTCCTGCTGGTGATCAAGATATTTTATAAACAACCATATGTCTTTGTTTCCTGTAAAAATGGTTGTATCTGAATTACTGCAAAAACATTTCCTAAAGGGAGGTTCCGCATACCTTTCAATGAACCGGGGGGGGGGGGGGAGAGAGAGAGAGAGAGAAGCTGAAGCAATATCCACTTACTTGTATCATGCTTCCAGTATAAACAAATGTTTTGGGGGAAAATGGGAAGTTTATGAAAAAAAATATTTTTATACCCACACCTTGGGCACATCATACACACATGGTCCTTTTCATTAGGGATGGGTGAATCTGTTAAGTTCAATCTCGTTTAGATTCTCAGTTTTCTACTGCTAGGCTTGTTCCATCCCAGTTCCATGAAAGCCTTTGTTCCCCCTACACAGAAATATGTACGTTACAAAATGTGTGCAGTTTTGCATGCATTTTTCAGTTATATAAATTTTTGTATGCATGCACCCATTGACTAAAGCATGTTTGTGGACATTTTAGAAATGTATGCATTTTCCCTTGCACATTTTTTTTTAATATGCACATGTTTCAAATATGCACATGTTGAACACATTTTTGTTGTTTTGCAAAATCCATTGCAAACTTGGAAATGTATGGATTTCCAATTGCAAAGTGCATTTGGGCCCACATTCGTTTCTGGGAGATGCAAATTGGGTAATATCACATTAAAATGTGAACCCAACAAATTTCTCATCTATCCTTACTTTTCATATGTCGGTCCAGGAACCTAATATAATCCGAGGAAGTGCAACTCACTTGTCCGCCCCTCTCCAGCCACTTGGTTGTAACATATATTCCATTTGGAAGAGATGAACCTTATATGAAAGGGTGTTTCATCCTTACAACTAGCCTTTTATTAAAGGATCACCAACTAAGCTGAAGCAGAGTTTCTTCCTGCTGTTTGATACATTAATTCTTGGAGACAATCTCTCGCACAGAAAAAGTCTGTTTGAGAGTATAGTGTTCTTTTACCTGCATATCTTTGAACCAAATGGTAGACAAAGTTTGAAAGAAAGGTGGCTTTTACATTTAGGCTCTCTCTACACCAGCCTAAAATCCTGAATTTAAAACAGGGCTTTCTGCTTCCATTTGAAATGCAGGATCACAACGACACACCCTTTTTCATGTGCTTCCTTTTCCTCCCACCCCCTTCCCCCTCCTTCTCCCTGTATCTGGGTCTTCCATTATCTTTCATTGATCTCACTCCTCTTCTTGCCACTTTTACTCTTTTCAAGGACGAAACTGAAGTGGAACACAACGGGGTAATTCGATAGCTCATTATCTGTGATCTGTTTAAAAATGGAACAAAGGGCATTTAGTGCAGGAGATGCCTTGAATGATCACAGTGTCATGTAAAGAGCTCACAAACTTCCGTGAAGGAGACCTCTCAATCGCAGGATAAAAGCCGGGTATGAAGGAGCCCCTAGTCAGCTTCAGTTGGTCAAACCTTGCCTTGACCGGATGACTGATAAGGATCCTTGGTCTCCATTGCCATTTGTAACCGTAATGTAAGCAGTCAAGGTCAACCCGACAATGGGCAGTGATATAAACAAATATTCTCTTAGGGTGCTCTTGCACACACACCTCTGCTTTCAGCACCTACCAGTTTTGTCTACCAGCTTCTAAACAAGTTTAACATTATTATGGTGGTGCACATGCATTACACTGCCATACCCACATGGCGCCCTTACTTTAGAAGTGGTGAGCCACGCTGTTTCATTCGTTGTGAAGCAGGCATGTGTGCTTCTTTGTATCGCTGGCTAAAAGCCACCACCATCATGCCCAGAGTGATGGGAGAAAGCCACCCAGAGCTTTGACTGGCTCCTCACCAACAGTGCTGTTGCTTGTGTACTGTGCTGGTGGCTGGGTCGGAGTGGGCGAACAGGAGATAAGGGAGCACTCATGAGAGTCCTTAAAGAATCATGCCTCGCTCTTCTCCTCTCTGTGCTTCACTTGGGGTATATGAATACTTGGGTGGCTTATTTGGGAGCAGAGACGAAGGTGCTGGTTTCAGGCATGTGTGTTTGGGCCAGCATGTAGAGATGTGTGGCGGAGAATCAGGTCCTGCAGGAAATCTGCTTTGTATCCCTCCCACTTTCAAGCATGTATTGAAGTAAGGAGGTGAGACGGGTGGATTACAGTTTGAATCCCGGCTGAGTGTCTACGTCAGGGCCAAGTTAGACGTGCGGGGAAACTGCATGTATCTTAAGCATAGGGATGTACGAAAGTCATTACCTTTTTGAAGGGTGACATTCGCAGTGGGGGGGAGGCGCTCCATCCCTCCCCCCAAAATTCCCCCTGGCTGGCTCCGCTCCACAGCGACTCCGCGGAGCCGCTGGCTGGGGCCGCCCGCAGCTGGACATCTGGCCGCTGGGCTGCACAGGGACGCAAATGGCAGCTGCCATAGCCGTGTGCCCCTGTATTTTGCTGTGATAGGCTACATATATATTTACGTATATATTTACGTAGCCTATCGCAGCAAAAATAAAGGGAATGCAAATGGCGGCGGCTACGGCGGCCGCCATTTGCGTTCCCTTTTTTTTGCCATGATAGGCTACGTAAATATTTACGTAGCCTATCACGGCCTCCGCAGGAATGCAAATGGCGTCCCTGTGTTAGCCGTGATGGGCTACATAGTATTTACGTAGCCTATCACGTCAATAATGAAGAAGCAAATGGCGGCCGCAGATGCGGCCGCCATTCGCAAAGCAGTGCAGACGGCACCAGGTAAGTGTCCCATTTTGCACGCCTTTCGCGGGGCGGGAGGTGGGGGGCTTCGTTCCGCCACGGATTTCGGGGGGCTGAATGCACTGGCATTCGGCC
This sequence comes from Heloderma suspectum, assembly GCF_057233095.1. Lineage (NCBI taxonomy): Eukaryota > Metazoa > Chordata > Lepidosauria > Squamata > Helodermatidae > Heloderma > Heloderma suspectum. The sequence continues at coordinate 151,029,057 of NC_139460.1, read as the reverse complement.
TCACCGAGATCCATGGCGGAATTCTCTGACATCCCATGTATTCATCCTGTTGGCATATAAAGCCTAGCAAAAAGAGGTCTTCTCAAACAAAAGGAATGTGCAAGGGAGAGTAGTGAAACACAAATCCCTGTCTCACCTGATCTCTTTGTACATTTTGAGCACTTTTGGCCCAGCCCAGCTCTGATACTAGAGGTCAGCCAAAGGGAAAATAGCTTAAAGCAGTGGAAAACAGCAATGTAAGATATGAGTTTGGTTTGGAGGGGGGAAGGTTTTCAGGTTTTGCTTCACTGACCTGTGCACTCCTTTTTGCATGAGAAGTATATCCTCCCTTTAAATGTAAATGGGCAAATTTCTGCTTACAAGACTCATACACATCTAGTTTGGCCAGGGGTCAACAACACACCTTGGCTTGCCTTGGTAGCCATCCAAAAACTGTAGTTGCCATGACCCTACACCCTACCTCCAGAGGGAGGGGACATGATCTTCTGACATTATGCAGATCTGAAGACTGATTTTCCAGGGTTCTAAACTGCATGTTGGTCCTACACAAGTAGAGAAGGTTCCCAGCTTCAGAGGTTATTCCCCCCCCCCACGACTTCTGGAGGGTAACATGGATGGCAGCAGGGACAGGAAGGAGTTAGGGTGCTCATGCATGCTTCCCCTCCTTGTGTGCTGATTGAACACAGAAGTTGAACACTCAAATAGGGCTACTGGCATTACAAGAGGAACAGAACAGGATCTCTCTGAACACCTAAAAACATCCAGACAGAGGAATATCATAAGAACAGTTCAGCAGCTCTTTTTGGGAGGCTACAGTGGTCCTCTTTCAGGAATATTCAGTCCATCCAGGTCTTTGCTGTTGCGTAAGGAAAGCCAACAACTACTCCTGGTTCTGTGTTTTCTTTTCTCAGATTTTCACTGATCTGGAATGAATAATAACTCAAAAATTGAAAGGCATGGAAGTGAGTTAATGAGCAATAGATTTGATAACTAAGGCTGGAAATCTTATGTACACTTACTTGGGAGTAGGTCTGGTTGAGCTCAGTTGGGCTTACTTCTTAGTAGAGAAGCACAGTAATTTAGGGTGGCCATTTACACATCACCAAAATACAGGTCATGTATCAGCAAAAAAAAGAGGACAAAGAGAACACCCAGTTGCATATATAAATTTATATGGATGGGGCAAATTTAGAAATAATAACTATAAATAGAAAAACAATATATCTTAATATAGTGAAGACTGACTAGGTGACCTCTGTGCCAGCTCTGCTGTCCAGATGCTAACTGTTGATAGGCATCTTCAAGCCCCTGCTCTTCCTCATTATGGTTCTTTGACATTAAACGTAGGGATGGCACGAAAACATTTGCAAAAATACATGGTGATCAGGAATATGCGCACATCTAGTTGCATGCAAAATGGCACTGTGAATCGCCCACATACGCAAGATTGCAGGCATCAATAGGTCTCAGTGTGGGTCTGGGAGGGCATGAGTGGGGGCAAGGGCTGTGCAGGTGCTCAGAGAACCCAGACAGGGTCCTTAATTAAACCAGGCTTGGACTGGACACCTTTTCAAACAGAGGGCACCTTCAAATAGAGAACTGTCCTCTGTCAACTCTCCAAAAAAGAGGACTATCCTCTGTAAAGTAGGACACCCAGCCACCCTACAGTGTAATTGCTTTTCTCAATGTGTTTACCATTCAACAGTTTAAGCAATATTAATCTCTAAAGATGCAGGCATTTCCCTTAGCATTACAAAATGGAGTCTGGAGATAAGAATCTTTCATGAAAGGGATGGTGGGAAAGATAATTTGATGCCTACTTCTAACTTTCTCTCTTGTTCATTTTTATCAGTTTCTGGAGATAAACTAGATACATGTTATTTCATTTCCTTACCCCAAGGGTCCCACAATTCTTTGCCAGCAAGGTTTTTTTTTTGGTTTTCTTTTTCAAAAGAAGCAGAAAAAGAAATATAAATGGAAGGGGAGCACAGGATGTCTTATAGGACAGTTGAAAAAGGAGGAAAATGTATCTATTGGGAATGGTAAATTCTGTAAAAGTGTAAAATACATTTAAAGGGAGAGAACCCCTATGATGGATGTAATGTGAAAACAGAAATGGGGATGCATACTTTGACTACCACTTTCTAAGCAAGTTTTACATTCTTTTTAACACAACCTGCACCTGTCACATGTAATAGTAAAATTTTCTGGCAGATAGTGTCAGGAGCTGTAAGTAACAGCAATGGAAGGCAGAATGTCATATTCCGGTCAGTATTTGGGAAGATCATTTCCGTGCTGTTTTTGTGATAATGATAAATCCTTATTGCTAAAAGTGATAAGCCACCACAATTTGATATATTTAAAATAAAATAAAATACAAATAGGGGGATAGGCTAAAATAGAATACCAAAAAAAAATAGTAAGATAAAATACGGTAAAAATACCAGACAAAGATACAAGAGTAAAAAAATATAAAAATTCAACATCACATAAACATGACTCAGAAATTTCCCAGCAGGATACTAGGCTGACACATATAAAAAAGAGAACAAAATTTATATGGTGAGGATGCATCTCAGACCCCACATTAGGATGCATTATGGGTGGTTTTGGTGCCTAGCTCTTAGCTTCCTTGCAGCCAAGGCAAATTTTGCAACCACAGCTGTAATATATACATTACTATCAGCCAATTAAATATAACTTTGATCAAGGGGAAGTTGATTAGATAAGGAATGGAGAATGTATTCAAGGAATTCTCATACATCTAATTCCTCCGTTTGTCTGCCTCTGGATACCCCGGATTGGCCCCATGTTGATACCAACATGGTGGAAGAATTATTACCCCATCTTAAGCCGGTTAAGGCTCCTGGACCAGACAGTATTTCCTCAGAGTTGCTGAAATGCAATATTATTTTTATTTTATTTTATTTTATTATTAAATTTATTAATCGCCCATCTGGCTGGTCACGCAGCCACTCTGGGCGATGTACAACATACAATAAAAACAGTTTAAAACAATAAAATTCTTCAATAAAAACATTTTCTAAAATACCCTAACCCACCCCAAATGCCTGCCTGAACAACAACGTTTTTAATGCACAACGGAAGCTCATTAAAGAGGGGGCATGACGGAGTTTCCTAGGGAGGGAGTTCCACAGAGTGGGGGCCACCACAGAAAAGGCCCTCTCCCTCGTCCCCACCAGTCTAGCTGTCCTGGCTGATGGGACAGAGAGAAGGCCATCCGAGGCTGATCTTGTTAAGCCGCCTGTCTGGTGCTGCTGGAGGTGCTCCTTAAGATAGGCTGGGCCGGAACCATATAGGGTTTTAAAGGTCAAAACCAACACCTTGAATTTGGCCTGGAAAACAACTGGTAACCAGTGCAACTCCTTCAGCACTGGAGTGATGTGATCTCGCCGGTGGCTGCCTTTAATCAGGCGAGCCGCCGTGTTCTGTACCAACTGCAGTTTCCGAACTGTCTTCAAGGGTAACCCCACGTAGAGCGCATTAGTCTAAACGAGAGGAGACCAGGGCATGTACTACCGATGGGAGCAGATGGTCGGGAAGGAAGGGGCGCAGCCGCCATATCAGATGGAGTTGATACAGCGCTGTCTGGCTCACAGCTGACACCTGAGCCTCCATGGACAGCTGGGAGTCCAAAATGACCCCCAGGCTGCGGACCTGGTCTTTCAAGGGTAGCCGTACCCCATTCAACACCAGGTCAACATCCCCCATCCTCCTCTTGTCTCCCACCAAAAGTACCTCGGTCTTGTCAGGGTTCAGCTTCAGCCTATTCCTCCCCATCCAGCCACTCACCGTCTCCAGACATTTGGACAGGGATTCTACGGCCAACCTTGGTGAAGATTTAAATGAGAGGTAGAGCTGCGTGTCATCCGCATATTGATGACACTGCACCCCAAACCTCCTGAAGATAGCCCCCAGCGGCTTCACATAGATGTTAAATAGCATCGGGGAGAGGATGGAACCCTGTGGCACCCCACAAGTAAGTGGCCACGGGTCCGAAACCTCCTCTCCCAGTGCTACCCTCTGGTACCTGCCGGAGAGGAAGGACCGGAACCACAGCAATACAGTGTCCCCAATGCCCAACCCCTCCAGGCGGTCCAGGAGGATGCCGTGGTCAATGGTATCGAAAGCCGCTGAGAGGTCAAGGAGAACAAGGAAGGAGCATTCACCCCTATCCAGACCCTTCCTCATATCATCTAGCAAGGCGACCAAGGCTGTTTCTGTCCCATGCCCAGGCCTGAAGCCTGATTGGAATGGATCTAGATAATCAGCTTCTTCCAAGTGTGCCTTCAACTGCACCGCCACCACCCGCTCAATCACCTTGCCCAAAAATGGCAGATTTGAGACTGGGCGAAAGTTGTTCAAAACTTGAGGATCCAAGGAGGGCTTCTTTAAGAGCGCTCTTATCACTGCCTCCTTGAGGGCTGATGGCATCACTCCCTCCTCAAGGGAGGCATTCACCACCGCCTTGATCCCCTCACCCAGTCTCTCTCTGCAGCTCATAATGAGCCAAGATGGACAAGGATCAAGTAAGCAGGTGGTCGGCCGTACCGATGAAAGCACCTTGTCCACTTCATCAGGAGGAAGAAGCTGGAACCGATCCCACAAAACCGGTGTGCCACAGGCCGCCTCTTGCTCACTAACTGTATCCACAGCGTGCGGAGTAACACACCTAATCTGATCAATTTTATCTGCAAAGTGCTTTCCCAAGGCCTCACAGGAGGCCTTAGAATGCTCCAGTGGTTCTGGAGCCACAGGACCGACCAGGCTCCGGACCACTTGGAACAGCCTCCTGGGACAGCACTCTGCAGACGCGATGGAGGCAGCATAATATTCCTTTTTTGCTGCCTTCACCGCCACATGATAGGCTGAAGATACAGCTCTAGCCCGTGTCTGATCGTCTTTGGAGCGAGACTTCCGCCACCGGCGCTCTAGCCGTCTCACCTCCTGTTTCAGAGCTCGTAACCGTGGATTGAGCCATGGTGCAGTCCGAGCCCTGTTCAGGGGGAGAGGGCGTTTCGGAGCCACCTGATCTAATGCCCCAGTGATTGCGGCATTCCAGCCACCCACCAGGGTCTCGACCGAGTGGCCGTTGGCATGCCCCAGAGAATCCCCAAGCGCGTTCAGGAATCCATTTGGATCCATAAAGACGCCTGGGGCGGACCATTTTAATGGGTCCTCCACCCCTGCGGAGGGGTTGTGGAACCGAGAAGTCCAACATCACCAGATAGTGATCTGACCATGACAAGGGGGTGGTGGATATACCCCCGACTTCCAGATCACTCCCCACTTCTCCAGAAACAAACACAAGGTCTAGTGCATGACCGGCTACATGGGTGGGCCCAGTTAGAATATGGTGCAGCTCCCAGGAGGCCATGGTCTCCATGAAGTCCCGAGGTGCTCCTGTGAGGATGGCCTCCGAATGTACGTTGAAGTCCCCCAACACCAGTAAGTTAGGGGACTGTACACGCACATCAGAGACCACCTCAAGCACCTCGGCCAGGGAGTCAGTCGTGCAGCGGGGTGGACGGTACATGAGCAGAATCCCCAGACTGCCCTTTGGGCCCAACCTCCAGTACATGCACTCAGCAACCTTGGTCTCCCGGAGAGGGGGTCTGGTGAAGACCAAGGACTCTCGGTAGATAACAGCCACTCCCCCTCCCCGATCCCCAGCCTTCGGCTGCTCTGCATACGAAAATCTAGCTGGACACATGGCTGCAAGGGTTGGAGCAGCAGCCTCGGCCAGCCAGGTCTCCGTAATACATGCCAGGTCTGCACCCTCATCCAGGATCATGTCATGGATGAAGGAGGTTTTCTGGGTAACAGACCTGGCATTGCAGAACAGCAAACGAAGGCCAGAAGATGGGGTCACGCCTCCCCCAGCCATCCTTTGGCTCTGGACAGGCCCGGAGCAGGGGACAGCTACTACACATCTCTCCCTTGTTCCCCTTACCTGGCATGGCCTGCCCCTAGCGCTCCGCCAGCGCCTGCCGCCCAGCCTCGGTATCTTCTGGCCCCCAATGCTCCCCCCACTGCCTCCATCAGGTGGACACATGCCCCCTCGCTCCCGCCTATCAGGCAGGCTACCCACCCCTAAAAACACAACACAATCCCCCAGAAATTAAAACAAAACAAAACAAAAATTTAAAATCCCCTTAAAAATAATAATGCCAGGCAGGAGTCCTCAGGGAAGGGAAGGCCAGGTGGTGGTGGTGGTGGTGGTGGTGGTGGCGGCAGCAGCAGCAGCAGCAGGCCCAGCAGCAGCAGCAGGCCCAGCAGCAGGCCCAGCAGCAGCAGCAGCAGGCCCAGCAGGAGCAGGAGCAGGAGCAGGAGCAGGAGCAGGAGCAGGAGCAGGAGCAGGAGCAGGAGCAGGAGCAGGAGCAGGAGCAGGAGCAGGAGCAGGAGGCGCGCCTCTTCCCCGGTGATGGTGGTGGCTTCTCCTGCAGGCCCTGGCTCTCCCAGGCCACCTCAGCCAGCCAGCTTATGTAGCCCCTCCAGGGAGGGCAGGTGGAGCAGCACAGCTGGCTCGGTACCTGGGGGCCTGGTCCTGCAGGGACTGGCGGTCTGCCAGGCAGAAGTCTCCAGGGAAGGCCTGGTGGTGGTGGCAGCGGCGGCAGCAGCAGCAGCAGGCCCAGCAACAGCAGGCCCAGCAGCAGCAGGCCCGCCTCTTCCCCGGTGGTGGTAGTGGCCTCTCCTGCAGGCCCTGGCTTTCCCAGGCCACCTCAGCCAGCCAGCTTATGTATTAGCTAGTGGGCTCCATTGCTGGCTTCTCTTTTTACTTTAATAAACAAATCCAGTTTAATCCCTACAGCCTGGGGATTATTCCAATCTATAGGAAAGGCCCTAAAGATGATCCACATTAACTATCAGCCTATCAATCTATTATCTAGGGTTGGAAAGGTTTATGCTAGCTTTTTAGGCCTTAAACTAAAAGCCTGGATTAATGCTAAAAATATTTGGGGGAAGAGCAGATTGGCTTTAAAGCTGGCCACTCTACTCTCGATCATTGTTTGGCATTGTCCCACTTGGCACATAAATACTCTGTGCCAAAAGGAGGCAAACGTTTTACAACTTTTATCGACCTAAAATCTGTATTTGCTTCTATATCCCATGACTGTCTCTGGAGCAAACTAGAACAGCACTTCTGTCGAAGGGCTTTTGTTTTTGCTTCAGTCTCTGCATTATAAGACATCTGCTCAGGTTCACTGTAGTAATCAAGGGCATCTTACCAACAAGATTGTCTATTCTCAAGGTGTTAGTCAACGGTGTGTTCCTGCCCCCACTCTATTTGGTGTATACCTGGCAGACCTCCCTTCTGTGCTGGCGTCATTACCATCCCACCCACCGAAGATTGGCTTCACAAAGGTCTCAGTTCTTCTCTATGCTGATAATGCTGTTCTGATCTCCCAGACCTGTTTGAGCCTTAAGAGATTATTGAGCAGCTTTGCCGAGTATTGTAAAAACAACAACAACAACAACCTTTTTAACAATTTCATAAAAAACTAAAGTACTGGGTTTTCTAGGAGGGAGGTCGGATTTCCTTAGCTTCTGGGGAATTATAGAATCGAGGAAGTTGATTCATAGAAATACCTGAGCATATGGTTCCATGAAGCTGTAAGCTGGAGAGTTCAGGAAAAAATTGCCAAGGCTAAAGCCAAGCAAAATGTGGGTGTGATATCCCGTTTCTTTTTTTAAAAGGGTGGGAAAATTTTACCAGTAGCTCCCCAGGTTTTTAAAGCTTAAATTGTTTCTCAGTTTCGATACGGGACACTGATTTGGTTTCCCTGTTCTAAGAATTCTCTTGAAGGAACTCAATCCTACTGTCTTATGTTAATATTTGGTGTTCCCAGGGGTGTTGCTGGGGCTGCCCTTAATCTGGAGGCTGGGCTGAACTCACTAAACTGCTTGGCATGGATTTATTCTATCCATTTTTGGCTCTGCTGCAGTCTTGTGTTTACTCCTAATTCCCTGGCTTCCCAGGTATTGTCAGACGCTTTTGAATCTCCTTGGATGAAAGATGTGGTGTAAAAAGTCACCTCAGTAGGTTTATCACCCTCCTATTTGTTATCTTTGGACCTAGAAAGTGCCAAATCAGCTGTTAAACACAGATTATTGGGCATAGACTATCAGGAGCTTCAAGGAGCTGCTTGGGGCCATGTTCCCCTCAGTTACTGGGTCTATCATGCCTCCCCTGTAAAGATGGAATGCACTATTTAAACTGGTTAACCATTCCTAAAAACGGGAAGGCGTTCTCCTTGGCAAAGTTTAATGGTCTCCCCTCCAAACTATTAGAAAGCAGATTTAATAAAACTCCAATTAATAACAGATGGTGCCCCTGGAGCAACTTTGTGGTGGAGTCCATCTTCCATGTTCTATTTTACTGCAGCTATTATCAAGAGGCCAGAAAAGACCTAAAATATCCCATCACACAGTTTTTCCCTGGCTGCTCTTCTGAGTCCCTTATGGTTATTTTACTCCAGGGTACCAGCAAGTTAATTACTGAGCAAGTGGCTAAATTTCTGACCTGGTTATCCTCACTAGCCCACTTATGATTGTTTGATTGTACTCCTCGTGGAGGCAAATTTACTGTTTAGTTTTTTATAGCCTATTGCGAGAAAAACTTCAGATGCAAATGGCGTACCGCACACCATTTGTGGCCGTAAAGCCCTTAGTTTAAGCTAAATGCAGCCATTTATGGCTGCATTTAGCTTAATCTAAGAGCTTTACGGCTGCAAATGGCATAGCAGACACCATTTGCATCTGGAGTGAGCCCTCAGCCAGTGATATGGCACAGCAATGGTGGCTGTATTGCTGGTGCTACAGAGCCGACTGGTGGCTCCGTATGATCGCCATGAGGAGGATCCGGTGGAGGAGAATCCTGGAGGGTGGTGGAGGTGAGTTGTGCCATTCTGCCACGGACTCCAGAGGCCGGATTCTTTAGAATCCAGCTTCATTGGGGTCCGTGGAGGAATTCTCCGCCATCCCTAACAACAGTACAATTTAAAACAGTAAAATTACACATTAAAACATCGTTTAAAAATACCCTAACCCATCCCAAATGCCTGCCTGAACAACCAAGTTTTCAGTGCATGGTGGAAGCTCATTAAAGAGGGGGCATGGCAAAGTTCCCTAGGGAGGGAGTTCCACAGAGTGGGGGCCACCACAGAAAAGGCCCTCTCCCTCGTCCTCACCAGCCTAGCTGTCCTGGCTGATGGGACAGAGAGAAGGCCATCTAAGGCTGATCTTGTTGAGCCGCCTGTCTGGTGTTGCTGGAGGTGCTCCTTGAGATAGGCTGGGCCAGAATCATACACCTTGAATATGGCCTGGAAAACAACTGGTAACCAGTGCAACTCCTTCAGCACCAGAGTGATGTGATCATGCAGGTGGCTGCCTTTAATCAGGCAAGCTGCTGTGTTCTGCACCAGCTGCAGCTTCCAAACCATCTTCAAGGGTAAACCCACGTAGATCACATTACAGTAGTCTAGACGAGAGGAGACCAGGGTATGTACTACTGATGGGAGCAGATGGTTGGGAAGGTAGGGGCGCAGCCGCCATATCAGATGGAGTTGGTACAACACTGTCCAGCTCACAGCTGACACCTGAGCCTCCATGGACAGCTGGGAGTCTAAAATGACCCCCAGGCTGCAGACCTGGTCTTTCAAGGGTATCTGTACCCCATTCACCACCAGGTCAACATCCCCCATCCTCCTCTTGTCTCCCATGAAAAGTACCTCCGTCTTGTCAGGGTTCAGCATCAGATTATTCCTCCCATCCAGCCACTAACTGTCTCCAGACATTTAGACAGGGATTCTATGGCCAACCCTGGTGAAGATTTGAACGAGAGGTAGAGCTGTGTGTCATCCACATATTGATGACACCACACTCCAAACCTCCTGATGATAGCCCCCAGCAGCTTCACATAGATGTTAAATAGCATCGGGGACAGGATGGAACCCTGTGGCACCCCAGTGAGTGGCCATGGATCTGACAGCTCCTCTCCCAGTGCTACCTGCTGGAGGGGAAGGACTGGAACCACCGTAATACGATGTCTCCAACGCCCAACCTCTCCAGGTGGTCAACTGTATCAAAAGCCACTGAGAGGTCAAGGAGAACAAGGAAAGAGCATTCGCCCCTATCCAGAGCCCTCCTCATATCATCCACCAAAGCGACCAAGGCCATTTCTGTCCGATGCCCAGGCCTGAAGCCTGATTGGAATGGATCTAGATAATCAGCTTCTTCCAAGTGTGCCTTCAACTGCATCGCCACCACCTGCTCAATCACCTTGCCCCCAAATGGCAGATTTGAGACTAGGTGAAAGTTTTTCAAAACTTGGGGATCCTAGGAAGGCTTCTTTAAGAGTGGTCTTATCACTGCCTCCTTGAGGGCTGATGGCATCATTCCCTCCTCAAGGGAGGCATTCACCACCACCCTGATCCCCTCACCCAGTCTCTCTCTGCAGCTCATAATGAGCCAAGATGGGCAAGGATCAAGTAAGCAGGTGGTTGGCTTTACAGATGAAAGCACCTTGTCCACGTCATCAGAAGGAAGAAGCTGGAACCGATCCCACAAAACCGGTTTGCCACAGACCGCCTCTCGCTCGCTAACTGTATCCATGTCGCATGGAATGGAATAACACTCCTGATCCGATCAATTTTATCCTCAAAGGCCTTAGAATGCTCCAGTGATTCCAGAAAAACTGGACTGACAAGACTTCGGACCACTTGGAACAGCTTCTTGGGACAGCACTCTGCGGATGCGATAGAGGCAGCATAATATTCCTTTTTTGCTGCCTTCATCACCATGTGATAGGCTGAAGAGCCTGTGTCCGATCATCCTCCCTTTTTGTAATTCCCGGGGTGGTGCTGTGGGGTGGGATGGGCAGCAATACTACCTTGCAGGTTTGTTATAAGACCTACAGAGGGTAATGTATGTGAAGCATTTTGAACACTTAGAGTGCAACCCTATTGAGATAGATGGTCGTCTCTGACTTCCTCTGAATTTGGAGGTGACCGCCTATCCAATGCAGGGCAGCTGAAGTATGGAGGAGAGGATTCCTTCCGTGCTCTGGCTGCCCTGCAGTTTGCCTTAGACACCTGATTTTGGACAAGCGTGGAGGGGCAGCCTCTGTGATTCTCTCTGCCCCAGCTATGAGGGGGAGGGGTGGGGAGCACGGTTTCTCAGCTACGAACTCGTAGCACTGTCTACGAGCTCAGACTTGGGAAACTGAAAAATCCTATCTCCCCCAGACGCTGTCTAGGGGACATAGGTTTGCTCTTTTAGCAAGGAAAAAGCAATATATAAATACTAGGCATAAAGATCTAGTCTCATACTTTGCCACACTAGCATAATTCTCTGTATTTTTTCCCCATAAAGTGTACTTTGCTTTCCTTCCAATAAGAAATCACTCTACAATATTTTATGGCCCACTGTTTATTTTGCAGATTTCAGGAACATATTTATCCACCCGTAAATAATGTGTGCATAAGTGCAGTGCTAAGAGTGGACGCAGCGCTAGTTTTAGCTTGAGAGAGGGAAAACCTCCAGGGAGGCTCATGCTGCAGAGGCAGCCTGCTCTTCCAAGCAAGGCTTTGTCAAGCAGCCTTGCAAAAGGGACAATTCAGCAACAGCAGGACATATTGGGCCAGTTAAATTTTCTTCAGGCTATACAGCAAAGTCTCCAAACAGCACAGTACGTTGTTGTCGACATTGTTTTAACATGGACATAAAGGGAAAGGTTTATGTGCAAATTTCCACAAGCCTCAGCTCCGGCTCGCTGGATAAACTCTAGCTTTTGTAAATTATGTATTTGTAGCAGCCAAACACAACCCTCTTCTGCTTTCCCCCTATAATCTTCCTCTACTGCCAGCCAGCCAGTCAGCAAACAATAAATTGTTATAAACTTCAAAGCTTGCTGTTTTAAAGTTTTCATGTTTACCTGAAAGTCAATACGTCTTCGGTTGTCATGGCACTTTGTTTTTTCCTTCTCAATGAAATAACGTTTGCTGCTATCCTTTTGAAGTGAAGGTTGGAAAGGGGAGGACGAAAATTACAGCTCAACCCAAGTCTGAGGGAAATTTTTGGAGAGAAACAGATGATTTGTTAAGACTCAAGCGCTTCCAAGATGCCAAATGTCAGCTCTTGGGAGCACTAATTAAATACGCAATTAGCAAGGTTTATGTGGCCCCTAAGTCTTCCAAGCCTGTTTAATAGGAAGCTTCCCATACTACTTTTAACAAGGTAAAACTTATATGCATACTTTATTGCATAGTTTCTTCCTGTAGCAATAAGGGTTCTTGAATATATATTTATTCTAGCCATCCCAGCAGTGATGGCTATGTTAAGGTTTGCATGGAAATGAAACATTCCAGCATGTTAAGGAGTGATCGGGGTGGGTTGTTCTAACCTTTATAAAACCAAAACCGTTCGACCAATCGTTTTGAAATTTTCAGATGTCAGAAAGAAGTGTTCATTTTACATACCCTAAAAACTGAGTTGTACTTAAGGGAGTAAGATACAGTTGTTAAAACAACAAAGCTGTGTGAGCCTTGGCAGAAATTCAACTGGGGAGAGATGGCGGTCCCATCTCTGTATGATGAGATGTTTGGGATGAGCCAGTTGAACATCTGCCTGCCCTGATAGGAGCTGGGAGGACTCCTTGAGTTCTGCTGGAGGGGGTAAAGTACAATGGTTAGTGCCATGCGTGCTTATGTAAAAGACAACTCTCTGAGTTCTGTAGGGCTTACTCACAAGCAACTTTAGTTTTGAAATATTAATGTTGCATCAATATATAGAAGCCTCTGATCTGTGGAATAGTGGAACAGTAACAAAGAACTTTGTAAGTCTGATTTCTTCATCAGAACATTTTAGTTCTATTTCATTTGGGACAAAAGTGAAATCACAGGATAAAATCTGGTAGGTATATAGAGTCTTTCCTACTCGGTTGTTATATTGTGTGTTGTGGGGAGGGGGGGTCATTACGTATTAAACTTTTATTAACATATTAAACCTTGCAGATATATCTCTATGGGCACAGAAGGAAACATCTACCTTAGAGCTGGTAAAAGCTGTCAAAGACTGTCAATAGCAAGCCATTTGTTGCCGTGGCAACTAAAAGAGTAATTCAGCTTTAATCTGTTTGACAAAATGAAAAAAAAGTTAAAAAGTAAAGACAAGCCTTTGACCGGATTTGCATGATCATGGAGCGAAAATAAGCAATTGTGGTTTATTTTCCCTCCTCGAATGTGGCAGTCATGAGCTGCTAATTAGCATAATTACCCTCGCCAGACGCAGGTTGTCGTGACATCCAAACCCAGCGCGGGTGGGTGGCTGTCTTGGTTTACAAACTACCTAGAAACCCATGGCTTGTTCTAGAGGTCCACATCATGGCTTATCTGCTTTGGGAGAATGAGAATTTCACATGCATTTTCTGGCTCCTTAGGGAGGATGTGGTGTTAAGGCTTCTGAGCCTTAGCTCACAATTGCCTTGCTTTTTGGTGTTTGGTTGAAAACTGTATAGCCTTAACTTTTTTTGTGGGGGGGGGAGTAAACCATAGATTTTTGTCCATTGAATATGTGTAAGATTGCACAGCTCAGAGGTTCATAAGCAAAACAATTGTTGGAAATGCATAAAACACTGTTCTTTGGGTTTTGTTTTTTTTTAAAGTAATTAGCTTGCACTTAAAGTCCATTAGTGGGCTTGGAGGCTAAAAAAGTGTGGACTATTATACATATCATCATAATGCTTAAAGTTCTAGCATTTGTGTTAGTCATGTCCTAATATTAAAACATAATGAAGTTGCTAATTTCTGCTCTGAGGTCTTAATTGGGGTGTAATGTTTTTCTATTAGGAAAAGACTGAGCAAGGGAAAAAGAACAGAAATAGGGAAGTTTACTCCCACTGAAATCAATAGTCCTCAAGCTAGCCAGAACTAACTTATCCCATTGATTTCAATGGGGCCTGACTTTGAACTGAATGTTCAGCCCTGTGGAGTTTTGTGATTTTGTGGGAGGGCTGATGGGAGGGGGGCAAACATGCCTGCAGAACTCCACACCAAGCTGTTGTGTGCAGTGATGGTTTGGCTTTGTTAAGTAGAATGGGAAAGAAAGGAACCCTTACACCTTGTATGAAAATATAAGTAACTTCCCCATCTGAAATTGTTGTGAGTTTTGCGGGGGTTCAGAATTTTCTGTGGGAGATCAGAAAGTCTCAGAAATTGTCCTTCCCCACCTTTGCGTGGGGCAAAAGTCCCATGAAGGAGAAAGAGAATTTTGCTTCAGTATTAGACGTAAGCGCAATGATCCAGTATATATTCTTGCTTTCATATATACTGTAGCTAGGCCATTATAATACAGGCAGCCATTTTTCCAAATTCAAAGTCTTTTTGTTTCCTAGGCCACAGCCAGCTTGCAGATTCTTTTTCTTCCACATTAATTCTAAAACGGCTAGACATTTTTGCATACAGCTAATACATGAAAAGTAATTGGTGTTGGCATCCATTTGGAAAAGCTGGAAATAGGCAGTAGCTGTGCACTGTGGCTCTTGAGGTTCTAGAAAAGATTTCTAACCATTGAATTGAATAAGAAATATGTTCCTTGAGGAATCTATGGCTCTCAGGGTTGCCAAGCCTTCTTCTTCTTCTTCTCCTTCTTCTTCTTCTTCTTCTTCTTCTTCTTCTTCTTCTTCTTCTTCTTCTTCTTCTTCTTCCTCTGAACTACAAATGCATTATATATATAGAGAGAGGAGAGAATTCTTTCAGGAGAGAATTCTTTCAAGATGGCTTAGGATGCAATCTTAAGAAGATAGTCGCCAGCCTCCAAACTCGGAGGCCGGTGACTATCCTATGCAGGGTGGCTGGAGCTCGGAGGGGATCCTCTCCTCCATGCTCTGGCCGTCCTGCATTTTTGGCTAGATGCACAATTTCATGCATGTAGCAGGGGACGTCAGAGCCGGTGGGGGAGGCTGCGCAGCACATAGGAGGCCTCATAAAGAGGCTTCCATGGTCTCCTCCCCTCCCCGCCACAGGGACTGCCCCTTTTTCACCCTCTCCCCACTCTGTTTGTGAGCACAGAGAAGCAGCTGGCATGGAGAGAACTGCGTCAGCTACGAGGGGGCAGGGGCAGGGGCAGTGGGAGGGGAGCTCAGTTTCTGGAACTGAGCTTGGAGCCCTGGCTCTGAGCTCAGTTTCCAGAAACCGAAAAACACCATGGCCCTCTCGATGCTGTCTAGTATCCATAGAATTGCTCTCCCCCCAGAACACAATAGAAAGTGCTATATAATTTGATACAAATATGCAGATGTAACCATCTTCAAGTACCAGGGCAAACTTGTTTATCAGAACTGAGCTGACCAAAAAAGAGAGATGTAGGCTGTGATCCTAGACACACTTGACTTCATGGGACTTCTTTTGGAGTAGACATGCATAGGATTGCAGTATTGTCCTTAAAATAGTTTTTTGTTTCCCCTCTTAACACAGAGAAAAGAAAACAGGGATGCATAGAACCTTGAAATCTACAGTTCCAGAATGCAACAAATAAAATCCTTTCCCCCCTTATAAATGTGTCAGCTTGTATTTCATTATGGTTCCTCAAAAAAAAAAAAAAAAGGCAGGAAGGAAGGAAGACGAAAGAAAGAAAGAAAGAAAGAAAGAAAGAAAGAAAGAAAGAAAGAGAAACAGTGAATTTGGACAGCATGGCAATGTTTTGCATCCTCAGGTACTAATCCAACAGGTACCAGTCCAACAGTAAAAGAATGCCAGTTTTTACCAATTGCTTGATACACATAGTTTAGTTGCAGTTCAGAGATTAGTTACCAATTTCAAATTGGTTTCCAACAGGTAGCACAACAAAATTACCTTGGGGGTCTTCAGCTAATAGATAACATGCCATTTCTTCAATCAATGCAATAATTGTTCTTCAAAATCCTTGGATAATTGGGCACATTTAAAAGATATGATAAACCTGTGTGGGCAGCTGTACAGCGTACGCTGCCAACAAAGTGTTTATGTTAAACTATAACATTGATTCACTTTATGGGGCATAAGGTAAGCTTTTACCCACATAATGTTCTTCTCATACACGTCTGAGGAATTTTTTTTTGTAGTCAGCAATGGAAAGTTGCAGTCAGAATGGTCACTATAATTCCTTGAAATATATACCGACATATAGTGTAATGCAGATTGCTGCCATTTTGCATTATATATGGCTCATGATGGAGGGCTTAAAAAAAAAAAAGTTATGTGACAGGCTATTTATCTTTTAATTCTTCTGCGTTTACAATATATTGATTAATTTATTATCCCTAGTGCCTCACTTTTTCTTTATGGCTTTGCAATGAACCTTATCATCAGGTGGAAGAGAGGCAAATTTTACTTCTATGGCTTCAGCATTATGTGGAGAAAACCAGTAAATCAGACATCTTGACAGTTTTGTTTATCTTCCCTATGCCCTTTCTTTTTATTTTTCCAGTTTAAAAGTTAAGTTTTGGAAGTTTTGTTCTGTTTTCCCTGGGTAGACATTGTTCAAGGGTACCAATCAAAAGATACACATCCATGGAGGGAAGATAAAACAGAATGCTCACAATATGCTTATTTATAGGTTGTTATGATTGTTCCCCCTGAATGCAAAATTGCACAACTCTCAACATAATTCTTTTGAAGTTATTGTTATGTATCCTGTGTGTGTGTGTGTGTGTGTGTGTACTGTACCCCCCCTCCTGATACATTACAGTTATTGTAAGCTATTATCAAAGGTTATGATAGCTAAATGATATCCATGCATTTTTGGAGAGCTGAATCACTCAATGAGCGTGGAGACACTACAGGAGGGATCTCTCATATGCCAGCATGGGAAGGTGAAGGTAATGAAAAATACATATGCTGTACCAATCAGATGTTGACCTAGTATACAGGTAAATATGTGGTGGTAGAAGAAAAGCTATAAACTTCTAGTCAGATGAAATCAGTGAATAATAACTGCCTTAACCACTGGTATAAGGGAATTCATATAGATCTACAAAAAGTGCTAATTCACACAGGTAAGAGTTTTGGTCTTGGACAGCAGCTGTCTGCATACCTTCAGTTTGTCTCACCTGTAATTCACATTTCCCTAAAGAAATTGATATTTTAATAACATGCATCCATGTTTCTCAACCTCCATTTTGTGAGGCACTAGGAGAGAAGAGTGATGTAGTGTGAAGGACAGGATTCATGGGCATTTAATAGTTGTGGAAAAACTGGAAAGATACAGGTTGGCATGCAGAAGTAATAAAAGCTGTCCCTGATTAAATTCCCTGTTCCATACAACAATTCAAGGGACACAAGCCCTCTGTCTTCCTTTGAATCTGGTCACCCTATAGATCTTACAGGGATGGGCAACTTGTAGCCCTCCAGATGTTTTTGTCTACTACTCCCATCAGCCCTGACCGGTGTAGCCAGTGGTGAAGGATTAAGGGAGTTGTAGGCCAAAACATCTGGAGGGCCACAAGTTGCCCATCCCTGCATCCCATGCATTTTTGGAAGAAAGAAAAATCCTATCTCCCTTCAGCAAGCCCAGCATACAGCACATAATTCAAGATATACTGAATATCCAGCTTCTGCAGCTCATCATTTAGTTTCCCTGCTGATCTTTCACAAACAATACTGGTCACATTTAGATCTTTTGCTTCACCATGTCTGCCTATTCCATTGTTATACCAGAAAGCCTACTTTTCTGCCTAAAGGTCCTTTTAGCTCTGTGTCTTAGCTTGAATCCTGTTTTTCCTGTAAAAGTTTCATTAAAATAATGAAAGAAACTTCTAGAAACAGATTACACAATAAGACAGACATATTTGTCATTTATTTGATATCTTTTCTCTTTCCTCCCTCCTACACCCACACTTTTGTTTAAGGATTTAGCATTGCTGGAAGCAATTTTGTGAGTGTGTATGCAGTGTGAGCAAGTGATAAATGTTTTCATGAGGCTATTTTGTTTTGATATCAGAGAGCAAGGTGGGAAGACACATGTGATAAAGTAACAATTAATGTATTAATCCTAAAAAGAAAGCAGTGACAGAAATATACATCTTAAAAGATAAGTACACCTTCTGATGTCAGTGGTGGCTGTGACAAGGAACTGCATGAACACATTTCAGAGAATCTCTAACTGCAGCAATTTATGAACCCTCCAAGGAATGAGATGCCAAGTAAGTGATTTTGGAGATTTAACTTCCCATAATCCTCTCTTGGAACAAAAAACAATGACAAGAAAGCAAATAGCTCGCCCTGTCTACAAAGCCTGCAAAACTTTCTGAACTATGCTGCTGTGGATAGAAGCAAATCTAACATTATCTCTCATTAGTGGGTACAGAATGACCCAAACTGGTTGCTCTGAATAATTCCTTTTGGAGAAATAAAATCCTTCCCTTTTAGTCTCATAGATGGCTACAAGGGGTTTCAAAGTGATAATGCAGGAGGGCACCATTAACAATATGCCAATATCAGCTGTCTAATGCCTAATCAGGTAGGATGGAGATGGAGAGCAGATGCAAACTGAATGGAGTCATTTAGTTGCATTCTGTTCTACCAGAATTTAGCCAAAGCTACCAGATATGGTGGTCATTGTACCATGTTTTGATCTCAAATCATACATATAACCGGTATTAAAAAAATAAGCAGAAATGTGCTGGTTTGGACCAAAGGCCTACTTGGTCCAGCATTCTGCTGACACAGAGGCCAACCAGATGCATATGGGAAGCCCCCAAGCAGGATATGAGCACAATAACACTCTCCTGCTCATGTTCCCCAGCAACTGGCATTCAAGGGAATACTGCCTTTGATTCTGGAGGTAATCATAGAATAGTAGGGTTGGAAGGGACCTACAAGGACCATCGAGTCCAGCCCCCAAATATATAGCTATTCATGAATGGTAGCCATTGATTGCCTTCTCCTCCATTCTCAACATCATGAATATAAGATAGCAGCAAGAAAAGCAGGGATTTCTCATGCTTGGTGCCTTACAGTGCAGTTCTAAGTGGGGTTGGTAAAGAGTGCAATGGAGGATCTACCGCCTCATCCAAGCCCTGTCGGCTCACACTGACCAGAAGAAAAGGTGGGTGGGGTGGTTTTGCTGACCTTTTCAGCATGAAAAGGCCATGAATTCCCTTTGGGGGAAAAATACTACTGCCATTCCCTCCACCCTGCCAGGAAGAGCGTAGCAGGGCTTTGGACAGAACGGAGCCTCCGAGATCAAAGCACTCTGTTGTTTGGGCTCCTTGCTCATGGGCTTATTCTGTAAGTGTTATCCAACCAGCATGGGAGATACTTTTTGTAAGTTGCATCTGCATGGCTGTGGTAGCATTCAGCTGATGCTACCATGTCTACAGGACCCTATTGTGTCTGTGTAGGGATATATGGATTGTGTTAAATCTGTTCCATCTGTATTTTGCAGATTGTCAGGCGTCTTTTGTTCTGTCGCCTCCTCATGGACAGATTCTGATTTTCTGAATGAGAATTTCCTTCCTTTTCAAATGTGCACTTGCCCTAATGAACACTTGCACAAGTGAGCATTTGTGTGAATCCACCCCAAAAGTAAAAGGCCAGGCTGCAAGTTTGCAGAATCTGTGCAACATGGAACAAGCTGATCCTCTGCAGAATCCACAGGTTGGATTCACAGAAATTCAATCTCATTTGAATCCATTCCGGATTTCTATGACATCCGTATTTGTGTTAATAATAAAATAAATGCCTATGGAATTAGCACACATGTCCAAGTGAGTCACCATTTAACCACTTAAACTCTAATCTAGCCATGCATCCCATATCCCTAAAGTGACATGTACCGGGCCCATGAAGGGTGTATGTGTGTGTGTGTGTGTGTGAGTGAGTGCATCTTTAATCTGATCAGCTAGGATAAAATTATGGAATACACTGCCGCAGAAACTAAAAGGATATATAGTAAAATGTTCATAACAATCATTATTCAAAGGCTGTGTTCACTGCTCTGGGCCACAAGCAAAAATCCACCAAGCCAAAGATAATGCTGTCTGATTATTTCTCTACCTTTTTATCTTTTAGAAAAAGATGAGCTGAAACTATTTTCAAACTTGCTCAATGTGGTATGGTTTTGTTCATAACTGACAGCTGTTTGTTTAGGGATATTCAAGGTTTTCTTTTAAAATACTATTTATGTTGATTGAAATGATTAAGAACATACCATTTTAACAGAGCACATCTTCAAGGATACTTAGTACAGAAGAAGCTAGGAAAACAGTATGATCAAGAAAGAAACACAGTGTAAGCGGTCACATTCAAAATTGTTACATAAAGCACATCCTTTTATCCTTGACTGCACAGAAACCCCACTCAATGTTCCTGTGCAATTTTGGATTAGTTGTTATCAAATTTGTATCTCATCCTTCCCCTAAGGAGCTTAGGATAGTGTATATAGATTTGTTTAATTTTCTCCTCACCACAACCCTGTGAGGTAGGTCCTTGCTGAGAGATAGTGACCTTCTGAAGCAAGCTGTTTCATGGCTGAGCAGGGATTTCAACCCCAAACTCCCTTATTAGAATGTACAGCTGTTGGGGAGGACAGAGCTTCAGATCATTACAATGGTAGATCAAATAGCTCAATGGTTATTATAGTAAGCAACATTGAACAACATTACTTCCAGATTCTACATCTGAAGCCAGGCCAAATTAAATATCCCCAAATTAAAACTATCAATAGCCCTATTCAGGCATTTTCCTGAACATGTGAGGGCTGAAATTGTGTAGAGTCTATAGCCCTTCACACATCTAAGCATGCTTGGCTGAATGCAGTTAGGAGCCTCTGTGTGATCAGGAATCCTGCCTAAATAGGAGCTTGTGCATGCAGGGATGTTAGGTCAGGGCTTGCACGTTTACCACCCTACACACTTTTACCCTTTGCACATTCAGGTGAATGCCTGAACAGGGCTAATTTTATTTAAGAAATCATTGTGTATGTATAATCCATCAGACACAGCTGTTGTGTATGTCTATTTATTTCCATGCAACCTGAAGTAGTGTTCTATGCAAATAGTTATGACGGATGGATTGCAGCCAGTGGCTACGATCCAAAGCAGTGAAATGTTCATAGAAGGGGAAAACTGTACATCCAACTGCACAGTCATTTAACTTTAGCTGTAGCAGTTCATTCTTGCTGCTAAAGAGAGAAGCCACTGTCACTTTGCTCTGGCTACAAGTGCAACGTTCTCCAGTATGCACATCTGTCTTTTTAAAAGCCCAGCCTGTGTGTTTCATCTACTGGGGCACATAATTCAGTTTCACTATGAATCTTGGGGATCCAAAAAATATTCAGACTTTTAAAATTTATTTTTACAGATTTGCTCTTGAAACAAGGCAGGTTCCCATAAATGTTTCATATACTTCTTGGACGAGGGATGCTTGTGGAATTCGATCTTTGCGAATTCTGCTGTGAAATGACCTGGTCCACACCTCCAAGACTAATGTGTGGATCAGAATGTAATTATCCTTTGCACTTCTCCAAATTTTGAGATGCAGGTCTCAGCTTAAAACCAGTATGAAATAAACAAGCATATGTTATGATAAAATACATTTTGAAATGCATACATTCCGATGAAATATGTTTATAAATGTATATTTGATAAGAAAATATGTTAAAATATATATTTAAATGTGAATTTATATACAAAGTTTTCTGCTGATTTTGAAATAAAAATTGCACATTAATGTGGAAACAGGACAGAACACACTTATGAATGGACACATGCAAATTGACATGGATGGAACCAGACTGATCCATCCATATCTTGGACCACAGGTAGTCATAGGGATATCAAGGTCCTTAGGTATTGAGACCAGAGGTCTTCCTTCTAGCAGTTCAAATTAGTTATTGTTAGTAGTCCTACAGGTGGACATATATCCAGATATTTGGGAATTCTGAATTTGCATTAGGAAAGTGTCCAGAATTAGAAGGATCATGAAGTCTATTTGTTTGACTGCGGTCATAGAAATTTGACTCAGGACAAATGTGAAATTGTGCATTGCACTAATGTGGACCTTTGAACCAAGATCAATGTGCATTGTAGAATTCATTACGACTTCATTAGGCTAGATGTTCCTTGCGCTAGTTGTACTAGTTATTCTGCTAGTGGTTGTGCGACCACTAGCAGAATACCAACTCTTGTAATATTTCCACTAGCATTTCATTGGATATAACCCTTAACCAAGCCTGAAACCACAGAAGCAGCCTAATTAGAAAGTTGAGATGTTGCTGTAACTTTAGCTAAATTCTCCACACAAGGGCTATGTTACCCGAGTGGTCTACATTCAAACCCAATAGGGTTAGTTCATTAACTACTGTTAAAGTTGGCATTCATTTTCTAATTACACTGGGAAAGCTATTGGACATTTTAGTGAAAAAACAGGTTGGTTCCTTTTATATTATGTTGGGGAAATCTGGTTAATGGAATATAACAGGTTTATCCTTTGACTTCAAGCCCCCAATTGTTTTTATCCAGAAGAAACAGTGGCATACAAAAGAACAGAATCTTTCTGGGGTTTTACAAGAGAACCAATTCATTTGCTAGTAGTGAATCCAGTTAGAATTCAACAGACTCTCTTAAATTTAGGACACCTGGCTTTAAGCTTCAAAGAAGACCAGAAAGCAAATCACACAAAAGTAATGGCAGCAAAGAATAAGACAATGGGAAGGGTTAAAATTTAGTAAAATTGTGACCAAAGTATGAAAATTCAAACTCCCAATAATTGCACTAAGAAAAGGAGATTAATATAGACAAAGGGTATCAGGAAAGAAAGGGCTATTATGTGAGAGGTATAACGCATCAAGCTTCGAGAAGAGCTAGAAAGATTACAGAATGAAGTAAAGTGTAAAAAAAAAAAGATAAGAAAAGCAAAGGTGGAGAGTGAAAGGAAGATTACACAAGAGGTTGTGATTAATAAGGACTTTTTCAAGTACATGAAGAACAAAAGGTCAGCAGAAGAAATGCTAGTCTTCTAATGATGGCCAGCAAAATTTATTGGCAGCTGAGGCAGATATGTTAAGAAGAAAATCCTGGAACCTGGGTTTACAAGGGTGATGAAGGACAAAGGCATGAAACGGTCCAAATGGAGGCAGAAAGGATGTTTTGGGTAACTAGACTTGGTACAGAATGCTAATGCTGTGCTACTGAATAATTAGAAATAAGAAACTTTGGGCTGGCTTTTTGGGGCAAAAAAGAGAAATCTCATTCTCCAGCAAAAAAAAGGACAATATACATGACTCCTCCAGTCCAGAATGAATAGGGCAAAACAGATTGTCCCAAGTTTTGCTTATTGCAAATCTTCCTAATGTGGGTCCAAGTGTTTTGTGCAAAGTCACAGTCTCTGCTTCTAATGAGCAAATGGGACAACTTGGTTAGAAGGCAGTCTCTCATTAATGTTAAAATGAATTGGGGTGTAAGAAAATGGAGTGATTTAGAATTAGATTATCACTGTTCTCATGATATTTGTAAAAATAATCAACAGAAGGACTGTAATGCTATTAAACATTATTGGGCCTATAAGAAAGAGAACAATAACAAGGCTGGTCTAGAGATATATTAATTCATTAGGCATATAAATAGTTCCGGAAGAAAGATAGTTAAGTGCCCAATAAATAAAGGGTAAGGAGAGTGTAAATTATTGAAGCAACTGTAGTATGTTTGGCTTCTAGGTTTCTTGTTAGACATAATGTTACCCACAACTTTAGTGCTATTCATTTGTTAGAGGGCTTTAAAAGGGGACTGGACCAATTCATGAGGCTAGGCTATGAATGGCTACTGCTTATGATGACCAAGTATTGCCTCTAGTATCAGAGGCAGAATGCCCTCAATTGCTGGGGAACATGCACGCTTGGGTGCTATTGTTTGTGGGCTTCCCATAGGCATCTGGTTGACTACTGTGGGAACAGAATACTGGACTAAAGAGGACTTTGGTCTAATCCAGCACAGCACTTCTTATGTGACACACATGTAGGGCACTCATAGTGAAGAAAGAGGAGGGCTGCATGTCTGGCTTCACCATCATCGTCATGTCAGCAGGGTAGCCCCACCCACACTGGTATCTGTGAAGTTGACTGCAAAGGAACCCTTCCATGTGAGTAGCTGCTTGTGCATCGGGATTCCAGACCATCAGGGCATCTCAATTATGTGGAGCTCCTATACTTGAGCAGCGGCTCACAGGTAGGTGTCCCTTTGCAGATGACTTTGCTTAGTATGCAGATGTCGGGGGTGGGACTAACATGGGGATGTTGTGAGTAGGCCTCCTGATGCATCATGTGAGTGCCCTACATGTGAGTAATGCATGCGTAGGGCTTTTGAAACACTTTGAAGGGCTGAGTTTAAGACATGTTTCTCTAGCTATGATGCAGAACTCAGATGTCTTAGAGGAGCTCCTTCATCCTCATCAGAAGATGCACATAGGGATCCAGTCTATGTGTGACATGCTTCTGGTTCCCCTGTGTGAGGCAACCACTTATTCTAACTGTCATTTTTGGCAATGGCTGCGAACACAAAAATGGCCAGTGACCACTGTTGGTTGTGCCTCTATACAACATGGGTTCATGCTAGTTTACATTTGTGAATGAAACCGTAGAAAGTAACAAGAAGCTGTCTCACATGTGCATTTTTGTATCAGGTCCAAATATTTTAAAGATTATATGATGTCATTTTTATTTTAAGAAATAAATATGTCTTGGCTCTCTAAGTGGGAAGATCAGTTATATATTTGGCAAAATTAATGCTGCCTGGACAATGCTCTTCTCCTTCAAACACACGAACAGAGACATTCATGATTGATTGATAACCCCCCTTTCCCTCACTTTCTAATAATCTGTGCAAAAAAACAAGTCCTCAGGTTCCACAACAGCAATATTTGGACATTTGGTTCCCATACTGAGCCATCTTTTTTGGTTTGGGGTGAGATTATATATCATTACTGCCAAGACAAGGATGCTTGCATGTAGGGATGGTGTGGGCACCCGATTCTGTCAGGGGAATCCAGTGGAAACCTCCCCCCTCCTGCCTGCACCCCTGAGCCCCACTTGCTGAGTCCCTGCCCTGCTCACCCCCTGCCTGCGCTCAGCAAGTGGCCTGCACTTACCCTGGTGACCAAGTCAAGCTTTGCAGTCACCATTTTTTGAAAAATAAAACGGCAATCGCAAAAATGTGCATATTTGCATATGCGCAAAATGCACATTTTTGCAAATGAGCATATTTGTGTATGCAAAAATGCATATTTTGCATATGTGCATGTTTGCACATGCAAGAATGCACATTTTGCAAAGATGCATATTTTCGAATATACACAGATATGCACATATGCAAATATGTACATTTTTGCAATCGCCATTTTATTTTCCAAAATAACTGTGGAGCTCAACAAGGCCACCAGGGTCAGTGTGGGCTTCTCACCAAGCATGGGAGTGGCTCAAGCATGGTCTGGGGACCAGCGAGCGGGGGCAGGGACTGGGCAGGTGCCTAGAGAATCTGAATGGGGGTGGGTTCACACATCCCGACTTGCATACTTCTCCAGTGCTCTCCAGTTATTCCATAACACATTCCCAACACTTTTGTTTATAACTTCATACTTGTTGGCACTGTGATAGATTGTTCAAGTCTACTAGGCACTGCATCTGAGATTATATATACATAACACTTTAAGAAATAACATGTGGGTTAATTTTAATTGCTGTTGGTGGTGCCGTTGTTGTTAACAATGTAAAGCAATGAAGCTGTATTGAGGAATTTTATATATCCTGTTGTTGTTTTATTGTTGATAATGCCAGTTAGTTATATTAGTACATGCAGTCACGGTACTGATACAATTCATGTATGATAATTTAAGTGACTGTATGTTGAGATATACATTGCAGTGCCTCATATTAGGGCACTTTTTATGGTGATCATTATGGTCTCTTAGGGTATCGGTTTTTATCACCAACTCTCCCTTTCGTCTATCATGATAACTATCTGCAACTAACCAATTTCATTTCTTTCCCTTTTTTCTCCTGTTTCTTCTCCTGTTTCTTCTCCTGTTTTATTTCCTTTCTCACTCATATTTTAATTTAGACTGTGAACTTTTCTCTGCCGGCATGGCTGTATTTTAGAATTTGAACAGTGCCTGGGAAAAACAACAACAACCAACCCTGTCAAATAAATAAATGTGAATAGTAAATCTATATATGACAGGTAAGAAAATTAAAGGATGAAACTCTGTGGTACTCTGTATAGAATTTGTACCAGCAGGAGTCTCTCTTGTTCTGCCCTTTGTGGGACCATACAGATGCTTCACACACACACACACACACACACACACACACACACACACACACTATACTACAGAACTGGGACTTCTAATTCCATTTATTATTGAAAAGCCAATTACAACTATTGTAATATTACCCTCATGCATATGTTTTCTTATTCAGCACAAATGCTCACAACTGCAACATAATGGATGCTTTTTATCTCAGCATTTTTAGGAAAGTTAATTTGAAGCTGGCTGTATTGGGCCGAGTCATACCTAATGCTTAGCTGTTACAAGCAAAGCATCTGGCATAATTGAAACACTGACAAATCTAACTTGCTTGTGCCTTTACTCAAATGGAGATGCTCAGCCCATAAACAAGTAGATGTTGAAGTACTACTTAGCAGATACTAGAAATGCCATTCCCCCACCCCACCCCCTGGCATGTTCACATAGGAAGCAGTTCCAAATGTTATTCTTTCTCCTGTTTATAGAGATGCTTCTTTTCTTTTGTTAAGAATAGTCTGAAGGCACATGAGGCAGCCACCTTGCTGAAGCTAAGCAGGTTTGGGTCTGGTCAGTTCTTGGAGGGGAGACCAACTGGGAACCACATGCAGCCACCTTGAGTTCCATGATGGAAGAAAGGTGGGGTATAAATGTAATGTAAAGATAGGAGCTGGGAATAAACATACAATTCTGTTCTTATTAATGAGATGGAATTTTATCAGTAAAGATTATGCTGGCTATGCATAAATGAAAATATGTGAGATAATCTATAATAATAAAAGAGGATGTGTCTCTGTGTGTCCATCAGCACCACAGCACCAAGACCCTAAAACTTAGACACCTGAAACTTGGCATGCATCCTAAGAGTATCCGAAGGGACTGTACCTCTAGATTATTTTGTTTTTAAATGTATTGATTAATTTCAATTAATTTAAATGGGTTCATGTGGTTGAAGCCTGCAGTAACTCCTTCAGCCACCAGGGGCAGACTTCCTAACCAGCACCTAGCTTTGCAGTCCAGACAGTTTGAAGCCAGCAGGCATGAGTAGGCCAAGGGACAGAGTTACATGCCTTCCCCCTGCCCCTGTTGTGGGGCAGCCCCCACCCCTCAAGGAAATGCAGTGGACAGAACCCTCTCTCAGGGGGCTACAGGGGTTCACCAGGGCAGGGACCATGCCTACAGGTGCCAGCAGGCATGGCTTCATATAGAGTGGGCGGGCACAAAATGCCTGACTCTGACAGCTGTGTAAGTTTGCTTGAAGGCTTTGCTGTATCAAACAGAGCTGTTCCAACCTGTGCGAAGCCTGGAGGCTGTCTTCACGTGCAATTTAGTGCAAAGTTAGAGGAGTCTGAATTCCTATACAACAGATGATGTCATCACCCATCCACTGCCAACCAGCTGCTTCCTTCTTGAAATGCCACATTTTCTGAAACTCCTTTTACTCTGACTTTTTTTTTTTTTTTTTTTACTGAAAGTGGCTCCCTCCCTGGCAGTTTTACCACAGTGTGCCATGTCTCTCTCTCTTCCTCCCCACACATTAAATCCTGGGCATTCCTCTATGACATGGCAGTGATGTGGTGAAGGGAGTGGGTTGCCCCTTTCCCCCTTGTTTCCCCAATGGAAGTAGATATTCCCATTGAGAAAATCCCCAGGAGCACAGCAGCAACCCCTCACATTACCACAGTACTCATTCACCTTAGCTAGCCTGCTTTTAATCTTTAACATATCCCCTTCCCCTTCTGTATATGTTTACTTAGAAGTAAGAAATAGATCTCACTCCCCTACATTGAAAGGGTTAAAGGCTAACTTTAGTAACTCACCCTAAAGCTCTCTTTCGCTCATTGCTCTCTTAAATTGCTGTTGCTATGCTGTGCTTATTTGATGTTCTGTAGTTTATCTGATGTAAAGTTGTCTCTCTGTTGTTATGTAAAGTCCCTTCTCCACTTTATTGCAGTAACGAACTTTCAGGTTTATGGGAGCTTCTCATTGTGAACAGGGAGAAGGAGAAAGGGGGGGGAGGGAGAAGGAGAAACAGGGAAGGGGGATTGGAAGCAATAACTCTGGGGCAGAGTGCTGGAATGGGGCAAAATTGAGGGGCTGAACTGCTCTCAGTGGGGTCCTTCAGATGCTGCACTGGAGAACTGGGGATTTTGGTTTCTTCAGGGAAATCTGCACACATAGGGAAAATTAGTTGCTTTCTATTCATAATAATGTAGTAGCGGGGGGGAGCCTGGACAGGGGCAGGAAACAAGCCTCTCTCATTGGTTAAGCAGCTCCTGCCAGTTTGGTGATGTTCAGTTCTACTGCCCGGACCCCACACAGAAGTAGGTTCCTTTCAAGTGCTGTGTGACCCCTGAAAACACTCAACTTATTTTGCTTCGTGTGTCCATGATGGACCAAAGCCAATACCATGAAAATCCAGGTAATACTCCATCGCGCTTCTCATTCCATTGTCGTGAAGATCCCCACCAAGGTCCATTAGTTAGTGTAGTAAAAAAGAACGATGCTGAGCATCAAGCTCGATTACAGTCCCAGAACATGGCGAAACCCTGCTCACACATTGCTCTCCACATGTTTATGCATGGAGGGAAGAGTGGGACAGTGCCCGCTGGACCCTGACCCTCAATAAAACATGAGCCCGACATTGTCTCCCCCAATACCTGGGCAGTTGCTGGAACATCTACAAAGGGGAACCTATACATGTGCAGCTATTTATTCCTTTTATAGATGTTCTGACAAATGTTCAGATGTTGGGTCTGGGCCTGGCAAGGCACATAATATAGAAGCACAGTCCTGCTCTCCTCCACATATTGAGGCTATGCATGGAGAGGAAAATATGAGTAAGGATCTCATGCAATTACTCAGACTTTCCCCAGTTCAACCTCACTCACAGTTACAGAGATATGAGGGTAAAGATAAGCCCAAAGCTACCCAGACATTAACTTAATTTCCATAAATAAACTTTCACAACAGACTAGCAGATGGAATGTTCAGCTAACCCTCTAAAGGTCCTTCTAGCCTTCAACATATACAAACATATATCTAAGCTCATACACACAGCTCACAGGCTGTTGTAACTTCAACAATAGAACATTCAGATCAGGCTTTTTTATTCTGAGCAACAAAAGGATTTTGGTATTGTTTCCTGTCACATGTTCATCTTGGCCAACTCCACCTTTGCTTTGTCCTATACCCTTCCTTTTTCTTCACTTAACCTAATCTCACTCCGCCTTTACCCATGTCTCACCAACTATTTTCCAGAGTCTTGCTTTATCTTGTTGAGCTTATGGTAGTGTCTCACATCATCATCTGGGCTGGCCTTGTCTCTTGCTATCAGAATATGTCATCACACAGAAGCACCAGTGAGCTGGGCCTGGGTCTGACATGATGATCTCAGTGTCAGGCTTTAGGGTTTTTTTTTTTTGTTAAAATGTTTTCTGTGCCAGTAGGAATAACATACTAGTAACAGGATTAGGCTGGCCACTTATGAATAGGGATGTCCACTGCAGGGAAATCTGGTCCTTTGGGGGCCTGACGGATTTTTGCGACATCCCCAACTTGGCTTGCATTTGTGAGTCGAGCCGGGGGCTTGTTCCCCAAATACAGGAACTTTGGGGGGTTGGTATTGGGGGGGGGAATGTAAAACACAATGTGCATAAATTTCAGATGCAATTTTCAAAAATTCTGCAAATTTCAGACACAATTTGAGCAAATAGTGGGTGAAAATCGCGTAATTTGTGCAAGCTACTTTACAAATATAATAAAAATAAATAAACCTGCGAGCTGGCCTGACTCAATGCCGTTTGAGTCAGGCCAGCTCGCGGGACAATGAGCTAAAGTCTGGGGGGCTGAGCTGGATGGTGGTACCCAACCTTTGGAATGCTCTTCCCAAGGAGTTCGCCTGCATTGACTCTGTAATCCGTTGAGCACCAGGTCAAGACCGTTTTTTTAACTGCCCAGGCCTTTTAGATGCTGTTTTTAATAACGATTTTTAATTTTCTGGGTCTTTTGTTTTATTTTTCCAATTTTTTTTGTGAGTTTTAACAAAACAAAACAAAAACATAACAAAACCAAGAAAAGAACAAAAAAATACAACATATTCTAAAATCCTCAGTTTCAAATACTGCAATCTTCAAGAAAGAAAGGGGAAAAGGATGGGGGGTAGAAATAGGTTACATATACACTTCAGTGAAAGCAGACCAAATATCCACATATAAGTCTATCTGCAAGTTACGGCTATATACCACTCTTTCAAATGTTGCTAGTGTTGTTAGGTCTTCAGTCCATTGCGTTATAGGCGGTGGGCTTTTATCCTTCCAATATCATAATAGCTGTCTTTTAGCAACCAAAAGGGCTCAAAAAATCCATTTACACTGACCATGTGTAACATTCCAAGAAGCAGGTAAGTAATTTAAAAGAACATTTACATCAGTCAATATTAAAGAGCTTTCCAATACAAAATTTATTCATATAATAATTTCCTCCCAAAAGGAGGCAGCCAGTGGACATTTCCAAAACATATGAATAAGAGAAGCATTTACTACATTACACCTCCAACAATTAGCTGAATATGACAAGTCTTTAATAAAAAGACATGGCGTCCAATAGGCCTGAAACAAAAGTTTTTGCTAAATAAGGAGTAACCGAAGATCCACTGAAATGTCTCATACAGATGCCAAGACGGCAGTCCATTGATTAAACAAAATAGGACGTTCCAATTCCCTGTCCCATTCCTGCTGTAAACCCCTTGTATCGTATTTATTCATTGATAATAAGGGTTTGTAAACTAGGGATGTTAGAGAATTTCGCCACAAATCTCGGGGAGGCCAAATGCCAGCGCATTTGGCCCCCCAAAATCGGTGGCAAAACGGTCTGCCCCCCTGCCCCCCCCGGGATGGGACTTACCTTCGGCGAATCTTCCTGGCGGCGGCAGTTCGGCGGCGGTTCGGTGGCGGCGGCAGCGGTGGCTGGTCTTCTGACCGGCTGCCGCCGCCGCCATTTCCAAGTTTTTTTTTAAAAAAAAACACCCCAAAAATGTGATAGGCTACGTAAAGATTTACGTAGCCTATCACGGCTAAATTTTAAAAAACACCATGATAGGCTACGTAAATGTTTACGTAGCCTATCATGGCTGAGTAAAAAAAAAAAAAAGCGCGTACACAAATGGCGGTGCCCATAGGCGCCTCCATTTGCGTTCCTTATTTTGGCACGTCTTAGTCTACGTAAACAATTATGTAGACTATGGCAAAAATAAGGGGAACACAAATAGCGTAGCGTCTACGCTATTTGCGTTCCCCTTATTTTCGCCGTAGTCTACGTAAATGTATGTAGACTAAGACGTGCCAAAATAAGGAAAACAAATGGTGGCACCCATGGGCGCCGCCATTTGTGTCCATGCTTTTTTTTTTACTCAGCCGTGATAGGCTATGTAAACATTTACGTAGCCTATCACGGCTGACTGCAGGGACGCAAACGGTGGCGGCTATGGCCGCCGCCATTTGCAGGCCCGGCCGGCCAGGATTCAGGGGTGAAGGGACGGAACGCCTCCCCCCCGGCCAGAATTTCGGGGGGAGGGACGGAGCGCCTCCCCCCCGGCCAGAATTTCGGGGGGAGGGACAGAGCGCCTCCCCACCACCGCGAATCAATTTCGTCAAAGGGTAAGTGACTTTCGTACATCCCTATTGTAAACATGAATCGTAGGTTGATATATCTGATCAGCTTCAATAGGTATTTCCAATAGCGAAGGAGACTCCAAAGCAGTAAAAGCAGCAGGACCAAATCTAGATACCAAGAAATGTTTCAGTTGCAAATACTGCCATTCTGCTGTAGCTAGGGATGTATGAAACTCACTTACCTTTGCTCCGTCCCTCCCCGTGGAATCCTTGACGGGGGGGGAGACGATCTGGTCTTCCCCCCAGAATCCTTGACGGCCAGCTCTGCTCTACGGCCAGGCTGCGGAGCAGCCGGCCAGGGCTGTCCGCAGCCAGATTTCCTGCCGCGGACAGCCTGGTGCGGACACAAATGGTGGCCGCTGTAGCGGCCGCCATTTGTGTCCATTCAGACAACCGTGATAGGCTACATAAGAATTTACATAGCCTATCACAGCTAACCTCACCCCCCAAAAAACTGCAGTGTACGCAAATGGCGGCGGCTATGGTGGCCACCATTTGCGTTCCCTATTTTTTGCCGATTTATCTTACATAAATATTTACGTAAGATAAATCGGCGAAAAAAAGGGGAATGCAAATAGCGTAGTGGACACTAACTTTATTTTTCGCCGTTCTAGCCTACGTAAATATTTACGTAAGATAAATCGTCAAAAAATAGGGAACACAAATAGCATCCACTATGCTATTTGTGTTCCTCTTTCTTTTCGCCGTTTTATCTTACATAAATATTTACATAAGATAAATCGGCGAAAAATAGGGAACGCAAATGGCTGCCAGCGTAGCCGCCGCCATTTGCATACGCTGCTTTTTTTTTTTAGGTTAGCCGTGACAGGCTATGTAAATTCTTATGTAGCCTATCATGGTCCAAGGACGGCAATGGCGGCAGCAGCAGCCCTGCCGCGGCTGGCCAGGAGACCAGCCACCGCCACCACTGGAGCCACCGCTGCCGAATCCGCCCCAAGTAAGTGCCATCCTGGGGGGATTCCGTGGTGGGGGGCAGGGGGGCAGGAGGCTGTTCCGCCATGGATTCCGGGGGATTCTTTAGAATCCGGCCTCACTGGAATCCGTGGCGGAATTCTCCGCAATCCCTAGCTGTAGCAAGCAAATCAAACTGATCTCTCAAAGTTAGGGATGTACGAAAGTCACTTACCTTTCCGCGGATTCTGTTCATGGTGTGGGGGGAGGTGTTCCATCCCTCCCCCTGGAATCCTCGACGGGGGGGAGGCGATCCGATCCTCCCCCCTGGAATCCTCAACTGCCGGCTGTGCTCCGTGGCGGCTCCAAGGAGCAGGTGGCCAAGCCCAGGCCAGGGCCGTCTGCAACAGGATTTCCGGCCATGGAGGGCTCTGGGTAAAAAACAAAACAAAAACGCGTATGCAAATGGCGGCGGCTACGGCTGCTGCCATTTGTATTCCTTATTTTTCTTCGTCTTAGTCTACATCAATAGACTTACGTAGACTAAGACGAGGAAAAGAAAGGGGAACGCAAATAGCGTAGTGGGCGCTATTTGCGTTCCCCTTTCTTTTCTTCGTCTTAGTCTACATAAATATTGACGTAAAAATAAGGAATGCAAATGGCGACGGCCGTAGCTGCTGCCATTTGCGTACGCATTGTTTTTTGTGTGTTTTTTACCCAGACGTGATAGGCTACGTAAGTCTTTACATAGCCTATCACGTCTATGGGAGGGGGGGAAGCAACACAGAATGCAAATGGCAGTGGCGGCAGCCGGTCGGAAGACCAGCCACCGCCACCGCTGGAGCCGCTGCCATCCGTAACATCTGCCCCAGGTAAGTCTCATCCCGGGGGGGATCCGTGGGGCCAGGGGAGGTGGCAGGCCGTTCCGCGATGGATTTCAGGGGCCCGAATGCACTGGCATTCGGCCTCACCGAGATCCATCGTGGAATTCTCTGACATCCCTACTCAAAGTTGAAAATAACAAAAGCTCATCATCATCCCCACTAATTGATCCTGGGTAAAGATCATTTTATCTGTCCAGGTCTGCTATAAAAACATTTTCTTACCAATTCTTAAATCTAGGGATGCACGAAAGTTCCGCCATGGATCTCGGGGAGGCCAAATGCCAGTGCATTCACCCCCCGAAATCGGTGGTGGAACAGCCCGCCACCCCCCCGGGACGGGACTTACCTGGGGCAGATCTTCCTGGCGGCAGCGGCTCCGGTGGCTGCTCCAGCGGCAGTTTGGCCACAGCGGCTGCGGCGGCCAGTCTTCTGACCAGCTGCCGCTGCTGCCATTCCCAGGTTAACCCCCCCCCCCAAAAACGTGATAGGCTACATAAAGATTTATGTAGCCTATCACAGCTAGATGTAAAAAATACACCGTGATAGGCTATGTAAATGTTTATGTAGCCTATCACGGCTGATTAAACAAACAAATAAACGTGCGTATGCAAATGGCGGCACCCATGGGCGCCACCATTTGCGTACGCGCGTTTTTTTGTTTTTGTTTTAATCAGCCATGATAGGCTATGTAAACATTTACGTAGCCTATCACAGCTGACTGCAGGGACGCAAACAGCCGCCGCCATTTGCCACCCTGCTAGCCAGCAGCCGGATGTCCCGCTGCTGGTGGAGCCGGCTGGTGGCTCCGCAGAATCGCTACGGAGCACAGCTGGCCAGCCAGGATTCCGGGGGGGGGAGGTACGGAGTGCCTCCCCCCTGGCGAGGATTCCGTGGGGAGGGACGGAACGCCTCCCCCCGCACCATCAGCATAATCCCCAAAAGGTAAGTGATTTTCATACATCCCTACTTAAATCTGGATTTCCCCATAAAGTCAGTTTAGCATGGGAAAATTGATCAAACTGTAATTGACATGACATTATATGCCAAACTTTTTTAACTGCCAAAATTGTGGGAGGAGCTCTGACTACCTTGATATGCTGAGAACCTAATGCCATCCATTTAAAGAGGGGCTCCAGTCAAGAAGATTTCAACACTGACCAAGGTGGAAAATCTAATCTGTTTGGAAAATTTAGTTGTTGTTGTTGTTCAGTCGTTAAGTCGTGTCCAACTCTTGGTGACCCCATGGACCATAGCACGCCAGGCCTTCCTGTCCTCTGCTCTCTCCCGGAGTGTGCTCAAGTTCATATTCATTGCATCAGCAAATAGGCTCGATGGTACATAGTTAGATCTGGAAAACTGAACCCTCCTTCATTAATTGGAAGTTGTATCCTTTTTAAAGATTTTCTTGATGGAGAGGAACCCCAGAAGAATTTACGAAAGAAAGCATTATCTTTTGGGAAATATTTGCCAGGTTATTTATAACATAAATAATTTGTGGTATGGTATTCATCTTAAGTGTATTCACCTTACCCCATAAACTCAACTTTAAAGATGCCCATCTACTGTATCTTTATCTCGTGAAATATCATCAATCAACTTGTTTATATTTAACCTAATCATTTGAGATTTGGGAAAAGGCTGTTTCCCGCCTCCCAGCTGAGCAGAGCAGAGCAGA
Organism: Heloderma suspectum; assembly: GCF_057233095.1. NCBI lineage: Eukaryota > Metazoa > Chordata > Lepidosauria > Squamata > Helodermatidae > Heloderma > Heloderma suspectum. Next base: position 150,993,623 of record NC_139460.1, on the reverse strand, counting down.
GCAGAGCAAGCTGCTCCAGCTGGTCCAGGGACTACAGAAGCAGGCAAGCTCCCAGAGAGCGAGCGAACAGAGCGAGCGAACAGGGGGAGCAAACAGGAGTTGGCCAGGGGAGTTGCAGTGGTTGAAGAGACAAAGGAGACAAAGGAGACAGAGGCTAAGAGGTAAGTGGGTTGCAGGAAGCCCAGGGCGCTGCCCTTTATCCTTCTGACTGGCTGTGAGCTCACCAGGAGCTTCTGAGAGCTCCAACTGAATTGGAGGGGTGTGGCCTGAGTACTCCCAGCAGCTGACTGGGCGGGAAGCTTCAGTCTGTTTCCCGCCTCCCAGCTGAGCAGAGCAGAGCAGAGCAAGCTGCTCCAGCTGGTCCAGGGACTACAGAAGCAGGCAAGCTCCCAGAGAGCGAGCGAACAGAGCGAGCGAACAGGGGGAGCAAACAGGAGTTGGCCAGGGGAGTTGCAGTGGTTGAAGAGACAAAGGAGACAAAGGAGACAGAGGCTAAGAGGTAAGTGGGTTGCAGGAAGCCCAGGGCGCTGCCCTTTATCCTTCTGACTGGCTGTGAGCTCACCAGGAGCTTCTGAGAGCTCCAACTGAATTGGAGGGGTGTGGCCTGAGTACTCCCAGCAGCTGACTGGGCGGGAAGCTTCAGTCTGTTTCCCGCCTCCCAGCTGAGCAGAGCAGAGCAGAGCAGAGCAAGCTGCTCCAGCTGGTCCAGGGACTACAGAAGCAGGCAAGCTCCCAGAGAGCGAGCGAACAGAGCGAGCGAACAGGGGGAGCAAACAGGAGTTGGCCAGGGGAGTTGCAGTGGTTGAAGAGACAAAGGAGACAAAGGAGACAGAGGCTAAGAGCACACACTTCCACACCAGTGGGACTCTGCTTTTAACCTCTACTGAGTAGAGGAGCAGGCACAGGCTAGTCTAGAACAATCACAAAGCTAGACACAAAAAGGGAAAAGAGGCTATGGAAGGACAAGACTCTCCAGTGGTGGTGACCTGCAAGGTGTGTGCAATGTTTGTTTTCTTGCCTGAGAACAACATGGCCTACACCTGCAACAAGTGCAAGTTGATCACGCTGCTGGAGGAAAAAGTAAGTGGATTGGAGCGGCGACTGTCGACCCTCCGGGGAATAAGAGAACACGAAGAGTTCTTGGACAGAATGGGGGAACTACAGCAGCAAAGGGCAGACCAGAAGCTTGAAGAGCAACAGCAAGCTGAGGCAGAAGTGGGAAATGCTGAGGTGAAGAAAAATGGAATAGAGGATACTCCTTGGAAAACGGTGACAGTTAGGAGAAGAAGAACTAGACGCCACTCTGCACCAGTGGAAGCAGTGGAGCTGTGGAACCGATTCCAGGTACTTGCAGATGAGACTGGAGGACAGCCTGCAGAGGAAGAATCACAGGGGAACCTGCATGAGAGTGAACAAGAGGCTAAAGGTCAGTCAAACAGAGGCGATGAAACCCAGGCCTACCAGAAGAAGAAGAGAAGAGTGGTAGTAGTGGGAGACTCCTTGCTGCGTGGGATCGAGACCCAAGTATGTCGCGAAGACCCATGGACTCGCCAGGTATGTTGTGTCCCGGGAGGACAGATTAGAGATGTGACTGAAAGGTTGCCTGCACTCATAAAGCCCACTGACAGGTATCCCTTTCTTCTCATCCATGTGGGAACAAATGATACCACCAAGCGGAGCTACGAAGAGATCACGTCAGACTTTGAAGCTTTGGGAAGGAAACTCAAGAACTTTGGGGCCCAGATAGTTTTCTCATCCATCCTTCCAGTAGTTAGAAGAGGGATAGAAAGGGAACGAAAAATACTCCGGGTGAATGACTGGCTACGAAGGTGGTGCCGACGAGAGAGATTTGGATTCTGGGACCACGGCCTATACTTCCTGGAAGATGGGCTGTTGGCAAGGGACGGGTTGCACCTCACAAAGGCTGGGAAGAATGTGTTTGGCCACAGCATGAAGAACTTCATCAGGAGGGCTTTAAACTGAATCCTACGGGGAAGGGAGATGTAATGTTGGGGGTAACGATGGACATAGGTGCATGCACTGCAATGGAGAGAACAGCTCTGATAGCGCCCAATAATAGTCTTCAGACACATGTAGGAAGAAAGCCAGACTACGAAGCACATGGTCTTTGATGTCTATATACTAATGCCCAGAGTATGGGAAACAAACAGAACGAACTTGAACTCTTAATACAGGAGGGAAATTATGACTTGATAGGTATAACTGAGACTTGGTGGGATGACTCTCATGACTGGAATACAGCAGTTGAAGGATATAACTTGTTCAAAAAGAACAGGAGGAACAGAAAGGGAGGTGGGGTTGCACTGTATGTGAAAAATACATATCTCTGCACAGAAATACAGGAGGAGGAGCTTGGTAGCCCCATCGAGAGCATCTGGGTTGAAATAAATGGAGCAAAGAATAAAAGGAACCTGGTGGTCGGAGTCTACTACTGGCCACCCAATCAAGGAGAAGACAAGGATGAAACTTTTGAAAAGCAAATAGCCAATGTTTTAAGGAAGCATGATGTAGTAGTAATGGGGGACTTCAATTTCCCCGATATTTGTTGGGAGACAAATTCTGCAAAACATGGCCCCTCCAGGAAATTCCTGACTTGTGTGGCGGATAACTTCCTCCTACAGAAAGTAGAGGAAGGAACTAGAGGATCGGCTATCCTTGACTTGATCCTAACCAACAGAGATGACTTAGTGGATAAAGTAGCAGTTACAGGAACTCTGGGGGAAAGCGACCATGTTGTACTTGAGTTCTTGGTTCTAAGGGAAGCAAAAGCCGAGTGTAGTCAAACGCGTACCCTGGATTTTAGGAAAGCTGATTTTAATAAACTCAGAACAATGATCAGTAAGGTCCCATGGCAAGCGACGCTAACGAGAAAAGGAGTCCAAGATGGGTGGGAACTTTTAAAAAAGGAAATTCTTAAGGCACAATCACAAACAATTCCAACAAGAAGAAAAGGTGGAAGACAACAGAAGAAGCCAATGTGGCTTCACAAAAAGCTTAGGGATGACCTGAAAACAAAAAAGGACACATATAGGAAGTGGAAAGAAGGCCAAGTAACAAAGGAAGAGTACAGACAGGTAGCACAGAATTGCAGGGATGGCGTCAGGAAGGCTAAAGCGGAGAACGAGCTGAGGTTAGTGAGGGATGCTAAAAACAACAAAAAGGCTTTCTTCAGCTACGTGCATAGTAAAAGGCAGAGGAAAGAAATGGTGGTTCAGCTATTAAATAAGGATGGCAAAATGATAACAGATGACAAAGAAAAGGCAGAAGTGCTCAATTCCTACTTTGGCTCAGTCTTCTCCCAAAAGAGGGTCTATGACCCCCCTGGCAAAGGCGAAGTACAGGCTGAAGGGGCAGGATTACAGCTTGAGATCGACAGGCATATGGTCAAGGAACACCTCATTACTTTGAATGAGTTCAAATCTCCAGGGCCAGATGAACTGCATCCTAGAGTCATAAAGGAACTGGTAGAAGAACTCTCAGAACCGCTGTCTATTCTCTTTGAGAAATCATGGAGGACGGGGGAAGTGCCAGATGACTGGAGGAGGGCTAACGTTGTCCCTATCTTCAAAAAGGGTAAAAAGGAGGAACCTGGGAACTACAGACCAGTCAGTCTGACATCAATCCCTGGGAAAATTGGAGCAGATGATAAAGCAATCCATCTGCAAGCACCTTGAAAACAATGCCGTGATTACTCGAAGCCAACATGGATTTGTCAAAAACAAGTCCTGCCAGATGAATCTGATCTCATTTTTTGATCAAGTAACCTCCCTTGTAGACTGTGGGAATGCTGTAGATGTCATATACCTCGACTTCAGCAAAGCTTTCGACAAAGTGCCCCATGATATCCTGATGAGCAAACTAGCTCGAAGTGGGCTAGATGAAACAACGATCCGGTGGATCCACAGTTGGCTACAGAATCGGACTCAAAGAGTGCTTATCAATGGGACCTTCTCAAACTGGGGAGAGGTAACGAGTGGGGTACCGCAGGGCTCAGTCCTGGGCCCAGTGCTCTTCAACATTTTTATTAATGACTTGGAGGAGGAGGTGCAGGGAATGCTGATCAAATTTGCAGATGACACAAAATTGGGAGGGATAGCTAATACTTTGGAAGACAGAAACAAAATTCAAAGTGATCTGGATAGACTGGAGCGCTGGGCAGAAAACAACAGAATGGCATTTAATAGGGACAAATGCCAAGTTCTGCACCTAGGAAAAAGAAACCAAATGCACAGTTACAAGTCGGGGGATACGTGGCTCAACCACGCTACGAGCGAGAAGGATCTTGGAATTGTTGTCGATCACAAGCTGAATATGAGCCAACAATGTGATGTGGCTGCAAAAAAGGCAAATGCTATTTTGGGCTGCATTCATAGAAGCATCGCTTCCAAATCCCGGGAAGTACTAGTTCCCCTCTACTCAGCACTGGTTAGGCCTCATCTGGAGTACTGTGTCCAGTTCTGGGCACCACACTTTAAGAAGGATGCAGACAAACTGGAGAGGGTTCAAAGGAGGGCAACAAAGATGATCAGGGGACTGGAAACAAAGCCCTATGAAGAGAGACTGAAAGAACTGGGCATGTTTAGCCTTGAGAAGAGAAGACTGAGGGGAGATATGATAGCACTCTTCAAGTACTTGAAAGGTTGTCACAGAGAAGAAGGCCAGGATCTCTTCTTGATCATCCCAGAGTGCAGGACACGGAATAATGGGCTCAAGTTACAGGAAGCCAGATTCCGGCTCAACATCAGGAAAAACTTCCTGAGTGTCAGAGCAATACGACAATGGTACCAATTACCTGGGGAGGTGGTAGGCTCTCCCACATTGGAGGCCTTCAAGACGAGGTTGGACAGCCATCTGTCGTGGATGCTCTGACTTGGATTCCTGCATTGAGCAGGGGGTTGGACTCGATGGCCTTGAAGGCCCCTTCCAACCCTACTATTCTATGATTCTATGAGATATATCTCTAGGAATAATTATTCCCAAGTAAGTAATACTCTGGGCACCATCGAAATTGCCAGTTGACTAATACACTAGAGTATGCCCTATCTTTCGTTTTGTTTTTAATCTGATTTTAGTATCTACTTCTGAGCTTCTTCAGTTTTGTAGTTTTTATTTCATTTGTGATTTTGTTTGGTTGTTTTTAAATTTAATAATTTGATAGTCATTCTGTGGAGTGGCTAAAGTGGTTGAAGAGCAAGACATGTCATCCTTCCCCAATCTGGTGTCCTCCAGCTGTTTTGGACTACAATTCTCATCAGCCCCAGCCAGCATGGCCGATGGTCAGGTATGGTGGGAGTTGTAGTCCAAACATCTGGATGACACCAGGTTGCGGGAGGCTGATATAAGTGTACTAAACAAATAAATACATAACTTCTAGCATATTAACCCAGTACACAAACTAAAGGTAATTTATTTTGCAGTTGTTGTGGTTGCCTGAACAAAGTAATGGAATGAGTCTTGGCCGCATCATCATCTCCCCATCTATTACTGCAACAATTCCTGTCCAGTCTCCATAAATTTTACCTGATACAGGCCCTTTAATTGCCTATATATATTCTACAATGTGTGTTCTGCAGATAACATCTGACACTTCCTGTGATCTGCATTCTGGAAAGGATATTTATTAGAGATAGAAACCTTAGATTGAAAGAATTTATAGGGTCTTTGTAGATTATCAGATTTTTGTGTAACAAATGAAAACATGTTACCCATTTTTTGCATGCCGTCCAGATGTCATCATTTGAGATTGCCTACTTATTGCACAGATATAGCATTTCCCCAATAATGGGTGCACAATATTCAGGTCTCTGTGTAGTCACCCTATTAAAATTCTGTGCCAAGCCAATATAAATTCTGTGTCAGCAAAAATAGAATTCTGTGATCTTCATAAATTATGGAAATTAAGAAAAACCTTCATGATTCCTCTTATCTTTCATGATCTGTACTGATTTCACTAGGCATGAGGAGGGTCACCTAAGACTCAACCCCACTGCTTTCTGGAAATCCTATGCAGCCACTCTTCTGGTTTCCACTTAATAAGAAACTGGGTTAAATTCTCAGGAAGTGGAATCCCATGTTATGGTGAATTGTGGCATACACACATCCCTGACTTTATTTTGTACAAGTGGAAATATAATTCCTCTCCCCAGATAGCATATCTATTGTGATCAATTGTGTTGTCAGGGCAGGACTTTGGGCAGAAGCTCAGGACCTCAGTCCCACCTCTAACCTGCAGTACTAACAGTAAGTCTGTCTGATTGAGCCACAGTGCCACCACCCCACCCCACCCCACCCCACCCAATTCCCATACCTGCAATATGGAGATAATGGACTATATTGGCATTGAAACTAACAAGGCATTTTTTTAAATAAATTTAAAAACAAAAAATCGCATCTTTAACCAAAAATGAGACCTGAGTTAGAAAGAGCATGAACTCCAGTCTTTACTGCTCTTGGGGGGTGGGGGGTGAGAGAGGACATCCTACTGCCCAATCACTGGTAGGGGTGCACGAAAGTCACTTACCTGGTCTCGCAGCTTTTCGCGGTGGGGAGGAGGCGCTTCGTTGCTCTCCCCCTGAAGCTCAGGCCGGGGGGGGAGGCTTCCCGCCTCGCCCGGCCGAAATTCAGGCCGGGGGGAAGGCGCCTCGCCTCGCCCGGCCGCGAAATAAAAAGTTAAAAAAAAACAACGCCCCCGTGACAGGCTACGTGATGATTAACGTAGCCTATCACGGCTAGATCTGCAAATTCAGCCATGATAGGCTACGTAAATTGTCACATAGCCTATCATGGGTGACTTAAAAAAAAAAAAGCACGTACGCAAATGGCGGCCCCCATAGGGAGCCGCCATTCGCATTCCTTATTTGGTCGCTGTAGTCTACGTAAATCTTTACGTAGACTACGGCGAAAATAAGGGCAACGCAAATAGCGTTGCCCTTATTTTCGCTGTAGTCTACGTAATCTTTACGTAGACTACAGTGACCAAATAAGGAACGTGAATGGCGGCTCCCTATGGGGGCTGCCATTAGCCGTACGCACTTTTTTTTTTTTTAAAGTCACCCGTGATAGGCTAGGTGACGATTTACGTAGCCTATCACGGCTGACTTTGCAAATCTAGCTGTGATAGGCTACGTTAATCGTCACGTAGCCTGTCACGGGGGCATTTTTTTTTTTTAGTTTTATTGGAATGGCGGTGGCGGCAGCCGGTCGAAAGATCGGCTGCTGCCCCCGCCCCTGACGAAGACCCGACGAACCGCCGCCGGGAGGGACATTCGGGAAAGGTAAGTCCCGTCCCGGGGGGGTGCGGGGGGCAGGGGGGGCAGAGAATTTCTCCCCGAAACTTCTTCGGGGGGCCGAACACGTTGGCGCTCGGCCCCCCAAAGTTTCGGGGAGAAATTCTCCGCCAACCCTAATCACAGGTACTCTACAGTTCTGTATTTCTCCATGGTCTTCTGGCCGCTCTCACTTCCATTGTGGGTGAGGAGGGGGATAGTAGGGATGTACGAAAGTCACTTACCTTGAACGAAATTTGATTCGCGGTGGGGGGGAGGCGCTCCATCCCTCCTCCCCGAAATTCTGGCTGGGGGGGGAGGCGCTCTGTCCCTCCCCCCTGAAATTCTGCCCGGGGAGGAGGCACTCTGTCCCTCCACCTCTGAATCCTGGCCGGCCAGGCCGCAAATGGCGGCGGCTGTAGCCGCCGCCGTTTGCGTCCCTGCAGTCAGCCGTGATAGGCTACGTAAATGTTTATGTAGCCTATCACAGCTGAGTAAAAAAACCAAACCCACGCATATGCAAATGGCGGCGCCCATGGGCGCCGTCATTTGCATTTCTTATTTTGGCATGTCTAGTCTACGTAAACATTTACGTAGACTACGGCAAAAATAAGGGGAACGCAAATAGCGTAGTGTCTACAGTATTTGCGTTCCCCTTATTTTCGCTGTAGTCTACGTAAATGTTTATGTAGACTAGACGTGCCAAAATAAGGAACACAAATGGCGGCGCCCATGGACGCCGCCATTTGTGTATGCACGGTTTTTTGTTTTTTGTTTTTACTCAGCCATGATAGGCTACGTAAAGATTTACGTAGCCTATCATGGTATTTTTTTAAAATCTAGCCGCGATAGGCTACGTAAATCTTTACGTAGCCTATCATGTTTTTTTGGTTTTTTTTTTTTTACTGGAAATGGCGGCGGTGGCAGCCGGTCGGAAGACCGGCCGCCGCCGCACCGCCACCGGAGCCACTGCCGCCAGGAGGATTCGCCCAAGGTAAGTCCCGTCCCAGGGGTGGGGGGTGGCAGACCGTTTTGCCACCAATTTTGGGGGGCCGAATGCGCTGGCATTCGGCCTCCCCAAGATTCATGGAGAAATTCTCTGACATCCCTAGGGGATAGCTTCAAAAGGAGACAGGAAGTTCTTCTGAAATGACTCTATTTCCTCCCCTATGTAGATAGCATTGCTTCCCTTACACATCAATTCCAGCTGTGACTTCTTTCATAGGCTAGGACAATGGAAGTTGGGACTGGGCTCATTTCTTACAGAACAATTGAGTATTTTACCTTATATTACTAGTTCTTTAAGGGGATAAAGAATGTGTGTGTGGGGAGAGAGCGAGAGAGAGAGAGAGCAAGCTGAGACCAAGTGGAGACTGTATGGCATGCTGATAATCCACAGAGAGCCCAGGTGACCAGCCCATATGGCAACCATATCATGGAAGAGTACTTTTTAAAAGTCATGCTAGAGACCTTTCAAACTGATTAGAACTCACTTCATGTGGACACTGTCTCATGCTAATTTACTGACAATTATTGGAAGTGAAACTTTATAAGGGATTACAGTTTAACTGTTCACTCAGTTGCAAACAATTTGATCGAAATACACTCACTCACCAGTGGCATGTATTAATATACTAGGGAATGCAGGCCTAGCTGTCTTTATAGTCTGAGAGACACTGATATTCTCCGAGCCTATATCATTTTACATTAACCGAATGTTTTTGTTTTGTTTTTACTGGGGGGGAAATCAGATCCAAGGATTTGCAACAGCCAATACTTTTCTACTTTTCAAATGAATGGTCTTACAGTCACAAATGACTCATTCATCAGGTTGATACTGCATCACATTCTATTTTAATAAAGGTCCATCAGCTGGAAGTGCAGATTATTATTCATTTTTTTTAAATCAATCTAACAGAACCAATACGAACATTTAAAAAATGGGTATATTATGCAACAAAGTACATGATTTTTTAATTGAACTTTCATACTGATAATGCTTACAAGTGTTTTCTATATCTGTCATTTCCACTATCCTTGGCATTTCAATGATCCTTTCCTTAATTTTTGTGGTTTTGCTAAAAAAACAAGACGAAATTATAAGTTCCTTAAAAAATAAAAAATTACTTCATTAATGTAGGGATGTACAAATCCCTTACCTCGTTCTGGGTGGTGGCATCCGCTGAGGGGGGAGGTGATCCGTCCCTCCCCCCGGAATCCTGTCCGGCTGGCTCCGCTCTGTGGAGAGTCCGCCAAGCCGCCGGCCGGGCAATCCACAGCTGGACTGCTGTCCGCTGCTGGGCTGCTGCGGCTGCAAATGGTGGCCGGCGTAGCGGCCGCCATTTGCGTCCCTACGTTAGGCTGTGATAGGCTACATATATATTTACATAGCCTATCACAGCAAAGAGCAGGAACGCAAATGGCAGCCGCTACACCATTTGTGTCCCTGCTGTTTCCATGATAGGCTACATAAATATATACGTAGCCTATCACGGCTAATGCAGGGACGCAAATGGCAGCCGCTACACCAGCCGCCATTTCATTCCGCAGCTAGGGATGGCGGAGAATTTCTCCCCGAATTTTGGGAGGCCAAGCGCCGAGGCATTCAGCCCCCGAAAGTGTTGGGGAAATTCTCCGCCTGCCCCCTGCCCCCCCCGGGATGGGACTTACCTTCAGTGAATGTCCCTCTCGGCGGCGGGTCCCAGCGGCGGTTCAGCGACGTTTCGTAGGGGGTGGGGGCGGCGGCCGGTCTCCCGACTGGCTGCTGCCGCCGCCATTACAAAATAAAAAAGTAAGTAAAAAAAAAAAAAACTGTGATAGGCTACGTGACGATTTATGTAGCCTATCACAGCTAGATTTCCAAAGTCAGCCGTGATAGGCTACGTAAATCATCACTTAGCCTATCACGGGTGACTCTGGGGAAAAAAAAAAGCGTGTACGCAAATGGCGGCATCCCATGGGCACCGCCATTTGCGTTCCTTATTTTGGCATGTCTAGTCTACGTAAAGATTTACGTAGACTACGGTGAAAATAAGGGAACGCTATTTGCGTTGCCCTTATTTTCGCCGTAGTCTACGTAAATCTTTACGTAGACTAGACGTGCCAAAATAAGGAACGCAAATGGCGGCGCCCATGGGCCGCCGCCATTTGCGTACACGCTTCCCCCCCCCAAAGTCACCTGTGATAGGCTATGTGACGATTAATGTAGCCTATCACGGCTGACTTTGGAAATCTAGCCGTGATAGGCTACGTTAATCGTTACATAGCCTATCACGGGGTTTTTGTTTGTTTGTTTGTTTTTTACTTTTTCTTTCGTGGCCGGGGAGACGGGGCGCTTCTCCCCGGCCTGAATTTCGGCCGGGCGAGGCGGGGCGCCTCCCCCCCCTCACCTGAACTTTGGGGGGAGAAGCAAAGCACCTCCCCCCCACCGCGAATCACCCCTGCGAAAAGGTAAGTGACTTTCGTACATCCCTATCCGCAGCCTGGCAGCAGATGGAGGAAACGACTTGGAGCAGCTGCCGCTGCCGCCAGGTAGGGTCCGTCCCGGGGGGATTTCGGGGGTGGAGGAGGGGTGTAGTCTGTTCCGCCACTGACTCTGGGGGTCAGATTCTTTAGAATCTTGCCTCATTGGAGTCCATGGCGGATTTCGCCACCATCCCTACATTAATGACACATTTCTTAGGGTTACCCAGCACTGTAAGAAAAAAGGCCTTATACATGTTATGGAAACCATTTTCATTGTTCACCATTGTATCTGAGATGTATCTGTTCAGAACCCTAGCTTTGGATAGATTTGCAGGTGCTGACTCAGAGATTTTGAGCTCAGGTTCAGGACCTTGGAGTGCTGTTCTGCAGCCAGCTGAGGCAAGTTACCCCAACACTGGCTTACAGCAACTGGTAGGGTTTTAAAACCAGGCCAGGAGAGTCCTTCTGGGAGTTCTGCCAACCTGAAGTGCTGCATCTCTCTCTCTCTGTGTTTTAAGGGCCAGTGCATTTTCTAATGTCACTAGCTTCTTCTAGGTGATGAGGGTCTGGGGAGTGAGGAGTTGGTTGGGGAATGTTCCTCAGGGCCTCCCTGCTCTCTGGAGGAGTCTGAGGTCCACTCTGTGGAATCAGAGGGCAGTGACACATCACAGAGATTGAAAGGACAGGATGCAGGATCCAAGGTGGGGAGCCCCACCTGTGAAGGTTTGGGAACTGGCTTTGACTCTTCCTCAGAGTCACTGTCACTAGAAACCTCAGTCTCAGAAGGTTCTTGGTCCTAAGCCATGACATGGGCAACCAGAATGATCAGCATCTGATCAACCTGAATGATCAGGTTGGAGCATCTTCTCTTCAAGGAAAGGCTTCAATGCCTGGGACTTCTTAGTTTACGGGGGAAGGTGATTAAGAACATGGATGGGCAGAAGCTATCTCCAGATGTTTTGGGCTTCATCTCCCAGAAGCCCCTGCCAGTATGACCAATGGTCAAGAATGCTGTGAGCTGAAGTCCAAAAGATCTGGAGATCTACTTTCTGCTCATCACTGATTAAGATGGGACACACAATAAAGAATTTATGAAATTATGCATAGTGTAGACAAAATGGATAGAGAGAATCTTGCAGTCATCAATGCAATAGATTCAGGCAGATGAAAAGAGGTATCTCCCCCCACCCCATAAAATGCATAATGAATTTATGGAATTCACCATCACAAAATGGCCATCATTTTAGATATTTAGTTTAGATGGGTTTAAAAGGGGATTAGACAAATTCATGGGTAGGTCTATTAATGGCTATTAGTCATGATGGCTCTAGGGAACTTCCAAATTTGGAACATCAGTTGATCACTGAACACCACTTGCTGGGATATTGCTTACATTGCCTGTTTGTGGGTTTCCTGGAGGCATCTGGTTGGCCAATGTGGGAAGCAGGATGCTGGAACAGATGGACTTTCCTTCAGTCCAATGTAACAGGGCTCCTCTTTAAGTTCTTATGCCGTCGACATCATGTATACCTAATATACATGCCCAGTTGTTTATACCAGTACCCATTCAGTTTGTATTGAATTATGAATTGGTGAAAAATATAGGTGCTACTGAGATACAATCACATATGTTCTGAATCATGGATGGAGACTATTGGACTGAACACCCCCCCCCCACACACACACACACACACTTAGTCTGGTAATCCTATAGGCAGGCTTCTGGGGAACAACTGCAGCAGACCTGTTATGTCTGTTGTAGCCTTTTCCACACTTTTCAACTCCAAAATGAACTTGTCACAGAGTTACAAACAATGTTATTACTCAGTATCCAAGTACCACATTCATATTATTCACCAAACAGAAATGGTTGTAGCTGCATGCACAAGCCCAGGTGTTTGTCTTTCTTTAATTAAATGCTTACAAAAGAGAATTTTAGGCAAAAGAATGGCAACATATGATAATACATTTGGGATTTTTGAGAACAGTTAGAATTAATGGTGGCTGAGAGGTATATACTAATTCATTATGTGTTAAGGCACTGCATAACCCCAAAGTAGGAATCTATCGGGAATTTATGAAACAGACTGAAATATGGTACACCTAACAGAAGTGTAAGTCAAATTATAGACTTATAAATAAAGACACTTTCTCAGAGCCAGAAGGTAGATAATATAATAGTGGATATTAAGTTAATTGTCAAGAAGCTCTGTAGGTTCTCATTCACTATTTAAATCAGAGGTGCTTCCAGAGGGAGGCTCTTAGCACTACCATTCAATAGACACTGTGCAGCTATTCCATCTTTTCCTCATGAATGGATTTTTTGTGGAAAGAAAAAAGATGGAAGAAGCGGGGGGAAACCATTGGAAGATTACAGGTGGAAGACATTGTCATCTGGACTCTCGTAAAATTATTTGAGTGAGGCAAGCCAATCACACAATAAAAGTCTTGTCTGAAAGCACCCAGAGTGTATACTAAAAGTAGGGATGTCGGAGAATTTCTCCATGAATCTCTGGGAGGCCGAATGCCAACGCATTCGGCCCCCCGAAATTGGTGGGGAAATTCTCCGCCCCCCCGCCCCCCCGGGATGGGACTTACCTCGCGCGAATGTCCCTCACGGCGGCGGGTCCCGGCGGCGTTTCGGTGGCAGCGGTGGCGGCGGCCGGTCTTCCGACCGGCTGCCGCCGCCACCAGTTCCAAGTAAAGTGTAAAAAAACCAACAAAAACGTGATAGGCTACGTAAAGATTTACGTAGCCTATCACGGCTAGATTTTCAAAGTCAGCCGTGATAGGCTACGTAAATCTTTACGTAGCCTATCATGGCTGACTTTGAAAAAAAAAAACGCATATGCAAATGGCGGCGCCCATGGGCGCCGCCATTTGCGTTCCTTATTTGGGCACAGGTAGTCTATGTAAAGATTTACGTAGACTACGGCGAAAATAAGGCGCCGCCATTTTCGTACATGCTTTTTTTTTTTTCCGAAGTCAGCCGTGATAGGCTACGTAAAGATTTACGTAGCCTATCACGGCTGACTTTGAAAATCTAGCCGTGATAGGCTACGTAAATCTTTACGAAGCCTATCACTTTTTTTTGTTTTTTTTGAACTTTACTTTTTTCTTTCGCAGCTGGGGAGACAGGGTGCTCCCCCCCGGCCAGAATTTCGGCGGGGAGGGATGGGGCGCCTCCCCCCCGGCCAGAATTTCGGCAGGGAGGGGCGGGGCGCCTCCCCACCCGCCAAGAATTTCAGGGGGAGAAACGGAGCGCCTCCCCCCCCACCAAAAAAAGCTGCGGGACCAGGTAAGGGACTTTCGTCCATCCCTAAAAAAGGCAGCACCTGTGAACACTTCTTTCATTCTGACCAAACCTTTGATTCAGTTGCCTGACACAATTTACATCATTGTGCATACAATGACTTGCTAAACTGGTTGTTTGTGGGATCCTTTTATTGTTACTTCTGTGGCATGGAGATCAACGCTTCTCACATTTCTCCAAGACCATTGAGGATCATTGAGAAGAGTCTGCAACACTCCTCTTTCCTATGCATTCTTTGACCCAATTTTCATAAGAATGCAAGAAGGAGCTGTATAACCAGTTCATTTCCCACATGACCTCAAATTACGGATATTACCAAAATAGCACAGGAAGGACACACACTTGAGTGTGTAAATTTGGCCCTGTTTAACTTTATATCTTAACTGCAGTGCTTATCTTGATAAGCTCAAGTCGTTATCTTGCTAGCTAGATTTGTATCAGTAATACCAGCTTTGGCAATTGCAATTCTTTTAATTAATCTCATAATTTTCATGCATTCTCTTCCCCTGTAATCACAGAGAAAGTTTCTAATGTGCAAAGAACCACCATGCCATCACTTTCTTTTAATTTTGTAATCTTCTAAAATAAAGCATTAAATAGATTTCCATTTACAATTTTGTCTGTGGTGATTTTGTCTGTTTGGACTTAGCTTGGTTACCCACCGGAGTGTTTAGAACCCATTTGGTGTAGGTTCTGAAGTGAAATGGGACTGAATTTACAGAGTGCAGGGGTGGACAACTTGTGGCCCTCCATATATTTTGCCCTACAACTCCCATCATCCTTCACCATTGGCTATATTGGCTAGGGTTGATGAGAGTTGTAGGCCCGGAGATCTGAAGGGCCACAAATTGCTCACCCTGCTTTAGTGGCTTCCACATCACTGAAGTAATGGCCCAGTTCACAGAATCAGGAGGTAGTTTACAAGCCACAGCAGCTTGTTAACTACTCTACGCATGCTGGTGGAATTTGCATAATTACCTTTGGGAGTACAGCTTGCCGTGTCTTGTGAAGTTGTGAAATTGGCCAGGGTAGCTTGTTGCCTTGGGTAACAAGCCACCCAGAACCCATGAGCTCTTGTAGGGTTCTGGGTGGCTTATTATCTATGGCAACAGCCCACCCTGGCTGGGTTCATAACATAGTACAAGCCATGCTGCTGAGGGTAATTATGCAACTCCCCCACCCCCAGCATGTGACTGGCACATGCAGCATAATAATCAAGCCACTGCAGCCTGTTAGCTGGCTGCTGGTCGTGTGAACCAGGTCATTGTCTATTGTACTATCAAGTGATGAGGAGAATTGTATCACCCTTTTGCACATGATGGAAATGGTAAAATTCTCCTAATCAGCTCACAGTACAATACTGAGGAATAGCTTATCACATGCTGGTTTATCATGTGGTTACATGATAATAAATTGCTACTTGCTATATTGTCATTTGTGTTCACTCATAATCACATTTCCTTCCTTTATTAGATAGACATAGGCCTTGATTTATACAGATGTTTGAAGAATAGCTACTACTTCCATCAGGAATATGTCTGTATACCATTATCACTCACTCTGCCTTCTTAAATGGAATCACTTAACCTGTACAATACATCACTGCAACTATGTCATGTTGTCCACATTTTAAATAACACCTGGAACACACCAGTATTGGCTCACCACTATCTTTTAGTGAACAGATGTTGGCATTTCAGATGCAACCAACGATGCTGATAAGCCAGTCATTTAATGCTGACAGTTTTAATTTACATGGATAAGCCATCCAAATGGATGGTGATTTCTGTTGTTTGTCTATCATGACTGAAAACCAAATTGTAAATTTAGGTGCTGATGTGGCTCCTCTTTTGCTGTGATTGTTTTTGGTGAACAAGTGTGTGTGTTTCGACTGATATCAATTAAATCAGGTTATACACTCCAGAAAAATGGTGGCCTCATAAACTCTGCAATTCCCCAGTAACAAAGACTTCTGGCCATGAAGATCCAGCTGCCATGCCTGCATATTGCCTCTGCAATATCTTCTTCTT
The DNA here is from genome assembly GCF_057233095.1 of Heloderma suspectum. Lineage (NCBI taxonomy): Eukaryota > Metazoa > Chordata > Lepidosauria > Squamata > Helodermatidae > Heloderma > Heloderma suspectum. The sequence continues at coordinate 150,977,529 of NC_139460.1, read as the reverse complement.
AAGGGAAAGGCTGGTAAGGGTGGGGTGGGGCAGAGCAGGAAATGCTGTGATACTTGATAAGTGGAGGTAAATAAAACATTTGTTCAAAGGCCTTGTTCTGTTTTGTGTTGTAAATGTAGCTGTCTGATTTTGGATCTGGATTCCCTTCAGCTGTGTTAGAAAGAGGTCCAGATGAGTTTATGTTCACCAAAGTTACATTCCACAACCCTAACCCTGTGAAGTTGACAACATGAGGGGTGGGAGCTTCACTCACTGGTCCCATGCTGAGCCACTGCATATTCGTCTGATTTTTTGTACAGAGCTGACATGCATACACACTCTCTGCAGGGACTGCACATTGCATTTTGAAGGGCGATTGCAGACTGATTGCACAGATAGATGGTACATATTTTTAAAAATCTTTTTATTTGTAACACAGTGGTAACAACAACAACCAACCGAAAGCAAAAACATAAAAAGGGGGGGATGCATATCATGAAACGTATCAATATACAATAATCATTAACATCTCCCTTGATATAGGGAAAAGAAAGAGAGAAAAAAAAGAAAAAAAGAAAAAGAAAACCCAAGCAGGAGAAAAAAAGGTTAACACTTCCATTTCTCATGTATGTGTGTGTGTGTGTATTTTTAAACAGCTCATATATCTAAGAATGCATCCAAACTCCCACGTAGCAAGACCACTGAGTGATCTTCAGTCCACTGAGTGATAGGTGGTGGGTGTTTCTCCTTCTAAGCTTGTCCCTTTGCAACTGTAAGGGCTCTAAGTATCCATTTTCGCTGTCCATCTGTTAATCCCCATATCACAAGGATGTAGTTTAAAAGTTCAATTATCAGTTTATCACAGAATTTTGAAGAACAAAATTCTTCTGAGCAATGACTTCCAAACAAAAAGAAGCCCCTACAGGACATGCCCACATCATATGCCTCCATGAGGCATTGTCATCATTACATCGACAGCATCTGAAAGGCAGATAGGTCGGACGTGTGTTCAGCACATAGGCTCTGTACAGAAAGTCAGATGAATGTGTGGAAGTTGGGGCAGGGCCAGAGAATGCATGGACATTCCCCCTCCCCATTTGCTTATTGACCCTCAAGCTGGCACCCTCCAGATGCTTTGGACTATATCTCCCATCATTCCCAGCCAGCACAATCATTCAGTATACTGGATGGAGATTATGGGGACTGTAGTCCAACACATCTGGAGGGCATCAAGTTGAAGAAGGCTGCCCTACATTGTTGTCCTGCACATGTCTACTATTTGTGGCCTTTAGGAGAAGCAGCAACAATTCATAAATTGTGGCTGCCACCTTACTGTTGTTGTTCAGTTGTTCAGTCGTGTCCGACTCTTCGTGACCCCATGGACCATAGCACGCCAGGCCTTCCTGTCCTGCGCTCTCTCCCGGAGTGTGCTCAAGTTCATATTCATTGCATCGGTGATGCTATCTAGCCATCTCATCCTCTGCCATCCCCTTCTCCTTTTGCCTTCAGTCTTTCCCAGCATCAGGGTCTTTTCCAGAGAGTTTTCTCTTCGCATTAGGTGGCCAAAATACTGGAGCTTCAGCTTCAGTATCTGTCCTTCCAATGAGCACTCAGGGTTGATTTCCTTTAGGATTGACTGATTTGACCTCCTTGCAGTCCAGGGGACTCGTAAGAGTCTTCTCCAGCACCACAGTTCGAAAGCATCAATTCTTCGGCGCTCAGCCTTCCTTATAGTCCAGCTCTCACAGCCATACATTACTACTGGGAAAACCATAGCTTTGATTAGATGGACCTTTGTCGGCAAGGTGATGTCTCTGCTTCTTACTATGCTGTCTAGGTTTGCCATAGCTTTCCTCCCAAGGAGCAAGCGTCTTTTAATTTCATGGCTACAGTCACTGTCTGTGGTGATCTTGGAGCCCAAGAAAGTAAAATCTGTCACTGCTTCCATTACTTCCCCTTCTATATGCCAGGAAGTGATGGGGCCAGATGCCATGATCTTTGTTTTTTTAATGTTGAGTTTCAAACCAGCTTTTGCACTCTCCTCTTTCACCCTCAACAAGAGGCTCTTTAGATCCTCTTCACTTTCTGCCATTAGGGTGGTATCGTCTGCATATCGGAGGTTGTTGATAATTCTCCCAGCAATCTTAATTCTGACCTCTGATTCATCCAACCTGGCGTTTCTCATGATGTACTCTGCATATAAGTTAAATAAGCAGGGTGACAATATGCAGCCTTTTCGTACTCCTTTCCCAATTTTGAACCACTCAGTTGTTCCATGTCTGGTTCTTACTGCTGCTTCTTGACCCTCGTACAGGTTTCTCAGGAGACAGGTAAGGTGGTCTGGTACTCCCATCACTTTAAGAATTTGCCAGAGTTTGTTGTGATCCACACGATCAAAGGCTTTAGCGTAGTCAATGAAGCAGAAATAGACGTTTTTCTGGAATTCTCTTGCTTTCTCCATGATGCAGCGAATGTTGGCGATTTGATCTCTAGTTCCTCTGCCTCTTCGAAACCCAGCTTGTACTTCCGGTAGTTCTCGGTTCGCATACTGCTGAAGCCTAGCTTGTAGGATTTTGAGCATCACCTTGCTGGCATGTGAAATGAGCGCAATTGTGCGGTAATTTGAACACTCTTTGGCGTTGCCCTTCTTTGGAATTGGAATGTAAACTGACCTTTTCCAGTCTTGCGGCCATTGTTGAGTGTTCCAAATTTGTTGGCATATTGAATGCAGCACTTTAACAGCATCATCTTTTAGGATTTTAAATAGCTCAGCTGGAATACTGTCATCTCCGCTAGCTTTGTTGTTACTAATGTTTCCTAAGGTCCACTTGACTTCACTCTTGAGGATGTCCGGCTCAAGTTCAGTGACCGCACTATCATGGCTATCAGGGACATTCAGATCTTTCCTGTATAGTTCTTCTGTGTATTCTTGCCACCTCTTCTTAATCTCATCTGCTTCTGTTAGGTCCCTGCCTTCTTTGTCCTTTATCATGCCCGCCTTTGCACAAAACGTTCCCTTGAGATCTCCAATTTTCTTGAAGAGATCTCTAGTCTTTCCCATTCTGTTGTTTTCCTCGATTTCTTTGCATTGTTCATTTAAGACGGCCTTCTTGTCTCTCCTTGCTATTCTCTGGAACTCTGCATTCAGTTGGATATATCTTCCCCTTTCTCCCTTGCTTTTCACTTCCCTTCTTTCCTCAGCTCCTTGTAAAGCCTCATCAGACAGCCACTTGGCTTTCTTGCATTTCTTTTTCTTTGGGATGGATTTCGTTGCTGCCTCCTGAACAATGTTACGGACCTCCGTCCATAGTTCCTCAGGCACCCTGTCTATCAGGTCTAATCCCTGAAATCTATTCCTCACCTCCACTGTATATTCATAAGGGATATGATTTAGGTCATACCTGAATGGTTTAGTGGTTTTCCTTACGTTCTTCAATTTAAGCCGAAATTTTGCAAGAAGCAGCTCATGATCTGAGCCACAGTCAGCTCCAGGTAGGGGTGGACGAAAGTCCCTTACCTGTCCTCGAAGGACGTTCGCGGTGGGGAGGAGGTGCTTCGCTGCTCACCCCGCGAAGTTCAGGCCGGGGGGGGGAGGCTTCCCGCCTTGGCCCGGCCGAAATTCAGGCCGGGGAGGAGGCTTCCCGCCTCGCCTGGCTGCGAACACGAAAGTTAAAAAAAAAAACAAACGCCCCCTGATAGGCTACGTGACGATTCACGTAGGCTATCACGGCTAGATGTGCAAAGTCAGCCGTGATAGGCTACGTCAATCGTCACGTAGCCTATCACGGGTGACTTTTTTTTTAAAAAAAAAAGCGCGTACGCTAATGGCGGCCCCCATAGGGAGCTGCCATTCGCGTTCCTTATTTAGTCGCTGTAGTCTACGTAAATGTTTACGTAGACTACGGCGAAAATAAGGGCAACGCAAATAGCGTTGCCCTTATTTTCGCCGTAGTCTACGTAAACATTTACATAGACTACAATGACCAAATAAGGAAAGGGAATGGCGGCTCCCTATGGGGGCCGCCATTATCCGTACACACTTTTTTTAAAAAAAAAAAGTCACCCGTGATAGGCTACGTGACGATTGACGTAGCCTATCACGGCTGACTTTGCAAATCTAGCCGTGATAGGCTACGTTAATCGTCACGTAGCCTATCAGGGGGCGTTTTTTTTTCTTTTATTGCAATGGCGGCGGTGGCAGCCGGTCGAAAGACCGGCTGCCGCTCCTGCCCCACTCGAACACCCGCCGAACCGCCGGCCGGACCCGCTGCCGGGAGGGACATTCGGCGAAGGTAAGTCCTGTCCCGGGGGGGGGGTGCGGGGTGCGGGGGGGGTTCGGAGGATTTCTCCCCAAAACTTGTTCGGGGGGCCGAACACGTTGGCGCTCGGCCCCCCAAAGTTTCGGGGAGAAATTCTCCGCCAACCCTAGCTCCAGGTCTTGTTTTGACTGACTGTATAGAGCTTCTCCATCTTTGGCTGCAAAGGACATAATCTGATTTCAATATTGAGTTATTGACCATCTGGTGATGTCCATGTGTAGAGTCGTCTCTTGTGCTGTTGGAAAAGAGTGTTTGCTATGATCAGCGTGTTCTCTTGGCAAAACTCTATTAGCCTTTGTCCTGCTTCATTTTGTACACCAAGGCCATGCCTGCCTGTTATCCCGGTGATTTCTTGACTTCCTACTTGAGCATTCCAATCCCCTATGATGAAGAGGACATCTTTTTTTGGTGTTAGTTCTAGAAGGTGTTGTAGGTCTTCATAGAACCGATCAACCTCAGCTTCTTCGGCATCAGTGGTTGGGGCATAGACTTGAATTACTGTGATGTTGAATGGTTTGCCTTGGATTTGTACTGAGATCGTTCTATCATTTTTAAGATTGTACCCCGGTACTGCTTTTCCCACCCTTTTGTTGACTATGAGTGCTACTCCATTTCTTCTAAGGGATTCTTGCCCACAATAGTAGATATGATGGTCACCTGAATTAAATTCGCCCATGCCTGTCCATTTTAGTTCGCTGATTCCCAAGATGTCCATGTTCAATCTTGCCATCTCATGTTTGACCACCTCCAGCTTACCTTGATTCATTGATCTGACATTCCAGGTTCCTAAACAATATTGTTCTTTACAGCATCGGATTTTCTTTTCACCACCAGACACATCTGCAGCTGAGTGTCCTTTCGGCTTTGGCCCAGCCGCTTCACTCTTTCTGGCGCTACTTGGAAATGCCCTCTGCTCTTCCCCAGTAGTGTATTGGACCCCTTCCGACCTGAGGGGCTCATCTTCCGGCGTCATCTCTTTTAGCCTTGTGATACGTTCCATGGGGTTTTCTTGGCAAGAATACTGGAGTGGGTTGCCATTTCCTTCTCCAGTGGACCACATTTTGTCAGAACTCTCCGCCATGACCTGTCCGTCTTGGGTGGCCCTGCACGGCATAGCTTATGGCTTCACTGAGTTACGCAAGCCCCTTCGCCACAACAAGGCAGTGATCCATGAAGGGGATACCCTACTGTACAACTCTGTAATTATGGACCCTGGACTTCATGATCTTACTGGGGGGTGGGAGGGTGCTTAGGTAGCCTGTAAAACATCAGGACATAAGAAGAGCTATGCTGGATCAGACCAAGCATCCATCTAGTCAAGCATTCTCTTCACACAGTGGCCAACCCGCTGCCCATGGGAAACCCACAAGTAGGACATGAGTGCAACAGCACCCTCCCGCTCATGTTCCCCAGTAATGGGTGTACATAGGCATACTGCCTCTGATACTGGTAACATACAGCCAGCATATAGCCAGTAGGACTAGTAGCCACTGATAGCCTTCTCCTCCAAGAATTTGTCCAATCCTCTTTTAAAGCCATCAAAATTGGTGGCCATCACTACAGCCTGTGGTAGCAAATTCCATAGTTTGATTATGTGCTGTGTGAAGCAGTCCTTCCTTTTATCCATCCTGAATCTCCCACCAATCAGCTTCATGGGATGACTGCAGGTTCTAGTATTATGAGAGAGGGAGTAAAATGTCTCCCTATCCACATTTTCCACACCATGCATAATTTTGTACACCTCACTTGCCTTTTTTCTAAGCTAAAGAATCTCAGATGTTATAACCTTTCTTCATAGGGAGTTGTCATGCGTATTACTTCAGTTGTGAAGCATTTACATTTACTTGAGAATAAGCAACATTTATTGTTGTAGAAAAGGACAATGTGTTTTAAAAGAAAAAGTAATAAAATGAATGTCTGTAACCATTCATTTATAGTCAGCAACCCCCTGACTCTAAAATGTGTTTTAAAATAAGAAGAAAGGATGCTGTGGCAAGCAGAGTGAGCTCCAGCATGCCCAGACCAGCAAAGATGCTGGGCCTGTTTGCCATCACCTATCAGTCTCTGGGTAGTCATTTGGACTGCCCATACCCCAGGCTTGGGGGCCCTGGTCTTCAGCCCCTGAGGCCCAACCCCAGCTGCACCACTACCAGCACCACAAAACCTTTTCATAGTCATATGGCTTATTGAAATGGTAACGTATGCAATCAACAGCCAGGTTTGGCTGCTGGATCTGGCACGGGAGATGATGACTACACAATTAGGGTGACCCAGCAGGCTGAAGCTTGCATACATTATTGCTGTCCAGCGGGAGTGGAGATGGGAGTGGATTTTTAGCAGCAGCCCCTTTGTTTAGATAAACTATTGTCTTCAATACTTCAGAAACACGTGAGGGCTTTCTTGGAAAGAGATACATTGCACTTGTTCTATTTTACAATACTTTTGACTTTTGAGTCATGTTTTCAGAGTAGTGAGACAAAGCCTTCATCCCCCTATCTGCAATCTGAAGTGGTACAGTCCAACTTTCAGAAAGGGCTGTTGACCTTGTTGCTTGGCTCCTGGCTGGTTCTAATATGAACACACGAAGAGGGTGTGGAAGTTGTTGGTTCTACCTATTCTTCCAAAGTGGCTGGTGGAGACAGATGCTCAGCACACAATCCTTCCAATGGATTATCAGCTCAGGGAAGGCTGGTGGACAGGTGAGATGTATTTTGGTATGCAAATACTACCCAAATACAAATACAGTCAGGGCCAGAAATATTGGAACAAGGATAACTGTTTTGGCAGTTGGCCTCTGTACACCACCACATTGAAGTTGAAAGGAAACACACCCAGATGGGAGCGAAGTCAGGACTTTCAGCTGTAATTCAAGGGGTTTGACAAAAGTGGGGCACTAACCATTCAGGAAGGACAGCCAGTGGCATACACACACCAGTTCTGCCTGCCCAGTTCTGGAATAAGATTCTTTGGACTGATGAAACCAAGATTAACTTGTCCCAGAATGATGGGAAGAGAAAAGTATGGAGAAGGAAAGGAACAGCTCATGATCCAAAGCATACCACATCATCTGTCAAACATGGAGGAGGCAGTGTTATGGCATGGGTATGTATGGCTGCCAATGGAACTGGGTCACTGGTGTTTATTGATGACCTGACTGCTGATAAAAGCAGCAGGATGAATTCTGAAGTGTATAGGGCTATACTTTCTGCTCAGATTCAGTCGAATGCTGCCACACTGATAGGATGCCGCTTCATACTGCAGATGGATAATGACCCAAAACATACAGCAAAAGCTACCCAAGAGTTTCTCAAGGCAAACGAGTGGGATGCTCTTCAATGGCCAAGTCAGTCACCTGATCTCCACCCAATAGAGCATGCTTTTCACTTCCTGAAGACAAGACTGAAGGCAGAAAGACCCACAAACAAGCAGCAGCTGAAGGCCGCTGCAGTAAAGGCCTGGCAAAGCACCTCGAGGGAGGAAACTCAGCATTTGGTCATGTCCATGGGTTCCAGACTTCAGGCAGTCATTGACTGCAAAGGATTTTTATCCAGGTATTAAAGGTAATCTTTAGGTTTGAAATGATGTTGGTTTGTTCCATTATGAGCCACCAATGATGGGTGTGTGTGTATGCCACTGGCTATACTTCCTGAATGGTTAGTGCCCCACTTTTGTCAACCCCCTTGAATTACAGCTGAAAGTCCTGACTTCGCTCCCATCTGGGTGTGTTTCCTTTCAACTTCAATGTGGTGGTGTAGGGAGGCCAACTGCCCAAACAGTTATCCTTGTTCCAATATTTCTGGCCCTGACTGTATATACTGTAGCCTGATTCACAAATACACATATAACACTCAAAGTCTAATCACTTGATTAGTTAACACTGTGGTCCAAATCAATCTGTAAGCTACCACAGCAGACTAAGAAGCTGGTTTTCCATTCTGGTCTATTCCAGTAACATCTGGATGAAGGAATCACATCTGCAGGGCAAATGGGATGGCTTCTTTTTTGGCAAACATTTCCCATCCCCCAGCCTGAAGCCTGAGTGGCCCAATTATATACTCATAATTGACAAAATGATTACAGAAATTATCAACCACCTTGCAAATTAGAATAGCATTGAGCAGGAGACACAATTAAAAGCTATACTGACCTGCTTAAATAGTAATAAATTAATGATGTTAATTTAGCTCCAGAATTCATTCATTCATTAACTTTGCATTGTGGAGTTGTGCAAAGCAACTCATACTGGCTTACAAACTTCTGTCAAAATAAAAGTACTGATTGTTAACACCATGAGATATTGATGAGGGCAAACAGTTTCTTTGCAGATATATCATAACAGGTTTCATAACCCAGTCCATGTTTAAAATCTAAAAGCTATAGAGCTAAAATTGCCTCGGACAAGGAAACATGGAAGGCAAACAGGGTCTAAACCCAATTGAGTGAACTGCATGCCCCATAAAATGCTATAGAGGCAACATAATTTTTAGCTAAATAATATTTGTTGCTGGTCAACACACACACACACACAGGCTAGATCTATACTAGTGCTTTTTATTGGTGTTGAAGTGCATTGATAACTGTTGGGGCACAATACACATTTCACATACCACTTTTCTAGTATTTCTCACCTTTTCTCCCTTATTATCCAAAATACTGCAACAGATGTCATTGTGTGTGCTAGGACGTATAAATGCGCAATAGGGATATCATGTCACCATGCTGGGATCATATCACTATGACACAAAGTGTAGATCTGTCCACAGTCCCAACAGTGCTAGAAAATAGCCTTTAATATGAAATTAATATCAATCAAAATCATTGAATAACATTTGATGACTTTAAGCCCCATAAGCATCAATGGGTTGGAATTAGAGATGTGTGGAAGAAATTCTGGCTCTTCCCTGAACTGTTATGCAAGAGCTAGTATAACAGTGTTGATGTGAAACACCTCATGCAATAGATCATAAAACACATTGTTCTAGCATTCACCTTGAGCTCTTGTGCAAGAGATGACTGCACAATGCCTTGCACAATGAGGCACATCTCTGGATTTCAGTTCCCTTTTTTTGCACAAGGATCTTTTGCTAAGTCAGAAAAGTCCTTTCTGCACATGGAAAAGGCCTTCCACTCCTAGAAGGGAACCTATGGACTGAACCCAGTGTGGAGCTCCACATATTTTCCAAGAATTCTGCTACAGGGAGAAATAATTTCCCCCCTTCTTCCAACTTCCTGAATGCTGAAAGATGAAAGAATTCAGAAGGATGGAAGAAGAGAAAGAAACAGTCACCCATTTTGGCAAGCCTGCCTACACTGATCTTGCTGGCTCATTCAGAAGAGAAGGGATCAGCTCTTAGAATCATCACAGCCTAGGGATGTACGAAAGTCACTTACCTTTTTGCAGCAGTGATTCACGGTGGGGGGAGGCACTTCGCTTCTCCCCCCGAAGTTCAGGCGAGGGGGGGGAGGCGCCCCACCTCGCCCGGCCGAAATTCAGGCTGGGGAGAAGCGCCCTGTCTCCCCGGCTGTGAAAGAAAAAGTAAAAACAAAAAACACCCCCCCCCCCGTGATAGGCTATGTAACGATTAACGTAGCCTATCACGGCTAGATTTCCAAAGTCAGCCGTGATAGGCTACGTGAATCGTCACGTAGCCTATCACGGGTGACTTTGGAAAAAAAAAAGCGCCTACGCAAAGGGCGGCGGCCCATGGGCGCCGCCATTTGTGTTCCTTATTTTGCATTCCTTATTTTAGCATTCCCTTATTTTCGCCGTAGTCTACGTAAATCTTTACGTAGACTAGACGTGCCAAAATAAGGAATGCAAATGGCGACGCCCATGGGCCGCCGCCATTTGCGTATGCGCTTTTTTCCCCCCCCCAAAGTCACCCGTGATAGGCTACGTGACGATTTACGTAGTCTATCACAGCTGACTTTGGAAATCTAGCCGCGATAGGCTACGTAAATCGTCACGTAGCCTATCACGGGTGTGTGTGTGTGTGTGTTTTACTTTTTTATTTTGTAATGGCGGCGGTGGCAGCCGGTCGGGAGACTGGCCGCCGCCCCCGCCGAACCGCCGCTGAACCGCCGCTGGGACCCGCCGCCGAGAGGGACATTCGCTGAAGGTAAGTCCCATCCGGGGGGGGGGGCGGAGAATTTCCCCAACACTTTCGGGGGGCCGAATGCCTCGGCGCTCAGCCTCCCGAAGATTCGTGGAGAAATTCTCCGCCATCCCTATCACAGCTGTGTTTTGGCTTATGGGTGTCTGGCAGAGAAATTGGTTTTTACATCCAACCCATACATCCATTTGGAACCCCCCTAGTTCCTTCCTTTCTGAAGAATCTGAAACACTGAAACCATTGGATATATCCGACCATTTATTCTACAGCCCAGTTCATATACTTGGAGGTCCCTACATGAACATTATGTGTGTGTGTGCGTGTGTGCACGCGTGTGTGTTTTAGGCCCACAGTGATTTGTATAGTGGCAACCATATATATACCTTTTATATGTATATGCCTCATGTGGTGTGTCTGGTTCATATAACCGGATTCATATTATTTTTCCCTGTAGCAGAACTCCTGAAAATTCTTTGAGGCTCAAAAATCATGGGATGTTATTCACTGATTTGGCCTCCTATAAGATATAGGACTCCCAGAAGCCCTGCATATTCCTACAGGAAATTATGTGGGGCCTGACAAGCAACTGAGCCAGCCCTGCATTGCATCATAAATGTGAAGTTGCTCAAGTTCTTAAACCTTCTACTGACTTCATCATATAACTCAATTCTATATAACACATTTGAACCTTTCTCTTTCTCCCTGTCCCATTCTGCAGGAAAACATCTGAAACACTGCAGAAGAAACTGAATTCTAGAGCTTATTGAAAAATTTTAAAACACACTAGGTCAAGATGACATGGCCCTGAGAGTTCTTCAACAATTCAGATGTGAAATTGTTGATCTAACAAAAATAGAAATTGTTGATCTAACACAGATAGAGTACAGGGGCCATGGCTCAGTGGAAGAGCACATGCTTTGCATGCAGAAGGTCCAAAATTCAATCCCTGGCATCTCCAGGGAGAGCTAGATGGACCAAAGGTCTGACTCGGAATAAGGCAGCTTCTTCTGCTCCTAATATGCAACCAGTCACTAAAGTAAGCTTCTTTATCAGGTAACTGGAAAGCAGGTAGGTCTGATGTGAAATGCCCCCTCCCATTTGCTGCAACATTTGCAGATTATGAATTTGGGTGGAGCAGGGTGACCACTTACGGGCATCACCAGAAACAAGGATGCCAATTTTCATAACATATGCAAATTCATATGGATAGGTGTGAATTTAGAAATAATAACTAGAATTTAAATAGAAATGCAATACATTCCACCATGAGTGGAGAAGACTGATTAGGTGAGCTGTGTGCCTGCTCAGTCTTCAGTCCAGGTGCTCACTGTTGATGAGCAACTTCAGACCCCCTGCTCACTCTCCCTTCTTTTGGTTCTTTGACTTTTAACCAGACTTGGACAGGACACCTTCAAATACAAGACAGTGCTCTGTCAGCTCTCCAAAATAGAGGGTTGTCCTCTGTAAAGTAGGGCACCTGGACACCTAGTAGAGAAATTCACTGATTTTTTTCAGAGGTGGGTGAGGCAAAATTCTCCAACAGGTGTGTGTTGTGTGCATGCGAGTGCGTGCGCGAGGGATGCAAGCCTGTAGCCAGGCCAGGCTAAGGGGCCTGTCCCCCTAAATTTTCTCTGCCCCCCTAATTTCTTTTAATAAACAAATAATTAAAAAACAGTTTACAGTGTTGTCTTTAAAAGGCCTGCAAACCAGATGAACTGCCTGCCTACTTTTTTTGACACCCCCCCCTGAACTTTTAGACCACAGGCCTGGGGGGCAGGTGTGCTCTCAACATTAGCCCCTGCTGTTTTTTCCCCCCTACCTGTATAACTTGTGTTTTGTTTTTGTTTTGCTGTGGCCAAAGCTGGCATCAACAGAAGAGCTCCTCTATTTGCAGTCCAGCAGTCATACTGTTTTCCTACAATGAACCAGATGTAGCATTGCTCCAGGCCTTCTGGCAAACTTGGCAGTTGCCGTTAAAAATGACATCACCCCCATGGGATGAAGAACAGAAATTATGAATACGTGAAAAGGTCCTGAAGAGGATTACTTATGTTATTTGCTGCCTAGCACTCTAGTTTCTCCCCTCCCCACCACTTCCTATGACCAATATACAGCTTCTGTATCTTATGCCTTGCATCTGAGCTTTCCTACTTTCCCATTGGCCATATTTCCCCTCATCCTTGTCCTCTCTGCCTATCTGTTCTGCAGGCCTCTGAGCTTTTTGTACACCCCCCCCCATTTTCCATACTTCCCCTCAGTCCTTTGTTCCTGTCCCTCAGGCCTCTGTCTCTCAGGGTTCTGTATTTCAGTCCACTGGTGACTTTGCCACCTGCTTCTGGGCTTCCCATCCTGCAGTTTCTCCAATTCCTGAGATCTCCTGCCCTCACTTAGCCTGCCTATTCCCCCCCCCCCGGCTGTAGAGCCACTGTGGTTTATTTCAAGCCCAATTGCTGTGCAACTTCTCTTGGAAGAGATGGCCTCTCAACATTCATTGCAGTCTAATTTCATTCCCAAGCACTTGGAATATTTGCAAACATTCTGAGGCATCTCATGAGCTCTATGAATCAATGGTAGAGACTTCATTGCCACTGGTGCAACTGCCACAAAATCCTCAATGTACTACAGTGTAGATACAATTTTGTTGCAAGTGCAACACCAGCATATATTGTACATAGGCACATACATGAAACAGAGGCACTTAATAAGCAGTTCACGCTGTTTCCAAAATATCAGGCTAATTTATGTTCATATTTTATTGAAAGTAGGGCACCCTTGACAGCTATTAATCTGTGCAGTAATTAACACTAGCCTTGCAAGCTGAAGATAATGTAAGAGCTTACACCATAATATAAACTGTTTCAATGGATCATAATTAATGAATAACTTTAGTTTATAGTTCTTCCGGTTTTAGCTTTTATTGTTTTAGGAATTGTTTCTAATTATTCTAAGTGAATATAAATTTATGATACAATGGACCGTAGACCAGAACTTTTAATATGGGACTGTCAAATACTTTTTACACGAGTATATTTCCGAGGCAAGCATTCTTATTTCATGTATGATGGAATCACATTTGTCATATACTGCTTCTTATTACACTACAGGAGATAAAATATTAGAGAAGGGAATGAGGGATTAGGGATGTCTTTTGCTGTGGAATCTGGACCTTTCTGGGCTCGATGGACTTCTGGTGAGCACCTGACTTGGCTCACATTTCTGGGCTGAGCTGCAGGTTTTTTTCCAAAATCTGGGAACCCTTTCCCTTAAAATAAAATCTAAATAGAAATGTGTGCAAATTGCAGGGTGCAATTTGTGTGATTTATGCAAATTATGCCTGCAATTTGCATAAATTAGGCAAATTACGCCTGCAATTTGCACACATTTCTATTTATGTAAATGGGGAAAAAACAGGAAAATCCATGAGCTGGCCTGACTTGATGCAGACTGAGTCAGGCCAGCTCATGGGGATATGAGCCGAAGTCGGGGGGGGGGGATCTGATGAAAGCTCGGTGAGCTCCACCCCCTCGGACGAATTCCTATGACATCCCTATGAGAGGTAGGCTATCTAGGGTCTGAGCATTGCAGACAGTGTGTCTAAGCTTTCCTCTAGACCATACAGCACTGCCCTGCTGCCATTCTGACTGACCCATTGGATGGGTGAAAGATAGAGCCCTGGAGACTGGCTGTGATTTCTGACTTCTCCCAGTGCTTCCCAGACATTTGATCTATTTTTTTTTTCTGGATTAAAATTGGAATAACACTTCACTCTTACATGCAATGAGATGCACATACATTTCCTCAGTCAGAAAGAAGAACTATGTTGCCTGCAGCTGTGAGACAGCCCAGTCACTAACCTCCCGGAATCCTCCATCCTTCTTTGCCTGGTCTAGGGGTGTTGGACCTCTTTCAGCCCAAGGGCCCAAATTCTGTTTTGAAGCTCTTGGGGGTCACATTCCAGTGGTGGAAGGGGCCAAAGGTAAAAGGGGACAAGACCCGAAATACTGACATATTTTATCTTAAAACTCCTACTGCCGGTAATTAAGCTTTAGGAGAGGTATTCCAGCCTTTGAGAATGGAAAAGAAAACTCCAAAAGCTAGGAAATTACTAAAGTATTGGTGGTTCGGGAAAAGGGGGTGGGGCCAGGGGAAGGGGGCATTGCCATCTGGGGAAACCTGGAAGGCTGGATTGGGAGCTCAGGCCGGTCAAAATTGGTCCACGGGCTTGAGGTTCAACAGCCCTGGCCTAGCCACTCAGTGCTTCCTTGGAAATGCTGCTGCTGCTGCTGCTGCACCTGTCAGCTGGGAGTCTGGGAAGGTCCTTACTCTGCTTCTCAGGACTATTCACTCCCCATATATCAAGAAGATGTCACTTCCTGTATAGGCAGAGAAAGGTTGCATCAGTATTTATTTGTTTGTTTGTTTGTTTATTTATTTGATTTATATACTGCAATTGACTGGAGTTTTCAGGTAAGTATTGTTTGGGATGTCCAGCTCCAGTGGGCATAGAAGGGTAAATGTTTCAGTCTCAGTTCCAAAACTTTGAAAGCTCTGGCCTATGCATTGTGCCTCCCTTCATTAGGTCATTTTTTTCTCTCTATCAAAGTGATATCCAGAAATGGTGAGTTTGGCCATGTGTCCCCTTTTACAAAGGACAATCCTCTATTTGAAGGGCTGCCTCTATTTTGAACGCTTTAAAGTTCAAAATGGTTTAAAGTTAAAGAAGTTGCCCATCAGCAGCACCCAGACAGTAGGCTGAACAGGCAGACGTACAGGTCACCTGGTCACAGTCTTCCAAACTATGGTGAGATGTACTCTATTTCTCTTTAAATTATAATAATTTCTACATTTGCATTTGTACATATAAATTAGCTATTCAAATATTATGCAAATAGGTGTCCTCTTTTGCTCTCTTTTCGTGTCCTCTTTTTCGGCGATTCACAAATGGCCACCATGGGTGAGGAAGGACTCCTGTCAGGGTTTGCTGGGGGCCAGCATTCGAGGTAATAACAATATCAAATACATGTTCTTAACCTTTAAAGCCCTACATGATCTTGCCTTCCCTCTGAGATATGCAGGTGAGGCTCTGCTTCACATCTTACACCAAGACATTTTTTTGTGCAAGGTCTTACACAGCTTTGCTTTCATCATGCAAGGCTTGTGGAAAACTTTGCTGCGAGCATTCTTCCTAAAGAGGCACTCCCAAGGGCCTACTGATTTCTACTAGAGCAAATATTGTTTCTATTAAAAGAATGATTCTAAAAATAAGGTTTAGCACCTGCTGGACCATTAAAGGCTGTCAAGGAAATATACATTGTTAAATGGTAAGTCTGTAATTTACTCAGTAGGGGTGCTGACTACCCTTCTTATTATGATGTCTCAGCTTTCAGGCCATAGACAGAGATGCTGGCAATTTTTCACCTTGCCCCCACTGGCATGGTAAACTAATTAAAAGTATCGCCATCTCTGAGGGTAACTAATATTTCCTCTGTCTATGAATGTCATGAGAGAAGGGAGACTGGAACTGGAAAAGGCATATTAGAACCTCCGTTATATGCTTAAAATGTCCCTACAGTAGTCTTCTTTTCAGAATTAAGGTAGCCACCCTTCTCATAGTTCCCCATACTGAATCCTATCATTTGATTGAATACTTTGACCCTATTTCTTCTCTTTCAAGAGTGTAAGATTATTAGGATTTTGATTGTTGCAGAACTACCAACTACTGATTTGTCTAATACCATTCATCACCCCAATGATCTCAGTAACTCATACATGCTGGGCTGTTGTGTGGAGAAGGAGGAGTGAGACCACACCACAGGCCCCATCCCCATGACAGCCACTTATTTGCCATGGACCCTCGGCATCCATGTATTTGGCATAGACATCTGCAAAGGGGCACTTATTCATGAGTAGTGGGTGGTGTGTAGGCTTATTAGGACCCTTGAGCAATTGGAGGTCCCAGTCATGGAGAGAGTGTATGCAGGAGCAGCTGCTCACATGTAGACCTCTCTTTGCCTGTATTCAATGGCTGTGCTCAAGTCAATGTGTAAACATTTGTTGGTGGGGCAGGTGGGGGGGGGGCTGTCACAACGTGTAAGGGGCAGGGCCAAGAAATGTGCCTCTGCTCCATCCTCCATGTGTTAGCCCTATGCATGGAAGGATGTGTGAAAAGGGTTATGGATGTTTACCAGAGCTGCCCAAAAGTAAAGAGAGGAGTTTATGTGGAAACATTCTTTAGCTAGTCTGCCTGCCTCTATGGGGCCCTGAGCAGTTCAATGCATAAATCTGGTAAGAGAAATAGATACGTTTTGTGCCACATAGACATACTTGGAATCCGTATTAACTAATCCAGAATAACCACTGTCATGATTACTAGTGCAAACTTGAATCCTTATGTTGTCCATGAGAATGTGAAAGAAATGGGAAATCTACCCTTCAAACCACAATTTAACCATGCTGGTTGTTTGAATCCAGACAACCATTTGTCAAATGGAAATTTACCATGCTTTGCCTGTAACGACATCTTGGAAATCAGGGCCTTTGTTTCTTTCATGTGGAATGGGGAGTTTGACAAGTCTTCTACTTCCTCAGATTTTTTGAACAGGTACAGAAGTTAAAATTCCCCATTCCTATGAAGACCAATTTGTTACATACACATTGTGGGAAGTTACCACTTGGTAAATGGTCACCTTACGCTTTGTGAGTATGACCAAAGGACAGTAAGGGATAACACATTAATCTCAAGTGATCTTAGGGTGAGGGTGTCTTGTATCTTGCCAGCATGAAGATTCTTAAATACATGGTCAGCAGCTACAAAGGTGTAAATGGGGAAAGACATTGGAGTGCCTGGTTGGGAAATTCAGCAATACAAATATTTTGGAGTTGCAATAAACCCTACCCATGAAATGAACAAAACTTTAACATTTTTCTGTGAGTGAAAGCAAAGCTGAATAAAATTGGTGTATAAAAAGTTAATTGACATTTCTTCATCTTACAAAAGGTAATTATCGCATTAATAATGTGCGCCAACTTGTATTCTTTATTTATGTATTGTTCATAAGTGATGGAATTTTATATTTGTACTGTATTTGTGTATGGCCTATGGCAATGCAAATAAATTGCTATGCAAATTAATTGCTATATCTGTCTCTGTAAAATGTGTGCATCTGTAGCTCTAACAATTATTATGAGGATCACTTCTTCTTGAATATGAGGTTCCTTTTTAAACACCAGTACACTGACTTCTCATTACTATCTTTCTGTCTCTTTTATAGGCTTTTGGCTCTTATTAGTTATAACACTCAGTAACCCATTTGTAAGCAATTTTTTCTTAATTGCTTCTCTCCAAAGGGCTAAAGTTAACAGTTATACAAAAGGTCAAAAATGAAAATTATTTTCAGACTTGAGCAACCAAAATATACGGAGAGGCAATTAAGACAAGACCTTAAGCTTTTGTAATGAGTTACCCTGCTGGGAAAGAATCTAAAACCATAATTGCATCTTGATGAATATGTACTCATTCATAAGGTGTCTGATAGAGTGTGAATGTCTTCAAATAGAGATAACAGTGGGGGAATGCTTTGACTTTTGTTGTTATTTATATAAGCAAGCACATCTATTGTCTGAGCTCCATCACACCTTGGCCTTTAATAGAACAATTCCACTGATATGCTTGAAAATTCAGAGTGGGTGTTGTCAAACAAACTGTCAAGTTGTGTGTATGAATTGTACTCAATACTATTGTACTGTTTCATTTCCTGGAATCATGTTGGTTTGCAGATGTTAGGCTGTGTACAGATGTAGCATTTTCAGCACGTGTCAGGCGTGTTTCTGAGTGCAGGGAGTGGGACAGCAGTTCAGATTCTGAAGTACAACCACCAGACATGGGAGAGGTGTTTTCCCAGGCTAGTCCAGACATGACTAGGCCGGCTTCTCAGGTTACAAACATCCAGCTGGCTGAGAATGAGGGTTCTTCTTCACCTCCCCTGTGAGAGGCAGCAAACAGGAAGAGGTGGGGTTTGGGGAGTCTGACCTAATAGATGCCAGACACAGGTTCAGGGCAAAGAGAGAGAAGGTCAGGGCAGAACTTAGACTGTCTACCTGATTGGCTTTGCATGAAAGGCTGCACTTGGAGGCCTCTAGGGATGGTGGAGAATTCCGCCACAGATTTCAGTGAGGATGAATGCACTGGCATTCAGCCCCCTGAAATTCATGGCGGAACGGCCTCCCACCCCCCACCACCCCGTGAAATCCCCCCAGAATGAAACTTACCTGGGGCTCCGGCAGCAGCGGCTCCGGCGGCAGCGTCGGCTGGTCTTTCGGCCGGCTGCTGCGGCCGCCATTTGTGTCCTGCCAAGCTGCCGTGATAGGCTACATAAGTATTTATGTAGCCTATCATGGTAAAGGCAGCTAAGCAAATGGCGGCCACTACATCATTTGCATAGCTGCCTTTACCATGTTAGTAAAGTTTCCTATCACGGAAAGAGCAGTGGTGCAAACGGTGTAGCAGCCGCAGTTTGTGCCCCTGCTCTTTGCTGTGATAGGCTATGCATATACTTATGTAGCCTATAATGGCAGCCTGGCAGGACGCAAATGGCGGCTGCTATGGCAGCCACCATTTGCTTCCGCAGCAGCCAGTCGTGGCTGGAACTCTGGCTGCGGATGGCCCTGGCTGGCTGCTCCGTGGAGCCACTGCGGAGCACAGCCGGCCCAGGGAGGATTCCGGGGGGATGGACAGAGTGCCTTCTCCCCACCATGAATCCAAGCTGCGAAAAGATAAGTGACTTTCGTACATCCCTAGAGGCCTCACGAGAGAGAGGGACCTCCCCCCCTTAAGTTAGGCTAGTGAGACTGCCTTCCTCTTCAAATGGCGGGCAACTCTCGTAACTTCCTTTTGAATCCCCTGAAGGCATTCCTTTGTAGACTGAGAGTCATTGAGAATTTGCATCTGTATGACCCTGTGAAGTAATGGATTAAAAACTGTAGACTGAAGTCTCTTGTCTGAGTTTGTTTTCAACGCTGAAATAAAGTGGGGGCTAGAGGAATCCTGACAGCATGGTGGTTGTTAATCTGGTATGAAAAGGGGTTAAGGGAGCAATCCTATGTCCCCCAGACAGCATCTGGGAGGGACATAGGATTGCTTGGTTTCTGGGCTCCAGGGTTGGAAACAGGGCTCTGATTTCAGAGCCCAGAAACCGCACTCCCTTCCCCTCCCACTCCCCACATAGCCAGCGTGGTTCTGGCTACGTCTCCACACTCAGAAACGGAGCGTGGAGATAGGAAAAGGAGGCATTTCCCTCCCCCTCCAAAGCAGCACTGCTAGATGGGTGAAATCACCTGTCCAGCAGAAATGCAAGGTGGCTGGAGAGCAGAGGCAAAGATCACTTCCGCATTCCTGCACTGGATACTCAGCAGCCTCTGAGTTCGGAGCCTGCCGACTATCTTCATGGGATCGCACCTAGGGATGGAGGAGAATTCCTCCATGGACCCCAGTGAGGCTGGATTCACGGCCTCCGGAGTCCGTGGAGGAATGGATCGCTTACCTCTGCCTCCCTGAGGAATCCTCCCTGGCTGGCTCCTCCCCACTGGCCAGCTCCGGAGCGCCAGCGATATGGCCGCCATTGCCGTATTGCTGGCTGGGCTGACTGACTCTGGACGCGAATGGCATAGCGGCTGGAAAGCAATTAGATTAAGCTAAGGGCTTTAAGGCCACAAATGGCGTAGTGGATGCCATTTGCATCTCTGGTTTTTCACGCAATAGGCTAGCCATCTGCGTCCGGAGTCAGTCAGCCCAGCCAGCGATATGGCAATGGCAGCCGTGTTGCTGGTGCTCTGGAATAGGTCGGCGGCTCTGCGGAATTGCCACGGAGCTGAGCTGGCCAGGGAGGATTCCAGGGGGAGGGACAGATCGCTTCCCCCCATGGGCAGATTCTCATGCGGAGGAACAGGTAGGGAATCCACCCATCCCTAATTGTGCCCTAAATAATACTGTTGATTGGGTCCTGAAGAAGCTACAAGCTGCTAACCTGGTCATAAAATGATCCAATGGCCTGGTAAAGTCTGGATGAGATTCATGTGGAGACCTGGAAGGAGGCCCCAGACTCACATTTAAAGAAGACATCAGACTTTTGCTCTAGACCCCAGACTTATGTTCAAGAAGGCTTTGGACTTTCAACCTCTGATGTTTGATGTTATCTCTGAAACAAGGATTGTGAAAAAAGCTTGCATTGCAGAAGTACAATGCAGCTTGCTATGCCTTAATTTTGCCTTCTGAAAAGTTGGAGAAAGAACAACAAAAGGTTGTTTGGTTCCAGACCTTACAGTTACTGATAAAGAGAAGAACAGAGGAAAAACAGAGCTTTTATGGATGCTCAGATACTGACAAGGAAAGAGCAGTGCCCTTTGTAGCTCATGATTGGCACCTGTACTGATAAGAACACCTAGAATGTTCGTACTTGATGCCTCCTGGTTTAGGGAAAATCACAGTAGCAGGAAGAATGGGCAGGATGACCTCAAGCTTAAAGAAGGTGCACCAGAGGGAAACGGGCCAACCTGATAGCAGGTAAGATACCACACCCACTAGATAAGATACCCAGTTAAAGGAACTTCAAAGAACATCCAGAGATATTCCTAGAACACAGCAGAAATAAAATGTGGGGCAAGGGGATAACTCATTTCTAATTGGTTCCACCACTATTCTAAGCCCCCACCTCTGACCAGAACAAGAGTATAAAGGTACAGTGAGGCTGACAGACACTTGATTTGACAGGTACCTTTCCTGCCTTATTTTGTCCTTACTCTCAGCTTTGCCTGCACTTCTTCACTTCTAATCTTCGCTGGACCACTGGACCCAGGGATCTGGGTAACTAAGGACTTCGTTGTTGTTGTTCAGTCGTTCAGTCGTGTCCGACTCTTCGTGACCCCATGGACCATAGCACGCCAGGCCTTCCTGTCCTGCGCTCTCTCCTGGAGCATGCTCAAGTCCATATTCATTGCATCAGTGATGCTATCTAGCCATCTCATCCTCTGCCATCCCCTTCTT
Source organism: Heloderma suspectum (assembly GCF_057233095.1). Lineage (NCBI taxonomy): Eukaryota > Metazoa > Chordata > Lepidosauria > Squamata > Helodermatidae > Heloderma > Heloderma suspectum. The sequence goes on along the minus strand of NC_139460.1, from coordinate 150,956,080 downwards.
TTGCCTTCAGTCTTTCCCAGCATCAGGGTCTTTTCCAGGGAGTTTTCTCTTCGCCAAAGAATGGTGGCCAAAATATTTGAGCTTCAGCTTTAGTATCTGTCCTTCCAATGAGCAGTCAGGGTTGATTTCCTTTAGGATGGACTGATTTGACCTCCTTGCAGTCCAGGGGACTCGTAAGAGTCTTCTCCAGCACCATAGGACTTGGTTAGCACTTACCATTTTTCTGAAATTTGAACTTAAGAGTATTTTCTTAACATGGGTCATAAGTCTTATTTCTAAAGCTGGAATATAATAATGCTTTAGCTTATTTTTTCCACATTTAAGTAGCATGCAGGAGGAAGTTTTAAGTGGACATTAGTTTATTTAGCATGTTTAGCTTTGTTTTGCAACACAAGTAGAGTATAGGAATGTGTTTCAAAGGAGCCATGCTATTTAAACAACAGTGCTATCAGCTCAATTAGCTATCTTGCTTGCTACATTTGTAGTGCCTGTGCCAGCTTTGTCAACTGCAATCCTTTTTTCGTTAATCTCAAGTTTGTGTTGCATTTTCTCTTACCACTGATGATGTAACCACAGCAATGCCTCCGAATTATGCTCATGCAACCACCATTCTGTTACATTTTGTAATCTTCTTAAATAAAGCATTTAGTACACTTCAGTACAATTCTAAGTCTGTGGTGATGTTTGTCTATTTGGACTTGGCTTGGTTACCCACCAAGGTGTTTTGAAGCCAACTGATATGGATTCTGAAGTTAAAAAGCCCTAATTAACAGTGGTGGTGATATGATGATAGACAATGGCTGCTTGCAGACTAGTACATATGCAAATTGTTATCCATCCTGCTTTGGGCCCCAGTTGAACTGTAAGTTTTGTAGGTTTTTATGTGCTGAAAACTGTACTAGGAAACTAAATCTGTCGCCCTAATAAGTAGGCTGACCATATTTCCTTGAGACAAAAACGGGATATTGGGATGACAAAAAAGGAAAGAGATGTTGGAGAATTCCACCATGGATTCCAGGGAGGCTGAATTCCAGTGAATTCAGCCCCCTGGAATCCATGGCGGAACGAAGCAACCCCCCTTGCCACCCCGCAAAATGGGCCCGGAATGGAGCCTCCCTGGTGTCGGCCGTCCGGTGCTCCGTGAATGGCGTCTGCGTCTGCGTCCACCATTCGCCTTCCTTTGAATGGCCGTGATAGGCTATGTAAGTATTTATGTAGCCTATCATGGCTAATGCAGGGACGCCATTTGTGTCCCTGTCTTTTGCCGTGGTAGGCTATGTAAATACTTATGTGGCCTATCATGGTAAAAGGCAGGAACGCAAATGGCGGCTGCTATGCCATTTGCGTCCCTGTCTTTTCTTTTGCCGTAATAGCCTACGTATATATTTACGTAGCCTATCACGGTAAAAGACAGGGACACAAATGGCATAGCGGCCACCGTTTGCATCCCCACTTTTGCTGTGATAGGCTACGTAAATATTTACGTAGCCTATCACGGCTAAGCAAAGGGATGCAAATGGCGGCTGCTATGCCGGATGCCATTTGTGGCCACAGACCTGCCGCAGCCGGACGCCTAGATGTGGATGCACCAAGCTGGCAGCTCCGCTGAGTCGCTGCGGAGTGGAGCTGGCTGGGGACGATTTCGGGGGGGAGGGATGGAGTGCCTCCCCCCCCCCCCGCAGATGCCACTTACGAAACAGGTAAGTGGTTTTGTACATCCCTACGGATCAAAATGAATGTAGGGCAGAAAGAATCTCTATGGGCGGAAGGATGGTAGAAATAACAGTAAGACTCACCCTCCTGGCTCCCATACACTGAATGGGGCTTAGCGACCACCTCTTGAATTCCCCGCCACTGCAGACAAGCAAGGGGGCAGCCTCTGATCGTCGCTAGCTCAAGAAGCCTGGCCCTGACTGGATAAAGTTAATGGAGCTTCCTCTTTCATCACACTAGTAGTTTTACTGCACGCACTGATTAGCACAGAGACTTATGATAAACGTGTTCAGTTTTTTACAAAAAATTAAAAACGGGACGAAATTGACATTTATATTAAAAGGACGGGATGGTTGGGAAATATGAAAAAAATGGTACTGTCCCATTTAAAATGGTACGTATGGTCAGCCTACTAATAAGGGAGATGAGGGAGGATTCCAAAGTGCATATGGCTGGACTACAGGATAGTACTAGGGATGGCGGAGAATTTCTCCCCGAAACTTCAGGGGGCCGAGCGCCAACGTGTTCGGCCTCCCGAACAAGTTTCGGGGAGAAATCCTCCGCACCCCCCACCCCCCGCGACCCCCCCGGGGCAGGACTTACCTTCGCCGAATGTCCCTCCCGGCGGCGGGTCCGGCCGGTGGTTCGGCAGCTGTTTGTGCGGGGCGGGAGCGGCAGCCAGTCTTTCGACAGGCTGCCGCCGCCGCCATTCCAACAAAAGAAAAAAACAAACAAACACCCCCGTGATAGGCTACGTGACGATTAACGTAGCCTATCACGGCTAGATTTGCAAAGTCAGCCGTGATAGGCTACGTCAATCGTCACGTAGCCTATCACGGGTGACTTTGAAAAAAAAAAAAAAAAGCTCGTACGGATAATGGCGGCCCCCATAGGGAGCCGCCATTCCCGTTCCTTATTTGGTCGCTGTAGTCTACGTAAAGATTTACGTCGACTACAGCGACCAAATAAGGAACGCGAATGGCGGCTCCCTATGGGGGCCACCATTAGCGTACGCGCTTTTTTTTTTTTTAAAGTCACCCGTGATAGGCTACGTGACGATTAATGTAGCCTATCACGGCTGACTTTGCAGATCTAGCCGTGATAGCCTACGTTAATCGTCACGTAGCCTATCACGGGGGCGTTTTTTTTTTTTTTAAACTTTCGAGTTCGTGACCGGGCGAGGCGGGAAGCCTCCTCCCCGGCCTGAATTTCGGCCGGGGCGAGGCGGGAAGCCTCCCCCCTCGGCCTGAACTTCGCGGGGGGAGCAGCGAAGCGCCTCCCCCCCACCGCGAACAAGCTTCGGCGAAAGGTAAGGGACTTTCGTCCACCCCTAGATAGTACTAATGTTATGTATTCTAGGGGGTACTGTGAGTTAGTTATTGTTTTTGAACCTTGGCAGCTCCTGTAGAATTGGGAGTAGCAACAGTGGGTGGAGCTTCTGCTAAGCTGTCACTTCTGTGTGTGCTGAATAGGGATGTTAGAGAATTCCGCCATGGATCCCAGGGGGGCTGAATTCCAGTGAATTCGGCCCCCCGGAACCCATGGCGGAACGGAGCCCCCTGCCCCACCACCCCGCGAAATGGAGCATACCTGGCTGTGGCTCTGGCTGCGGCTGCAGCTCTGGCAGTGGTGGTGGCAGCAGCGGCAGCAGCTCCAGCTGCTGCCGGGCTGCTGCGGCCAGAAATGGTGGCTGTCGTAGTGGCTACCATTTGCGTCCCTATGCCGGCCTGTGATAGGCCACGTATATATTTATGTAGCCTATCATGGCTAAAGCAGGAACGCAAATGCGTCTCTGCTTTAGCTGTGATAGGCTACGTAAATATTTATGTAGCCTATCATGGGCCAGTGTAGGGATGCAAATGGCGTCCCCTACGGAGGACGCCATTTGCATCCGCAGCAGCCCAGCAGCGGCTGGAGGCCCCGCTGCGGGTTGGCCTGGCTGGCGGCTCCGCAGCCTGGCCGTGGAGCGGAGCTGGCCAGGCAGGATTACAGGGTGGAGGAACAGATCGCCTCCCCCCCCGTCGAGGATTCCAGGGGGAGGAACGGATCACCTCCCCCCACCTGCGGAACCTGGCAGAGCCAGGTAAGTGGGGTTTCGTACACCCTAGTGCTGAATAAAGAACAGTTGTGTTTGAGGCCCACTGATTCCTACTACCAATACAACACTAAAATCCTGTACCTGGTATGTAGTATCATTCTCTACTCTGCTCCCTATCTGCACTTTGTTTATTCCATGCCACTGGCAAATACACTCACGGGAAACCAACAAATTACACAAGAAATCAGGTTTTCCAAAACCTGACCAACTTGACATCATACTGACCAACTTAGAGCAGCAAGCATCCAGGTGAAATATGCACAACATATACCTGACCAATGACATGTAGGGATGGGGGAATCAGTGAGGCTCAGGCTCATTGAGATTCTTCAATTCCATTCCATGTCAAAGCTTGGTCACCTCATTCCTGTTCCTGAATATGAGTGTTTTTGTTCTTTTCCCCCCCACAGGAAAAGTGCACAATTCGGTACACATTTCTTAAAAGCTCTCACGTAAATGTGTTATTTTCCCTGTTGTCTAAAGTGTGAAAATGCACCTCCCCCCCCCCCCGCCCAATGCACATTTTTAAAGTGCAATTGTTTTTTTCTGTCAAAGGCTTTTGATATCAAGTTTGGGAATATATGAGCTTTGCTTGAAAAATGCACTCCAGTTTGTATTCGGCATTGTGAATGGGGCAAATTCTGATGTTTGATGAACTGAAAAAAAAATCTTGTATATTTCTAATGATGTGTCATTTTCACTGGGCTCTCTCTTCAAGCCAGGTGTTTTTTTTTTTTTTTTTGCTGGGGGGGTATAATGGATCTTCATAATAGTGAGGGAAACATAGAATAGAAGACGCTGAGGTTATTACTATCCCTACCAAATGTTTGAAAAAGTTGTTGCTCTTCTGCTGAACAACATTGAAACATGTTTTATTTTGAAGTGCTACTTCTAGGGCAATTTATTGTTTGCCTTTTTCTCTGATATTGGTGTAGTTCCGAGTCACTTACAGTGCAATTCTAGGCATGCCTACTCAGAAGTAAGTCTCATTGAATTCAATGGGACTGACTCCCAGGTAAGTGTGTATAGGATTGTATCCTGAGGGTCTTAGGGGATTCCCACCTATCTTATTCTCTCTACTTGCTTAGGAGCATGACAAACATCATCTGCCTCAACAAAGAACAACTTTTGAGAAAGGTATAGGGATGTACGAAAGTCACTTACCTGGTCTCACAGCTTGCTTCGCGGTGGGGGGGAGGCGCTTCACTTCTCCCACCGAAGTTCAGGCTGGGGGGGGAGGCTTCCCGCCTCACCCGGCCAAAATTCAGGCTGGGGAGAAGCGCCCCGTCTCCCCGGCCGCGAACTTCAAAAGAAAAGAAAAAAAAAAAAAGCCCCGTGATAGGCTATGTAACGATTTACGTAGCCTATCACGGCTAGATCTGCAAAGTCAGTTAATTGTCACGTAGCCTATCACGGGTGACTTAAAAAAAAAAAAAAAGCGCGTACGCAAATGGCGGCCCCCATAGGGAGCCGCCATTTGTGTTCCTTATTTGGTCCCTGTAGTCTACGTAAAGATTTACGTAGACTACGGCGAAAATAAGGGCAATGCTTTTAGTAAGTCCTGACGAAGACCTGCCGAACTGCTGCCAGGACCCGCCGCCGGGAGCGACATTCGTGAAAGGTAAGCCCCATCTAGGGATGGGGGAGAATTTCTCCCCGAAACTTCGGGGGGCCGAGTGCCTACGCATTCGGTCCTCCGAAGGTTGTTCGGGAGAAATTCTCCGCCCCCCCTGCCCCCCCCGGGATGGGACTTAATTAGGCTACGTGATGATTAACGTAGCCTATCACGGCTGACTTTGCAGATCTAGCCGTGATAGGCTACGTAAATCGTTACGTAGCCTATCACGGGGCTTTTTTTTTTTTTAACTTTTCTTTTGAAGTTCGCGGCCGGGGAGACGGGGCGCTTCTCCCCGGCCTGAATTTCGGCTGGGCGAGGCGGGAAGCCTCCCCCCCGGCCTGAACTTCGGGGGGAGAAGCGAAGCGCCTCCCCCCCACCGCGAAGCAAGCTGCGAGACCAGGTAATTGACTATCGTACATCCCTAGTCCCATCCTGGGGGGGGGGGCTGGGGGGCGGGAGGGTGTCAGAGAATTTCTCCCCGAACAACCTTCGGAGGACCGAATGCGTTGGCACTCGGCCCCCTGAAGTTTCGGGGAGAAATTCTCCCCCATCCCTAGAAAGGTATTACATTTTCAGGTGGGACATCACTTCAGTTTAATTTTGATTTTTTTTTAAAGCAATTCTCAGCTGCTTTAATTTGCTTCTGGACATCCATGAAAACAGCTATGGTTGTTCATTTCATACAATTCAAGGTCCTATGCATACACAATAAGAGAAAGTGCCGTAACACAGCACAATCTTTGAATACATATCCATTCCCCTAGGGTTTAAATTTCCCTTTCTGTTATTGGCTATATCCCCTAAGTGTGTGTGTGTGTGTGTGTTCTCCTCAAGTAAAGAAAGTGCCATATCCCCATGCAGAAATGGAAGTTAATATAGATATATATGACTTCTGCTTGAAGCTGAGTACAATATACATTCTAGATGGCACCAGGAAACTGAAGTTGACAGCATTAATCAAAGCCCTAAACTACCCTTGCTCTTTACGTAACATGTTTTGAAGTTCTCAGGTTTGATAAATGCTGAAGAGGTTGCAGAATGACAAGTAAAGACTGTTTTGCCTTCCACATTGTGAAATCACAGCGGTGCCTCCAAAGTAAGGTTTATGTTTGAAGTTGCTGCATAGTCACATCTGTTTAAGGAGGTGAAGAATATCCCCTGGCTAGCTTTCTGCTATATCAAATATTAATTGCCTGGAGAAGCATAGAAAATAAGGATATGGAAAGGGGAGGCAAAAGCAAACAAAACCCTTGCATGTGTCTCTCAGTTACAAGAATATCAATACAAGATAAGAGAGGGGGAAGTATGGACATTCCATCAGTCCTGCTAAAATAATTTTTCATCTCTTCCCTCCCCATTCCTTTTTCCTTGTGTGTTGTGTCTTATTAGACTGTCTTGTTTTATTGATTATATGTAAGCTGTTCTGGGGGCCTTTTTGGCTGAGGAGCATGATAAAAATGAATGAATGCATGCATGAATGAATGCATGCATGCATGAATGAATGCATGAATGAAATGTCAGTGATGAAGCATGATTTGCTGAAGAAAGTAACAGGTACCCACAAAGTGCATCCTGTATGCTTCATAAATCCAGTTTATATTTACAGTGGGCCCTTGGGTCAATCACACTCACAAGTCACAGCTGGATCACCCTCACAAAGAGATTATGTCTGTGAAAACTGGCACCTCTATGTAGCAGCAATAGACATGGGCACCGTGATCTGTGTGATCACAGTAGTTATTTTTCAGGTTGCCAAAGTTGTGTAAATCACAGTAGTCATGTGTCTCCCCTCCACGTGGAGGCACCAGTTCTCACAAGCGCTGACTCCATATGAGTACTGGCTGGCTGTGGGCCATGCATTCCCAAGGTCACATTCCTTAGAGTTGGGGTAGACAACATCAAGAGGTCTGGGGGCCATTTCTGCTCCGCCTTGGGGGGGGGGCACACTTCATTCCCTGCAGTGCTGAAAGATATATTTGAAAAAAAATTACTATGGCATCTGTTGCAGCTACAGAGTGCCAAAAAGGTTCAAATGAGCTAAATGGGTAAAACAAAAAGTGTAAAAACGGCTGCTTTGGGTGCCATTTATTTATTTTACAATTTGGGGTCACAGTGGGGGCTGGCCATTGCCCATCCCTGCCTTAGAACCTCATGTTATAGAGAGTGACCCATTGAGCCTATGACCGTAGTGAGATCTGAAGACAAGTTTCTTATGTCCAGCAACATTGTCTATTCTGATAATGATGAAATCCCTGGATTCACTACCACTAGTATGTGAAAGACACAAATAAGGAAATAACATGGGGACTCAAAAGCAACAATCATCCCATTGTTTTACAACAACCCCATACCCCTTTTCCTTGTAACAAGTCAGACTATTTTGCCCATCCAACCCAGTACTATCTACTCTGACTGGCAGTGGTTTCAGGCAGAATTTATTTCCCTATAACCTGTTATGTGATCCTTCTGAAACTAGGGAGATTGGGGACTGAACCTGGACCATCTACATGCAAAGCATGTGCTCTACCACCACTGAATTAAAGTCATTCACCAGATGACGATGCAGCTTGCACATGTATTCCATCCCAGAGAGCTTTGGTTATTGGGTGGTGTAGAAATGAAATGGCATGAATGAATGAATGAATAAATAAATGCAAGCTCCTCCATTAGATGTGACAAAGGAACACAAAAGTGGAGATTGCTTGCATGGCCATTTCTCAGCACTAACACCTGAAAGATGTTCTGAATCTATGGGGAAACTAAACAATGTGTACCAGTTCCAGTTCCAAATCTTTATACAATGGAAAACAGTACTCTCCCACATCTCCTGCTCTTTCTTATAACATTAATATTACATTAGCTAAATTTATTGTTTGAAATAATATAGCTCGGAAAGTGTTTTGTTGCTAAAAGCAATTGCTTCCAGTTACTATAAGGTACACTATGTTCATAAAAGACAAAGCCTGATCAGTATTAAAGATCTTTTTGCTTGTTCTGGGCTATTATCAACTAAATTATTACATTTCTGAGTAATCACAAAATAGTGACCATTTATTAAATTTACCCAAGTAGTCGCAATAATAGACATTTAAATTCCTAAACAAGCAGAGCAAAAGCAACTCAAATGGTAATTGCCAAGGGAAAAATAAAGCACATTTTGCTAATGTAAAAGAGGGAGAAAACTGCTTTAGCATCTTCCATAATGAATAATAAAAAAGCTAGACTATTAAGCCAGCCATTAAACATCTAAACCAATTAGTCAAATAAACATTTAAGTACTTACAGGCAAAAGTGTTGTTGTCATGTAATGTATAAAACCAGATAATGTATAAAACTAATGTATAAAATGTATAAAATGATGTATAATAATAATGTATAAAACCTTCAGCAAAGGAGATCATTACCTTGTCATGGTGCTGGAGCTTGAGCACCTCAGTGACGTCATGAGCTAAACCATGAAGGGACACCCAAGACGGGAAGGTCATGGCAGAGAGGTCAGACTAAATACAATCCCTGGGGAAGGTAATGGCAGCCCACCCCAGTATTCTTGCCATGAAAACTAAATGGATCAGTACAACCAGAGATATGTTGGTATACCATTGGAAGATGGGACTCCCAGGTCGGAAGATGGTCAAAATGCTACTGGGGAGGAACAGAGGATAAGTTCAACTAGCCCCAGATGTGATGACACAGCTAGCTCAAAGCCAAAAGGACGGCTAGCAGCTGATGGTGCTGGTGGTGAATGACGAATCTGATGTTCTAAAGATCAACACACCATAGGAACCTGGAATGTAAGATCTATGAGCCAGGACAAATTGGATGTGGTTATTGGGGAGATGTCACGATTAAATACAGACATTTTGGGTGTCAGTGAACTGAAATGGACTGGAATGGGCCACTTCACATCAAATGACCACCAGATCTACTACTGTGGGAGAGACGACCACAGAAGAAATGGAGTAGCCTTCATAATTAATAATAAAGTGGCTAAAGCAGTGCTTGGATACAACCCAAAAAATGACAGAATGATCTCAATTCGAATTCAGGGTAAGCCATTTAACATCACAGTGATCCAAATATATGCCCCAACCACAGATGCTGAAGAAGCAGAAGTAGATCAGTTCTATGAGGATCTGCAGCACCTACTGGATAGTATGCCAAACAAAGATGTTATTTTCATTACAGGAGACTGGAATGCTAAAGTGGGTATTCAAACAACACCTGGAATTACAGGCAAGCATGGTCTGGGAGAACAAAATGAAGCAGGACATAGGCTGATAGAATTTTGCCAAGACAACTCACTGTGCAGAACAAACACTCTCTTCCAACAACCTAAGAGATGACTTTATACATGGACTTCATCAGACGGTTGACACTGAAATCAGATTGACTGCATCCTTTGTAACCAAAGGTGGCGGACGTCGATGCAGTCGGTAAAAACAAGACCTGGAGCTGATTGTAGTTCAGATCACGAACTTCTTATTGCACAATTTAGAATCAGACTAAAGAGAATAGGGAAGACCCACAGATCAGTCAGATATAAGCTCACAAATATTCCTAATGAATATGCAGTGGAGGTGAAGAATAGATTTAAGGGACTAGATTTAATAGATAGGGTCCCAGAAGAACTATGGACAGAAGTTCGCAACATTGTTCAGGAGGCGGCAACAAAAAACATCCCAAAGAAAAAGAAAACCAAGAAGGCAAGATGGCTATCTGCTGAGACACTGGAAGCAGCCCAAGAAAGAAGGAAAGCAAAAGGCAACAGTGATAGGGGGAGATATGCCCAATTAAATGCAAAATTCCAGAGGTGAGCCAGAACAGATAAGGAATTATTTTTAAACAAGCAATGCGCGGAAGCAGAAGAAGATAATAGAATAGGAAGGACAAGAGACCTCTTCCAGAAAATTAGAAACATCGGAGGTAAATTCCGGGCAAAAATGGGTATGATCAAAAACAAAGATGGCAAGGACCTAACAGAAGCAGAAGAGATCAAGAAAAGGTGGCAAGAATATATGGAAGATCTGTATAGGAAGGATAATAATATCGGGGATAGATTTGATGGTGTGGTCAGTGAGCTAGAGCCAGGCATCCTGAAGAGTGAGGTTGAATGGGCCTTAAGAAGCATTGCTAATAACAAGGCTGCAGGAGATGAAGGTATCCCAGCTGAACTGTTTAAAATCTTGCAAGATGATGCTGTCAAGGTGATGCATGCCATATGCCAGCAAATTTGGAAAACACAAGAATGGCCAACAGATTGGAAAAAATCAGCCTATATATCCCCATACCAAAAAAGGGAAGCACCAAAGAATGTTCAAACTATCGAACAGTGGCACTTATTTCACATGCCAGTAAAGTAATGCTCAAGATCTTGCAAGGTAGACTCCAGCAATTCATGGAACGAGAATTGCCAGATGTACAAGCTGGGTTTAGAAAAGGCAGAGGAACTAGAGACCAAATTGCCAATATCCACTGGATAATGGAGAAAGCCAGAGAGTTTCAGAAAAACATCTATTTCTGTTTTATTGACTATTCTAAAGCCTTTGACTGTGTGGATCATCACAAATTGTGGCAAGTTCTTTGTGGTATGGGGATACCAAGTCATCTTGTCTGCCTCCTGAGGAATCTGTATAATGACCAAGTAACAACGGTAAGAACAGACCACGAAACAACGGACTGGTTTAAGATTGGGAAAGGAGTACGGCAGGGTTGTATACTCTCACCCTACCTATTCAACCTGTACACAGAACACATCATGCGACGTGCTGGGTTTGATGAAGCCAAGGCTGGAGTTAAAATCGCTGGAAGAAACATTAACAATCTCCGATATGCAGATGGTACCACTTTGATGGCTGAAAGGGAGGAGGAGCTGAGGAACCTCATGACGAAGGTGAAAGAAGAAAGTGCAAAAGCTGGGTTAAAGTCAAACCTAAAAACCCCCAAGATTATGGCAACCAGCTTGATGGATAATAACTGGCAAACAGAGGGAGAATATGTGGAGGCAGTGACAGACTTTGTTTTTCTAGGTGCAAAGATTACTGCAGATGCTGACTGCAGCCAGGAAATCAGAAGACGTTTACTTCTTGGGAGGAGAGCAATGACAAATCTTGATAAAATAGTGAAGAGCAGAGACATCACACTGACAACAAAGGTCCACTTAGTTCAAGCAATGGTATTCCCCATAGTAACCTATGGCTGTGAGAGCTGGACCATAAGGAAGGCTGAGCAAAGGAAGATAGATGCTTTTGAACTGCTGGAGGAAAATTCTGAGAGTGCCTTGGACTGCAAGAAGATCAAGCCAGTCCATACCATACTCCAGGAAATAAAGCCAGACTGCTCACTTGAGGGAATGCTATTAAAGGCAAAACTGAAGTACTTTGGCCACATCATGAGAAGACAGGATACCCTGGAGAAGATGCTGATGCTAGGGAAAGTGGAAGGCCAAAGGAAGAGGGGCCGACCAAGGGCAAGATGGATGGATGATATTCTGGAGGTGATGGACTCGAGCTTGGGGGAGCTGGGGGTGGTGACGGCTGACAGGAAGCTCTGGCGTGGGCTGGTCCATGAAGTCATGAAGAGTTGGAAGCGACTGACCGAATAAACAACAACAACATAAAACCTGAAGGCTTCTAGCTCAGCAGTGGCCCATGGTTTTGCCAAGTATGCCACAAGTCATGCTCAAAGAATGCAGCAGTCGTGACTCTCCAGTAACTACAGCAGCTTTGCAAGTAAGCCCACAAAGATTATGAGATCACAAAAGTCTACTTTACCAGCCCATATAGTATCACACACACTAGTCATTTATGGCCTAAAGCGGACCCAAGAAAGAACCATAATCAGGTCAAAAGAGTCAGGTGAATCTATTTATAAGCCTACACTGCAGTGCCTATGTAGATATCCACACAGTGCCATCCTCATGCACATTGGCACGGGTTTGTCTCAAGCCTACTGAGCTAGGGAGGAAGAGGCATCAAACAATTTATAAGTTTGTGTGAAAAGATTTATCAACACCATCCTGGAATCCTCTGTATGATAGGAAGTTAAGAAATGTTTTACATAAATACATAAGATCATGAGAGAAGCAGGAAGGATCCATCCCTACAGACCCTTCAGATCTCTGCCACACTTTCCAGGTGTGTCACAACTCTCCTTATTGCTAATATGTCACTTGTGGTATCATGTTGGCCAGCCATGTTCTAACTGTTTTTTTTTTTTTTTAAGAAAGGACAATTCAGGACCTAGGGCATGGGACAAAGCTACAAGAGGCAGCAGTGTTGTGGAAGTTCTGTGTCTGGTCAGTGCCTGGATGGGAGACCACTTGGCAACCCTATGACCTGTTTCGGACGTTGTTGAGAAGGAAGCAGGAATGAGTGAGCATGCTCATTCTCACTGCCTGAACTCTCCCACTGTAGCCAAGAACAAATCATAGGGATGTACAAAAGTCACTTACCTTTTCGACAGGGTGATTTGCAGTGGGGGGGAGGTGCTCCACACCTCCCCCCGAAATCCTAAACCAGCTCGCTCCGTGGAGATTCTGCGGAGCTGCCGGCTGGGGCCACCTGCAGCTGGACATCTGGCCGCTGGGCAGCCTTCCGGGAAAAAGAAAAACAGCGTATGCAAATGGCGGCGGCTATGGCGGCCACCATTTGCGTTCCCCTTTTTTCACTGTTTTAGCCTACGTAAATATTTACGTAAGCTATTACGGCGAAAAAAAGGGGACCGCAAATAGCGTAGTGGGTGCTATTTGCGTTCCTTCCCCCCCCCCTGCCGTTTTAGCCTACGTAAATATTTACATAAGCTATTATGGCAGAAAAAAGGGGAATGCAAATAGCGCGCACTATGCTATTTGCGTTCCCTTTTTTTCGCCGTAATAGCTTATGTAAATATTTACATAGGCTAAAACAGCGAAAAAAGGGAATGCAAATGGCTGTAGCTGCCACCATTTGTGTACACTTTTTTTTTTTTTTTTTTTTTTAGCTTGCTGTGATAGCCTACGTAAGTATTTACAGTAGCCTATCATGGCAGCCTGGCCAGACGCAGGCGGCCGCCATTTGAGTCCACAGCAGCTGGCCAGGAGACCAGCTGCCGCTGCCGCCGCCGGAGCCACCGCCAGAGCTGCTGCCACCGGAATATCCACCTCAGGTAAGCTTCATCCCAGGGGGGATTCCGGGGGGGGCAGGCCGTTCTGCCACAGGTTTCAGGGGGCCGAATGCCAGTGCATTCGGCCTCACTGAAAACCGTGGTGGAATTCTCTGCCATCCCTAACAAATCATGGCTTTTGTGTTCAGTCATCATGCAAAGCAACCCAGGGATGGAGTGTCCCTGGCTTGTTTAATTCAGTGGGAGCAACTGGGCAGCCAGGAGCCGCTCACTCCCACTTGTTTTATAAGCCCCAGGTAGTCGTGACATCTAAACTGGGTCAATGAATACCAAAGAGAACTAGTGTGGTATAGTGGTTAGAGTTTTGGACTAGGACTGAGGAAACCCAGGTTCAAATCCCTACTCAGCCATGATGACAAATAGCACCTTTAACTAAATATGTAGAAGGACTTCTTGCACAATATGCTTGCGGAGGGGCTGTAGCTCAACGGTAGAACTCCTGCTTTGCATGCAGAAGGTCCCAGGTTCAATCCCCGGCATCTCCCGATAGCACTAGGAAAGAATCCTGCCTGAAAACCTGGAGAACCGCTGCTGCCAGTCAGTGTCAACAATACCAGGCTATGTGAATCAATGGTCTGACTCAGTATAAGACAGCTGGCTATGTGCCTGTGTTCTTATGTTGCTAAACTGTGTACAGGGCTCAATCAGCATTTGGATGAAATTCTCACAAGGCCTTTGGATTCACACACACACACACACACACACAAACACACACACACACACACACACATATATATATACCCCCCACACACACCATTTATGATAACGTAAATGTATTCCCATATCAAATCATATGCTAAGCTATTCCTAGATGCCGAACTTTTCTTAAATGTCAACTGATACTTTATTGAAGATATAACCCAAGTAGCTGGATTGCTTGACTTAGGAATTCACAGTGTATTTCCCTGGTGACAGGAGCTCAGCAAGACTGTTAGATATCAGAAGGGTCAATTCAGAATCCCTAGACAGAGAATACGGATGTAAAAAATATCAGTCTTTTTCCTGTACTCTAAATTATATTGCTTCTATAAAAAGGACACATCATATATTCTTACTGGAAATACAGCCTTGCTGAGTGCAAGCTGAAGAACCGAAACACAGAGAAGATGGTTTCAGATGGGGCAACAGTGAAGAGCCATGTTTGCTCTGAATAACACTGTCATAGAAATGCTATTGTGTCAAGTGAAGAAGTTACCAACTTTTGTTTAACTTAGGGCCAAAACAGGTATTACTTTAAATGTGTGTCTAGCATCTAAGGTTTTTTTTTACCCCATTTTAACTCTAGAGTAGACACAGGGCCACCTATCTGGATTGAGCCCCTATCATGAAGAGGGGAGGGCTTTTACGATCTGGATCAGGTCCCCTGCACCTACTCTAGAGTAAATCTAATTTTAAAAAGCCATAGCAGCTAGATAGACATTGAATGTAGTATATATTTTGGCCCTTGATTATGTTGCTAATGAGGGTTATGGTCAGCTTTCTAGAGCTAGCACAAGATGCTCGTAGAATGGCGTTTGGTGCATAGATGTTTTCTCAATGATCATTGATGATTGGTGGCTACTGATCTCTGAGACAGAGCACACATGCTTAGGTAGGAACTGGAGAAGTTAGGAATGTCATGAGAGTCTGTGGTACGTGTGTGGAGTCTGATGGACTTCCCCTCGCTTGCCCTCCTGGACCTCATTCACCTAGCCACAGGGCACTTGTGAACCCACTCAGCAAGCACCCAGCAGCCCTCTGTGCTCACAGCGAGCTGCCATTTTGCATAACAATGACAGCCTGGGCTCTTCCAGGAAGGTAATGTTGCATAATTGGTGGCCATAAAGAGCTTACTTATGCAACATTACAGGCATGAATGGAGCATTCACACCTGTAACGTTGTGTGAACGGTGCCTTTACAGCCACCAATGACACAACGATACCTTCCTAGAAGAGCCAGATCTGCCGTTGTTGCACAAAATGGCAGCTTGCTGTGAGGGCGGATGGCCCTTCACTGAGCCATCCAGAAGCTTGCGTGGTGCCGCGAACAGGGGTGGGTGGCAGCTCGGTGAGCACCCGACAAAGCCAGGTGCGGGTGAGTCCATCCATCTCTAGGAGAAGCCTTTAACAGTGGCAGCACAGCTGCAATAGAGACATAAATCTGAGTTCTGCTTCTCTGAATTCTTCTCTGTAAGAAGAAGACTTGTGGAGATGATATTTGATTTTCAGGGGAAATAATGCTGCTTTGCAAAGCAGCATTGTCTGGGTGCTTAATTGCACTGCCATGTTCAGTGTGTATATTTACCTTTGCACCCCCACTAGAATGAAGGACATGGGGTGGGCAATATTTGGGGGAAGAGTCACACCTTTATTAACTGTACAGCCAGGATGCAATGAGTGTAATATATGAACACCAATGAGGGGACCCTTTGAATTGAGGAAGCTGTTGGGACTTGGGAGAGCTTGTCGCAGCCTCCTGCTGGGCAATACTGCCCTGGCTCAAGTCGCTGCGTCAATTCCCTAGCTTCCCCATTGGCCAAGCAACCTGTGCATCAGGATGCCAACAAGATACTTAATGTATCTTGATCCATGCCATGTGGAGGGCCAAAACTGCCTCTGGCAATGGCCCAGTACAATGACAATCACAACATAACAACAGCAACGTAAGTCTCCTTATGAGGTAACTTACCTCTGGATCTTCTGATTGTTTGGGGAAGTAGGGAAGCCATATGGTGGAGTCTGCCTTTCACCTAAAGAAAAAGGTATATATCCATACAAGTCCACGGGAAGGATCCAATGGTGTGCTATGGCTAGCACTATTGACACTGCTCTAGCAGAAACCAGTGCTTGTGCAATGTCAATAGCACTTGCTGGTGTGACGAGTTTCCCAGGAACCTCTTTGGGCCTGCAGCCACATTTGGCAATTTTAGAAACTGCCATAGGCACCACGACAAAATGGCTACCATGGGAGGTGTAACCATAAAGGACAAGTAACCTGCCCAAATGACTGTGTACAGAGGTGGGTCTGAGCCACAGCACACCAAACAACTCCTTTGAACCTACACTTTTCAGTGCCAGCAGGAACCTATTTCACAGAAGGCAAACTCTTTTTCCTTCCCCCCACCCCTCTGCCAACCAACTCATTCCACCAATCTTTTTTTTCTTTCTCACTCTAGATCACCATCCAGAGATGTGCTCGCTCTCTCTCTCTCTCTCTCTCTCTCTCTCTCTCTCTCTCTCTCTCATTCTTGTCTTTATTTCCTAAGAATGTCTCTGAACCCCTCATGTGTCCCAGAGGCATTCATGAGAAATCCCTCACTTTTCTTTGAAGCAATCTCTGCTGCTGATAAGAAAATGTATGAAATTGTTGTGTGTATGTGTTTTTAAGTGGGAGGGGTAGGATACCTTGTTAGGTGCCAGGAAAGGTGTCCTATATTTGAGAAATTAGGAAAAATGGAGAAGACGCTCTAAACATGGAACTTCTCAATCATTGGTTTAAAAAGGAGAGTAAAGCACTTGCTTATATCTCTCCCACTCTATAGACCTATGCAGGCATTGTAAAAGTGTGAATGGTCGACATGCAAGGAGGAGGAGTGGGGATGACCATGCTAGCTTGGTCCCCCTCCACCACTGTTTTCTTCACCCTCCACATATATGGACAACCATCCACTGGTAGAGGAGGTTCTCCACTATGGATGTCGCAGAAGTCTGGGAAGGGGGTGGAGTCCAGCAGACATCTTCCCATTCAGCTCCCTGGATGCCAGTCCACAGACTCCTGTGCTTGCCTGACTGGGTGCATGCTGACTTGAGCAAGCTCAAGGATCTCCGCTTACCTGCGAGCCACCATTTTGAAGAAAAGTGCATGGTTAGACCATTTATGCATGCAATTTTGTGTAAATGGTGCTATTTACAGCTGCCATTTTACACATAATGGTCATTTACGTAAAAAACTCTTGTTTTCCCACAAAATAGTGGCTCATGGGTAAGTGGGATTCCGCATGCTGCGCACTGCACATCTGCAGAACATCCGGTGGCTTGAACCGCGTGCCAAGCAGGGTTGGGCGGCCAGCAGGGGTTTGGCGAGCAGTACGTGAGGCGACAGCAGTTGAGCTCATCCAGCCCTACCTATCTTCCATATAATTTTGAATCCTGAATCATCAACTCCTTCAGAACAATTTAGCATGTTTACATGCCCACTATAAAATGTATAAGTACATCATCATAGCTACATTGATTAGTTATAGCTAGGGATGTACGAAAGTGACTTACCTTTTCGCAGATTCTGTTCATGATGGGGGGGAGGCATTCCGTCCCTCCCCCCGGAGTCCTCGACGGGGGGGAGGCGATCCGGTCCTCCCCCCTGGAATCCTCGACGGCCGGCTGTGCTCCGTGGCAGCTCCGCGGAGCAGCCGGCCAGGCCCAGCCAGGCCAGGGCCATCTGCAGCCAGATTTCCAGCCCCAGAGGGCTCTGGGTAACTCGCCCCCCCCAAAAAAACACAAGACTGCAAATGGCGGTGGTGGCAGCCGGTCGGAAGACCAGCCGCCGCAGCTGCTGCCGCCGCCGCTGCCACCGGAGCCACCGCTGCCCTGAACATCCGCCCTAGGTAAGTCTCATCCCGGGGGAGATCTGCGGGGGGGCAGGGGGGGCAGGCCATTCCGCCACAGATTTCGGGGGGCTGAATGCACTGGCATTCGTCCTCACTGAGATCCATGGCGGAATTCTCTGACATCCCTAGTTATAGCAGATTAAAAGAAGGAAGGCGATGAAACAACAATGTCTTTTTAAAAACTGAGTTCATTTATTAACTACTGAAACAATAAGGCTCATGGTATTGCATGTTTATTTAATTTTATTGTATTCCTTTTTGTATTGCATATTTTATATTACATGGTTTGAATATCTAATAAAATTATGATTTTTTTTTAAAAAAACTTTGTCATTTCTATCAATGGGATATGAATGTGCTTAAGTAGCTGGGGTACACTGCTATATATCAATATTCCAGGAGAATGTAGTTTGTTTTATATTTGGTTGTATGTTAGCCTTCCAGTAACACTGAATTAAAAGGCAGAGCTATGCAAGAATGGAAATCTCTCTCATTGAAACCAGTGGGATGTAAAAGTGCTTAACTTTGGCTGGTTCATGTCCAAATATTCAAATGATGGCATTATCCATTGCAATCAACTTTTGAAATTGGTGACAAGAAAATGCAGGTTAATGCTGTGCTCATTTTAAAACATCATGGTATCTGTTCCATAACTTCTCAGTGTTGAATTCTATGTGCATTCAATTACCAGAATCTGTTGTAATGCCTTTGTCCCCTAGAACTTTAACATTTCAGCAGATTTCCTTTTAAAAGCATAGAACTTCAAAAATGCAAGACTAGAAAGAATTAGATGGCTATCTAATTTAACCTACCACAATAAATCAGAATAATCAATTTAAGAGATCAGGCTGTATAACATGTGGTTTATGTCTAACATTGGAACACCTACTGGTTTTGTTCTGTCCTATGTAGTCCAGTTGTGTGGGTAGGCAATTCATATCAACTTTGACTGAAAGTCATAAATAGCAGAAGGAACAAAATATGCGTATGTCAAGCCCTTGGCTTTGACATCTTGGATAAGGATGGACGTTGTGGGGAAATCCAGCCCTTTTTAGGCTTGCTGGATTTCCCAGGAGCTCCAGGCTTAGCTTGCATTTACAAGCTGAGCCGTGGGCTTTTCTCACCCCCCTTAAATGGACATTTATGCAAATTCCAGCTGTAATTTGCATAATTTGTGCAAATTGTGGCCGTAATATGCTTAAGTTGCACAAATTGGCCCCTTGATTTGCACAAATTAAGCATATTACAGCTGCAATTTGCTCAAATTACATCCAAAATTTGCACACATTGTGCAAATTACAGCTGAAATTTATGCAAATGTCATTTTAAAGGTAACCCCCCCTGCCACCGAAAATCCATGAGCTGGCCCAACTCAATCTGCATCGAGTCAGGCCAGCTCACAGGTAAGAGAGCTGAAGTCTGGGGGGCCGAGCTGATGAAAGCTTGGCAAACGTCACCCTCTGGATGGATTCCTCTACCATCCCTAATCTTGGCGAGAGCAGAAGTCTCTCCAAGAAACCAGATATTTCAGCACCATCAGTTTTAGTTTTTAAGCAAATTTTGAAAGATTATTTGTGCTCCCACAGTTTTACTCACTGGTGCAACCTCTTCCATTCCATTCTAAGGTGTTCCATTCCCCTACCTCATTTTTCTTGTCTTATTATTTTGTAAATTTACAGGCAGGGCTTGTCTTTATTTTAATTTTTATTCATGGATTTCAGGAATCCCAAATGCCATGGACAATGCCCTAGAACTCAGAGTCATCTGATGAAGCTGAATGTTGGGAGGTTCCAAACAGACAAAAGGAAGTACTTCACACAACACATAGACAATGGAATTCCATAGTCCATAGAATGTAGTGATCACCACCAACGTAGTTGGCTGTAAAAGGGGATTTGTCAAATTCATGCTTTCCTGATCCTTTGCAGCCTGAGTGCCACCTTGATTCAAATCAGCACAACTGGACCTAATTGTATTAGGTTGTTCTCACTTATCTCTCCTTTTGACCTGGTTCACATGTAATGGTGAAAAATTCTGGGCTAACACTATGGGTGTTAGGTTAACTGTTAGCTGTTAGGTTAACTGTGGGGTGTTTAACTCACAAGCAGCCCATAGTGTCCAGGTTCAGATGTCATGGAGCAACCTTTGATCGAGCGGATTGGTGGTTGCATATTCAAAATGGTGGCTGTATGGACCAGAGCAAATCATGGATTAACCCACAATTTTCCACCATTATTTGTGAATTGGGCCTTTGCCTCTCTGCACGTTTATGCCGCTCCCTTTGAGTGGCCTTCTCCCCATCCTTTTCTTACTAAAACTGATTAATGTCATAATTCTAACTTTGTACTACTTGTATTGGTTACAAAGATCATACATGCATGTTGTTGTTGTTGTTCAGTCATTCAGTCGTGTCCGACTCTTTGTGACCCCATGGACCATAGCACGCCAGGCCTTCCTGTCCTGCGCACTCTCCCGGAGTGTGCTCAGGTTCATATTCATTGCATCGGTGATGCTATCTAGCCATCTCATCCTCTGCCGTCCCCTTCTCCTTTTGCCTTCAGTCTTTCCCAGCATCAGGGTCTTTTCCAGGGAGTTTTCTCTTCGCATTAGGTGGCCAAAATATTTGAGCTTCAGCTTCAGTATCTGTCCTTCCAATGAGCACTCAGGGTTGATTTCCTTTAGGATGGACTGATTGGACCTCCTTGCAAGAGTCTTCTCCAGCACCACAGTTCGAAAGCATCAATTCTTCGGCGCTCAGCCTTCCTTATAGTCCAGCTCTCACAGCCATACATTACTACTGGGAAAACCATAATCAAACCACTTTGATTAGATGGACCTTTGTCGGCAAGGTGATGTCTCTGCTTCTTACTATGCTGTCTAGGTTTGCCATAGCTTTCCTCCCAAGGAGCAAGCGTCTTTTAATTTCATGGCTACAGTCACCGTCTGTGGTGATCTTGGAGCCCAAGAAAGTAAAATCTGTCACTGCTTCCATTTCTTCCCCTTCTATATGCCAGGAAGTGATAGGGCCAGATGCCATGATCTTAGTTTTTTTAATGTTGAGTTTCAAACCCGCTTTTGCACTCTCCTCTTTCACCCTCAACAAGAGGCTCTTGAGATCCTCTTCGCTTTCTGCCATTAGGGTGGTATTGTCTGCATATCGGAGGTTGTTGATAATTCTCCCGGCAATCTTAATTCCGACCTCTGATTCATCCAACCCGGCATTTCTCATGATGTAGTCTGCATATAAGTTAAATAAGCAGGGTGACAATATGCAGCCTTGTCGTACTCCTTTCCCAATTTTGAACCACTCGGTTGTTCCATGTCCGGTTCTTACTGTTGCTTCTTGACCCTCGTACAGGTTTCTCAGGAGACAGGTAAGGTGGTCTGGTACTCCTATCACTTTAAGAATTTGCCACAGTTTGTTGTGATCCACACGATCAAAGGCTTTAGCGTAGTCAATGAAGCAGAAATAGACGTTTTTCTGGAATTCTCTTGCTTTCTCCATGATGCAGCGAAAGTTGGCGATTTGATCTCTAGTTCCTCTGCCTCTTCGAAACCCAGCTTGTACTTCCGGTAGTTCTCGGTTCGCATACTGCTGAAGCCTAGCTTGTAGGATTTTGAGCATCACCTTGCTGGCATGTGAAATGAGCGCAATTGTGTGGTAGTTTGAACACTCTTTGGCATTGCCCTTCTTTGGAATTGGAATGTAAACTGACCTTTTCCAGTCTTGCGGCCATTGCTGAGTGTTCCAAATTTGTTGGCATATTGAATGCAGCACTTTAACAGCATCATCTTTTAGGATTTTAAGTAGCTCAGCTGGAATACTGTCATCTCCGCTAGCTTTGTTGTTACTAATGCTTCCTAAGGCCCACTTGACTTCACTTTCGAGGATGTCCGGCTCAAGTTCAGTGACCGCACTATCATGGCTATCAAGGACATTACTATCATGGCTATCAAGGACATTAAGATCTTTCCTGTATAGTTCTTCTGTGTATTCTTGCCACCTCTTCTTAATTTCACCTGCTTCTGTGAGGTCCCTGCCTTCTTTGTCCTTTATCATGCCCGTCTTTGCACAAAATGTTCCCTTGAGATCTCCAATTTTCTTGAAGAGATCTCTAGTCTTTCCCATTCTGTTGTTTTCCTCCATTTCCTTGCATTGTTCATTTAAGAAGGCCTTCTTGTCTCTCCTTGCTATTCTCTGGAACTCTGCATTCAGTTGGAGATATCTTCCCCTTTCTCCCTTGCTTTTCGCTTCCCTTCTTTCCTCAGCTACTTGTAAAGCCTCATCAGACAGCCACTTGGCTTTCTTGCATTTCTTTTTCTTTGGGATGGATTGAGTTGCTGCCTCCTGAACAATGTTACGGTCCTCCGTCCATAGTTCCTCAGGCACTCTGTCTATCAGGTCTAATCCCTGAAATCTATTCCTCACCTCCACTGTATATTCATCAGGGATATGATTTAGGTCATACCTGAATGGTTTAGTGGTTTTCCCTACGTTCTTCAATTTAAGCCGTAATTTTGCAAGAAGCAGCTCATGATCTGAGCCACAGTCAGCTCCAGGTCTTGTTTTTACTGACTGTATGGAGCTTCTCCATCTTTGGCTGCAAAGTACATAATCAATCTGATTTCGATATTGACCATCTGGTGATGTCCATGTGTAGAGTCAGCTCTTGTGCTGTTGGATCATACATGCATAGTCTTCATCATATATAAATTGTATGAAAAGCAGATGTTTCCAAAACATGGAAGAAATGTAATGATGTTACTTTTTTTAAAGTACCATTTTATTGGATGCTCAGGCTGTTT
Organism: Heloderma suspectum; assembly: GCF_057233095.1. Taxonomy (NCBI): domain Eukaryota; kingdom Metazoa; phylum Chordata; class Lepidosauria; order Squamata; family Helodermatidae; genus Heloderma; species Heloderma suspectum. Next base: position 150,933,099 of record NC_139460.1, on the reverse strand, counting down.
GGGGCCAATAGATTGTATCAATGGGTTCTATCCAATATTAGTCTAACTTAAGTCACATTCATTTCGGTGGGTCTACTCTAAATAGGACCAACAGTGGTTGCAACCTAATGGTTCACTTTAATCACCTCTTTCCAACTCTCCCATATGCCCTACACATCTTTTTTCCCCTTTCAAGGGCATCCTCCAAGTTCTGCATAGTAACTCTGTATGGTACTACAACTTCAAAGAAATGTTGGACTCTCAACATCCAATCAGGTAGGTATTTTTCCCCTCCTGCTGCAGGTCACCAAGCTTCAGTACATCACCTGCGGCATCCTGGTTCAAGTCCCCTGGTGCCTTGCATTGACATATATCTTACTGTTCCTTTGAAGAGTTACAAGTGGCTAATATATGGTTCCCAGGCAACATACAGCAGGTCTACTTAAGTTTGGCACTTAGGCTACATCATGTACCTTTAAGGCCACTGTTAATAATTCTATGCAGCAATTATTCAGCATTTGATCAAGGAAATATGGTGCTTTAGGGACAATAACAAAAGCCACAGAAAGCTGGGTGTCATCATCTGCACCTACAGGGCATAAGGGCACGCTCCAGAAGAGACAGTTATGCTAAGCCTATATCCCAAAATATTTTGGTGTTCTCTGGTATATCTAATCAGGTTTTTTTTTTTAAAGTAGTCATGTCAAATATGAGTGTCTCATTACATCTGAAGACAGAGCTGGTGCATATCAATGTGGGGGTGAGGATGAGTTTTCCCTTCACTTATTACATCAGAAATATGAAGAGGGGATGTATCAGCTACTAGCAAATCCCCATTCAGTGCTTTATTGTGACATCCAAAGCAAGTCAATCTAATCAGTGTTTCAAGGCAAAGCAATCTCATTATTTTAATGGATCGTGTTCTGACTTTTGTGATTTCACAAAAATGAAATCCGTTGGTGAGACTGGACATGTCTGCAATCAATTACCCACCACTAGGGATGAATGAATCTGTCAGTTTTGCTTTCTCCCACAATGTTTTTTTTTTTTTTTAAATCATGATCTTTTACATCTCAAGTTCCCTCTATCATGTTTATGAAGAGATTTGTGAATTATGGTACATTCTTATCGAACAATGAAACAAACAAAATTCTCACCAATCTGCACTGGCCCAAATCAGTAAGTACAGCTCTTCCTATCATGGACAGCACCAGGTCATGCCTGCCTGCCATGTAGCTGTTAAAGATAATTCAGCACCGCAAACACAGATGAATATACAGGGGCAGTATCCAATGCTGAGAACTAGGGCTGTGCACCACCTCATTACGAAGTCTGAATAACGAGGCAGAGCGAGCTGTTTTGGAGCAAAAGCCTCATGATATAAGGCAGTTCAGAGCAGTACCAAGGTGCCCTGGGGTGAAGTGTGTGCCCCACGAAGCACCTCCTCTGCCTCATATATATGAGGCAGATGCCTCATATATATGAGGCATACATACATATGCCTCATTCGGAGCTCTACTGAATGCCTCAGCAGTCCAGAATGGCTGTCTCCGAAATGTATCAACTTCTCAACACTCATGTGGTGGGGCATGAGGAGGAGGAGGAGGAGGGAGGGAGGGTGAGGGAAAGCAAGTGGATGAGGGGAGGCAGGAAGGAGAGTGCAGAGGCGGAGGGAGTGTGCTTTGGCGAATAGGAACCCTCAGCCAGAACCGACGCTAGCAGTCTCCAATCAGAGAGAGCGTTGGAGGAAGGGGGTGTATACTTTGGTGAAAGGCTGCGTTCAGTCATTGCGCTAGCTGTGTCTTTGGGAGAGAGGGCTGGTGTGGTGTATGCCCCCCAGCCGGGGCATACATGGGGGTAGATGATCGTTTGTGCATGTGTGTGCGTGTGCATTCTTAGGAGTTGTTCCTTCAGTTTATTCAATTGTGAGTGCCATTAGGCTTTCCTCAGAATTTAAATTAAAAGGAAACAGCTTGGTTGTACTGGGAGCGTTCCCTTCCCTCGCTCCTTGATCGTCCGTCCTCATTGGGGCAATGTCTTTTGCAGCACCTCTTCCAGCTGCTTTCTCCTATATCTTTGTACCTCCAACTCATTTGTTATTTGTATTCGATTAGATTCATCTCTCCTTTCCATACTTTTCAAACTAACTTAGGTTTTCCTTGCAAATTGCTGCCATGCTCCCCCTCCCCCACCATTCCTGTGTTTGTTTGTTTATCTCAATTTTGGACTCCAGAAAAGGCTGCATTTGTTGTGTAATGTCAAGCCTTACTTCTGCGTTCTCAGTTCTAATTTCTTGTCATTTTTGTCAGTCAACTGTGTCTCTGTTAAATTTTTACAAACCCACTCTTATTTAGAATTTTAAAAACAAACATTGACTTCTGGGCATGTCCCCCGCCCCTTTTAAGTCATATTTAACATTCAGTTCCTTCCTTCCTTCCTTCCTTCCTTCCTTCCTTCCTTCCTTCCTTTCATTCTTTCTAAAACCTTAAAGAAAGACATAGCAGCCTCTGTGTGTAGTGTTTGTGCCCCACCCGCATGCTGAAGTGAACCATCTGTGACTTCTCTGTGTTGATCCTCCCCAAACAGAAATTAAAGAAGGGTTTTTTTTAAGGTTTTAATTTGGCTGTTATCTAATTGTCTGCGCTATCACCCTGTATTTCTTGAAGTTATCCTGCCTTCTATAAAAGAACATGAAATATAAAACAATCAATTAAAGACACCCATCATTTGCTTAGGTGGTCTGCTTTTTAGCTCTTGTGTGACTGTATCTATGTATGTGTGCGTGTTAGGTTGTAGTTCCACCAACACTATACATCCAAATTTCAAGGCAGTGTTGAAAAAGCACGAGACACAGAGTATGTATATTAATTACCTTCTTATTCCAATAACAGTCCACTGTGTGTCAAAGCAATTCAGCGCAATATGAGGCATCTTCGGGGTGTTGGCAGGGGCAGAGGTGGGGAGAAGTTACAGTTCTTTGCTTTGGGGTTTTCTTGGAAAAAACAAATCAAATTTCATCTACACCTTGCACAGAAGCTGGTGGGCCAAAGTGCCTGGAGTCTGGCAAGTGAGATGCCTCGAGGGGGGCTGGGAGAAGCCCAGGTTTCACACACATCTGTGGAAAAAGGGAGAAGTTACAGCTATTGGCTTTGGGAGTTTTCCTGGGAAAAAAATCAAATTTCACCAGCGTCTAGCACACAAACCAGTGGGCAAAACTGCCTGGGCTTTTTGGGGTGAAATGCCGTGGAGGGGAGGGGGCTGGGAGAGGCCAAGGTGTCACATGCATGTGTGGAAACAGAGAGAAGTTACAGCTCTTTGCTTTGAGAGTTTCTGTGGCAAACATCATATTTCAACTCCACCTAGCACAAAAATGCTGGGCTAAACTGTCTGACATGTTGCAGGTGGCCTTCTCTCCAGGGGCATGGAGAGGTCCCCACATTTCATGCCTGTATCATAAAAACTATAAAAGTTATGACTGTTTGTGTTTTCCCATGCAAGTCAATGGGAAAACACCCAAAATGAGTGATCCAGATTTCCAGATCTCACTTCGGATTCAGATCCGAGTCGTATCGGAAGGGGTCCGAATCAGTCCGAGGCATATCAGGGTTGCTTTGGATGATCCAAAGCAGCATCCGAAGTGGATCAGGGTATGTGTGTCCATGCACAGCCCTACTGAGAACAAGGCAGCAGGACCCACCGATGCAACAGGAAGCTATCAGATCCTGCAGCAATCAGAAGGCAGTGAGATGCTAGTTTCTGCAATGAGATAGGTCGGCCGATCTTCCAGAAGGGAGCTCTGCTGACCTGTCCCATTCTGAAAATGAGAGTTTCTGCTCATTTCCAGTGTTGCTGTCAAAGTGCTAGTTCTTGTTGCCCTTCCCATAGTCCTGCTAGTACAACAGAAATGGTAGGAGCAGAACTTCAATACTGGATACTGCCCAGGGATTCAAACTCAGGCTTTAAAGGGTCAAGCACTCAAAGCCCTTGGTCTAGTTGGACCTGTTAATTTTAGTTTCTCTCACATTAAGAATGTTTAAAACTCAAGTTCTTTCTGACCTCTTATGGAGAAATTTGCAAATTTTCTAAGTTCTTACAAAAAATGAACCAAACAAAATTCTCAACTATTCTTACCTGCCACACATTCTCTTCATACCAGTTGTGCTAAATTGCAAGCTAAATGTGAAAATGCTGGCCTACTATATAGGTCGTTGTAAGGTTTCCTGAGATAATGTGTATAAAACACTTTGCATTCTCTAAAGTGCTAGTAACAGTGGTAGTTATTCTAATAATTAGTGTTGTGCCAAATCCTGCCCCCCATTTTGGGGATTTTTCTCTCTTTCCATGAAAGAGGCATTGTTTTTTCTGCCTCTTTTGTAGGGAGGGGGAGAATTTCGAATAATTTTCTCCTTGGGGAGGGGGATAGGCTTTCCACACACCTTTTTAAGTTTGGGAGGTGGCTGAAGGATCTTCTTTCTATTTTTGTTAATTTTTTTACTTGAAAAACTGCCTCCAGCACACGACTCTTTACAGACAGCCTTCTCCATCCCTTCAGCACTTCTTGAACTCCCATGAGGCCATGTGACCTCACCCTCTTCAATAGGCATTCAGGAAGAACTCCCAGGCTGCTGAAGCTTCTTTGAAAAGAGTCTCAGGCTGCTGCAAACAAGAACAAATGGGACTTTTGGAGCTTTAGAAAAACTCTTACCTTACTTGCTCTATGTTGCTGCAAGGAAGAACAGAAGCCCTGTGTGCTCTTGCTTTGCAGGGAAGCTTCTGTAGCCTGGGAGTGCTTCCTGAATGCCTATAGGAGAGGCAAGGTCCTGTGATAGTTTAGAAAGAGCTTCTGGGCTGGAGAAGCTTCTCTACAAAGAGTCCTGGGCTGCTCAAAGTGCAGGAGCCAGGAGGTGGTCCTAATGTAAAAAAGAAAAGAAATACAAAAACAGAAACAGAAAGAAGACTCCTCAGCACTGCCCACTAGGGGTGTACAGAACTCACCTCTGAGTCTGCCGGAGGGTCCGCGGGGTGGGGAGGTGATCCATTCCTCCCCCCAGAATCCTTCCCGGCTGGCTCCACTCTGCGGCAAGTCCATGGAGCTGCCAGCCGGGTTCATCCGCTGCCGGACTGCCGGTCTTCAGACGCAAATGGCATCCGGCATAGCGAATGCCATTTGCGTCCCTGCCTTTTGCCGTGTTAGATTTATGTAGCCTATCACGGCAAATAGCAGGGATGCAAATGGCATAGCAGACACCATTTGTGTCCCTGCTCTTTGCTGTGATAGGCTACATAAATCTTTAAGTAGCCTATCACGGCAAAAGGCAGGGACGCAAATGGTGTCCACTACGCCCGACGCCATTTGTGTCCGAAGACAGGCAGCAGATGGGACAGGCAGCGGCTGGCAGTGGCTGGCCGGCAGAAGGTAGGATCTGGCCTGCGCGGATTCCTCCAGGTGGCAGAGGTGAGTCTTTCTTTCCGCCCTGGACTCCAGGGGGCCAGATTCTTAGAATCTGGCCTCATTGGAGTCCGTGGCAGAATTTTCCACCATCCCTACTGCCCACACTTAAAAAGGACAGCGGAAATCCTGTCCTCCTCCTCAAGAGAAAGGTATTTGAAATGCTCAATTCCCCAGCCATTTTTTTCCAGAGTTTTTGTTTTGTCCTCACTTTCCCATGAAATGCTGAAAATGGAAGAATCAAAATACTCTGCACAGCACTAGTAATAATAGGAGAAGCAGTGGCAGCAGTGGCAGCTAGAGCTCTGTGGCCTTCAGTGAAGTCTGATGGACGTATTACATTTGTTTCTGTTATAGAGCTGGCCTTCTCATTAGGCAGACTGAGGCAAATGATTCAGATGATGGAGAGGGAAGAGCAGTAAATTGCACCGCTCTCCCCCCACTGCTGCCAGGAAGCTGGTGCTCTTGAGAGCCCTGCCAGCTGTTCTCCCACCATGGCATTTGCTGCAGCAAATGGAGCTGTCTGGAGCAGCTGCCCACCTGCATGGTGCACTGCCCCGCTCTCCTGAAGAGTTGTGAGATATGGCCAAAGTGTTGTGAGAGCTTGCCGAAAGGCTTGCAAGACCTCACTTGAAGTCAAGTCTTGTGGTACTTTGGCTGGGTCTCATGAGACTTCGGTTAAGGTCCCTGCAGCCAGGAAGGCAGGCAGTAAGATAGGTTATTCCAGGCCTGGTTATACTCCAGACCCCTGCATGCATCTGCATGTGGATTTATTTGAAAATCATTTCCAATAAATTTAATGGATCTTGCTTCCAAGGTAACAGTTTAAGGACCTGGGTGCAAAGTACATTAAATAAGAAAATAAATAATGCCTGCAGTGAGTTTTTGTTTTGATTTTTAATTCAATAACACTTCGATGGGAAAGACCTTTATATCTAGGTGAATTATTTTTTTTTTTAAAAACATAATTTTAAATACTCTTTAGAATGGCATGTTTGCATGAGGCAAAGCCATCGTTGTTTTTGTTTTTTTCCCCTTCTCTTTGTTTTATCATTCTAGGAATGTATTATTTCCAAACTGTGTTTGGTTTACTTTTCTTCCTGTGACAAAGATAAATTGTTTGTTCATTTGCCTTAAACAGAAGTTATAATGTTTTGTGTCTATACAATCAATCTCATTACAAAAGAAGCACAGGAGCCATAAAGCACAGTGAAACACAGGAAGAAATGTATTTCAGATTATGTGCCTTTCCCACTGAATTATATTTTGCATGGTGTATTTTTCCCCAATGTAAGTATTTTTCTCCAATATATTTTCAATAAAACTAAATGTAGGTTTGTCTGAAAAGGAAAAATGAAACTTTATTTTGGAAAATTCAGCATTGAGAAAGGAAGGAGGAGGAGGAGGAAGAGGAGGAGGAGGAGGAGGAGGAGGAGGAGGAGAAGGAGAAGGCTCTGTCCCAGGTTCCTCGGAGACCATACAAGCTACAACATACACATTTTTGATTTCACATTGCACTGTATTATGGATGATGCATTTCTCAAGGTGCACTGTGATTTAATCAAAAGCCTACACTGTTTCTAGGATTGGCGTCTTAAATCTGCTTCTACCCAGCTGATGCCATACACATAATTTTTCATGGAAAAATATCAATTCCACCTAATTTGATGCCATAATATCAGTCAGTTACCCCTCAACAACATGCTGACCTGGATCAGTCAGAAATAGTTCTTGCAGCATTGGCATGCTTAGATATTTATATCATTAAAGGATAAGGAAAAAAACCTTATATAGACATACACACAATGCCTTGTTCTAGTACACGATAGCTGATATTAGCGAGTTGGTGCCTTTGGCTATTGAAGCCTTTGGCTTTTTAGCCCTGAAGATGGTACTATAATTTGCGTGGAATCAAGTAGGAGTGACACAGACCCATTGAGGATCTGTAAAGGGCTTGATAAGGTTCCTCGTCCTTTACATGCCGCTGTAGGTCTGCTTACCAAGTAGAGGTAGGGGCTGTGTGTTGAGCTTGTGAGCTGTTTGGAGCATATGGGCTCCATTATTCCAGCAAACAGATAATTCCATTAGGACTGCAACAGTGGGGCCCTGGCATCACACCTTGCAGGCTATAGCTGTATGATGAGGTTTCTAGTACTGGCATAGAACAATTATGTCATTTGCTCTCACCAGCTGTAGACTTATAATGGTCATGGACAATGAAGGATTTATTGAAACAGATTCTCATAGAGGCAGAAACCCAAATTCACTCAAATTCTAGGCAGGGAAAAACAATAACACTTTTTCCAACTTATCTTTCTTAAGTTATCGCATTCATAATTCTAAGGAGGCCATGGAAGTTCTGAATTGATGTTTGTAATCAGTGATGGACAGGAGGATGGTGAACACACTGAAAATAAACCCAGATAAGACAGAGGTGCTATCAGTTAAGAAGCCTACCAGTTCAGCATGTTCTGGATGGGGTTGCACTCGCCTTAAAACAGGAGTGAAGAAATGTATGCCCTGGGGCCACATCTGGACCTCCAGGGGGTCCTCCAAAAGCTACACCCCTTCCCCTGACCCCACCCCCTTTCCTTTAACCACTGATCATTTAGTAGTTTCTTGGCTTTTGTGCAGTATTTCACCATTCAAAAATGTGAATTGCCTCTCCTAAGCCTTAGTTACTGGCAGTAAGTGCTTTAAGCTAAAATATGCTGGCATTGCCTTTGACACTACCCATCACTGGAATGTGGCCCCTGAAAGATGCTCTGAAATAGAATTCAGCTTTGGGGATGAAAAGGGTTCTGTACCCTTGCCTTAAAAGGTGAGGTTCATAGCTTGGGTGTTCTCCTGGACCTGGCCTTATTATTAGAAGTTCACGTGTAACCGGTGGTTAGGAGTGTTTTTGTCCAGCTTCAGCTGGCGTGTCAACTGCTGCAAGCGTTCCTGTCCTACATGCATTATTTGCCTCTCGATTGGGCTGCTGTGATGCATTCTATGTGTGGCAGCCCTCAAAACCCACTCACAAACTTCATTCATCTTGTTCAAAATGCTGGTGCTAGAATTTTGACTGGGGAAAAATGTTGGGACCATGTAACCCCTTTATTGTATCAGCTGTACTGGCTGCCAGTTTGTTTCCAAGCACAATTGCAGGTGCTGGTTCTTACTGTTGACGTCCTAAATAGTTTTGGACGTGGCTACCTGAAGGATCGTCTCCTCCCATGTGACCCTGTTCATCCTTGAAGAACAGCTGCTGCACTCCTCTTGCATGTGCTGTTGCTTTCAGAGGCACAGTGGCAATGCACAGGAGGGCTTCCTTGGTGGTATTGCCGCATATGTGGAACTCCCTGCCTCAGGAACTTATGTCATCTTCCTTTTTATATGTTTCACTGGCAAGTGATAATTTAATTTATTGACTCCCATCATTGGAGTGGAGGTTGTGTGTTTGCTATGGCTTTAGCTTGTTAATGCTATTTATTTATTTGATTTGAAAAATGGCTCTCAAGGTGGAATTCACTGAAAGCTGTTATTGTGTTTACATTACTGTATTTATGATTTTTATATTTTGTAAGCCACTTATAAAATATAAGTGACTCCTGTTTGAAGGGATTTTTTTAAAAATAAAAACAATAATCTAAACAAGTTTCTACAACCACTTAGTAAAACTCCTCAAATCTTGCATAATATGCTTCTATTAATAAAACTTACAATATGATCCTATGCATTTTCAGTAAGTCTAACAGAGTTCAATGGGTTTACTTCCATGTATGTATTGCAGCTTTAAGGCACAATCCTATGCATGTTTAGACAGAAAAAAAGTCCTACAACTCCTACAAAAGTCCTACAAAAAAGTCCTACAAAGAGTTGTAGGACTTTTTTTGGTCTAAACATGCATAGGATTGCACCCTTAATGTGAAAATATCCTTCAAATGGGCTTTTTTTTTTTAAAAAAAAAATGCAAATGAGGAGTAGATTATTTGTATATTAGAGCAATCTTTTATTATTTTTTAAAACAAATTTGGAGATTCTTCAGAATAGTAAGTCTGTGTGTGTGTTTTAAAAACTGATCATTAAAAAGCTGTCTGAAAACTACTGCTCATGAAAGCTGAAATGCAACCTAAACATGTTTCTTGGCAGTAGAGGTAGAAGTGACAAGCCCCAGGCAATTTATTAATATATCCTATATTTCAAAGCCAATATAAAAGAGCCACAAATATTTAAAAACATAGACTGCAATTCAACCATTTTTGTGAATGGCCCAGATAGCTTTGGGTATATTGGGAAGTATTGAAATGTAATAAGTGAATGAGAGCCAGTGTGGTGTAGTGGCTAGAGTGTTGGAGTCGGGAGATCCAGGCTCTAGTCCCCAGTCAGCCATGGAAGCTCCCTGGGTGACTTTGGGCCAGTCACAGACTCTCAGCCCAACCTACCTCACAGGGTTATTGTTGTGAGGATAAAATGGAGAGGAAGAGGATTATGTATGCTGCCTTGGGCTCCTTAGAAGGAAAAAAGGTGGTATATAAATGTAATGAATGAATGAATGAATGAATGAATGAATGAACAATGGGTGGATCATACTGGTATGTCAACTTAATCCTGTCCAGTCCTCCCATTATTGGTGATGGGGGAAGGAGGGAAGAGATTTGTACTTTAATTATAATTAATTAAATGTTTTGTCTGAAAGCTGTCATTTAAATCAGTGGATGCAAATATCCTTGGTTAAAACTGGCTTTTGACTCTCCACCTAGCCCAATATTGACAAGGGTGTGCTGTTTTAAATTCCTGTGGGGCAGGAATACTTGGCCTTCAGTGTTATCATTTACCCACCTGTGATTGGAAGGTCTGGCTTAGTCTAGAAGGCACAAGCCAAGTGTCTTCCTTTAATCACATTACTGAGGTGCCCAGTCTTGTTATATTCTATCCAGTGTGATATCACATGGCATGGAGGGTAGAGCCTCAGCTGTCAGTTTCTTTTATGCTGCCTGGCAGCCTATAAATCAATATCATTCTGTCCTTGATGATGCCAATGTCATCCCTTGCTAGACATTCTTTCTAACAGAATATTCACGCCTTTAGACATGGTTTTCTTCAAATCCACTCTGACTAGATGATGAAGGCAGACTTGAGATATGGTTCTGGGGTCTTCTTTGCAGTCTATGGTGGATGATTACAACAAATAATTAGATCACATTAGAACAAAACTAATTTGGCCAAAGAACACTTTTGTGCTTATACTGACAGAACCCATAAATGCTGGTCTGGGAATACCCCCAGGATAAAGGTGGGGAGGGGGTCAGGGAAATCACAAAACATCTATTATAATAATCAAAAGAAGGATGTTCAGTGTCCTTCCTGTGTACAAAACCAGGGAGGACAATTTTGTTTTAAAAAGGACTGTCCAAAAACATTTTATTGACAAATAAACACAAAGCAAACTATGGAAATATGTTTTTATACTTTTTATACTTTTAGAAATTTGTTCTTATTACAGAAAACTACTGGAAAATAAAAATAAGAAATAAAAAACTCAGTCAATTATTTTATGGGAAATACACATTCCAACAGTTTTTTAAATGGGCAGAGTGTTTTTGTTTCTTTTGTTCACAAATCTGTTGAATATTAGGGATGAAACTGGAGAGCTGGATCCTCATATCAAGGGCAGCATCGAGTGTATTCCTGGTTTGTTTGTTTTCGTTTCTGTGTAATATGAAAATCCAGTTCCACATTAGTAAGTTGTGGCAAAGGAAGAGCACTGTTCGGGTATGCTTGAATTAGGCTGCTCCAAAATTTATTTAGCCTTAGTTTGTTAAACTTTTGTTTCAGTTGAAAGTCAGCAGTCAGGTCAATCAGACTCTCATAATCTTGTGCTACTAAGCTAACTGGCCGGACTATAATTGCAAATGGAGTTTGCACCCAAATATGCTAAGAGAGTCGAGTGCAAGTCACGTAGTTGCTGTGCAATAGCACTGCAAATATCCTCATCAACTGTAGAGCTAATTTCAGTCAGAAAGTCACTAAGCATAGGAAAGCAGTCACAGTTCATTTCTTCTAGGGACGAGATCCAAAATTCCAGTTTCTTTAACAACAATGATACTTTCTCTATTGCAGTAAAAATGGTCAAATTATTTCCTTGCAGTGATAGATTCGCTTCACTTAGTTTTGTAAAAATATCTGCAAGGTACACAAGTCTCAGCAGCTGGGAGGAACATATCAAACATTCATGCAGTCAAAACTTGGAATCTACAGAACACTCCAATAGTTTACTGCAAAGCTCAAAAAGGCTTTCTTCACATGGAGCTTTTATCCTGCAACTGAAATGGCTCCTTCACAGACGTTTGCGGGCTCTTTACATGACGCTGTGAACCTCCAGGGTGTCTCCTGCACTAAATGCCCTTTGTTCCATTTTTAAATAGATCGCAGATCATGAGCTATCAAATTACCCCGTTGTGTTCCACTTCAGTTTACTCCATGAAAGGGGTAAGAAGAAGAGTGAGATCAATGAAAGATAATGGAAGACTCAGATACAGGGAGGAGGAGGGGGAAAGGGGAGGGGGGAAAGGGAGCATGTGTAAAGGGAGTCATTGTGATCCTGCATTTAAAACAGAAGCAGAAAGCCCCATTTTAAATGCAGGATTTTAGCCTGGTGTAGAGATGCCCAAGGGGCCGCAGTGACTTAGTGGTTAAGACGCTGAATTGCAGACCAGAAGGTCAGCAGGACAGCAGTTCGAGACCTGAGTGCTGCATGACGGAGTGAGCTCCCATCTTCAGTTCCAGCTTCTGCCAACCTAGCAGTTCAAAAGCAAGAAATTGCAAGTAGATAAATAGGTACCGCTTTGGCGGGAAAGGTAACAGCGTTCCATGCACCTCGGTGTTCAGTCATGCCGGCCACATGACCACGGAAGCATCTTCGGACAGCGCTGGCTCTTCGACTTAGAAATGGAGATGAGCACCACACCCTAGAGTTGGACACGACTGGTTGGGTACACCTTTACCTTTACCTTAGAGATGCCCAAAGTCTTACAAGCACTTTGCCTCATGATAGCCACCTCACTTCCACATGTAGAAGAAATGCTGTGTGCTGATTACCCATTTATTCACACAAAACTTTAAATAGTCTAGATTGATGTGGCCAAGTTTTAATATAAAGGTAAAGGTAAAGGTGTCCCCAACCAGTCGTGTCCGACTCTAGGGAGTGGTGCTCATCTCCATTTCTAAGCTGAAGAGCCAGCGCTGTCCAAAGACGCTTCCGTGGTCATGTGGCCGGCATGACTGAACACCGAGGTGCACGGAACGCTGTTACCTTTCCCACCGAAGCGGTACCTATTTATCTACTTGCAATTTCTTGCTTTCGAACTGCTAGGTTGGCAGAAGCTGGGACTGAAGACGGGAGCTCACTCCGTCACGCAGCACTCGGGTCTCAAACTTCTGTCCTGCCGACCTTCCAGTCTGTAGTTCAGTGTCTTAACCACTAAGCCACCGCGGCCCCATCAAGTTTTAATATATAGTGCAATAATTTGTACTGCCTCATCTTGCATATTTTTCAGAGATGCAGGCATTTTCTTAACTGCAAGTGCTTGTCTGTAGACTACACTGGTCCAGTTCACACATAACAATAACCTATGGGCTGTGAGCAACAGAACGAGTGTGCTGACTTCCACATGCTCCTGACTTCCACTTTGAATCAGCTTTCATCAACAACCAAGGAACAACCTAGAAACACCCCATTCCTGGATTGTTTGATGTAACATCTGAACCCAGAACTTAGGGTTGCTTAGGGTTAAACAACCCAGAGATTAACCCAGCAATCACGCATTGTCTTCCTGTCCTGCACTCTCTCCCGGAGTGTGCTCAAGTCCGTATTCATTGCATCGGTGATGCTATCTAGCCACCTCATCCTCTGCCATCTCCTTCTCCTTTTGCCTTCAATCTTTCCCAGCATCAGGGTCTTTTCCAGGGAGTTTTCTCTTAGCATTAGGCCAAAATATTTGAGCTTCAGCATCTGTCCTTCCAATGAGCACTCAGGGTTGATTTCCTTTAGGATTGACTGATTTGACCTCCTTGCAGTCCAGGGGACTCGTAAGAGTCTTCTCCAGTACCACAGCTCGAAAGCATTGATTCTTCGGTGCTCAGCCTTCCTTATAGTCCAGCTCTCACAGCCATATGTTGCTACTGGGAAAACCATAGCTTTGATTATACAAACCTTTGTTGGCAAGGTGATGTCTCTGCTTCTTACTATGCTGTCTAGGTTTGCCATAGCTTTCCTCCCAAGGAGCAAGCGTCTTTTAATTTCATGGCTACAGTCACCGTCTGCAGTGATCTTGGAGCCCAAGAAAATAAAATCTGTCACTGCTTCAATTTCTTCCCCTTCTGTATGCCAGGGAGTGATGGGGCCAGAGGTCATGCTTTTAGCTTTTTTAATGTTGAGTTTCAAACCAGCTTTTGCACTCTCCTCTTTCACCCTCAACAAGAAGCTCTTGAGATCCTCTTCACTTTCTGCCATTAGGGTGGTATCGTCTGCGTATCTGAGGTTGGTGATCATTCTCCTGGCAATCTTAATTCCGACCTATGATTCATCCAACCTGGCGTTTCTCATGATGTACTCTGCATATAAATTCAATAAGCAGGGCGACAATATACAGCCTTGTCATACTCCTTTCCCAATTTTGAACCAATCGGTTGTTCCATGTCCGGTTCTTACTGTTGCTTCTTGACCCTTGTCCAGGTTTCTCAGGAGACAGGTAAGGTGGTCTGGTACTCCCATCACTTTCAGAATTTGCCAGAGTTTGTTGTGATCCACACAATCAAAGGCTTTAGCGTAGTCAATGAAGCAGAAATAGACATTTTTCTGGAATTCCCTTGCTTTCTCCATGATCCAGCGAATGTTGGAGATTTGATCTCTACTTCCTCTGCCTCTTCGAAACCCAGCTTATACTTCCGGTAGTTCTCGGTTCACATACTGCTGAAGCCTAACTTGCAGGACTTTGAACATAACCTTGCTGGCATGTGAAATGAGCACTATTGTACGGTAGTTTGAACACTCTTTGGCGTTGCCCTTCTTTGGAATTGGAATGTAAACTGAACTTTTCCAGTCTTGTGGCCATTGTTGAGTGTTCCAAACTTGTTGGCATATTGAGTGCAGCACTTTAACAGCATCATCTTTTAGGATCTTAAATAGCTCAGCTGGAATACTGTCATCTCCGCTAGCTTTGTTGTTACTAATGCTTCCTAAGGCCCACTTGACTTCACTCTCGAGGATGTCCAGCTCAAGTTCAGTGACCGCACTATCATGGCTATCAGGGACATTCAGATCTTTCCTGTATAGTTCTTCTGTGTATTCTTTTCACCTCTTCTTAATCTCATCTGCTTGTGTTAGGTCCCTGCCTTCTTTGTCCTTTATCATGCCCATCTTTGCACAAAACGTTCCCTTGAGATCTCCAATTTTCTTGAAGAGATCTCTAGTCTTTCCCATTCTATTGTTTTCTTCAATTTCTTTGCATTGTTCATTTAAGAAGGCCTTCTTGTCTCTCCTTGGTATTCTCTGGAAATCTGCATTCAATTGGATATATCTTCCCCTTTCTCCCTTGCTTTTTGCTTCCCTTCTTTCCTCAGCTCCTTGTAATACCTCATCAGACAGCCACTTGGCTTTCTTGCATTTCTTTTTCTTTGGGATGGACTGAGTTGCTGCCTCCGTCCATAGTTCCTCAGGCACTCTGTCTATCAGGTCTAATCCCTGAAATCTATTCCTCACCTCCTCTGTATATTCATAAGGGATATGATTTAGGTCATACCTGAATGCTTTAGTGGTTTTCCCTACGTTCTTCAATTTAAGCCAGAATTTTGTAATAAGAAGCTCATGATCTGAGCCACAGTCAGCTCGAGGTCTTGTTTTTACTGACTGTATAGAGCTTCTCCATGCAAAGGACATAATCAATCTGATTTCGATATTGACCATCTGGTGATGTCCATGTGTAGAGTCGCCTCTTGTGCTGTTGGAAAAGAGTGTTTGCTATGATCAGCGTGTTCTCTTGGGAAAACTCTATTAGCCTTTGTCCTGCTTCATTATGTACACCAAGGCCATGCTTGCCTGTTATCCCGGTTATTTCTTGACTTCCTACTATAGCATTCCAATCTAAGGATGGACAAAAGTCCCTTACCTGGTCCCGCAGCTTGCTTCGCGGTGGGGGAGAGGTGCTCCATTTCTCCCCCCAAAATTCTTGGCGGGGAGGAGGCGCCCCGCCCCTCCCGTCCAAAATTCAGGACAGGGGGGAGGCGCCCCATCCCTCACCACCGAAATTCAGGCCGGGGGGGAGCGCCCCGTCTCCCCGGCCACGAAATAAAAAAGTAAATTGAAAAAACAAACAAACGTGATAGGCTACGTAATGATTTACATAGCCTATCACAGCTAGATTTTCAAAGTCAGCCATGATAGACTACATAAATCTTTACGTAGCCTATCACAGCTGACTTTGAAAAAAAAAAAAGCATGTACGCAAATGGCAGCACCTATGGGCGCCGCCATTTGCGTTCCTTATTTGGGCACATGTAGTTTACGTAAAGATTTACGTAGACTACGGCGAAAATAAGGGTGCCGCCAGTTGCGTACACGCTTTTTTTTTTTTCAAAGTCAGCCGTGATAGGCTATGTAAAGATTTAGGTAGCCTATCATGGCTGACTTTGAAAATCTAGCCGTGATAGGCTACGTAAATCGTTACATAGCTTATAACGTTATTTTTTTTTACTTTACGGGGAAATGGCGGTGGCGTTTGGAAGACCGGTCGGAAGACCGGCCGCCGCCCCCGCCCCCCCCAAACTGCCGCTGGGACCCGCCGCCGAGAGGGACATCCGACAGAGGTAAGTCCCATCCTGGGGGCGGGGGGGGAGGAGAATTTCCCCACCAATTTCGGGGGGCCGAATGCATTGGCATTCAGCCTCCCGGAGTTTCATGGAGAAATTCTCCACCATCCCTATCCCCTATGATGAAGAGGACATCTTTTTTTGGCGTTAGTTCTAGAAGGTGTTGTAGGTCTTCATAGAACTGATCAACCTCAGCTTCTTCGGCCTCAGTGGTTGGGGCATAGACTTGAATTACTGTGATGTTGAATGGTTTGCCTTGGATTCGTACTGAGATCATTCTATCATTTTTGAGATTGTACCCCAGTACTGCTTTTCCCACCCTTTTGTTGACTATGAGTGCTACTCCATTTCTTCTAAGGGATTCTTGCCCACAGTAGTAGATATGATGGTCACCTGAATTAAATTCGCCCATGCCTGTCCATTTTAGTTCGCTGATTCCCAAGATGTCGATGTTCAATCTTGCCATCTCATGTTTGACCACCTCCAGCTTACCTTGATTCATTGATCTGACATTCCAGGTTCCTAAACAATATTGTTCTTTACAGCATCGGACTTTCTTTTCACCACCAGACACATCCACCGCTGAGTGTCCTTTCAGCTTTGGCCCAGCCACTTCACTCTTTCTGGCGCTACTTGGAAATTCCCTCTGCTCTTCCCCAGTAGTAGATTGGACACCTTCTGACCTGAGGGGCTCCTCTTCCGGCATCATCTCTTTTAGCCTTGTGATACATTCCATGGGGTTTTCTTGGCAAGAATACTGGAGTGGGTTGCCATTTCCTTCTCCAGTGGACCACATTTTGTCAGAACTCTCCACCATGACCTGTCCATCTTGGGTGGCCCTGCATGGCATAGGTTATGGCTTCACTGAGTTATGCAAGCCCCTTTGCCACAACAAGGCAGTTATCCATGAAGGGGACACCAGCCTAAATCCCCACATTTAAAACGGGGCTTTCTGCTTCCATCTTAAATGCAGGATCATGACAGACTCCCTTTACACACACTTTCTCCCCCCTTTCCCCCTTCTTTTCCCCCTTAACTGAGTCTTGGATATGTTTCATTATACAGCCACTAGATGGCGATATGATCTAGCTCCTCTTATTGAGGGTTTTTTCCCCTTTTCATGAGGGAACTCAAGCACTGTAGTTTGATAGTTGATTATCTGCAGTCTTTAAAAAAATGGAATAAAGGTCATTGAGGGCTCCTTCATATGGAGCTTTTATCGTGCTATTGAGATTGCTCATTCATGGAAGTTTGTGGGCCCTTTAGATGACACTGTGAACCCCCAGGGTGTCTCCTGCACTAAATGACCTTTATTCCATTTTTAAATAGATCAGAGATAATGAAGTATCAAATTATCCTGGTTGTGTTCCACTTGAGTTCCCTCCATGAAAAGAGGAAAAGTGGCAAGAAGAGGAGCTAGGCCAATGAAACATATGGAACACTCAGATAAGGAGGAGAAGGTGGGGGAAAGGGGAGGGAGAAAAGGAAACACGTGTAAAGGGAGTCCGTTGTGATCCTGCATTTAAAACAAAAGCAGAAAGCCCCATTTTAAATGTAGGATTTTAGGCTGGTATACAGATGTACTTAGTGTGGGAGAGACCCTGCAGTTTGACAACATCATCTAAAGGAACCACAAACTTCCGTGAGTAACCGATCTCAATAGCAAGCAAAATAAAAGTTCCATGTGGAGAAGCCCCAACTCTTCTGTCAATGTGACTCTAGCTTTCATGCCACTTGTGTTATCATCCCAGGGCTCCACAGAGAACTAGTGACTTGTTTTCCTCTTCTAAGTGGGAAAAGGGGTTCAGGAATAATCATACCTACTGCTCAAACCATTTCTCCATTCTAGGGATGTACGAAAGTCACTTACCTGGTCTCGCAGCTTGCTTCGCGGTGGGGGGGAGGCGCTTTGCTTCTCCCCCCGAAGTTCAGGCGAGGGGGGGGAGCTGTCCCGCCTCGCCCAGCCGAAATTCAGGCTGGGGAGGAGGCGCCCCGCCTCGCCCAGCCAAAATTCAGGCCGGGGAGAAGCGCCCCGTCTCCCCGGCCGTGAACTACGGAAGTTAAAAAAAAAAAGACCCCGTGATAGGCTACGTAACGATTTACGCAGCCTATCACGGCTAGATTTGCAAAGTCAGCCGTGATAGGCTACGTTAATCATTATGTAGCCTATCACGGGTGACTTTGAAAAAAAAAAAGTGCATACGCAAATGGCGGCCCCCATGGGGCGCCGCCATTTGCGTTCCTTATTTGGTCCCTGTAGTCTACGTAAAGATTTACGTAGACTACGGCGAAAATAAGGGCAACGCAAATAGCTGACTTTGGAGATCTAGCCGTGATAGGCTACGTTAATCGTTACGTAGGGGTCTTTTTTTCTTTTACTTCAGCTGTAATGGCGGCGGCGGCCACCGGCCCCGCTGAAAGCCCGCCGAACCGCCGCCGGGACCCGCCGCCGGGAGGGACATTCGGCTATGGTAAGTCCCATCTTGGGGGGGGTGGTGGTGGAGAATTTCACCGCCGATTTCAGGGGGCCAAATGCATTGGCGCTCGGCCCCCCCGAAGTTTTGGGGAGAAATTCTCTGCCATCCCTAATCCATTCCAGAGATTGATCATGGCTTTTGACAGTATCACCTGTTAAGGTAACAGGAAAATCCTCCAAAGCCATCAGGAAACCATTCAGTTCAATTAGAATGGATAAAGATAAAGAATAAAAGGATGACTGCATTGTCTTAAACTAACTGCAGCATACATAGAACAACCCTTTAAATAAAATAATTCCCTTGAATAAAAGAACATATAAGCAGAGGCTGTTGTATATTCAGACAAACCTAAGGCCCATCAAGCCAATACTGGCAAATCTTGGCAAATTTCTGGACTTTCAGGAAAGTCCTGTTTCTGTTTCTGCTACCTAAAGCTCTTTAATGGGAGATTTTGTGGGCTGAAGATGGGATCTTATATTTATAAGCTCTGGGAACTTATGTATGCTATGGTTCTTCCTATATAGATGTCATTTACAATAATTATCCCATCTTATCCCCTAGCATTTGTCAAGGGTAGGGAATAGGGATGGGTGAAAAAGTTGCTCCATCAAAGTTGGGGGGGGGGGTAGTTGTTTGCTTTTTTACAGATTTAGCTGATTTGTACCTCCTGGAACTGAACACGAACCAGAACCCAATTTGCAGTTGGAAACCCATACATTTCCAAGATGGTGATGCATTCCGCAAAACAAAACAAAATGCACACATGCACACATTGCATACATTTCTCAAATGTTCACAAACATGCTTTGGTCAGTGGGCATGTGCATACAAAAATACATACATTTGAACATGTGCACTAAAATATGTACACTTTTCTCTGTGTGCATGCATGCATGCATGTCTGGGCAAGGCGGGGTGGGGTTGGGGGTTGGGGACTGGAATGGAACTGGAATGGAATGAGCTTGACGGTAAAACAAATTAGAACTTTGATGAGATAGAGCATGACAAATAAATTGAAAAAAAAAACCCTTCTGGTTTTCCCATCCCTACAACTGTGTCCTTATGTTTAGTAACTGCTCATATGAAGAAGATTAATAATAGCCGTGGGGGTGGGGGGTGGGAAAACCAGACATTTTTTAGTTTAATTAGCAATTTAAAGGCTGATCTCTGTTAGCTTTCCCTGAATCTTTATAAAGCCATTTGAGGAAAGTCAGTTTAAATATTAACCAATGCTTTGCTTCAGTTCCGCCTTCTCCCTAATGTATCCAGTCTGTGGGTTATCATTTGGAAACAATAATCAAGAAACCTATGTGGAGAAAAGTATACAGATCAGTCTGGGATTCATTTTTCGCTACACTATTTCTTTGCTATGACTTTGATTTGAATAAGAGTCTTAAGTCAGTGATCATTTGTTCTCTCTGAGATCTCCTTCCTATGCTTAAATATTTGCTCATCAACTTTACTTTGGTTTCCATGGGCAACAGAGTTCAGTGGGAGAGGATTATGCTACCTTGTATGTATCCCAAGCCTACTAGCAGTAGGATCAAGCTTAGGTTAATATTAATAATAATAATAATAATAATAATAATAATACAGTAGAAAATATCTTTTGAGTGTGTCTTGTGAGACTTTAGCTAAGAAAACCTCTGTGATTTTACATGCCTAATTTCACAGTGTTCCTTCATTATAGATAGATATATTTTTCAGGTTGGAGACTACATTTCATTTTCCTATGTCTCTGAACTTAGAAATTTCATCTTTTATCCTAAGCTGAAATCATTCATGCAGAGCTATGTCAAAAATGTTACAGCAAATCCATATAAATGATTACCAGTCTTGCTTATAAGCCCCAAAGAAATGGAAAAAAAAAATAGGTAGGCAGGATTTCTTTGTCTGGAATCCCTTCAAGCTATGAGCAGATTATTCTTCAGACATACTTTGTTTTAGCCTATGGAATATTTCTGCCTCCAACAAAATACGGTCAGGGCAATCCAATCAGGGCAGGAGGAAAGGGAGAATCTGAGCTGGGGGAACTGTCAAATTCAAAGCCCTGTTAGGCTCCTGCCAGCTGGGTGGAATGTGGGAGGGAAACATTCCTCCACTTTCCTTTCAGTTTTTTTTTTTTTTAGCCATCTCTTCCTCCTCGCCACCCCAATTTCTCCCCTATTGATTCCATTTGGAGGGGAAAGAAATATACCAGCTTCAGGACCGGCATATTTTTTTCTGTTCTGGGTATGTGAGGGAAATAGGAAATTTTCCTTCTGCCAGATCCAAAGCCTCCCCAGATCTGCCCCCAGCACATTCTCTTTTTGCAGTTACCGGTGTCAGAGCATCAGTAGCAGAGCAGCAAGGATGGTGGAGGTTTCCATGCCCACATCAGAGAGGCTTTTGAGGATAGACCTCCTCCATCCATGGATCTCCCTCTCCATGGGCAGAAAGGGAGACCTGCTCTATCTTATGGCCCTTGGGATGCCCTTCCAAGGACCACAGGACTTCAGCCTTGGACTTTCTTCCTTCCTTCCTTCCTTCCTTCCTTCCTTCCTTCCTTCCTTCCTTCCTTCCTTTTCCATTTACATTCCAAGTCAAACAACATAGGACTAACATAGTAAAATAACAGAACTAAGAGACACTGTAAAGCAGGGATGGGCAAGAAGCAGACCGCATACAGCCTGCAGAGGACACCAGTGCGGCTGGCTGTGGATGCCCTTCCCCCCAAGGCTGCCATGCCACCCACATTCCTGCATGTGCTGCCTCCCCCATATGTGGGGCATGTGAGGAGAGTCTTAAAGGTTAAAGCTCCCCCCCCACCTGCCAATCCTAATGACATGGATTATAATTGCTGGGAGGAGGAAGGGGCTTGAACCTCCCCCTCCACCCAACCATCATGATCCAAGTCACCGGGATTTGGGGGTGGAGGCAAGGTTAAAGTGTGTGTATTTTGGGGGTAAGAGATATGTTTGGGTGTGTGTGAAGGGAAGTGAATGATATGGATATGGAGTGGGGAAGAGGTGTGTGTATATGTATGGGAGTGGGGAAAGATGTATATGTTTGAATGGGGGTCGGTGGCAGAGGGGGTGCACCCCTGGAGGGTTGCAGGTTGTTGAAATTGGCCACTGAAGCCCCTAAAGTTGTCCACTCTTGTGATAAAGGGTATGGGAATATATTTACCAAGTTAGCTAAAACTATATTGTAGGTAGATGTTTTGTCTGTACGTATTTGTATTGTATTGCATTGTATTGTATTGTATTGTATTGTATCGTATCGTATCGTATCGTATCGTATCGTATCGTATTGTATTGCATTCTTTTAACCATTTGTATTTTATTCTTTTAACCATTTCATTGTATTTTATTCTTTTAACCTTTTGTAATCTGCCCAGAGAATGTTAGTTATTGGGTGGCTTAAAAATACAATGCTTCTGCTTCTGCTTCTGCTTCTGCTTCTTCTTCTTCTTCTTCTTCTTCTTCTTCATCATCATCATCATCATCATCATCATCATCAGTGTGATGTTTCTAGTCATAACCTCATGCATGTGCCCTTACTGATACAGACAGAAATTGCCAGGTAATTATGAGAGGTCTCCTATACTGGATTTGCTTCATGAAGTCTGGACTCAAGGTTCAGATGGTAGCAGATGGTGATGGCCCTGAAGTCTGTAATTACATGGTTCAGTTTATGAATTTGTCCAGGTTGTAAAGCCTGACTGCATTATGAATTGAGCACAATTCCCCCCCCCCCAAAGTTCTCCTCCAGCTCAGAAAGTTAGATGAAATTCTGCACCGTTCTTGGTTTGAGTCCAGCAGATTAGGAACTCCAAAGATAGCTGCTTTATGGCACATGATCAGAAGGTCCTTAATGATAACACCATATGTGCATACTACTGGAAGGATTTCTGTAAGTGTGCTTGCTTCCAGCCACATCATGGACAATATGTTTCCACTTGTCATTCTCACCCCTCTGGGCTCTCATCCCCTTTGGCCACCAATCTTAGTATTCATCCATTGCAATGAGCCATTGCACATTTTCTGGCGTATGTGTACAAAGTAATGTTCGATACAAAATGTCAAAAGTCATCTCTGGCCATGGCATGCAGTAGTGAACTAGATGACAATGACACTTCAAAATAATCCCATATATTCTTAGAATGAGGCTGGATACTCGTAATTAAAAATCAACCAACCAGTTGCAGTTACTTCTTCCCTGATAAATGTTTGAGAGAGCTTATTTTCACAGTAGAGTTATTTCATGCCTCACTGAATGGAATTGATAACCCACATGTTTATAGCGCCCTCAACAGCTGTTCTTTAGAAAAGGGAGCTGAAAACATTCAGTACCACACAAGGTCAGGTTGAGCTCAACCAGTCAAGTTGTTTCAAGCTCAGTTTTGAAAGTATTTGAATGTGTTTCCTTCCCTGCCCATACTAAATTCCTCAGCTGTCATTATCTTGAGATACATTTGTTTCCTCTTCCTTCTTCTTACATCTCCCTGCTAAACTTCAGCATTCTTCATCACCATGAACTGTTAAAAAACATTTTTTTTTATCAGCAATAAGATGTCATCTCCTGTCTTTCTTATGGTTGACAGATGATATGTATTTTTAGATTTTTTTTCTTAAAATCCCACCCACAGGATCAACTTCGCTCTTCTTAAACTCTTATTTACATTTTAGCATTGGTTTAAACAGTACTGGATAAACCTGAAGATTATGTCACCCTGAATAAAAGTGCCATTCAGGGACCACCTATCAATCTTGTTTGGTTTTGTCAAAATCAATGTGCATAGGTTGATTTCTTGCTATTAAAATCCTTACATCTTCAACCAAGGCCAGACCAAGCAAGCAAGCAAGCAAGCAAGCAAGCAAGCAAGCAAATTCCACTCATTATACAGCTGAATTTCAAGCAAGTGGTTGAGCTTATCAGTACAACCATGTTTATGTGGATGAGCATCTCACTATGTTTTAATGGAGCTTACTCTTAGGTATGTTTGGAAAATACAACTTATATGAGCACAATGGGTTATGATGCAAAGAATCACCTTCCTTATTTATTTATTCGGGGGGGGGGGGTTGTACCTTGTTCTTCAGGCAGTAGTTTCCAAGAGTAAATGCAATTAAAATAATAATCAATCAAGCTTTGCTTAACTGTTATGCACTTGTATGCTTTCAGTAGGGCTGTTTGGTGTGTGTGTGGGGAGGAGACACTTGCCCAAATTGAAGCCTCCCTTCAGAGCTGTACACAACTATGGTATTCTCTTCCCTGGAATTTACCAAACCTAAAGGGTTTGGTAAAGGGTCTTCTCCCTAAAGGGTTATAAAGTGTTTTTTTTTTTTTTTAATGTAGGCAGGGGTTCTGTACTTAAGATTGCTGGAATGCTGAGTTCTCCTTTTTAGCAGTTGTTGTTGTTGTTAACATTTTTAAGTTGGCCCTCCTCCAAGGAGCTCAGGGTGCCATATATAACTCTCTTCCCTCTTTATCCTCTCAGCAAACATGGAAGGTAGGTTAAGCCAAGAGAAAGTGATTGGTCCAAGGTTATCCTGTGAGTGGATTATTATTATTATTATTATTATTATTATTATTATTATTATTATTATTATTATCAATTGTATTTTTAATCTGCTCAATTACAAATGTACATACAGATTTCAAGGAATCTTCAGCAAAGTCCTCCTTGTCATGGGCTAACCTTGCAGAAGACAGGAGTGGACAGCTATGAGGCACCATGTTAAATTGCAGAGGGGAAAACAGCACATGGAGGAAGGGATTTACTCTCCTCTCCCTGTGCTTTAGCTCCAGTCCAGATTGGGAGGTGTAGTCCAACACATGTTACACATCTAGAGGGCACCAGGTGGGAGAAAGCTATCTTAGCACAAATTAATTTGTGAATATTTTCTACATTTTTAATTTAATATTCTTTATGTCTTACAGAAGTTTTGAAAGCATTAACTTTACAGATTCTCACAGTGTTCAAAGAAAATAACATTATACATTGTTATTATATTTATCACTTCAGAATGGCATAGAGCAACCCATTCCCAGTAACTGAATTAATGGGCAGCCCCTTCTGATCATTGTATATCTGGTCATCCTTTTTGTGCATTTCCACCTTTTCTTAAAGCAGACTTTGCCAACCTGGTGTCCACCAGATGTTTTGGACTACAACTCCCATCATCCACACCCCATGCTGTGGATGGTGCCAAATTGGGGAAGGCTGTCCCAAAGCATTCATACGCAAAGATGGAATGCTTGGTCTTGCCTCACTGACTGCAATAATCATAAGGGTCAGATCTGACATTGCAAAATTGCTGTGTGTGAATATGGCCTCATGTGGAGGAAGAAATAGGTGCCTTGGACTTTTAAGAAAAGGTGGGATTATATATATATATATATATATGTGTGTGTGTGTGTGTGTGTGTGTGCGTGTGTGTGTGAGAGAGAGAGAGAGAGAGAGAGAATGTGCACGCGTGTGTGTGACCTGACATGTTCATGGATACATACAGCCACTGTTTCGTATGAGTGAAGAAGCTAACCACTGCTTTTATACAATCTTCTGGCCATCAGAAGCAGCAGTAGTTTTTCTGTAGACATGCTAAATGAAATGTTACCCCATCAACTGACAGATATTTGAATTTGAAATAGTGCTCTGTAGGGAGGGAAAAGAAATGTGTCTGGTTTGCATCTTAATGGCAACTTCCCTGATCTCACACATTCAAGGAAAGGAAAGGTTCCTCCTGTTCAAGCACTGAGTCATTGCTGACTCCTAGAGGAACGCTGCTTTTGCTGGCATTTTCATGGCAGACTATAGTGGGGTGGTTTGCCATTGCCTTCCCCAGTCATGACTACCTTTCCCCCAGCAAGCTGGGTACTCATTTTACCCACCTCGGAAGGATGGAGGGCTGAGTCAACCTGAGCTGGCTACCTGGGACCCAGCTTCCGCTGGGATCAAACTCAGGTCGTGGGGAGAGTTTCTGTTGCAATACTGCCACCTACCACTCTGTGCCACATTCAAACCAATACACAAACTGGAACTGTTATCTTCCTAAAGTTGCACTTCTTCAAAATTTGCAATGGGGTTCTCCAGTCAAAAAAATGCATATAAAAATGTGTATATTTGGGAAAATATGACTGATTACCTTGGGGAAAGGTGGATGAAAGTTTCACCACTTTGGGGCACGTGTGTCCTTTTTGATCAAGTAGTCAAGGGTTTTTCTTTCTTTCCCCCTCTATTCTTTAATTCTAAAATAAAATAAAATAAAATAATAAAGGCCTTGACATTTCTTCAGGCCACAGCTTAGCTCTTCAAAGCAGCTCTGCCACATTCCTAGGCCAGAATGCTCCATGATGACGTAGCATCATTCCCAGAGGGGCATTCTTAGGGAACAATATTTTTCACCCTAATAGCCCAGGTAAATTAAACACTATTAATAACTTTTTACTTCCAGAGTTTTTTTCCACATGCTGATTGAGATCACATATTGATAATAATTTTAAAAATCACAATTATTAACTAAACATAATTAATGTATTTAGACATATAAAACACAAAATATCCCGGCACCTGCAGGTTTGTGTATGTATATTTAGGAGGGAATCCAACTATAAAGGAGTTCCTCCTCCTCCTCCTCCTCCTCCTCCAGTCCTTAGTTAGGCATGAGTAGTGCTAAATACACTGATGCAATGGGATATTACTTCCAAAGGAATGGCCATCTGCACGTTAATGGATCCAGTCACCATGTTTCTTTCCAAGGCCTGGCATACGTAATACTCATGGTCTGTGCAGATTTGCATGCAAGTGCAGGAAAGGATCCCCTTAAATCAAAATAGATCCTTTTCCTTCACTTCATGCCCTCCATTACTGGCCATCATGACTAGTGCTGAGTGCCCCACAAATGTTCACACTAACATTTTCAGCCATGGTGGCTTCCACTGCGAGCACCCATTCTGTAACCTAACCACTCATAGGTAGCATGTTGTCAAAACCCAGTGAGGAAGGGTTGTTGATGTACTTCACAAACCACCCAGAACCCATGGGCTGTTTTAGTGTTGTGGCTTATTTAAGCCACCATGGCTGAACATGATCGTGCAAACCAGGTCAGTGTCTCTATCTATTGCTTCCAGTGGGTGGGCCTCCCATATGTAAATCAAATGACCTCTCTAAGAGATGTGAAAATGGAAGAGGATGCAACATGCCCATTCCTTCCAAATACCCAAGTAGGAAGATCCAATGAATGTACACTGAAGAAATAGAAACTAAATACAGATGTTTCCAATGCTTTATTTCGTCTATCCCCCCAAAAATTACTTCCATGCTCTGCTTCCTGAAGAAAACTGTAGTTAGAATTAATGTTCATGAGAATCAAGAAGAGTTTAATATGAGCAAAGAGCTGCTCAGTTCAGTTACCACCAAAATAAATATAATGATTATGTGTCTTGGAAGCTATTTTTCTTCTAGTGTGTGCTATTACAAATGGACTTTCTGTTTTAATCTATTACGTCCTGTGCTATCAGAACAATGTAAGGAGAATGTGCTCAGTAAAATAGGGTACTGCCATTTATAAATGAATGTCAGGCAGAACTGGAACAATTGGAGCTTATTATATATGAAATTCATAAGAAAAGGGGATGGTTGTTATCCTCTTAGATCATGAGATGGCAAGCAAGACGTCCTAGTACAAGAGGTTTGTACCCCTCAAGCAAGAACCGGGAGTGAGAAGCAATGATTCAAAGGATGAACATGGGCTGCAGTGGGTGGCAACAGGCTAGCGATGAAATGGATTCTGTCAGGGAGGTTCATCACATGGAGTTTTTATCCTGCTATTGAGATGGCTCTGTCGTGGAAGTTTGCGGGATCTTTACATGATGCCATTACCCTCCAGGGTGTCTCCCGCCATTTTCCCCAGCCTATCCTGTGTTTTCCCCAAACACAAAAAATGTGATATTTTTTCCAACCCATGGAACAGGAGCGCCATGACCTCCACATGAAATTTTCCCATAGCGGAAGAAACCACTCTGTCTGTTGTGGGTGTTTGTTTTCGGTTGCTGGGGGCACAGTCAGGATGATGAAGGCATTGAGGATGGGAGTGGGGTTGCAGGGAAGGAGACCTGAGCAGATTTGACATGAGCAAGGGCAAGAATTGCCTGCCAATTGAATCTCCTGCCTCTGCATTTCTCAGTCGGAGGGAGAAGAGGGTAAAGTGCCTCCCTGCAACAAAGGGAGACACATCTGATCCCCCACCCCACCAAGCTCAGAAGCAATGTCCTCTGATGTTTCAGAGCACCCTATTAAGTTCAATGGGGCTTACTCCAAAGTAAGTGTATCGAGGGTTGCAGACTTGCAGGGTGATCTTATGTCTACTCAGAAGTAAGTCCCATTGAGTTCAATGTGGCTTACCCCCAAGTAAGTGTGCCCAGGATTGCAGACTTATAACATGGTATTATCTCTACGCAGAAGTAAGTCAGAGGTTTCCTGGGGGCTGCAAGAAAACAGTACAGCAGAAGCTGAGCTACGAAAGCAAGACTTCCCCCACTCCTTTCCACACATGCCAGGGAGGGAGGAAGGCACTCCCTCAGTTCAAACCACATGGCTGCTGTGTAAAGAAGCCCTTCGTAATCCCACAAAGAAACCGAAAGCAGGAAGCTCCGGAAACGATGTGGGTTTTTGTGCGGGTTTTGCTTAACGTAAAAACACCCAGGGTCAAACTACATTAAGCACATGCTTTAAAGTGCATGCTTACAACCATCTGCTATCTTTGATTCATTCTGGCAGGGGATACTAGAGGTTGCAGTCCAACACATCTGGAGGGCACCAGGTTGGGAAAGGCTGTGATAAGGCAACCTCTACCCTTAAAGAATGCAACCTGTTATTTTTCTTGTGTCGCATTCTTGTTCTTTTGAAAATTCAGTAACAAGAGTTTAAACGTCATAAGTCTTTCTCTCATTTTTGTTTAACATTCATTTCTGTGCTTGGTTTATGGGAAGTCTTAACAACATTCAGCTTTTATGTAAATAGTCAGATTAGAAGTTAATGTCTTGTGCAAAACCAAATGATGAAGAAGACCTTTATTAATAGGGATAGAAATTCAGCTGAAATGGAATAAAACAGACTTTCTTGACAGCTTTAGAATATTAATTTTTTTTTACATCCACATGTGTCAGTCAAACACAGTTTCATCTGTAGGAAAGAAGAAAATGAAGACTCAGTGTTAATCTTCTTGCACATATATATTTATGTCATATATGCTTCTATCAGTTGTCAAGTCTTAAGCTTATGTGCAGAATTAATTTAGCTGATATTTACAGAACTTTCTGTTTGCCTTTAAAATCCGATTTGACTGCCACATGAATTTGGTGAAGGCAATTTGCCAGGTGGAGTTGTTTCCTTACCTTCCATAACATGTTGAATAAAAAAATGGGGTTGCATATCTCTATGTTCTTTTCTTTTCTCACTGCATTTTATTTTTATGGTGTTGTAATTTCATGGTATGATTTTCAGCCATGAATTATTCTGGGATAGCATGCCAAGCTCCTAAAATGAGGCCAATAAACAAAGAGGATACTGTGAAATACCAAATTATTCACTCTGATTTTTCATTACTTTACTAGCAAGATGGTGTGGGAATTGGTAACGTAGCACAGAGGATGAGGGAGCCCTTGCATATGGAGCTGTTTTTTCCCCTATTGCTTGAACAGAACCTTGGAGAATGTGGCTCAGAATGAGGCTAAGTTAAAGTCAGGCTAGACGTGACGTTAGATGCATCTTTCCATTCAGTGAAAGCTGGTGCCTCCAATTTTGGTGGGGCTGATCCACTCTGGTTTTCAGTCAGAACCAGCCAGAACTTTAAAGGAGCTATCCAAGGTCCTGAACCCCATCCCCAAAATAGAATCAGCAGCTTGGATATAGTCTTTAGAGTTCTAGCTGGTTCTGATTGAAACCCAGAATGGATTCACAACCCCACTGAAATTGGAGCCACCACCCTCCACTGATTCCATTTAATGTGCACAGTTTAAAAAATGCAAAGAGCAGCCATTAGACAGCAGCTGATAATTGTCAGGATCGCAGCAAGGGGGAGTGGAGTTTAGCCCTTTTTGCCCCACTGCAGTCTTGAAAAAAATGTTAAAAATCCCTCCTCCGGAGCTGCTTAGATGAACCCCCCACCCCAGGGGAGGCTGTGAATCCTCTGTGGGGGTTTCAGTCAGAACCAGTCAGAACTCTAAAGAAGCTATCCAAGGTGCTGAACCCTATCCCCAAAATGGGTTCAGCACCTTGGATAGCTCCTTTAGCTGGGAGTTGTAGGCCATTTCTCTGTCTAAACATAAATAGGATTGCACTCTTAGTGCTTTAAAACAACACCTTGAACTGAGCCCAGAAAGCACCTGGCAACCAGTTCAGGTCTCTCAAGATAGATTTAATATGGTTCTGATACTGTGCACCCATTAGCAGCCTGGTGGCCACATTTTCCACCTAATGTAGCTTCTGGATGCTCTTCATGGGTAGCCCCATGTAGAACACATTGCAGTAGTCTAATTGTGATGTAACCAAGGCATGATTAATTGTTGCCATATCAAACCAACTCAGGAAGGGTTGCCAACCCAAGATCCAGAAACAGCCCTCCTAAGCTTCCTACTTGTTTAACTTGTACACTTGTAAATAATAGATATTACAAAAACATTGCAGGTATCCAGTATTCTATTCCCTCAAGGAAAATGACCCTGCAACAGTAGCCTATAATTTTCCTCAGTTAATGGAAGTTCATTCTTAATGTTTTCAGCTTCTTTTTGGTTGTAGAAGCCCAGCCCAGAGGAAATGGGATAACCATCTTCTCTCTCTCTCTCTCTCTCTCTCTTTTTACTAAACACAACTTTAAAGGTTATGTTTCTATAGCAATGTCAGGAGAAATCTGTGTTTGTTGAAGATTATTTTGCCCCATAAATGAAATGTACACCCTAAAACAGTCCAATATATGCTTTCATTCATGTGAAATTTACGTGTGGAAATTGCATATCCCAAGACTAATATGACCTTTTCTTCTCTGTCTATACTGCTAGTGTAGATACAGCAAAATATCTAGGAGGCAAGATATGTCACATTTATGTAAATACTGAAGTATTTTTGTTAGAGGCCTTATTAAACTTGGTGCCTTGACACTTGTAGCTCCCTAAGGATCCAACAGATTGCACTGGAAATGGTTTTGAATCCACACATGTCTCTCTTTCCTGCATGATGACTGAATTCATGTAAGGAAATCACAAAACTGATCATGTAGAATTTTTAGGAAAGGGAGAGCATGCGGAAGTGTCTTCAGATAAAGATGGGCACAGATGAAGACCCATGAATATAAATGTTGATAGGCAGATAAAAAACACAATGTTCTTTTTAAAATGGCTCATCATTTGGAATGGATGGAGCTACAGAGTTCCGTTACAGAACTATTTTGGCAGAAAGAACATATAGAAATACATGAGAGAAATTGTTTCAGAAGCCCTCTTCAGGTGTCTGAAAAAACACGTACACTCTCTACACACAAACAGAGGGAGTGAGGTTGCACACACTAGCTCTGTACCCCTATCCCCGGCACTGTTCTTGTCACCCTCCACAAGAGGGTCTGTCTGAAGCAGGGAATCTTCTCTCTCCATAGAGGCTCTCTGCACAATTTAGAACCCCAAAGAGGGCTATATTCTGCAGGCATGGTTTTACTTATCATAACCTGTTACCTGACGCTCTGAAGGCCTAGATGAAATTTTAGGTGACACTGCATATGGAGAGGTTTCCTTTCCATCATAACACAATGACATCATTATACCATGTCAACAAAGAGGGGCTCTACATGCATTACAGCCTCAAATTTCAATTTTTGAAATACTTGGATTTACTGTATTTGCCTTTGTGTACAAAACAGGTGTCTTTGTGGTTTGTGTAGTACCACAGTAATAGATGAGTTTCCTTGAGGATGAGGAATTGATATTTTGCATATGTGCCTACAATGCAGCTGACTTAAGTTGATTTTTAAAAATGTGTCAGCAAATACCAAAATAATGAAATTGCTTTTAAAAAACCAAACCAAAGAGAATACTTTGTTAAAAAATGTATTTGTCCCCTTGGGAGTGGGATTTTGTTTCCATTCTCAGTCCTTCGATTTAAGATCTAACCCCAGCATCTGTTTTGATGTCAGGTATTTTGTAGACCATACAAGACCTAGCCTATTCCATGGTGGTAATTCTGCCCTAGTAGACATTTCTGGAAAAGTACAGATATCCTCCCACACATATTCTGAAATGCTTGGCAATAAAAAGCTGTTGACATTTAGGAATAATATTTTAGAGGTCATTTGTGTTCTTAATATCTATAGGATGAAGCATATCAACATCATCAAGGATGAAGATCATAAAGGATTTGCAATCCAATGAATAGTACAAATAATGCACAGATTGACATCCATTTCCTTATGTCCTCATCTGGGCTATACAAACAATAAAGGTATTAATGGAGATAAGATGTATATCAGCAAGCACAGCATACAAATATCTCAGAATGAGGACAAATGCTTTTGAGGGGTGGGGGAATGAATAAATAAATAAATGCACCAAACAGCTGCAATGCCCTAACTTGGAGAAACTAGTATATTGTTAATATACTAGTATATTGTTAATTGTAAAGATGTTACAAGTCTGCCCTCAAAAAATCCTGAGATATTTCACCTGATGAGGAAGATCCACTTTCACTCTAAATCTTGCTTGAGGCAAAATCTGGTGTCAGAGTAGGATGAGCCTCAGACCCTCTCCTGAGACATGTTGCTAAACTTCTCCAAACCCATTAAGACTACCCTCAGATCTCCTCAGGTGTCTCATCCGAAAAGGAACCTCCTTTCCCCTCTCACAACAGCTTTGAATTTGGGTTTGCGTGAAATTGCCATGGAAACTGAGGCTAGAGGGATATGGAGTGCAGGTGAAGAGATTGACTGTCATTTCATGATTATATGTAGTGATGTCCGTAAACTGATCTAGTTCAGCAGAACAATATATATGAATCCTAATTAGTGATAGGGGAGTAAGAAATTAGTGGAGTAAGAAATTAGTGATTCTAGTGAATCACCAATTATTAACAGTTTAGTTTTGGCAGAATTCCAAAACTAAATCTTAATCAAGACTAATCTTCAATCTTAATCAATGAGTTCACAGACATCCAGCAACATGTCCTTTGACCAGGATTATATTTAAATCCCAAGCAACATCTTAAGACACTTTTTCCACCTTGGTAATATCTTGATCCACTTCCTCATGGACTATGCTGGGTTGACTTGGTCCAGAAAGGCAGCATATACATATTTATATAGATTTTAAAAAGGTTATTCATGCTTTTTCTTCAGGCTCATGTCTTTGGCCCCCTGCTAGGGATGTACGAAAGTGACTTACCTTTCGCGGATTATGTTGATGGTGTGGGGGGGAGGCATTCCGTCCCTCCCCCCGGAATACTGGCCTGGCCGCGGAGGGCTCTGGGTAAAAACAAACAAACAACGCGTATGCAAATGGCGGCAGCTATGGCCACCGCCATTTGTGTTCCTTCTTTTTACCATCTTAATCGACGTAAATATTTACGTAGACTATGATGGCAAAAATCAAGGGGAACGCAAATAGCGTAGCGGGCGCCATTTGCGTCCCCTTTTGATTCCCCATTTTAGCCTATGTAAAGATTTATGTAGGCTAAAACGGTGAATGAAAAAGGGACGCAAATAGCACCTGCTACGCTATTTACATTCCCCTTGATTTTCGCCATCATAGTCTACGTAAATATTTACGTAGATTAAGACGGCCAAAAAGAAGGAATGCAAATGGCGGCGGCCATAGCCGCCATTTGCGTACACTTTTTTTTTAAAAACCCACCCCCAATCATGATAGGCTACATAAATCTTTATGTAGCCTATCACGTCTTCCCCCCCCCCCACAAGGCTGGAAATGGCGGTGGTGGCAGCCGGTCGGAAGACTGGCCGCTGCCTTCACCGGAGCCTTTGCCAGAGCCGCCGCTGCCCGGAAGATCCGCCCCAGGTAAGTCTCATCCCGGGGGGGATCTGCGGGGGGGGGGAAGGGGGGGCAGGCCATTCTGCCATGGAGTTCAGGGGGCTGAATGCACTGGCATTCGGCCTCACCGAGATCCGTGGCGGAATTCTCTGACATCTCTACCCCCGGCAGATGTAATCAGTGGTTAAGTTATATATATTTGTCTTATCACATCAGCAGATCCAGGCAAGCCCTGATTTGCTGAAAAGGCTTTTTGCCAGATGTTATACACAGACAGCACCCCCTTACAGACAGTCCTTTGTCAACCAGGATCCCACCTCCATCTTCTGTGGAGGCCCAGACCTTCATAGAACAACATGTTTAAATTTCAGTATGTGCTTTGTTCTTTTTCTAATCTCCTAAACTATAGCACTCAAGAGCTTCCACAATAAACACTGGCTGGCCCTTAATGATGTTTAATACCACTGCGACATTTTTGCAAGGACTTTTCCTTTGGCTTTTGTTCAAGTTGTCGAGATAAAAATAAAAATGGATAACCTTGCCATATGGAGCTATTTGTTGTGGGAGAAATATATAAATTAGATTACACTGCAGAAGACAGCTGTGTTAATAAGCATAGATTGGCCTCCCCCATCTTTGTATCAAACAGATCTCCCAGGGTTGTAGATTCTAGAAAAGCCTTCCTGAATTCCAGGAATCAAGAGGGTGGGGAGTTGCATGTGGGGGAGGGGGTTAGTAGTAAATACCATAGTTTGTTTCCTTTTAGGCGTTCTCTGGCATTACTGTTTGGATTTGTAGATATCCTTTGCCAGATAAGCTCATGAGGCATCTCTGCACTGTGTGTGAATGCAGTTTGTAAGAGCTAGTAGTACAACCTCCTTCCCAGATACCTTCTCCATGGAAATAGGGCAGTCACTTACCCATCACCAAAAAAAGAGGACACAGATCTGGAAAAAAAAAGAAAAAAGCAGATGCTTATTTATATGTCTAGATGGAAGTTTAGAAACACTGGGCAGTATCTTATATGGCCGCTTCACCATCACTGGTTAGCTTGTACAAGTGGAACTGACAGCTCAAGAAGCAGGGACTAGCGGTTCCAAAAATAACCTTCCAGAAATGAGCATTACCACTTGTTCTGGATGGTTTAGGAACCGCCAGTTCCCACTGTATTAGCAGTAGGTCCTGCTAGCGCAAGGGCAGTATTGGATACTGACCAATGACTATATTTTAAATAGAAATACAATACATCTCACCGTAGTGGGGAAGACTTTGACCAGATGACCTGTATGCCTGTCCAGTCTGATGTCCATGCATTAACTGCTGATTAGCATCTTCAAGGCACCTCCCTTCCCTGCCTTTAAACTAGATTTGGATTGGACTGTCTCTTTAACATAGGATACATGGCCACCCTAGCTAGAAGCATAGCGAAACTGGGATCTTAGATAGATAGGATGGTTCTTCAATAGCCCTATGTGCCCCACTCTTTGGGGAGGAAGTTGTTCTGTTTCTTCCTAATGATCTTCTTGCAGGCGAGGTGGCTCTGAATAGAAGCGTTCAGTCCTCAGTTTTTAGTGTGGCCTCATAGAATCTCCCCTTCATGGATCACTGCCTTGTTGTGGCGAAGGGGCTTGCGTAACTCAGTGAAGCCATAAGCTATGCCGTGCAGGGCCACCCAAGACGGACAGGTCATGGCAGAGAGTTCTGACAAAATGTGGTCCACTGGAGAAGGAAATGGCAACCCACTCCAGTATTCTTGCCAAGAAAACCCCATGGAACGTATCACAAGGCTAAAAGAGATGACGCCGGAAGATGAGCCCCTCAGGTCGGAAGGTGTCCAATATGCTACTGGGGGAGAGCAGAGGGTATTTCCAAGTAGCGCCAGAAAGGGTGAAGCGGCTGGGCCAAAGCCGAAAGGACACTCAGCTGTGGATGTGTCTGGTGGTGAAAAGAAAATCCGATGCTGTAAAGAACAATATTGTTTAGGAACCTGGAATGTCAGATCAATGAATCAAGGTAAGCTGGAGGTGGTCAAACATGAGATGGCAAGATTGAACATGGACATCTTGGGAATCAGCGAACTAAAATGGACAGGCATGGGCGAATTTAATTCAGGTGACCATCATATCTACTATTGTGGGCAAGAATCCCTTAGAAGAAATGGAGTAGCACTCATAGTCAACAAAAGGGTGGGAAAAGCAGTACCGGGGTACAATCTTAAAAATGATAGAATGATCTCAGTACGAATCCAAGGCAAACCATTCAACATCACAGTAATTCAAGTCTATGCCCCAACCACTGAGGCCGAAGAAGCTGAGGTTGATCGGTTCTATGAAGACCTACAACACCTTCTAGAACTAACACCAAAAAAAGATGTCCTCTTCATCATAGGGGATTGGAATGCTAAAGTAGGAAGTCAAGAAATCACCGGGATAACAGGCAGGCATGGCCTTGGTGTACAAAATGAAGCAGGACAAAAGCTAATAGAGTTTTGCCAAGAGAACATGCTGATCATAGCAAACACTCTTTTCCAACAGCACAAGAGGCGACTCTACACATGGACGTCACCAGATGGTCAATATCGAAATCAGATTGATTATGTCCTTTGCAGCCAAAGATGGAGAAGCTCCATACAGTCAGTAAAAACAAGACCTGGAGCTGACTGTGGCTCAGATCATGAGCTGCTTCTTGCAAAATTTCGGCTTAAATTGAAGAACGTCGGGAAAACCACTAAACCGTTCAGGTATGACCTAAATCATATCCCTTATGAATATACAGTGGAGGTGAGGAATAGATTTAAGGGATTAGACCTGATAGACAGAGTGGCTGAGGAACTATGGACGGAGGTCCGTAACATTGTTCAGGAGGCAGCAACTCAATCCATCCCAAAGAAAAAGAAATGCAAGAAAGCAAAGTGGCTGTCTGATGAGGCTTTACAAGTAGCTCACGAAAGAAGGGAAGCGAAAAGCAAGGGAGAAAGGGGAAGATATACCCAACTGAATGCAGAGTTCCAGATAATAGCAAGGAGAGACAAGAAGGCCTTCTTAAATGAACAATGCAAAGAAATCGAGGAAAACAACAGAATGGGAAAGACTAGAGATCTCTTCAAGAAAATTTGAGATCTCAAGGGAATGTTTTGTGCAAAGACGGGCATGATAAAGGACAAAGAAGGCAGGGACCTAACAGAAGCAGATGAGATTAAGAAGAGGTGGCAAGAATACACAGAAGAACTATACAGGAAAGATCTGAATGTCCCTGATAGCCATGATAGTGCGGTCACTGAACTTGAGCCGGACATCCTCGAGAGTGAAGTCAAGTGGGCCTTAGGAAGCATTAGTAACAACAAAGCTAGCGGAGATGACAGTATTCCAGCTGAGCTATTTAAAATCCTAAAAGATGATGCTGTTAAAGTGCTGCATTCAATATGCCAACAAATCTGGAACACTCAACAGTGGCCACAAGACTGGAAAAGGTCAGTTTACATTCCAATTCCAAAGAAGGGCAACGCCAAAGAGTGTTCAAACTACCGCACCATTGCGCTCATTTCACATGCCAGCAAGGTGATGCTCAAAATCCTACAAGCTAGGCTTCAGCAGTATGCGAACCGAGAACTACCGGAAGTACAAGCTGGGTTTCGAAGAGGCAGAGGAACTAGAGATCAAATCGCCAACATTCGCTGCATCATGGAGAAAGCAAGAGAATTCCAGAAAAACGTCTATTTCTGCTTCATTGACTACGCTAAAGCCTTTGATTGTGTG
This sequence comes from Heloderma suspectum, assembly GCF_057233095.1. Lineage (NCBI taxonomy): Eukaryota > Metazoa > Chordata > Lepidosauria > Squamata > Helodermatidae > Heloderma > Heloderma suspectum. The sequence goes on along the minus strand of NC_139460.1, from coordinate 150,895,579 downwards.
GATCACAACAAACTGTGGCAAATTCTTAAAGTGATGGGAGTACCAGACCACCTTACCTGTCTCCTGAGAAACCTGTACGAGGGTCAAGAAGCAACAGTAAGAACCAGACATGGAACAACCGATTGGTTCAAAATTGGGAAAGGAGTACGACAAGGCTGCATATTGTCACCCTGCTTATTTAACTTATATGCAGAGTACATCATGAGAAATGCCGGGTTGGATGAATCAGAGGTCGGAATTAAGATTGCTGGGAGAATTATCAATAACCGCAGATATGCAGACGATACCACCCTAATGGCAGAAAGTGAAGAGGATCTAAAGAGCCTCTTGTTGAGGGTGATAGAGGAGAGTTTAAAAGCTGGTTTGAAACTCAACATTAAAAAAACTAAGATCATGGCATCTGGCCCCATCCCTTCCTGGCATATAGAAGGGGAAGAAATGGAAGCAGTGACAGATTTTACTTTCTTGGGCTCCAATATCACCGCAGACGGTGACTGTAGCCATGAAATTAAAAGACGCTTGCTCCTTGGGAGGAAAGCTATGGCAAACCTAGACAGCATAGTAAGAAGCAGAGACATCACCTTGCCGACAAAGGTCCGTCTAATCAAAGCTATGGTTTTCCCAGTAGTAATGTATGGCTGTGAGAGCTGGACTATAAGGAAGGCTGAGCGCCGAAGAACTGATGCTTTCGAACTGTGGTGCTGGAGAAGTCTCTTACGAGTCCCCTGGACTGCAAGGAGGTCAAATCAGTCCATCCTAAAGGAAATCAACCCTGAGTGCTCATTGGAAGGACAGATACTGAAGCTGAAGCTCCAATATTTTGGCCACCTAATGCGAAGAGAAAACTCCCTGGAAAAGACCCTGATGCTGGGAAAGACTGAAGGCAAAAGGAGAAGGGGACGGCAGAGGATGAGATGGCTAGATAGCATCACGGATGCAATGAATATGAACTTGAGCACGCTCCGGGAGAGAGCGCAGGACAGGAAGGCCTGGCGTGCTATGGTCCATGGGGTCACGAAGAGTCGGACACGACTGAACGACTGAACAACATAGAATCTGCTGCCTTGGTGTGGGACCACGTCTCAGGTATCAGGGCTGACACTTTGGTTTTGTGGGCCTCCAGGCAAGAGATCATAGGTATGACTGCAAGCTTTGCCCTCACTGCAAAATTCCCTCTTAGTAGGGATCTTTCTGATTAATGGTAATTGTAATTAAAGGTATTATTCTGGAATTGGATTTTTAAACTGACCCAGTTGGGAAAGTTGTGGTCCTCTCTTGCTGCTGTTTTCATGATTGGCAGATCAATCCTCAGTGTCAAGAGCCTTATCAGAGTTTCCAAACACAGGAGCTCTGTAGGCGTGTTCAGCTGAATGCACTTGTGGAGGTGTTTTCAGACCTTCACACTCAACACATGAAGATCTATTTTTATTTGTTTGTTGTTTCAACCATCATTGTCATACCATCTAAGAATACGACTGCATACATACATATACATATACATATACATATACCAACTCTATCAATTAAACATAATAATTCTATAAAATACATAAATTTATAAGCTCTAGGCAAGTGCAAAATTTAAAACAAATGTCTCTATTAGAAGTTTAGAATTTAAAAACCCACATCTTTATATAGGTAAACTCCCAGATGTCCCATTAGGGATCTTATAGATTCAAGCGTAGATAAAATTAAGAATAATATTTTAATTTATAAGTACAATAATTATAAAACAGAGCTACTACATCAAAACATCAAATTAGTTTTTGCCATATTAGTCTCAACAAAAGTTGTCCTCAGTTTTTGAGCAGCCACTGTGAATCTTGCAACTCTATCCATCACAAATTTATCAAAATCAGATAGCAAGTATATAATTTTAGCTTCACTGTCATCATCAGGTAAATCGCTTAGCGATTCCAGTATAAATTTTGCTCTAGGTCCCGAATACAGAGAGCAATATAATAGATAATGATGAAAGTCCTCTACTACTTGAGCTCCACATATACAAAAATGCTGATCTATAGGTTTGGTTTTTTTTTGCAATAGAAACCTTCTAAGTATTGTGACGGCATAGACTGAAAATGCAATGCTAAAAATGCCTTTCTAAATGAAATAACTGACAGCTCCTGTAGATATTTCTCAAATCCATGAGTTAATTTTAAAAAGCACAGCCAATGATTTCTGAATTACCTCTAGATCTTGTTGGGAGTAAAAATCCCATAGCTTGATTATATATATATATATATTTACGAATCTATTCTAGAGTCCATTTCTTGATCACCTTAGGTATTAAACCAAAGGCTAACATTTGCTCTTCACAATTTGCTACCCAAGTGGCCTGTCTATAGGATTTCATTTGTACCAGAAAGCATTTTCTTGGGAGCCTAAAATCGTCCATATTGAGAAGTTTAAAATAATACATAAACAAACTTAGAAAAACATGAAATTGTACTGGCATCATCCCAGTCTCTGCCTTAATATTGGTTGTAGGGACAGAATGAGACAAACCAAGTAGTGATTTGAGGAATTTATTTTGGGTAATATCTAACTGGGTTATTTTTGTCAAACCCCAGATTGCCCCACATAAGTTAACTGTGGGAGCACTTTGCCCATATATATTTTCAAGGAAGGGGTGATTATATTACCACCTTTAATTCTAGTAATACCCAAGATGGCTTGGGAAGACTGTAATGCTTTCAAAGCTACAGCCGTCATGTGATACATTCAGTTACCCCTATCAGTGAACCATATCCCAAGATAATTAAAGTGTCTCACTTGCTCTATTACTTGTCCATCCAGAATCCACTTGTGCTTAAGGGAACTTGCCCCAAACACTACCACTTTTTTCTTGGTAATAATTTACATTGAGATGTTCTTTATAACAGATTGTTCCAAACATTTAAATAAGTGTCTCATACCAACTTGTGTGTATGATAGCAAAAACATATTGTTAGCATAAAGCAAAATTGATGGGTTTTGGTGCAGCACCGATACAGGAAAATATTCTGAATGTTTATGCTCTGATATTACATCATTTACATATAAGTTAAATGGAAGAGGAGCTAATAAACCTGGCATACCCCCATTGAGGTTGGGATTGGCTCAGACAATTGGCCATTCAAGCCTACTCTCACTTTCATATATGTGTCTGAATATAATATTCTGATAAGTGTGAATGGCCGTAGATCAATATTTGTGTTCCAAAGTTTTATCCACAACCTTTCTCAATTCATTCTATCAAATGCAGCTGTAAGATCTGCAAATGCTGCATACAGATATTTCTTAGAGCCCATCGTGTACTTTTTAATGAGATGGTTTAACTAGGGGTGCACGAAAGTCACTTACCTGGTCTCGCAGCTTGCTTCGCAGTGGGGGGGAGGCGCTTCGCTGGTCCCCCCGATGTTCAGGCCGGGGGGGGGAGGCTTCCCTCCTCGCCCGGCCGAAATTCAGGCCAGGGGGGAGGCTTCCCACCTCGCCCGGCTGAAATTCAGGCCGGGGAGAAGCGCCCCGTCTCCCCGGCCGCGAACTTCAAAAAACCAAAACAAAACAAAACACGCCCCTGTGATAGGCTACGTAATGATTAACGTAGCCTATCACGGCTAGATCTGCAAAGTCAGCCGTGATAGGCTACGTTAATCGTCACGTAGCCTATCACAGGTGTCTTTGAAAAAACAAACAAACCCGCGTACGCAAATGGCGGCCCCCATAGGGAGCTGCCATTCGCGTTCCTTATTTGGTCCCTGTAGTCTACGTAAAGATTTACATAGACTACGGCAAAAATAAGGGCAACGCTATTTGCGTTGTCCTTATTTTCGCCATAGTCTACATAAATCTTTATGTAGACTACAGGGACCAAATAAGGAATGCGAATGGAGGCTCCCTATGGGGGCCGCCATTAGCCGTACGTGCTTTTTTTTTTTTTTTAAGTCACCCATGATAGGCTACGTGACGATTTACGACCCGTGATAGGCTACGTGACGATTTACGTAGCCTATCACGGGTGACTTTGCAAATCTAGCCGTGATAGGCTACGTTAATTGTTACGTAGCCTATCACAGGGGCGTTGTTGTTTTTTTTTACTTTGCTTGTAATGGCGGCGGTGGCAGCCGGTCGAAAGACCGGCTGCCGCCCCCGCCCCTGACGAAGACCTGCAGAACTGCCGCTGGGACCTGCCACCGGGAGGGACATTCGTGAAAGGTAAGTCCCATCCCGGGGGGGGGGCGGGGGGCGGGGGGGTGGAGAAGTTCTCCCCAAACAACCTTCAGAGGACCGAATGCGTTGGCGCTCGGCCCCCCGAAGTTTCGGGGAGAAATTCTCCCCCATCCCTAGGTTTAACACAAAACACTGGTCAATGGTGCTTCTTCCCTGTCAAAAAACAGCCTGCACTTCTGCAATAATATTGTTGGACTCAACCCAATCTTCCAATTTAGTCAACAGGAATTGTGCATGCAGTTTTGATGTCACGTCCAACAAGCATATAGGTGTATTACCTGGGTCAGTTTTATCTCCTTTTTTATACTGTTATACTAGTCTCCCAACCCTTGGGGAGCACCCCATGAGTATTTATGTACGAAAACAGTTTAGCAAGCACAGGGTACCAGTAACTGCATTCTCAACGAAGAATTCTAGATGTAACATATCTTCCCCTGGGGCTTTATTATGCTTCTTCAGTGCCTTGATCACTGATTTAATCTCTGAAGGTATTACCACGGGACACTGGCCAGTTTCATTCAATTCTGGGAATTTAGCATAAGAATATGCTTCAACATTACGTAGGGATGTCAGAGAATTCCGCCACGGATCTCGGTGAGGCCGAATGCCAGTGCATTTGGCCCCCCAAAATCCGTGGTAGAACGAAACCCCCCACCCTGCGAAAGGCGTGCTAAATGGGACACCTACCTGCTGCCATTGGCTTCATCACTATAGCCGTGATAGGCTATGTAAATACTTACATAGCCTATCATGGCTAATGCAGGGATGCCATTTGCGTCCCTGTGGAAGCTGTGATAGGCTGCGTAAGTATTTACGTAGCCTATCATGGCAAAAAAAAAAGGAAACACAAATGGCGGTGGCTACGGGGGCCTTTTTGTGTGTGGCCATGATAGCCTATGTAAATATTTACGTAGGCTATTATGGCAAAAGAGAGGGGTGCAAATGGCGTAGTGGCCGCCATCTGCGTTCCCTTTTTTTTTTTTTTTGCCATAATAGGCTACGTAAATATTTATGTTACCTATCACGGCAAAAAAAAAAGGGAATGCAAATGGAGGCCGCCGTATCCGCCACCATTTGCATTAGCTGTTTTGTTTTTTGTTTTTTGCTGTGATAGGCTACGTAAATATTTACATAGGCTATTATGTTGAAAAAAAAAAGGGGAATGCAAATAGCGTAGTGGGCGCTATATGCGTTCCTTTTTTTCTGCCATTTTAGCCTACGTAAATATTTATGTAGACTAAAACGTCGAAAAATAGGGAACGCAAATGTCGGCTGCCATAGCCACTGACATTTGCATACGCTTTTTTTTTTTTTTGCTTGGCTTGCCATGATAGGCTACGTAAATACTTACATAGCCTATCACGGCAAAGACCAGGATGCAAATGGTAGCTGTGGCAGCCGGTCGAAAGACCAGCTGCCGCTGCCGCCGCTGGAGCCACCGTCATCCGGAACATCCGCCCCAGGTAAGCCTCATCCCAGGGGAAATCTGTGGGGGTGGTGGGGGGTGGCAGGCCATTCCACCACGGATTTTGGGGGGCCGAATGCCAGTGCATTCAGCCTCACTGAAATCCGTGGTGGGATTCTCCGCCATCCCCAGTCCCTGCAGGCTGCCCAGTGGCTGTATGTCCAGCTGCAGGCGGCCCTGGCCGGCGGCTCCACGGAATTGCCACGGAGTGGAGCTGGCCAGAGAGAATTTTGGGGGGAGGGATGGAGTGCCTCCCCCCCACCGCGAATATCACCCTTTGAAAAGGTAAGTGACTTTCATACATCCCTAAACATTAGAGAGTTTCGAATTAAAAGCTTGAGCAAAAGAGGCTTCCTATATATCAGCTAAAATATGGATATCTACATCAGCTTTCAGCTGCTTAGATTTCTGTGCTACTAGAGACTGAAATTTAACAGAATCATTCCTAGCTGCAGCCTATTCTAACTTGCCAAAATTGTTTACAATGAGACATTTTCTTCCTCTTTAATAGTAGTTTATACTCTCTTCATTGTTGCACCATTTTGGAAATCATAAAGACATTTCTATATTGTTTTATTTTCCTTGCATACTTATTCAGTTCTTGTTTCTTTTTTCTACATTCATCATCAAACCATTCTGTACCAAGCTTGCATTTATCCCCTAGACTACTAGATTTACTTAATACTGGCTTTAACTTCTGTATCAGATCATTATAGTTGTCCAGCACCTTTGAGTCCTTCTTCAGGAACTCCTTCCTCCAAACAATCATTTCTGGACTAAGAAGTAAATTTCCCATCCTACTTTGAACGTTCAGATCCCATCTCAACCTACATTGACCATATTGCATATATATAGGGGTTTGCCTCTCCTTTAACAACATAAATGTGTTAACATCCAAGTCGATCAGCAAGGGTTGATGGTCACTTTCTGGTTTATCTCCCACATGGAAGTTCTTGAAATAGGGAACTGTTATCTGGGTGATAACAATATATAATCAATGACACTACCACCTCTGGCAGAGGAGAAAGTAAACTGACATTCCATGTCTCCTGTTGCAAATGGCTAACTGGTACTTATAAATAATCTTAAACAGCTTTATACCTGGTTCATTAATTATCTAATCTTTTGATATTCTAGGAGCTAAATCCACCAGGTCCTCATTCAATAAACTAATTCTTCCTGCCAAAGCTGCATTACGATCTCCTGTTCTGCCTTTAAGATCACCCAACACAATAATAGGGGATAGTGGGTGTTCCTCTGTAATTTTCTCTATCTGACTGTCTGCTCTCAGGATTCCCTTTTGTCCTTGCTGAACTTCAAAAGCCAAATCAAAAACACAGACAAGAGGCTTCTATCCACAGCTCTTTAATAGGGGTGTACGGAACTCACCTCCTAGTCCACTGGGGGGTCCGTGGGGGGGAGGCGATCTGTTCCTCCCCCTGGAATCCTCTCCTCCCTGGCCAGCTCAGCTCCACAGCGAGTCCACGGAGCTGCCGGCCAGGTCCATCCGCTGCTGCCTTGCCTGTCTTCGGATGCAAATGGCATCTGGCGTAGCGGATGCCATTTGTGTCCCTGCCGTTTGCCGTGATAGGCTATGTAAAGATTTACGTAGCCTATCGCAGCAAATGGCAGGGTTGCAAATGGCGTAGAGGACGCTGGATGCCATTTGCGTCCAAAGACAGTCAGGAGCAGATGGGACAGGTGGAAGCAGCCGTCTGGCAGCAGACGGATCCAGCCCCATGCAGATTCCCTCAGGTGGCAGAGGTGAGTCTTGCATTCCTCCGCGGACTCCGGGGGGGTGGATTCTTAGAATCCAGCCTCATTGGTGTCTGGGGTGGAATTCTCCACCATCCCTACTCTTTAATCCTTTACTTCAATGGGTCATACAGATGCAAACTGTCAGTAACTCACAGTCTACAAAGGAAAAGCCTTAAGGGAGTTCAAGGGGAAGCTACCCAGGTTGAAAGTTGCCCACCATTTGAGAAAAGGTGGGCAGGCTATCCTAACTTAAGGGGTGGGGGATCTCCCTCTATCACGTGAGGTCTCTACGAGTAGCTGTTTCCGCTGCGCCAATCAGGCAGATCGTCTAAGCTCCACCGCTGCCACCTCTCTTGGCTCTGCGTCTGCACCTGGCATCTAAGAATTCAGGATCTCCACGCCCCACCTCTCCCTGTTCGCTCTCTCTCACAGGGGTGTGTGAAGAGAAGCCCTCTCTGTCCAGCTGGACTATTGAAACCTGAGGAATTAGTCTCTCCCTGTCTGGAAGAGTCTGGGAAAGTTCCTCCCCCACATTTTGCAGTTCCTCTTCAGGATCTGAGCTACTCTGCCACTGCCTATGCTCAGAGGCACCCTGACATCTAAAAAGGCCCAGATATTACTCCCAGGGATGATAGAAACTTTTGGTGGTATATAAATGTTGATACAAAATAAATTAAACCTGCCACTACTAAGTGAACTACCTGAAAATAAGGGGAGAGAGGTATTAAAACCTCAACTTCCACCTTTAGGCTGGTTGAAACACAGAATAACAATCCTCCTTTACTCCTTCCTTTATTATTGCTTCTAATAGCAGGTTGAGAATAGGAAGCAACCCCCTGTATAAAAATTTATTTTACCATGTTTCTTGTAGGGATGTATGAATCCCACTCACCAATCCATTCTGGGGCATCAGTGGTGGGGGGGAGGCACTCCATCCTTCCCCCTGGAATCCTCCTTGGCTGACTCCGCTCCACGGCGACTCCACAGAGCTGCCGGCCGGGGCCAGCCACAGCTGGAATTCCAGCCATGGCTGGGCTGCTGTGGCTGCAAATGGTGGCCACTATGCCAGCCGCCATTTGCGTGGCTGTCAAGCCATGATAGGCTATGTAAGTATTTATGTAGCCTATCACGGCAAAAGGCGGCCATGCAAATGGCGGCCGCTACACCGTTTGCACCCCTGCTCTTTGCCGTGATAGGCTACGTAAGTATTTATGTAGCCTATCATGGCAAAAGGAAGCCACGCAAATGGTGGCCGCTATGGCAGCCACCATTTGCGGCCACAGCAACACAGCAGCGGCTAGGAGACCAGCCAGAGCTGCCGCTGGAGCCGCTGCCGCCACATCCGCCACCATGTAAGCTCCATCCCAGGGGGATTCTGCAAGGTGGGGGGGAGGCTGTTCCGCCACGGATTCTGGGGGGCCAGATTCTAAGGAATCCGGCCTCACTGGAGTCCATGGCAGAATTCTCTGACATCCCTAGTTTCTTGGAGACAAATTATATGAAACTTTTTAAATTATTCCAAGAAATATTGGAATGCTAACAGCATCCATTTCTTCTATGATCTTAAAAAGCAGGTTGAATTTCATACTTGCACATTTCTTTCCCTGTTGTGTTCACATTTTTCCACTGTTTCTTACTACCACACTCAGCTGTAGACATTTTTTGCTGTGATTCACATGCATATCTAACAGGCAGCCAGATATGCAGAGATTTTATTTATTTATTTATTTGGGGCTGCACCTTTGCCCTACATGCAAGCAGGCTAATGTCTGCATAGGGATATGGTTAGACTGGAATTCTACAGGAATTGAATACAAGTCAGAGTAAACTGGAGGAACAATAAAGGAATGTGTTGCATCCTTATGGCTGCTGTCCCTATTGAGTTTCTTTTCAGAGGTTTCTCCCTAGAGGGCCTCAGTAGAAAGAGGAAGTGGGGAAGAAGAGCGAGGAAAGAAAAGGGGGAAATAGAGGGAAGAGACAAAGGGCTCCTTCACACTGGGCTTTTATCCTGCGATTAAGATTGCTCCTTCATGGAAGTTGGCGGGCTCTTTACATGACACCGTGAACATCCAAGGCATCTCCTGCACTAAATGCCCTTCGTTCCATTTTTAAATAGATCGCAGATAATGAGTAATTTGAATATCAAATTACGCAGCCATGTTCCACTTCAGTTTCCACTGTGAAAAGAGTTAAAATAGCAAGAAGAGGAGCGGAATCAATGAAAGATCATGGAAGGCTCAGATACGGGGAGAAGGAGGGGGAAGGGGAGCGGGGAGGAGGCATATGAGAAAGGGAGTCATTGTGATCCTGCATTTAAAACAGAAGCAGAAAGCCCCCTTTTAAATGTGGAATTTTAGGCTGGTGTAGAAATGCCCAAAGGATCCAGGGACAGAACAAAAGGTGAAATAAAGGAACAACTTGTTTGCCCCCAAGTCTTGCCTGCTCTGTCTTCCTTAGTAGAACAGAAGAGGAGAAACCTACTCATCCCCATAGGGCAGTGTTGGGTGAGTTGTGGCCCTCCAGATGTTGTTGCACTACACTTGTCATTGGCTTTGCTGGCTAAGGCTGATGAGAGTTGCAGTCCAACAACATCTGGGGGGCCAGAACTTGCTCACCCCTTCTATAGGGAAAGACTTAAGAACCTCCTCCCTCAGCCACCCCTTCCAGCTAGTGCTCCCCTGCCTTCTGGGGAAAACCAATTGAGAACTCTTGAGTTCATTATTTGGAAATGTATAACCCACCCCTCCAGTGCCCATATACCACCCAGAACAGCCCACGGCAATTCAAAACTGTAATACAACATGCAACCCTACAATCAGTAAAATGAAAATGCAGAGGCAATGAAAAAGCAGCAACACATGTTCTCATAATGTGTGGTTCCCCCCTGAATAGTATCCTTCACCTCTGGGTTTTGGGCCACTGACCAACTAGTCCTGCTTCTGGAGTTGGTCACATAGCTAGGGATCTAAGAGAATTCCAACATGGAATTCTCTGACATCCCTACATTCGCACTGCTTTGCGAATGGTGACCGCGTCCGCGTCCGCATCCACCATTCACTTCTTCATTATAGCCATGATAGGCTACATAAATACTTATGTAGCCTATCATGGCTAACACAGGGATGCCATTTGTGTCCCTGCGGAAGCCATGATAGGCTGCATAAGTATTTACGTAGCCTATCACGGCAAAAAAAAGGAACACAAATGGCAGCGGCTATGGTGGCTGCCATTTGCGTTCCTTTTTTTTTAGGGATGTACAAAATTCCCCTTACCTGGCTCCGCTGGGTTCCGCTGGGGGGGAGGTGCTCCGTCCCTCTCCCCGGAATCCTTGCCGGGGGGGAGGCGCTCTGCGCCTCCCTCCCAGAATCCTGGCCAGCCAGCTCTGCTCCATGGGGATTCCACGGAGCCGCTGGCTGGCTCCACCAGCAGCCGGACATCTGGCCGCTGGCTAGCAGGGATGCAAATGGTGGCGGCCGTAGCCATCACCATTTGCGTCCCTGTAGTCAGCCGTGATAGGATACGTAAAGACTTACGTAGCCTATCAAGTCTGGCTTAAAACAACAACAACAACGTGTGTACGCAAATGGTGGCTGCTATGGCCGCCGCCATTTGCATTCCTTATTTTTGGCCGTCTTAGTCTACCTACATATTTACGTAGACTAAGATGGCAAAAAATAAGGACGCAAATGGCAGCGGCCGTAGCTGCCACCATTTGTGTACACGTTGTTGTTTTTTTAAGCCAGATGTGATAGGCTACATAAGTCTTTACGTAGCCTATCACGTCTTGTAAAAAAAAAAGATGGAGATCCATGGCGGAATTCTCTGTCATCCCTATTAATATTTATGTAGGCTATTATGGCAAAAGAGAGGGGTACAAATGGCGTAGTGGCAGCCATTTGCGCCCATCTCTTTTGCCATAATAGGCTACGTAAATATTTACGTAGCATATCACAGTCAAAAATAAAAGGGAACGCAAATGGCGGCCGCCGTAGCCGCCGCCATTTGCGTTCGCTGTTTTTTTTTTGCCATGATAGGCTACGTAAATATTTACATAGCCTATCACGGCAAAAACAGGGATGCAAATGGTGGCGGCTATGGCTGTTGCCATTTGCATCCATGCAGGCTGCCCAGCGGCCAGATTTCTGGCTGCGGATGGCCCTGGCCGGAGTGGAGCCGGCTGAAGAGAATTTCGGGGGGAGGAATGGAGCGCCTCCCCCCCACCGCGAATGTCACCCTTCAAAAAGGTAAGTGACTTTTGTACATCCCTACACATAGCTTAAGGCTGGAGTTACTCTTTCCAGAATGCCTGCAGCAACATAAGTGAGACTATTTTGAATCCAGACTTTTGAAAATGGGATTCAAATCATGCCTCTCTCTCTCCCCCACCCACAATTGGAATGCTAGTAATACCAGTATTGTCCTCAATAGTAATTTATATTGAGATAAGTCTCAAGAACTTCTGAAAATATTCCTTAAGCTTGTCATTTGTCTTCCTGTCAATGTGGTACCTTAATGCATTATACTTGAAAATACTTGTATGCATACTTATTTGAATAGTCTCAGATGCAAACTGGAAAAAAGGAAGACAGCCATAATAGAAATCAACTTTTACTACTAGAAAAAGAAAGCAAAATTAATATGTGTGGGAGAGGGAATATTAAATCAGGCTAATATAATTTGTATCCAAACCTGGAACCTTGTTGATGCTAAAAACTCCCAGCCGCTCATATAGCTTCAGCACCAGAAATGCAGGATAAAAAGCTAATGTCTGAAGAGTTGCCTGAATGAAGATCACTTATTCCCTACACTGTATTATTATTATTATTATTATTATTAGATTATTATTATTATTATTAGATTATTATTTTTCTTTTCTTTTTTTCTTTTGGCTTTTAATGTTCTGACTCTTGGTGACAAATGGCAAAGGTTAAAACCAATGATGTATTGCCCAATTTTTTAAAAATGTAACAAATTGAATAAGGCAAAAACTTTCCTTCAGTGTAAGGGCAGAGGAATTATGCCAGTTATGAGTGCACGAAAGCCTCTTACCTGGTCTTGCAGCTTTTCGCGGTGGGGGGAGGCGCTTCGCTGCTCTCCCCCCGAAGTTCAGGCCAGGGGGGGAGGCTTTCCGCCTTGCCTGGCTGAAATTCAGGCCGGGGGGGAGGCTTCCCGCCTCGCCCTGCCGAAATTCAGGCCGGGGAGGAGGCGCCTCGCCTCGCCTGGCCGCGAAATAAAAAGTAAAAAAAAAACAAACGCCCCCGTGATAGGCTACGTGACAATTAACGTAGCCTATCATGGAGAGATCTGCAAAGTCAGCCGTGATAGGCTACGTAAATCGTCACGTAGCCTATCACGGGTGACTTTAAAAAAAAGCGCTTACGCAAATGGCAGCCCCTATAGGGAGCCGCCATTGGCGTTCCTTATTTGGTCGCTGTAGTCTACGTAAATCTTTACGCAGACTACGGCGAAAATAAGGGCAACGCAAATAGCGTTGCCCTTATTTTCGCTGTAGTCTACGTAATCTTTACATAGACTACAGCGACCAAATAAGGAACGTGAATGGCGGCTCCCTATGGGGGCCGCCATTAGCCGTACGTGCTTTTTTAAAGTCACCCGTGATAGGCTACGTGATGATTTACGTAGCCTATCACGGCTGACTTTGCAGATCTAGCCGTGATAGGCTACGTTAATCGTCACGTAGCCTATCATAGGGGTGTTTGTTTTTTTTTACTTTTATTGGAATGGCGGCGGGGGCAGCAGGTCGAAAGATCAGCTGCCACCCCCGCCCCTGACGAAGACCCGACGAACCGCCACCGGGACCCGCCGCCGGGATGGACATTCGGGAAAGGTAAGTCCCGTCCTGGGGGGGGGTCCGGGGTGCGGGGGGGGGCGGAGAATTTCTCCCCGAAACTTCTTCGGGGGGCCGAACACGTTGGCGCTTGGCCCCCCAAAGTTTTGGGGAGAAATTCTCCGCCAACCCTAATGCCAGTGTAGAAACTCTTTAATTTCAGAAGAGAAAATGCTTATCTACAGAAGATTTTGCAAAGCTATGTTTTGTATATTTTCACCCCATCAAATCAAACCATCACTAAATCAAGCTCTTCTGTATTTGAGGCCATTTGTATCATCAATAAAGCTAAATTCTTCTTTTAAAAGACAAACTTTGGAACTTTATGACTGTTCCCCCCCTGCTCTGAACAGCATTTCCTGGAACTTTTTATCAGTTCCATCGGAGTTAGACATTGTGTGGCACAGTGTCTAATTGTGTCCATGCAGCGGATGAAAGGAACAAACCACAGACACCAACTTAAATGGGTTATTAAATTGGCCACAACTTTATTTCTTTTTCGAATAGGATTGGCGGAGGCATACGGCATGGATCCCACCATTGGCCAGCCCAACTGCTGCCCAATTCTCCTTCCTGAACCACCTGCCAGGAGTGTTGGTGGGGAGTGGAAGGGTCAGAGGCCCACCACGGTGCAGATAGTGAACGTGAACCCTTTCCCTCCACCCGGGATGTGGCACGCCTGCAGCCACCACACCGGCCTGGTCTTGGTGCCACACCCACCCAGATCCCTTAAGGGGATCCCACTGCAGGGAAGCGGGGTGCCCAGTCCCGCTTTCCCTCCCAGATTGATCCAGCCCAATGCCTATCATACCCCAAGAGGTGGGTGTGTCTTACCATTCTCCCGCTTTGCCGCCAACCTATTCCAGTTGTAGCTAGTTTTTGATGCCATATTGGATATAATCTAACCAAAGTTGATTGCCCATGTCGGAGAGGTGCACGCCATCAGGCCCGTACAGCTCTTCCTGGCTAAATGTGATGCTGCGGTGCCTTATGACCCACCCACCGTGGGCTTCCATGAACCACCACATGGCCTTGTTCATTTTCCTTCTGGCCACATCTTTGACCCACCTCCAAATACATAATATGGTCCCACCTGGCAGATGATGCTGCACCTCCAGGATGTCTCTCCAAGCCATGTTGATCAAATCCAGTCTGTTCTGTGCCCCCAGATTGTTCTCACCCAATTGTGTGATGATGGCATCAGGGTGGCTGTGTGATTCAGCATGTCCTAACACCATTGGTTTCAGTTCATCCCAGAGCATGCCCCTCCTGCACAGCCAAGTCAGCTTTACCCCTTGATGTAGACCTAAGGTGACGCCCAATCCATTCCATAATGCATGCTGCTGTGCCCAATGTACAATGCTGTGCCCACAGATCCAGACTGATATGGTGTTGTGCTCCGCAGCTATAAAACAAAATCAGTGATGAGAGGCCCTTACTCGAATGTATGATCTGAAGGCCGATGACTCCCAACAACTGATTGCCTGTATTCTAGCCTCCGACATTCCCCACTCGGCTGCAGTTGTGGCTGCCCCAATCCTGAAGGAATGTGAGCTGAACTCCTGGGGTGGGAGGCCCAAGACACTGATACAAGTCCATAGTATGCTCACTAGGAGGTATCTGGTGAGTGGAGTTAAGTCCTGATGTATAAAGAACAGACCTGAGCTCCTAGGCCGTACAGCTAAAAAGGTCCTAGCTACCCTCAGGGGGCAAGGGCCCTCTGCTGGGGACCCCCTCAGGTGAACTAGTTGGCCTTCCCCCTTTGATCAGTCTTTGAACATCTGACCTTAAGGCATATGCCCTGTGACAGTATCGTCACATTCTGGACATCTAGGGCGTGTTCAAAGCTATCTGACTTAGATATGGCCACCAATTCGCTTACTTGTAATGCTCCAAAAAAGGCCAAGGTGAAGGCTGCCCTGAATAACTTGGCCTCATACCCATACCAGCACAGCTTGTTGGCCTTATGGCACAGCTGGGCTAGCAGATTAAATGTTATGGGCCTTCTTCCATCAGGAGCTGCTGGTCTCTCTCGGCACCAGCCCTCTAATGCCCTTCTAGCCAGAAAGGAAGTGCAGGGATCTGCCCCCCCCATGCCTTACTGAAGAAGGAGATGGCTGCTAGATGGATGGACATGGTTTGGGGTGCAAGGCCCTGATGCCGTAGGGATGCCAGATATTGTATGGCCATTGCTTCAGATGGGGGCCAGCTGCCCTGTTCTCCCCTGCTGATGGCAAAGGCACTAAATGTGTTAGCTACCGGTGTGTATGAGTACAGTGTGGATTTTGAGACCGAGTTAAATAATCCCTGCATTATTGCTTGCTCACAAGTGCCCATAGCTCCTCCGGGAATGGGTCTGGACTAGGGATGTACGGAAGTCACTTACCTTTTCGCAGCTTGGCTTCGCGGTGGGGGGTAGGTGCTTCGCTTCTCCCCCCGAAGTTCAGGCGAGGGGGGGGAGGTGTCCCGCCTCGTCCGGCTGAAATTCAGGCCGGGGGAGGAGGTGCTGAAATTCAGGCCAGGGAGAAGTGCCCCGTCTCCCCGGCCGCGAAACAAAAAGTGAAAAAAACAAAACAAAAACCCCGTGATAGGCTACGTAACGATTAACGTAGCCTATCACAGCTAGATTTCCAAAGTCAGCCATGATAGGCTACGTTAATCGTCACGTAGCCTATCATGGGTGACTTTGGGGGAAAAAAAAGCGCGTACGCAAATGGCGGCGGCCCATGGGCGCCGCCATTTGCGTTCCTTATTTTGGCACGTCTAGTCTACGTAAAGATTTATGTAGACTACGGCGAAAATAAGGGAACGCTATTTGCGTTGCCCTTATTTTCGCTGTAGTCTACGTAAATCTTTACGTAGACTAGACATGCCAAAATAAAGAATGCAAATGGCGGCGCCCATGGGCCGCCGCCATTTGTGTACGCGCTTTCCCCCCCCCAAAGTCACCCGTGATAGGCTACGTGACGATTAACGTAGCCTATCACGGCTTACTTTGGAAATCTAGCCGTGATAGGCTACGTTAATCGTTACGTAGCCTATCATGATTTTTTTTTTTTACTTTATTTTGTAATGGCGGCGGCGGCAGCCGGTCGGAAGGCCGGCTGCTGCCCCCGCCCCCACCGAACCGCCACCGAACTGCCGCCGGGAACCGCCGCCGAGAGGGACATTCGCAGGAGGTAAGTCCCATCCCGGGGGAGGGTGGCGGAGAATTTCACCGCCAATTTCGGGGGGCTGAATGTGTTGGCATTCGGCCTCACCGAGATTCATGGAGAAATTCTCAGAAATTCTCCACCATCCCTAGTCTGGACAGATTATCGTGTGGTGCCAACCACCAAAATCTCTGTTCCTGGAACCAAGACAGGGCATCCGCAATCTTGTTATCCACAGGACATGTCGAGCTGAAAACAGGATATCAGCCAACAAGCATGACAACACACATTTTCCATCCGCTATGCCATTTGTGGCTGTAAAGGTCTTAGATTAAGCTAAATGCAGCTGTCTAATAGCTTTACAGCCGCAAATGGCATTCACTAATGGAGTCGCTGCGGAGCGGAGCTGGCCGGCGAGGATTCTGGGGGGAGGAACGGATCGCATCCCCCCACCTGAGGACCCCCCCCCCCGGACTGGCAGGTAGGGGATTCATACATCCCTACTGTTGACCTTGCCAGGAGGGCACAGAAGGCTATGCCAGGTGAAACTACATGCGAAATTGAGGTGGCCCAGGAGGAGGGCCTGCATGTCCCTCAAGGTGCATTTCTGGCACTGAAGCTGTAGCTCTCTTGCACGGCAGGGCAGCTGGCTTGTCAGCAGGCAGGAAGAGCCTGTGACTGTATCTAGCTGTATGCCCAAGTAGACCAGTTTTGTGGCCGGTCTTTCAGTTTTGTGCCAGTGGGATGTCTAACTCATGGGCCAGGCCCTGAAAGTCTTGCAAGAAGGCTTGGCATTCACCTGTGTTTCCAGCCCTGGCAAAGAGGAAATCACCCAGATAGTGTGTGACCTGAGGGCGACCTACCCTGACTTTAGCTACCCAATCCAGGAAGGTACTAAATGTTTCAAATGCTGCACAGGCTATTGAGCATCCCATTGGCATGGCCTTATCCACATACCAGTGGCCATCAAACTTGAAACCTTGCAGGTTGAAGTCCTGTGGGTGCACTGGTAGTAGCGTGAAGGCTGACCGTATGTCACACTTGGCCATCAAGGCACCCCTACCACAAAAGTTCACTATGCTCACCGCTTGGTCAAACGAGGCTTACCGAACCAAGCAGAGCTCCAGTGGTATGGCATCACTGACTGAGGCACCTTCCAGGAAGGATAGGTGATGGATAAGTGTGAACTCCCCAGGGGATGTCTTGGGCACAATTCCTAGTGGTGAAACCCTGAGATTCAGTATTGGAGGTGCAGAGAAGGGGCTGGCCACCCTGTCGGTCTTGTGCTCATTCTCTATCTCATCTTGCCTGAGGCCTGACAGGCCTATCCCACTATCAATAGCCATAGTTTATCATTTAGGAGGTCCCACTGGGCCTTGGGGTTGTGGGATGCTCTTCTGTGGAAGGCCTGGTCATATTCAGTGTCTGTACTGTCATCCACTAATGCTTGGGACCTCAGCACCATGCAGTAATGATTAATTATGTGCCATGTCCTCTCTGGGTAGGCAGATGCTACTACCCCCATGTATACACCATATCCTGTGAGCCAGTTTGAGAATGACCTCTCTCCCTCATCTCTCCTCTCCCCCTTGCTGCTCTTCTTCCCTTTTGTCTCACCTATCCCTTCCTCCATCTCTGGTCTTAATAGTGAGAACATATCTACATTATCATCATCCAAGATGTGCTCCCTCACCTTTCGCGAGAAGTGAATACTGGGGGGGATCCTCATTGTCCCCTTATGTAGGGGTGATGGGCTTGTCATCTGTGCTGCTCTCTCCTGTTGTCCCCACCTCTCCAGGCTTTCCCTTTTCCCTTGCATTCTTTGCCCTGTGGCACAATGCCCACCCAGGGAGGCCAGGGGTATGGGCTCCCACTGCCCAGTAATCCCTGGCTGGTATTGGGGACATGTCCTCCGAAGCGGAGGTCTCACCTGATATTCCCCCACTGTCTGTCTCCCCCCTGCTCTTCTTAGGTGCTATCTTGTCTTTTTTACTCTTCTGGGTTTTCCTGGCCTTGGTCCTGCCTGCCCTGGAGGTGGTGGTTTCCTCCTCTTTGCTTGAATCTCTTGCTGCTCCCTGGAGTCCTCCCTTTGGCCTATTCATATGGGGCTGTGCTGTTGCGTGGTGTGGTACAGAAGGCCATGTTGTCCTTGTGGGCTGATTGGCAGGAACCCTTGGAATGGATGCTGCCATCTGTTCCATGTGCTCATTGAAATGATTCAGTGCCTGTGTTAGGCCTCCCATCAGTGCACTGTTGTCCTGTTCCTCCATATTATCACCAAGCCTGCTTACCCTGCCCCTCTTCAGGTTAACTGTCACCAGAGGCTTGGAGTTGGGCCTTCTGTTGCTTATGCCCCCTGGTGCGAGGCAGAGAATAGGGTGCCACTCTAGCCCCCCACCCCAATCTTGCTTTCTTTGGTGGCATTCTGTTCATTAAATACTAAGAGAGAAAACAACATGAGTGACCTGGGCCCTCACCTTTGCCGTTTGTCCCTTGGGCGGTTCCTATACCCCTGGCATGGGAGTCAGGGGTAGGAATGTTAGAGAATTCCACCATGGATCCCAGGGGGGCAGAATTCCAGTGAATTCAGCCCCCCAGAATCCATGGCGGAACAGAGCCCCCCCCCACCACACGAAAGACCCGCGAAACGGAGCCTACCGGGCTGCAGCTCCGGCTCCGGTGGTGGCGGCAGCGGCTCTGACTGCTGCCAGGCTGCTGCGGCCGCAAATAGCTTTATCCTGCAGGAATTTGTCTAATCCCTTTTTAAAAACACATTTTGTGTTCGCAAATTCTGTAGTTTAACTATGTGCTATGTGAAGAACTGCTTCAATTACATAATATCACATTCAAGTAATAGAACACATACAGTTCCAGAATATGTGTTCTATTTCCAGATATAAACAAATACATGTAAATTGCGGTCTTAGTGTTTACTAATGGCATCTATACAATGCAAACAGAATCTAGCACAGATTAGCACAACCTGAGATACATAGATCTTAGGGGCAGTGGATCTTTTGTGGCTGGTTTAGGGATGTCAGAGAATTTCTCCACGAATCTCCGGGAGGCCGAATGCCAACGCATTCGGCCCCCCGAAATTGGTGGAGAAACGGTCTGGCCCCCCCCCGGGATGGGACTTACCTTCGGCGAATGTCCCTGGCGGCGGAGGCTCCCGGTGGTGGTTCGGCGGCGGTTTGGCAGTGGTTCGGTGGTGGTGGCGGCGGCCGGTCTTCCGACCGGCTGCCACCGCCGCCATTTCCAAGTAAAAAAACCAAACAAACGACAAACATGATAGGCTACGTAAAGATTTACGTAGCCTATCACGGCTAGATTTTCAAAAAACACCATGATAGGCTATGTAAATCTTTACGTAGCCTATCACAGCTCACTGAGGAAAAAAAAAAGCGCGTATGCAAATGGCGGCGCCCATGGGCGCCGTCATTTGCGTTCCTTATTTTGGCCCGGGTAGTCTACGTAAATATTTACGTAGACTACCCGGGCCAAAATAAGGAACGTAAATGGCGGCGCCCATGGGCGCCACCATTTGCGTACGCACTTACCCCCCCAAGTCAGCTGTGATAGGCTATGTAAAGATTTACGTAACCTATCATGGCTGACTGCAGGCCAGGGATGCAAACGGCGGCGGCTACGGCCACTGCCATTTGCGTCCCGGCAGGAGAAGAACTATCATGGCCGGAGAGGCGGGGCGCTCCCCCCCGGCCAGAATTTCGGCGAGGAGGGATGGGGCGCCTCCCCCCCAGCCAGAATTTTGGCAGGGAGGGATGGGGCACTTCCCCTGCCCAGAATTTTGAGGGGAGGGATGGAGCGCCTCCCCCCCACTGCGAAGCAAGCTGCGGGACCAGGTAAGTGACTTTCGTCCATCCCTAGGCCGGTTGTGAATGAACCGGTGCCCTTACCCAATGGAGTGGTCCCCTGGAATAACTCTGACTTCTGACTGCCTCTGTCCTCCATTTGATTGATTTCCCAGAATTATTTCCTGAGCAAACTAGGATGGGTTTGCCCACCACCACTACTAATGTGTTACGGTATGTGGAGAATCAACCTTCGATACTAGGCATGGCAAGAGGACCTGAAGGTCTACACTGGCTTTCTATTAAAAAAAAATAATACCCTGATAATATTTTTGGGTTATAAAGGCTTTCATCTTCTTACTGTAGCTAGTTGACTCATCTGACCTGGGAAGTGTTGCTTTAGAGGGTACACAGCATAAACAGAAATCTCCACCATAGTGTTAGTGGTTTCAAAGCAATGTCTGTGGGTAGCATTGGGCTTTCTTTCTTCCTCCACTATCCCAGGGGATAACTCACCTCTTTGAAAGGAATGCACTGCAGTTGGTTAAATGTCTCAGCATCTGGACTTCAGCTTACTAAGAAAATACATCTTAGCAAATTCTGCAAAGCTTCCAATAATGTGCTTAATCAAGTCTACAGGGTTTACTACATTATGTGTTTCTTTTCTACCAGCTCAGGGATGGCTGAGAAAGTCAGCTAAACACCATTTTTAGTAAATCATTTAGGAATAGATTCTCACCACTACAGTATATATCCGTCTGAGCACATGCTCCTAACACTGACTGTGGGATACTAAAGAGAAAGAGAAGAGAAAGGGAGAGAAAAGAAAGTGCTTTTTCCAGAAGAAAAGAGATCAAGGATTAGACTTCTAGACAGCAGTGCTAGAATAAATAAAATTATTTTAACTAAACTAAACTAAACTAAATAGCTTGATGCTTCATTTTCTCTAGCTTGTGGATCTGGCAGCAATTCTTCTTATGTTCTTATGATCGTATTATGATCGTACTTTTCCATCTGCACTGGCTGCCAGTCCATCCAGACCCGATTCAAAGTCCTGGTATTAACTTTCAAAGCCCTAAGTGGCTTCAGGCCAGGTTATCTGAAGGATTGCCTCCTCCCATATATAGCTGCCCAGACCTTAAGATCAACTTCAGTGGTTCTTGGGAGGCCTCCACCAAAGGAAGTGAGGTGGGTGGCTACTAAGAAGAGAGCCTTTTCTGCTGTGGTGCCCTAATTGCAGAATAAGCTTCCCAGAGAGGCTCACCTGACACCTACATTGTGCCCTTTCCGGTGCCCATGAAGACTTCTTTATTTTCCCAGGCATATAAGGTTTTTTTTAGTGTTTCAGTTTTTGTTTAAATCTGGTACTGTATTTTAAATCTTTCTACTGCTGCTAGCTTCTATTTGGTTGTTATTATTATTATTATTATTATTATTATGTAGTTTTAATATTTAAAGTTTTATATTGTATTTTATCATCTTGTATTTTATGGTTTTAATTGTTGTGAATCTCCCAGAGAGCTTTGGCTATTGGGTGGTATAGAAATGTAATAAATAAAAAAATAATCTGAAGAAAATGAAGGCTTTTTATAGGATGTCTATGGAGGTGGCTTTGGGACAGACTATGTACTTAACAGCTACTACAGAATTATAGAATCAGAAGGAATCGGGGGGATCATTCAGACCTGCTACCTCACCAGGAAAAGACAGAGGTATTTAAATCATTTATCTTAGGTATGATGAATGTTACACTAAAGTATTTGAATTAAATGCTAAATTCCAGTCATAGCAGTCTTCAAAGTTCACATTAATGTACTGAGTCAAACTTGCATTGAAAAAGGATGATTACAACTTAGTTGTGAAAAGATCCATTCCACAGCTTCTCTGAATATGTATGACAATGCTTGGAAGGAATGCTTTGATTGATTCCTTCATTTGCTGTTGCAGCATTTCCCCCAATTTTCTCGTGTTGAACATGTAAGGCAATTCTCCCTTACACCCCACCCTGCCCTTATGATATGCAGAACAAATCCTGGGTTGAACAGTTACTTACATTTTCCTGTCCACTTAAAAATAAAGCTACAATATATGTCAGTGAATACATTTATTCTTATCATATCCTGCACGTGGGAAAACTATTTTTTTCTTTTCTACTAGAAGACTTATCAGAGAATAACATCCAGTTTTACAAAAGCATTCCATGTGTCTTATCTGAATGAGCAAAGGCCAAGTTCAGACAGAAGAAAAAGATGACCATCTAGAAGGCTGAAAAAAAAAGGGTCTCATAGAACAGTCAGTTCCACTTCAGTCCTACATCTCAGGCAAGTCAAGGATGAGTTAATAGCTTCTCCTCTTCTTGAAAGGAAATTGAAATTCCATTGCATAAGTTGATTTTGGAGAGATAGCATCATGGTTATGTGAAGACCTGCACAGAACACATTATTGAAAATATTCTTCTTAATATTCTGATTATAAAATATAACCACAATTGACTGATTAATTAAGGCTGCAATCCTATACACACTAATCTGGGAGCAAGTCTCATTGAACCCATGAGGACGAACCTCTGCATTCTCCCACCCCCCTAGGCTAAAAGTCTTTAACCTTTTAACACTTTGCCTCCCCTCTATGATCCCAGTCCAGTTTGGGCCCATAATCCCAATCGAGATTATGTTCTAGGGCCTAGAACATGAACATAAGAAGAGCCATCCTTGGATCAGACCAAGGGTCCATCTAGTCCAGCATTCTGTTCACACAGTGGCCAACCAGCTGTCAACAGGAAACCCACAAGCAGGACATGAATGCAACAGCACCCTCCCACCCATGTTCCCCAGCAACTAGTGTACATAGGCATACAGCTTCTGATACTGGAGGTAGCATAGAGCCATCAGGACTAGTAGCCATCAATAGCCTTCTCATCCAGGAATCTGTCTAACCCCCCTTTAAAGCCATCCAAACTGGTGGCCATCACCATATATTGTGGTAGTGAATTCCATAGTTTAACTGTGTGCTGTGTGAAGAAGTACTGCCTTTTATCCGTCTTGAATCTCCTCCCAATCAGCTTCATGGGATGACCCCAGGTTCTAGTATTTTGAGAAAGAGGGAAAAATGTCTCCCTATCCACATTCTCCATACCATGCATAGTTTTGTACACCTCTATCATGTCTCCCCTCACTCACTGTCCTCTAATAATTATTAACTGAACACTCCATATTAATAGACCTTCTGAGTCTTCTGAGTTCATGGTCTTCTGAAGTAAGCAAGGGAGCTGACTAGCTGTGCAAGAGCAGAGGACCAATGCTAAATTTAGGTCAATAGGGCCAGAGTGTTGAACAGCAGGGGAACTGCTCTACCAAGTACAAGGAGTTCTGAATATGGATGTTGCACCAGCAGCTTCTGGGTAGCAATTTTTTTTTTTTTAAATCCAGCCTTGCACCCCATCATCCTTCTTGGTAGACCAGTGGGATGTATGTCACTGTATGACATTGGCATTTGCATGGACATGCCACTGTCTTTGAGCCCAGGCAGGGTACAATGGGTCCCTGGATTCCACAGGTTCCATGGCTGTTGCCCTAGCATTCTCCAAAACTGCTGCCCCAGCATTCTCCCCAGGGTTTGCTGGCTCCCCTTATCCCCTGGACATACAGGGGTCTGTGGGAGGATCCCTGTCCTCCAAGGATGCCCATTCTAGCTCCACCTCAGGGAGCTGGCAGGTCCAGATAACTACTTGTGACCCAGGAAGCTGAATCAGTCTACCAGACACATTGGGCCATGCCAGGTGCTTCACATTTGTCCCTCCCAGGTTTGCAGTCCAAGGCAAGGAGCAAAACCCAGACCTATTAAGCCCCTAATGGCCTAGTTTGCCTTGGTGGATCACAACTATTCAGTCTTAATCAGATCCAAATACACATAGGAGTGAGGTTGCAGCAGTCCGAGGAATATTCCTTCAAGATGGACTTCCCCACTTATTCATTCTTGACATGCACAAATTGGATGTGGGGTTACAATCTGTTACCGGTTTTTATAGCTTGATGTCTGGGCTATGCTATGCGTTCATCATCTAATACACAGAGCAGTATTTCTTCCCCTTAAACTTGTAAATGTTCTTCTGGGAAGCCATACTTATTAAACAGCTGAAAGTGCCAAGGAAGCAATACATCTGACAATAACTCACCAGGTGGAAGCATCTATTGTGACTGTGAATGTTTTTCTGGAAATACGGAGAAAGGGATGAACTGCCCATAGCTCCCAAACCCTGCATAAAGACACAAGACACCATTACAGGATTAAACTAATCTTCAGCTTTATTAACTAGTTTATCTGCAACATACATCCTCCTAGATACTATCTAAGTTATCAAGTTCCAAGAAATGATCATGGGATGTGAGGTTTTGGAAATTACTGCTTCCCATTGACTCCCTGAACTGTGCCACTCTACCCATGCTCAAAGTATAATGGCAGTAGCGTGCACCAACCTTCGTATGTCACTGTCTACATGCCTTAATGGTGTATTGAGGACATGGTTTCATTACCCATCCGAAAGTTGTCTGGGAGCTAGTGAGTTGGTCAGGCTCCAACGATTCCTGTCCCCAGTGTTTTCAAGCTGATGAGCCTTGAAAGGTCGATTTCAGTAAAGTATTTATTTATTTGATTTGTACCCTGCCTTTCTACCAAGAAAAAATGGGACTCTTTACCACTTCAATTCCTAGCTGTATTCCCCAATGTGCCTTTTTCTTTCCCTGCTGAATCTATATTGCACCTGCCAGTTCTGACAGTTGGGATGTAACAAGCAAAAACTACCTGAACCTAGGGACGGCCAGGCACCAGGTCCTCTGGGCACCTGCCCAGCCGTTGATGCAACTCATGTGCCCCTGGACCTACTTTCAGGGTTGCCCCTGAGCATAGAGAGTGTCAGAGTAGTTCAGATTCTGAGGAAGAGCTGCTAAATGTGGGGGAGGCACTTTCCCTGTTCCCAGGCTTCAGAGGCACAGCTGCATGGAGAGCCCAACCCCCCTTCACACATCCCCGAGAGTAATAGTGGACAGGGAGAAGCGAGAGAAGAACAACCTGAACTTTTAGATGCAAGACGCAGATGCAGGCACAAGTAGGAAGTCACATGGGCTGAACTTCGGCGCTCTGCCTGATTGGCTCAGCGTCAACAGCTGCCCCCAGACGTGTCACGAGAGAGGGGGAGATCTTCCCCTCCCACCCCTTAAGTTCAGACAGCTTGCCGCCTTTTTTCCCAAATAG
This sequence comes from Heloderma suspectum, assembly GCF_057233095.1. NCBI lineage: Eukaryota > Metazoa > Chordata > Lepidosauria > Squamata > Helodermatidae > Heloderma > Heloderma suspectum. The sequence goes on along the minus strand of NC_139460.1, from coordinate 150,870,082 downwards.
AGATCAACTTTTGTAGTTTCCCTTTGAACTCCCTGAAGGCTGTTTCTTTTGTAGTCTCTAGCGATTTGCATATGTATGCCTCATTAGAGTAAATGGAATTAAAGCCTTGGAAATGCAGCCTCTGGTCTGAGTGTTGATTTGGCTCTTGGAGTTCTCAGCCAGGCAAAAAGGGAACCGTGACACCCACGCCCGAGCTCCCCCCTGCTCACCAAGCTGCCCGCACTCATCCCAGGCGCATCTGGGAAGCTCTGCAAGTGGCATTTTGTGAAAGGAAATGGCAATTGCAAAAATGTACACATCTGATTTTACGCAAAATGGTGCCATGAATGGCCACTATATGGAAGATTACAAGTGGGTGGCTTGGCGAGTGCAGGGGGAGCTTGAACGGGGCAGGGGGCTTGGTGGGCACAGGTCAGGGCAATGGGTGGGAGGAGTCCACTGGATTCCTGGACCCGATCAGGCGCCTGTGCCATCCCTACCTGAATCAGGCTGAATTGAAGTGAACCCTCACAACTCTGACAGTGCAAAGTAGGCCAAAAAAGAGAAAAAAGGGACTTTCACTTGCATGGCTAATGAAGATAGTCAGTCCAGAAATTTCTCCTCAGCCACAGAACATGGCCAACTACCCCTGCACTTTATTGGGGTGTGGGGTAGAGAAGAAAGAATCTGTCAATTGTGGTTTCTCTCAGTTTCTCATTTTTCCAATATTAAATTATGTTTAAATACTCCCTGCATTATTGCTCCCCCACACAATGTCCCAGAATATTTATTTATTTATTACATTTGTATCTCACTCTATATCATTAAGATCTCAGGGTGGCATATGGATAAAATCAATTTAAACAATATGAAACACTGAATAACTTAAAAAGCTAAAAGCATATTAAACCATTAAACAAGCTAATATCAATTAAAAATCTAAAACAATAAAACAGTTAAAACAGTGTGCAGCTATAGAGAATTCAATTATCCCTCGAAGGCTTTGGTGAAGAGCTATGTTTTAACTTGGCACTGAAATGAAACCAATTTCTGCACCTATTGGGCCTCCAAGGGGAGGGCATTCCACAACTGGGGTGACACAGCAAAGAATGCTATGTATGGGGCATTGTGGAGAATGCAAAATGGGGGCCAGGCTGCCAACTCAGTTGCTGCTGTTGCCACTTGTAGTGGCAGTGCAACCCACCCCCACCCCCGCAAAAAAAAAAACCCTCACAAAAAAATGAAAGAAGCTGTGCTACAACCTTTGCCAATGGTGAGCCTTACCTGTGAGAAATGGTTGGAGAATTTCTCCTCCCACTGGAGAAATTCAGTGAAATTGTCTTCCCAGTTTCTCTGCCCACAAATAGGATGGATAATTTCAAGAGGTCATTTGTGCACAGCTCTAGTGTCTATGTCAATTTCCTCTCCCACTCTAGTGTTATCAGAGTAATGTAGGATGGAGCTATGGTAGAGCCTCTGTCATGCCTCTTGTATAACTAAGGACTGACTCTTCCCAGAACTGTGGTTCTCAAAGGATACACTTTTTGCCTCACCTTGTAATAAGTCATAAAGCAGTTCTTATGCCCATAGGTAAAAGATACTTGAGGGATTACCATTTTCCTCAGACTTCCCTATAATTTGAGCAATGTATAGAAATCATTGTGCTGTTCATATAAATGCTGCTTAGCTTTATCATTTCTGTTGGTCACAGCATGGGAACCTAACTTCATAATGCATGTGACAATATTACATTGTGTAGTTATATTTCACAAAATGAATACAATATTGCCTGAAATTGTACACCCTGTTATCCCCCCCATCTCTGATCTTTCCAATTTTCCAATTTCATTTTTCCCCCCAGTGAGATGGGATTATTTTATCTGATGTGTCAGTAAATAGGCTACATTTGTATTCATGCTGTAGATGCTGACAGACCAGATATTTTTTTGAGATTCACTACTGTTATTAAGCCTTAGCTTCTATCCATTTATTTTTTTGGATTTTTTTTTAATCTTGATATAAGACATAATATTACTGTGGTGACACTAAGAAAACAAAAGGAACAAAACATATTTGATCATGGAATTTATTTTTCCACTCATATGCGTAACAGGCACAATTCAGTGCAAATAAAATGTTTCTGCTGAACTGAGAGCCTTCTCTTGACCTTTTCTAGTCTGTTTGGCTTATTCAGAATGCTTTAAAATGTTCATACATATTGACTGACTGAATGATTGATTGATTTCTTGCATTTATATCCCCCCTCTCCCCCAAGGAGCCCAATGCAGCATACATTATCCTCCTTCTCTCCATTTTTCTTCACAACAACCCTGTGATGTAGGTTAGGCCGAGAGTCAGTGACTGGCCCAAAGTCACCCAGTGAGCTTCATAGCTGAGGGGGAACTAGAAACTGCGCCAACACTCTAATCACCACACCACACTGGCTCTCAGCTGTATAATGTCATAGACTATTCTAGAGTTCAGAATGTTTCTCACTGTCATGCAAAAGGCTAGCATGCGGACTAAAACAGCAGATATTTACAGCGTGACTACACTGTGGAGATACCAGTGTCAATGGCAAATTACAGAACATGTACAGATGTGGTGATGATCATTAAACAGTGTGCCATTAGAGGGGAAGAAGTCTGCCTTGAAAAATTAAGCCACCACTTTGGATGCATTCACCATCCTATTCTCAATGGAGCAGTGAAGCCCTGTGAAGCATTAATTCTGCACTTGTTCTGCCAATATATGTACAAAGAAATAAATTATTCTGAGGAAAGAAGGAAGGACACACCCATGTTCTCTGATTCAGCCTGTACTGTAGCTGGCAGGTACATGGGGAATCTCAGTTGTATTGCCTTTGGTTATAATGCCACCTGCATCCCTGGGGTTTTTTTTGACCCAGGAGATCTCATGAACTGAGCTACCCTGCATTGGCAAGGAGGGTGCCCAGCCAGCTTTGGGAGATAATAGAGAATGTTCATCCTTTTAGGATGCAATCCTATGCATGTTTAGACAGAGAACAGGCCTACAACATAGGATTGCACCCTTAATTAGTTTAGGAATGAAGTATGACTTCAGTTTTAATCAAGAACAAAACACTATGTCCAAGGAATAAAAGGTATGGGAAATGTCTATACCAGTGTGAATGGACTTACAATCTGCTCTGGGACCAATTACATCAGATAATGCATGGCAACTAGATTCCTCAGATACTGCTTATAAATTTTGGACCTGATTCCAAGTTCTCAGCAATTTTGCTTTTTCATGCTATCTCATTATCTGCATCAGGATAGAATGCTTAACTCCAGTCCAATTCAAACTGAGCTAGGGTAATATTTGTATTTTGTTTTATTAGTTTTATCCTGTGAAATGATACATTGAGGGTGCTGTGGGAGTGAATAATTTAACGTTCAGAAGAACAATTTACAATCTTGATAAGAAATCCCTACAGAAGTATCCAGTATCATTAATAAAACAATAGCTTTTGAAGGGGACAAAGGAGAAGGAGGGCTTTATTGTGTTTTGTAAGTCTTTGAAGCAATATACACACATAGACTGTCCTTTGGGAATAGGTTTCCCATCCCTATTTTATTGTTCAGTGTAAGACCGGCCAAAAAGGTAATAAATGGAGACATACATAACTACTGAAAAGCAGTTTGTGCTGCGCTACATGAACACAACCCACCAGTTATTTATTTATTGTGATTTCTTTGGTAGTTGACCGTCCCCCTGATTTTACAACAGGGGTAGGCAGAAGGTAGATCTGGATCTACTGGCAAATCTCTGGGTGATTTGCAGGAGATCAGGAAGGATTTCTGACTCTCAACTGTTCAACAATAGCAGCAGCAAAATGATTTCACCCGCATCTTAAATTAATGCTGCTTAAATAAATAAAGCTTGGGATAATCAAGATTGGATTTTTATGTGGAAGGACTGTGAGCTTCATTTGGTTCTGATACTCAAAACAAGTTCTTTGGCTCAGAATTGTTTAATACTAATTTTATATCTTTTGTACCCAGCTCTAGTTGGTGGATTTTGGATAGGGATATATGATAAATTTGTTTCAGTTCATTTCCAATCAGGATTTACACCATTCGCACCTTTTGGACGGAACATGGACTTGAATGCAATCTGTGGTCGAAGTCCATACATTTCTGAGTTTGTAATGTGATTTGCAGACCCCTGCAAAATGCTTTCAACAGCATGTGCATGTTTGAAAAAATGTTCATGAAAAAAATGTACTTTTGAACAATGGACACAAATTGACTTTAATCAATGGGAGAAGAATGCATACATTTCAAGGTATGCACAATTGGTATGTACCTTTGGAAAAATATGCATGAAACTATGCACAGATTTTCATGAAAAAAGAAAAAAAGCATAGCTCGCAATATGATATGGACTCGAGTTAGAACGACCTTACAGATGGAATTCGGAGAACTTCAGCAAGCTTGAGTTTTGTGGATTTGCACATTCCTAATCTTGGGCTTCTATTAAAAAACCTAAATAGATCCCGCCTTTGTTATACAATACCAGGAAAACAATGATCTTTATTGAGCTGCTGGAGGGCCACCATACATGATGGGAGTTGATGGCCTGCATTTGGCCCAGTGGGTCACAAAGCAGGTATACTTAGGCTGGTGGCTCTAAATCCTACAAAACAGGAATGAGAAATTTCTACTAGTTTTCATGGTTGTCATCCTCAGATCCAGAAACAATTTTATATGGGCATTCTAGGTTTATGATTAAGAGAGCAGAGGTGGATGGTATCTTAAATACATGTCCTCAAAAAGGTAAGAAGTCAGAGCTATGCTGACATTCTTACCATCTACAGTGCTACATCTTCTATATATGTGATAACTAAGGATGGACAAAAGTCCCTTACCTGGTCCCACAGCTGTTTTCGGTGGGGGGGAGGCGCTCTGTTTCTCCCCCCGGAAATTCTTGGCTGGGGGGAAGGCTCCCCACCCCTCCCGGCTGAAATGCAGGCTGGGGGGGAGGCACCCCATCCCTCCCTGCCGAAATTCTGGCCAGGGGGGAGCGCCCCGTCTCCCCAGCTGTGAAATAAAAAAGTAAAAAACAAAACAAAACGTGATAGGCTACGTAACAATTTATGCAGCCTATCACGGCTACATTTTCAAAGTCAGCCATGATAGGCTACGTAAATCTTTACATAGCCTATCACGGCTGACTTTGGAAAAAAAAAAGCGCATACGGAAATGGCGGCGCCCATGGGCGCTGCCATTTGCATTCCTTATTTGGGCACGGGTAGTCTACATAAAGATTTACGTGGACTACGGCGAAAATAAGGGCAATGCAAATAGCATTGCCCTTATTTTCACTGTAGTCTACGTAAATCTTTACGTAGACTACCCGTGCCCAAATAAGGAATGCAAATGGCGGCGCCCATGGGTGCCGTCATTTGCGTACGCGCTTTTTTTTTTTTCCAAAGTCAGCCGTGATAGGCTATGTAAAGATTTACGTAGCCTATCACGGCTGACTTTGAAAATCTAGCCATGATAGGCTATGTAAATTGTTACGTAGCCTATCATGTTTGTTTGTTTGTTTGTTTACTTTACTGGGAAATGGCGGTGGCGGCAGCCAGTCAGAATACCGGCCACTGCCCCCGCCGCCGCCGAAACGCCACCAAAATGCTGCCGGGACCCACCGCCAAGATGAACATTCGCACGAGGTAAGTCCCATCCCGGGGGGCAGTGGGGGGTGTCAGAGAATTTCCCCACCAATTTCGGGGGGCAGAATGCGTTAGCATTCGGCCTCCCAGAGATTCGTGGAGAAATTCTCCAACATCCCTAGTGATAACAATTTAATTGCCATACTGTTTTGGCATTAAGAAATTCAATCCTAGTAGGAACAATTTCACAAAAAACTATGATTAGATGCTGAGATGTCTCTGTGAGAACTACAAGATAAACATTTCTTGTCAAGAAAGACACACACACACACACACACACACAGAAGCAAAATATTTTGGAATTTAAAATTTTGTCATGATAAAAGCTCTTGTTTTTGAGCTGACTTTCCCTTCCTAAATAAACAACAGCAGGCATTAGCTATATTTCTTTTAAGTCTCTGCACAATTACAGCAGTAGATTAGTTTAGGGCACAATCCTATGCATGCTTAGACATGCTGGCTGGGGAATACTGGGAGTTATAGAACTTTTTTCTGTCTAAGCATGCATAGGATTATGCCCTTAGTGGGGAAATGCCTCCATAGCTTTCCCTTTCTCCAGTAATCAACAGGAAAAATTGCTGGGAAAGAAATCTTTAGATAAGCAGGTGCAGCGCTTCATAGTGCTGTTACACTTTAATCTTGAGCTCTTTGATGGACACCATTCCCATTAACTTTCATGGATGTTTGTGCATCTCTGGAGTTCTTTAACATAGTCAGCTAACATTGTGCTGAGGGAAGTGAAGTTGGTTTTCATTCCTGTTGATGTAGCTTCCCAGTAGGTGTAAGCACTACCTATCATATATAATGTAGGGTGTTAAGTGAGGCAAGGGAAAGGTGACCTCAAAATAGGTTGGCTGAAGGAGTAGGCCACGATAAGCAGTGGGCCTTAGAAGAATGGATCTGAGTGAAGCATAAAGCAAGGGCACAGCAACCTAAGTGCTAGAGGGGTGGAAGAGACAAAAAATTAGGAATAACATTTTTTTATGGTAAATCTTTTGAAAGGTTACACTTCCATCATGCCCCCTGCCCAGATACAGCCCTAAATCTTCCCCTCCCTCAGTTACCCATTGTTCTTCTCCAGCCCCTCAAATGACTTCCACTTCAGGGCAGGTTTTCTATAGCAGCTACCACCAACCATATAACCTAACTGGTATATCACAGCAAATCATTTGCTGTCCAGTTTCTTTAAATCTAAGAGCCAAACTAGATCTGACACTAAACACATTCTATTTAATACTAGATGTGGGCAGTGCAATTTTCAGTGGGACTGCAGCATGCGGGAGAGGCTGTCATGCCCCAACTGGAGGACTCCTCCGAGGAGCTGCTCTTCCCAGATAGATGATGCCAGATCTATATCAGGAGATTGGGGGAGCCTGGGCCTAGGGATGGACGAAAGGGACTTACCTTGTCCCGCATCTTGCTTCGCGGTGGGGGGGAGGCGCTTCGGTTCTCCCCCCGAAGTTCAGGAGAGGGGGGGAGGCGCCCCACCTCGCCTGGCCGAAATTCAGGCCGGGGGGGAGGCGCCCCATCCCTCGCCAGCAAAATTCAGGCCGGGAAGGAGCGCCCCCTCTCCCCGGCCGCAAAAAAAAAAGTAAAAACACACACACACACACCCGTGATAGGCTACATAACGATTTGCGTAGCCTATCAAGGCTAGATTTCCAAAGTCAGCCGTGATAGGCTACGTAAATCATCACATAGCCTATCACGGGTGACTTTGGGAAAAAAAAAGTGTACGCAAATGGCGGCGCCCCATGGGCACCGCCATTTGCGTTCCTTATTTTGGCATGTCTAGTCTACGTAAAGATTTACGTAGACTACGGCGAAAATAAGGGCAACGCAAATAGCGTTCCCTTATTTTCGCCGTAGTCTACATAAATCTTTACGTAGACTACCCCTGTCCAAATAAGGAATGCAAATGGCAGCGCCCATGGGGCGCCACCATTTGTGTATGCGCTTTTTTTCCCCAAAGTCACCTGTGATAGGCTATGTGATGATTTACATAGCCTATCACGGCTGACTTTGGAAATCTAGCCATGATAGGCTACGTAAATCATCACGTAGCCTATCACGGGTGTTTTTTTTTTTTTTACTGTACTTTTTTATTTTGTAATGGTGGTGCCGGCAGCCGGTTTGGAGACCGGCTGCCACCCCTGCCCCCACCGAAATGCTGCCGAAATGCCGCCGGGGCCCGCTGCCGAGAGGGACATTCGCCGAAGGTAAGTCCCATCCCGGGGGGGTGGGGCGGGGGGCCGGTGGAGAATTTCCCCAACACTTTCGGGGGGCCGAATGCGTCGGCACTCGGCCTCCTGAAGATTTGTGGAGAAATTCTCCACCATCCCTGCCTGGGCCTCAGGGGAGAGGACCACAGATCCATCCCCACAGGAAGAGGGGAGCTCTGCTTCAGAGAGCATTGTTACCTTAAGAGGCTAATCAGCTGGGCTCCCGTAAGAAGAAGTGCCAACTGCAAGGAAGGACTGCTCAGGAGGAAATGACTCCTCATGAGTAGGGCTCTGAGCAGAGAGCTCTAATGTACTGCTGCTGAGCTCTGGGTGCGGCTCAGCAGGCTCTGGTGTTAAAAGCCTTCAGTGTCTACCTAGCTATGGCTAAAAACAATGCTGTTCTTATGGCTTCCATGTCTTCTACCCTGTGTTGTTGTGATAGATGCTCTGGGCTGCTGACCCTTGGACTCCTTCTTGACCCTGCTTCTGGACTTTGTAATGTATCTGACTGCCTGTGTTTTGACCTCTACCTGTTATCTTGTTCACTCCTGCCTTAACCTGACCCCACATATCCAACTGCTTGCCTGTGCTTTGACCTTTCCCAGTTTCATTACCTTACTTCTTGGTTAGTCCCTTCACTCAGGGCCTGTTGCTGCCAATGCAGGACTGTGGGGGATGTTTAATCCTTCCTTCCCCACCCACAATCCAAATAAAACTTGCCTGTTGTTGTTGTTATTTATTAACCCAACAACCCATGCTTCCAGTTGATGCTCTTAGCTTCATGTACAGTTTGGCCCTAAGAAGAAGCAGGAAAGGGAACACAAAGCTTATCTTAAAAGAAAAGGACTGACAGTGCAGTCCTATACATGTCCCTGAGGAACTAAGTTCCACTAATGGAGCTTAGTCCCAGGTAGGTGGGTGTGGGGTTGCAGTCCTGAACTGGAAACTGTACAGTGGTGTTCTGTTTTGAGTTACACATTGAATATATTTCTAGTAGGGATGGCGGAGAATTTCTCCCCGAAACTTCGGGGGGCCGAGCGCCAACGTGTTTGGCCCCCCGAACAAGTTTCGGGGAGAAATCCTCCGCCCCCCCGCCCCCCGCCCCCCCGGGACGGGACTTACCTTCCCTGAATGTCCCTCCCGGCGGCGGGTCCGGCTGGCGGTTCGTCCGGTGTTCGAGCGGGGCGGGAGCGGCAGCCGGTCTTTCGACCGGCTGCCGCCCCCGCCATTGCAATGAAAGAAAAAAAAAAAACGTCCCCTGATAGGCTACGTGACGATTCACGTAGCCTATCACGGCTGACTTTCCAGATCTAGCCGTGATAGGCTACGTGAATCGTCACGTAGCCTATCAGGGGACTTTTTTTTTTTTTTTTTACTTTCGTGTTCGCGGCCGGGCGAGGCGGGAAGCCTCCTCCCCGGCCTGAATTTTGGCCGGGCGAGGCGGGAAGCCTCCCCCCCCGGCCTGAATTTCGGCCGGGCGAGGCGGGAAGCCTCCCCCCCCGGCCTGAACTTCGCGGGGGGAGCAGCGAAGCGCTCCCCCCCACCGCGAAAAAGCTGCGAGAAAAGGTAAGTGACTTTCGTTCACCCCTAATTTCTAGGAGTGATGTTTATTTTAAAGTTGCTTAGACAGCTCATTCAAGCAGCCATTGTTAAAGCTCAAAGAAATGAGAGAAAGGAACTGACACTGGCTCAGTGGCTGTTCCTAATTGAATGTGTGGGTTTTATTAGGATGGCTGTTGTTTTCCAGGATTCAATCTGCTCTAGATTTCTAGGAACTATTGTGGGCAAAATGTCAGTGATTACCATAAAATATAGCCACAGTTCCAGATCTGTCCATTAAAAAGCTACAGGTGGTCTTAGAAATGCTAACATTTTCCACCCATATTCAATAGGGGGCTTGAACACCCTGTAGTTCAATAGGGGGCTTGAACACCCTGTAGTTCAATAGGGGGCTTGAACACCCTGTAGTTTTCATGTCATTTGTTGTACATTCTCTGCTGAGGACAGTTCGCCTTTTAAAAGCAATTTGGTTTGATACAAAATTGATATTTTGTCTCTCTTGTGATGCCTTCTCAATTGCTGGTTTGGGGTATATGAGGCACTGAAATACATGGTTATCAAGAAGACAGTGTGCTAAAATGACCTGTCTGGGACTAAGAGTTTGTAACACATAATTCAGAAGCAAGAAAAATGTACAAGGATGTAACATGCTCAGTTTTACTTTTGATCCATTTAGCTGGTTGTAGGGATTGTTCTTCCTGCACTCCTGTTGTTCTTTTTCAGGGAAGCCTTATTGTTTCTGTCAGAGTTGTCGTTGATCCATTCTGGAATGAATGGATACATTTTTCTAGTTTGAAACAATTATTTGTGTCTCAGAAACAAAATATAACTCAATTTCCAGAGTCATAGCCATGTTAAGCCTGTTGCAGCGGAAACAACACATTTGTGGCAACTTAGGAAATAACAAATTCATTCTGAGATAACAATTCATGGATGTTGAAGTGCCATGCTCCCAATAAGAATTGGGTCTGCATATGCTTACAGGAGAGTAGGGAATACAATCACACATAGGTCCACTATGCATGATTAGGAGGATGTTTAGTTTGTCTCTGAACATAGTGTAGTGGCTAAGACAGAGGCTGTAATCTTATACTTGCAGTCACGGGAGTAAGCCCCACTGACCAGCATGGGAGTTGCTTCTCAATAAACATTCATAAGCTCATGCTGTGAGGCTCTTAAGCAAACCTACACAGGAATAAGCCCCCTTTAAATTATAAGATGATGGGAGTTGTAGGCTGTGAAGGAAGAAAACTTCTAATTTTGTATGTAGTTCAAAAACTATGGGGTTACATTTCATTATTTGCTAAAACCAAAAGGTCAAAAGAATGCTGAAGGCTAAGAAACATCAAGTGCCCCTAAGGAGGTTCAGCAGATGGTTCACAAGATAAGGGGCCTGCAGTAGAGTATTTGTTTACATTAAGAAGTCTAGGTTGCAGGGAATAGTTTCATTTTCTGCAGAAATGGTTGAAGGAACACATTAGAAGAAATTTAGGGCAAGGGTGAGCCTTCCAGATTGGTCAAGTGCTACAAGTGAACCAGCTAACTTTAACTTATAAAAAGTTGAGGCAAAAAAGACATTTTCGAATGTAGAGGAAGGCTGAAATAGAGAGGACACTTGGAAGGAAAGGATAAGCCAAAAGAGAGAGGAGAATCAGAACGGCTTGTGAAAGGCCGAATACTCAGAAAACCTAAGAACTCTAACAGTAAGATAATACTGGGAAGAAATTAGAGAAAATAGGGACAAACTAGTTAGGAATAGCTGGATGCATTTATCTTTGTTATTTTCTTATACTTTTACTCTCTCTCTCTCTCTCTCTCTCTCTGTGTGTGGTAATTATTCAGATGTTAAATAATTTTTTTCTCTAATAATACTTTTTCAGTAAACTTTTAAAATGTTGTTTATACTTGGTGGCCTTCTTTCTTGTTGGATTACCCACCCAATGCCTAAAAGCCATACTTTGCACCATCTGAAAGTATTTACAAGGGACCTAGAGGGTTTTAAGGCTTTTTAGTGGGGGCAGCTGGATAAAATAATGAATTCCACCTAGTGGTAGAGGAAAAATACCAGGAAGAGCAAACAGGAGCAGGGCACACTATTTAACTTCATCTCTCTTCCACACATGAGCCAGGATGTAGCTGGTCCTGTGATCTGGAGGGTCACAAGTTGCTTGCCCACTCATTGGAAGGATTGATGTTGTAGATGAAAGGCTTTGAGAACTCTACTCCATCCTGCCTCATGCTAAGGAGGACAGGGCTCCTGTTCTTCAGTAGATAAATTGCTGATGGAAGTTCAAAACATAAAGCTTTTCTCAGCCTTGAATGATCTGTCTAATTTCCCCATTTTTAAAAACACAGAGATAATTACAGGAGCTCTGTCAACTTCTGAGCCAGTCATGCTCATGCAGAAATTTATACACCGTGCGACACAGAGCAGTGTTTGTTTCTTAGGGGAGTCCCAAATGCCCAAGCCCAGAGGAGCTTGCCTGATGCATCTCTGTATCATTTACTGCTCTGGCCTTGATACCTGCCAATCAGGCTTCACTGGGGGTGAGGTAACTCTGCCCCATCTCTGCTCTGGGTGTGGCTGAATAATTACATTACTTCCAATTTAGCAAGCAGAGAATTCTGCAGTATCACAGAGAAGACTGCACTGCATCTTTCTGCATGAGCTCCAGGCCTGCCTCCTATCAAATCTGGTGGGTTCTGCATAGAGTTTGGAAGAATCTAAAGTTCGTTGGCTCTTCTTCAGACCATAACAGCTAGGGATGTATGAAAGTCACTTACCTTTTTGCGGACTGTGTTCGCGGTGCGGGGGGAAAGCGCTCCGTCCCTTCCCCCAGAATCCTTGATGGAGGGGGAGGCGATCCGGTCCTCCCCCCCAGAATCCTGCCCAGCCGGCTCTGCTCCGCAGCTGGCCAGGCCCGTCCGCAGCTGGAGTTCTGGCCATGGACGGGCTGCTGCAGATGCAAATGGTGGCCACCGTAGAGGCCGCCATTTGCATCCAGCCAGGCAGCCGTGGTAGGCTATGTAAGTATTTATGTAGCCTATCACAGCTGGGCAAAAACAAAACAAACAAACAAAAAAAGCATACGCAAATGGCGGCTATGGCAGCCGCCATTTGCATTCCCTATTTTTCGTCATTTTAGCTTACGTAAATATTTACGTAGGCTAAAACGGCAAAAAATAGGGAATGCAAATGGCGGCCGCCGTAGCCGCTGCCATTTGCTTACGTTTTTTTTTTTGCTTGGCTTTCCATGATAGGCTACGTAAATACTTACATAGCCTATCATGGCAAAGACCCAGATGCAAATGGCGGCCGCGGCAGCCGGTTGAAAGACCAGCTGCCACCAGACCCGCCGCCGGAGCTGCCACCGTCCAGAACATCTGCCCCAGGTAAGCCTCGTCCTGGGGGGAATCCACGGGGTGTGTGTGTGGCAGGCTGTTCTGCCACGGATTTCGGGGGGCTGTATGCCAGTGCATTTGGCCTCACTGAAATCCGTGGTGGAATTCTCCGCCATCCCTAATAACAGCACAGTCCTGTCCACATGTATGACTATATTTTATAATTTATTATATTTCAATACCACCCATAGCTGAAGCTCTCTGGGCAATTTACAGAAGTTAATACATTAATGTGTATAATACAAGTCAGTGTGTTCAATGGGGTTTACTCCCAGGTAAATATGTGTATGACTGTAGCTTAATACTAGTTACTGAATAGAATAGTTCTTCTGTATGCACCAGTAAAATACTCACTGACTGGCAACTAGGGGAGAGAACTCCATGGACTTTCAGGGGCTGGGTTGAAAATGGTTTGATTTTTGGGTGGGAGTGTTTAATTACATTGGATGAAGTGGCTGAGGGTTGTTATTGTCCCCCTTAACTTTTAAAAAGCCAAGTGGTAGCTTCCCAGTGCTTTGAAAACAATCCCCAGAATGATTCTGGAAAACAACATGACATAGCATCTTTCCCAGGGCATTTCTGTGACAAAAAGATGGCTACCCCCTCACAACTTGACCTGCTTTATCCACGTCAACTTTATGGCTATTCTCACTTGACGTGTTTTTTAAACTGTATTATTTTTATTTACTTACTAAATTTTTATCCAGTCCTTTTTTCTATGAACTCATGGTGGCAAAACATATTTCTCTCCTCTCCACATTTATCTTCTAGACAACCTGTGAGTAGGGCCAGCCCTAGGATAAATAGTGCCCTGGGCAAGAAGTGCCTTTCGTGCCCCACCAAACCCTGTCATAATCAGCTTTGCAGGGCTATTTGGCATGGGCCAATCATAAGCCTGCCTGACCGATCTTCTAGGTGGATATCCTCCCTGGAAGATGTGTAGAAATGCAATTCTTCACTGTTACACAGAACATTAAAATGCTTTGAAATCCCTCAGCACTGAGCTTAGCTCGGCACCCCTTCAGCTCAGCACCCTGGGCGACAAGCCAGTTCACACACTCCTAAGGGCAGCCCTGTCTGTGAGTTAGGTTAGGCTGAGAATGAATGGCCCAAAATCTCCCAATGAGTGTCATGACTGAGTGGGACCAGATTTCTCTAGTCCTATTTCAATGCTTTTGCCACTATACCACATGGATTCTCCAGTGATTCAGTGGTACCATAGCATATTAAGTGCTGTACAAAAGTCAGAAATGATACATTCTCTGCTGAGCCACTTTGAAGAACCAATAATAGAGGTAGCAAAAATGAAGGAAAATGGCAAAGTTTGAAAAAAGAGCAAGGAAGGATATCGGAGAAGTGTTGAGTTGTAGCAATCAACACCACACATTCTGTCTGTTCTCAGTTTTCTGGGAAAACTTTGTTCCTTGTAAGTAACCTTCTAGCAAGCCAATCTAAGCTGTCTAAGGACATGTTGCAATGTACTGGAATACCCTCAGTCTGTTTCCCCTCCATCTCAGTTTCAGCAACTGAGATTGAATCCTAGCATTTAAGGCTAGAGATCAAAAATAATTTCCAAGAAGCTTTAACGTGATTTCAGAGAGGCATAGTTTTCCACGGTCTATATCTCAAAAATTCATTTTCCTTGGCTAAACAGTTTTTCAGTTTACCTTGCTTCTGTCCTGTTCTTTTAACAGCAGCTTCATGTTCAGGCATAAGTAAATGACCATGTTTCATCTTCATGCCCTAAAAAGGTTTAACTGCTGATCCAGCTTCTGTTCCAGAAGAAGCTGGGCCAATCTCTAGCTTGAGTTGTAGGGACACAAATATGTTAAATAATATGATCCTCAAGATAACAGTATCTGTTCTTCAAAGTCAGCATTCCAGATTCTGTATTTGTTTGGGACATGGTTGCCCCAGGTTCTGTTGGAGCCGTAAGACATGTGCTGTTGTTCACAAAATTCAATAGGTGCACTCAACCTGGCCACTTCTATTTGGGATAAAAAGCAGTCATGGGCTCCCAGTCTAGATCAGGGTCCAGGGCCCTACCTGCTATTTGCCTCTGGAGGTGTTGCTTGCAAAAAGCTGGCAGGGGGCAGTGGGTTTCAACAGAAAATCAGTGCGGGACCCTGTCTTGCTCCAGCTGGGTCTGACTCAGCCAGGAACCTGGCAGGCTCTGATCTGGATTACATTCCAAACTGGGGCTCCATGACTGAGTTTTCTG